>NC_091847.1:0-1353319 GCF_037783145.1 Equus przewalskii
ATCCATTTTGTAATTCAATGGTAACCCCTGAGGACACCTAAGGCCAACAGTACCCTGATACCAAAACCAGACAGGGACAACACAAAGAAGAAAAATTAAAGGCCAATATTGCTGATGAACATAAATGCAAAAATCCTCAAAAAATATTCACAAATCAAACCAGCAATACATTAAACAGATCATACACCATGATCAAGTGGGATTTATACCAGGGACGAAAGGATGGTTCAACATCCGCAAGTCAATCGATGTGATACATGACATTGACCAAATGAGGAAGAAAAATCACATGAGCATCTCAATAGAGAGAGAATTTGACAAGACCAAACATCTATTTATGATAAAAACTTTTGGGGCTGGCCCAGTGGCGCAGTGGTTAAGTGCACACGTTCTGCCTTGGCAGCCCGGGGTTTGCGAGTTTGGATCCCGGGTGCAGTCATGGCAGCGCTTGGCAAGCCATGCTGTGGTAGGCATCCCACTTATAAAGTAGAGGAATGTGGGCACGGATGTGAGCTTAGGGCGAGCATTCTTCAGCAAAAAGAGGAGGATTGGCAGATGTTAGCTCAGGGCCAATCTTCCTGCAAAAAAGAAATACTGTGAATAAAATTGGTATAGAAGGAAAGTATCTCAACATAATAAAGGCCATATACCACAAACCCACAACCAATATCGTACTTAATGGTGAAAAACTGAAAACCATCCCTCCAATAAAGGAACAAGACAAGGGTGCCCACTCTCGCCACTCCTATTCAACATGGTACTGGAGATTTTAGCCAGAGTAATTCAGTAAGAAAGAGAAGTGAAAGGTATCCAAACTGGAAAGGAAGAAGTGAAACTATCACTGTTTGCCAATGACATGATCCTATCTATAGAAAACCCTAAAGAATTCATCCCAAAACTATAAGAAATAATCAACAACTACATCAAAGTTGCAGGATACAAAATCAGCTTACAGACATCAGTTCCATTTCTATATACTAAGAAGGAACTTGCAGAAAGAGAAGTCAAGAATACAATTCCATTTAATATCCCAAAAAAAGAATAAAGTAAAAGAATAAATTTAACCAAAGAGGTGAAAGACCTTTACACTTAAAACTATAGGACAGTATTGAAAGAAGTTGAAGAAGATATAAAAAAATGGAAAGATATTCCATGCTCATGGATTGGAAGAATAAACATAGTTCAAATGGCCATATTACCTAAAGGAATCTACAGATTCAATGCAATCCCAAACAGAATCCCAATGACATTCTTCACAGAAATAGAACAAAGAATCCCAAAATTTACAGGGAACAACAGAAGACCCCAAATAGCCAAAACAATCCTGAGAAAAAAGAACAAAGCTGGAGATATCACAATCCCTGACTTCAAAATATACTACAAAGCTATGGGAATCAAGACAGCATAGTGCTGGCACAAAACATACACACAAGCACACACACACACACGATCAGTGGAACAGAATTGAAAGTTCAGAAATAAAACCAAAGACCTATAGATAGCTAATATTTGACAATGGAGCCAAGAACACACAACGGAAAGAGGAAAGTTCTTTCAATAAATGATGTTGGGAAAACTGGACAGCCATATGCAAAAGAATGAAATTAGCCTATTTTCTAACACCAGACACAGAAATTAATTCAAAATGGATTAAAGACCTGAATGTAAGACCTGAAACTGTAATACTCCTAGAAGAAAATACAAGCAGTATGCTCTTTGACATTGGTCTCAGCAGCATCGTTTTGAACATCATGTCTACTCAGGCAAGGGAAACAAAAGAAAAAGTAAACAAATGGGACTATATCAAACGAAAATGTTTCCGCAAGGCAAAGGAAACCATGCACAAAACAAAAAGACAACCCACCAACTTGGAGAAAATATTTGCAAATCATATACCTGACAAAGGGTTAATTTCCAAAATGTAGAAACAACTCATAGAACTCAACAACAAAAGCCAACCTGATCAAAAAATGTAGAGAGGATATGAACAGATGTTTTTCCAAAGAAGATATACAGATGGCCAACAGGCACATGGAAAACATGTTCAACATCACTAATTATGAGGGAAATGCAAATCAAAACTACAATGAGATGTCACCTTACCCCTGTCAGAATGGCTATAATTACCAAGACAAAAAAAACCCACAAACGTTGGAGAGGTTGTGGAGAAAAAGGAAACCCTCATACACTGTGGTGGGAATGCAAACTGGTGCAGCCACTATGGAGATTTCTCAAAAAATTAAAAATAGATATACCATATGATCCAGTTATTCCACACCTGGATCATTATCCAAAGAACTTGAAATCAGCAATTCAAAGAGAATTATGCACCCATATGTTCATTGCAGCCTTATTCACGATAGCCAAGATGTGGAAGCAACCCAAGTGTCCTTCATCTGAGGACTGGATAAAGAAGAGGTGGTGTAGATATACAATGGAATATTACTGAGCCACTAAAAAGGACAAGATTGTCGCATTTGAAACAACATGGATGGAGCATGAGGGTGTAATGTTAAGTGAAAATAAGCCAGACAAAGACAAACACTGCATGATTTCACTCATCTGTGGAAGATAAACAAACACATGGTTAAAGAGAACAGACTAGTGGTTACCAGAGGGAAAGGGGATTGAGGGGCAGGCATAAGAGTTAAAGGGCACATGTACATGGTGAGTCACAATAATGTACAACTGAAATTTCACAATCTTATAAACTGTTATGACCTCAATAAAATCTATTTAAAAAGTGTGAGCTGGTAAAATCTAGATCAATTTTGCAAAATTGGAAACTGGCTATGAGAGAATGCGCCTATGCCCCCGTGGCTTACAAATCTAACAACAGAAGTGGAACAATATGCACCCGTCGCTTAGAAATCAAAGCGGTAGCTTCGAGGTCAGGTAACGAAAGAACTGTTTGCCTTACTCTCTCACAAAGATTACAGAGGATTTCAAAGCACATCCCAACATCTGGATGCACAACCGAAAGACACGTACTTGGCAGTTGACATAACATGCACAGTGCTTCTATGAGCTGTGAATGAGGAGTATTAAGGTAAGAACTGCCAAGGAATCTGTCCTGACAGTGGTGCTATCAAAATATTAAAAGAAAATCAATAACACACCTGTGGGTAATCAGAGAGATTAGTGACAATATAAATGTTTGAAAGGTCAGAGATTATAATTTCTATTAACCCCCCCACTTAAGTTTTCTGCACTGTGAAGAAGAAAATTAGGTATTGGAGACCAGAAGAAGGCTATTATAAACTTAACTATATGATGACTCCAGTTTCACACATGACATTTTTCTGGCGTTGTTAACATAAACTCATGCCCCTGTTACACAGTCTTTGAAAAGAAAATAATTTTTCTCCACAGGGATATAAGCCAAGAGGCAGTTGCTTTCATTTGGCAAGGACTGTAATACAGCATCATTCTTCTAGCTCTTCCTGTAATTTTATAAGTACCCAATTCCCTGGATTAAAGATTTTACTGCAGAAAATTCATACATGCATTCTGTTGTCTATACAGAACCCAAAGAACACAGTAAGAGACGTAAAAATAATTTACAGAAATTAACAAAGAACAGGCATTTATAATGTGAAAAGTTAAAAGATTGAACTACATAAATAAGGTAAATTGTAGATTACCTTTCAATAAACTAATACAAGTATCACGAATTAGGGCTTTCACGGTTTGAGACTTGTTATTCTAGACAAACTCTCTAATCCTGTGGCAAAGTGTCCTGTATAGAGAAAATTTCTTAGCTGAAGAGGTTTTTAGGGCCTGCTTTATGTCCCTGTTTCAGACTGTACATAAAAAGTTTTAGCGGGGTCTCATCATAGTCTACGTCACTGAGGCTGTTGCGCTTGTGCTGGAGTTTTGCAAGGCACAGAACGAAGATGCTTTCCAAGGACTGTGCAATAGGACAAAGAGACCACTGAGACGTGAGACTTGCAAGTGGAAAATGCTTTATACTTGCCCCCAGCCAACAAAATGTTCACAAAAGAGGTTACAATCTTAGAGCAAGAAAAAAGAGTATCAGTGAGTGAATTAACACCCACAAGTCCAACTACAAAATTCATCACTAGGACATTGAGGGAAGTGTCAGAACAGGTGAGGAGGATCACCTGATTGAGTTCACAGAAAACATGAGGGATTTCTGACTCTGTACAAAAAGAAAGTCACAAAATGGTTAAGCCCTGTAATAAAGACTCCAGAACGCTCAAAAACCAGGATGCAAGGGCAGGATACTGTAGAGCCTGGGGTTCCTTATGACCGTGTAGTGCAATGGGTGACAGATGGCTGCACACTGATCACAGGCCATCAATGAAAGAGGAAGTTATCTAATCCTCCAAAAAGGAAGCAAAAACACACCTGGGTGAGGCAGCCTTCATAGGTTGACTTTGGATGTTCAGCAACATATTTGTTATGGTGGTGGAGGGGGAGCAGGTGTCTGCAGACGGCACATTGGAGAGAAAGACATACATGGGAGGGTAGGGAGGGAGTCAGTGATAGTAGCCAAAATCAGCAGAGTTCCCAAGGAACATGACTAGACACATTGACAAGAACGGCCAAAAGAGCAGTGGCTGTAACACTGCTTCTTCTGAGAGTCCCAGGAGGATAAAGTCAGAAATGCAGATTTCATTTCTTTGCTATATGTAACTGATGAAACTGCTGGAATAGAGACAAGAGCATTGCAAATTTAGCCAAAAGTAGTTATCAAAAATTAAGAGTAACGCTGTGATGACTGTTTTAAACAACTTTAATTAGTTAATTTTTATATATTATGTACGGATCTGGCACATGTAGCTGATAATGTCAAGAAATCCCACATGGCCCGTGCCTTCCACTCAGATGAAACTGATTATCCATCCTCACTCTTAATCAAAACCTTTCCAAGGCAATGTTTTCCTACATAAATTCCCTGAGACTTTCTTTTTGCTTATTTTAACAAATATTGTAACCTATTTTTTTATGCCAACTATTGTTGAACACTTTGGGGAAAGCAGTGATATCAACTTTACATAAGCTTGATCTTGAACAGATTTCTTCTAGGATATGTGTGTGTTCCACTTGACAATAGAATATTAGTATATCAGTAAATGATATTTCAAGTGATGGTTACATATATGTAATATTATATGTGATATCTAAACAGCATACATTTTGTGTAATGTATACAAATTGGATATGTCATCCCTCCATAATTTTCTCTCTCTGTTTCCAGTTGGTCTAAATTCTGCATTTTTTATTGCATAACACAGCTTCAACTTGCTTTACCTGTGTATAGTTCACTGATAACTTCCGTACTTTCTACACACACACACACACAAAGAGGAAGAAAGAGATAGATCCATGATTGTAGTGTCGCGTACCCTTCACCTAAATCATCACTGATTTAGGCAGTAGAGAACAGCTTAGTAGATGAGCCAAAGAGCTCTCTCTCCTAGGAGAGGTGAGTTTTGTAATCCAGGCATTCCAATGGAGTCATCATGGCTTAAGGATCAAAAACACCAGACGGAGTTGGAAGCATTAACACCAATCCTTCCCAAACTCTTCCAAAAATTCAAGAGGAGGAAATACTTTCTAATTAATTTCATAAAGCCAGCATTGCACTGACAACAAAGCCAGATAGAGACATTGCAAGAAAAGAAAAGTACAGACCAACACTCCTTAGGAATATAGATGCAAAAATCTTTGACCAAATACTAGCAAACTGAATTTGGTAGGCTTTTATTCATGCTATATAAAATTTGCACCATGACCAAGTGGAATTCTTTCTTGGGACACAAGGATGGTTTAATTTATGAAAATCATTCCTGTAATACATCATATTAACAATATTAAAGGAAAAAAAGCACACGATCATCTCAATTGATGCAGAAAAATAATGAGAAACTTCAGCATATTTTCATAATAAAAACATTCAACAAACTAGGAATGGAGGGAACTTCCTTAAGCTAATGAAAGCCATCTATGAAAACCCACCACTGACACCATATTCAATGGTGAAAGGCTGAAAACGTGCCCTGAGATCAGAAACAAGAAAAGCATGTCTTCTTTCACAACTTCTATTCAACATTTTATTGCAAGTTGTAAACAGAGCAGGTAGGCAAGAAAAAGAAATAAAGGTACAGAATTAAAAAGGGAGAAGTAAAATAACTTCTGTTCAGAGAGGACATTATCTTATTTTATAAAAAAGCATAAATCTTCACAAAAAAAGAAAAACCGTTAAGCTAATACATTCAGCAAAGCTGCAGAATACAAAACCAATCACAAAACTCATTTACTTTTCCACATGCTATTACCGAACAATTCAAAAAGAAAATTAAGAAAATAATTCTGTTTACAATAGCATCACAGAGAATAAATAGTTAAGAATATCCAGGAGACAAAATATTTGTGCACGTGAAACTACAAAACAAATACAAACTACAAAACAATACAAACAAGATATAAATAAGAAGAACCATATCCCATGTTCACGGTCTGGAAAATTGTAAATTGTTAAGATGAGAATACTATGCAAAGTGATCCATAGATTCAACGCAATTTCTATGAAAATGCCAACCATTTTAATGAATTAGAAAATCCCATTTTAAAATTCACATGGAATTGCAGAGGACCCCTAATAGCCAAAACAATGTTAAAAAAGAACAAAGTTGGACGAAGCACAATTCCTGATTTCAAACCTTACTACAAAACTACAGTAATAAAAACAGCTTGTTACTGTCATAAAGACAGAAATATAAACCAGTAGAATATAACGGAGAGCCCAGAAATGAACATATATTTATGTCTACATGTAAAAATGATTTTTGGCAAGGATGCCAACAATATTCAATATAGAAATGACAGTCTTCAATAAATGGTGCTAGAAAAATTGGATACACATGGAAAAGAATGAAAATGGACTCTTTTTTTAACTTATTTTATTGCAGCAACATTGGATTATAACATTATATGGCTTTCAGATGTACATTGTAATGTAGTTCGAATTCTGTGTAGATTCCATCATGTTCACTACCCAAAAACTAATTATAGCCCATCACCTCACGTGGGAGCCTAATACCCCCTTTTGCCCTCCCCTCTTTCCCCTTCCCCTATGGTAACCACCAATCCAATCTCCATTGCTATGTGTTTGTTTGTCGTTGCTTTTACCTTCTACTTATGAGTGAGGTCATACGGTATTTGACTTTCTCCCTCTGACTTATTTCACTTTGCATAATACCCTCAAGGGCCATCTGTGTTGTCACAAATGGCTGGATTTCATCCTTTCTTATGGCTGAGTGGTATTCCCTTGTGTATATATACCACATCTTCTTTACCCATTTGTCCCTTGATGGGTACCTAGGTTGATTCCAAGACTTAGCTATTGTGAATAATGCTGCAATGAACATAGGGGTGCATGTATCTTTATGCATTTGTGTTTTCAAGTTCTTTGGACTCTTTCTTTACGCTATATACAAAAAATTACTCAGAATGGATTACAGAACTAAATATGAGGTAAAAATATATTACTTTTAGAAGAAAACATAGGAGGAAATCTTTGTGATGTTGAATTTAGCAATGGTTTCTTTGGCAATGGCACCAAAAGCACAGCTAACACAACAAAATCAATAAACTATACTCCAAGAAAATTAAACTTTTTGTGCATCAAATATGCAATCAACAGCATGAAAAGAAAACCCACAGAATGGGGAGGACACCTACAAATCTTCTATCTTATAAGGGATTAACATCTAGGATATATAGAAAGCTATTACAACTTAACAACCAAAAACAAACAAATGGATTAAAATCTGGGTAAAGTTAGTGGTTAAGTTTGGCGTGCTCTGCTTTGGTGGCGTGGGTTCTGTTCCCAGGTGCACACCTGATGTGGCGGTGACCCATGTACAAAACAGAGGAAGACATTAACGCAGGGTAAATCTTCCTCAAGCAAAAAGAGGAAGATTGGCTACAGATGTTAGCTCAGGGTGAATCTTCCTCAGCAATAAATACATAAATAAATGGCTGAAGGAATTGAATAGACATTTCTCCAAAGAAGATATACAAATAGCCAATAAGTACATGAAAAGATACTCAACATTGTTACTCATTAGGGAAATGAAAATCAACGCCATAATGCTATTCCACTTAACACCAAGTAAATGGATATTATTGAAGAAAAAAGTAAGAAGTGTTGGCTAGGATGTGGAGAGACTGGAACCCCTGCACACTGCTGCTGAGAATAAAAGTGGTGCAGCCCCTGTGAAAAACAGTGTGGCTCTTCCAGAAAATGTATACACTGAATTATCATATGACCAGCATTTCCAACCCTAGGTACATCCACAAAAGGATTGAAAGCAGGGATTCAGTCAGATATTGGTACACCAGTAGTCATAAGAGCATTCTTCACAGCAGCCAAAATGTCCCAATCCTGCCAGTGGACTAATAGAGTAATAAAATGTGATGTATGCATGCAGGGAAATATTATTCACAAAAATGAATGAAATACTGATACAGATCACCACATGGGTGATCCTTGAAGACACTGTGCTAAGTGAAATAAGCCAGACACACACGACTCACACACTCACACACACACACACACACAAATATTCCATGATTCTATACGTATGGCACATTGGTAAAGTTATATTCAAAGAAACAGAAAGTAGAACAGAGATTACCAGGGGGTACAGGGAGGATGAAGAGGAGTAACTCTTTAAAGGGCATAAAGTTTGAGTTTGGGATAATTAAAAAATAATAATAATAAAAACTTCTGGAGAAAGACAGTGGTGAAAGCTTCCCAAAAATGTGAATGTACTTTATGCCAGTGAGTTTTACACTTAAAATTGTCAAAATGGTAAATTTTATGTTACATATATGTGGCTATAATAAAAACTCTTCGTTTACAACAAAAACTACTAGTGAATTCTTCTAAACATTTAAGAAAGAAATCATACTAATCCCCAACAATCTGTTCCAGAAAATATCACCAGAGACAACACTTTCCAACTCATCTTATGAGGCAGCAGTAGCCTAAAAGCAAAACTAGAGTTTAAAAGTAGGGAAAACTTGAGAACAACATTTCTCGTAAATGAGCAGGTACCATCTTCTATGAAATATTAGAAAACTGAAGCCAACAATGTAAAACAATCATACACCAGGACAAAGAGGAAATTTTTTCAGGTTTGCAAAGTTGTATCAGCATTCCAAAATCAAATCAATGTGATCCACCATGTCACAGGCTAAAGGAGAAATTTATACAAATATGTCAATTGGTATGGGGGGGAAGTCATCAGATAGTACATATTAGGTATGTGAGGTTCTTTCTCTATCAATTGCACCTCATTAAAGCTCTTACAAAAATGAACTTAGATACAGAATTTACACTTTCACAGACTTTTAGAAAATGGAACAGAGACCTAAATGTAATGCAAAACAATAAAACTTGTAAAAAGATTATGCAACAAACCCTAAGTGGACTCGAACCTGGAATTATGTTATTAAGATACAAACTGAAAATATAATCTATGAAAGGAAAAACTGATGTTAGACTTTATTTATTATTTTGGTAAGGAAAGTTGACCCTGAGCTAACATCTGTGCCGATTTTCCTCTATTTGGCCTGTGGGATGCTGTCACGGCATGGCTTGACAAGCTGTGTGTAGGTCTACACCCAGGATCCGAACCTGTGAACCCCAGGCTGCCGAAGTGGAGTGTGTGAACTTCACCACTGCGCCAGTGGGCCAGCCCCAAGTTAGACTTTATTGAATTAAAAACTCCTGCTTTGTGGAAGGCAAAACCGATGAGTCATAAGACAAATTACAGACTGGCAGACAATATTTGCAAAACAGATACATGATAAAGAAAATATGTCCAAGATATATGTAAAGAATTCTTAAAAGTCAACCATAACAAAAAAATAAACAACCTTATTGAAAAATGGGCAAAAGACCTGAATATATCCCTCACCAAAGAAGACATACAGACGGCAAATGAGCCTGAGGACAAATGACCACCGCCACAGGTAATTCGGGAATTTCAATTAAAACCTCAATGAGACACTTCTACACACCTATCAGAACTGATAAATCCAGGAAACTGACAATACCAACTGCCCGTGAGGATGTGGGGCAAAACAAACTCTCAATCATTGTGATCTGGAAAGCAAAATGGTACAGCCATATCAGAAGACAGTTCGGCAGTTTCTTACAAAGATGAGCATAGTCTTACCACACAATCCAGCAACTGCATTCTTAGGTATTTACCCAAGTAATTTGGAAAAAGGTTTACAAAATACCTGTGGGCTAATATAGATAGTAGCTTTATTTATACTTTCTAAGCACTGGAAATGACCAAGATGTTCTTCAATAGGTGAGTGGAGAAAGAACCGGGGTACGGCTATAAAATGGATTATTATTATTTAGTGACAAAAGGAAACAAAGCATTAAGTGACAAACAGACATGAATGAATTTTAACGCTTATTTCTAAGTGAAAGAAGCAATCTGAAGAGGCTATTGTATAACACCAATTTTATGTCATTCCAGGAAAGGCAAATACATAGAGACAATAAAATGTCAGTGGTAGCATGGTCTTCATGGAAGAGGAAGGAGAGTCGAATGGATAAAGCACAAGGGATTTTTTAGTGCAGTGAAATTATTCTGCATAATACTGTAAATATGGACAAAACCTTAGATAGTTATCAAAACCTTGAATTTTACAGCACAGAGAGTGAAAAAATGTGTGCAAACAAAAAGCCACGTAGGTGTCCAAGAAAATCCCAGAAGTGAATGAAAAATGTGAAAAAATCTAACTGTATTACAAATGTATGAAACAGTCTGAATGAAGGGAGTGGGTGAAAAGGTGCAGAAATATGTAATTTGGGAAGTGAGTCGAGTCTGTAAAAGTGGAGATGAAAGAAACTGTGCAGACGCACTGTATTGCAGCTGATAAAGTTGTGACCCAGGGGGTACTGATAACAATGCTGAAACTTCTATCCATGTGGACTGAAAATGAGCAGATAAGTAAATGGATAGTGAACAGTGGGCACAAGGTTATTATTTGGAGTAGGAGTTTACAGATAAGCAAGGAGAAGAGGCTAGAATGATCCACGTGGTGATAGAGTTGGAGACATCAGTGTGAACTTACTTTAGCTGAACGTAGACACAGAAGGCTGTGTGTAGATATATTTATAGGTGTTTGAATACACACAGGCCACTACACACAGATATATTTCCCTGCTATGTCCGCTGAAAGGATCTAATACCCTGACAGCAGCAAACACACCTAGTACCCAGATCTTAATTCTAATACCATATTCCAACAAAAGGAAACAGCGCTCCTTGTAGAAATAACCGATTCTAGGATCCGGGAAGGAAATGTAGGAAAATGAGACTAAAGTGTCATTCAACATAAGAAAGTAATGAAATGCTGCTCAAAAAAAGCCAAGAATGATGGGGGGACGCCAAAGGGACACATCAGCGAACTGAAGGAGCTCTCAATCACCAAAGCTGGAACAATTTGAGCAACAAAATAAATAAAGTTGTTGGATTATAACCCGAAGAATGTATGAATATCAATGACTGTACCAATGTAAATAACTGAATAATAAGGAAATGAAAAGACACAAATCTCCTGTGCGGGAGAATACCAATGATTCACTCGGACATTCTGCTCTAAAGGAGGTCGAGGCTAACTCTCCACTCCTTAAGCATGGGCTGCACAGGCAAAAGTCCCTACAAAGGGGACGGTGAGGACAGAGGGGACAGAGTAACTGCACAGGGGAGACATCTGACAAACGCTGCCTCAGCCAGGTGACCAACATCAACATCAATGGGGGGAAGTCACAGGGAGAGTATGGACCCTTGAAATGCTGAGATGAAAACGGCAATTTACCTCTCTGATCTCCTTGCCACAAATCCATAATCCCAATCTAATCATGAGAATAAAACAGACAAATTCTGTTGAAGAACATTTTATGAAACACCTGACCATTACTCCCTAAAACTACCAAGTTCTTCAAAAACAGGGAAAGCCCGAGAACCTGTCACAGCCAGGGGAGGCTAGGCAGAAAGGACTAAATGTAGTGTAGGATAACAGACGGGATGCGTTCAGAAGAGCAGAAACTGGGAATGGAGCTGAGGGAAACTCTCTGTACTATCACAGCAAGTTTTTCTAAGTGTACAACTGTTCAAAAAATAAAGTTAATTAAATATTAGAGTACTAGCGAAATGCAAAATACCTGGAAACCATGAGTTCTGAACATGTCTCCAGACTCCATGATGTGCCCTGCACAAGCACTGTCACTACAGTCACATTCTTCATGAAATAGGATAATGATACCAAATTCATAGTTTCTGGGAGATTTAAATAATGAATATAACATTTCTGGCATTGTTTCTAGTAAAAATTCACTAGCTAATAGAAAAAGTAGTCAGAATTTTGGGGTACATTATTTTTCACCCCTCAGAGACCCGCTCCTCTCCTTCCACTCCCAGGGTTCCCGTGCTGTTTCCGTCCCTCAGTCTCTCTCACACTTTGAAAGCAGCAACAGTCTGTTGCTCACATTGACCTGGGTGACTTTTCCACAGAGCAGACCTGGTCACGGCTGTCCCCTCGCATGAAACCTGCACTTGGAATGACCTGGATGGTGTCTCTGAGAGGAGGGTCTCTGAGTAGAAATACGATTTCTGCTCGGATGGTAGAGGAGGGAGACGGAAGGTCTGTCACCAGACAAGAGAGCAAGAAGGAGTCAAACCTCAGTTATGAACAAGACTTAGACTCCAAAAGCAACAGCCACGTCCCACCCAGTCCAAGGTGGCACATGCTGAGGGGTTACAGCAGAAGGGACATTTACAGATGCCTATATCTGCTCATTTGGTACATTTTCCTCTGGTTATTCCAACCCCTGAGTGCATAAGTTCCCTGAGAGACACTGGTCTGTTCAAAAGGGAGATTTTTCCATTGATTTTCTGTTTCTTGGAGATCAGGTTAGAAGTCAGTGGGAGCCAGTTTTGCTTCCTCTTTTTCATTTAACCCTCCTGCCTTCCAGAGGTGTAACTTCCCAGTACATTACCACATCCCTGAGTTTAAGTTCTGTCTAATAGCTAAGACAGAGAAACTTGGGGATTAGGCCTCTTGTATCTTCAAAGTATTAATTTTTGATGGGGACACAGCCCCTGACGTCTCCAGAAAATTGCTTTTCCAGTCTTCAACAAGGGTTGTGAGAGAAGTGTTGCATTTGGGAGTAGCCACTGTGGGAAAGGTTCAAGAGCATGAAAACCAAGAAGGTTTATCTGAGGTGACCTGAGCGCCAATCCTGTCTAACCCAGATTGCAGAGCTCAATGTGTTTGTTTGCTTGCTTTATCATGTAATTAATGTATTCATTTGTAATGTCAAAACAAAAAGTGAATGTTGAATTCAGCAATACACGGGTCCATGTTGACAGTTAAATTAGAGTAACGGACGCTCAGTTAGAAAAGGGAATGAGAGGTATAAAGTTCTCCCAACTGAGCTTATTAGATTTTTTTTCACTTCATCTGTATCTTTCTTCTCTCTGTTTTTGAAGTGCTTTTCATGTTTTCTTAAATACGGGACCCAATGTTTATATGAATATGGAGTCCCATGTTTGTTTACATGTTCATGGGAGACTTACAAGCTGGAATTTGGGTATACCTACATGCTTTAGTGTAAAGATAATCTGATGTTGACATCTTCCCTTGCGTCATTTCTGTCCTAATTATTGTGGCTGGGGTCAGAAGTGCCTCGTAGTAGCACGGCCCCAGGAAGTCACAGCACAGTGTGTGTGTGTGTGTGTGTGTGTGTGTGTGTGTGCTGGTTGTGCGTGTGTGCCTGTGCATTTTGCAAGACTAACACAGTTCTCTGGACAGTAGTGCCCAGCCCATATACTCCAAAATACGACCCTTAAAATACAGATGCCAGAATGTTAACTAATAGATGGAAATGACAGGATCATTTCTACCCTAGGGATTTCTTGGAAACAAAATTAATAAAGAGCATTTGAATGTGGGGCTCTCTGTGTCTTGAAATTTCAGCTGACACCTGAGCTTATGAGATCTCTTTTCCTCCTCATCCATTTTATTCTCTCTCTCTCTGTTTATTGAGTAGATTTTTTAATGTTTATATTAATGGATGGCAGAAAATGGCCACCCCAATATGGAGCCCAAGTTTATTCGGGCTTAAGAAGTGGAATTTCTGGGAACCATGTCCACATTACACAGAAGAAGAGATCATTGATCTGGCCAACTTGGATTGTGTTCATTCCTAGAATTTTCAGTATGCGTGGAGCTGAGAAAGACATGGGAATAACACAACCCAGGAGGCCGTGGTGTGCCGCAGGTGCGTGTGTCTGTGTGACCTGTGGAGTGTGGGAAGTCCTCAGAACAGGGGTAGCAGGACTCACATATTCTAAGGTGACTCTTACAATAGATGGGCCAGTATTCAGTCAAGAGAAAGTATTAAGACAGGGATCTGTTACAATTCAGAAGATCAAAAAAGGTCAAGATGTAGAGTTGCTGAGGTTTCAGCTGTAGCAGAGAGGCCACCTCACTCCATAACACTTCTGACACGATCTCTCATCACTCTCTCGGCCTCATGCACTTTGCAACATTGACTTCACTTTTTTTGGTTAAATTGCCAAAGACTTGGAAAAAAGGAATATAACAAAAAGGTTTTTTCGAAATTCAGAGAGGAAGCAGTATCCAAAGTTATAATTTTATTTCATATGAAGATATAGGAGTTTAAATATGCTTATTGTAGATACAGATAATCTTTAATCAAATGTAAAGGAGATTGGCTTCCAGATTATGGGCAAAAGTGATACACCTTTTAGAAATAGATGTAATCACAAAACACGAAAATAAAATAACAAGGATTAACAGAGATGTTAAAACAAGTTGGAAATATGTATTGAGTGATTTATTAGCACAATATGCAGAAGAACCTTCCACGGGGCCTTTGCACTGACCATTCTCTCTGCCGGACACACACTTCCCCACGTAAACTTGCATCTCCCTCTTTGTCCTACTTAAGGTCTCTGTTCACATGTTGCCTTGTTTTCAGGTCTTGACTAAATACACATGAAAAATAGAACACCCTCTTTGCTCTCTCCTTTACACCTGCTTTCCTTTTCCTCAGCCACCTGCACCATCTGAAATGTTATGTAATTTTATCATTTGCCTACACTGCATGTTCATCTCCATGAGTGGTGATGTATTTTGCAGCCCTCCTGCTGGGTGGTGGTCCTTTTGCTTGTATCCTTTACTCTTACTCCAAGATAGTTTCCTGCATCTGTGGAATCTCATCAGCTCAGGGGAAGTACAAAGCATTTTCCACCTGTGTGTCTCACCTCTCTGTTGTCATTAAAACTGTAGAATACATGACCCTTAAGAAAAAAAGTTGATTAGCGCAAAAATTCCTTATTTTATTGTACAGTCTTAGGAGTGTACCTCAGCTCTGCTGCCACCCACAGCTCACACTCAAGTGCAATAGCCTCAGTGATGTACACTGTGGTCACACCCACGCTGAACCCCTTCATCTACAGCCTGAGGAACAAAGACATAAAGAAGGCTCTGAAATCATTCCTTGTGAAGGAAACTACAAAATTGTCCCAGCACTGAAGAAGTGCCCATGATTGCAGAGGTCAAAACCTCAGAGACAGAAGATATGATCATTTGATCAGACATTTGAAGTGATATTGTTTTTCTATTTATTTCCTGGTATTTCTACTTCTTTTACCTCAACTTCTCTATTCAAGTAACTCCCTTTATTAAGCTTTCTGCTCTCTTCGATAACTAACATTTTTTTCCCTTTGTTGTTTTCTTACTTTTCAAAATTTATTCCAGTCATGGATCATAAAATTTGTAAATTCCCATTAGCTTAATGAAACACCATGGATTTTTTTTAGAATAATTTTTCTCAAATGGCATATATCATAACAAATAATTTTTCTTTTGTTTTACTAAAAGAATTGTCATGAATTGTATTACTTGTATGGAAAAACAAACTATACTTGATGACCATATCAGATGTAGCATGAGGGATCCCCAAAGGGGGCCATATCCATAGACATAATATTAACATTAATTTTTTTACCACAAATGATAAATTGTAACATTTCAGGTGTGTTAGTAATGCGAGTTTGTGTGAAAATTAGTCATTTTATTTCCTTCTTTCCTAGAAGTCACTTCCACCACATGGAACCAGGCAATAATACACAAATTTCAGTATTTCTGGCGATCTTTGCAGTTAATGAGTGTGGAAAAATAGCGTATCAACTGAGCAGGGAAGTACAGTGAAGTGAGGGCGTTTCTGTCTTTATTTTTGAAGTGAAGCGTGTTTGACTGTATTTCCCTAATGAGAAAGATCCAGACTAAGGAATGCTTGAAAATATTATCTTACATCAGCAGGTCATGAGGCATATCAATCATGCTATCTTCTCACTCTGGGTATTCGCATGATAGAAAATTATGTAACGTGTGAAAAGAGGTATGCTGATGAGCCTTACTTTTCAGTTATTTCATTACCCGTGAACCTGACTGTGTTTGTGGGTTTGTAGCCAGTGTTTTGATTTTCAATCTCTTTGGTTTCCTACAGTTGTTTTGAAAGTACTATATTCAGTCAGTAGCATTCTCACTGTGATTCTTCCTTCCCTAAGTTGCTAGTAGCCCTGTGCTTCTCTGCTGTGAATTGTCCATGGGAGTCCTTAGCTTTTGTATGATGAGGTCACAGTGTTTCTATTCCTATTTCCGTATTTATTCCTTCAAAAAGTAAAAGGATTTTTTTTCACCAACTAGCTGTTTTCCTTTTGGTTCACTGGTTCATGTATAGATCTATTGAGGAGAACGGGTAAGAGTTTATAAATTCTGTGGTCGATTCTATCAGTCGTTTATCTTGTGTTACTCCTTGATTCATTATTTTGATGGTCCCCAAATTTCTCATGATGTGGCTGTGCCATTTACACTTTCGATGAAAGGGATGTTGAATGATCATTATCATTGTCATCCATTATGCTCAGGATATCTATCTTTTATGATTAAAGAATGACTCAAAAGAGAGCTTGACTTCCTGTCCAGCCATGTGAATCTGGGTCCCAATTTTCCTGAACAAACATGCATGTCCTTTCAGTCTTTTCTGGTTACCTGGAAATGAACCCTTACTAGAGGTTTAAAATACAGTTGTCTGAAATAGAGTAACTATGAATGCTGTCTTCAAAGATAAGAACAAATGCCAAGAATAATCAAGCAGATTATTATAATTGTCCTCCCTTCTGTTCAATTTGATTATTGAATCAGTTACCTGTTGCTGCATAACAAGCCACCCTGAAAGAAAAAGATTTAATATATTACCTCTATTACCAAAGGGATTGCATGGTGGGGAGTTGTTCTGAGCTCTGCTGCTCTCATCGTGGGTCTGCAAGCTGTGAGTCTCCACATTGTGTCTCTAAGGCTCATCCATGATATGGTGTGAGGCCATGGTGCTCTTCTCACTTGAACCAATATATGATCAGTTAACTCTGTTTCTATATATATATATTTTTTTTTTGAGAAAGATTAGCCCAGAGTTAACATCCCCCACAAATCCTCCTCTTGTTGGTGAGGAAGACTGGCCCTGAGCTCACATCCATGCCCATCTTCCTCTACTTTATATGTGGGATGCCTGCCACAGCTGGCTTGACAAGTGGTGCCATGTCCGCACCCGGAATCCGAATCAGTGAACCCCAGGCCACCGAAGCAGTTTTACCCAAAAAAAAGTGGATCAAGTGTAAACTGCTTTAATTTACTTCTACTGTCCCTGTATCCATTGATGACACTTTTTTTCTGCCCAGATAGAAGAGATGTCTCCTACTGCTGCTCAGTGTGAAGCAGCTGCTTGTGCTCCAGATCCTGTTCTGATCCCGGCACCTCTAGAATTTTCTCTTCGTAAGTAATTTGTTGAAGAATAATTACATACTACAAAGTGCACATATTTTACATGTATAACTTGATGAATTAAAAGAGGCATGCAAAAATTATGGTACACACTACATTTCCATTTGTGTAAAATTTAAGAAAGTTCACAATAAACTTTAATGGCCTTTTAAAGTAGTTGTTAAAATTGGCTGAGACTTAGTCTTACTCAAATCCCCACCCCTGGGGCAGCAACCCACAAACAGGGGGACCTCACAAACCTGGCGCTTCTCCTCAAAGAGTGAGGGACTCACACCCCAACTCAAGCACCCCAACTCTGAAGATCTGTATTTGCAAGACAAGGCCCCAAAACATCTGACTTTGAAAACAATTGGAGATTATGACCAAGAGCCCAAATGGTTACAGAAAATGGAGAAACTGCTCTTAAGGAGTTTGTGCAAGTATTCACTTGCTTCAGTGTCCAACGCAGAAGCAGCAGTTTGAAAAGTGCCCAGACCATATGTGAAGGGGAATAATTTGCCAACCTTAATGCATCCACCAGAGGGGGAGTGCTCTGTCAAGGTTCTTTCTGAGGAAGGAGGCACTGGTGGGTACCAATTTTGTGCTCTCCCTTTGCTTTGCTTAAGTTGCCTCACTGATCTCCTCTCTGCCTCGCTAAAACGTCAGGCACCCCTCCTGTTCCCCCTCTGCCTTGCTAAAGCCAGTGCGTGCCATCCCTGCAACCCCCACTGCCTAGCTAACGCCTGCAGGTGCACTTCATGAGCTCTCCTTCTGCCACACTCCACAGTGCCAGTGTCTCATGGAGGGGAGATTGTACATATGCCTGGTACCCATGCTTTTTATCTTACATACAGAGCCCCAGTTTTTATGATAGCAGCCTAGGGGGCACCACTTGGAAAGCTGGCTGACAAGGCCAGGAGGGCTTGCGCTCTTGGGTCCGATGGACTATAACCATCAGAGAGACAGTTCTTGGCTGGCAGCCACCCCAGGACACTTCACTGATGGCAGACTGAAACATAGCACTTATTTTTTCCGGAAAAGAGCCCTATTTACTTGTCCAGGAGCTTTAGTCTGACAAATTCTGGTCTGCCATATTCATAAAGGCCAGGGGAGGCGTTCCTAGGGAACAGAGGCCATGGATGCAGTCTTTGGGCTCTCCCTCTGCCCTGCTCCAGCCTTCTGGTATCTCCCAGAAAGGAGTTTATACCCTTGTCTGGTGCCCTATTTTTTGCTGCTGCTGCCAGGGACATCTCTATATCACCTGGCTCTGTAGCCCAGCAGATCTTATGTGCACTGGCCCCTCAAGAATATAAAGAACAGAAAATGTGTCATTAAACAGCAACTGCCCTCAGGGCGCAGCAAGGAGCAAGAGGCCCAGGAGCTCAGTCTCTCTGTGAAAGAGGCTTACAGCTTATCACTGCAGCTGCTGCCTGAGGGGCAGGCTTCTACTCTAACACACATCTAAGGGCTCGCCAAAACCTACCCAGAGGTCTCAGAAGATGGGCCCTATCTAACACTCTCTCTACTGCATCTGGACCTCCAGTGTCTCTGGGAGGGGTTTCCTCGTGTCTGATGCCCCAGGTTTACATCTAGTACCTCAGCTTCTGTTGCGGCTCAACAAGGGACTCTCCTTGGTCGGCCGGCTCTCAGACAGTGTCGACTGGTGGGGCCTTCTTTGCACTCTCTCTGTCTTACCACAGCTCACTGGTACCTCCCAGAAAGGAGCTTATACATTTGGCGTCTGGAGTCCTGGTTTTCCCAACTGTTGCACAAAAGACACTTCCAGATCACCTAGCCTGGAGGCTGGCAAGGTTTATGATGGTGGTCCCACAGGACTCTATACACGTGCATATTTTAAAACCTGCTCTCTGAGGTCCTATTTCAATTGGCCTGAAATTAGATGCTGACTGAGATTCTGCCATTTGGAACACTGACAGGTCTTGGCACACCCACAACAACTGGAAGCTATGAAAAATAAAGCAGGATGATTGGACATCATAAAGATTTGAGAGAAAACCAAGAATTAGGGCAAGGATGAACAATAAGTTTCATCTTCCACATGAGGCCACTCTTTCAAGATGGGGAAAAGTAACTGTTTCACCTAATGCATAGAAAAGACACAGATAATCAAGCAAAATGGGGACAAAAAAGAATATGTTAAGAACAGAAAAACAAGTTAAAACCTCAGAAAAAAACTTGATAATACAGAGATAAGTAATTTACCTGATAAAGATATCAAAATAATGGTCCTAAAGATACTCATCAAACTCAGGAGGAAGAGATGAACACACTGAGAATTTCAACAAAGAGGTATAAAATATAAGAAAGTACCAAACAGAATACACAGAGCTGAAGAATACAATAACTGAACTGAAAAATACACTCCAGGGGTTCAACAGCTGAGTAGATGAAGCAGAAGAAAGGATCAGTGATCTCAAGGACAGGACAGTGGCACATAGCCAAACAGAGCAGCAAAAAGAACAAAGAATTACAAAAAGTCGCCATACCTTGAGACAACATCAAATAGAATAACATCCACATTACAGGGGTACCAGAAGGAGAAGAGGGAGAGGAAGGGACAAAAAATTTATATTTGAAGAAACAATGACTGAAAACTTTCCTAACATGGGGATGGAAACAGACATCCAGATCCAGGAAGTCCTGAGAATTGCAAATAAGATGAACCCAAAGAGATCCACACTCAGATGCAGTATAATTAAAATGTCAAAAATTACAGATAAAGAGAAAATCTTAAAAGCAGCATGACAAAACCAACTTGTTACATGCAAGGGAACCAGCATATGACTATCAGCAGATTTTTAAGCAAAACCTTTGCAGCCAGAAAGGAGAGGCACAATTTATTCAAAGTGCTGATAAAAAAATGGTTTCCACCAAGAATAATTTATCTAGGAAAGTTTTCATTTAGAATTGAGGAAGAAATAAAGAATTTTCAGGCCAAGCAAAAGCTAAAAGTGTTCATCACCACTAAACCAGCCTTACAAGGAATGTTAAAGGGACACCTTTAAGCTGAAAAGAGGCACTAATTAGCAACAACAAAACATATGAAATTATAAATCTCACTGTTAAGGTAAATATATACCAAAGGTAGTGAATTAATCACATATAAAGCTGGTATGAAGATAAAGACAAAAGTAGTAAAAATAACTATAACTACAATAATAGGTTAAGGGATACACGGAATAAAATGATGTTAAATGTGACATCAAAAACATGAAACACGAGGAGAGAGCAAAAATGCAGTTTTATAATGTGCTCAAACTTGTTATTATCAATATAAAGTAGACTGTTATAAATATAGGTTGTTTTATGTAAGCTTCATGGTAACCACAAAGCAAAAACCTATAGTAGATAAACAAAGATAATGGGAAAGGAATCTAAGCATAACAGTGAAGAAAGTCATCAAACGATAAAAGAAGAGACCAAGAGGAGAAGTAACAGAGAGTAGCTACTGCAACAGCCAGAAAATCATTTTAAAAACAGCAATAAACACATACTTGTCAATAATTACTTTGAATGCAGATGTACAAAATTCTCCAGTTAAGAAACACAGAGTGGCTGAATGGATCTAAAAATAAGACCCATCTATATGATGCCCACAAGAGACTCAATTCAGATGTAAGAATATACACACACTGAAAGTTAAAAGATGGAAAAAAGATGTTGTATTCCAATTACAGCCGAAAGAAAGCTGAGGTAGCTATGCTTAATTTCATAGAAAATGTTTTAATACAAAGACTGCAGTAATATACAAAGAGGGCGTTACATAATGATAAAGGGGTCAATCCAACAACAAGGTCTACCATTTATAAATACTTATGCAGCCAACGTAAAAGCACCTAAATATAAAAAGCAAATATTAAAGGCGGAAATTGACAGCAATACAATAATTGTAGAGGACTTTAATACCCCACTTACATTAATGGATAAATCATCAAGACAAGAAGGAAAATTCAGCCTTAAATATCACACTAGGCCAGATGGACTTAATCAATATATATAGAACATTCCACCCAAAAGCAATGGAGCACACATTCTTTTCAAGTACGCATGAAACATTCTCCAGGATAGATCATATGATAGGCCAAAAATATAGTCTCAATAAATTTAGGAAAGTTGAAATCACATCAAGCATCTTTGCCAACCACAGTGGTGAGAAACTGGAAATCAATTACAAGAAGAAAACTAAAAATCACAAATATGTGGAAATAAAACACCACTCTACTGAACAACTAACGTGCCAAAAAATAAGTCAAAGGAGAACTTTAAAAATACCTGGAGACAAATTAAAATGTAAATATCACATACCAAAATTTATGGTATTCTGCAAAGCATTTCTAAAAGGGAAGTTCACAGTGATACAGACATACCTCGGGACAGAAGAAAAATCTCAAATAAACAATCTAACTTGACATTTCAAGGAAGTGGAAAAAGAAGAACAAACGAAGCCCAAAGGTAGTAGAAGGAAGGAAATAAAGATCTGAGAGGGAAATAAATGAAATAGAGACAAAAAAGATCAATATAACTAAAAGCCGGGTCTTTGAAAAGACAAGCACAGTTTATAAACCTTTAGCCAGGCTCCACAGCAACAAACAAAGACAGGACTTGACTGAATGACGTCTGAAATGAAAGAGGAGACATCACAAGTGATACCACAGAAATGCAGTGCTGTGAGACACTACATGAACAATTATACACCATGAATTGGACTACCTAGAAGAAATGGTTAAATTCCTAGAAACATACAGCCTTCCAAGACTGCAGCATAAAGAAATAGAAAATATCAATAAACCAATTACTAGTAAGAAGATTGATATGGTAATCAAAAACCAACAAAAAATTTAAAGACCACATATTAAACATAGAATTATACCAATCCTTCTCAAACTCTTCCAAAAACCTGAAGAAGAGAGAATACTTCCAAAGTCATTTTACAATTCCAACATTACCCCAATACCAAAACCAGGCAAGGATACCACAAAAAAAGAAAATTACAGGTCAATATCCATAATGAACATAGATGCAAAAATCCTCAATAAACTATTAGCAGACCAAGTTCAACAATACATTAAAGGGATCATGTATTATGGTCAAAGTGGGAGTTGTTCCCAGGATGGAAGTGTGGTTTAACATTTGTAAGTCGATCAACATGATGCACCAGATTAACTAAATGAAGGAGAAAAATCATATGATCATCCCAATAGATGCAAACAAAAGCACTTGACAAAATGCAGCTTCCATTTATAATAAAAACTCTCAACAAGGTGTGTATTGAGGAATTTACCTCAACAGACAGGCTATAAATGACAAGCCCGCAGCTAACATCCTACTCAACGGTGAAAAGCCTAAGGCCTTCCCGCTAAGATCAGGGACAAGGCAAGGATGCTCAGTCTTGTCACTTTTGTTCAACAAACTATTGGAATTCCTAGCTAGAGCAATTAGGCAAAAAAGGGGAAGAAATAAAATGTATCCAAATTGAAAAGAAAGAAGTAAAACTGTTAATGTTTGCAGATGGCATGATTTTATATATAGAAAACCATACAGACTCCACCAAACCACCATTAGAAATAATAAAACAAATTCAATAAAGTTGCAAGATAAAAAATAAATATACAAAAATCTATCATGTTTCTGCACACTAACAAGAAACTCTCAGAATGAGAAATTGTTAAAAAAAAGTCCCCATTTACAATTTCATCAAAAAGAACAAAATTGTCTGTGGTCCAATGCATCAGTTGCTCGTATTGTGTTCCTCCTTTGCTGTCTTTACTGAAAGAATTGACCTGTCTTTCACTTTAATATTCTTCGCATGCAAGTCCTTGCTTTAAACAAAAACCAAAGTGAAGTTTCTTTTGCATACTTTGTGCTAATAAATCACCCTTCATATATATTTGCAACATGCTTCACATCTCTGTTAGTCTTTATTTCTTACTTTGGTGTTTTGTGATTAGATTTATTTCTCAAAGTTGCATGCTCTTTAGCCATCATCTGGAGGCATTCTTCTTCACCATTTGATCATTATCTGTATTTTCCATGAGCATATTTGAATCTTTATATAAGAAGAAATTATAACTTTAGACACTGCTTCCTCTCTGCATTTTTAAAAGGCTTTCTATTATATTCTTTTATTTCCAAGTCTTTGGCAATTTAATCATGAATTAGTGACCCAGGTTGATACCATTGGAGTATTAATAGTTTATATGTAAATGAAATTAGTTTGAAATTATTAACCTATTTTGTTTTCTACAGTTGTTTTAAAAGCACTAAACTTAACCTAATTTCACTCTTACTGTCATTCTTCCTTCCTTAAGTTCCTACTTTCTTTTAGAACTTTTCTTTCTGTATATACATCCATACATATTTACATACTTTTAATTTAAATACATAAATAGGATCCTGTGCAGAAGATAAGTACTCTTAACATTTTAGGACAATCGTTTATTCCAGCTTGTCTCTCCCCTTCCTTCTTACCCAGTGTTACCTTACGGACATCCCTCTAACCAACAGCTGTAACAATGATTCATTACTTTGATGGGCTCATAATATTTCATGGTGTTGCTGTGCTGTTTGCACTTTTGATGGTCTTTCATATTGTTTATCACATTTGATACTATACCAATCAACAAAAATATTTTGAAGTGGTTAAATTTAAACTGTGGTTCTAACCAGGAGCAATTTTGTCCCCCAGGGGACATTGACCAGTGTCCAGAGACATTTTAGGCTGTGACACTGGAGAGGTGTAGGTGGAGGCCAGGGACGTTCTAGACACCCTACAACACACAGGACAGACCCCACGACAGAGGATGATCTGTCCCAGGATGCAAATCATACTGAGACTAAGAAATTCTCAGCTAAAGAATATCTGCATTTTTAATCTTTCTAGCTGAGATCTAAAACATTACTTACTTCTCATATCCACTCCATAATGTAGATGGAATTTCCTGAGTCTATAGACAAAAAAAAGAGGCCTAAAATTTTATTTCCTGCCATGAGGGAAATAATCAAGAGGCATGTGTAAATGTGTGCATACAGAAGCTGAACTATTGAGTCCATTTGATGACAATGTCAGACCTGAGGTGTGTGGGAGGCTTCTTGGTGGAGAAGCCCTCAAAATATCTACATCTGACCCTGTACTGGACCAAACATTGATACTTAGAGTCAACCACAGACCAAAACGTGTAGCATTAGGATCAATGGGAAACTAGTTACAAATGTAAAAAGTCTGGCCTCACGTTAGATGTGCTGAATCCAAATTTGCATCTGAACAAGATCCCAAGTGATTCACATACCCATTAATGTTGGAGAAATTCTTGTCTACAATAGTATTCACAATCTTCTCACTGTTGACATTTATGCTTGAGAATTTCTTTGTGGTGGGGATGTCCTGTGTGTTATAGAATGTTGAACAGCATTCCTGGCCTCAACCCTTTAGGTGGCAGTAGTACTTCCCCAGTTATAGCAAGCAATAATGTCTCCAGACAATGACAAGTGTCCTTGCTGGGAAGATCACCCCTGGTAGAGAACCACCGACCTAGAGCATGAGAACGGAAATAACTTGGAATTCCAAGAAATCTCACCCCTTACTCAGTCATAACTTGGGGAAAATCATTTTAACCTTCTGAGCTCTGTTTCTGCAAAAGTAGACAAGTTTATGATAGTACTGACCGCAGAGAATGGACATTAGTAAAACTTAAATGAGCAAACACACCAGAATGTAAGCTCTGTCCATGGTGCATAAAAAGATCTAAACATATCTTATAACTAATAGATATTTGTAAATAAAGGATTAAAAGACAGCTTTAATTTGTGTTAAGAGCATGAAACTCATAATTGATTTGTCAAAAGTATCATGAAGCCAAAGGTTATAGTACCCATGGTTTCATATCAAAGAAACACACCTCCCTCCCTTTTTGAAGAGGGGAAGAGAAATTTTCAGGAGATAATCAGGAATTGTTCCCTGCCACAAGTCAATACTTTGGAGACCCAAGGGATCTAGT
Source organism: Equus przewalskii (assembly GCF_037783145.1). NCBI lineage: Eukaryota > Metazoa > Chordata > Mammalia > Perissodactyla > Equidae > Equus > Equus przewalskii. Next base: position 25,929 of record NC_091847.1, read on the forward strand.
CTAAACAGATTCATCAGTCTCAGATTTGGAAGAAACATTAACTCAAGATTGGGATAAGATGCAAGGAGGTTTAGACCTCCAGAAGACAGGGAAATTCTTGGAGAAGTTGTAATAAAAACTAGATTTACCTTGACTTTTAATCTGGTCTCTTGAGCACAGAGAGTCAGCAGGAATAATTTTCTTTGTGTCCATATCAGTGTCCCACAGAAAATGATGTGCTCGGAGATGGGAGTAACATTGGAAACAGTGCCTAGTGAGCAGATGGAGAGAGCTGTAAACATCTCCTCTGCTGCAGGCCGTGAACGTGTGCAACGCTGAGCTGAATCAACATGGTTGCTGCTTTTGGGGGCCTAAGTCTTGCAGGGGAACTGATGTTTCACTCCTTTCTGCTGTCCTCTCTTGGAACAGAGCTTCAGTCTCCATCGTCAACCATCCAGGAAGGAATTCAGACTTCCACATGGACCCCTTCCTCTCCGAGACTCCATCCAGGTGAGTCTGAGAGCTCAGCAGGTACCTCATGAAAGGTTCAGAGACAGTGGGGGAGGAGAGCTTTTATCTCAGGTCACCTGAGAGCCAAAGCAGCCTTGCCCAGAACTGAGAGATTGCCATGTTTGTTTGCTAGGTAGACTGACTAATTTACAATTAATTTATTTAGTATAATAAAAAGAGAAGTGTCTTTTGGACTCAGAAGTATAAAGATTATTGTTGTAATTAAGTGATGGGAAAGGACATCTGGGTGGATGAGAACGAAAAAGGAATGGGAGGTGTAAAGTGGTTCCAGTAAAATTAAAACCTATCTGAGGAGCTTTGCACAGAAGAGGAGCTGTAAAATAGAGTGTTAGGTTTTAAGGCCTGTGCAGTGAACTGACTGCAGTTTTTAAAAATGTTTAAGACGGAATGCATTTGAGCATGTTCTGTATTTACTAGGAATCCCAGATCGGGAAGGTAGATGTTACTTTGCAACAGCAGTCTTGGCATGCATTTCACAGTATTGTCTGGCATGTTGGGTATTCACATAAAAAATTATATTTAGTATGCAAAAAGAATTATGCTAATGAGCTTTACTTTAAAAGTATTTCATTACCTAGACCTGGAGGAGCAATGGAAACATCTGAGAGGTAAAAGGAAAAATTTGGCTTCAGCTCATCACCAGTGATAATCATTCACTAACCAACATTTGTTAACTATGCCAAGCATGTTATATGTATTGACTAAATTTGCTGACCATCTCCAGGCAAAGGACACTGCCATCCCCACTAGCGGAGTGAGAACATTAACACTCAGAATGGTCTGATTGGTCTCCTTGACAAACAGCTAGTATGTGGTAGATCCAAGTTCAAACCTCCATTTTCCATTTCCAATGTTTTGCATTTAATATTATTTAGAAAGTCATTTACCATTTCATCTTTTAAAATCCCCCACTATTGAACCAGCCCTGATGCCCTAGTGGTTAAAGTTTGGCGTTCACTGCTGCCACGGCCCGGGTTTGCTTCCTGGTTGCAGAACCACCCGTCTGTCGGGTGCCATGCTGTGGTGGTGGCCCACATAGAAGACCAAGAATGACTTACTAATAGGATATACAACCACGCACTGGGGCTTTGAGGTGGAGAATAAATGAGGAAGATTGGCAACAGATATGAATCTATCCTTGCGGAAAAAAAAATCCCCTACTATTTAATGTTGTATTTTTTTGTTATAAAAGGAGGGTTCATTCCCTTTCCTATTTTTTCGAGTGGGATGTTCAATCAGTAAGTGTCTTAACATTGTAAGATACCATTCCTTTCTTCTGAGAATTATTTGATTTTTCTGCTGTATTGTTTGTTCTGGCCGTCAAAGGGATATAAGAGTGCTGGAATGCTGCCCGAACCACGGAAGCTTTCTCCACATCACAGTCTCTCAGAGTCACCTGGGCATTTTAGATCTTCTTTTTCCAATCGTGTCTATTTCTTTCCTCTCTATGGTTGTGAAGTGCTTTTCATCCTTTCTTAGATACAGAAAACAAAATGGTCATATGATTATGGAGCCTCATGCTTACATGTTCATGGGAGGATTTATAACTGGAATTTGGGTACTATTTTTAATTCTCTAAGGTGAAGATAATCTACTGTTGACAGCTTCCTTGCTTCATTTATTTCCTACCTATTGTGGCTGGAGAGAGAAGAGCCTTGTAGTAACATGTTCCCTGGAGGTCATAGTGCACTGCGTGTGTTTTTGTTGTGTGTATGCCTGTGTATTTTGCGAGGCGTGAGCAGTTCTCAGTGGAGTGGCACCTAGCCCATGTATTCCAAAGTGTGACCCTGAAAATACAGACGCAAGAATGTCAGCCAACAGAGAAAAATGAGGGGATAATTTCCACTCAGAGAATTCCTCCGGAACAAAATTAAGAAGTACAGGGAACAATGTGAATAAGTGACTCCTTGCGTCTTTCAGTTCCAGCTGTGCTGGGGGACCACCTCATTTCCCAGCATCCTCTGACACCACCTCCCATCGCCCTCCCTCCTGTTCCTTCCCCTCACCATTCTGGCTTCATCTGAGTCTTGAAGATCTGAGAGAAGCATCTTCCTTAGGGTCTCTCCTCTGGCTCTATCCGCTGCAGGGTACACACTTCCCCAGACAACCTTCTCCCATTTGTCTTCCTCTTATGCAGATTTTCCTGAATTCCCAGTAAAAAGTAACACCTCAATTGACTCTTTTTAATACCTACTTTTTTTCTTCATAGCATCTGTAACCATGTGACATGATATAAGATGTTTATTTGCTTATATTCTGTCACAACCATCATGTTTTTGGGTTTTTGTTTCTCAGCATCCTATACTTTTTGCCTAGAAGACAGTCAGTACTCAACAAGTATTCCTCAAGGCATGAAATAACATGTACTGAAAATTGTATAATACTTGACCTCTTGGGGAAAAATTTGAGTGGGACAGGAATTTATAGTCAGACATGTCAGAGGAGATCCCTTAAATGGTATGAGGTCCACACAAAGAATATGTATTGATTTCTTGACTGTAATATATAACTGTAGCATTTTTCACTATTACTGATACCCATTTGTGTGAAAATTAATCATGCTACTTTTTCATTCCTAGTCATAACCTTTATTACATAGTCCCAGGCAATGATACTCAAAATTCAAAATGTGTTCTTTCAGAAGTATGAAAAGAACCAGAAATGGTACCACTCATATTTTCACTTTTCCTCTCCATACTGGATCACCGTGTTTGGAAACCTGCTCATCATCCTGGCCACCATCTCAGACTCCCACCTCCACACACACGTACTTCTTCTGCTCCAAAGTGCCCTTTGTAGACGTCTGTTTCACCTCCGTCCCCATGCCAAAGAGGCTAGTGAATATGTAGACACAGAGAAAAGTTCTAACTCATAAAGGCTGCATCGACCAGATGTATATTTACATTCTGTTTGCAGTGTTGGAGAATTTTCATCTGACGGTGATGGCCTGTGATCACTTCTTGCCCATCTGCCACCACCTGCACTTCATGGTCATCATGAGCCCCCAGCTCTTTCAGCTGCTGGTTCTGGTGTCCTGGTTCATAAGTTCCCTGCATTCGTTGTTAGAAAGCTTAATGGCATTGTGGCTGTCTTTCTGCACCAATGTGGAAATCCTCCATATCTTTGGGAAATCAAACAGGTGGTCCGACTTGCCTGGTCTGACACTTTTCTTAATTAAACATTTTTATTTTCTATTTTACAGCAGTGCTGCTGGATGGTGGTCCCTTCACTGGTATCCATTAATGATACTCTGATAGTTTCTTCCATATGTGGAATCTCATCAGCTCAGGGGAAGGATAAAGCACTTTCCACCTGTCTGCCCCCTCTCAATCCTCTCCTTATATTATTGTTCAAGACTAGGAGTGTACATTATCTCTGCTTCTGCTCACAGGTCACACTCAAGTGCAACAGCCTCGGTGATGTACACGATGGACACACCCATGCTGAACCCCTTCATCTACATTCTGAGGAACAAAAACACATGGGGGCTCTGGAAAGAGTCAATTGAATGGTAGGTATAGAAAAGCAAATTGTTTAGGGGATGAAGAATTGTCCATGATTGCAGACCTCGAAGCCTCAGAACCAGAAATTACTATTCTTTGATCAGATTCTAATTATTTCCTGGAATTTCCATTTCTTTGATTTCCGCCATTTATAGAATTTGCATAACTCACTTTTGGAAGCTTTCTGCTCTCTCTGATGTATAGGCAGTTCTCCCCCTTGACCATTTTCTTACTTTCACAAACTATCCTACCTTAGGTCAGTCATATTTGGAAATTCTCATTTATCTCTTGGGACAATGTGGGTTGCTTAATAATAATTTCTTCTCAAGTCACCTATCATCTCAAGTAACTTTTCTTTAGTTTTCCTGAACGGATAGTCATTAGTTGTATTAATCATACGAAAAAACCCTACACATGACAGCTAAGGGCATTTATACAATTCATTTCAGCAAAATATGAAACTGCAGTTTTCACTTTGGGTCCACCTTTTTTTCGAATTTCACTCCCTTCTTACCTCTTACTCGTGACATAGACTTTAACATGCTACAGTCTTATAACTGGCCTCCTGGTTTTTGTCTTATTCAGCTCAGTGTCCACAATGCCCATGATGGTCCCTGGCAAAAACTGACTATCCAGTATATGTCTTCCAGTGGAGTCTACATGGAAAGACAAATTTGCATACACAGATTGACGTAATATGGTCTTAGTATCAGAAACGACCTTTAAAATGAGGAAGCAAAATTTTAAATCACATGTTTTATTACCACGCTAATTTTTTTGTGTGCTCTACATCCATGCAAGCAAACTGGACAATCTAGAAGAAACGGATAAATTCTTAGATTCTTACCACCCCCAAAACTCAATCAAGAAGAAAGAGAGAATCTGAATAGCCCAATCACAAATAAAGAGATTGAAAAAGTAATAAAAAACCTCCCAAAAATAAAAGTCCAGGACCAGATGGCTCCTCTGGAGAATTCTACCAAACATTCAAAGAAAATTTATTATCTATCTTCAATCTATTCCAAAAAATTGAAGAAGACAGAACACTTCCTACCACATTCTACAAGGCCAGCATCGCTCTGATACCGAAGTCAGACAAGGACAACACAAAGAAGGAAAATTACAGGCCAATATTGCTGAGGAACATAGATACAAAAATTTTCAACAAAATATTGGCAAACCAAATATGGCAGTACCTTAAAAAGATCATACACCATGATCAAGTGGGATGCATACCAGGGACAGAGGGATGGCTCAACATCCACAAATCAATCAACATTATTGATCAATAATGTGTACCACATTAACAAAATGAGGGGAAAAAAACCACATGATAATTTCAATAGACAAAGAGAAAGCATTTGACAAGATCCAATGTCTATTCATGATAAAAACTTTCAATAAAATGGATATAGATATGTCACGTCAACATGATAAAGGCCATATATGACAAACCCAGCCAACATCATACTCAATGGAGAAAAGGTGAAAGCCGTCCCTCTGAGAACAGGAAAAGACAAGGGTGCCCACTCTCACCACTCTTATTCAACATAGTACTGGAGGTTTTTGCCAGAGCAATTAGACAAGAAAAAGAAATCAAAGGAATCGAAGCAGGTAATGAAGAAGTGAAACTCTTGCTGTTTGCAGATGACATGATTTTATGTATAGAAAATCCTAAAGAATCCACCAGAAAACTGTTAGAAATAATCAACAACTACAGCAAAGTTGCAGGGTACAACGCCACCGTACAAAAATCAGCGGCATTTCTAAACTCCAATAATGAACAGAACAAGAACCCAAGAATGCAATCGCATTTACAATCGCAACAAAAAAAAAATAAAATATCTAGGAATAAAGTTAAGCAAGGAGGTGAAAGACCTATACAAAGAAAACTAGAAAACATTACTGAAATAAATCAGTAATGATTTCAGTAATAAATTATATAATCTATAATGACATGCAGAAATGGAAAGATATTCCATGCGCATGGATTGGAAAAAGAAATATAGTTACAATGTCCATACTACCTAAAGCTAACTACAGATTCAGTGCAATCTCAATCAAAATCCCAATGACATTCTTCATAGAAATGGGACAAAGAATCTTCAAATTCATATGGAGCAACAAAAGACCCCAAATAGCCAAAGAAATACTGAGAAACGAGAACAAAGCTGGTAGCATCGCAATCCCTGACTTAAAAATATATTACAAAGCTACGGTAATCAAAACTGCATGGTACTTGTACAAAAACAGACACGCAGATCAATAGAATAGAATTGAAAGCCCAGAAATAAAACCACGCACCTGCGGACAGCTAATCTTCAACAAAGGAGGTAAGGACATCCAATGGAGAGAGGAAAGCCTCTTCAATAAATGGTGCTGGGAAAACTAGACAGCCACATGCAAAAGAATGAAAGTAGACCATTATCTTTCCCCATGCACAAAAAGAGACTCAAAATGGATCAAAGACTTGAAGGTAAGACCTGAAACCATAAAACTTCTGGAAGAAAATACAGGCAGTACACTCTTTGATGTCAGCCTTAAAAGGATCTTTTTGAATACCATGTCTACTAAGACAAGGGAAAAAAGAAAAAAAAACAAGTGGGCCTTCAGCAGACTAAAGAGCTTCTGGAAGGCAAAGGAAACCAGGATCAAAATGCAAAAACAACCCACCAACTGGGAGAAAATATTTGCAAACCATGTATCTGACAAGAGGTTAATCTCCATAATATATGAAGAACTCACACAACCAAACTACGAGAAAAAAAAAAACCCAATCAAAAAATGACAGAAGATATGAACAGATATTTTTCCACTGAAGACATACAGATTGCCAATATGCGCATGAAAAGATGTTTAACATCACTAATCTTCAGAGAATGCAAATGAAAACTACACTTAGATATCATCTTACACTCATTAGAATGGCTATAATCACCAAGACAAAAAAACAGGAAATGTTGGAGAGGATGTGGAGAAAAAGGAACCCTCATACACTCCTGGTGGGAATACAAACTGGTGCAGCCACTATGGAAAACAGTATGTAGGTTTCTCAAAACATTAAAAATAGAAATACCATATAACGCAGCTATCCCACTACTGGGTATTTAACCAAAGAACTTGAGATCAATCATTCAAAGAGATTTATGCACCCCTCTGTTCACTGCAGCATTATTCACAATATCCATGACGTGCAAGCAACCCAAGTGCCCATCGACTGATGATTAGATAAAGAAGATGTGGCATATAGATACAATGGAATACTACTCAGCCATTAAAAAAAACCAAAATTGTCCCATTCGTAACCACATGGATGGACCTTGAGGGTATTAGGTTAAGTGAAATAAGCCGGGCAGAGAAAGACAAACACTGCATGATTTCACTCATATGTGGAAGATGAACAAACACACAGACAAAGAGAACAGTCCAGTGGTTACCAGGGGGAAGGGGTTTGGAGGGTGGGCACAAGGGGTGAAGGGGAACATTTATATGGTGTCTGACAAATAGTAATGTACAACTGAAATTTCACAATGTTATAAACTATTATGACCAGAATTAAAAAAAAAAAGTCTCTGAAGCCAAATTTGGCTTTTGACTTCCAGAGTAGATGACTATCTAGGTCTCTCCCAGCTTCAACACCCTCCACCAACTGAGGTCTGTCGGTGGAGCGAGTGGATGTCTGGTTACACCGCCACATCACCTACAGAAGTGGGGAGAGTTTAATAGAAAATCAGACTCTAGACAAAGTGCCTTATACATTTGCAAAAGTGATTTCCAAATTTCCTCATTTAATTTGGTCATTTTTCTAAGAAACAGGACAGAAAGTAGAGGCTGGCAGGTACTTGGCGTCATGGTATCTTTTTGCTGGAAGAGAGGAGTCTGGACTTCTCAAAAGTAAGAACTAAAGGAAAGAAACATTGATCTTGCTCCTCTGGGGAAGTTCTGCAGGCACGGCTCTATGAACATTATTTTCCCTGTGTGTGTTTGCACTTGTGTATGCATGTGTGTAGGTGTATGTGTGTGTGCTTAACTAAGAAAACTGCACAGCAAGACCTGAAGATGCATTGGGAGGGGCACAAACCCACCAGGCAGGGCTGGTTTCTGGGCTTGGGCAGAGTGCAGCAAGGTGGCTTCAAGTACATGCTTCGTTTTCCTATTTTGTGTCTAGAACTCTTCCTCCACTTTGAAAAATTGCCCATTTTTGCTTACACAATCTTCTTGCTCTAGAAAAATCCTTCTGATAAACAAATGGCAGACAGTAGGATATATGGGAGCACGTGAGGAAGCCCTTTGGTGTACCCCTAATTCAGCCTGACTTTGTTTTCCAGAAGGGCCTGATGTGGCTTGCATTGTATATCTGCTTTAAGCATTTGCTATGCCCCAAAGACAAGAACAAATGGTCTTAAGATAAAGATGCAACTTCCCCCACATTGGCATTTCCTTAAGGATTAGCACCTCTCTCTAGGCTAGGAAGTGATTGCTGTGCCCACCTGTGACCACCCAGCTCAAGACAGCAGTTGGACTACCTGCTGTGTCCACTGAGACAGCAGACCTGCTAGCTGCTGTGTCCATTATTAATCACTGTGCTGGCAGAGCAATCTCGTGACTATTGTAAAAGAGACATTTCAGTCAAATGTGATCCATGCTCTTTGACAGTATATAACCACTCTGTACACCCCACTTCTTTGCTTCCCTTCCTTCTTTGGGGAAAGGAGACCCTGGGCTAAACTAGTCCTCAGATCTAGCTGATAATAAACTCACTCTAATTTTCACTAATAGATTGGTCATGGAATATTTTCATTGATGCTTTGAAGATGGAACCATGGATTTTTAATGTTGTTAATGCAGTTTATGGGTCAAACACAGACTTGTTCTCTGTTAGCTCCATGCAACTCTAAAAATAGATTTTTATGAAAGCTGTCACCAAATTCATGCTTTATACTCTCTCCCAAATTGACTTTCCTTTAATCTGAAGGTTCTAAACATGTCCTATTTCTATATACTAGCAATGAGCAATCAAAAAATGAAATAAAAATATCCTTTACAATGTATCTAAAAGTATGAAATGCTTAAGGATGACTCTAAGAAAAACTTGTATATGGAAAAATGCAAAACATTGCCCCCAAAATTTAAATAAATAAATACATATATATATTCTTGCTCATGGGTTGGAAGGCTGAATATTTTTAATATGTCGTTTCTTCACAAATTGAGCTACAGATTCCAGGAAACCTCAATCAAAATCCTGGCAGGCTTTTTCCGGTAGAAATTGAAAAGCTTGTTCATAATTTATATTAAAATTCAAAGCATCTAAAACAGCCATCACAACTTTGAAGAAGAGCAAAGTTGGAGGACTAACTGCGCTGGATTTGAAATTATTATGAAGACAATTTTCAGGACAGTGCGATATTTACATCACGTATGGAGAGAAATAGGCCAGACATATACCGAACGTTGGTTTTCAAAAACGTTGCAAAGGCAATTCAATGGAGAAAAGATAATTATTTGACCAAATGGTGCTGGAACCATTAGACATCCATGTGCAAAAACATGGACTTCAATCCATGCCTTGAACTATATAAAAAAGTGAACTCAAAATGGACCATAGGTCTAGATGCAAACTCTAAAACTTCTACAAGAAGACGAAGGAGAAATTCCTTATGATTTTGGATTAGGTCCTAGATATGACACCGGAAGCACAATCCAAAAAAGAAGGAATTAATAAATTAGAATTTATCAATATTAAAAACTTCTGCTCTTTGAAAGATACTATATAGAGAATGAAAACACAAGTCAAAACCTGGGAAAAAGATTTGCAAATCCTCTCTCTGATAAAGACCTTGTACTTAGACTATGTACAGAACTCCTAAAACTTAACAACGAGCTCTTCTGTGCCAGTCTCAGACCATCAATAACCAGTGTTGTGGGTGGACTAGCCCTTGGGGTTCTTATTTGCAAGATGCCCTTCAGCAATAACTCTCAGGAAACCTTGAAAAAATAAAGGCTTTTTACTCACAGGCCTTAGGCCACACAGCAAGGTTGCAGACAGAGAGAAAAAGAGGGCACAGGCCTGGGGTTCTGCTTTTACTGGGGCAGAGAGTGGAAGCCTAGGGCTTCAAGGGCTCACTCTTTATTGGCAAATTTAAAATATAAGAGTGGGAATACAAAGTGTGAGATGAGAGAAAAAGAAAGAAAGAACCAAGTGGTCCAAATGGCCAGTTATCTAAATCAACCAGCTTCTCTGAAACAAAAAAGCCTCAGTGAAGCAGAGGGGGCCTGGCTCTTTACCTGGCCCTGGGGCTGACACTGTGTTTACTGGGGATGGCCATCTGTGAGGTGGACACCTCTTTGAAATGGATGCCTCCACAATCAAAGCTTAAGCCAGGCACTTGCATTACAAAGAAAGAAAGAAAGAAAGAAAGAAATGTTAGGAAGCCCACTACACCATGGAAAGGGAGACAGTGTTTTCAAATCACATATCTGCTAGGGATGGAATATTCAGAATATAGAAAGAACTCTTACCGCTTGTGATGGGTAGTCTTCCATGTCAATTTGGCTAGGTTACAGTACCCAGTTATTTAATCAAGCACATCTAAAATCAGCTGACTTTGGAAAATGTTAGCTTTGAAAATGTGAGTGGGTCTCAGATACTCAGTTGAAACCCATAAGAGGAAAAATTGAGATTTCCTGGTGAAGAAGAAATTATGCCTCAGATTGCAGTTTAAAATCCTGCATTAGGGGTTGGCTCGGTGGTGCAGTAGTTAAGTGTGCACAATCTGCTTCTCGGTGGCCTGGCGTTTGCCTGTTCCGATCCCGGGCGTGGACATGGCACTGCTTGGCATGCCATGCTGTGGTAGGAGTCCCACATATAAAGTAGAGGAAGATGGGCACGGATGTTAGCCTAGGGCCAGTCTTCCTCATATAAAAGAGGAGAATTGGCAGTAGTTAGCCCACAGCTAATCTTCCTCAAGAAAAAATCCTGCCTTAGACATCCTGGTCTGCTTGCCTTCCCTATAATTCAAACTTGCCAGCCTCCATAATCAAGAATAATTCCATGAATAAATCTCTAGAAAGAAATGTGTGTATATGTGTCTCTCTGTGTGTGTATATACACATACATATAGTCATGCACTGCATAATGATGTTTCCATCAATTATGGTCTGCTTACACAATGATGATCCCATAAGATTAGTACCTTGCAGCCCAGGTGTATAGTAGGCTATGCCATCTATGTTTGTGTGAGCACAGACTATGATGTTCACACAACATCAAAATTGCCTAATGAGGCATTTCCCAGAACATGTCCCCATCATTAGGTGAGACACGACTGTATGTATGTTTACACAAATGTGTATGTTCACGTTATAAATAAATATGTCTCTTTTCCCTGGAGGACTCTAATACAGATTTTGGTTCCAAGGAAGGTTCTAGAGGAATAGAATCTTAAAGATGTGTTTTCTGAAATGGTTCTCGGGTTTCTGGAATTGGTCCTCTAATCTGATTATATTGAAAGGCACCAGAGACCCTATTTCCAGTGTTAAAGAGGATGCTGACAATTGATGGCAGGCTGTGGCAACAGAGATACACAAAATACCAGCACCAGAGATTCCTAACCAAATGTTTATAAAAGGGAAAGTTCTCAGTGATCATGTATTTGATACGTTAATCATTCTTGACAAATTAACAACTGTAATGAAATCAGCTAGCTGTTCCTAATTGCACTTGATTAAATGAGAAAAGAAAACGATGAGCACAGGGTGTCAAATTCCCAGGTCAGCTCAACCACCATAACTGACCTGAAGTGTCTGTACCTTCCCTGAAACAAACCCTTGTTTCTTGTAGCTTCAGAGCTGAGATTTCTGAAAACCTAACCCGGAGTCTCTTCCTGCAAGCGGCTGAATTACAACACAGGCTGAATCCCCATCTGCACAGTGGTGAAAGTGATGGCATTGATTTAGTAGTAATTGGGTCCTGAAAACTGGAAAGGGAACATAAGTCAGCTCCCGATTCACCTGGAACATTTAACTCACTCCCACATGGCACAGAGTTGGCCTTGTCAGTGGAAGCAGCCCTCCTCCTCCTGTCTGAGGACGTGAACTCTGCTTTTCCTGAGGATCCTGTCATCATGTCCCCTGAGGTCATTGCCTGGCAAGACACTGCTGAGCCTCCTCAGGACCTACACCCACCAGCCTTGGTGCTTCTAGAGTAAGACTCAGTCGAGGTGAACTTGACTCCTGGCAGGTCCCAAAGCATGAGCTACAAAAGGGGACCCATGAGGAATTGTGCTACACTCCAAAATTACCACATCCTTTTCCTAGTACACACAGACAGAAACCTGGGACAACCGTGAAGAAGTGGGCTATTAGAGGGTTGGGATATGGTGGAAACGTCACACAGTTGATTCGGTGGAATGAATTGATTTGGCCCCACTCAGCAGAGGTTCTCTATTCAATGTTGTGTCTTGAGGGGGTACAAGGAGTTCCAACAGTCTGATGAGTTGACTGGCTCTAACGTGGACCAAAATGTGGAGAACACAAGATAACATGGAACGTCCTTGGTGTGCTGAAGAAAAAAGGATCAAAATAATCATTCAAAAGCAGCTCAGAAAGCTGAACAACTCAATGAAATGAGGGGAAAAAGACAAGAACAAAACAAAAAGTTCAAAGACAGGAAACATAAAAACATTTAAAAAACCCCCAAATTTTGGAGATGAAAGTGTAAAAAACAGAAGATTGAAATGTGACCCTCACTGCAAATATGGGTCTCTTCTGGGTGACTATCTGCACTTTTGGCCAGTGGAAGCTCAAAGATGCACTAAATTGTCCCTCCTCTGCCACAGCTGTATCCACAAGACTTACTAACTGTTGCTACCTGCCGGGTCGGCTCTCAGGAGCATCCCAGTGCTGGAGGAGACACTCTTGGGACACCCGTGCCTTCATCCCGGCCCTGGACTAGCCCTGAGACCTGCCACGACTCTTTCTCCCTGGAGGGACAGCACAGCCTTCCCCACCTTCCTCTAGCAAGTCTCTTTCCTGGCTGGCTGTGTCGCATCAGGAAGGCCCTGGACCGTCGGGAACCAGGATTGATCCTCAGCTTCTGGCTGTCCTCACAAGCCCTCCCTGGCAGAGTCCAGCTGGCTGTGTGTCCAGGTGACACTTGCAGCCGTCAGGAAGAAGGGGATAACTCAGAAGTGTCAAGCGATTCATCTGGCCCTTGTCTTTCAGGGTGTTTCCAGGGGATGAGGTTCAAATGGCTGGGTGGTAACCCTTTAGCTCCTGGTTCTGGAGCGGTTCTCAGGTTGAGCTCAGAGCGTGTCTGTGTGCCACCCAGATGGGAAATGTTTTAGCATTTCACTTGGTAAAGCTGTGTCCACGCACGTCCATGGATCATCAGTTTGGCGGCATTCCCTGCAGGACCTCCAGCTCACACCCTTCTTAGGCCTCCTCTTTCACAGCTCCCAACAGGAAAGTCGCACACTCCCATGACAGAACCACAGCACAAGACTGTGGAAAAGAACACAGCCAGCCAAGGGGCTACCAGCTACCACTTTAGGAAACGTCAGTAAAAATACACCAGAGTGTGTAAACTGGTGACTGTCTGAGACTATGAATCTCAGAACCACCCAGACCCAGATGTCACCCTGGGCAGCAAGGGAGACTGTGGGGTCATACACTGGTCAGCCTATGGTCTGTTAAGCTGGCAAACCAGAGCTCACCTGGGATCCATCAGGCCCAGCCAGGGAGGAGTGGCCATGAGGGACCTGACAAAAAGGCTAGGGGCGTCTAGAGAATGTCTGCCCTGAGAAAGAATTGTATGAAGAAGTACAGTGATCCTAGCTCACAGGGAGCACCAGGGTTATGGAGGGAGACCCGGCTGTGGCCTTAAAAGCTGCATCACAAATCTGTCACAGACCAGAATCCCAGCAGGATTAAGTCGAGGTCAAGGGTGAACAGGGAGCCCCTAGAGGGGCTGGAGGAGGCAGAGTCCCGCCCACCCTTCGTCCATCTGCGCAGGACCTTCCTCTGGCCTCGTCCTCTCCACGTGCACATTTTGAGCTTTTTACATTATTTTCCCCATTTAAAGCTGATGCAAATTCAGAGACCAAATCAGAAAACAGCAAGTTCCTAATCTTTGCAAAAGAGAAACCGGGACAATGTTCCCTCCTCCTCCAAGTGCAGAAAGGCCGTCACCGTCCTGGGCAGGACATGTGCCAGGGCCAGGCAGGTGCTAGTTTTAAAGATGCCTCCATCTCAGTGTTTGCTGCTTTGCCTGAGAAAGTCCTTCCAACCTCTCAGTCCCCGGAGATCTGCGGGGCCGTCTCTGCTCCTGGACCAGGGGCACCTCACTGCAATGAAACTGTCCTCTGAGGAAGAGGGCCTGGGGGTGTCCTTCAGTAGGCAGGGAGGAAACTGGCCCTTCTCCCTTCTCCACATACACTGAGCTGATGACTCTGCGAGGTTCCTAAATCAATGAGGAATATGAGATTCTGGATCTCGTTTCCAGGAGCGCAGAGAGTCAAAGAACCACACCAGCACTCCCAGGCTGAGAAGGAAACAGGCATTTAATATAACATTCAAACGCAGCATTTACAACTGACGACAGAAATATGGCCCCTCCAAAGAGGTAAATAGGCACTAGGGAAAAGGTGTGAGGGAGATAGGGGGGTCATGGCCTCCCTTGTCGCCTTCAGGGGACCCCTGGGAAAAGGTTCACAAAGTTCTCCCCATCAGAATGGAAGGAGGTGGCCCTCTGCACCCTGAGTGTCCCAGCTGTGTTCCCTGCTGAGGAAAAGGCTGTAGTTCAGCTGGTCTCAGGAGGGTCATCTGCCACTGCCACTGGGCTCTTTGTTGGGGGCCTGATGTCTGGATAAAGAGAAGCATTACCTGGCGGCCTGCCCCAGAATCACAGCCCGCCCTCCCCTCCCCGCCCCCACTGCACTCTGTGCTCCAGCCCTGTGCTGAGTGCTAAGTCAGGCAGGGACAGCCACCAGCTTTGGCTTTTTGTCTCCCCTGGAGTCAATTCGCATCACGTGCCTAATGAGTGCTAAGACTGTTGAGGCCACCTGGGCAGATGGGGGATCTACCCAAGGACCTGGCAGCACTTCAGTGAGCTCCCCTCCCCCACCAAAGGGCCAGACTCTGCCCAGCTTCTTCTGTTCCGCCTCCACCCTGTGCAGCAGGTGCTCTTAGTGTCCATCTCTACTGTCCCCGCGGGGACAGCAAGTGCTTGGGGGTAAAGAAAGCTGCCCAGGTCACAGTGTTGGTGAGGGAGGGAGCATGGATTTGAACCCAGATCATCGGATTCCAGATCAGGGAATGGCAGGTGTGGGGCAGCTCAGGCACATGGCAGCAGGGCCCACCCCCACTGCCAGCCCCGCTGCTCACCACAGCCATCCTCGTCAGCTGCTCTGCCACCAGCTGGGGAGGGAAGTCCAAGAGGTTTGGCATCTCCTCCCTCAGCTGGTTCTTGGTGGTCACAGCCCAGGGCCAGGCGGGTTCTGGGGCTGGATCCAGCATGATCGTTATTTGTGCAGATGGAACTGGAAATGTCACTAGAGCCCAGAGTCCAGTTGGCTCCAGCAAAGGAGCTGGCTCTGGGGCTGAAGTTAATGGTGGACCTAACTCCAGTCCTGGAAGGGCCGACGCAGGTGATGCTGGCTCCAGCTCTCCCACAGGTGGTGGGACTTGAGCTGGACCTGTCTCTAGCCCAGGAGCTGGCCCTTGCTCTGGCTCTGGAAGTGGCAGGAGCTCTGGATCTGGCTCTGGAGCAGGATAAAGAGAAAGTTTCACCCACATACCTGACATTTCCTGTGCCTTTCCAAAGACAGGAAAGACTCCACTGCCTTTAAGAGAACTCCAGCCCATGAACCCCTGCACAGACTGTCTTCCCAGTCTGTAGTCCCCTCACATACCCACTCTGCCTCAATGGACTCGAGATGCTCCAGCTCAACTGGGAAAAGATAGGCATGGCCCTCCAGGTCTGAGCCACTGTATGCAGAAGAGAAACAGCTGAGGACTGGACCACGGGGCTTGGGGAATTGAAAAAAAGTGCAAGCTGTCTGTGGCAAGGCAGACACACTCTTTATGTGCTCTGGCAGACAGATGGAGAGAGCGCAGCTCCCCTTGTGGCCACTTTTTTTTTTTTTTAAGATTTTATTTTTTCCTTTTTCTCCCCAAGCCCCCCGGTACATAATTGTGTTTCTTTGTGGGTTCTTCTAGTTGTGGCATGTGGGACGCTGCCTCAGCGTGGTCTGATGAGTAGTGCCATGTCCACGCCACTAACGAAACACTGGGCCGCCTGCACGGAGCGCGAACTTAACCACTCGGCCACGGGGCCAGCCCCCCTTGTGGCCACTTTTAAATGACTACTAGACAAAAGTGGCATACAGCCAGCAGACAATGTTTACATTATGCAGGTTACATAAGGTGTCTGCATACATGGTTGGCACATGCACTGCCTGCAGGGGACATGCTGAGTCACAGATGCCCGGAAGCTGCTCCGGTCTGATTGTCCACACTATCTCCATTTCCCTTCCCTCCACCCCCATCAGACCTCAGCAGTGGGGGGAGTTTGCAGGAGGCACGGGCACACAGCCCAATGCCTTGGACCTACATTCCACAACAGCAATACAGAGAACAGCAAATGACCATCAGGAGACAGGATATACCTCCTAATGTGGTCAGAGCCCACCGCCACGAGGAGGACAACTTAGATCACTGTTCCTGCAGGGGGTCTCCTGTCAACGTCTGGATCCACGAGATCTTGTGCCTAGCCTGTCGCAAGGCTTGCGATATGTTCCTTGCACTATCTTGTATAAACGTGCAACATTGCACCTCAGTAACTGCACAGGTCCCCCTTTGTGCTGCAGTAAGGATGTCTAGAGCCATGCGGTTCTGCAGCACGACCTTCCGGGTCTGGTCTACTCCATCAGTTAAGAGAGACAGGGCCCAGGCTGTATGACTGAGGGCTCGGGCGTTATGCTCTGTCAAGGCAGTAACCTGCCACTCCATAGCAATAGCCCCCGCGGACAGACTAAGAACAGCCAGGAGGTAAATCCACCAGGGCATTCATTTCTCCCAGTGACAGTGCCCTTTTACCCTCTTCCAATTGCTGGGTCGCACATCCAAAGTTCTCCGAACAGCAGCTGCAAGGTAGGGCCACCCCCAAGGGCATCACCCTGTCCAGTTGGCCAGGAGATAAGGCCATTCATAACTACCACAGACCCAGAGACTGCCCGTGGGCACTCTGTCCATGGGGACTGTCCCTACATAGGGATGGGCATTCCACCAATACTTGGGCTGGGTCACTCCCTGGATCTTCTGACACAGCTCCTTGGGTACCTATCCCGCTATCACATCCCCCTTCTGTTGCTCTATGCACGGGGGCACAGACACGCAGAGCACAACAGCCTCCCCGCATAACCACCCATAGTCATCCCAGAGGCTCGGGGTCACCCAGGGCCATTTTCCTCCATGTTGTCAGCACAGCTACTGGTCCACCTGGTGCCTTCTTTGGTCCCACTGAGCATCAGCAAGTCCTCAGGAACACAGCCAGGTCCGGTTCCCTTCTGAAGCAGGGTGGATGTGTCACAGCGAGCCTTCTGCCAGTGCTGGTGGGCAGTTCTGTGCACACCCAGCAGATAGATATGTTGGTCACCTCAGCTAGGTGTGTGCCCATTCCACAACACTGTTCACCACTCTCCGTCTATGGACAAAAGGACAAAGCAGTGATAGGAACTAGGAGAAGCCAATCACGTCCTTCGGTCAGAACACAGGCTAGCCACTTATCCTGAGACAACAGGGTGGCTGCCAACAGGGGCTGTCCCAGCCGTTGATACCCCACCTTTTCTGCCTGCAGAGGCACTGCAAGAGCTGGCTCCACATGCAGCAGGACAGGGGAACTCATTATTGGCCACATGGAAATCACATATGTTCCCTTCAGGACAGAACCGGCATCGGTCTGTGGCAGCCTGACAGTTACCTGAGGGGTCCAAGTCCTAGTCACCCACAAGGTGACATGTCTTGTTGTTCCCCAAGTCCCCAGGGTGCTCAAGGCGCCAGCTGCTTGCCGTGAGGGGCTTTTATCTTCAAGGCCATTCCCATTCTCGTTCTTCCCCCATGTTGAGACATGTTGGGACCGGCAAAAGAATGTTTCCATTTCGGCCGTAGCCAGGCTTTGGTAACTCATCCCTGGTCACTGCTTGCAGCTGTGTGGGGGCTGTGACACAGCAATGCCTCTATGGGAGTTGGCCCTCCCTTTTGAGGCTGTTCATTGAACACCATCAGCACCTGCCGCAACCGAGTTGCCCAGCCTCCCAGGGAGGAAGGCTGCGTGGCTGTGTGTGAGCCCTGCTTTAAAAGCCCCTTGTACCTTCCCATCCTCCCGGCAGCAGCCGGGTTACAAGGAGAATGGAAAAGCCATTGAACATCCATGGTGCTGGCCCACCGTTGGACTTCTTGTCCTGTAAAATGTGTCCCCTTGTCTCTCTCCTCGACCAAGGGTCGACCATAAAAGGCACAGAGTACCTGCAGGGCCTGAAGTGTCTGCCTCTGATCTGTGGCTGCACAGAGCCATGCAAAGAGGGAACCGGTGGCCTTATCGACAGCCGTAGAGGCGTACACAGCGCCTTTGGTCTTTGGTAATGGTCCGATGTAGTCCACCTGCCATCAGACCAAGGGCACACGCCCTCCAGCTACTTGCTGCTGTGTGGACACTGGTTTCCTTCTATTAGGAAAGGCCTGGGCACATACAGCACATTCTTTACATGTTGTCATTATTTGTTGCCACGTGAGGGGTACCCCCCAGTGCTTACTCACTGTTCCCACGGTCTTGCTCCCTGCATGATTTAGGCGTCAATGTAGCCAGTGTGCCACATCTGCAGATGGGGCCCTTTCCAGCCACCTCACACGGGCCAGATCATCAGCCTCATCATTCCCAGGAGCAGTCAGAGGCATATGGCCAGGAACATGATACACTGTCACCTCTTTTCCATGGCCCAAGGCCCACAGTTCCTGCCACATGGCCTGCCCACACATGGGGCGGTTTCTGGACAACCATTGCTGAGCCTGCCACACAGATAACCACAGAGTCAATCCTCGGTACACTGCCCAGCTCTCTGTACAAACAGCTAAGGGCCCTGGTTCATGGGTGACAGCCATCCAGACAGCCCATAATTCTGCCCACTGGCTGCTTTGGCCGGTGCCAGTATCAAACCAAATGGTATCAGTGCTTGGCTGCATAGCTATGGCTGTCCACATAGCAGCCGGTCCTCTACTAGAACCGTCAGTGTACCAAGCATCCTCCAGGACGGGAGCTTCCCCTCAGCACAGGGCATGGGCTCTATGCCTACAGGAGCCATAGGAGTCTGTTCCCCCACAGCAAGGAACTCAATCGACCCTAACACCCGCTGTAGCTCCATACTCAGGGGGCTGGAGCTCACCGAGCTCCTTTGTTCTAGATAAGCCCCCCACTGTGACAAGGTAGGGGTCTGGGCCATGCCAGACTGTGGACGGGTAGCCCATGACCAGAGCCATCCTGGAATAGGGGACATGGTTCTAAGCTGAACAGGGGCCATTCGTGTGATAGCCTCACACACTATCAGGGTGGCATAGGCGGCTGCCAACTGTTTCCCCACTAGAGAACATTGTATTTCCGCTCCTTCCCGTAGTTGGAACAAGAACCCGACAGGGGCTCGTACCCAGTGGTGCCACTGCCACAGGCCCCAGCCAAAACCTCCTGGTAACATGGACATCCAATTCATATGGCTGTCCTGGGTCAGCCACCTGTAAAGCTTGTGCCTGCTGCACAGCACTCTTGGCAGCCTTAAACGCTTGGTCTGCAGCATCTGTCCAGTCCCACAGGGCTCCCTTCTTTACCACAGCATATAGGGGCCTCACCACCTGGGCTAAATGAAGGATAAACACTTGCCAGTGCCCCAACAGACCCAGAAATGTTTGCAATTGAGCTACAGTTGTTGGCAGGGGGTACGCCTGTATTTTGTCAATGACTGCTTCAGGTATCACCCTAGTCTTACCTGACCAGACAGCCCCCAAGAATTTGACAGATAAGCCAGGTCCCCGGACTTTGGCATCATTGGCTGCCCAGCCACGTTGCCAGATGCTTCCACAGGGAATCAGGAGCCTGCTGTAGATCTGCAAGAGTCGGAGGTTAACATAACATCATCAATATAGTGAAATACAAGCACTGTATCACTGTGAGTCCAAGCAGCTAAATCCTGAGCCATGAGCCATGACAAATAGTGGGGCTAGGCAGGTACCCTTGTGGCCACACACAAAATGTCCACTGTCTGCCATCCCAGGTGAAGGCAAGCTCATCTTGACTCTCAGCGGGAATATCGTTGGAAAAGCAGGGTCCACAGCATAGTGGTACTGTCCCAAGTGGACTGTCAGTCTATCCATTATGTCATGCACTGAGGGCTCAGCAGCATGCAATGGAGGAGTCGCTGTATTTAATTCCCAGTAATCCACAGTCATACGCCATGTGCTGTCAGCCTTCCTCACTTGCCAAACCAGGGAATTATAAGGGCTTTGGGTGGATTGCACGATCGCTAGCCTCTTCTACTTTTACAATGGTCTGTGCGATCTCCTCATGTCCACCTGTGAGGCAATACTGTCGGGTGGTCACTACATGTCGTGGCACCGGCAACACTTGCAGCGGGTGGTGTGTATGCCCCTGGATGACGGACTTTAACCACATGCACCCGTAGGCAGAACTCGCCCATGGTCATCTGCAGGCGCAGTCCTGGCAAGACGTCTACCCCCAGAACATACTCAGGGATAGGAGACACATACACTGTGTACACTCGGGGCAGCAAACAGCCAATGCCAAGGGACAGAGACACTGGCTTCAATTTCACAGTATGGCCTCCAAGCCATCAACATATGCCGGCTTCCCTGGAAATTTATCCGGGTTGCCATAAATCAGACTACACTCGGCTCCAGTATCTACCAATACCAGTGCACGCTGCACATTGGTGGGGGACCGGTAAATCGCAAGTTCCACACGTGGCCTCCAGTCCTCCGGGGATCCCCCAATCCAGGCACTCTGGCCTTTCCCCTAGTCAAAGAGGTACATGGGCTCCTCACCTCAGGGCTGCGTAAAGTCCTGGAGGCTTACTTGCCTGTTCTTGCTGGGATTCTTTCGCCTTTCCACAGTCTTTTAGAACTGTTGCTCAGGCTTCAACTGGTGCCACAGCACCACCAAGACAGCATTCGGCTGCCAGTTATTTTCATCTGATCAATGCCTGAGGCTAGCAGGTCTACCCACTTTTACATGCAGGTAACTTGTTTAGGCCCTTTCTCTGCCAAGCCTGCTCTCAGCTTTGGCACCACTCACCGTGCGACACGCTTGGTTTTCTCCTTCTGTCAGCCTGCTACATCCCCCAAAGTGGCCATTGCAGTGGTTACCTCATGGCCACCAAGGACCCAAAAGCATTAGACGGGGCTGAGTTAAGGACCAAGTCCTTCATCCTGGACGTAAAGCACTCATCATTGGGCCCCCGGGTATGAAGGTTAAAAATGGCTTGCCACATTTCCAACTCATGGATGACTTGCACCAGTTCCGCATAGGTCTGCCATTGGCTCACTGTCTCCAGGAGCTCCCCGGCGTTATCCCACACAGTCCGGGCGGCAGCTGTCACCCACTCCATCATGGAGTGATTTCCCTGCCCTTGGCCTAGCTGGCAGCTATTCTGGAACCACTGCCAAAGGGAGGGGGGCAACATGATGGAGGCCAGCTTCTCCATCTCGTCAGAAGTACAGATTATACTATCCGCCCCCTCATCCCATAGCCACAGGAGCCAGGCCAGTATGGGCTCACCCGGCTGTTGCCTGCACTGCTTACACAGGTCCCACAGTTGCATTGGCGTATAAGGGGACTATGCCATGAACTCTGTCACGATCGAGGCTCCTTGGGCGACACCTCCTAGACCCAAGGGTTGCTCATGCTTTACCTTTTGCTGGATTACTGGCCAAGCATGGAGAGGGCACGTTTCCTCCACGTCCCCATCCTCAGCAGTCCCCAACCTCAGTGTCCTCTGCTGTCTCACTGCGAGGCACCATTTCCAGCTCCAGTTCCGACTGCCACACCCGCACCTCCAAGGCATGCTCCTTGGCTTGGAGTTCCTGTATGCAGGTTGCATACTGCAGGGCAGAATCCATGTTGCAGCATAACGCTGTCAAAAACAGCCAGCCGGCCCCATGGCAGGCTGGGCCTTCTCCGGCACCTGCTCCCCTAGGCTACGCAGAGCCGTCTCAGTGCTGACTGGGGTACCATCCACAGACTCCCATCCTTCTGCAGGAGCCCAATTCAACAGGACCTCCACCACCAGGAACCACATACTAGTGGGTGGCCACATGTCCGTCCCGTCAGCCTCAGGAGCCATAGGTCCACTCACCCCAGAATCTGTCTGACTAGGTCAATTGTAAGCAGGAGAAAAACAGCCAAGGACTGGACTATGGGGCTTGGGGAATTGAAAAAGGTGCAAGGTGCTGGCACAGTGGCACAGTGGTTCAGTGTTCACGTTATGCTTCCACGGCCCAGGGTTCACCAGTTCAGATCCTGGGTGCAGCCATGGTACCTCTTGGCAAGCCATGCTGTGGTAGGTGTCCCACATATAAAGTAGAGGAAGACGGGCACAGAAGTTAGCTCAGGGCCAGTCTTCCTCAGCAGAAAGAGGAGGATTGGCAGCAGATGTTAGCTCAGGGTTAATCTTCCTCAAAACTAAAAAAAAAAAAAACAGAAAAGAAAAAAGCTGCGAGCAGCCAACGGCAAGGGAGACATACTCTTTATTTACTCTGGCCCACAGACGGTGGGAGCACAGCAGCTCCCCTTGTGGCCACTTTTAAATGACTACTAGACAAAAGTGGCATACAGCCAGCAGATGACATACAATGTTTACATTATGCAGGTTACGTAAGGTGTTTACATACATGGTTGGCGCGTGCACTGCCTGCAGGGGACATGCTGAGTCACATCTGCACCGAAGCTGCTCCAGTCTGATTGTCCACAGTACCTCCATTTCCCTTCAGCCACCAAAGCTGACATGAACAATGGCCAGCTTCACTGTCAAACAGGGAAAGTGCAGGCACTCCCAGAAATCCTGCCCTTGGTCCAGCCAGCTTCCCACCATAAAAGAGATAGCACTGAGGGGCAGCAGATGGGCCGCAGAGTCAGAGACCTGGCCTTTCTTTCCACACTGCCCTCCTGAAGCACCCTTGTTTGGATCTGGACCCCTGTGCCTGCCCCTTCTCCTCCAGAGGAGGGCCCCATCCCAGCCCTGAACCCTGTGTGGCTGTCCTGGCAGTGGCAGGCCTGCTCATCCACCAGGTTGAACACAGAGTCTGTGGGAGTCTCTTGTTCCCACTGACACTCTTCTCCCAAAGGGCCTGGATACAGCCCACCCCAGCCCTCCATGCACGAGGGCCACTAGACTGAAGACTCAGGCAGATTTGTGAGCAACTTTATCATGCACCTTCTGCTCTGGACCTGGTGGTGGTGGCCAAAAGGGGTGGATGTGGAGAAAGGGAGGCAGAGTGAGATGAGACTCTGGTGGGGATGGGTCTCTAGGGAACAACTAAGCCCAGCTTCCCTTCTGGTTCCCAGGGGGCCTGAGACCCATCCACAGCTCTCTTTGACTCCTGTCCTCCTGGAGTGGAAGCCACCAGAACTCAGCCCTCCCATAAGAATCAAAAGATGAGTGAGATGCAGGGTTCTGCTAGGCCTGCCAAAGCCACAGCCCCATACTCTCCCTCAAACATGTTCTCTAGAGACAGGAGGCCCTCCTTCTTCACCCAAAGACCACTCACTTTTTCAGGTGGTCTTGTGGTCCATCATCCCACTCACAATGTGGGAAGATGCCTCCATATGTCTAAGAAGATACAAGGGCATCACACGGTTTGTATAATGGACAGTACCTGTGAATGATTTCGAGTGTGACTGCCTGACTCTCAGAGTAGAATTGAGGACCAGGGATGGTGTCTGCTTCATTCATTGAGTTATGCTAAGTGTCTTCAAAAGTCCTGAGTGGAGTAGGCACTTAATTGCTGAATGAACTCCAACCAGAACCACCCCAGGTATCTGAGTGGGTCTGGGGCCCCTCTGTGGCCCCAGAGATACCTAATTGGCTATACCAAGGACAAGCACTAAGACCAGCTGGATGGAATCTCAAACTCCTTGACAGGGTGCTCTATAGGTAGTTTTCCAAACTCAAAAAGCCACAAGCCAGTGAAGGGAGAGGAAGACTACTTTTCATGGAGGACAGAGAAATGCTCACCAAGAACAGCCATAGCATGGCCCATGGCCCTCTCTGCAGAGCCAGCCACCAGGGAAGCACCTGGATGGCTGAGCCCATTCATCCCTGGGAGAACCCTAGGAAGTTCATCCTCCCCAACTCCACTTTTCAGAGGAGCAAACTGAGGCTCAGAGAGATGTGGTGACGTTCCCGAGACACACAGCTGGCAATGGGCAGAGTCACCACTGTGCTGAGGAGGAGGCGGGCAGTCACCTGGTAAACAGTTGGTCCAGGACCTGGTGGGAAGTGTTGAAGGCTGAGTAGTTGCACACAAAGGTGGTGACATTGCAGATGAGTCTACCTGGGAAGGCTGGGACCATGGACTCTGTCAGCTTCTCCATCACACCTGCCTGGAGGGTGCCCATTCTGCAGAGCCTCATTTAGACACACAGTGGTCTCATCTTCACATTGTGTGGGACAAGGAGGGACATAGAGTCAGTGGCACCACCATGAACCACCGGGAGGATGGAGGTCTGCATCTCACCCAGGAACACCCAGCCCCTCAGGGACGTGTGCTACAGGAGGGACAGGAGCTCCCACACTGAACAAGGTTGTGGGCTTTCAAAGTACAATCTGAGTTTGGCGGGGAAGGATTCTCCAGTGAGCTCCCTCAAGGCCATTTGTTCACTGAGGAACAACAGACCTCCCTGTATGATGATCACCAGCCCAGTGAATCCTCAACAGACACCCCCTCTATAGAGATGAGAACAGAGGCTTAGGCATGCCAAGGGGCTTCTCAAGGTCCTGTGGGTCAGAACTGAGAACTGCCCCAAATGAAGGCTGACAGACCATCCCTCTAAACTGCCCGAGGCTTCATTTGCCCTCGACCTGGAGGGAAATGTTCTGTGGGAGGCCCACCCCTCCCTAGTTTGGAGACAATGTAGAGGGCAGACATACCCTGTGAGAATCCTGTTGACTTCAAAAAGACACTGATGGTTCTTTCTCTTACATTAAAGGGAGTTTTGAGACCCTCATTATGGGGGTCCCAGGTTCAGAAAAAGGCAAAATTCAAAGATACTCACATCCTAGTGGGAAGTGAAAACAAGGCTAATGTTTCTGCTAATCTTCCTAGGAATGTGCAAAGAGGGACTTCCCACCCTCCTAGGCAGCTGGTGGGGAGGAGCGGAAGTCCAGATTCCTTTGGGAATGGGAACATGGGACACTCAGGTGGGACAGCCCTGTTAGGTACCCGGGGAAATCTCAGTTTGACTCTGGATTCTGAGCCAGCCCTGGTCATCTCAGGGTCCTGGATAGGGAGACCCATCTGTGCCCACTCTCACCTCAGACCAGCCCTGGTCATTCTTGGTGGCATGGTGCACCTGCCCCCTCTCCGGGGAGAGGAAGTAGCCGAAGTCATCTGCCAGGTCCTTGACCATCTCCCATGTGCAGCTTTGCAAAGACAGTGCCCAAGAGCCGGGCCAGGAGGTCTCAGGGGCCTGCCTCGACTTGGCCACAGGGGGAAACTCCCACAACAGATCAGGTACAGAGGGGCATCTACGTAGACCTCCAGCCAGAGAGGGAATGAGATGACACCCAGAGAGCTCAGGATTAACATACGGGTAGAGGAGCTTGGTCCCCAGCACTCACCTTCCCATCCTGGCAGCCACAACCTGGGCTAGGAACATGACACTGCCAGGCTTCCAACGCCCAGCAACCTGCTCCTGCCCAGGGTGGGTCCCTGCTCAGCCCCACCGTCCCTCACTCTACTCCCCTGACACAAAATGAGGGTCAAGGTTTGTGGGGGTCTCCAGGTGGGATCCAGCTGTGGCCTGACCTGGAGTGGCCTGTCCTGTGTTACCTGAGGGCTCCTCCTGCCAAACAACCAGAGGTGTTGCAGGTGAGGGCTGAGCCAATGTCTACAGTGACTGAAAAGACTCTCATTAATTCTCGGCTTTCCAGAAGCCAGAGCCTCCACGAGTTGGGATACAAGACAAGAACATCCTGTTGTGTTGAGTGTCTCCACTCAAGTGAGCTCAATAGGAAGCTATGTCTAATGTGGGTGCCTGGAGTCCAGAGTGCTAAGTTCTGTTGGGGCCTGTCACCAAGGAGGTGAACACTTCTCCAAGGCTCCATTACCTGGTCCCCTTTCATCAATCACACCCACCCAAAACCCCCTCTCGGCTCTTGACTCTCACCCTCCTTGCCCATGTCATCTCCATAGCAGTAGGCAAATATCCAGCACAGCGCCCCACACAGGACCTTGAGAATGGAACCAGGATTCCAGCTGGAGGACACACAGCTGAGTCCAGATCTCTTTTTTCCAACCAAGTCTGTGTCCTGAAAACATCATTGTGCCTCTCAGGGCCTCCTCAATCTCTCAACCTGCACAATGGGGACGATGTTAGAAATAGCTTCCCAGGGACACTGTCAGGTGTCTAAGAGATAATACCGACAACACCTGCAGGCTGGTGTCACATGGGTCTGATGCACAAACTTAGAGATGAAAGAATGACAAGAAGGGGTGGGATGTAGCGTGGAATACCTCTCAAAGCAGGCCTGGGTTCCAGCTCTGTGATCTTGGGAAAGTCACTGCCCCTCTTGGCCTTGTTTTTAGGTCTGTACCTTTAAAGGGCCGAAATTAGAGGAAAGTCAGATATTGTCATTCACTGGCATTAAAACTTCCATGGTCTCCTTTTGACTTAGAATCAGACCAAAGTGCCTCATGTTGGCCTATGTGGCGGGCAGCCTCCACAACGGGCTTGCTGTCTTCTAGTGCACATCCTTGTGCAACCTCTAAGTGGTTAGTAACTGGCTTCTGAAAAACAGAATACAGCCAAGGGAAAGGGATGTCACATCCAAGGCTCAATAAAAAAAAGCCCATGCCTTCCCTCTTATTCATTTTCTTGAGTTCCCTCCCTCTCTCCCTCCTCCTGTTTCCATCTCTCTCTCCTATCTCTGCAACTGGGGGAGCAAGTGCCCATGTTTCAGTTGCCCTATGTAGAGGCTCCATAGGAGAGAACGGAGGCCATGCCCAGCCAACAAACAGATAGGAACTCAGACTTTCAGTCCAAATGAATCCTGACGACATGTGTGTGAGTGAACTTGGGAGCAAATCCTCCCCGAGTCAAGCCTCAATAGAAATGCAGGCCCTGCTTCAGAGAGACCTTGAGGCAGAGGCACCCAGCTAAGCCGTGCCTCATTCCTGGCCCACGGAATTTGTGAGATGTTAAGTATTTTTACTCTCTAGGTGCAAGGTCTTGGAGCAATGTCATCAGAGAGGAACAGAAACTATCAGTCTACCGAGTCCCATGATCCAGCCCTGCCTGTCCCCATCTCCCCTCCTCTCTCTTCTCAGGCTCCTTCCAGCCACACTGCCACCTTCTGACCTTCTCTAGTCAAACTTACTTCTTCCTGAGTCTGCACCAGTGGTGCCTTCTCCCTGACACACTAACTCTTCCCAGACATAGGCAGGCATGGCTTACACTTATCATTCTGCTTGCAGCAAATGGCATCTCTGTGAGGCCTTTCAGAAACTTCCCAGGCACAGTCTCCACTGTCATGGATCTCACACCTGCAAGAGCATCACATTATTTCCTCCTTCTTGGTCTCATTTGGATAAAGTGAGTCCGTGAAGAAGGGCTTTCTGCTTTGGTGGAAGCAAATGCAGCTTCTTTTGGCTACCCCAGGCACATGACTGTCTCTTCTGGGCTGAATCTTTGCCATCACAAGTCCATTGTGAAAAGAAACTCTCATTCTCGCTCTTTCATGGGTCCTGGTTTCCCCAAGAACACAGTGATCCATCCCCTCTCCTTGTAATGCAGCACCAGCCCCTATACCCACAGCCAGAAAATTGCCACCCAGCCTGAAACACTACCAGATCCTGAATTCAGTTACTGCTGAGACCATCCCATCAATTTTGTAATTCCATGGTAACTCCTGAGGCTCACCTTTCCCCTGAGACCCAACTCCCAGCCTGCCCTTGGCTTCTTAGAGGAACAGTGGGATTCCCTAGAAGGCCTCCCAGCCTGGGCAAGAAAGGTTTTGAAATGTTCTCTATGAATTTTCGAGGACAGAGGATACTGCTAGAAGTCACTTGGGTGTGTATGTGCAACAGTTTCGATGCAAATAGTATCTTTCTCAGACACAGATCCAAGAATGGGGCTACTTGATGTAACAAGAAAATGGATAAGCTGGTCCAGTGTCTTCGTGGTGTGAAGTCTTAGAGGGTAAACATCATGGTTAAGAGCAGAGAATATGGAGCCAACATCTTATGTTCAAATTCCAGCTCAGTCACTTCCTAGATATTTATTGGTAGAGGGCAAGTACTTACCTCATCGGTGCCTCAGTTTCTTCATCTGTTGTTGGCAAGAATGACAAATGTACCTAATTTGTAAGAACACGGAGAGTATTAAAGGAGTTAATGTTTGGAAAATGCTTGGAACACCTCGCACATCACAAGCACTGTAACTATATATTGTAAATAAAATTTAAAAATTCTTCTGACATTGTCTGTAAGCTCCAGAGGGTGAGGCTAGTGCCGGAATGGATATAGAAAGCACTCCATGAGATAAGATGAATCGATGAATGGACAGCACTGTTGAGTGCATTATCAATGTCACATATGTCTTCCTATGGGCATTCCCAAGCAGAATCACACCCAACAATACCTGCTCTGTCCTGCGTTGTCTTCTTTGGTTCTATCCAGGAATCACTGGGGCTTCTGGAACACTGGTACCCACACCCACTAAAGGTTCTCTTCTCTCTGTCACAAATGCCAGTCCTTGTCCTAACAGCTGCAGCCCACAGGGGCTGCACTCTGATCCTTTTCTTCACTTAGGGAGAAGTGTCTTCCCCAGGACTGGGCCCACACTGTGTGAGCCTTGGAGGAAATGTTCCCTGGCCGGTGGCAGGTGGAAGAGCGCTGTGAAGGAGTGGGATTTGGGGGAAATGCTCCAGGTGTTGGCAGAGGGGTGGACTCCGAGGATTTGTCGGAAAGGACTGGCCTGCTTGGTGGAGCTTGGTGGTTAAATAGTGGTGGGGCCAGCAAGTTTCATAGGTCCTAGCATGAGACAATCAATATGATGGTCATGAAGTCAGAATAGGCCTAATGAGGTCCAAATTAATCCAATGTCATCTATTCCCCGACTGGCTCACTAATCCAAGAGTGATTCATGACAGTGATATTCATGTTCTATCATCTCCTTTTCATTGATGGGCTAGAGTAATTATTCTTTACATATCTTGTATATTTTTACAAACTAAAGGAAAGGTGAGTTTTAAAACAACCCTCCTTGGAAAAGTCTTCCTAATGTGTTGAATTACTAACAGAATGCGTCAATGGGAAACTCACAAAATATCTTGACCTTGAGTCTCCAGTTTTAGATCTTCCTGATTGGTAAATTATCTTGACTTCTGACTTCTTTCCTGAGGTTAGTCCACTTAAGACTATGTAGGAGTGCAATCCTCTTGCCACTTGAGAAGTAGTGATGGAACTCTAGGACGATGTTTGTTTTGTTTTGTAAGTATATGTGTGTGTGTCTGTGTGTGTGCATGACAGTGTTTTCTGCATCTTGCCATGTGGGTAGACAGACTCCTTTCCGTGGGAAAAATTGTCCCTCACCACTTTCTCTGGGCTTTATTTTCATGGCTTGACCAGTACTGTCCAACAGTAGAATTTAGCACTCTATCTTATGGAATTTAAAATTTTCTTAGTAGCCACATTTAAAAAAAGTAAAAATAAACAGGTGAAACTAATTTTAATAGTATATTTTAACACATTATAACCAAGATACTATCATTAGTGCATGCAATCGATATAAAAATTAATAATGAAATAGTTTATGTTCTTTTTTTCTTTTACTGGGATCTACAAATTCATTTATAGCACAGTCTCCATTTGTACATTGAATTTTTTCACATATGCAGCTTCTACATTGAGATACTATAGTGGTCACTGTTGTAACATGAGATTCGCATATCTAAGGAGCTCCCAACATATAAAAGTTTTCCATTGAATAGTCATGTCAGATGAATGATGAAAAGTCCCTAGTGGGTCTAGTAAGAAAGGAATCACTGTGGCCTCACAAGGGAAGCACACATAGAATGGTGAGGGCAGATGGAGCGTGAGGTTTTCTGAGGAGGTAGTTGGAGGTGAGGTCACAGACACATAACGTAGATGACCTTTTCTCAATGGCTCATGGCTAAGGGGAAGGAGTAGAGACAGTGACTTCTCTATGAAATATCAGGCAAGTTAAGGGACCTTGAATATGTATGAAGGAAAAAGAAATGTGGGGAGTATTTAAAACAAGCTTTGTGGAAAATCAAGAAGTAAATATGCCAACACATGAAAAGAAAGTAGAATTTCCAGGCATTAGGGATGCTTCTCAGTTGATTCAGCTGATTTTGGATCTACAATGGTAACAAAATAGCATGTTGCGTCATAAAATCCTAAGACCAGCAGCAGCTAAGTCATGGCAGATGATCATGATCTTCTGGGGTTTAAGTTTTACAAGGCAGATATGATGAGTGGTAAGAAATTTTGAATGATTCCGAAGGGAATTACTGAGATCATAGGCTAAGAAATCCAGGAACGATGGGAATAAGAGAAGAGAAATTAAGCTGAGGACATGGTGATGTGGCATCACTTCTGATCTTGAGGAACCGGTATCTATTGTACGAGTGTTTGAGTAAAAATTGGTCATCAAGAATTTGTGGTGGGTTAATATGTTTCTGAATTATTTATTTTTGAACACGATCCTTTGGGTTGATGGAAATGTCTGGGACAGGGGAGTGAGTCACTCAGAGTTGGGCAGATGATAATGTCACTACTGATTCAAGCTCTAAAGCTCTAAATGAACACCAAGTGGCCAATAGGAGACAATTTTTGCAAAACATATCCCTAGCAAAGCACACATATTTATAATATCTAAAGAGCTCTTACAACCCAATAGAAAGAAAACAAGTGGCACTTCCTTGCTTACCAGGAGACAGCAGATCAGGCATGTGATGGGCACCATGAGCCCCACCAAGCAGA
Source organism: Equus przewalskii (assembly GCF_037783145.1). Taxonomy (NCBI): domain Eukaryota; kingdom Metazoa; phylum Chordata; class Mammalia; order Perissodactyla; family Equidae; genus Equus; species Equus przewalskii. The sequence continues at coordinate 57,227 of NC_091847.1, forward strand.
TGAGGATGATCGCCCAGAAGGGGAGGTCTGGGGAGACAAGTGCTGGGCTGAGCCACCTCCTGTCATTCCCCCAGGGTTCCTGCTGTCCCCCCACTGTGCTCAACACACCTTGACATGGGTTGGCCAGTTTTCATCATCACCTAAGACCCTGTGTGCGTGGTTATCTTTGATGGGGCAGAGCATCGAGATATTCCCTCCCGAGTGCAGGCTGGGGCTTCCTTGAGGCTTACCAGAATTCTCAGTCAAGGCACCATTTCTGTTGGGAGAGTACCCTGGAAGTGAATAAAGTGGAAAATACACATATGTTTTACTTTTTTAAATAAAGCTTTTCAAACACACAGAAAAGTAGAACAATATTGGAAACATCCATCCCCTAGATTTAACAATGTAAACTTCAGTTAAAACAATGTTTAATCCAATGTGTAAATTACTCACACTTGCCATCCCTGCTTTCTCCCATATTTTCACTGAAATATTTTTTTCTCCCCAAAGCCCTAGTACATACTTGTTTATCTTAGTTGTAGGTCATTCTAGCTCTTCTAGGGGGGAGGCTGCCACAGCATGGCTTGATGAGTGGTGTGTAGGTCTGTGCCCAGGATCTGAACCAGTGAACCCTGGGCTGCTATGCACAAACTTAACCACTTGGCCATGGGGATGGCCCCTCACTGAAATATTAAAGTTGAGTAGACATTCTGATGTTTTACCTCATTTCAGTTTGCATCTCTGAATAATTAGGACGCTTTGCTACGTAATCCAAGGCCACTATCACACTACAATAGTGTAACAAATTAAATCAAATTTATACCTCTGGGCACAGAGGACTGAAATTGGGCCGGACCATCTTATGATGGTGGGGGGAGCATGGGTCACCAGTTGGCAAGCCGATGCGATCTCTCTAAATTTGTAAATTCCCAAACAATTTCTTCTCAGCCTGGAGACACACTTATCCCCCTCTCCTTTACCAAGTTGTTTTATATTCATATTACAGGATTCACCTACAATGGAATTTCCTTCAGGAAGCCTTTTCTGATTAACACTCCCAAGTATGGACTGGTTTGCATCAAATAATTTATAATTTTTAATTGCCTGTTCTTGTTACTGCCAACTACACCATCAACTCCAAGGGGTAGGGACACAGAGCACTCACTGTGTACCAAGGGAGGGTTGTAGGTCCCCCTACTTGTGCAACCTCTCTCCAGGCAACTGCATAGAGATGTGTTGTCCAATATGGAACAGCGAGTGCCTTTTTAAATTAAAATTAATTTTAATGAAATAATATTAAAGATCTGGTACCTCAGTAACATTAAAAATCAGTAACCATAAAAACCAGTCACAATTCCATCCTTCAAGTATTCTATAGCCACATGTGTGTATGCACTGGATAGCTCAGATATAGAACATTTCCATCATTACAGGAAGTTCTAGTGCATCGTGCTGATCTAGAGCATGACTTGGCAAACTACAGCCTGTGGGTCAAGTCAGACCCATTCCTATTTTTATACAGCCTGTGGATCAGAAAACAGGCCCATCCCACCACACCTGCCAACGTGGGTTCACACACAGCTGGAGGTCCTCACTGACCATCTGGCCAAGCGCTTTCAATGCAGAGATAATGAAGCAGGTGTCCAGAGAGGGGAGGCGACTGGCCTGAGATCACAGAGCTCTCTGGGAGAAGGCAAGTGCCTGCTATATCCCACTGGGAGTCCTTTTCTCTCCCTCAATGATGGGCAAAGCCTGGGGGACTATGCCACCTCCTGCCAGCCTGAGAAAGTTGAATTCTGTCCCATCCCCAGGCCTCCAGATTCCCAGGAAAGACCCCAGATGTGGAAATTGGAAACCCCACTCCACCCCATTGACCAGGGAGCTTTACCATCCACAGGGACACTGTTCTTGTCCAGGGCAAAGCTATGCTGGGTACCATTCTGGGTCAGCTGCAGGAATTCCTCACAGATGGCAACTCTATGTAGCCTCTGTGCCGATGGTGAGAAATTACACGGGGAGGCCACCCTAGTGTGGTTATTGCAGGGGACAGACCTGGAAGGGCACAAGGGATGAACAAGGGTGTCTGGAAGTCTACCCTGGTTCTAGATGCCCTACTTCTGGAGCCTGTTCAAGAGAACTTTCTGCAAGAATGTAAACATTTGTTTCTGCACTATCCAATAAAGTCATTATTAGCCCAATGTGGTTTTTGAGCACTTAAAATGTGGCTAAAAGGGGCTGGCTCCGTGGCCGAGTGGTTAAGTTCGGGCGCTCCACCGCAGCGGCCCAGGGTTCAGATCCTGGGCGCGGACATGGCACCGCTTGTTAGGCCACGTTGAGGCGGCATCCCACATCCCACAACTAGAAGGACCTGAAACTAAGACATACAACTGTGTACAGGGGGTGGTTTGGGGAGATAAAGCAGAAAAAAAAAAAAAGATTGGCAACAGTTGTTAGTCCAGGTGCCAATCTTTAGAAAAAAAAAAATGTGGCTAATGTGTGTGAATGAGGAGCTAAATTTCTCATGTCATTTAATTTAACATAATTAATTTATACATAATAGCCACAGGGAGAACATTTCTGAAATGCTGGAGTAAGGACTTCTGAAAATCCATACAAACAATGAGAACACTGGTAAAAACAGTCAAAATAAATTTTTTCAGGAGTCCCATCCTGCTCTCACAATACCCTCAGCAACTTTGAAAACCACCAGTCTCAGAACCATGGCATCTGTGAAAACCAGCAGCCTAGCAGCCATAATGGCTTTGGAGTTCCCAAAAGACCCATCTCCACTGAATTGTCACCATCTGACCTTCCTGGTAGCTTATTGAAAATGTCCCATTTGTCAGGGCTTGTCTTGATTTAACTCAGAGCTTACTCAGTGAGGAAAGTCTTTCCCTAGGGTACTTGCCAGAACAATCAACAGTAATTGTTTTACATTGCAGCTGCCTGGGTGAGCCATACCAGTTGAGGCAGTTGAGAGGTGAGTCAAAAACTGAAAATAAAATAAAAATTTGGAGAATGAGATGTCTTTGAGGGTTTTGAAAAGCTCCAATGTATTTGTGAGGATCTAGGAGGCCACAAGTGCGCAGGGTAGTGTGCATGCCCAGGAAAGACTGGAGAAGGGTCAGCCTCTCACCTCTAGCTGAAAGCTTGGTTTCATATCTGAAAAACGGATTAATGTAATTCACCATACTAATAGAATAAAGGAAAAATACCACCTGATCTTGATACACATATACAAAAGAGAATTTCACAAAATACAACATCCTTTATGATTAAAAAAAATCACCCAACACATTAGGAACAGAAGGGAACTTTATCAATCTAATAAATAGCATCCTTGGAAAACTCACAGCTAACATCACACTCGATGGTGAAAGTCTGAAAATTTTCCCCAAAGACCAGGGACAAGACAAGGATGTCTGCCCTCATCGCATATATTTATCACATTGAACTAGAGGTTCTCATGAGGGTACTTAGGCAAGAAAAAGAAATAAAAGGCATCCAGGTGGAAAGGAAGATGTAAAACTATTTCCTTTTGCAGATGACTTGATATTGCATATAGAAAACCCTAAGAAAGAAAAGCAAACACGCAGTATGTGAATCATATCTGAAATAACAGGAGAAACCCTCCCTGTGGAGATTTGAGGAGGGTGTCCCTCAACCAGAACCTGGGCTGACTTGTTAGAGAGGAAATAAAATAGAACAGGTATAAGTAATGATCACTGTCAATCCAAACTCAGCATAAACACTCACCACTGACAAAGAGGCTGTCCCTGACCAGGGAGTAGAGGCCCCTCTGGGTGACACGGTGCATCAGCTGGTTCAGGTCCCAGTATTGCTGCTCTCTGTCACATGGGATCTCTGTCACACTCTCTGCCATGAGCCACAGGGTCAGGGTGGTAGGTACAGACAGCATCCACACTGGTGGCTGCCCCATCTTTCTCAGGCCCAGGGAGAGATGGATGTGTAACTCTAGAGAGACGTCCTGAATCCTCTGATAATGGGGGCCAGGAGGAGGGAGGAATAAATTGGCAGTCAGTGGGAAGACTGAAAATGGGGCAGTCACCGATAGTAGTCATGACTGGCAAATGCTCAGAAAAGGGTCTTACCTGAGGGAGATCAGTCTGCAACCCAAGCAGAAGGGGCCCAGGCTGCTCTTCTTGAACAAGGATCCAAGCTGGGGAAGAAGGAGAAGGAGGACAAGCAGGAGGAACAGGGGGTGGGGAGCAGCTGGCTGGGACTCATTCCACCAGGAGCTGTTGGGACCAGTCTCTTCAGGTGCTACTGGACATTCTCGCTGGAGTTGAATGCGACTGAGACCTTGCTCATGTCTGTTGAATACTGGAGATTGGAAATGGCGAAGTTGAGTGTGAAGGTCTTCAGGTTGTGCCCCACGGCTGCAAGAAGAGAGGAGGAGAGATGGCCATCACCGAGAGCTGGTCGGCGACCAGGTCAGAGTCCTGCATTCATTATGTGATGACTTCTCTCCCAGTGGCACCACCACCTACTAATGTGCTCATCCAAGTTGAAAACAGCATATCTGCTCTGCTCCTCCTCTCTCACCTCCCAGTAACACCAATTCCACTTGCAGAATGGTCCTTCTCTCCATCCATGTCCCAGCTCAGGTCTTATCTTTTCTCACCTGAACCAACACCCTAACATGCTTACTGAATGCCCTGTCTAAAGGGTGTTCTCTGCACTGAACATTAGAAAAATTTTTCTGAAATGAAAATCTCATTAGGAGCACTCCTGCTCTAGTACCACCCATGGCTCCCTAATGCCTTCAGTGTTAAGTTCAAGCTTCTTGACCTGGCACTCAAGGCTCTTCCAAATCTGGCTCCTGCTGACTCTTCAGCATCATTGATCCATTCACTCTGAGTTAGGCTTTGTGCTTCAGGCAAACCAAATTCCTATCAATTCTCCCCACACACTATGGTGTTTGTGTCTACTGGCCTTTGCTCATGGAATTCCCTCTGCCAGGAACACACTCCATACCCTATTTTCCTAAATAGCTCCCACTCATTCTTAAAGAGCCTAATTGGGTAAGCTTTCTCCAGAAAGCCCTTCCCCTCCAAATTATGCCAGATGCCTCACCTCAGAACATCCCACCTTGTGTTATAATAGTCTGTTAATTTCACAGGTGAACTATAAATGAGAGTGAAGGAAGGAGTGATTGTGCGAGTAGGGGGATGGGCAAGCCTGTGAATGAGATGAACCCAAAAGAAGCAGTGTGGTGAACAAGAGAGAGACTGAACAAAGAGGACAGGTAGATGGATGGACAGACAGAGAGGATACCTGGATAGACAGAGGAAGAATGGGCAAATGGTGGGTCAAAGGGAAAGCAAGAAGAATAAAGACAGGGAGGAGAAGTTGGAGAGATGGGAGGAAAGAGGATGGAAGGACAGTAGGACCATCAAGTGAACATGCAGGATGGCTGGACAGATCAACATTTGGACAGATGGTTGGATGGATAGATGGAAGGAAGGAAAGAAGAAAAGTAGGAAGGAAGGAAGGAGTCTGAGAGGAGGGATAACTGGGAAGATAACATGCCCAAGTTCAGAGGGTGCTTTAAAGGTAGGTTAAGCCTGAGGACCCCTAACTCCCAGGCTTGCGTCCACCTGACCCAGTGCTACCTGTTATTACCCGTAGAGATAAGCATATGGGTGAAAAAGGAAACCTTGACCCCTACCGCACAACACATCAAAATCAATTCCTGGACACTTAGACCAAAATGTGACAGGTAGAATAATAAAGCTTCCAGAAGATAACATAAGAAAACATCTTCATGACCACAGGGCAGCAAAAACTTCTTAAAGAAGACACACATACACACAAAAACACTCTCCCAAACAGAAAAGAATGGTAAACTGGAATTCATTAAAACTTAAAATTTCAGTTTGTCAAAAAACACATTACAAGGGAAATGACAAGCCACAGGATAGGAAGAGATTGTTCCAATTCCAATATTCAATGAAGGCTTCATATTCAGGATATATGAAAGGTTCAGTATTACAATAAGAAAAAAGACAGACAGCCCAACTGGTTCAAAATAGGCAAAAGACTTGAACAGGCACTTCACAACACAGAGTGTCCCAATGGCTAAGGCAAAGGTGCTCAAAGCACAGCTTATCAGGGAAATGACAATTCAACCACACTGAGATCTTCTACACAACCAGCAACGGTTAAAAACAGTTTTTAAATGCTGAGCTGACGGCAGCAAGTGGAGGGAGGCTGCAGAGCAACTGGAAGGCTTATACATTGCTGGTAGGAGTATGAATTCATACAACCACTTTGGAAAACTCTTGGCGGGATCTATCTATTAGAGCTGGAGATACACATACAAGGTGACTAGCAATTCCGCTCTTAGATATACACTCAACTCAGATGCAAACATACCTGAACCTAGAGAAAGGAGCAAGAATGATTACAGCACTATTCTCCATCATTCCTCCAAAGTAGAAACTACTCAAATATCCATCTACAATAGACAGGATAAATCAATTCTGGTATCTAATTCATGGTGGTTTTAAAAACTGGCCACAAATTTTTGGACACAGCCCGTAAAGATGTGAGGTTTAAGTTCCTTCCTCTTGAATCCAGGCAGGCGTGTGTCTGTTTCAATCAATAGAATAGAGTGGAAATGATGTTATGGGACTTCTGAGGGTAAGCCACTCTCAGGAAGCTCGCTCGGGGAACCCAGCCCACATGCTGGTGAGAGCTAAGGCCCCACGGAGATTCCCCTCATGGAGAATCTGCAGCCAGGGCATAGCCACCTTCACAGCAACCCCACGCTGGCGATCAGGTGATAGACTCATTCCCCAAACAGAAGAGGAACCATGCGCCCTGAAGAAAATAGACCACCAACATAAGCCCTGACACATGCCGTGTCCACTTTAAGCTTGGTGTCTCAAGACAAGGGCCCAGAATGAGGATGCAGGAGCTCATCTCCAATTCTTGTGATTTTATCCAAAACTAGAGAGACTGTGCTCACCAGGCATTTCCTAAACCTCCTCCCATCCTCAAAGGAATCTCTGCTTCTGGATACTGACATTAACTTTCTTCGGTCATTTATGATCACCAACCCCATGACAGCCTTTGGAGCAGCAATATCTGAACGCTGTCTAAACAGTGCATCGGGGACTCAAAAATTCACAGAAGCAGAGCAACTTTCAAGTAGAAGTTTCCTTCTCTTTGCACTTACCCAGAATGTTTTTACTGCTTTTTCCCCCCTTATAACATCTTATATACTTTTCTTTTTTTTTCCTCTTCTTCTACATCAGGGGTTTTTAACCTGAGATCCAAGGAACCCCTAAGTTTGAAAGGCCTTCAGGAGACCCAGGAGCACTCTGAAAGTGAGTGCATTTTACCTGTGCTGAATGTGCTTTTTTTCTCAGTAGAGGGTCTCTAAAGTCTTAAAGACGTAAATGGACAATCAGAAAATTATCAAGAAAACTTCTATAATGTCTCTCATGCTTCCCTTTGTGTTCCCCGCTAGTATCTATACACTTCCTTGCCACAGCAAACTGCTAACGAAGCATTACGATCTCCCCCCTTGTTTTCATTTCCAGACTTTCTCTTTCTACCCGCTTATAAAAAAGATGGAAGGTTTCCGCTTATGGAACTTCATTATACTGGAAGAGAGGAATAGCTTCTTGGCAATGCAATACGGGAGGGGAAAAAATCCACAAACACAAGGCTCAAATATCTTGCACTTGCTGATTCTCAGGAAAGGAACAAGCAGGATGCTTCACTCCTAAGCATTCCTTGCTGCATCCAAGAAAAATGATTTTTAAACAAACCTTCAACTATTTTCCAGATGATTTAGAAGACAACATAGATATCTTACAGCCTTTAACCCTCTACTATAAGCCATCTTAAGATGTCAAAACATCCAAGAAAAAGCCAGCCATTCTTCCATAAATTCTCTGAAATAGATGATGATTATGGACATTTCCCTCTCTCTCTTTCCTCATAGTGTTTTCTATTCCTAGATATTTTTCCTCAACATGTTCTAAACCTAACAAACTACTATTAATTTATTAAAAGACAACTTAGATGCAGTCTTTGGTATGAGATATTTCCTCCTTACATGTTCTTTGGCACCTGCACAATGTTTCATCATGGTCATGTGTGCCTTTTGGCAGGGACTCAGTCTAATTCACCTTTATATGTCTCAGTATCTATACGTGCAGATTATGTGTAGGTCCTCAAAGTACACAGAATGAATGGATAGTAAATTAATAAATGAAATTTAAGTTAAAAAGATTTATTTCAATTTCACAGTCAAATATTAAAGCCAACTAATTCTTTTTATAAGATGTATTATCTGAATTGCCTGATATAGATCGATCTGAAAATAAAAGTGTTTCTCAAATTGTGGGCTCGATCATAGTGAGAGGTGATCTAGAAGAAATTCACAGCACATTAAAGACTTCTGATAATTGCTCAGTAAAGAAGTTCATTTAACTTAATTTACCACTTTTACAAGCATTAACCTTCGGGATATCTGCTATATTTTAACTCATCCAGAGGACAAGTATTCCATAGAAACCATTAAACCATTGGGGAAATCAGGGACCAGATAATAAATATTTTATTTCATTTGAGTTATAGAGATAGCATAATTAAAAATATGATCCTGAATATCATTTCATTCTCATATCCACACTTTTTTAACAATGGAAAATGCCAGCAAGCCAACCATGCAAAAAAATTATGAAACTAAAAATCAAAAACTGCAAAACCTCACAGCTAGTCCACAGTTACAGAAAAACGGATAAAGCGATTTGAAATACTGCTTGTAATCCTTTACCTTTAAAATCATTAGTGGAGCAAAGGATCTTCTTTTTCATTCAAAGTTTTATCTTGATTCTAAGTTGTTAAGTTGGAATGGTCAACACACAAGGAGTAAAAGTAATCTTACTTTTGAATAGAATAAGAGTGATAATCACCTCATGATATTTGGGGAAAATTAAATGTCCTTGAAAATAGCAGTGGATTGAATTTAATATATTAAATAGAAAAGAAAAAGGACAAAGGAGGAATATATTGGTATGGCCAACAGTTACAGAGCAATTCCACTGAAGTTCCCACTTCACTGGGAAGGAGTCGGAGGACTGCGTCATGATATTTTAATTGGTCTTATTAATTCAAAAAAGCAAAATGCAAAAAAGAATTTTATTTGTGAGGATGCTGTGTAATGGAGCCAAGTTGGGAAATAAATGCATCACAAAATAGCATACAGAATGCAAAAAGGGGGTGCTCCAGCCTTGGCCGTCAGATTCTCCCACCTAGGCTTTCACATTGCTTCTGGGAGTGGACCTATGAGAGACTCTGTCGGCCTTCTGCTGCGAGCTATGGGCCGACTGCTGGCAAGGCACTGTCAGTGCTCCTTCTGAAAAATCACCAATGACAGCCTTTTCCTAGTCTCGCCCGTGCTCATTATCCATGTCTCCAAAACTAAACCACTTAAAACAAATAAAATGTCCTCTCATGTTTAGACCCTTAGAAAGTACACACGAGCTATAGACTACAAACCGTCCCCAGGGAAGACGTTTTGCTTGCCATATAGATTTTTCACCCGCAAAAGATGTAACAGCCAATTGGGTGGCTCTGATTTCTGTGGAATTTGGAAATGTGTGTTGCACTGCTATCTCTTTAGACTGCAGCTCATTGAAAAGAGCAGAAGTTCCAGTCAGGGCTTGTTCACACCTGAGGACTACCACTTACAAGCTGTGCAGTTCTGAGAACTAATAAATGTCTCTAAAATGCAGGTGCCTGCCTTGTTTGAAAAATCAAGCTCGTGACAGCTATCACATGTTACTCCCCTATCCATGTGAGTGTATGTACAGCACATACAGTGGAACTGAGACTTAGGAAGTGGTTTAAAAAAATGTTTCCATTCTCTTCCCTTTTAAAATCATTGTTAGCATGATATCTCTTGTTTTGAGGAAATCGTTTGCTATCTGAACTTCATAAACCAACTAGTCTATATCCACAATTATTTTGAAGATATTCCACAGAAAGTTAACCAAATGCGTGCACATACACACACACACACACACACAACGCGCACACACACATACATACACATATTAACATATTGAAGCAGTGTTGGAAGTGGTTAGTAATGTGGACATTATGGGCAGAAAAAAAGAGGCATGTTTTCTCACAGCCCCTTAGTCACGGTCTGGAAACGTTCTGCTACCATTGCAATCACACTACCGACAAGTCAAGGAAAAAGATGAAGTTCAGCCTAGAAAACCACTAACATAGATCACTGTGACCAGGAGGCAAGCACTCTCTAAAAACCTGACAAATTGAACCATTTAATTCAAATGAAAACAAAGTGAGATTGTTTAATAAGAACTTGGCTCACTCTATGTCAGATGCTTCTAGAAGAATAATTCACTGAATTTACTGAATCTAAAGATAAGAGTACATTTTCAGCCGCTTTTCTTTGCCCTAAGTAAAGAGACCTGTATAGAATATGAAAATGAAAAGCATTATTAAATTCACAATGGTGCTATGTCAGAGGTCCTACTTTGGGGGAAACATGGGAGATCTTCTTTTAGGAATATAACTTTAGCGATCTTTCCTTCAGAAATATGACTAGTGAAGGCCACATTAATTTTGTGAATGTATATTTTCAGGGTATACATGTAGTTAAACGTTAATGAATGTTTTCTATTCCATGCTTCAGTAAAACGATCGGTCTGTTAGTAATGATGTCTCCGAGTGAGTTTTGTCATAGAATGAGAACACAGAGACAAGGACAGATTCTTAATTCATTTTTATATTTCTTATTAAACATATGGCAATATTCCCAAGAAGCCCCATTTACTTAGATATTACTTATAAACTATTTCAGAGTACAAAAGTAAAAGAAAGACAACAGCACAACTTTCTCATTTACTCCGATGAAATATCAAGTGTTTGTGGCATGGAAATATTGTCTTGGAGTTATAGAAAGTAACCAAAATTGTCTTCATTTCTAGACATAGATGCTTAACAGAAGGGGATCTTGTAAAGCTTTTATAAAACATAGTCTAAGCTTCCAATTGCTTTTATTGCTTATGCATGCAAAATGTTGGAAAATTTAACTGCGAAGGAGGTAATTTTAAGCATATTATAAACACACACCTTATAACATGTAACTGCCACATCATTCTTTCAAAAGTGCTCATTAGGATCTGAATACCGCGAAGATTTGATGCCCATTGTCTTCAATCATGAACAGGCTATATTCTGAAAGTAGAGATATTTCCAAATATGTCACCCACAAAATTATAACCTAATTAAATATACATTTTTTGCCTGAAATTCTTTTATTAATATTGAATAATTTTTGTAAATTGAAATATATTTGAATATTTTTGCAATCATAAATTCATAGTCCAGCAAGAAGTCCAAACACTTGTAATAATCTTTGATTCATCTCTTTCTCAAAAAATATCCCCCATATCCTGTTGTCTCCACCTTCAAAATACATCTAAAATCTTCACTGCTACCATCCTGGCCCAAGCCACCATCATCTTTGGGCTGAGTTATTACAATATTCCAACCTGTATTATTCAGGTTCGGTGTAACCACACACAGCCTTACAAATCTCAGTGATTTTCAGCAGCAAACATTCATTCTTGCTTACACCCCGTGGGTTCTCAGGGATGCCTGCAGCTCCACGGGGGTCTGCTGAACTTTCTGGGCCTAGCTTGGCTTGTTGTGGTACAGCTGGGCATGGGCTTCATATTCTTTTACTTTAATTTCAAGGAAGAAGGAACAGCTGCTGTCTGCGGCATGCTGATCTCAGGGAAGAGACAGTAGCCTGAGGACAGTGTATGGGGTGGCTGGACAAAATCTAACTGTACACAAGTGCATTTAAAGCTTCTACTGAAATGTAGCAAAAGTCACATCTGCTCATGTTTCATGGACCAAAGCAGGCTTATCACCAAGCCCAGAGTCAAGGCAATGGGGAAGTATATATTTTACTTATAGGAAGAAATTATAAAAGCACATAGTGACCAAGTAAATGTGAACAAATAATATAATCTATCATTTCTCCAAAACAGTATCTCTGCATTAACCCTTGTTATCTTTGCGATACTAACGTCCCTAGGGGATAATTCAGCCCAGCCTCCCTTCTGGTTCCCAGGGGGCCTGGGACCCATCCACAGCTCACTCTGGCTCCTGTACTCTTGGAGTGGAAGCCACCAGACCTCTTCCCTCCCATGGGAATCAAAAGATGAGTGAGAAGCAGTGTTCTGCCAGGCCCGCCACAATCACAGCCCCCATACTCTCCCTTCACCCTGTTCTGTAGAGACAGGAAGACCTCCTTCAGGACCCAAACATCACCCACTTTTTTAGGTGGTCCTGTGGTCTGTCATCCTGCTCAGAATATAGGAAGATGCCTGCAGATGTCAAAGAGGCTATGAGGACATCGCATGGGATGTATGGTGGATAGGACCTGTGGATGACGTCGAGTGTGACTGTCTGACTCTCAGACCAGAGTTGAGACTCAGGGATGCTGTCTGCTTCATTCACTGAGTTATGCTAAGTGACTCCAGAAGTCCTGTATGTTGCAGGTGCTTAATATACATGTTCGAATGAACGAACCCCAATCAGAACCATCCTAGATATCTGAGTGGCTCTGGGGCCCCTCTGCTGCCCCAGAGATCCCTAATTGGCTACACCAAGGACAAGGACCAGGACCAGCTGGATGGCATCTCAAACTGTTTGACAGGGTGCTCTCCAGGTGCTTTTCCAAACTCAGAAAGGCCACATCCCAGTAATGGGTGAGGCAGGCTACTTTTTATGAGGAAGTACCATGAACAACCACAGCACATCCCACAGCCCTTTCTGCAGAGCCAGACACCAGGTAAGCGCCTGCCATGGCTGATCCTATGATTCCCTACCATAACATTATGGGTTCATCTTCTTACCACCCTACTTTTCAGAAGAGCAAAGTGAAGCTGAGAGAGGTACATTGACACTCCCCAGACACACAGCTAGTAGTTGGAGGCTCACCACTGCACTGTGGAGGGGGCATCACTCACCTATGGAACAGCTTGTCCAGGACCTGTTGGGTGGTGGTGAAGGCCAGATACACACATGGGAAGGTGGTGATGTAGGAGATGTTTCTATCCAGGAAGGCTGGTACCAGAGACTCTGCCACCTTCTCCATTGTGCCTGCCTTGGGGGTCAGCATCATGCACGCCTCACCGTGGGACATGACCGACTCCTTTTCACATCAAGGGGGGAAGGTGGGATATGGAGTCAGTGGCATCACCATGAGCCATGAGGAGGATTAGTGTCTGGAGCTCAGACTGGAAACTCCCACCACCCCAGGAACTTGGGCAAGAGGAGGGATATGAATGCCCACACAGATATAGATTCTAGGCTTTAAAGGTATCATTTGATTTTGGAGTGAATGATATAACTTCAAGGCATTTTGTCAGCTGAGAAACAATGGCACCTCCCTGTATTAACAGCCTGTGTTAAGAGCATTATCCCAATGAGTCATCAACAAACTTCCCCACTGTAGATATTGGGAAACAGATGGTTAAGGATTTCAAGTGGCTGCTAAAGATCACACAGGTCAGAACTGAGAATAGCACGTAGCATTGGCTTCATGACATTCCCTCTCAATTACCTTGGCCTGCTCCTGACACGAAGGGGAAGGCTCTGGGAAAACCATATTCCTGGGAGGACCCCAGGGGAGTCACCAGATTCCAGTCTGGGTTCTGGGTCCACCCCAGTCATCTTGGGGTCCTGAATGTGGAGACCCCTATGTGCCCACACTTACCCCAGACCAGTGTTGCCTGTTTTTGGTCACCTGATGCACCTGCCCCTTGTCCGGGGAGATGGAATAGTTGAGCCCATCGACCAGCTCCTCCAGGACATCCTGGGTGGAGCTCTATAAAGACAGGGCTTGTCACTGAGCCAGAAGGCATCAGGAGCCTTCCACAGTGGAAGTGGCCCTATGCTATGGCAGACCTGGCAAACTAATACAATCTATTAGGACACGCTTAAGATATTCCCTGTAGCATTGCTGAAATGGCAACAGAATTGAATCATGCCAAGGTCTAACAACAATTGAAAGGCTGAATGGTGGTGGCAATTGACTTCCTTTATGGGATATTATGAAGTCACATGAGGCCACAGCTCCTGACATGACAGGCCTGCAAAGATTTGATGTGTCCTGTAAGATGACAAGTTGCAGAGAACTGTATAGAATCAATCCCGCCCCCACTCTGTGCATAAACCACCCTATCAAGTTCAATGGTTAGTAAGCCTTGGAGAAGCTCTTCAAAGAGAGTGGAGATGACTGCTCCACAGGATACCTGGGGCGGGTCATCAGAACAGTCAAAACAGTAGCCAAAGGCTAACGTACTCATGGCCTCCTGAAAAGGGAAAACAACGTTGAATATTTTCTCTATTATTCCAACAAATATGTGAAGAGTGTATTTCTACCCTGCCACATAGTGGTTGGGTTACATGTGGAGGTCCAGATTCCTTTGGGAGCATGCCTGTGGGACACTCATGTGGAAAAGCCTGGGAGGGCCCCAGGGGAGCCCCTAGATTTGACTCTGAGTTCTGGGCCCAACATCATCATCTCAGGTTCTTGGGTGTGGAGACCACTCTGCACCTGTTCTCACCTCAGACAATCACTGGATGAGGTTGGTGGCCTGGGGCACCTGCCACTTGTCCAGGGAGTTGGAGTAATTGAACCCATTGGCCAGCTTCTCAATGATCTCCTGAGTGGAGTTCTGCAAAGACAGAGCCCAGGAGCCAGGCCAGGAGGCATCAGGGGCCTGCCTGGATATTGTCACTGTGGGACACTCCCATGAGAAATTCTGTTCCTCAATTCAGGCACAGAGGGGCATCTGCAAAGAACTCTAGTCAGGGAGGGAAGGAGATGAAACCTCTAGGACTCAGGCAACGTGAGCAGAGGAGCTCACCTTCTCATGCTGCCAGCCGTGACCTGGGGTATGAACATGACGGGCCCACCAGGCTTCTGACACCTAACAACCTGCCCAAGAAGAGCATGCCCCTCATCCCCTGCCTTCTCCCCCAACACACACACATAAACACGAAGGGAATGGGGTGTGGGCTGCTCAGGTAGGGTCACAGCTGTGGCCCACCCTGCCCTGGGCTGCCCCAGGCTGCCCTGTGTTACCTTTGGGTGCCTCCTGCCAAATGGCCAGTGGCATCAGGGATGAGGGCTGAGCCCACATCTACAGCAATAGAAAAACCTCTCACTCTGGGCTTTCTTCAGCCCAGAGCCTCTGAAAGTCTGGACACAACAGCAGAATACCTTGTTCTCTGGAATGTCTCTGGTCAAATGAGTTGGATAGGGGGCTCTGGGTACCTGGTGACCAGAGTTCTAAGTTCTGTTGGGGCCTATCACCAGGAAGTGACGTCAATTTTTCAAGATTCTGTTACCTGGTCCCCTTCCTTCAAACATACTTACCCAAAGCCACCTCCTCCCCACCACAAGCTGTTACTGCTCACCCTTCTCCCCATGTCCTCTTCCTAACTACACAATGAGCCAGCACAGCCCTAGCCACAGCTCCCTGGAAATGGAACTAGGGTCCTAGCTTCGAGGAGACAGAGCCGAGTTCACACCTCCTTACCAGTTCTCTGTCCTGGAAAACTCATTGTGCCTCTCAGGGCCTCCCCAGTCTCCCAACCTGCACAATGGAGATCAGACTGGAATCTACTTCCTAGTCACCAGGTGTATGGGAGATAATATCTATAACACCTGTGGGCTGCCGTCATGTGTATCTAAGGCACAAACTTAGAGATGGGAGAATTACAAGAGGAGATAGGATGTAGCGTGGAACACCACTCAAAACAGGCCTGGGCTCCAGCAATGTGATATTGGAACAGCCACTTCTAACTTGGCCTCATTTGAGTGTCAGAACCATGAGGGGGTTAATGAACAAAATTCAGACACTGTCATCCTCTGGATTAAAACCTTTCAATTGTTTCCTGTTTTATTTAGAGTGAGACCCAAGTGCCTCACCTCAGCCTATGAGGTGGGCAGCCTCCACAGTGATACCCAGTGACCCCACCTATGGTATACACTTCCCTTCCACATTCCTGTGCAACCACTGAGTGGTTAGTGACTGGCTTCTGACCAGTAGAATACAGCCAATGGGATGGGATGCCAGGTCTAAGTTTTAAACACAGTCTCTCACTTCCTTCTTACTCCCTCTCTTGTGTTCCACCTCTCTCTCTCCCCCTGTGTGTCTCTCTGTCTCTGTCTCTCACTGTAGTGTCCCTGAGCTGAGGAACCAAGCACAGACGTTTTGTGCGGCCCTACATAGGGGCCCACACAGGAGAGAACCTAGGCAGTGGCCAGGCCAACAGATGGAAAGGAACTCGCGGTCTGAGCCAAGTCAGCATCCTGAATCCAGTGAGTGAACTTGGGAGCAAATCTACCAGTCAAGCCTCAGTTGAGGCCGCAGCCTCAGCCTTGAGACATCTTGAGCAGAAGAACCAAGCTAATCCATGCCTGGATTCCTCACCACAAAATTTACATTAAATATTTGTAATTTTAAGATACAAGATATTGGGGCAATGTTTTCAGAGAAAAAGGGGTAACTAACAATCTACCAGGTCCCAAGATCTGGCCCTGCCCTCCTCCCTCTGCTCCTCTCTCCTCCCAGGCTCCCTCTAGCTACCTTTCTAACCTCCTTTGGTCAAACTCACTTCTGCCTGTGAGTCTCTGCACCCATGGTCCCTCCTCCCTGACACACAGCTCTCAGACTCATGCAGGGCTGACTCCATCTTGTCATCCCGGTCCCAGCAGATGTCACCCAGTGAGGCCTTTCAGACCCTCCCACCCAGTGACTGCCAGGTCCTCCCTCACAATGCCCTGCTTTATTTGGGGTTAGCACTTACTCTTTCTTCCACATGTCTTCCTTCTGTGCTTTTGTCCTTCACTCCTCCAGACTGAAAGCTCCTGGAAGACAGAGACCACTTGGCCATTTTCAGCTCTGGACTTGGACCCTCCGAGGCACCTGGCACAGGGTGAGCTCTCAGAGCACAATCTCTGAATAAATAAATGGGGAGATCCTGGCACTCTTCTTCCTGCCTCTGACCAGCTCATTCTGTAGAGGTGATCACTAACCATAGGAGGTGCACGTTGTTTCTGAGGCAGGGGCATGGCCACAATGACCTCTGCATGACTTCCTGCTCCAGTTGCTCCAACAAAGCTCAGTGGGCACCACTGAACCAGGACGCTGCCTGCCCCCTGGTGGTCAGCACCAGCACTGCAGTCCCAGGCAGGAACCTTGTCCTCAAGGCAGAAGGTCTCCAGAGCCCCAGGGGTAAAAGAGCAGAACCTGCAGGGTTTCAGGGCCCTGGAAGAGACCTCAGAAGATACTCTTGCCCCCACCTTTGCCTCTGGGGTGTCTAGTTTGCTCAAAAGCCATCCTGAAGTGGGTTCACTCACCTGTCGCAAAGCAAGTCAATCTCTGACACTGGGTGTAGTAGAAGAAAGTAGGAATTACTTGCGAAATGCTGAGCAAGGAGAATGGGCAGCTAACGCTGTAATCCCAAACTCCTCAAAAAGCTACAAGCAAGGCTTTTTACTTGGAGTTTTAGCTGGGGGAGGCGGGGCATGTGGCTAAAGCTTCATTGTGGCTTCCCCATGCTCCTGTGAGATGCTTGATCAGGCGGGGGCTGTCAGCAAGTTCCTCTCTTCTAAGTGGTCCTCCTGCTGTTCCGAAGGCAAGTTCAGAAACCCTGGTAATTTTGTTTCTTACGTTAACTTTGTGGGTACAGGCATGGTTTCACCCTAGTCCAGGGACATTTTAACCCCTTCATCCTCAGTTTCAACCTCAGCTGGGGCAATGACTCCCCCTACTTCCAGATGAGGACCCCGAGGAGCCAACTGTGAGTGGCCTTGTTCCTGGACCCCCAACTCTCAGCCCCTGGCTCTGCCTCCTTCTGCCCCACCCCAAGGCCTCATTCCCCAAGCTCCTCTCTGCCCTCAAGGACCTTCATGGAGTGGAAAGCATCTTCACATGTCCTTGGAGCACAGTGGGTCATTGGTAGAGAGCCAAGGTCTACAGACTTTCCAAGCATGCAGAGCCCTTGGGGTCAGCCACTGCAAGCGTCCAATTTGTGGAGAAGGAAACTGAGGCCTTCTTTCCTGTACTTCTGTACTGGGGGATGGGGTGTGCTTAGCCCAGTTCCAGGAGCCCAGTGGGTGGACTGCAGGCCCCCAGGCCCTGTCCTCTGGAGGCTACTATGGAGATGGCCCTGCCCTAGCAAGACTGGGAAATTGAGGGTCGACCTCATGTTATGGACCTCTGGACATCTTCCAGGAGAATGGATGCCCCTACTGCATTGCAGAGCTGTCTCCAGCCCCTTTCTCCTCTTTCTCTTGTCACTTACAGGGCATCTGCTCTCCTTAACCACCCTCCTGTGATCCCCAACTGTGAAGTTGGCCCTGTTTGTGCATTCCTATGTGCTCGTGGGGATGTAGGAAGGAAAATGGCCCAGATTGGAAGGGTGTAGGGAGGGTTCGCCAGGATCTTAAGGGCTCTCATTTCCAAAGTAAACATGATTGCAGGGGTTGGGCCCTGGCCTAGGAGGCTACTAGCATTCTCACTTTTCTTCTTGACTCTGCCCACATACTATGCCCTCAGCCAGTCCCTGCCTCTTTCTGGGTCTCAGTTTCCAATTGTACAAAGAGGGGTTGCATGCGGAACTTCATAAGCACATGCACAGCAGGACGTGTTGTCAGGCTCCATCACACTGGATGGAGCCGGCGGGCTCCAGCGGGCACAGGTGCACAGGCCTCCTAACATGGGCAGATGTCCACAGCAGGAGCGGCCAGGTCTCCTGTTGAGGGCCCAGTGCTCCCATGCGGCCCCAGGACAGTGAGTGCACCTGAGCCCTGCCTTCCCTCTGGCATGTGTCAGATGCCATTTGGAGCAAATTCCAGGGAGAAGGCTGGGGCTGGGGCTTACCTTGGGCTTCTGTCTGAGAACAGGAGACCAGGCAGGTGTGGGTACAGCTGACCCAAAGGTGGCCCCAGACCAGACAGCTGGGAGAAGACCAATGTGGGCAGCATCCATCTGGGTTTGTGATGGAGAGCAGTAGAAAGAGCCTGAGGCCAAGGTCAGGGGACCCAGCTTTCCTCCAGGCCTGCCTCTCACTCTGTGAACTTGGGCACACCAGCTCACCTCTCCGTGCCTTTGTTTATCCTTCAGAAAATGAGGAAGCTGGACCAGATCAGTAGTTCTTAAACTGAGCAATGGGGGTTGTACACGGAGCCTCAGGAGCTTCCTGTAGGGCAAACGGGGGAGAGAAGGGGCCCCTGGGCCCCCCACTTCCCTTCAAGCCCACCATAGCTGCTCCACTCTGATCTGCTTTGTTTGCTGGCTGTCTGCATAAGACTGCAAGATAACCCTCTGCAGCTGACAGAGACATGGGACGGGGCACCTGTCCTGCCTTCACCCCTGCCCCAAGGACTCACCAGGCACCCGCCACTAGCCAGGCCCTGCACTGGGCATCGGGGCCACAGAGGACAGACCGACAGGGCCCCTGTTCTCGTGGGGTGAGAGTCCAGCGGGGAGAGATCGACAATCTGTGAAGAAACAAATAAGATAAATACCAGTGGTACCAAGCGCAAGTCAGAGAATTCAAACAGGGCGGTGTGGGAAAAGTTAACAGATAGACAGGGAAGAGGTGATCTTTAAGCACAAATCCAAAATGGTCCTTAAGTGCATGAGGAACATAAAGGTGGTGTTCTGGCTGGGCACAGGGGTGAGGGAGAGTCATGTGCCGGAGGCAGGAGGGGTGGGCAGGTCCCGTCCTGGAGGGCTCTGAGGTCCTCTGAGGCCCTCCCCACCATAAATCAGCAGTCACAGCCAACACCATACTCACCGAGATGGCTGTAGGGGTACGTCTTCATCCCAACCTCGCAGTACTCCAGACCTGAGGAGCGTGCCCCACGAGTCAAACCAAAACCGCAAAGCCCCAGCCCCCACCACCCAGCCGTGAGGGTCCCTTCCCTCAGAGGGGCCAGCTCTCCGTAAATAATGGAGGATCTACACCCATGTCTGAGCTGTCCCCCGGGGTCACCAGAGCCACAGACTTCACCACAGGAGGTGTGCTGAGTCGGCACAGGCTTCGGCCCACACAGGCCAGCTTCTGCCGCTCACTCACCCTCGCCGGCCACCTCAAGCAAGTCACTGTTCCCACTGCATCCGCAGAGATTACACCTCCCAGCAGGGCTCTGAGAAAAGGAAATGAAATCGGCCCACAGGAGGGCCACATAATGCTAACTGGTTTATGACGACTAGGTTTTAATAGTCTCGTAATCTTTAAGTTAAGCTTAGAGACATGAGCCAGCACTCCCACTTCTCTGCCCCGTGCATGCTGCTGGACAAGCGGTCGGAGCTCTGGAAACACTCAGCGAGTAAAAACGTGAGTTAGCAGTGATGCTGAGCTAGTGTGTGTGTGCGCTGCTCCGAGGACACCTCAGGACTCCTGCAGCCCTCCCACAGTCCTAGGAGCTAGGTACTCTCATCATCTCAGTTTTATAGCCGAGGAAATTGAGACAGAAAAAGACTAAGCTATTTCCCCGATCCCACAGCCACTAAGTCTCGCAAGGCCCTCGAGTCTGGTGTCTGGCTCTGCTCAGCTTGCCACCTGGAAGGAGGGGTGGGAGCTCTGGCAAAGAGCACGTCCCACCCGCTTCCTCTGATGCTCTCAGGGAGGCTGCAGGTCCCAGGGGACCTTAGTGGGAGGTGTACTGGGTCTGGTCCAAGACAGCTGCAGAAGGTCAGGTTACAGCAGATGGGTCACATGCTCCAGCCTGGACAGGCCAAGGATCTGGCACATTCTCTGTCCAGCCTTTCCCCATCACTGCTGCAGCATGCCGCAGCCTGTGCTCTGGATGGCCCTGGCTCCTCTGCTAGCCGCCCTCGATGCAGGTGAGTCAGCAACAAGATCAGTGAAATAATGGCCGTGACTTCTGGGTGCGTGCTGTGTGCTGGGGCCTCTGGCCTCTACCTGCATTCTTTGTGAGACCTCTTGTCAGCTCTGTGCATACATATGACCAACATTCTCTTTCCAGATGAGGACACTGGGGGCTCAGAGAGAGCTAATCGCTTGGCCTAGCACATGCCATCAATAAGTGCCAGGTCCAGGTGTGAACTCAGCCTGCAGCCTTCATCTTGGCTGGGTTGGTGCCCTAAGGGAAGGGCCGGGGGTGGAGGGGGGTGGGGGGCGCCCACCACTGGCCTCCCTTTTCTGGGTTCCCTAACCTGCACTCGTGTTCCTCTCGTCGGCAGGCCTCCACTCTCTCCCTGACCCGGGTGAGGCTGCCTCCTGCGCACAGACTCCCTCCTTTCCCGAGTCCTCAGAGTCACCCCTTCTCTGGTCCCCTCGTCCTTCCACCCTGCACCTTCTCTCAGGGCCTGAATCTCATGCAGCCCTGAGTGGCTCCTGTGCCCTAACGGGTGTTGGCTTTTCTCTGAGAATTGTCTGCCCTTTTGGGCCTCATGTGAAACTACTACTTGTAGTACATGTTATCAAATGAAAGTTTTCTATATATATATGTATATGTATGTATATAATCTTATATCTTTTATATATTTATTTAAAATATAAATCTTGTATATAACTTTATATTTTATGTATCACATATATAAAGATATAAATTTTTATGTATTTATTTATCTAATGTATAAATCATGAACATATGAAACCCTGTTCACGTACGGTCCACAATTCTCGGAGGTGGGTATTGTGTCCCAATAAGAAACAACAGGACTGAGGTGGAGAGAAGTTGCTAACTGGTAGTAGGTGGAGGAGCTGGGACCTAAACCAGATCTGTCCATCCCCAAAGCCTGTGGCTTCCCCACCAGCACCTGGATCCCCTTGGGCTCCCCCATAAGGATTTGCTGAGCAGTTTTGAGGGAAAGCCCTTCCTGGGGTCTTCAGGCCAACAGAGTTTTCTTAGAGGGCAGTGTGGTGACAGGAGCACAAGGGAGGGGGCCCCTGAACAGCAAGGTGGACACTGGCAGGAGCCCTGTGCACGCCCGCCGCCCCACCCCCCCCCCCACCTCCACTCTGGCCCTTCCACCAGGGCCTCAGGGTGGCTCTGGCCAGTCATGCAACCTCTTTGAGTCCCAGCTTCTTCCCATGTAAAGTGAGAGGGCTGCCCAGATGAAATATCAGCTCTGCGATTCTGTGCTGCCCACTGCAGGATGGTCTGAGAGCCTGGAAATTCTAGGAGGTGAAGGTGACAGCAAAACCATGAGGGCCTCAGCGCCAGACCTCTGGGGATCAGGGGGCCTCTCAGCCAACCCGTGGCCCCTGTCACACGATCTTCGTGCTTTTCTCTTCCTGTGTCTCATGCTGGCTGTGTCCAGAAGAGCCATCATCCGCAGCGCCAGCCACCCCGCCACGTTCTCAGTGAAGGCCCACTTGTTATGACAGTCTGCGGTAGCTGCAGGCTTTTGCTGAAGTAACATCATCATGGGAGAAGGCCCGGCTCAGAATGGGGAGCAGCGCTTTCACCACAACCTTGCCCCTCCCCTCTGCTCTTCACAGGGATGGTCACCTTCTCTCCCTGCAGTGGGGCCCACTGCACCCTCCTGTGCCTCATCACCCGCTCGCCAGGCCAGCACTCCGTGGAGAGAAGCTGCGTGCCGTGCCCCTTTGGCTTTTGGTAAGGAGCAGACACCCTCCTACCCCAGACAGAGAGGAGGGAAAAGGCAGGAAGGGCAATGCTGCAGGGCGAGGGGTAGGGGGAGGCTGGGGGCTGCCCTCTGCCTGGAGGAAAGGGGTCTCGTGGAGGGCAGCCTGTACAGATCCCTTCTATGATGGCCCCAAGTGTGATGAGCTCCCAGAGGGAGGAGCCCTGTCTGAGGCAGGGTCCAGTGATCCTGACCACTTGGTCCCCAGAGCTTGCCTGGGACCCAGTGCCTACATCTCCTGATCTCAGTCACATCCAAGGTGGATGGTGGATGCAGGAGACATGGGCTCCGGTCAGGCTCTGCTTTCACCTGTCCTGTGACCTGGTGAGTCCTCACCTGGGAAGTGGGCCGGCTGTCAGGCCGTCTGCTCTCTCCAGGCTCACTGTTAGTGGCTCCTGCTGCTGGTGGTCCCTCCTCGCACCAGATGAAGATCATGCCTCAGCCCATGACTCCACAGCTCCAACCCCTTCTCTTTCAGCCCCCAGGGCAAGCCCTAAGTGGTCAGACTGGTCTGGGGACCCTGCACAGACAGCCTGAGGCAAGGCCTCCCAGGGGCCGATGTGGGGCTGACCCTGTCCCCAGGCCCCTTGGCATTGGGCATCAGCTCTGAGTCATCCACTCAGGGACAGTCTCCCCTCTCTGTGCAGCCAGTCGCAGTTGGGGCAGGCAGAAAGCGGCCCAGATGGTCAGCCAGGCAATGGTCTACCCAGGCTGGTGGCAGCTAGAATGTACCCAGGCCAGGCGTGAAGGGCCTCAGTGCCACCTCTGATGCCATCAAGGCCCCACTGTCCCCTGGCTGGGTGGCCTCCTGGGCATGCAGGGGCCTCTCCCCAGTCGCACAGCTTCCTTTGGCTCTTGCAGGTGTTTGGGTGGCAGGACAACTCTGCAGCCATGCCCCACCTGCCGAACCTGCGCTGAGCTCCCAGGACTCATAGACAGCAAGGAGTGCCAGGTGACTCTCAGGGGAGGGCGGCTCCTGTCTCAACCATTCCTGGATGGGGGGCGTGGAGGTTATCACGAAGTCCCCAGCAGAGGCTAAATCTCTTGGGATCAGGAACAATCCTCATCCTCCCTGACAGGGTAAAGGCCAGGTGGCGATGCTGTCCCTGGAGAGACGGCTGACACCCCCAGCCACTTCCAACGCAGCACCTGGGCCTGGCTAAGCCAGCTTAACCTGGAAGCAAGCATGGCCCACCTCTCAGACTGCTGTGGGGATCAAATGAGAAGCTGCATGTGGAGTGTTGGAAGGTTCAGAGCCAGCATTCCCACGTGACATGCAGTTAAGATAGACACTATGGGGCTGTGAAGCAAACAGCCACAGCAGCCACCTCATGACTCAGTCACTCACCACGTGGCACCAGGCACCTGCTGTGTGCCACACTGGGTACAGAGGACAAGGGTCAGGCAGGCCTCTGTGCCCTGGGAGCTTGCCACCCTTTAGAGCTGTGCCCCAGCAGCGGCTACAGCTCAAGGCGGTAAGTACTGGAGCTGCAAAAAGTGTTCCATGAGAAGGTGAGGACCACCCTTAGCCATGGAGCTCCGTGGGCCACATCACCACGACACAGGGAGGCAGTGCTGGTGGTGAGTTTCTTTTACCAAGGAAATTAGAAGGACAGAAAGGTTAAGTGAGCTACAGAGATACTTGGCAAAGTAGGCACCTGACCTGAAATCCCAACTGTCAGCAGCATCGAGGCACAAGTGTTAGTCTCAACCTACCCTTTCATCTTTTTTTCCTTAATGTCGCTCAGTGGTGCCTGACTAGACAGAAGCCAAGCTCGCAGAATGCTGGCTACGTCTTCTGCCCCCTGGGATACTTCTTCACAGACAGAGGCCCCAGCTGCCAGCCCTTCCCCACAGGTAGGTGAGAGCGGGCTGGGGACCTGAATGACGTTTGGGAAGAACTGGCACAGGTTGGCCCAGGAGAGTGCTGGGGGTCCATAGTGCTCGGATTGGCCTGTGTGCCCCGGGGAGTCCAGGTGGTTTCTGAGGGGCGGAGTTCAGCTATCCCCGAGCCCCAAACACACACCCAAAGGGCTGTGGGGAGAATGAAATGAGACAACTCAGAGGGATGGAAGCATGCAGAGGGGTGAAGGGCGTGAGCATCAGAAGATGGTCCAAGAGCTGGCTCTGCTCTTTAACTGGACGTGTGATCTTGACAGCGTTGTACAGTTTATTGTGGGCAGGGCCTGCTACGTATATTTTGTTAAATTTATCTCCAAGCATTTCATGGTTCGAGATGTTATTGTAAGTGGAGTTGTATTTTTTATTTCAATTTCCAATTGTTTGTAGCTAATATTGATTTTTTCCATTTTTTTTATTGTGGTAAAATACATATAAAACTTAGCATCTTACCCATTTTTCAATGTGCAGTTCAGTGGTACTGAATACATTCCTAATGTCCAATCATCCCACCATCAATCTCCATAACTCTTTTCATCTGGTAAAACTGCAGCTCTGTATCCACTAAAGAATAACTGTCCACTCCCTGCTCCCCCAGCCCCTGGCAGCCGCCATTCTCCTTTCTGTCTCTATGAATTTGACCACTCCAGGTAACTCATATCAGTGGAATCATACAGTTGTCTTTTTGTGACTGGCTTATTTCACTTAGCATTATATCCTCAAAATTCATCCATGATGTAGCATATGTCAATTTCCTTATTTTTTAAGGCTGAGTAATATTCCATTCTACATATATACCACATTTTGATTATCCATTTATCTGTTGATGGACACTTGGCTTGCTTCTACGTTTTAGCTGTTGTGAATAATGCTGCTATGAACATGGGTGTACAAATACTTCTTTGAGAACCTGGCTAGTATTGACTTTTTTATATTGACCTTGTATCCTTCAATCTTACTGCTTCATTTATTTGTTATCATGGCTCTTGTGTGTGTGTGTAGATTTCTCAGGATTTTCTCTTCACACAACCGTGTTACCTGTGAATGAAAACTTTTCATTTTATTATTTTCTTGCCTTATTACATTGCCTATGAACTCTAATGCTATTTTGAATAGAATTGAACGTCCTTGCTTTGTTCTAAATCTTGGGGGAAAGCATTCAGTCTTTTACTATTATGTATGATGTTAGCTCTAGTTTTTTATGGATGTCTTTAATCGGCTTGAGGAAGTTCTCTTCTATTTCTAGTTTGTGACAATATCAGGAATGAAAGGAGACATTACTGCAGATGACACACTAAAAGGATTGTAAGGGGATAGTATAAACAACTCCAACTCTTTTTCATTCCTGATTTTGTCACTTTGTGTTCTTTCTTTTCTTTTTTTGATCAGTCTGGTTAGAGCTTTATCAGTTTTATTTGTCTTTTCAAAGAACTAGCTTTTAGTTTTGTTGATTTTTCCTTACTTGAAATTTTTCTATTTCATTGATTCCTGCTGTTATTATACCTTTCCTTATACTTGCCTTGGTTTTAATTTGATCCTCTTTTTCTAGTTTCTTAAGGTGAAAACAGATCATTGATTTTATACTTTTCTTCTTTTTAATCTAGGCATTTAACTTATAGACATTTAATATTTACAGGCATTTAAGCCTATAAATTTGAATCTATGCACTTCTTTAGCTACATCTCACAAACTTTATGATGTAGGGTTTTCATTATCATTCAAGTTAAAAGGTTTTCTATTTTCTTTGTGACATTTTTTGACCAATGGGTTGTTTTGAAGTGTGTTGTTTAATTCCCAAATATTTGGAGCTTTTCTATATATCTTACTGATTTCCATTTTAACCATTTCTGACCACTCCACTGTGGTCAGAAAACATACTCTGTGATATTTCAATCTTTTGAAATCTATTGAGGCTTTTCTTATGGTCATCTGTGTATTTGGGAAGGCTATTTAAATTTTCCTCAGCCTCTCTTTCCTTATCTCTAAAGTGGAGTTGATAATAATAGTGACTAAATATGCCTTTTTTTCTTTTAAAAATTGGCACCTGAGCTAACAACTGTTGTCAGTCTTCTTTTTTTTTTTTTTTTGTTCTTCTCCCCAAAGCCCCCAGTACAGAGTTGTAGATTCCAGTTGTGAGTGCCTCTGCTTGTGCTATGTGGGACACCGCCTCAGCGTGGCCTGATGAGCGGTGCCACGTCTGCACCCAGGATTCAAACCTGCAAAACCCTGGGCCACCGAAGCAGAGCGCACAAATTTAACTACTCGGCCACAGGGCTGGCCCGTAAATATGCCTTTAATAGTCATAAAAAGTCATATGTCAAAAGCTCAAAGTAGATACTCAGTAACTGGTAGCTCCTGTGGTCATAACCAGGCTCCTCACATCCAGCTGAGAACTCTGTGGCTAAAGATGACTAACAGGCAATTAGATGCCTCTTCTCAGGGACAAGAGCTTTGTCACTTCCCAGGAGGCTCTGCTTCCCATTGGTATGGAGCCTTCTCTGCAAGCCATGCAGCCTCCAACACATACAGTCCCCCTATCCTTCCTCTGTTCTCTATTCCCCTGTTCCTCTATTCTGCTTCTGAGTGTTCAAGAAGCCCATTATTGCCCATGTTCTTAGAAGCAGGAGCAGGATAGACAGACGGGAGTGGGCTGGGGAGAGGCCTGGGTAGGACTGTCCTTCATCCCATAACCCAGAAATGTCAGGGGGAAAGGGATAAAGAGGTCCTCTCACCCAGTTACCTTCCCTCCCCACTGCTCTGACTCCTACAATCCTTTTGTCTTCCCTCTCAAGAGAAGATGCTTGTGGAACCCCTGTCCCACTCAAGGGTGCACAGATGATGCCATTGCCATGCAAGGATAGGGTCGGAGTGACAAAGATCATGAAGGACACTGAGGGCCAGAGGGAGGAGAATCCATATGGAGAAAAGAGGGGACACCAGAGAGTACCAAGCCCCTAACAACCAGGGCACCCCAGACCTCAGAGTGGGGTGGCCAGAGGAGAGGAAACCAGGAACTGGGCTTCAAGGTGCCTCTCTGGCCATCAGCAGCACTCACAGGCCCATGACACACTTGGGCTCTGAAGACCAGAAAGAGGACATCTCAAGGCATTCATTATTTTTACTATTGTTAACTTTGGGACTGTGTAAGTTTTTCTTTCAGCAGCAAAAGATTTACCCTGTTAATTTTGTTCAGGTTGAAAACGAAATGTGGCTGCACTCCAGTGCAGTGACCAAAGGGCAGTAGAGGGAGGGGTATGGAGAGGGAGCACCTGCATCCGTGGGCAGGGAGAGAAGCAAGGCTGACATGGCAGGTGCTGACACCTGTGTGAGCAGTCGTGGCTTCTAATCTCTTCCCTCTCCTTCTGTGGGGGATACTGCCCCCACCTCAATGTTACCCAGCCTCTCCTGTGCCCACCTGCTCTTTTGGTGTGTGCTGTGGGGCAGGCCAGGTCCCAGGGCTGGGGGGAAAGCTCACTGTGTAAATGGTTGTCAGCAGAGAGAGAGGAGACTTAAGCTAAATAGCCACTTCCTGTGGGACAAAGAGGGCCCCTCAGTGAGAAGCACCCTGGGGAAGTACATGGCAGGACCAGAGTCAGGCAAGGTCCTCGGCTAAGCATTGGGCTGCCTCAGAGGGGGACCAAAGGTTACACTGCAGTGGCAGGAGGGCTGGAGGGGTGGCAGTGGAAAGAGGAGCACAGCCAACCCGGGGCTCCACTGGTCCCCCATCCTCCCATGCTTTGCCTCGCACACTCTCCTTGAGCACCTGCACATGCCAGGCACAGGGCCAGTACCCAGGCCCTAGGAGCTCCCCGTCAGGGGAATGACAGACACCTGAACCGTCCCTACACTGCACTGTGGAGAGGGTTGAATCAAGGTAGGGACAGAGCCACTGAAGCTCAGACAGAGAGAGTCTGCTTGGTAAGGGAGGGTTCTTGGAGGAGTGGACATTGGAGCCAGGCCCGGAAGGTGTCAGGATTCAGTCAGTCAGGGAGGGCAGGGAGAGCCCTCCGAGCAGAAGCAGCAGCTTTTTAGAGAGGCAGAGAGCAAAGACTTTGCTGCCCTGACCTTCTACCTGGCAGTAATGCCACCCCAGGGCCCCAGGTGGGGCCCAGGCACGTCCTGGGTAGTGCAGACCCCATCAGAGGTCAGCCCTGGTCCAGGACTCCCAGCCCACCCTCCCTCAGCCTTTGAGCTCCTCCTAAGATGCAGCCCTGCACCCTGGTGGGACCCACCCATGAGGCTTCCCCTCACAGAACACATCTGCCCAGACAGTGCTGTTGCTGCACTGTGCCCAGCCAGGAGCTTCAAGGACAAGAGAGAGACTCTGCACTCCAACGCCAGCTTCTGCTCAGCAGGTCAGTTCTGAATTCTGCCTGCTGTTTGCACAATGCGAGGAATGGGAAGAGTGGCTTTCTTCTAACTTTACTAATTAGGTGCTTATTCAAAGGCTAACGGAAGCTGAACTGACAATGCTGACTATGCCCAGCAGCGTGTCCGGGCACTGGTGAGGGCCAAACACCAGGAGAGCCACAGCCTGGGTCCAGCAGACCCATCAGGCCCCCAGCTCTGAGAGTTCTCTGTGCTCAGCTGGGAAGATCAGGACCTGTTCAGCAAGTTCAAAGGCAGCCCAAATTATTCAACTGTCAACTTGAAAGGCAAATTTGCCTATTACTTTATGTCAAAATGAGTTTATTCAGGAATAGCAGAAAGAATTACAATTGGGGATGTGCATGCTATGGGAAACCATAGGTAAATCCAGAAAACAAAGGAGGGGAGCTGCTTTTATAGAGAAAAGGGGAGTAGGTAGCAGCTGTTCTAAAGGAAAGTCCATTGGGGGAAGTAACACTTCAGGGCGGAAATGGCTTCTTATTGGCTGAGCTGTGGTGTTTCTCATTGGCTGGGCTCCAGCATTTCTCATTGGCTGGGCTGTAGCGTTTCTGATTGGCTGAGCTGTGGCATTTCTCATTGGCTGAGCTGTGGCGTTTCTGATTGGCTGGGCTGCAGCATTTCTCATTGGCTGAGCTGTTGCCAGGTGTGGAGGAAAATCTTCCTTCATAGTAAAGTAGTTGTACTTCCTGTTTGGTGTAATTGAGGATGGGTGATGAGCTGAGAGCACCCCTTACAGGCCTTCCCAAGTCCAATTTAGTTAAGGTTTCTTTCATTCATTTGCACACAACATAGAGCATAAAGACAGAGGGGTGATGTGGCTGGGCACCACCAACACTAAGGACATGTAGAAAAAGAAATGAACAGTTTTAAAGTGAGGAACGAGAGTGCTCACAGGAACAAGGGAGGCCTTTGGCGGGAGTGGTCTGGAGCAGGGGCTTAGAGAACCACCATGTGGGGAGCAGGGAAGGGATGTCCCAGATCTGCTATTTACTGACTGTGTAATATCAGCAAGTTCCTTCACCTCTCTGAGCCTCATCTTTAAAAGAAAGGCAGTAATATTTGCCTCATAAGGCTGTTGTGAACATCAGGCGAGACAGCCTATGGAAAGGGCCTTGCACTGAGCTTGGCACCTAGTGAGTGTTCAGCAAAGAGCTCCTGTTGTCTTCACAATCACCACCATCAACAATGTCTCCTCCCACCTTGGAAGAATGGGTCTGGGGAAAAAGAAGGTACATTCGTTTAGTCAAAGCATCCATGGCCTTTGAGGCCCCACCCAGCTCTGACATTCTGAGTCTGTGACCCTGTGTGACACAGTACATGTCTGACCTGGCAGTGAGGAAGGGCCCCAAGCACGGGGCAGGGTTCCAGGCGCTGGTAGGATGGGGCTGGAGCATCTACTGGATGTCAGGCTCTGCACCAAGTGTTACCACATGTATTCGCTCCTGTAGTGCCATCTACGAGCCCAGGGGCTGGAGCTCATAATCCTCTCTGGACTTCAGAGGTCAACTGAGTGGCTTGGGTTGCACAGTGTGAGGTCACAGTGCAGACTCACATCTGTCCCATTTCCCCGCACCGCTCCAAAATGCCTGGAAGTCCCCCACCCCGGAAAAGGGTGGATATTGGCCAGGCTTTGACAGGATGAGAAAGAGATCCCAGGGACAAACTCCTCAGAGCCTCTATTTCACCCAGTTCTCAGGCTGTTCCCCAAGGACAGGGCCTAGTCCTGAGTAAATGGCTCAAAGAAATAGATTCCTGTGATGAGGTCTCTGCCTACTTTTCCATGAAGTTCTGAAGCCACCAACCCTCTGGGCCATTCCTCGGAGCCATGCAGGAGCATGCTCCTCACCCAATGCTGGCATCTCCTTTGAGGCCAGGGCCAAGGCCAACCCGCACCCAGGGCCAGCCCCTGAAGGAGAGGGCCAAGCTGGGCAGGCAGCAGCCATTTCCTCCTTGGTCCCAGGAGTTGGAGAGTGAGGGGCGGTCAAGCAGCACCACCTGCCGTCAGACAGTAACTCCCTCACCAAGAGCCCAGTTCTCTCTTGAGGGCAGAGTGAGGGCAGCAGTTCTCAGGGCCAGAGAAACAGGCGAAGTAGGAACTGAGAAGTCATGGAGCCTCCAAGGACAGTGAACGTGGGGCTAGCATGAGCCAGGGCAGCCTGAAAGTGTCACCTTCCCCCAGGGGCATGGCAGCTGTGTTGGTGTAACTAGCACTCGCTAAGGCTTGCCATGTGCCCGGCACTGGGCAGCGCTCTGTCACATGGATCAGTGTCATATCTAGTCCTCACAGCAAGCCTGGGAAGACATGTTATGATCTCCATTTTATAGAAAGGAAAATGGGGGCCTGAGAAGCTGGAAGACTCCCCATCACGGCAGTCCATGGGCTGTGCCACTGAGGCAGCGGGAGCTCCCCCGGGCCCCAGCCCTGGGTAGAGAGCAGAGGGGCCCGACAGCACTGGCGCCTAGCCAGCAGCCCACGCCCTTCAGAGAGAACTACAGTGATGTGGGTTCTTTTCTCCCCAGTTCTTGGCCAATGTCTGCAGTGCCCAGCAGGACACTTCTGCCCCAACAGGGCCACCCACCTCATCCCGTGCCAGCCAGGCACATTCAGTCCCCACCCAGGCCAGGATGAAGCCGCAGACTGTGCTCCCTGCCCAGCAGGCAGGGCCTGCACCCAGGCGGGGCTGCCTCAGCCAGACGCGGAGTGTGCACCGGGGTAAGGGGGTTTGATTTCTCAACAATGGGGTGACTGGCTGGGGGCTCAGAGTCCTTCCTCTACCGCTGTCAGAGGGTCAGACTCTCAGGGTCAGCCAAGGCTTTTCCAAGCATCCATCCCCCTCGATGTCCTGGGAGGGCCCCTGGCTCCAGATCAGGGCTCAGTGTCACGTCAGCCCAGGGCACTCCAGAACCTCCCACAGGAGCACTAGGGCCTGAGCATGCTCAGGAGGCAGCTAGGGAAATCCTGGTTTTTCTGTGGGGAAAAGGGAGTTCAGAGAGGCCAAGTTACTGTGCCAAAGCCACACAGCAGGCTGGTGGACACAATGGGATTTGACTGTGACTCTCCAAGATGTTAGCCTCCATCCAGTGGGTACATACCTGGCTCCAACTCCATGGGTGTCATAGGTATGTGTGCCTTGTGGGCTCCTCCTGTCTGCACGCTCCCCGCCACGCCTGCCCACCTGGGACCTTCAGCAACCACACCAACCTCTCCAACCTGTCGCACTGTGAGATTTGCCCCACCAGACTGGCCTGTCCTAGGGGTGAGTGAGAAGGCAGAAAGGCAAGCTTACTGCCTGCTGGACCCTACCTTTGGGTCAAAGCCCAGCTCCACTCCAAGGCAGGGAGGCCAAAAAACAGACCTTGGCCTGCAGCCCCTTTGTTCCCCACAAAGAGCACGGTACACCTCACCTTAGGATGCCCAAGGAAGGGAGCATGTAGAGCACTGAGTCCCCACCCCGCTGTCCAGATGGGGCAGCCTCTGGGCCACTGCCAACCCAGATGCCCCTTCCCCAATGCCAGCCCCAGCCCGTGTCCCTGCCACTTGCCAGCGGGATACGGCTAGAGGGGCTGCTGCTACTCTGGGCCCAGTTCAGGACTGTGTGTGCAGGAGCCGGGGGTCCAAACTGGCCCCCCATCTCCTGCCCAGCTGGCTGTTATTGCCCTCGGGGCACCAAACAGCCAACCCAGTTCCAGTGTGACCCTGGGCACCTGGAGTAACCAGCCTGGACTGACCACCAGCAGGGCGTGTGCACCCTGCCCCAGGGGCTGGTTCTGCATCAGCGGAGCCCAGGTGCCCTCAGGGACATGCAAAGCTGGGCATTACTGCCCACAAGGTGAGTGGGGCCAGGGTCTGCCCTGGCAAGGTCACAGGTGAGTGCAAGAAGGGAATGCCATGGGCCAGCCTGCACACCTCCCCAGATTAAGGTTAGATCTCAGGAAGGCCTTCCTGAGAGACAGACTCGGACTGGTCAGCCACTGAGCATCCTAACTGGGGGTTCACGGGGCGTTTCCACGTAGACAAAGGTTGGGTCCCAGGTAAGTGGCACCCCTGTCCCCTGCTGCTTCTCCAGTGGCCTCCCTTGAGGAATTGTCCCCAGGGAGTAAAATGGGGAGCTCTGTGCTTGGATGATGCAGTTCTGGCACCCCTCTTCCCTCCTCAGACCCTTCCCCTTCTCTCTGAAACAGGTACAAAGTGGGGTACCCAGTTCCCCTGCCCAGCGGGCACCTACAGCTCTCAGGCAGGCAACGGCCAGGTGGAAGACTGTCTGCCCTGTCCCCCAGGGGCCTTCTGCCCCAGGGGGGCCCCCAAGCCTGTGCTCTGCCCACGGTAAGAGAGGCTGAGGGGTGTAGCTGTTCATGAAGTTAAGTTACCACCTGTTTATCGAGTACATGCCAGAGCCCAGCACTGTTCTGGGCACCGAGGGATGTGTAAAGAGAGACAACCACCCAGCCTGCCCTTGGCACCTGGCAGCTTGTTCAGACAAGACACAGAGGAACAGGAGATGTGGGCCCGGCTCAGGGCTGCAGGGGGACGGGCTGGCCTGGGCGCTGCACCTCAGCCCCACGGGCCCCAGTGTTGAAAGAGAGAGAACTCACTCTGGGCTGGAGTCGCCTGGGGAGTGCACCCACCCCTCCACAGAGAAGCTGCTTCAGAACAGCCCACCCCAAAACCCAAGCACTCTGGAAGCTAATTCCAGCCGAGGTCTCAATAGAGGTCATTTGGCCTAAGCTCTGGGGTTCTCTGGTGATTTTACTGTTTTATGAAGATGTGCCTTTTATTCCTCCAGTCAAAAAACACAACTTAGAGTTTTCCACATTAAAAAATGCAATACATGTTCTTCATGCAAAAAGTGAAAACAGCAGTAACCAAAAAAAATTTCAAATCAAATACAGATTTCAATGTAAAAAACAAAATATAGCATCTTTATGAGATCTAAGAGAATGTGGAAAATCTGAGCATGACATGAAAGGCAGAAGTAACCGAGGAAAAGAACATGGCGTCTGCATGCAGGGCCTCAAGCGTCTGTCCTTCAAAGGTGCCATAAACCAAGTTAACAGGCAAACAGCAAAGCAGGGAGAGACTTTTGACAGGAAAAGCATCTGTCTTCTTACCACCTTATTGTACAGAGCATCTTACAAAGCAGTCAAGACTGAGACAGGGAGAGAGAGACCGCACCAACAGAGAAAATGGCAAAGTGGGGCAAGAGACAGCTTTTAAAAGCAGCACTCTGAGCCCATTAGCCTGGTTTTAAAACCTCTCTCAATGCACTAGGCCACGCCTGGAGCCACAGCAGCCTCATCCACAGCCTGACTCTGGGGCCTGCTGCCAGGCTGGGACTCAGCCCTCGACCCTGTGGGTGAGGCTGGGGGCAGTGGAGGGCTCCCCGCCTCTGGCAATGGTGACCCCATGTGGACGTCACAGCCTCTCCCCCAGGACGGCTGCCACACCTCCAGCTCTCTGCTCCTCCTCTAGGGGAACCGCCCGCCAGAGTCCAGATACGAGGCTGGCTGTGGCCTGTGTGCTGTGCCCCGCTGGCCACCACTGCCCTGAGCCCGGCACCACCACTCCATGGCCATGCAGCGCTGGCAGCTTCTCAGTAAGGGTTCCCAGGACAGACGCCATCCCTCAGAGGGCCCGGAAGTAGGAGGATCCTAAATTCCTAAAGGGAGGTGAGGAGGCTTAGCGAAGCCTCCGTCCTGGGTCCCCTCCTCCCAGCACTGACCATCTGTGGACCACGCCAGATGCTCAGAGAGCACCTCAGTTCTCCTAGCATCTGCCCTGCTCCGAGCCGCGCTCCTCGGAAAGGGAGGTGCACACACAGAGCCTGGGGCCCGGGCAGCAGCATTCCCACTTTCATTCAACACAGTTCCTGAGTGTCTGCTATGCCCAGGCCCAAACCAAATGTTAGAGGTGTGGAAGGAAACCAACCTTATGGCCAACCCTCCTCTCCAGGGCCCAGGCCATCTCTGGTGCCAGCAGTGCCCAGGAGGAACACTTTGCAACCAGACGAAGCTGGCTGGCCCCACGGCGTGTCCACCCGGGCACTACTGCCCAGCCCGGGGCCTGCTGTCCATCCCCTGCCCGGTGGTGAGACGCTCCCCTCAGCCTTCTGGCATCTGTTCACTTCTGCATGGGAAGGCTCTGGAGCCACCAGCCCTGTACTGGTGGTTGGGATGGGTGACATCTCTTCACTGTGACATGACTACATGCCAGCCCTCTGCCTCTGGTCCCCATTCAGAGGACGGCCCAACCACTCACTTTCCCGCAGCTGCTTTCTGAGAGTGGTGCTAGAGCAGAATGCCACAAGGTGCAAAGTGACCCGGGGTGTAGAGGTGGGAGGGAAGCCAGGAGGAGGAGGGAGGGGCTGGGGAGCTGGAGAGGAGGCTCAGGAGGGGCTCCCAGCAGGGGCGCAGCAGCCTTGGATCTGCAGCCTCCAGGAGCCCCTCTCTCTCCACTCCCCCACAAGCCAGGGAGGGCCTCCTCTCCCAGAGATACACACCCCTCTTCAGATGACCTGGTGTCCTCTACTCTCTCTTCCGGCCTGCTATCAAAATCTGCTGTGAGTTCTGGTTACAACATTCCCTTCTGGGTGGGTGTTTTGCTGCCAAACACTTTTGGTCTCTCGAAAAGTAAACACCGCCATTCTTGCAAGTGTCGTGGGGGCTCAGTCCTTGCGCAGGCTGTCCCCTCCCTGCAGCCCTGTCTGTCCGGGGCACAGCAGGAGGGCCTGCCTGCTCCTTTCCTGGCAGAGCAGCCTGTCTGTCCAGGCCCGGAGCCCTCATTCTGGCCTCCAGGACCCTGACCTTGGCGGTGTCCTTTTCTCTGCCCAGGGCACTTTCAGAGAGGCCCCTGGGGCCGCCCGCGTGGAAGACTGCCAGCCGTGCCACCCTGGGGCTTTCTGTGGCAGAGCCGGCCTGGCCAAGCCCCAGGGGCTGTGCCTTCCTGGCCATCACTGTGGGCCTGGTTCTAACACCTCCACCCCGGGGAGTTCAGGCCCCACTGGGCCTCCTAGAGGCAAGGCTGGCCTCGGCACAGAGGCCTGGGCTGGGGTCAGGGGAACATACCAGAAGGTGAAGGCCCAGCTCCTGCCCTCTGGGGCTCACTGCCCAAGGGTGACAGGGAGCTCCCACTGAAGATAGGATGACACTACTGCAGGGGCAGAGCTGGAGGAACCTCAGCCATCAAACAGGGCCATGAAAACACGAGACAGTAAGGAAAGCGCCAAAGTTCTAATGTCAGCTTCCGGCTCCCACCTGAAAAAGGACCAAACACAAATCTGCTATCACTAGGAAAAGGCACAGCCGGGCTGGCAAGGAAGGACATGTGAAGCGAAGCCACTTTTGTGTGACGTGCACCTACTCATTACTGAAAGTAAACGCAACTGCGGAAGCCCTGGCAAGGCACCGCCGTGGACAGGGCCTCTCCCCCACTACCCTGCCCAGGGCTGCTGGACTCAGTCGGCAGATGCAGCAGGAGCTGCCAGGCAGTTCCCACCCTGTGATCCAATGATTCCTGGAGAGAACCTGAGGGGGGAAAGAAAGTCATTTACGTAAAGATGTTCAAAACACCACAGATTTTTAACACAAAAACAAAACAAAAACACCAAACACCACAGAGGCCCCGTAATAGGAAAATATCTAGGCAGAGATATGGCATATCAACCCAGTGGGACACCAGGTATCTATTATCGTAAGTGGGTCTACTGTCCTGACACAGAGGACTGAAGGGGTGGCCAGTAGTGAGAAAGAGAAGCTGGATGGGTAGGTAGGTAGATGGCTGGGTGGATGATAGACAGATGGACTTCGCCGCAGCTGAAGCTGCGTACCAGAGCTGTTAGCAGATAGGCAGAGAGTCGGGACTGTTTAGGGTATTTAACATTAAAATTTGTTTCATTTTTCTGAAACGTTAAACTCCCAGAGTGGTCCCCAGAGGGAGGTGTCAGTGCAGATCAGTGCATGTAAGCGAACAGGAGAGGCCGGGCTGAGCCAGGCGGCCTCCGCACAGGGGCTTCGGGGAGGAACCCGGTCAAGAGAACTCCCTCGCTCTTGACATTTAAGCGTCAACAGGCCCCTCTTCCTCCAGGAGGGACTCCCCTTTGGTGACCTCTGCCCTCTCGGTCATTTTTGCCCCGCTGGCACCCAGGACCCCAGGCAGTGGCCCTGCCCTGTTGGCACGTGGAACGTAGAGAGAGGGGCACCAGACGTGAGCTGGTGCCTGCCCTGCCCACCTGGGCTCTTCTGTGCTGCAGTGGGCCAGGCTGCCCCTGGGGGCCCATGTGCACCAGGTAAGGGCACCTGTGGCTCCCGCGATGGCCTGACAGGAGACCACCAAGCACAGCACAGCCAGGCCTGCCACGCCGGCATGGGCCCGGGACCCTCAGCCCCTGAGCATCAGCCCCTGAGTCAGAGAGCCCAGGGGAATTGTGCCAGGGCTGTGAGGCTAGTCTGGGCTGGATAGGAGGGAGGCAGGCCGGAGGCTCCTGGCTCAGGCTCCTAAATGGGGGGGTGCACAAGCCATTTGGATTATCCCAGCCCCTGAAGAGAGGGGCCCTTCTCCTCAAGAGAGAGCACTGCTTCAAAGGTGACTGGGACAATACTGTGACCACACCCAAGGGCCTCCAGGATGCTGGTGGCACACACATGTTTGAAGACGTGGCCTTAAAGGGGCCTAAATTATCAGCTCATTGGGGACGCCCACAGAGTCTGTTCCATCAAAGCTGTTATTGGTGTGGCAGGACCCTCAGGGACAAGGGAGGCAAGCAGCTGGGCTCCAGCCCCAAAAAGCAGACCAGTCTGAGTCTTTCTCTGCTTCCAGGATTCTATTGCCCAGGAGGAGCCCGGACCCCAAGACCCGTCAGTGGGCCCTGGGGAGACCTTGGCCCTGAGGGCCATGCCTGCACTCAAGGTTCACTGGTGGCTGTGCCGCGACCGGCCGGGCAGCACGGCAATGGCTCAGGTACTTGGGCTGGCTCCAAGAGCAGAGCAGAGTTGCTGTGGAAACCATCTACAGATGGGGTGAGCAGGGCCACCCCCAGAAAGCCACTGTGCTTTCCGGGCCAAGCCTCTATCTCCTGCAGGTGAGGAGACAGCGGGCACATGGTGGCTCTCCTGGGGAGACAGGTCAAGGCCATGTCTTGGGGCCTGAGGGGCAACAGCTGCCCTAGTGACCTCCTCCGCCTGCCGGCCCAGCGCCTGGGAGGCCCTGTGGATGGTGGCTAAGGACAGGGCTTTTGGACTGGGCAGAAGCCCAGGGGCACCACTCCTTCCCGGGTGGAATTGCCAACTCAGATTCCCCTGTGCCTGACAGGAATACTAAGAGTCCAGGAACGCATGGTGCTGAGGGAAAGGCCAGGGGATAAACACCGCCCTGACGGGGGCTGGGAGGGGCCCTAACACGGCACAGCAGGTTCCGCCAGGAGACAAGGGGCTCAGCGCCGCTGGCCCAGAAGCGGGAGGGTGGGACCGGCCTCCTGCAGGGAGGGCTGAGCAGGGGTCCCTCAGCAGCCCTGTCCCCATCCGTCCTCGGAGAGTCGGGGCACCGTGGGCCTCCGCAGCCACGCTGTCTCCCCTGGTCGGCAGGAGCAGACCTTCTGGGGGTGAGCTGTGCGGTGCGCAGCTGAACAAGGGGGCTCCTGTGAGCAGGCGTCACAGAACTTCCGGGCTGGAGGAGCCTCAGGGAACAGGACTTCCCACCATGTCCTTCTTCCAATGATCAGACTGGGCATGGCTGGTGGAGCTACCCCACCCAGGCCTGCCGAGGTCCCATGTCTCCTGAGGCCCTGCGTGTGTGACCTCAGGGCCACTCCGTGCAGGGTCTCTGTGGCTGGGGCGGGGACGCAGCTCACGTGCGGAGCTCCGGGACTGCCCCGTGGGGCGAACGCCAGCCCAAAGCCGCTGCCGGGCGGCACATCTGCTCCTCTGACAGGTTCAGGACACACCAGGGATGAGGTTGTTGGGCCTGGCCCCCTCCCAGCCCTCCCATGTCCCAAGAGGGCCCGTAAAGTGAGGTGAACTCTCACCCCTCCCTTGTCACATCAGTGTCCTTAGGGCTGTGGAGATGACTTTCACGCAAACTGCAAGATCACAGACGTTTAAAGATGCGTCTCTCTGCCCTCGTCTTCCCGTCTCCGTAGTCTGCTTTGGAGGGGCAACATGCATTTGCGCGGGGCACCACACATGTCCTAGGCTCGCACCTGCGTACGTGTGTGCGCACGTGCTTCCACAGACGAGTCAGCCCGTTTGGGGGCAGTCACAAAAATGGGATCACACACTCCTCTCTCTTTTCTCTTCCCAGACACAAGCACTTGTCCTTAGAGCTTATTATCAGTATCATTATGTGCCCCATCTCATCCCAAAAGGGTTTCAGCAAACTGTAAGGGGACCTGACAGCAGAAATAAAAATGACAGACTTGGCCAAAATAGGAACAGGTTTCCAAAACAAACATTGTGGGGGCCTGCATTTGACCCCCAGACTCTCCTGTTCTGCCCTGCACCCAGATAGGCCAAATGCTGGCACCCCTGTACTTTCTCCCCACCTTTGGGGTCCTAAGCAGGCCCACTCAGATAACCTCTAATTAATTCAGACGGGGACCCATCTCAGGGTCCACCCTGCACCTGGAGCCCCACCCAAAGTCCCTTGGAGGTGAGGATTGGGTGGCACCCTGGACTTGAGCGCCACCCTGGCAGTGGAGGGTGCTGTCACTCCAGTTTTCAATCTCCAGGAAACGTCCTGTGGTTGAGGCGGGTCGAGGTGGGGGCTTTGGGCTGAGGAGGAGTTGCTCTGTGACCTCACCCCCTCCTGACTTTGGGCAGGAGCTGATGTCACCCACTCCCATGGAGCCTTTTGTGGCACAGCAGGGGGGCCCTGCCCTCCAGGCCACTTCTGTCCAGAGGGCACAGGGGTGCCCCTGCCCTGCCCTGTGGGCACCTTCTCAGATCGGTGAGTGCCACTGCCCCAGGCCCAAGGGGCAGTCTTCCTGGTCTTCCTTCCCACAGTGACCATCTATCTGTCTCACCAATGATGTCCCTCCGCCATGGAGGAACATGGACCTCAGAGAGCAGGACTTCTGCCTGGCCTCCAAGGGCAGGAACCCCCTGAGCAGCAGCGGAGGGAGAGGGGAGCACGATGGTCAGAATCAGGGCAGACAGTGCTGGCTGCTGGTCGCTTGAGAACGTGTCAGGCCTGAGGAGCAAACCAGGAAGAATCCTGTGTGTCTGCCTGCACCTCATTTGAGAGTAGAGCCCCATCTCCCACCTTTAGGAACTGTCCAACCCCCAAGCAAGGGCACCGCAGAATGAGGCAGCTGAGGAACCCGTGGCTGAAAGGCTGCTGGACATTCTGACTGCAGCTGCCAGACCAGGGGTCTGCGGGCCTGGACAGCCTGACTCTGAACTGGGGATTAAGATGACAAGGAAACTAACCAGGAGCCTATCTTAGGAGAGAGAGACCCAGCACACCCAGACGCCACCTTGGACCTCGCATGGGAGCGGGAGGAAGCCCAGGGAGCCTCAACGAGGAGAAATGAGAAGGCAGCCCCAGAAGGGCGGGTCTCTCACGGGGACATAGCCTCTCTACCCTAAGGGCCTCCTTTCCCACTGACCCGCACTCGCTCTCTGTGTCCCAGGATGCTTCTCTCCACGGCCTCAGAGTGCCTGCCCTGCCCCTCTGGCCATTTCTGTGGTGTGTCTGGCCTTGCTGCCCCCTCTGCACCCTGCTCCCCTGGCTACTTCTGTCTGGTGGCAGTCTCTTCCCCAACCCCAACAGGTAAGGCCTCTCAGGACAGGAGTGGGCCCTGCATTGGCCAGAGGCCGGAGGTAGACGGGCACTTGGATGATGGGAAGTGACTGAGTATGGGGTGGTCTCAGGACAGAGGGGAAGCACGTGGGCAAGGGGGCCTAGAGGTGACCCTTAGCCAGAGTGTTTAGTGGTCTGACCGCTATTCCTGGACCCATTGGCCCCCATCCTCGGGCCTCCACATGGCTGCTCACAGCGTGACCCCCTGCCCTCCTGCCCTGCAGTTATCGGGCTCTTGTCACACCAGCAGCTCCCACCCCGTCCATCCTGAATCAGAGCTGCACTGGCTTCAAGATGGGACATCACAGACTGCCAGGGAGGTGGGCAGGGAGGCCCGGGGGTCTTCCAGAGACCAGTCAGCAGGTACCAGAATGGTGCCCAGTGGGCCGGCCAGAAGTGAGCTGAGTGTGAACCTCGTCTCCCTTGGGGGCAGGGACAACAGCTTGTGGGGAGGCGGGGTGCAAGAAGAGGCTCACAGGGCAGAGCCTCTGTGCGCCCAGCAAGGCACAGGTGGGGCGAGAGGGCCGTCCAGGATGTCTGGCTCCCTCTAGTGGCTGCTGACCTTTCCCCAGAGGGTGCTCGCATTTCCTGGGGAACATCTGATGAGGGGCACACAGTGCTGAGCTCTGGTGAGGGCGTTGAACCTGGGCCAGGGCCCTTAAAATCCCTCTTCTTGAGCACTTTCATTTGTCCAGCAAACATCAGGCAAAAGTCTAGCTCCAGCACTGCAGGTTAAGTTCTGGGGAGTCAGGAGGGAAGCAAGGGAGCAGGAGTCACGTCCCCAGCGAGGGACTGGGTGTATGCAGGGGGCAGAGGGGGCTGCTCAGCCAGGGCCATCCACCAAAAACAGAACCGACTATCCTGGCTTACTACAACCACATGTGAAAGCAGCGCTCTCTGAACATGTTTTATTAAAAAAATAAATGATCACAGAGCGTGCCCTTGAGAGAGCGCCAGGGGACTGTCAGACACCAGCTGAGTCTGGGCACAGAGAGTCACTGGGCATAACGTCACCCCAGTAAAGTAAATGTGGGTGCTTATTCCTGCCCAGCTGCCAAAGAGGGCTTCTGGGAGGCTCAGACAATACAACGTGGTTTTGATCTGGAAGGTGCTATACAACCATTAGTTACCAGAATTCTTTCTAAAACACTTGAACCTCTGACCCAGACCCAAGCCCGCATTTGGTCCCAGTAGTGCCACACCAGTCGGCCCAGGCTGCTCACACTCCCCTGTGATGGGGCCTGAACCCCTCACTCAGCTTCCTTCCTCTCCTCAGGCCACTCAGAGAAGGGGGGCCCCTGTCCCCGAGGCCACTTCTGCCCCAGGGGGACCAGCCTCTCCCAGCCTTGCCCTGCTGGCTCCTACAGCAACCTGACTGGCCAAGCCTCCTGCTTCCCCTGCCCCGCCGGCTACTACTGCCCTGAGAGTGTCAGCACCTACCACGAGCACCCCTGCCCTGCCGGCTTCTTTTGCCCCAGAGGTGAGTGCCTGCATTCAGCTCCCAGGGGCCAGGCTGGACAGTGGGGCTGATACAGGTGCCCTAGGCTCGGCCGGGGGCTATGTACTCGCCACTCTGCCAACTGTGCCAACCGAGGAGCACACGTACATCCTCTGCTGCCGAGGCTTTCCCAGCCCCGTCCCACAGGCCCAGGGGAGGACCAGCCCTCACAGGGGCAGAGCCCAAAGCAGCTGGCTTTGAGCAGTGAAGTTCATCCAAGTCCTTGGCTTTTATCTTTAAAATTCCTGAGAGTTTTACTTTCTACTCCATACCACATCCACGCTGGCTAAAAATTAAAGAGTTAAAATTGCTTGACCACTACATTACAAATTTTGGGCCCATGACTTTTGGTAAAGTTGACCACCAGGAAGATGAGTCCTGCATATTCTGTGGCTTTGTGGACCCAGGCCCAGAGCCAAACAGGCCGGGAAATCCGGTGAAAGCAATTGGTGAGGTGTCACTCCAGAGGCTGAGGTCAGGAGTTTGCCAGGACAGGTCCTGCAAGAGGGTATGGGAGCAGCGAGCTGCACGGCCTCCAGCCTCAACTCCGGGCCCAGCTGGACTCCAGCAGGCTGGGCTCCCTCCTCTGAACTTTGCTTCTCAGGCACCAAGTACGCCACCCAGTTCCCCTGCCCTCGGGGCTACTACAATCCAGACCCACTGACGCAGAGCCTGGACAGCTGTCTGCCCTGCCCGCCAGGCCACTACTGCGGCCAGGAGAACCTGACCCAGGCCTCCGGGCCCTGTGATGCAGGTGCGTGTCCCTATTCTTGCGCTTCCCACTTATATCCCCAGACCTGGGGTGACGCAGACTATCTCCTGGAGCAGCTACCGGAAGGGGTGGGCCAGCAGCCAGGGTGAGTCCAGCCTCTGAACCCCCGGGATCACTCCCAGCACTCCTGCCCCACCGCCTACCCCGCCCTGCTCATTCCCACCCCAGGCTGGTTCTGCGTGTCAACAGCATGGACCGCTCGTCCCTTCGACCTGGACAACTACACCAGCACCAATTGCCTGTGCCCGGCCGCGGCCACAGCGGGGAAGTGCCCGGCAGGCTCCTTCTGCCCCGAGGGCAGCCCGGAGCCCAGACCCTGCCTGCCGGGCTCTTTCTGCGCCACCTCCGGTAAGGACTTGAGAGCCCTCTCTGGCCGTGACGCTGAGACCCAGGCCCAGCAGTGGTGAGAGCCGGGTGAACCCTGACCCGCTCTCACCTGCTGCATGGCTGTGGGCGTGCGACCCCCGTGTTCCCTGTACCATGAGGACTGGCGTCAGCATGCTCCCTGGCCGGGCTGTGCTATGCAAATAGGCCCTGTGGCCATCGCGGTGGAGTAAGCACAGGTGGGTCACCACAGAACAGCAGGTCTCTCTGGGGGGCGCTCAGCAGCCTCTTACCCATCCCCTCTCACCACTCCCACGTCTAAGTGACCACCCTTCCCAAGCACCTATCGTGGACAGACGCTGGTGGTCACCAGGTACCCAGACATGACCCAGGCTCTCCCCGCCCCTGAGATGCTTAGGCTCCTTCTGACTGTGGCACGCAGTAAGGTCGAGACCCCAGCCCAAGCCAGCTGACCGTGCTCTGAGCTGAGCTCTGCCACTCTGACGAAGCCCTCAGGCCCTCCGTGAGATGACAGCAGTGCCGACATCCCACGGCTGGGTGGAGGAGACCACGGTGCCTGACGCAGTGCAAGGACCAGCCTGCCCACCAGGACCACCCTCTTCTCATAATGAGTCCACTCACCCCCAGCCTGGCTCCCCTCTCACCCTTAGGCCTCTCCACACCCAGTGGGCCCTGCCAGGCTGGCTACTTCTGTGCAGAAGGAGCAGTGTCCCCAGCTCCACGGGACGGGCTGACAGGGGCCCCCTGCCCCCCAGGAACCTTCTGTCGTGAGTGTCTCCTTGGGCCCCACTCTCAGCCCCACTCACTGTCCCGTCCTGGGGCTGCTGACACCCTTTTCCTCAGTGTGTGTCTGGACCCTGGGGCTGTTGGAAGGAAGCCAGAGAGAAAAGAGTTGCCCGAGGTGGTCCAGCCAGAGGCTGAGAAGGGTGGCAGAGGCGCGGTTAAAACACACTCAGGATGCTTCCTGTGGTTTGGGTTGTATGGTGTGGACAGCTGAGAGCCAATGGCAGTGGCCTTGTCATATGGGGAGCCTCCTTAGCTCCCAGTGGTCTGAACCCTAATGATGCTCCTCCAGCTACAGGTGGAGGGTCTGGGGTCTCTCCATATGTTGCAGAGGGACCAGAGAGCCAGGCCTCAGAGAGGCCGGGCAGAGGTGGGTCTTACAGGTGACGCCACACTGGGCCCGCCCCCTCTCTGAGACTGAGTCCCCGCCTGCTGCTGCGAGGAGCCACTCCCCATCCCTGAGGCCTCCTCTCAGCCAGGCCACGCTGCCTCCCTGTGCCTGCAGCTGCAGCATCACCCAGGCCTGTGCAGTGTCCTGCTGGTAGCTTCTCCAGCCTCCCAGAGCAGACAGTGCCCTCTGCGTGCCAGGCCTGCCCGCGCGGCTTCTACTGCAAGGAGCCTGGTCTCCAGGCCCCCTGTGGGCAGTGCCCAGCAGGTGAGAGG
Source organism: Equus przewalskii (assembly GCF_037783145.1). Taxonomy (NCBI): domain Eukaryota; kingdom Metazoa; phylum Chordata; class Mammalia; order Perissodactyla; family Equidae; genus Equus; species Equus przewalskii. The sequence continues at coordinate 102,076 of NC_091847.1, forward strand.
CAGCAAAGACCTGGGGGTGCGGACAAACGGGACAAGGCCAGGGGCAGTGCTGGAGGTCCTGGGCTCTATAGCATGGCCTCAGAAGGCCCTCATGGCAGAGGCCCCAGCAGGACTAACCGTCTTGGGGAGGCGAGCACCCCCCTGAGCGTGCCTCACTTCTGGCCAGGTTATTACTGCGACTCCAGTGCTGGGCCCGTCCAGGACTTCAGCCTGTACCCTTGTCCTCAAGGCTATTACTGCCCCCTGGGCACAGCCGTGGCCACACACCACAGCTGCCCAGTGGGCACTTACGGCCCTCGGAAGGGGCTGAGGAGCATCACTGAGTGCCTGCTGTGCCCCGCTGGGAAGTTCTGTGCGCTGGCAGGGCTCGCAGCGCCCACAGGTGTGTCTGGGGCAGAAAAGGCCTTAGGCGGTGGGTGGGGGCTCCTCTGGAGGGTCTTTAGCGTCTCTGCACCCCCATTAACTGGTTTGGGTGGGGGAAAGAAGGAGGATGTTACTTTCTTGGGGTGTTTGGGCGGCTCTGGTATGAAATGGCTGGAAATGGTTTGATCTGTAAGGAAAATCCAGGCTTGGCAGTTGACAGTCTTAGAGGAGGACAAACCCCAAACTGGCCCAGACCCCACACCCGCTCTGACCCTGGAGCTTGGTACTGACTGAACCTGGAGGAGGGCATCCCATGGCCCGGGGCTGCTCGAGCTGGCTTCGGGCCAGGACCCGTGCAGTCTGTCGTGAGGGACAGGGGTGCAGGGAAGCGTGAGCACCTGGTGCCTCGTGCTGTACTCTCCGGTGAGGGACACGGCGGGGTGGCTGACAAGATGTCCTCTCTCCTAGGAGACTGTGCTGCAGGGCACTGGTGCAAGGGAGGAGCCACCAGCAAGGACCCCGCTGATGGGGCACGAGGCCTCCTCTGCCCTGCTGGGCACTACTGCCTCGAGGGTACCTCATCACCTCTGGGGCCCCTCCAGTCATGGCAGGGTAGAATAGGGTCGACTTCCTTCCAGCCCTCTGCTGGTTGAAGACAGGTCTCCAGGGCTTTGAGCCTTTCTCCCAGCACAGACCACAGTGGCCCAAAGTGACAGGCAGTGCTGAGCCCTGCAGGACCCTTCCTTCCCCCAGCACCCCTCCTCCTGGGACGCCCTCCCCGCACTGCTCAGCAGGCCTCACCCTTCCCTCCCCCAGCACCCCCTCCTCCTGGGACGCCCTCCCCGCACTGCTCAGCAGTCCTCACCCTTCCCTCCCCCAGCCTGGACTTCGGGGACCTCACCTGAGCAACTGGCCTTCCTCCCTTGCCCCTCAGGCCTTGGTCCCTCCACACTAAGGATGCTTTTCAGGCCTGCTCACTCCTCCCCCACCTTGGGCCTCCCTTGCAGGATTGCAAGCGTCTTTCATTGATTCGGTGAAGTTGACCCAAGGACTCCAAAGCTGACCCGCTCCCTGCCCTCTGGAAGCCAAGAGGGGAAAGCATTTCCACCCTGGTCTGCTGGGAGGGAGAGATCCAGGGGATGGGAGCCCAGCACAGTGCAGGGTCTCCCCCGGACCACTGGGAGCCAACAAGACTGCCTGGCCTCTTTCCCTCCATTCCTCTGACTTCTGCAGGAGCTTCAGTCCCAGCCCGATGCCCACCTGGTACCTGGTCTGAGGAAGGGAACCAAACCCCAGAAGGATGTCAAGATTGCTATGGAGGACGACTCTGCTCTGGCAGCCACCCATCAATCTGGCCAGCACCCGGCCACCCAGGGTGAGCAAACAGTTTGTCTCCTCTAAGAGACAGGGAACAGTGTCCACAGAGTAAGGAGTTGGCTCTACCCCAGGGTCTGGACCTGGGCAGAGAGCACAGGGAAGGAGGAGCCATTCCTATTGGCCTGCAAGGCCTATAGGCCACTTGCAGACATGCAAAGTCAGGCCACACTGGGTGCAGCATGCTGGAACCTGGCTGCTTTGCAGATAAGGTCTGGAAGGACATCAGTGTCCAGACTTGTGGCAGTACTTCTCATCTCTGCCACCTCCCATCCCACCCTGAGCAGGGCCAAGCTGACGATCCTGGGGTCCAGCTTGGAGGGTGGGAGGCCACGAAGCGGGAGGAGTCAGGAGTGAGCAGGCTAGGAAGGGTCTCAGGCCCATGCTTGAAGCCCGTCCACTGCACTTGGCTGCGTGTTCCTCAGTGACTCTCCTCAGCTGAGGCCCTTTTGCTTGGCCCACATTTTTCCAGCATTTCCTGCACTGAGGGAACTGTCTCTGCCACCACCATGGAAGGGGTCTCTGGGAGATCCTGCCCCCCAGGGCCCTTCAGCCCTCTGGGCATGGCTGAGCCCACTCCATGTCCTCCTGGCTCCTACACCTCCAGTACCCGCACAACGAAATGTCACATCTGTCCCAGTAGCCGCTACTGTGTTCCAGGGCTGAGGCCACAGCTGTGTCCAAGAGGTTAGTGTCCTGCCAGCAGCCTGGCTCACTGAGCAAAGGAGCCAAAGCAAAAAGGGGGAAGTGGGGGCAGTCACCTGCAAAGCAGTTATCTCCCCCGCTTCCCTTAAAGGCCCTGGCTGTATATTTTGATAACAAGGTGGCAACCCCTCCATTTAAGGAGCTTTACCTTTCCTGGGCAGAAGCCCTCACTGCGCAGAAGCCAGGCCTCCATGCCGGGCCCCCAGAGCTCAGAGTCTTCCCTTCTCCAGCCTCCTTCCAGCTTCCTCCTCAGGCCCTAGTCTCAGCCTTGCTCCCTTCACAGGTTTCTACTGCCCTGAAGGGACAGGGCTCAACTGGCAGCCCTGCCCCCCGGGCACCTACAGCCCAGTGCCCGGACTGGGCAGCCTGCCGGGATGTCGAGTCTGTGACGGAGGCAGGTTCTGCCCCAGGGCCAGTGCCACGGAGGCGGGCGGACAGTGCTGGGAGGGCTTCTTCTGCTCCAGAGGGTCCACCCGGCCCAACCCGGAGGCTGGCACTGAAGGTACTGGACCCTCCCCACTGAACCCTGAGCCCCTACCCCATTTCCTGAGCCCCCAAACTGGGAAGCAGAGGCCAGATTCAGGGGCTCTCCACCCACTCACTGGTCAACCCACAGAGACTAATGAGTCTGTTCTCTCTGAGAAGCCTGGAGTAACTCTCCTGGGCCACCCATGTTCCTTCATGGTGGGCAGAACACCGTGGCCCAGCAAGTGACAGTGCTCTGGCATTTGTCTCCTCCACCCACTGTCCACCCCCGGGCGGGACACCCAAAGGATCCCTATATCCCACGTGGGCCAGGCTGAGGGCAACACCAGGCAGCCTGAGGAAGCTCGCCTTAGGGGTCGTGGTGAAGTGATCAGGGGCCTAGTACATACTCATTCTGGGGTGAGGCGAGGGATAGGCCATCAAATCAGAGTATGTGGCGTGGGGACCAGCAAGATACGGTCAATTTGCTAATTTTCCCAAGTGCATGTGTAGTTGAGGGATCATTCTGGTGGTTTTAATCTTCTGGGGTCAAGTCCCCTTTGAAATCCGGAGACTGAAGGACGAAATTCCATGGTCCAGTCCAACCCCTGTCTTTGGCAGAAGGGAAAACTGAGGCTCAGTAAGAGGGTCTGCTTTACCTAAGGGCACACAGTCAGTAGCCAAGTTGGACGCCCAGCCCACTGACCCTGGTCCAGCTTCCTGCCACTCTGCAGCTGCCCTTGGGCCCTAAGGGTGCCACCAGCCTCAGGGAGGCCTGAGCACTGGTGAGGACACCGATGTACAGCTCATCCCCTAGCTTCTGACCCACCAATGGCCTGGTCTGCTCAGCCACAGCCCAGAACCCCTGATTCCCATGCTCGGTCACCAAGCGGCCCTGGTGGCAGGCCTCTTGGAGCAGGGCCCATGCAGCGTGAGGGAGAGAAGGAACGAAGACACAGCTGGGTGGCTCCAGAAACCAGAACAATGTGAAAACACAAGCCAGAGCAGGCAGGTCTGCAAAGCCCTCTGCAGCAGGAGCCAAAACGGATAGTCGTCCAGCCGAGCCCCTGACTCGGTCTCAGACACTGTCCATCCCTAGACCCCAGGGCTTGAGCCTTCTAAGAAGGCCCTGCCTCCCTCAGGCGTCCCTTCCCGACCCCACTGCCCTATGTCAAGAAGAGCGTCGCCTGACCTCTTGCCAATGGTAACAGCCACATGGGCTGTGGGGGAGGGCAGGTGCAGAGGGTGTGGCCTACAGGAGGGACCCCTCCCAGGTGGGCCTTGAGAATCAGCAGCCCCATTATTCCAGGGCCCACAGCCTGTGCCAGCAATGCAGGGGGAGCTGTCCAGGCATCCACTGCTCACCCTGCACTTCCCGCGGGCCAGGCTGACTTGTCTCTCTGTTCCAGAGGGGGCTGGCCCATGTCCTCAAGGACACTACTGCCCCAGGGGCTCAGCTGTGCCCCAGCCTTGCCCACCTGGCACCTTCGGCTCATGCGCCAAGCTCAGTTCAGAGGTAAGGGGACCCCAGCATGGGGAGGAGGCTGGGTGTGGGGAGGGCCATGTTTGAATCTAGCCAAACAGCACTGCCCCTGAGGTCAAAGGTTGTCATGGAGATTGGAGAACACGGCCACCTGGCCAGCTGCCTCCCTTCCTCCAGGTGCTTACTCAAAAGTCACTTTCCAAGGAGGGCTTTCCCTGGCCCTCCTTAGCACGTATCACAGTCTTGTATCCCGTTTACTTGCTGCCCTTACTGATTTTCTGTATTCTCCACGGAAACAGAGGCCCTCAAAGCTGGGGAGCTATCTGCAGGCTCACTGCTCTGCAGTCAGAGTCCTGCCTGGCACGTGGCAGCCTCCTAGCACGTGTCTGCTGGATGCAAGCATAACTAGGACAAGCTAATTTTGGAAACTCGGAGGGAACAGCAAGCCCCCCGTGGGGACTGCAGGGAGTGCAGCGAGGGAGCTGGGTGAGGGTGGGCCAGAGGAGGCTGGGAGGGAGCAGAGGGCCAGCTCTGCAGCACCTGTGCCCACCATGAGGCATGAGCTGCTGCCTGAGTGAGATGGAAGCCAAAGGATGGTTTGAGCTGAGGAATGACATGGGACATTACTTTCAATATACGTTAATAAATAATTTATAAACAGCCGCTATAGGATGCACAAAATTCTGTTTAAATTGCCAGGTTCCAAAAACAAATTTAATGTCTAGTTCAATTCATGAACTCCTCCAAATTATGGTTTGTACTACCCTTATCAGAGGGCCTCCTGCTGTTAGAAGGATGTTCCCCGGAACTCCTGGCTTGTCAAAGGCCCCAGGAATCCCAGTTCTCTGGAGCATGCAGTCCTCCTTGCCCGAATCGGCAGAAAGTGTTTCCCTGGAAGTGAAGCAGGAGAAGAGATTCCCCTGGTGTTACTAGTCAAACCACAAAAGAGCATGGAAGTAACAAGCAGAAGACAAAGCCAGCAGAATGACACGCTGCTGGAGCAGTCTGGAGGGACAGATCCTGGAGGGCACGCCGGCTGGAGAACGCCAGCAGAGCAGCTGGATGCCTGTCAGGGGCCTTGTAGGTGGAGGGAGGTGGGCTAGGACAAGAAGCTCTGATCTGAGGCCCCTTTCAGTCCTCCTGGTGTGGCCCCACCTTCCCTGTCCCACAGGATTCCTGCTCCCCATGCCCGCCGGGCCACTACTGCAGCTCTGCTGGCCTTGCCAGCCCTTCTGGACTCTGCAGCACAGGTTTCTTCTGCCTCAGTGGGGCGCTCGTCCCCAACGGCTCCCTGGGAGACCAGGCCGGTGGCCCCTGCCCCACAGGTACCCTGGTGGCTGGCCTGCGAGGAGCTGGGGAGGTGGGGAACGAGCAGACTCCAAGGCTGCCACCCAGACAGGGGCCGAGGGCCATCAGGAGGCTGCCAGCAGTCCCCTGGGCCCTCCAGGAACTGAGTTTAGGATGGGGCCGCTCTGAGCACCAAAGAGTAGGACTTCTTGTGGCCCTGACCTGTGGCCCTGCTTTCCTTTCAGGACACTTCTGCCCCCCAGGCACTGCTGTCCCCAGGCCCTGCCCGGCAGGCACCCACAATGGCCTAGCTGCCCGAGGCCACTGTGAGCCTTGTCCAGAGGGGTGAGTGCAGAGAGCCCTTCCACGGCCCCACGTGTCCAGCTGGGCACACGGTTTGCATTCCTGCACAGGAGGTGGCTGGAGCAGATCTCGCTAAGATTCCTTTCTGCCTGAGTATTCTGTGACTTCAAGAAGACACAGAAGAACTTCCATGACTTCTTCTAGCTAGTTTGCTTTACGTCTCTTGATCTCTTCGTTGTGCATCACTGAGTCATTCCTAATTTCAGACCTGGGTCTCTTTTGCTTCAGTTTAAGCCAGTCAGCCTCCCCTTGAATGCCTTGAGCTGGAGCAGAGCTGTGCCCAGCCAAGCGATTGTTCCTGCGGTCTGTGGGGAGGCCAGCCCAGGAAGCCATCTCCACACACCCCAGGCCATTGGGTCACACAGCCCTCTGAGCTCCCCCCTCCTCGTCCTGTCTGTAGTTTCTTCTGCCCGGCAAATACCTCCTCTGTGGTGGGGAACGAGTGTCCAGCCGGCCATTACTGCCCTGCCTCCACCTCCTCTGCTTCTCAGTTCCCGTGCCCCAGGGGCACCTACAAGCCACAGGGAGGCGGTGTCCAGCAGTCAGACTGCATCGTCTGCGAGCCAGGTAAGGGGGCAGGGACACCCCCACCCCAGACACATTAGGCCACATCCTCCCTGGCCAGCGAGGGCAAGACTCAGGCCTGGCTCAGAGGGGAACACTTTTCCTCAGCCCACAGCGCACATTAGATCAGCCCGCGTTTACTGGCTGGGGTGCCAGGCCAGAGGGAGGGGTGAGCCTCAATCCCTCTGCCCCCAGCCCCAGGGATCCTGTCTTCCCCTCCCCCATACAGGCTCCCACTGTCTCTTGCCTGGGCTGGTGGCCGTGTCTGGGCCCTGCCATGCCGGGTTCCACTGCACTCAGGGAGCATCTGTCCCAAATCCCACTGACGGGATCACAGGAGACCTCTGTCCTCTGGGCCACTTCTGTCCCCAGGGTAGCCCCAGGCCCACTCCCTGCCCCCCAGGTGAGTCACCGATTCGTGAGCCCCAGCAATGCAGGGGTCTGCTCTGCACCCTTGAGGAGGAAAAGGAGTGGAGGTCCAGCCTGGAGAAGGACCCAGAGGAAACCCCTGCAGTGGACTTAGAGAGTGACATCCGTCCTGCCCCGATGCAGCAAGGGGCGTGGGTGGAGGGCTGAGGGCGTTTAGAGCTATGACCAGGCCCCCGGGGGAAGCTTGACCAGGGAGGGGTGGAGGGAAGAGGCACAGTGGGAAGGGAGTGATGCCTGGCAGTGGAAATGGGGCATGGGATGCCCCTCACCTGTGTCAGCTGAGCCCGGCTCTGGCTCCCCAGGTAGAAGGTGGGCTCGGGAGACAGGGGGCCTTGCAGTCGCTGGGCCCTGAGCCTGAGCAGGCAGAGCAGGATCATGGCTCTGCCCTCTGAGACGGGCCACTGCGGGGCTTCAGCTGGGAGGCCTCCTGGCGGTGGCCACAATGTGTGGACATACAGGGTCTCTCCTGCCCGTCCCCGGGGCCACATCGCTGGAGGACGGCCAGCCATGCCCGGCTGGCTGGTTCTGCTCCCAGGCTGGCCTGAGCTCCCCGGAGGCCCCGTGTGAAGAAGGCTGGTTCTGCCCCAGGGCTTCTGTCTCCAGGCACGGTCCAGGTGAGGGCAGACCCTCCTCACCTTGTGGGAGGGGTGGGTGCTGTGGGACCTGCAGGGGACCAGCCTGGAAGGGAAACCCAGGCCGTGGGCTCTCCCTCTGCCCTCAGGCTCCCGTGCCTAACAGCAGTGAGACGAGCCTCGTGACCTGGGGCCTGCTGAGGAGGGGCCGCAAGCCTGTGCGTTAGCAAGGCTCCCCGTGCACCCAAAGCTCAGACAGGGAGAGGAGAGAGGCTCAGGATGAGAGGAAGGGAAGAAACGAGAAGCATTGAAACAAAAGCAATCATCAAAGATGGTGAATCCTGTGCTCTGGGGGAAGGAATACAGGTTCCCAAGGGCCAGGACCCTCTTGTGAAGGAGCAGGAAGGGTCTTCACCCCTCATGCGAGACCCTGGGCCTGGCAGAAAAGTGAGAGGTCAGACCCAAGGACAAGGTCCTAGCAGAGCCGGCACAATTCCATCTTCTGTGGCCTCAGTCCTCAACAGGTTGGTTGTAATCAGTTTTGAGATTCTATAAGTAATTATAATAAAGTGTCAGGGACCACTGGGCACTGGGGAAAGGCTGCCCTGAGGGGACTCTCCCTCTGATACTGAGGCTCTCGAGAGGGTCCCCCTACCTCCCTGCCTGGAAGCTCTGGTCTCAGCGTGGAACAGCCCCAACCTTAGAACACAGTTGATCTAGGACAGCAACTCCAAAAAAATTCATTAGAAGTATTTCAGGAAATAAAGTTGGTATATAAAAGCGTAGAAACTGTTCCATTCCCCAGAATATGGACACAAAGTACAGGTTTCTGACGCTGCCCCGTCCCTTCCCAGGGTCCACCTCCTAAATACGCTCCACTGCCACCCAGCTTCTTGTGGCTTCGTCAGCCGCCGGCCCTGGGAAGCCGGGTCCGTGAGCCGAGACAGGCTCCCTCCCGCTGGCCAGTCCAGTGCTCCATGTGATGAAGAGCACAGGGGGCCCCCGGGCTAGCGCACACAGCATTTCCCAAACTTACCTGCCCAAAGAAGCTGTGGTTTGAGGAACATCTCGTAGGATGAGGACCCCTGGGAACACCTTTGGTGACAGATGTTCTGGCCTGGAAGCCCAGGGCTGCCTCGTGTACGCGGTGAGGCTCCCAGCTCCGACCCCAGCCTGTGGAGCACACCGCCCCAACACCCGCTCGGCCCAGTCACTACGGACCTGGCCCCTTCCCATCCAGGCCGTGAGGTTCCCATGCCACCCTCCTACACAGGGCCGGTTGTCAGCTGGAGCTGTCTCCCCTCCCGGTGCCCGCAGGACCAAGGTGTCAGGAACCAGGCCTGGGAGTGTCATGCGTCATGGGCACCACAAATCACACACCCACCCGCTCAGTGCCTACGTGGAGGGAGTAAGAAGTGGTTGTTCTGGGCTCTGGCTGGAAGGACATGGGGAATCTTCCAAGAGGAAATACCTGTCTCCCTCGGCTTTTCTAGGCACGCTCTGCCCTGTTGGGCACTCCTGTCCCCCAGGCAGCCCGGAGCCCCAGCTCTGCCCCCCAGGGCAGTATCAGGATGAACCTGGACAGAGTGTCTGCAAGACGTGCCCCGCTGGAAAGTGAGGACCTGTCGCTGGCCGGGGCCTCCTCTTCTCTCGGCGTGACACTGGCCTTTCCTGCTCTCCCTGCAGCCGGGGCTCAGATATGCTGCAGGGACCAGCGACCACGGCCCCGTCACCCGAGAGAGCCCCTTGTAATAAGCACCCCACTGTCCATACAGGGGCCTTAGGGGGCTGTAGCCTTTGTGCAAAAGTGTCAATGAGACAGGAGGCCATTGTCCACCTTAACGTTCACTTCCTCTGACCTCAGATGGCCCTGTGGGGTTTTGCTTCTGCCCAAATCCTCCAGGTCCCCAGAGCTTCCTTCCTCTGGAGAAGCCTCACTTCTTAGAAAGTCTGAGGATATGGGAGGCGTCGACTCCTTCACTCCTGACCACCGACTGGTTGTGTCCACAGGTTCTGTCCCTTCGGGATCCAGGGACCAGGAGCCAGGACTGTTTGGCCAGTGGACTGTCCTGCTGGCTACTACTGTCCTCTGGGTACCCAGACACCCACCCAGCACCCGTGCCCCAGGGGCACCTTCCGAGAGAGGCCCGGGGCACGCAGCACCAAGGATTGTAGGCCCTGTCCCGCAGGGCAATTCTGCTCAGATTCAGGTGACAAGAGCCATCTCTCTGGGACTTTGCAGGGTCCCTGATTGAACCCCTTGTCCCAGAGATACTTAGCCTGCCTGCAGGTGGACACCCTGGGTTCCCTTGCATCCCGTAAGACCTACAGCCCCACATAGGGAGCACTACTTGAGCCTGGGCCTGGGGATGGGAGGAGGAGGCAAAGGTGACCTGCTCTGATCCCCGAGAGGTCACAGTGGGGAAGGGAAGGATAGGGACAGATGAGAGCATGAATGCCCCCACCCAGGCACACACTGGTCTCCTCAGACAGGTGCTCTGGGTGTCCTGGGGAGGGCATGTTGACCCCCGGGCAGAGGGTGTGTGGAACACAGCACCAGGCTTTGAAGGTGATGCTGGACTTTGGCAGTGGGCTGAGAGCAGGCGGGTGCAGCCTTGTTCAGGAAGCAGGCCTCCGCCCAGAGCAGCTGGGGCAGGACCTCAGGGAGATCCCACCATGACTGAGCCCAAGGCTGAGTGAGTGGACGTAGCAGTAACCGCAGTGGTGAGAGTGTGGTGTGCATTTGTCCATTTTAGTTGTCTACTCCATTTATACGTAAGTCACCTAGAACAAGACACAGCTGGGCAGTAAGCAGACCACTGCCAGATGCTGGGAAGCAGAGGAAGGGAGATGTGAGCTCCCTCACATGGTCCTCAGGCCCCCAGGGGTCCCAAGTGTGTCTCCCCAGAGTAAGGCTGGGGATGTGAGGCGTCGGCCCATCACCTGCAGCCAGGGCGGCAGAGCCCTGCACACCCTCAGTACCACAGCTGGGCCTGTATTTCTAGGATCCTAAGTCAGCACTCTTGCACCCTGGCTCTGCTTGACCCCATTGGATGTGACCAAACAAGCCTTTTAACTCATTTATCCTCGCAACCAGGCTACTATTTTACAGATGAAAAGCCTGAGTTCAGAGAGGTCCTCTGCACAGCTGCATAGGTAGTGAGCAGCAGAGCCAGGAGAGGACACACAATTTGGCTCCAAAGACTTGAGCTCCTTGGCACACTGCAGATCCAAGCTCAGGAGCAGCTCAAGACACTCTTCCAGGTCCCTTTTCTCCTTTTCCTTCTAATCTGAAACCAGGCCCGCTGTGGTGAACTAAGCCTGTCTCCATCCCATCTCCACAGGGGCTGGGAAACGCTTCCCGGACGGGCCATGCTCAGCAGGTTATTACTGTCACCCCTGGCCAGACCTCAGCCACCCCTATATCTTTCCGGTGCCCCCGTGGCTTCTACTGTTCCGAGGGATCTCCCCAGCCAAGGGCCTGTGAGAACGGAACATTTCAGCCCCAGGAAGCAAAGGGCTCCTGTGAGCCCTGCCCCGCAGGATTCTACTGTGACGCCTCTGGCAAAGGTGGGCTCACTGGGGCTGAACTGAAGGCCCCCACAGGGTGCTGGGTGCCTGGCAAGGTGCCAGAAGTGGGAGCACTAGCTCTCCATGAGCCCCTGCAGAAGTGACGCCTCCTCGCCGACCGGGAGGTCCCCTGCCTTGTTAGAGAGAGGGAGGGACAAACCTGAGGTGGCACAGTGCGTCAGCTCAGGGCCACACGAGACCCCTGGGGTCCTTCCCTTTAGTTTTGGCTTTAGAATGTATCTCCGGAATTCTTCTGCCAGAAGCTTGGTTGTCATAGTCAAACAGGTCAGCGCTATGAACCACAGGTAGCCCTTGTGACTAACAGCAGAGCAGAGGGAGGTGGGCCCTGAAATAGGCCAGGTTTGAGGGAAGGGCATGTCAGGGACTTAAACCAGGACAGGGCATTGCATGATGACCCATCAGGACGCCCTGTGTCCAGCCTGGTTCTGGGCACAGTAGGCACAAGGTGCAGGACAGGACAGTCTGAGATCTAGGACCCTAGAATCTAGTTGGCTGTGGCCTGACTCAGTTTCCCCAAGGTACACGCTGCACACGTAAGCTTGCAGATAGCCTTGGCCATCTCTAAACACAGTGGCTGCTGGCTTGGCAGTGGGGTCTGCAGGCCCCTAAGCGGACTGAGGGGTGTGGCCCCCATGTGACCAGTGTGGGCGAGCGAAGTATCCTGCAGGGAGGGAGGCTTATGCTCAGCAGCCGGGCCCTGAGGCTGGAGGTCTCGGGGGCCCACAGAGGTCTCCTGGGCAATGCACCTTCCGAGGCAATGGCAGATCGTCAGCCTTTGAGGGAAGAATAACGCACCTTGACTGTGGGGTTGGGCTAGGGCAGGTTCAGAGCCCGGGGTGTCCTGAGTCTCCGACAGTGGGGCTCCCACCACAAGCTAGAGCTGACCCTGCCATTGCCCCCTAGGACCCGAGCCTGTGCCTCCGGGGCTACTTCTGTCCCCCCGGCTCCCACTCAGCCACTGCCCACCCATGCCCTTGGGGGACATTCGGGCCCAGGCAAGGGGCCACTGCAGAGAGGGACTGTGAGCTGTGCCCAGCAGGTTTGTGGACTCTGGACCCTGGGCCCTCAGGGAGCCTAGGCTGAAAGGCTGGGGAGAGAACGAGGAAAAGCAGAAGGAGGGCAAGGAAACAAGTCATGAGGGAGCATGTGCCCTGGGCCCTGGACCCACATTGTCAGGGCAGCACCTCATGTCCAGCAAATGGGACAAGGAAAGCAAAGTCAGGTCCAGACATGGACCAGGGTCCCATCAACCTCCTAGCAGGCCCATAGCCCCTACTGTCTGGATTTTAGGGCCTCCTCATGCCCTGTTGCTCAGCTCACCCCCCATGCACCTCTAGGGCTCAGGACAAGACCATCTCACACTGTCCTCAGAGACCAGGTGTTGCTGGAGAGAAAGGACTGGCCTGGTCAAGGCAGCTCTATGTCTCTCTAGCCCATTCCTCCCCTCATTCCCCCAGGCATCTGGCTGTCACACCAGCACGTTGTGCTAGTCTGAGAGCCCGGGGAGGGAGGGAAGGGAGGAGAAGTGGGGGAGGGCAGGGAGGGAGGTGAAGGTGGGGCGTAGCCCAAGAGAGGCAGGGCTGGTGCCAGAGCAGGAGGGAAGTGGGAGGGGTGGCTCTGCTGACACTTGGGTCTGCTTCTTCTAGGGATGTTCTGCTCATCAGAAGGGCTGTCCCAGCCATCAGGGCTCTGCCACTCTGCCCACTACTGCACAGGGGGAGCAGTGTCTCCCACCCCCATCAAACACAAGGTACAGATCACTGGGCCGGGCACCCTAGACAGGCGTCTGAGTCTGCCCTGCAGCACCCATGTGTGTACTGGCTCAGGACAAAGCTGCCCAGGGGTTCCTGCTGTGCTCCCGCTGGGGGTGAAGCTCCCTGAGGGCAGGGGTCTCCTCACCTTCGTGTTCCCAAGGCCTGGCACAGGGCCTGGTGATATCTTATTTCAATGATTCTGAGATGTGCATCTTTTTCACATTTAACATCACTAAAGTCAGCAGCATCTTATAATCCATGGCATCTGGCAATCAATGGCAGTGATTTTTTTCTTTTAAATCATTCAGCTTCCAGCAGATGACATCTTGGCTTAGATGACATGCATGTGGCAATAATAGCAGAAAACACATACAGAGCCTTGACTACTGCTGGGCAGCATTCTGTGCTGCATACACATTGATTCAGCAGTCCCCACACAGCCCTGTGGGAGGCCCCGGTGCCACCCCGTTTTAGACGTGAAGAAACTGAGGAGCACGTGTGGTGACGGACTTTCTCAAGGCCACACAGCGAGAAAGCGACCTGTCAGCACATTGGGTGATTATACCCTAGAGCAGTGCAAGGGAGAGTCGGCTGGGTGGATAGACACACGGACCAGTGCTGGACAGACAGATCGACAGATGGGCACTGGTGTGTTAATTGACTGGCTCTGATTCTCATTGTTACTGAGTTGCCGTGCGAACTTGAACATACATGCCCCTTGCCCGCTCTGGGCCCTGGCTTCCCTTTTAGAACAGACACTGCCCCTTCTTCTGGAAGTCACCGGTTCTACATCAATGCCACAGAGAAGAGACTAGGCCTGGAGACGAGGAAGGGAGGGGCGGGAGGCCATGAGTCAGCGCTCTGATTTAGAAAGTAGGAACCCCTGCCAAGCCTTCTCCTAGCTCATCCTCCTCAGGTCTCAGCTGGCACAGCTAAAAGCACATGTGAATGGGGTGGTTCTGCATGGGACGTCCTTGTGTGCAGTGCAGCCTCATTCAGGACAGTCCTGGTCCCTAGCTTCTCCCCAGCAGCGGCGTTGGTAGCCTGGGACCACAGCTCTGATTTGAAGTCCTTTTTTCCTTCTTTCTGGCTACACAGGTGGAGGTCCCAGGACTTTCTGGAAATGACATCTGTCCCCCTGGCTTCTTCTGCCCCAGGGGAACAGGCTCCCCAATGCCATGCCTGCCTGGGTTTTACTCCTCTGCCCCTGGCCTGGCCAGCGAGGACCAGTGCCAGCCGTGCCCCCGGGGGCACTACTGCAGCCGTCCTGGGCCGTCCCACTTCCTGGAGGCACAGCCCTGCCATGCAGGGTGAGGGGCCCTGGCCCGGCACTCCTGGGGAGCAGTGGCCTGAGAAGGGAGGACGGTCCCTAGCTCAGGCCTGCCAGGCCCCACAAGTAGCAAACTAATCCTAAATCCCCATAGGCTCTCCCTAGCCCCTCCGAGGAGCCCAGCCCAGGGTGACTCTCTCCCCCAGGCAGGTGGGCCTCCGATGAGCCATCCCTTAGATGCAGAGCCTAACCAAACACATCCTCCCGAGCCCTCTCAGCACTGGCCTTCTGAGGTCCAAGGAGCTCTGGGTGTCCCACTTGGCCCCTGGGCAGCCTCCACACCCTCTGTGGCCCCGACCAGGCCTTGGCCTTTATCCCATTGGCCAATATCCTCTGCCAACAGGTGTCTGAGATTCCTGACAGGTGCATTTTCCTCTCATGGTCAAAAGGACTAGGGACGACTGGCCATGGCCACCAGGAAGTTTGGCCAGGTCCTGTGCGAAGGAAGACTTGCCCCATGCGCTCAGGGGCCCTGAAGACAGAGAAAGTTTGGAGAGGGGCCCGTTCCTGTTCTGGGAAATGTCAGGCCCTTCCCACAACTGATTCCCTGAGCCCCTACTACTTAGTTTCCTATCAAGGGGACAGAGCATGTGTTAGCCCGGAGGACCAGAGGACTACTTTTCCCCCAGGGATCGTCCGTGGCTGTGGCCACACTGGCCTTACCCTCAGCACAACTCTGACGACCACGGTCCCAAAGGCTACCCTTTCTCTTGCCTTCTTCTCCCTGGCCAGGACCCCATGGTCGTGCTAGAGGAGGTTCAGCCACAGTTCTCCATTTCCTCAGGTACATCTGCCTGACAGGCAGTGCTGTCCCCTCACCCTCCGATGGAACCCATGGATACAGATGTCCCCCTGGCTTCCGCTGTCCCCCAGGGGCCCACAGCGAGCTGCCCTGTGAGCCTGGCACCTTCAGCCCCTTGCCTGGGGCTGACACCTGCCTGCCCTGCCCAGGGGGCACCTACTGCCAAAAGGCTGCCACCGTAGAACCCACCACCTGCCCCAAAGGTAATGAATGCCCTCAGACTGGCTTCTGCCCTGGCTCTCTGGGGCAGAGAGACATTGGGCATGACCACAGTGGACAGTGCAACTCAGGGGTCAATGTAAATGGGACCACTCCCAGCTCCTTGGCTCTGTCTCAGAACTCCATGCTTGATGGTGAGATCTTGGCCCTCTCTGGCAGCCAGCAGCTGCCTATAAAGGGGGCTGATCATGCTGCATGGGGAGGACACGAGGTGAAGGTTGTCAGGGACCCACACTCCCCAGGTGCCAGCACCTGCCAGCACTCTCCTTCACACGGCCTGTGACTGGGCAGCACCTGGCTGGTCCTCAGCCTGCGGCTGTCCAGTGGGTGAAGGAAGGGGATGCCAGATGATGGCTGAGCAGCCTTGCACGTCCACACCTTCCTGCTCACCGCAGGTTCGCGGTGGGTGCCCAGGAGGTGAGCAGACACGAATTGTGGAGGGAAGAGCACAGGCCCGGGAGGCAGGACCTTTGGTCAGTCCTGCCCTGATCCTAAGATGCTGCTGCCCTTGGGCAGCCACCACCTGTCTACACAGCGAGGACAGAGGGCCTGCGAGAACCCCCCGGGGGCTGACTCCCTCTCAGGAAACACCCCAGACACTGCAGCGTGTCTGGTATGAGACTGTCAGCACCTGGTGGCCAGGCTGCCTGTCAGGTGCTCCTGGGGTGGCCACTTCTCCAGAAGAAACCCTGGAGGTTACAGGGGAGCACGTGACCTCACTGTCTCCAGGACAAGCAATGCCCTTTCCCTCAGCACTACAGAGCCACACACACCTCTCACTTACCGATCCCTGAATAACGACCCCGGAGACCTCAGTGCTGAGGTCCCTGGTGCATGCGCGCACAGGTACACACACATCCATGCACACACACTCGCACATGTGCACACACAGGCACACCTTAGCTGCACGGACAGACCTCCATCAGAGCCCCCACCCCACTGGCCTGAATTCTACACCCTCTTCCCAACACCTGGCCCAGCGTCCCCTCCCACGCCCCCTGGTATGCTCTCTGCACCCCTTGGGGCTGCCCTCACTTCTCTGCCATAAATGATGGGAGGTTGTGGGGCATAGGGAACAGCTGTGGGGCCCGGACACTCAGTGCTCACTCACTCGGGCCTTCCCCACAGGTTACTACTGCCCGGCGGGGACGCCCTCCGCTCTTCCCTGCCCAGAGGGAACCCTGAACCCGCGAGAAGGCGCTGTCTCCCCCAGGGCCTGCCAGCCCTGCCTTGCAGGGAGGTATTGCCCTGGGGAGGGCAACGGGAAGCCTGAGGGTAGGTACGAGCACCCAGCACAGCTGGGTCCTGGCCCCCTGCACGGCTCCCCTAGGGCTCTCCTCCACAGGGCCACAGCATAGGTCTGGGTCTGGCTGCCCGCCTCAGTGTGGCCTCCTGCCACCTCCTCCCTTGAGCCCTGCTCCTCCCTCCCTCCCTCCACTAAGAGGCCCCAGGCTCGGGCCAACAGCAGCCTCAGTCGCCACCACCGGGATTCTCATCCCCACTCTGCACTTGATGCAGGTATGACCCTGGACAAGTCACTTAACCTCTCTGGCCTCAGTCTCCTCCCCTGTACAATGGGAACTATAACAGTACCCCCCGACACATACACACACCCCCACAGCTGCTCTGGGGAGTGCAGTCCTTACAGATCAGGAGTTCAGAACAGCACCTGGTGCACAGTAAGTGCCCACAGCTGTGACCTCCTGTTGTCACCCTCACCCTAGATTCTATGTGGAAGCCCCAGCTCAAGGCAAGGACCCCACGGCTGCTCAGTAATTCCTTGTTTCCCTGACTTTTTCCTTCATCCTACTTGAATTTCCATGATTCCCCCAGGTTAGGGATGGCAAGCAGGGCCCCGGGGAGGGCACAGTCTGGGCCTACTCTAGTGCACGCAGGGTTTGAGCACGAGCTGGCGCATTTCTGTTGCTGCCTAAAGGGCCGTGTCTTCCTGTATCCAAGGCCCCTGCTCGGCTGGTTACTACTGTGAGGGGGGCGCGGCCAGCCCCACTCCCTGGAGAGACTCTGCCTTCCCCCTCAACGGACCCTGCCCCCACAGCCACTACTGCCCACAGGGGACTCTCCACCCCGTGCCCTGCCCCATGGGGACAACGAGGAGCACCCCAGGTGAGCACCTGCCCTGTGTCTCCCCCGCCCCTCACGGCTGTGGGCCCCTCCTCCTTCCCCTGTGGAGTGGATACAAACAGCACAATAGGAGCAGGGGTGGTCAGGGTCTCTGGTGCTCCCACTGGGGTGGACAGGAAGCCGGGCGATAGGCTTGTGCCATGGTGTGGATGTGAGGGCTTCCCACACGCAGAACAGGGCCCACTCCTCCACCCCATAGGCTGGGCTCTGCCCGCAAAACACAGGCTGTGCCCTTGGCCAACGCATGGCAGACGGGCCCTGCAGGAGGCCGTGGCCAGCGGCTGCTTCATTCAACACACATTCTGCCGGGCTGCACACTAGCACCGAGGTACAGCAGCGAGACAAGCAGTGAAAGGCCCCTGTCCTCAGAGGTTGATATTCCAATATGGGGACACAGAGCCCATGCACTTTGATCCCCCCTATCCAGGTGGCATCTCTGAGGGGAGCTGCAGGCCCTGCCCAGCTGGCTTCTTCTGCCCCAGCCTGGGTCTCAGCTCTCTTACCGGTTCCTGTGTGACCCTCTCCAAATGCCCCTCAGACCCCAGGGCCTCCAGCCCCACAGCTCTCCCTTGTCCTCAGGTACGTCCCTGGGAGCTGTGGGAGGGACCTCAGTCCCCAAGAAGCCAGGGACCCCCGCCCAGAGCTCAGTCTGGAGCCCTCCAACTGTGGGCCTCAGGCCAGCTCTCAGTGCCTCACAGGAGGGCCCTCAATACTCCCATCTCCCAGGCTCCTTCTTTCCCCAGCTGCCCCACCCAGCCTCCTGGCCTCCTGCACTCCAGTCACCACGGCCTGAACAAGCCAGAAGGCAGGACCACACACGGACCATCCTAAGCCCTGAGCTCCCCAATCACACCCAGCCTGGTTCTCAGAGATGTCACTTTGTGTCCAATGCCCAGGGTCACTTTTGCCAACCAGGGGCTGCTCGGCCTGCCCCATGCCACCGAGGGGAGTACCAGCCCTCCCTGGGCTCAGACACCTGCCTCCTGTGTCCACCTGGTTTTTACTGCCCGCACGCCGGCACCGGAGTGCCCAGGCTTTGCCCAGCACATGCCTACTGCCCAGCCGGTATGCCCAGGATCCTCAATCCCCCATGCCTCCCGGGCCCTCTGCTTTCTCCCCAACACCCCCATCTCCCTCTCATTCATTCCTTCATTCCTTCATTCAAAATCCACGGAGTGCCTACTGTGTGCCGGGCGCTATGCTGGCATGAGGATCACCAATGGCGAAGAGCACACTCACAGCCTTCATCCTCCACTCGCCTCTACCACCCCGACCCCTGCTGCTTCTCTTCTCTTTGTCTGTTGACTGGCCCGTGCTCCATGCCCTGCCTCTCCCCTCCACTCCACCTGGGGGCCCAGGGCGAGTACCTGGACCAGAGAGGACAGCAAACAGGAGTCATCGCCTGTGCCAACAGTTTGGGTCATGATCGGGGAGTGCCTCCTGAGCACAGCAGGGAGAAGGCTATGTCTTGAGGCTGGTGCTGCGGAAACGGAGCCCCGCAGGCCAACAGTGGTGCCGCAGCCACCGCACGTCTCGGCCTCGAGCTGAGTCCAGACCCCCTGAACACACTGTGCATGAGCCCACACTCACACACACACAAACCCACATGGGCATATGCAGATACATACACACAGGCACACTCCCTCAGCGCACGCACAGACTCACATGCACACACACATATGCTGTCCCCAGGTAGCCCAGCAAACAAATAGGTGTCCACAGAAGTTCATGATCTTTGTCACATCTTAGGTAAATCTTAGGGGAAATCTGGTCAATTTCAGGAGTTCTGAGTACATTAGCTTTGCAAGTGTTTGATCCACATGTGACCATACATTTGTCTTTACCGTGACTATGGTGTGAAAGGTTTATGTGCCCCTTAAATGAGTGACCTCTTACCCAGAACATTTACAACATTCCAAGTGCAAAGAGCCTGGCCTGTTGTCCCCATGGTTACGTCTTGTACTAGTCGCACACACACAGGAGGACGGCACCTCTGCGGGGAAGCGCCGTGCTCCTGCACTCCCAGCCCACCGCCCAGACCCTCAGCCCACCCTTGCTGAGGGGCTGACTCTCTTACTCTCTGCCTCCTCTGACTAAACTCCCATCTTTCAGCTTCCTACTCCCATTCCTGGTCAGAATTTTTTTTCAGTAGATCCAGCTGCTCCCTTTAAACCTTTTCCCCTGTTGGAGGATTTCTTCTCCTATTTCCCATTCAAGGTGTGTGCACTGTGTGCCCCTGGCACCTAGCAGCACAGCCCATGAGCTCAAGGAAGTGCTGAGGTCCCCAAAGCCAGAGGATGGGGTTGGGTGGAGGACAACGGGACCACACAGGCACACCCAGGCAGGGCAGCCAGCGCAGGGGGCCAGGGGGCTCCCACGTGAGACGTGCTTGGTGTGGATCAACATGGTTCCAACTTAGTGCCAGAGAGCCCACAGTGTCTGGCACCCAATAGGCACCTCACTGGCCAGATGAATGGCCTTTGCCCCATGTAGCTTCCCTGCTATCTGGAAATCCTCCAGGAGGGAGCTACTCTGCTGTAAAGGGACAGTAATCCTAGGGAGAGAGACTGAAGCCACTACCATTTCATCACTACTTCGGCTCTGAGAAAGCATCACAAAACTCTGCACCTTCGGGGGTAGCAGGATGCTGATGGGTGGGGAGCCCAGCACAGAAACCCGTTCTGCATCAGTCCAGGTATAGCGGAGGCGGGTCCACAGGCACTGGTCAGTCACTCATCTTCACTAACTGCTCCCATCCTCCAGGAACGTGGTCCCCTCGTCTGTGTCCCCCAGGAACCTTCACTCCCCAGGATGCATCAGGCCTCCAGGAAGAGGGTGACTGCTCCGTCTGTCCCCCCGGTCACTACTGCAGGTTAGTAACAGCCCAGTCATTCACCTCCTGCCGCTGCCATCAAAGTGCACCCTGCGGGTGATGAGGCCCCACGGACCCCCTGGCCTGTCCCAAGGCCCCGCACCATGTTGGGGGAGCGAAGGTGTGAGGGGCCGCCTGTCAGACCACAGCCCCACCCAGCAGCACAGGCCTGAAGAGGGAGGGAAAAGCCTGACAATTAGGTGAAGAGAGCCAGGACAGTCAGCACAGACTTAGATCTAAAAATAAATAAACAAGATACATTCAAACAGAGAGAGCATCAGTTTGAGGTGACAAAAACTCTGCTCAGTCCCCACCTAAAAATGCAGGGAAGTTCCTTAGACGCAAGATCCTCTGTGCCTCTGGGCAATCCCCAAGGTCCATACACACTTGGGGGAGATGGACAACCCTCCCTTCTCCCTGTCTTCCTGAACTTTCCACAGTATGAATAGCCTTGGTAAACGATTGGGCTGCAAAGACAATAAATGGTACCTATAAACAGAATGATCAGAGAACAGGTCTCGGAGCGCCCAGATTCCACTCGGGTGTATGAGACACGTGCTTTGTGCCCCGCTTCCGCTTCTGTGCTATTGGGACATGCTCACTGGAGCAACAGAAGTCACCGGAAGAATGTTGTATTTGGGATTCAGAGACTCAGAGCCTCCTCTGAGAACTTAGGGGCAGGCCCTGGGCCCGACTGCCCCAGAGTAGCCAGACCAAATGAAAGCACGCTGCGGTCTGTGGTCCAGGGACAGCTCCCAGGATTTGCTGAAGGTGCACAGCTACAATTTCCTGAGACGGGGAATGGGGGTCAAAGAAGGGTCGCTCTGCATTTCACACAGAGGTAAAACTGCTTCAGAGCAGATCCTTTTCTACCCGAAAAGTGACAGCAGAGGTTCCTCAGATGCTCCCTCTGGAGGTTGGTCTCCCTGTGCTCAGGAAGTCCATCCTTAGGTCTAGCCTACTTCCTCCTGCTGCGGAGATGGAGATCAGACTGGGCTGTCGGAGCCCAGGCCCAGGGACCTGGCAGGCCCAGCAAGCGCAGGCATCCACTGGAGGCCGTGCAGGAAGCTGGTGGAAGACCTGCCAGCCCCTCCTTCCCCATTCCCACAGTGAGAGCAGCAGGGTGGCCTGGGCCCCCCGCACCACCCCCCCCCCCGCCTTCTCCAGGAGGGGCTTGTCCTGCTGTTGGCAGCCCTGAGTCCTACTCTTTATCCACTGAGCTCCACAAACTCAGCGGAGGAAAGACTCCCAGGAACCCAGCTCTTCCTGGAGAATGCAGGCCGGGGCTTCGGCGCTGCACTGGCCCCAGGACCCCTGGGGCTGAGCCTCACACCCGTCTGCTTTATTGCTGGGTGAAGTGTAACATCCTGCTTCGATCGTGTACGTGGATATATTTATGTGCTCCCCCGGGGCAGAGGTCACACTGTGGGTCACAAGGAGACTCTGAACACAGGGCCTGGTGCCCCTCTGGTGCTGGGGCCCTGGGCTCAGAGGAGCCGTCCATCCGGTCTTCTCACTCTTCTCCCCTCTCTCTGGCTGCTAGAGGTGGACAGGTGTGGGGAAAATGTCCTGCTGGTTATTTCTGCCCACCTGGGACCTCTGAACTGATGACACCAGGTCCCAAGGAGTCCCAGACACTTTGTCTCCAGGGACAGCTGTGTGCCCAGCAGTGCCCACCAGGTAACAGCCCGTTCCTCATCCTTGGGGTGTAAAAGAGGCGGAGGCCAAGGCTGCCCAGCTGTCACCACAGGACCTACCCTGGCAAAGGAAGTTTTTTGGTCAAAAGCAGACTCTAAAAATAGTTGACCCTCAGTATTGTGCGTCTAATATGTATGTGCGTACACACATGTGTGTAATTACATACGTCATATGTATGTAAAATGCAGTATGAATATGCACCTGATGCAGTTCAGATGGTTACTGATTTGACCAATGCAACAGCAAGTGGAGTCAGGACTGGCCTCCAGGCCTCTCAACTCCTGGGCCCGTAGAATCCCCCAGGCCACCCCTGGACACGTGCTCCCCACAGTCCTGGTGCAGTCCCCCACCTGCCATGGTGGAGCAGCCTCCCTGCTTTCCACAGGACCCAACTCAACCCCATGTGCTTCAGGTTTTTACTGCCCAGAGGGCAGTGGAGGACCCACCTTGTGCCCACTTACCGTGGCAGCTGCCCCCGGAGCCAAGCAGCAAGAGGACTGTAGGCCTTGCCCCCCGGGGCGCTGGTGCAAAGCCGGTGAGGCACCTGTGCCACAGCCTGGAGTGCGCTGGTCCTGCCAAGGGCACGGGGAGGCCCTTTGGGCAGGAAGGGGAGGATGGAAAGTGAGCACAGCCCTTGCTCTCCAGGGGACCCGGCCACCCACCCCTGCCCTGCAGGCCACTACTGCCCTGGAGGGAGTGAGACCCACCCAGGAACCCCCCAGGCCTGCCCTGAGCACACATACCTGGCAGCAGAAGGAGGCCAGAGTCAGGCAGAATGCCTCCCCTGCCCTGCCGGGTACCACTGCTCATCCCCAGGTGAGAGGCTCTCTCCAGGCCAGATGCAGAGCCCTCTAGGAAGGAGAGATGGGAGGTCACTGGGAGGCGCTGTGGGGCATCCCTTCTTTGCCTGCTGCTTTTGCCCCCAGGTCTCTCTTCCTTCGAAGGCCATCCCTGTCCTCCAGGCCACTGGTGTCCAGGTGATCAGGGTGCCTTTCTCTGCCCACCTGGAACCTTTCGGACAGAGCCAGGGGCATCCTTATGGGAAGACTGTGAGCTCTGTCCCCCTGGCTACTACTGCCCCGAGGCTCAGCTGAGGGGCCAGGCAACTGTGTTTCCAATCGCCTGCAGAGCTGGATCTGAATGTCCTGCAGGTAAGACTGCTGGCCCTCCCCTCACTTCCCAGCCCCCGCCCACACCCCTGAAGCTTAAGCCAGGTCTCACATAGGAGGCCCTTATCAAGCAGAGCACATCACCTGCTTGCCTTAGCAAGTCTCTGCTTGCTGCTTGCTTGGTTGGGTCTGTGCCACCTAGATCTCCCCAAGACCAGGGTGTCTTGGTCTGTTCCTGTCTCCCTAAGGTGCTGTGGCTGAGGTCTCATGCAGGGCTGGCTCCTACTGTGGGCCCCAGACTGGAGTCCCCCCTCTCTGCCCTGGGGGCTATGCCTGCCCTGCCGGCTCCTCCACCTACTCTGGCCCCGGGCAGCTGTGAGTACCCTCCCCTGTCTGTGTGAGTCTGAGGCTCCCTCCATGTCTCAGCCTCTGGGCTCTCCAGATAGCAGTCAACTCCCTCAGCCTCCACAGGACGCAGGCCAAACAGCAGGGCCCAGAGACAAGTACTGATAACCCTTTGCAGGCGCTTCCCAGTGGGACTTTCCCATGCCGCAGCCCCTGCCTCTGCCCCGGGCAAGGGAGGGTGAGGAAGTGGATTGCGCTGAGATGCCCTTCATAAGTTTCCAGGGCCGTCCTGTGTGAGGTGGCCAGATCTGGCAAATAGAAACACAGGAAACCCAGTTACATTGAAATTTCAGGTAAACAACAAATCAGTGTGCAGTATGAGTATGACTTATGCAATATCTGGGATGTATTTATGCTCATTGTTTACCCATTGTTCATTACTCATTGTTGATCTGAAATTCAAATATGACTGGGCATCACACACGTCGTCTGGCAACCCCAATCCTCTGTCCAGGACTGACTCTCCCAGCACTCCTGACTGTGATCCCAAGCCAGTCAGGTCCCTTCCACACACACAGGGATTTCTCCAGGGTGAAGTAGGCAGGGAGCACAGGCCTGGACACTGCCCAATGGCCTGGCCGCCTGGGCGTGGCTCAGCCTCCTCTGAGAAGGCAGCTTGACCTGCTTAGGCTCCATCAGATGCAAGGCCACCCCAGGGCCCCCTGTCTGGGCTAATATCAGGGTATCCCTTTCCCCTGCCAGCTTAAGACCCAGATTGGAGAATGTTGGCCCTGCTAGTGAGATGAGAACAATAGCACACACAGACCCCATCAGCATGAAGCTGAGGTCTGGGGGTCCATGTCTCTGTGCAGTTGCGAGTTTCCCTATTACTGCCCACCGGGCAGCACCCATCCACTTGCATGCCCTGGGGGCTCCGAGGCCCTGAATGGGAGCGGTCTCAGGATCTCCAAGGAGTCTTGCTGCCGCCTCTGTGAAGCTGGCACCTACCGCAACCGGGCCGTGGACGCCCTGCCCTGCCAGCCCTGCCCAGCCCGATTCAGCTGCCACCAGGGTGAGTTCGGAAACCGGGTAACAGCAAGACAGGGGGGCCCAGGCCTCAAGTCAGAAGTGAGCATACCCCAGTGAGGAGGATGGAGGTGGCAGACAGGGGGTACCCCATGGGCCCTGGGAGTGTGCAGGGGAAGGGGCCTGTAGTGTTTCTCAGCTGGTAAAGACCCAAGAAGTGAGGAGAACACATGCGAAGGAGGATTCAGAGCAGCAGGTGCCATGGTCTGTGTGATGTTCGGTTTAAACAGCCTCTGAATTACAGAGGGTGCACAGCTCTGTGCAGATTAGCATGGTGGAGCCGGCAGCCCAGGTGCTCCCCAAAATAGGACCCCACTGCCCAGTGTGTCAGCACTGCCCGCTATGCCCTCGCGTCTGCCGAGAGAGACAGAAACATGTTCCGAGGCAGCCGGGAGCCCAAGGGGACTGTTGGGGGGGTGGACACCATAGGGTACAGAGCCTCCACTATCCTCCCCATCCTAGAGTCTCCCTGTGTTGGCTTTGCTGTCTCCCCGAACCCTCACACCCTCCAGCAACTTGTTCTTCCCCTGGACTCTGCTGTTTCTCATCCACCCCCACCTCAGCCAGAGTTCATGACGCAGAATTTCCCCTCCATTTCCCTCCAGGGACAGAGAGTTACCACAGCCAGCCCTGCCCCGTGGGGCACTACTGTCCTGCTGGGACCCACAACCCCAGGCCCTGCCCATCAGGAACCTTTAGAAACAGCAGCCAGGAGGGGGCAGCGGGAGAGTGCCTGCCATGCCCCGCAGGCACCTTCAGCGCCAGGCCTGGTCAGACTGGCTGCCTCCCCTGCGGGAGCTCTGCTTTCTCCCCACCCGGTGAGTCTCACTGACACCCACCACCCCACTGGCTAATTGCCCTTGTCGGCAGACACTGGCTCTAAACACACCAATTCTCCTATCACTGCAGCTTTGAGGGTCAACAGTGCCAGGTTTCAGAAAGCCATCTTATCTTTGAGCATAGCTGTTTTCCTAAAGCTGCAATAGGTGAGAGAATGGACATCCTGTGACTCCATGGCTCCAGTGTGTGCTGTGTGTGGGGATGAAATGTCTGTGCAATGACTTCAACAAGCAAGTGAGTGAGTGTGAGGAAACCAGCTTAGAGAGGTTGAGCAGCTTGCTCTAGATGACCTGGCTAGTCGGGGATCTGGGGCTCTGTTCTGAGACTCTGCATGGTTCCGAGGCTGCTGAAGGCTCTTAATGGCAGCATCAGCCTGGCCCGGTTTCCCCAAGCCCGTGTCTGTCTTGGAAAGGCAGGATCAGGTGTGGAGCTGTAAGCACAGCTTTCAGCTTAGGCCAATGGCTTCTTGCTGATCCCCTTCCCCTCCTCTCATTTCAACAAGTGGTCTTCACATGGTTTTTGCTGTGTGAACCATTTGCACATGGTCCACTGTGCAAGCAGGAGAAGTAACCAGATAATCCCACAGTGGGAAATTTAAAAGTCAACCATATCACATTTAACCTCACTGGGGACTCCCTCCGATCCTGCCCCCTACTGAGGGCTGACCCCTGATCTCCACAGACGGTGCTGGCAGACTTTATCTGGAACAGTAATGATGTTACCACACAAAACTGGGTTTCTCTTGTTGATGCACTTTAAAAACCCAATTATTACAGCATCAGCTTTTGGGAAAAGAAAACAGTTTTATTGCTAGATCAATCTACAAGGAGACAGGGGCATATACCCTAGCTCTGTCTCTTCGATCTAGGGCTTGGGACACAATTTATGGGATGAAGAGCAGGGTGATCTGAAGTGGGAATAGATGATTGGAGGTGAGGAGAAGTGAGGTAATTGATGATCTGGCTCTTCATAGGACACGTGTTCAGAAAATGGCAGCATTACCATGATCTGAGGGTAAAGTTTTTAGCTCCTTGACGTCAAAAAGGTCACTTATCAAGCATTCATGCAGGCCCAGTTGATGGATTGGTGGTCTCAACTGGCCTGAACTGGACAAGGGAGGACTCTCAGTTCCTGAAAGACAACTCTTAATTACTCTGCTGATAAGACAAGGTCGGTTGAACTGGTCCTAAAGGGCCGGTAGTTATAAATCTCCAGCTTTTTGTTGTTCATTCCTCAATCTTGAGGGATATAGGGTGACAACTGCTCTAGCTTCTTCCTGCTGATAAGGGGCATAGGTTGTTCCATCTCATTGAACCAGTCTCTTAGTAAGGCGGTGATGCACATGGGATCCCAAGGTTGGGCCTATATTGTGTAAGCAAACAACCAGGTATTTAATAAGAAGCATTCCTAGAGAAACAAAAAGAAAAATAAGCTTAATGGTTGGAGCAAATTATAAACAGTGTCTGAGCCCAGGGGAAACCAGTAAAAAAGATTTCTAGATGTCAAAGTTGAAGCATCTTTTGCAGCTTGAAATGCCTCTGATGATGCCATCATGTGTTCAGGTGTCTTTCTGAGTGGCTTACATAGCACAAGACATGAATCTCTCCTAAGTTTTTTTTTTAATTTTTATTTTATTTTAATTGAATTCATAATAGTTTACATCAATGTGAGATTTCAGTTGTACATTATTTCTTGTCTGTCACCACATAAGTGGTCCCCTTCACCCCCTGTGCCCACTCCCCACCCCCTATCCCCTGGTAACCACTGAACTCTTTTCTTTGTTGATGTATTTGTTTATATTCCACATATGAGTGAAATCATCTGGTGTTCGTCTTTCTCTGACTGGCTTCTTTCGCTTAGCATAAATCCCTCCAGGACCATCCATGTTGTTGCAAATGGGATGATTTTGTCCTTTTGATGGCTGAGTAGTATTCCATTGTGTATATATACCACATCTTCTGTATCCAATCATCAGTCAATGGGCACTTGGATAGCTTCCATGTCTCTGCTCTTGTGAATAGTGCTGCAATGAACATAGGGGTGCATATGTTACTTTGGATTATTGATTTTAAGTTGTTTGGGTAGATACCCAGTTGTGGGATAACTGGGTCGAATGGTATTTCTATTTTTAGTTTTTTGAGGAATCTCCATACTGTTTTCCCTGGTGGCTGCACCAGTTTGTATTCCCATCAGCAGTGGATGAGGGTTACCTTCTCTCTACAGCCTCTCCAACATTGGTTATTTTTAGTCTTAGTGATTATAGCCATTTTAACAGGTGTAAGGTGGTGTCTTAGTGTAGTTTTGATTTGCATTTCCCTGATGATTAGTGATGTTGAACATCTTTTCATGTGTTTATTGGCCATCTGCATATCTTCTTTGGAAAAATGTCTATTCATCTCCTCTGCCCATTTTTTTTTATTGGACTGTTTCATTTTTTGTTGTTCAGTTGTGTGAGTTCCCTATATATTATGGAGATTAACCTCTTATCAGATACATGATTTCCAAATATTTTCTCCCAATTGGTGGGTTGTCTCTTTGTTTTGATCCTAGTTTCTTTTGCCTTGCAGAAGCTCTTTAGTCTGATGAACTCTCACTTGTTTATTTTTTCTTTTGTTTTCCTTGTCTGAGAACACATGGTATTCAAAAAGATGCTGTTGAGTTCGATGTCAAAGAGTGTACTACCTATATTATCTTCCAGGAGTTTTATAGTTTCAGGACTTATCTTCAACTCTTTGATCCATTTTGAGTTTGTTTTTGTGTATTGCATGAGATAATGGTCTACTTTCATTCTTTTGCATGTGGCTCTCCAGTTTTCCCGACACCATTTATTGAAGAGACTGTCTTTTCTCCATTGTATGTTCTTGGCATCTTTGTCAAAGATTAACTGTCTGCAAATGTGCAGTTTTATTTCTGCACTTTCAATTCTCTTCCATTGATCTGTGTGCCTGTTGTTGTAGCAGTACCATGCTGTTTTGTTTACAACGGCTTTGTAGTACATTTTGAAGTCAGGGATTGTGATGCCTCCAACTTCATTCTTTTTTCTCTTAGCAGTTTGGGATCTTTGGTTGCCCCATATGAATTTTAGGATTCTTTGTTCTATTTCCGTGGAGAATGTCATTGGGATTCTGACTGAGATTGCATTGAATCTGTAGGTTACTTTGGGTAGGATGGACATTTTAACTATGTTTATTCTTCCAATCCATGTGCATGGAATCTCTTTCCATCTCTTTGTCATTATCTATTTCTTTCAATAATGTCTTATACCTTTCATTGTATAAGTCCTTCACCTCTTTAGTTAAATTTATTCCTGGTACTTTATTCTTTTTGTTGCAATTGTAAATGGAGTTGTATTCTTGAGTTCTCTTTCCAGTAAGTTCGTTATTAGAGAGTAGAAATGCAACTGATTTTTGTAAGCTGATTTTGTACCCCGACAAATTTACTGTAGTTGTTAACTATTTCTAATAGTTTCTGATGGATTCCTTAGGGTTTTCTATATATAAGATCATGTCATCTGCAAACAGCGAGAATTTCATTTCTTCACTCCCTGTTTGGATTCCTTTTATTCCTTTTTCTTGCCTGATTGCTCTGGCCAGGACCTCCAGAACTATGTTAAATAAGAGTGGTGATAGAGGGCATCCTTGTCTCGTTCCTGCTCTCGAGGGATGACATTCAGTTTTTCCCCATTGAGCATGATGTTGGCTGTGGGTTTGTCCTATATGGCCTTTATTATGTTGAGGTAATTTCCTTATATCCCCATTTTGTTAAGAGTTTTTTTTTATCACAAATGGCTGTTGGATCTTGTCAAATGCTTTCTCTGCATTTATTGAGATGATCATGTGGTTTTTAATCATCATTTTGTTAATGTGGTGTATCACATTGATCGATTTGCAGATGTTGAACCATCCTTGTGTCCCTGGAATAATTCCCACTTGATCATGATGTATGATCTTTTTGATGTATTGCTGTATTCTGGTTGCCAATATTTTGTTGAGGATTTTTGCATCTACATTCATCAGTGATATTGGCCTGTAATTTTCCTTTTTTCTTGTCCTTGTCAGGCTTTGATTTCAGAGTAATGTTGGTCTTGTAGAATGTGTTAGGAAGCATTCCATCTTCCTTAATTTTTTGGAATAGCTTGAGAATGATAGGTATTAAATCCTCTCTGAAAGTTTGGTAGAATTCCCCAGAGAAGCCATCTGGTCATGGACTTTAATTCTTTGGGATGCTTTTGATTACTGTCTCAATCTCTTTACTTGTGATTGGTTGGTCTATTCAGATTGTCTTTTTCTTCTTGTTTCAGCTTTGTGAGGTTGTACAAGTCTAAAAATTTATCCATTTCCTCTAGATTCTCCATTTTGTTCACATATAGTTTTTCATAGTATTTTCTTATAATCTGTTGTATTTCTGTGGTATCTGTTGTTATTTCTCCTTTTCATTTCTAATTTTATTTATCTGAGCTTTCTCTCTTTTTTTCTTTGTAAGTCCGGCTAGGAGTATGTCAATTTTATTTATCTTCCCAAAGAAACAGCTCTTTGTTTCACTGATCCTTTTTACTGCTCTTTTTTGTTTCAATAGCATTTATTTCTGCTCTGATTTTTGTTATTTCTCTCCTTCTGCTGACTTTGGACTTTGTTGATTTTTCTTTTTCTAATTCACTTAGGTGTAATTTGAGGTTGCTTATTTGGGATTTTTCTTGTTTGTTAAGGTGAGCCTGTATTGCTATCAATTTCCCTCTTAATACGGCTTTTGCTGCATCTCATATGAGTTGGTATGGTAGGATTTCATTTTCATTTGTCTCCAGATATTTTTTGTTTTCTCCTTTAGTTTCTTCAATGGTCCATTGCTTATTCAATAGCATGTTGTTTAGTCTCCACATCTTTGTCCCTTTCTCAGCTTTTTTCTTGTAAATCATTTCTAGCTTCATAGCAGTGTGATTAGAAAAGATGCTTGTTATTATTTCAATCTTCTTAAATTTACTGAGGCTTGCCTTGTTTCCCAACATATAGTCTATCCTTGAGAATGTTCTGTGTGCACTTGAGAAGAATGTGTATTATGCTGTTTTTGGGTGGAATGTTCTATATATGTCTAAGTCCACCTGGTCCAGCTTTTCATTTAATTCCAATGTTTCCTTGTTGATTTTCTATCTAGATGATCTATCCATTGATGTCAGTGTAGTGCTGAGGTCCCCTACTAGTATTGTGTTGTTATTAATATCTTCTTTTAGGTCTGTTAATAGTTGCTTTGTGTATTTTGGTGCGCCTGTGTTGGGTACATAGATATTTACATGTTATTTCTTCTTGATGGAGTGTCACATCAATAATTATATACTGCCCCTCTTTGTCTCTCTTTACCTGTCTCATCTTGAGGTCTACTTTTTCTGATATAAGGATGGCAACACCTGCTTTCTTTTGTTTGCCATTAGCTTGGAGTATCCTATTCCATCCCTTCACTCTGAGCCTGTGTTTGTCATCAGAGTTGAGATGTGTTTCTTGGAGGCAGCATATTGTTGGGTCTTGTTCTTTAATCCATCTCACCATTCTGTGTCTTTTTATTGGAGAATTCAATCCTTCTGCATTTAGGGTGACTATCGATACATGAGGGCTTAATGCTGCCATGTTACCATTTGTTTTCTGGTTCTCCTGCATTTCCTTTGTTTCTCATCCTGTGTATTTTGGTCTACCAGTTGAATTATGTACTTTTTTATGATTTGTTTCTCTTTGTTTTCTCCTTATTTATTATTTGTGTGTCTGTTCTGCTTTTTTGTTTAGTGGTTACCATGAGGTTTGTATGCAAAATCTCATGGATAAGATAGTCCCTTTTCTGAGGGCCTCTTATTTCCTTAAACAAAACCGATTCAATCTCTTTCCTCTTCCCCTCCTGAGTTGTTTTTCTCACATCTTATTCCATCTTGTGTTATGACTTTGTGGTTAAAACAACAAGATTATCTTTGTTTCTTGTGTTTTCCTTCCCTTTGTCTTTAATGCTATACTGGAGTATTTGCTAACTTTTTCTGATTCTGTCTATCTGTTTATCTCCTTACACCATGATTTCTAACCCCTTTCTCCCTTTCTTTTTTCAGGTATGAGGGTCTTCTTGAGGATTTCTTGTAGGGGGGATCTTATGGCTATGAACTCCCTTAGCTTATGTTTGTCTGGGAAAGTTTTTATTTCTCCATCGTATCTGAAGGATATTTTTGCTGGATAGAGTATTCTTGGCTGAAAGTTTTTGTCCTTCAAAGATCTGAATATGTCATTCCAATCTCTCCTAGCCTGTAATATTTCTGCAGAGAAATCTGCTGAAAACCTGATAGGGGTTCCTTTGTAAGTTATTTTCTTCTGCCTTGCTGCCCTTAATATTCTTTCTTTGTCATTCACTTTTGCCAGTTTCTCTACTGTATGCCTTGCCATAGGTCTTTTGATGTTGACATATTTGGGATATCAGATAGCTTCTTCCAAATGAATTTACGTCTCTTTCCCTAGGTTTGGGAAGTTCTCTGCTATTATTTCTTTGAACAAGCTTTCTGTTCCATTCTCCTTCTCTTCTCCTTCTGGAATACCTATAATTCTTATGTTGCATTTCTTGAGTCAGATATTTCTCGGAGACTTTCTTCGTTTCTTTTCAGGCTTACTTCTCTCTCCTCCTCTATCTGGAGCATTTCAACATGTCTATCTTCGATTATGCTGATATACTACTCTATGGTGTCTGCTTGAGTGTTCAGGGAATCCATATTTTGTTTTATTTCTTCTATTGTGTCTTTCATCCCTAATATTTCTGATTGATTCTTCTTTATAGTTTCAATCTCTTTTGTGAAGTCGCTGCTGAACTCGTTGACTTGTTTCTCTACATTCTCTTTTAACTCATTGAGTGTTTTGATTATATCTATTTTGAATTCTTTGTTGTTTAGATTACATATTTCTACGTCCTCAGGACAGATTTCTTGGTACTTGTCATTTTCTCCCTTGTCTGGAGGTCTAATATAGTGTTTGATATTGTTAGGAGGGGTGGCTCCACTTTTTGGCATCCTGGTATTATTTGGTTGCAGTTACCACCTATCACCACTTGGTGGGGGGCAAGAGCCATGTATTCTGAACCCTCTACAATCCACCAACATCCCAGGCACTGGAGCTGGCTCTGGTCGGGTGGGAGGAGGGGCACTTTCTCCTGCGTGCTTTCTATGTTTGTTGCTCTGCCCTCACTCTCTGCTCTCCTGGGGTGTTGGCTTGATGAGGTCGCTCTCTGCATTTGCTTTCACCTTGGTAGGGGCTTTCCCTTAGGCTGTGAGGGCCCTCGAACATCTTTGATGTTCCCATGAACTTACATCCCCTCCCCCATTCCTTCCCTCTCGGAGGCCTCCCATGGTCCCAAATTGCAGTCTTTAGGGGAGGGACTGAAGTTTTCTCCTACCCCATTCCATCCTCCTCTGAAGTGGGCTCCAGTCTCTCCGCCCTCCATCGTATGGCTGTGTGGGTCTCTCAGACATTTTTTTGTGTTGCGTTTGGATGTCCTCTGTTGGAGTATGAATGTCTTTTTCATTGTATGTTGGAGGAGTGAGATTACTGGGAAAGCTCACTCCACCACAATACTAACGTCAACTCTGCCCCTCTTAAGTTTATATCAAGTTGTCCAGCTTCAGTTTGCAGGGCTACAGGAAAAAGATGGTTTCAGTTTCAGTGATTCCAATTGAAAATGATAGAAAAAATTGAAAACGTTAGTTTGGAGATTTGTAGCCAGATATTTCAGCAGTCTAGACGAATTCAGGATCCAGTCAAATGTATAGAAAAAACACCTCAAAGACAATTAACAGAACTAGAATCTAATATCCACAAATATGTACTGTAGTTCCTATTGAAATACAATTTTTCTCTCTAAAACCATCCTCATGTTTACCAAAGATAGCCAAATTCAGACTAATTGGTTTGCAAAATAAGCTAGCTTCAATGAACTTGGCCCAATTATTTACATAAGTACAGCAAGATAGCAATTGATCATATGGACTGTTTTATGTATTTATTTTTATTGTGGTAACATTGGTTTATAACATTATATAAATGTCAGATGTACATCATTATATGTTTTAATTTCTGTGTAGATTAGAACATGTTCACCACCCAAAGACTAATTGCCGTCCATCACCATGACCATGTACCTAATCACCCTTTTCACCCTCCTCCCTCCCCCCTTCCCCTCTGGTAACCAAAAATCCAATCTCTATCTCTACATGTTTGTTTCTTGTTGTTTTTATCTTCCACTTATGAATGAGATCATACAGTATTTGACTTTTTTCCCTCTGACTTATTTCACTTAACATAATACCCTCAAAGATCATCCATGTTGTCAGAAATGGCAGGATTTCATCATTTCTTATGGCTGAATAGTATTCCATTGTGTATATATACCACATCTTCTTTATCCATTTGAACCTTGATGGGCATCTAGGTTGCTTCCAAGTCTTGGCTGTTGTGAATAATGCTACGATGAACATAGGGGTGTGTGTATCTTTGTGTTTTCATGTTCTTTGGAAAAACACCCAGCAGTGGAGTAGCTGGATCATATGGTAGATCTATTCTTAATTTTTTGAGGAATCTCCATACTGTTTTCTACAGTAGTTGCACCAGTTTGCACTCCAATCAGCAGTGCACGAGGGTTCCCTTCTCTCCACATCCTCTCCAACACTGATTGTTTCCTGTCTTGTTAATTATAGCCATTCTGACGGGAGTGAGGTGATATCTCATTGTAGTTTTGATTTGCATTTCCCTGATAGTTAATGATGTTGAACATATTTTCATCTGCCTGTTGGCCATCTGTATATCTTCTTTGGAGAAATGTCTGTTCAGATCTTTTGCCCGTTTTTTAAATTGGGCTGCTGGTTTTTTTGTTGTTGAGATGTATGAGTTCTTTGTATATTCTGGATATTAACCCCTTATAAGATATATGGCTTGCAAATATCTTCTCCTGATTGTTAGGTTGTCTTTTCATTTTGTTGATGGTTTCCTTTGCTGTGCAGAAGCTTTTTAGTTTGATGTAGTCCAGTTTGTTTTTTCTATTGTTTCCCTTGCCCGGTCAGACATGGTACTTGAAAATATGCTACTAAGACCGATGTCAAATTGTGTACTACCTATGTTTTCTTCTAGAAGTTTAATAGTTTCAGGTCTTACATTCAAGTCTTTAATCCATTTTGAGATGATTTTTGTGTATGGTGTAAGATAACAGTCTACTTTCATTCGTTTGCATATGGCTGTCCAGTTTTCCCAACACCATTTGTTGAAGAGACTTTCCTTTCTCCATCATATGCTCTTGGCTCCCTTGTTGAATATTAGCTCTCCATATAGGTGTGGGTTTATTTCTGGGCTCTTGATTCTGCTCCATTGATCTGTGTGTCTGTTGCCAGTACCATGCTGTTTTGGTTACTATAGCTTTTAAATCTGCTTTGCTGGAACTTTTCATAAGGAATCTCAGACTGAACTTTAAAGGTCCTTGAAGCCAGGAAAACCTACCCAAGGACTTGTCTTCAGACTCCGCCTGCAATACCTTTAGATGTGGGTGAATTCCTCTCTTCTCCTGAGGTTCCCCAAAATATCCTGAAGTTCCTTGCACGTGCCAGGAAAGTGACCATATTTACTCACCTGGTAAGGTGACTGGGAGTCCCATAAGCGAGGTACCAGGTCAACATTTCCAAGCAGCTTTAGTCCATAAAGTCAATCTTTCTTCCTCAAAGCTGTCTGGTCATATCTGAGTCTATGAATGTTTCTCTCAAATATGACATCCCAGTCAAAGCCTTAGTACTATAACCAATGTTTCCAATTGTGTCCTGCTTTAAGGAGAACAGATTCTTATTGAATTTATGCAAATAACTATATTGCCATGAAAATAAGAATACTCACTCATCAAGAGTTTCCAAATTCTAGAGAGATTAGGCAGGGAGAAAAAGTAGATGTTTCAATTTTGCTTACAAAGGTGTAATTTTACCACATTGCTATAAGTCATAGCTGACTTAAGAGAAACAAGAAAAAGATTTCCTAAATATGGAAAAACAAAACATTAAAAATCAGCAATATCAAACAAAAAGTCATAAAAATTATAATCCTCCTTATTGGTTCATTTAGCTGCATGTAATCAATTCTTGATGTTGATCTTCTGTTAGTAGTTTTATGAGGCCATCAATTTCCTCATTATAGTTCTGTAGTTTCTTACCCAGCTCAGTTTTATAATCTGAAAGTTTATCAGAAACCTGCACTCTAGAGCAAATGTCAGAGTCCTTTCCATGAATCTCTCTGAATATGAAATACATCTGTAAAAATATCAGAATAAAACAACTGTCTGCAAATGATGAAAGACTCAAAAAGGGCAATTGACAAAGAAACTTGATTATTTCTGTGACATATGACACTTTAAGATAATAACTAGAATTATGGCTGACAACCAGGACAGATTAGAATTTTAGGAATGTTGTATAATTTTTAAAAAACATTTATATTAAAAACATTCACCCACAAAATATAACCTAAGAAGGCTTATCATCACTTATTTAACAATGCTTCCCATGTAATTTAACATATCAAATAAGCTTAATTAGTTTAATATCTCCCTCTCTATAAAGAGAAAAAGAATTCTTTGAGAAGTCCTGGGGGCCCACTGGAAATTCTCAAAATTTGAATTTGAGGGAAGTCAAAAATATCAAAAGGTTTTAAAATACTTGGTCAAATAGGCAACAACACTCACTGTGACACAATGCTTAGCCATCCATTTAACCAAAGTGACACAGAAGATGTTAAAGGCAAACATAGAGTTAACTAGCTTTTTTTTAAAAAAAAAAACTATAAGTTGTCTTAATAGAGAGATTTCAGCCTTTTGGAACATAAGAAATTATTTTGACAAAGCATAGAATTTCTATTTACTCAGAAATAAAGAAAAACCTTTTATAATCTCTTTTTCAAGAGCAGACTAGGGGCCGACCCTGTGGCTGAGCAGTTAAGTCCACACATTCCACTGCAGAGGCCCAGGATTTTGCCAGTTCAGATCCTGGGCATGCAGACGTGGCACATTGAGGCAGCATCCCACATGACACAACTAGAAGGACATGCAACTAAGATATACAACTGTGTACCAGGGGGATTTGGGGAGATTAAGCAGGAAAAGAAAAGATTGGCAACACTTGTTAGCTCAGGTGCCAATCTTTAGGGAAAAAAAAAGAGCAGACCAAAAGTTCAAGAAAATTATGCTTTTAAGAGAGAGAAAACTGAATTCTAATTTTGCACCAGCTTACTTGTGATATTAAAACTTATTTACTTAATTTAATTCACTTTAATCTTAGCCAATTTGACCATGTACAAAACTCTTTCCTCAGGGTTCCTCTTCTACAAACTTTCTATAATTATCTTTTTACATTCAGAATTTGTCCCATTCCTCCTTTCTTCCCTCCTAGTACTTGAGGACAAATTTATGTTTCTTAAAATAAGAAATAAAATATATTTCCATTCTTTATACCTTCTTTACTAAAAACATACATCTTACTTTCCTTGAATACAAAGATATTTTCCTTATTAATTTTTAGTAGTTTTAATCACATATATTAATTAAAATTCTTAATCCTTATGTACCTTAATTTTTAGTGAAAGCTAAGAAGTAAGCAATTATAAACTGTCTCTTACATTCTGTGCATTCTGTGGCTTGGCAAATTTATAAATATTTTTTATAATTTCTAGAAACATGCTACTTCATAGGGCAATCTTTTAATAAATTACAAGACATGGTTACTAATAGGTCCAAACATCTTTTAGTTTCTCTGTAATAAGAAGCCAAAAGTAGATAAACCTAGATATATTTAGCAATAATGTTTCAGTATTTTACCTTATTTGAAAATGACCTAGATATTCAATGCATTTTTTATCAGTTAATTTCACCTAACAAAACTTCAAAGTTTCAAGTTCCTAAAGAGATTTTGGAAGTTATTTTAAATACATGCCATAACACATAATTATTGTTAA
This sequence comes from Equus przewalskii, assembly GCF_037783145.1. Lineage (NCBI taxonomy): Eukaryota > Metazoa > Chordata > Mammalia > Perissodactyla > Equidae > Equus > Equus przewalskii. The sequence continues at coordinate 139,453 of NC_091847.1, forward strand.
AAAGTTCACCTAAAAACTTTTGCTTATATCTGTTTAGTTTACTTGTTCCCAGTAATTATTTAGACTCCCTACAAAAATTTCATGAGACATTCAATGAAATCAGCTATCATTCTAAGTTATTATTTTTTTATGACAAATTTTGTCAGTGATGACTTGAGCCTATTTAACTAATGAAGGTTGCATGTCTATATCATGTCCAATGTTGATGACTCTGAGGACGTGCTTACTTCAATCAAACCAGCAAACTTAAATACACTTTCATTTACCAAAGATTAACTTATATCATGTGAACTTGAAAGACATTTGAGTTAGTTTCTATTACATATAGAAATAATTTATGGAAGCGCTTACATTAAGCCAACTGAATTGAGCTTTTTGGAAATTATACCATCCAGATGTAAGATATCACACACATGTGAGATATATAGACACGCACATACACAGAGACTCCATAGATATTGTTTTTAAAATTACTGCTACAAATCAGGCACATAGCAAATAAGCCTAATTACTGTCATGAATCATGTAGTTATGAAGGAATAATGGAATCCAAATTTTGTTTTAAGCTTTTTCTACTAACATTTGTAGAGAAGACACCCCAGATGCTAGATGTTGAGCAAGGGTGCTCTATAGGTAGTTCTTCTTTCCTTTTTTCTTTTTTTTTCTTCAGTCTTATGAATTGATGATGGACTAGATAACAGTTCCCAGAGAGGCTATAAGCCTTTTTAGATAAAGGAAATGGGTGGAAGCTGAACTGCCTCCAGAGCTGCATTTCAAGTTTTGCAAGGATTTTTTTTTTAAGGACAGTTCATTTTTTTTTTTTTTTTTTTGGTGAGGAAGATTGGCCCTCAGCTAACATCTGTTGCCAATCTTCTTATATTTGATTTTGGATGCCGCCACAGCGTGGCTTGATGAGTAGTGTAGGTTCGTGCCCAGGATCTGAAACTGTAAACTCCAGGCCACCAAAGCAGAGTGTGCAAACTTAACTACTGAAGCACCAGACTGGACCAGGAAAGTTGCTCTTAATTTCTCAGAAATTGGATTGTAACTGAAATAAAATTATAGGTTGATCTACCTACACTAGTACATCATCCCTAATTTGCTTCTTTCTCCCTGGGTGCTTAGTTTTATTTTAACTTAGGGAAGAAGGCCAAAAAGAAATTCTTGTCAGGCTCTGAATATCACCTCCCAGTTTGGCTGAATTTCTGGTTGTAAGTTGCTAAATCCTTTCAAATATCTTGTCAGATTTCAGCTTGGACAAGGAGTAATTACTTGGAAGTATTGAACAGCACATTCCCAGAAAATCTCTCAGAGTCTCATTAACTCTGGTTACATGGTGTCTGTAAAGCCATGACCTAATATGCTTTTCTTTTAGGTAAGTTATATAGCTTATTCTTCCTTTTTGGAACAAAACTTTCAATAAGGTTACTTTGGAATTTTGAAGTCTTTGCTTTTAAGTGCACTTTTAAATGACCTCATCTAGTTGGAATGTTCCTTCTACTGGCCAATGGAGTTCCCCTGAGGCTGGTGGCAGTTTGGTAGGACCCTCAGCTACAGAAGGGAATGCAACCCACATTTGTGTCCAACCATCTCTGACCACAAAATGGGGTGAAACTGCGTTTTTGTCCAATCACATTTTGGGGACCTCCAATCTGACAATTATTAAGCCAAGCCCTCAAGACACTAAACGAGCTTAGTAAGATTTGGCAGTTTTTGTAAATATTTGCAGCTTCTGGAACCTCTAGGTTTTAAGCAAATATGCCAGAAGATGGAACACTGGACTCTTTAAAGATTAAAGATTTCTTCATTTCTTGGTTTGAAAGCTCAAAAGGAGCCCAAAGTGTCCACTGAAATTTCAAATGATCCCAGATTATTTTACCAGCTGTTTACAGTTATTTCTACTTTAGGGGGCTCTTTGCAAGGTGGCCACAACCAAGAAGGTAATTTCTAAAGAGAGTTTGTTAAAGCCACTGAGAAACTCAGTCCCCAAAACAGCCAAGTCAATTTAGACAAACATTAACACACAATACAGTTCTACATATAACAGAGACCAGAATACTAGTTTGCCAGGAGCTACTCAGAACCGGATTTCCAGGAGTTACTCAAAACCGGATTTCCAGGAGCTACTCAGAACCGGATTGCCAGGAGCCACTCAGAACCGAATTGCCAGGAGCCACTCAGAACCGGATTGCCGGGAGCTACTCAGGACCGGATTTCCAGGAGCTACTCAGGACCAGATTTCCAGGAGCTATTCAGAACTGGATTTCCAGGAGCTACTCAGAACCAGAAGCAACTTCATAGCTGAACCTCTTATCCTGCCACTAATTACCTTGGGTGGTTTAGGCCCAGCGTTCAGGACTCAGCCCACCAGGATTCCCCAGAATTAGGGACTCAAACCAGAGAGACAGGTAAAGGACAATCACTTTCTTAAAGTTACTCACCCAGAGCCCAGAGACATCTTGATCCAGAAGCTATTTCTTCTCCCAAAATAAAAAAAAAAAAAATGCCTTGTGGCCTGGAGCGCCACAGTGGGAAAAGGTAATCTGATCACCCAAGCCACTAGACACAATTTTCCAGGCAGCCACTTAGGGTCGATGAAAAGACCCCGCAGCCCACTTGGGGTTCCAGAGCTTCAGGCAGGCACTCACAGGACCTTGTCTCTTCATGGTCACCAAAACTGTTACCCAATGCACATTTAAAAAGCCAATTAATACAGCATCAGCTTTTGGGAAAAGAAAACAACTTTATTGCTAGACCAATCTGCAAGGGGGCAGGGGCATGCTCTCAGATCTGTCTCCCTGATCCAGGGCTTGGGGCACAATTTATGGGATGAAGGGCAGGGTGGTCTGAAGTGTGGAGATTGATGATTGGAGGTGAGGTCATTGATGATCTGCACAAGTGTAGTCAAGCTTCATGGCTCTTCCCAGGACACATGTTCACAAAATGGCGGCATTACCATGATCTGAGGGTGGAGTTTTTAGCTCCTTGACGTCAAAAAGGTCACTTATCAAGCATTTGTGCAGGTCCAGTTGATGGATTGGTGGTCTCAACTGGCCTGAACTGGACGAGGAGTCTCAGTTCCTGAAAGATAACTCTTAATTACTCTGTTGATAAGACGGGGTCAGTTGGACTGGTTCTCAAGGGCCCATGGTTATAATAAGAGCACTTACCACAGGCAGGCACTGCTCTAAGTGCTGTCCAAGCATCAACTCATGGCGTTCTTGTATTAATTCCATGAAACGGCACAATCACTATCATTCCTGGTTTACAAATACTAAACTGAGCCACAGAGAGTTTCAATAACTGGCCCACATTCCAACATTTAGTGGCAAAACCAGGATTTGAAGCCAGTCTAGCTGACTCCCAAATTCCTGCTCTTGATCACCGTGCCATACCACCTTCAAATGGTGTGATTGGAGGTTGTCAGAGATCCTGCCATCCTTTCTTGTCTTCTGGATAAGGCATTCTATCTCTTAGGTGAGCAACCCCCTGAATCCTGTGACCCCCATTACCTGGAGATCAGAGCCTGGGTGAAGTGGGTCCCAATCGTTGTGTCATCTAAATTACATGTCACTGACTTGTACATAACAACCTAGTACGGCCAATTGCTTTAGTGGTTGAGAAGTATATTTTTAACTAGCTTAATGTTTTCAGGATAAAATTGTTGCAGCCATTCTCTGTGACATAGAACCCTTGGGCTGCCATAACAGAATACCACAGTCTAGGTGCCTTAACCAATAGAGATTTATTTTCTCACAGTTCTGGAGGCTAGAAGTCCAAGATAAAGGTGTCAGCAGGTTTGGTTTCTTTTGAGACCTCTCTCCTAGCTTACAGATGGCTGTCCTCTTGCTGTGTCCTTACGTGGTCTTTCCACTGTGTGCAAGCATCGCTGGGGTCTCTTCGTGTGTCCAAATTTTCTCTTCTTATAGGTACACCAGTCAGATTGAGTTAGGGCCCACCCTAAAGGCCTCATTTTAAGTTAATCACCTCTTTAAAGGACCTATCTCCAAATACAGTCACATTCTAAGATACTGGGGGTTAGGACTTCAACACAAACTTTTGGGGGGTAACACAATTCAGTCCATAACACAGTTCAGCCCCTTGATCACCTGTGGGTCGAATGCTGAAATAAGCCAACATCCTCTTCAGGCTTGTGTTCTGATTAGGCTTCTTACCATCTACAAGAAAAATTCCCACTCCGGTTAATATATTCTCACTTTTTATTGCCTAAAGTTTTTGTTGATTTATTGTGTGGGGTATGAGATAAGGGTCAAGATTCATTTTTCTCAAATAGATGTCCAATTGGCATGGCACCTTTGTTGAAAGATCACTCATGTTTGTCATTAATTAAACATCCCATCTACATGTGGATCTGTTTGGGGATCTCTATTCTGTTCTACTGTCTTTCATCCTATCCTTCTAAAAGCATTGCCCCATCCTAATCAGCTTTATTGCATGGAGTCTTCTAATCTGTAAATGTGGCTTAACTTTCCTTTTATTTATGTCCTCTTTAATTTTTCTAAATAATGATTTTTGTTTTATTCCCTGAGTAGACCCCTTGCATATATCTCATTAGATTTATTACTAGATATTCGATATATTTTGATGTTATTGCCAATGCTATTAGGTCTTTAAAATTTCATCTTCTAATGTTTTGTCTAAAAATGTCTTTTTCCAGCTTTATTCTTGAAGATAATTTTAGCTAGGTAGAGAATTCTAGCTTGACAGTTATTTTCTTTCAGCATTTCAAAGATAGGCTGTCATTGCCTCTGCCTTCCATTATTTCTGTTGAGAAGTCTTATATATAAAAGTCTTATATTTGCTTTTTGGAGGTAAATGTCCTTTTTCTCTGGTGCTTTTAACATTTTTCTCTTTGTCTTTGGGTTTTAGTAATATCACTAAGGTTTTCTTCCTGTAGTTTTTTATTTGTATTTATCCTATTTGTGGTTCTTTAGCACTTCTTGAATCTGTGGTTTGATGTCTTTCATAAATTTTGTGAAATTCTCAGCCATTATATTTTAAAATATTCTGCCCTATTCTCTTTCTCTTTCCTTTTGGATCTCCTACTACACGTATGTTATCTCTTTTTAACATGCACGTGTCTCTTGCACTGTTTTCTGCATTTTTTATCTTTTATTTTCTCTTTCTGAGATTCAATCTGGATAGGTTTTTCAGACCTATATTTCATTTTGTTAATTTTCTCTATGGCTCCATATAATTTCCTATTAAATGTATCTCTTGATATTTTATTTTTTTTCCACTGAACTTTTCAGTTCTAGAATTTCTACATATTCTTTTATAGTTCGCTATTCTCTGTTGAAATTCTCCGTCTTGTCATTTGATTTATCAACCATACTAATCACAGTTTAAAGTACAGGTCACATCTGATAACTCCAATAATTGGATCTTTGAGACCCTGTATCTATCATCTGGGAGTTTTTCTCTTAATTTCTTAACAATTCTTGTTATTTTGCATGCCTGGTTATTTTTTATTGAATGATAAACATTATCAATGAAAATTGAAATTCTGGATGCTATTATCTTTCCCCCGAGAGGGATTACTTTCATTCTGGAAGGCAGTTACAGTAGGAACAGATCACCTCAATTCATCAGGGATTTAGAAAGTTAGTGCTTGGCTCCAGGTTCCAGAGAGTTGGTGTTCTTGCAGTCAATGCTTATTCGGGTGTAGCCCTTCAGTGGTCCCAACTGAAAGCTGAGACATTTACTTGAGACTGCCATTCTTGGTGGGCCCAACTTTTGTCCCCTTAGCCTGATGAGACATCCTGAGGCTGCGCTCATCTTCTCAGCCTCTCAACTGAAGTGGCAAATGCCTTTAGGGGAAATGTGGGGCCAAATGTGGGGCTAATCCCTCTAGATTTCCTTTCTCTCCAGAATTTTTTTTCCTTAAATCCTCAATTAAGTTTTTCATTCCTTCAGTCAGATATTTTCTATATTTTTTCTGGCTTTTCTAATTGTGCCTCATAGGAATATTGGCCTGAAATACAGTGGTCCTCCCTTATGCATGGGGGACACATTTCAAGACCCCCAGTGGATGCCTGAAACCATGGATAGTACCAAACCCTATATATATTATGTTTTTCCTATACATACATACCTATGATAAAGTTTAATTTATAAATTAGGCATAGGAAGAGATTCACAACAATAAGTAATAATAAAATAAGAACAATTATAACAATAAAGTGTAATAAAAGTTCTGTGAATCTGGTCTCTCTCTTTCCAAATGTCTTGTTGTGCACGCTCACCCTTCTTCCTCTTGCGATGATGTGAGATGATCCAGTGCCTGCGTGAGGAGGTGAAGAGAGGCGAAGGACACAGGCATTGTGATGTAGTTAGGCTGCTACTGGCCTTCTGACAATACGTCAGGAGGAGGATCGTCTGCTTCCGGACCATGGTTCACCGCGGGTAGCTGAAACCACAGAAAACAAAACTGTGGATAAGGGGGGGCCACTGTGAGCTATTCTGCCGCTGCTCGAGTCTGTAAGCATATGCACTTTTGTAAACTGCCTCTTTCCCTTTTGTGATAGGTGGAGAGGTTTTTTCTAGTTAATTTATCTTGAAGGTTATCTCACAAACACTAACTTCAAATTATTGTTGTAAGTGACACAAAAACACTGTGGAAGATACTAAGATAGGAGGAAAGAAAAAAATATATAACAAATTGGCAGACGTGTCAAATGCCACAAGAAAAGAAGTGAAAAAAGTCCGGACGGTTCAAAATAGGAAGAAATTGCTTCTGCATGGCAGGCTCAGGTAAACTTTATGGAAAAGGTTGTATTTAAACAGGAACTTGAGGGTAAGTAAAATCTTGTTGGGCTAAGACAATGGGGAAAAGATATTTTAAAAATGGTACTTTTAATATAGATCTGTGGTCAGTTCTGTAGTCATGATTGCCAGACCAAGAGTTCAGACTTCTGTTCAAAGTATTCTTTAGCAAGAAAACACTCTTTCAAAAGAATTCTTATTTAGGGAATTAATATGAAACATGTCAGAGTAGAGTGGCTCCGAGTGAACTGAGGGTGAGGTCTCGTAACTGCTGCCGTGAGGTCACTCCTCCCCTAAGAAGGTCCCTCAGGCGCCTCTGTTGAAGCACCGGGCTGCACGAAGCGAGGTTTGAAGCCCAGCGCTCTGGACCGTGAGAAGACGCGGAAGACTCCGGGGGCACAGAGTCTCAGCAAGGACCTGGTCCAGACGGGCCAAAGAACATTCCAGAGTTCAGGACAGTAGAGAGGGCTTAACCGTGTAGAGCCTGTCTGGTGGGAGAATACTCCCTGTGTCACTTCAGTACTGAGTAACTCCCTTCCTTCTCTACAGTAGAAATAATTCTCTCTTGGTAACGGTCCCTAAATTCTTCTGGGGAAGAATGCAACCATGTTAGCAAAAAAATGTCAACTTTCAATCCATTTACTCAACAAGTTCTGCCGAGGGTCTGTGGGCTGCTGTGTCCTGTGTGTGAGTGGTCATCCTCAGCAATCTGGCAAGGGCTGAACCTGAAATGAGTGTTTTCATTCCTGAGCAGATGCCAGTCTCCACAGAGGCACACAGGCCGGTTGGCCCTGGCGAGGCCCAGAATCACAGGGAACCCCAGGCCACTACACGGCCTACTCTCTACCCTTCCTCCCACTGCCCCTCCTGAATCACAAATTCGCCTGGACTGCTTTTGCCTCCTGAATAAACCCCGAACCTCCTCACCTGTCACCTTCCCTGCTGAGAATTCCTGTGCTCCCAGCTCTGCCCTTCTAATCCCATCCATCCTTCAGGCCTCTTGAGCGGCCTTCAGGCTCTGCGGATCTCTCCTCTTGTCCAGAGACAGAGGCCTGTGCCAGTCCTTCGGGACCGACCCCACGTGGCTTTGCGTGATCGTGGAAGGAACAACGCCTTCCACAGGACGTCAAGTGCTTTCCACGGCGTCAGCAGTGCTCAGCCCCAGCCGCACATTGCAGTGCTCAAGGGACTGTCAGAAAGGAGATGCCCTGGCCTCACCTCAGAGATCTTTGCTTAATTGGCCTGAAGGGCATCTGAACAGCAATGTTTTTTAAAAGCTTCTCAGATGAATGCAGTGCAAGTCAGGATTGAGAATGACTGATTTAGAAGATCCCACCCAGTCCCCACAAAGACCGTCTCAGCCCCAACTTTGGGGACAGTGGGTGTCTGCTTGCCCCCTGGACCACAGGCGCCCTGTGGACAGGGACGGAGGGTTCACTCAGGTTCTGGCTCACTGCCAGGTGCCTGTGACAGACGACAGGGCTTCTCTGTCCCCAGGTGCCTCCCACTGCACATGTCGGGGCCTGAACAGGGTCTTCCAGAAGTCAGACGGCTCCTGCATCTGCCAGGCACGACATGAGTCCTCCGACGAGAGGGGCCTGCAGAGCGACGAGAGTGATGGTGCTGAGGACTGCCAGCCCCAGGTAATGCCCTGCAGCATCAAGGAGAGGAAGACTTGAGGGGAGTGACAGGAGGGAGCGTCCAGGTGCTGCCCTGCAAGCCGGGCACCTTCACTGGCTGTCTGCTTGGAGTTCAGTCCTTTGTCCGGGTGGATTGCCTCCTGCACAAATGAGAAGACCTCAGAGAGCTCACGTCATGATAAGACCCGTGTTTCTGCTTATCATGGAGCCTCAGCACCTCAGCATTATAAAGGGTCTGAGGAGAGTAACTCAGTCGTTCCACCCCCTCTATGCTGGACTGAGGAGCCTTCTGTGGGAGCTGACAGGGCCGCTCTGTGGGTTGTAGGGTGAGCACCCTGCACAGTCGCCCCTGCACAGTGTGAGCATTCCCGTGTCCGTCCCTGGAACACGGCGAAACAAGGCACTGCAGGCATCAGGAAGGGCCACACCCCGCATGGGTGGCAGGCTAGCTGACGACCACAGCGGCCCCTGACCAGGCGTGCAGCCTTGGTGGCAGCAAGATTTGGAGGCCCTCCCTTCATGGCCAGCTCTGGAAGCTCTGGATCTGATTTCTTTTTAAAAGTCAGCAGCATCTCGGGAGGGCTCTCCACCCAACCAGCCCTGTGGCACAGAGAGCCCCCTGTGCTGCCCCCTGACACACAGCCCCTCCCCCAGGCTCCATCTCAGACAGCTCTGGCCCGTTCAGGCATTTCCCCTTTGAATCCAGATCTCCCATTATCAGTCACTCCCAATCCCACATTTGAGCCACAGAGAACAAGATGACAGTCAGGACCCCAAGGCTGGCCTATGCCACCCAGGGCCAGTAGGAGCTCCTCCAAAACCCTGAGGAGGAACGAGGTGCTCTCCCACCACCTTTCTCCTCTGCCATCTGTATCCCTCGTCAGGCAGCTCTGCCTTGCCCTTCGAAGACCCTGCCCCTTGACAGGAGAACAGTCAACAGGTTGAGTCACGCACTTGCTCTCCACCGGATAGAGATAGTTACCAGCCCCTGGCTGTGGCCCCAGCGCTGCTGGCTTCCCGTCATCTGGCCCTACCTTTCCAGCACTCCCTCCCTGTGCATGCCCTTCTCCCGTTGCACAAATGGCTCTGCATCCTGCCTACTTCTAGCCTAGTGGTTCTCAGAGTGTGGTCTTTGCACCAGCAATGTCAGCATCACCTGGAAATTTGTTAAGAAACACAAATCCTCGAGCCCTACCCCACACCCACTGAATTCAGAAATTCTAGGGGTGGGACCCAGCAATCTGGATTTTCACAAACCCTCCAAATGATTCTGATGTTCACTAAAGTTTGAAAACCTCTAGTCAACCTGGCTCTCAAGCCTTGCTCAAGTCTGAGCTCAGCCGAGGATACTCAGCTTGGACAAGGAGCTGGCTCCCTAGAGCAGTCTGGGCACCTGTCCTTCACATCACCAGCTAGTGCTGGCTCCCCGCATCCTTACTCAGGGCAAGGCCAGGGCCCCTACAAGAACAAAAGGAGATGGGCTCCCTCCCTCCCTCCTTCGCAGACAAGAACGCCAAATCCTCCCCACCCTCTGCATCTCTCTACCTTCCCTCGGGCACAGGACCCCTTGCCTCAGGACTGAGCAGCCGGGACAACTGACTGGCTCCACCCCGCTCAGAGCTGCCTCCTAGCCCACAGCCTTGGAATGGCCTTGCCTGCATCGAGCCTGAGGCTACTACCTGGCCCACCTCTGGCCCCTGAATGCCCACCTCTGCCTCCTTTCCACATGAAGAGGGTGAAACACAGAGAGGCGTAACACAGCCAGTTAGAGGTGGGGTACGACTCTGACACGCGGCCTGGGTCGTATAGATCAGATCCTCAACCAGAGGAATGGCTTCTTTCATGGCTATCATCCAGGACTCATCTCTGATTTTAACAGGCAAACTCCCTCACCTGTCGCCCCTACTACCTGGTCAGAGAACAGGGAAGGCTCTGGCCTCACCAAGTCCATCCCAAAATGGGTGTGCTCAAGAAGGAGACATCAAAACTGTTCACAGTGATCTTCCTTCTCTTCAGTTTTTCACAAGTATTTTAATATATATTTTATATACAGTACAGTATATATTATAGTAATATATTTTACAATAATTTTTTATTCTTGGGGGCATGGTTGAAAGTCTAGCTACCACTGGCATAAATAATTGGGTTGTCCAGGTGGGCCTCTGTCTTTCCTGACGTGACCCCCAGCGAAGGGGCTGTGGCTGCCCTGTCTTCCTCCCACGGTTCCACACTTTCAGGAGGCAGGCAGATAATGTGGGCCCAGGGTAACATGGGAACCAACACCCAGCCACCTCTCCAGCCTCACCCAAAGCTGCTTCCTCCGGCAGGCCCTCCGTACCAGCCCAGCCAGTCACCGGGCCTGTTCCCTGACACACTCTGGCCATCCCCCCCTGTAGTGTCCTGCTCTAACAATCCCGCTTCAGACCTAGGCTCACCCTCACCTCTTCCAGGAAGCCTTCCCTGACCAGCCACCACCGTCACTGCTGATCCTCACTTCTTAGGATGTAATCTTAGCTGTCCAGCCTCCCCAGCCAGACCTCCCGAATCCCCCCAAGGCAGCAAACTTATCTTCTATCACTTCGTGGTTCCCCTCTACCCTCCAGCTAGCCCTAGTCTTAGCGTGTTTACTAATGACCTCTCAGCGGAGCCTGGTTCCTCACAGCCCTGCTCCCGTCTCTGGAATGGTCTCTGACGCGGAGGGCGCCCCCACCCAGGCCTACAGGGTGCCAGAGCCGGGACTCTCCTCCCACAGGTGGCAGAGCGCTGATCGCCTGGAGACGTTCGCCTGGCTGCCACCCGCCAGTGTGTGTCCCCTCAGCAGCACAACTGCTCCTCCTCCTGTCACCCCTTGGGTGGGGAGCTCAGCGATGAACTGGGCATGTGAGTGACAAAAAGCCACAGAGAACAGAATGAATCTACCACCTCCAGACAGGTCCTGACCGTCCCCAGAGGGCCAGTCCAGAAGGGTGTTGGCAGGACTCAGCCCTGATGGGACATTGAGCTGAGTGCAAGCTCCTTCCAGAAGCTCCCATGTCAGCACTCCCCGACAGGGGCAGGGGGGTGAGGGGCCAGGCAACACCAGCCGGGGCAAGCAGCACAGGGCTGGAGAGGTGCTGGCAGCAAGGAAGAGCGAGGTCTGCACCCCGGGCTCCTCAGCCAGCTGCCGGGAGCTGACCCTGACTAGACGTCAAGCCAAGGGGGACCCTGGTTTTCTCCTGAGTTCTAGTCCTCCAGCTGACCTGTGGACTGGACGGAGTTGCCCCCAGGCAGGGGAGGCACGGGGCAGGGGAGCACTGTGCCGGGAGGTCTGCTGAATAAATAGGAGTCCTCCAGGCTGAGGAGCTCTCTCGCCTCACTCTTGCCTCAGCGGTGCCTCTGTCCAGGCACTGCTCGCATTCTGGGAGACGCCCAGCTCGTGCAGAGGCAGGGCGAGAGCACAGTGTCACAAGTCCTTCGTGGACCTCCATTAAAAGTGCAGTCACTGCTTAGGAAGCATAGACGGCTCGTGTCCTTCTGGACGGGCCTGCAGGGCTGAGGGGCATCAGGGAGCAGACAGCTGCTCCACACCCACCGGGCAGGCCTCTCACCCTCTCCTCTCCACAGCTGCCGGTGTTGGCAGTACGTCTCAGCAGAAGAGCTCTGTGATGCCCGGTGTCTGGCCAGGGCCCCCCAGCTCTCCCTGGCCTGGGGCTCCAACAGAGAGCTGATCCTGAGTGTGAAGGGCGAGGCCGGAGACAGCATCCAGAGGGTGAGCCCAGCTAGGGAAGGGCTGGGATAGAAGGGCAGCCTCTGCCCAATGGGGACAAGAGAGAGAGCCACCTGGGCACCTGTGACTGCAGAAAAACCAGGCACCAAGTCTAAAGACACCAGGTGGTGGAAGAGAAAGTCCATCTGATAACCAGTCTTCCCTGCCTCATCTGTTGCTATCCACGTGAATTTCCATTCTGCAAGCTGGAGGGAAGGGCAGAAGGAGATATTTCTTAGGTCAATGTCAACCATTCAGTCTGAATGCCAGAGGGATCTGAGAAAACATCAGCTTCACTTTACAGAAGTGTGAAGTGAGGCCCAGCGATGTGAAACCACTCACCATGGTCAGAGAATTGGTGTAAACCCTGCCAGAGCCAAGCCTGCGCCTCTGGTCCCAGCCTGGACCTCTGGCCACAGGGCAGGTCCGTCTCTTGCCCACCATACTGTTGGCCGTGGCTGTCTTCAGGTCCCCGATGCTTCATCGAGGTGGGAGGGGCAGAGGACCAGAGCCTGGACACAAGTAGGGCCAGCCCTGGATATTTGTCTGCCAGAAGGTTCTGGGTGGCTCTGTCTGCTTGTCACTGAAAGGTAGGGAGGATCATCTGGCATGGGAATGGACAGCAGATTTGGGGTGATAGGGACATGTTTCTAAGTTGTTCCATAAGTAGGACATTTGCAGGCAGATAGAAACAAGGGGCAAACAGTGGCTCAGTACAGGGACTGAGTTAAGTCAGGGGTGTTTTCTGAAGATGGGGAGGGACCCAGGCACAGGTGGCCACCCGGGCAAGTTTCAGTGAGGACGGAGGCTGACAGTGGACATCGCTGAGCCCCCTCACCAGGGGCTGTGCCCAAAGGCTCAGTCTGGTCTCTGCGCCCCCACCTCTGGGAGCCTCGTTGCCCCTCCTCCTCTCCCCGGGCGTATGATGCTGTGATGCGTGTTCTCAGGAAGTAGCCAGCGCTCTGGGCCCAGACCCATCCTTCCAAGGGAGCGCCAGGGTCCATCTGGTCCAGTGTGGCCCCCACGGCATCTTCGCCCTTGTCATCTCCAGCATGGCCATGCCTGGCTCCCTCCTTGGTAAGCACGGGGTACCAAGCCCAGGCTCTCCCAGAGAAAGTGGGTGGAGTGAGGGCGTGGCTGCTTTCCTCCTGGAAGGGGAAGGCGGCCGCACTGCGAGGCGCAACTGCAGCCCCTAGAAATCTCTCAGCTCTGTCCCAGGGTTCAGGAGGCCAGGGTCTGGCAGGGACACAGAAGGCCAGGTAGGAAGACAGTCTTTGGGGAGGCAAGGGCCCCGGAAGGGCTGGAACTGCTCTTAAAAGGGAATCGAGACAGGGTGGGACCAACAGGCGGTGTGTGTGCCTCCCCAGACAGGCTAGGTCCTTCAGCTTTCCCCCTGCAAACTCTTCCAGGACCACCTGTGTCCAGCTCCCGGCTGCAAAGGCGTCGCTGGACTGCAGGCCCGGCATACCCTGTTCCCCAGGCCCCCAGCATCCCTCCCCACATTCCAAACCCAGTGATCTGCTTGATAGAAGAGGACGTGATTCTTTTCCAGCTTCAGATTCACCCTGACAGTGAGTCTGCCCCTCGGCCCCGCCCTCCCGCTCTGGCTCCCTCATCCCTCCCTGTCCGTCTGCCCGGTGACATCACGTACATACCGTGCCTTCAAAGTAGCGGGGCACAGGCCGGTGCTGTCCCCTGCTCTCAGCCTGTTCGGTCACTTCCCTGGGGGCCTTCATTCCATATCTTGAGCAGATGTTTCAGCTCCAGCATTCTGAGACTCCTGCAGCCCGTGGAGGTGTCAGACTTCTGTGCCTTGGGGGGAATGGATTTTGAGGAGAAAAAACATGGGGCAGAGAGGTATGGAATAGAAAATAAATATAAATGTAACCTGTGTGGCTGTCTTATAACCATGACAGATTAGTACAGAGAATGCCCTGTACGGAACAACACACTGAAGGCTCCAGATCGAGGTCCTCCCTTTGGGGAGGATGAGGCTTCAGTCTCTGGCATTTGGAATGTAGGCAGCATCCTTGCTTTTGGCCAGATCGCTGGGTGTGTGGCACAGTCCGTGCTTTTCAGATTTACACAGAATGGCCACTTGGCCCAGGTAGAAGTCAATGAAGTGTTTCGTTCCACGTGTCACGTAACCACTGATGTACCTCCCCGAGACGCGTGCCAAGGCAATGAGTATCAAAGAGGGGAACACACCCTGGAAAGCGAGCTCCACACTGGACATGTGTGCCCTGGTTTCTAGGCCCAGCTCTTCCACAAACCGCTGGGAACTGGGGCAACCTCCACCCTCTCTTCACCTTGATATTTACCTCTGCCAGTGAACACAGTTGCGTTCCCCCTTCTCCCCCCTGTGAGGGAGGTAAGATCAGAGCCCCATCATGCGGGGCTGGGGGGCTCAGGAAGAAGAACTGACACCTGCACACAGGTAAGGCCTCCTTGTGCAGCAGGAACAACCAGGTGGCGCCTGCCTGTATGGCAGCCCCATCCACCTCCTTAGCTGCTCATTCTCTCAGCCATCCCATAGCATGTATTGAGTACCTGCTGCATGCCCATACTGTGCTGCCTTCCAGGGGTACACAGTTGAACACGTCCCTGCTCTGAGAGTCCCAGGGCATCAGGCTGGCCTCACCCACAGAGGGGCGTCAGGCCTGGTGCCCCCTGCTCAGAGTGTGCCCTCTCTGTGGGCAGAGGGAAGAAGAGTGTTGCCTGGCAGCATGATTACTAAGGGCACGTTACGTACATGAGAGGGGAACTGTGTCTCAGCACTCACTCTTGTGAGCACAGGATGCTGAGCTCTCCGGATGTGGGCTGCCCCAGGCTGGGGCTGGGGAGGCCTCTGGGACCCAGCCCAGCCCCGGCTCGCTCCCCAGATCGCCCAGCCAGTCACTACCGCGTGTACCAGAAGCAGCACCGGTTCAACAGCAACCCCCACTGGGACTTCGGGGCCTTCAGGAGGCTCGGCCACCTAGTGCGAGAGACTCAGGTCAACTTCTCCAGGTAATGCAGCTGGGCTGCTGGGGGACTCGAGGGGCCATGGGGCCACGCACTTGGTCACAGCCTCCTCCTCCATGGCCAATAGGAAGACTCAGGAGAGGAGGGGAGGCTGCTGACCATGTGGGAGATGAGGCCAGAAGAGACCACAGGCAGGCGAGGCCTCCTGAGGGCACACGTTGGGGTGGGGGGGGGGGGGGGGGGCGGGGTCACAGGGAGCTTCCCTGGACCACATTATTCATGTGTGTTGTGGGGGAGGCCCTGCCACGGCTCAACGTCACCCAGACTCAGCCTGCTGAGAGCAGCCCACCGAGGCTGACTCTCTGTATTCTGGCCCTTCACCCCCAGGTTTGTCCACCAGTTCTTAGATCCGGGCACATACGTGTTTCGAGACAATGCACTTCCCGAGAGCATTGTGGTGGTGTCGGTGAAAGAGAAGGGGATAGCCTGTGGCCCTGGCCTGTCCTCTGTGCAGCCCTGCTCCCCGTACCAGCTCTCCAGGCATGGCATCGTCAGGCACAGGCTGCCAACTCTGGGCCCAGACTGGGCAGTGATCACAGGTACTGACCCCAGACCAGAGTAGCCAGGACCTGGGGTTGGTGCCAGGAGTGTGGCACAGCAGAACCCCCAGCCCCATCTGTGACTCTGGGTACAGCCCCAAAGACTTCAGGTGTGCACAAGGACAAGCTTGCCCTTGAACTGGGGCTTCATTCGCCAGACAAAGAAAACTGAATTTCCTCCACTAGGGTCTCCTTTCTCACCCTCCCTTCCCCTCCACCTCAGTCCTGGGAGCTTCCCTGGGGAGTGAGTCCCCACAGCGGTGAGTGAGTCGCACCGTAGAGTACCAGGATCGCAGGGGTGCCTCCTCTAACCTCCTCTCTGGGTTTTCTCATCTTGTTTCCTTCTTGTCTTCATGAGTCAGCAGTCTGCACTGAGCTCTCCAGCTGAGCCCAGAGCATGGGGCATTCATGGCCCCCACCCAGGTGGGACAGAGAACACTGCCCTGCAGGGGCCAGGTCCTAAGCCACCTGGGCACAGGGCAGCCAGCAAGCCACACGAAGCACAGGGCAGTGCTGGGACGTGCCAGGAAGGCCAGCAGCAATGTCCTGGGAGGGGTCTTACATGGTGGGGTGTGGGGAGAGGAGCATTCCCAGGAGGACACCTGACATCACAAAGCCCCAGAGGCAGGAATGAGGTTGATCTACAGGGAGCTATGAGGAGTTAAAGCCTGAAGGCAGCAAGACCGAGAGACCAGGGCCAAGGGGCAAATGCGAAATGCTGCTCTGGGCGGGGGGGGGGGGGGCGGGCCCGAGCAGCCTGGGGAGGTTCTGAGTGGTCATCATGTGGCCCTTCCGCTCTCCCCGCAACTTTCAGGGGTGCTGCTGGCTGTTGGCTTGGCAACTGCGCTGCTGACAGGCCTGGGCCTTGTGCTGAGCCCCCCACTGGCCCAGACCTGCCCCGTCAGAGCTTGGAGACTCCGGGAGAGGGGCCTCAGGGAGCCTCACGTGCCTGCTGACTGCGTGCGTCTCCGGGACAGGTGAGTCCCTTTCTGCTCCTCACACATTTCCCAGCCCTGCCCCAGCCTAGGGACGGCCACTGCCCACTCTGGCCCTGCCTACACGCCTGAGCCTAGCACTGCCCTGTGGACTCAGGAAGGAATGCCCTCCTGAGCTGGCCTGTGGCGTTTGTCACCGGCTCCCCGGGTCCAAGAGAGCCCTGCGCCAGCCGTGTGTGTCTGTGCGCTGAGGCTGGGGCTTCCTTCCAGCCTTACCGTCCGTGAAGACCTCGGTCCTCAGGGCTCTGGGGAAGGAGCCAGCTGCAGGCAGAGAGCCGTTCCCCGGGACACAGGTACCACGCCGGCGTGCAGTGAGTCGTCCCTCTCCCCGTCCCCACTCAGCCTGCCCTCCACACCCCCTGCACCCCAGCCACACACTCTGGGGAGCATCTCATGTTTGTGCAGCACTGACAGTTTGCAGGACACTTCATGCTGTCCTTTGATCCTCACGACAGAGCCTAGAAGTGAGTGTTTTCAGGTGTTGTCCTGTCCCCATGTTATAGACAGAGAGAATGAGGCTCAGGGAGACGTGAGTGACTTGCCCAAGGTCCCCAGGTGGCAAGCGCTGGAGAGAGGGTGCCACTGGGTTTGAGGCGAGAGCTCTCTGGTCCTCCCTGTGCTGGTCAGGAGTTCCTGGGGCCCCAGGGCAATTCTCCAGCTGGTGGCTACCTTGCCCTAGCTCACCGCAGGGGCAGAAGCGAGGACCGTTCTCCAGGCTCCCTTTACACAATCACTCACCCATGCCTGTCAGTTCCTCTTCACACCTGGAGAACTGGGTGTTGCCTTGGTGCTCAGGAGGACCTCGGGGACCCAACCCTCCCCCTGTGGCCCCGGCCCCCAGCCCCGACTGTGAGCAGGGAGTACGTGCAGAGGGGCATGGAGGGAGGCTCCACGGAAGTGGGCCCTTCACCTGCTTGGGACAGCATCAGACGATAGGACAGAGGCCCTAAGTCCTCACTGACCTGGGTTCACACAGCTTGAAGGTCAACTCCACTGGTTCTTAACTGCAGAGTTGCAGGGACCACAGGAAGTGGGCTGAACGTGCAAGGGCCAGGGAGGGGGCGCAGAGAAATGAGTGGTTACAAGCATGATCATGGGATCAGACCAGTACTGGAGTCTTGCTAGCTGTGTGAACCTGAACACAGGCCTCCCCATAGCACACACCCCCTTACACACACACATGCACACACATGCACATGCCACACACATGCATATACACGCCCACACGTGCACATACATCATACACATGCACAGAAGCATGCACAATCGTGCCAGAACACATACACACTGTCCAGGGCTGGGCTGGCTCTGTGCTGTCCTGACTATGCCTTTGCATGGGGCTTAGAGGCTGGTCATCCCTCTGCTGGCGACTGTTCTGGACAGGGCCGACACCAAGAACTAACAAGCCAGGACAAGTCAGCCCCTCTCACCCCATGGCGCCCTCGTGGGTGATCTACAGGGTGGGCTGTGCTGAGTGTGGACAGTGTGGACATAGTGAGGGCTGCTAGAGCCAGAGACTGCCCCTGGCACTGTAACCGTTAAATGCAGCCTCTATTCAGGCCCAGCACAGGGCCGCGGCTCACTGCTGAGAGCTCCCATGGGAGGAGGGGGCCCAGCGGGTCTGACCTGGGGTGCCAGGACAGGGTTCCTTTGGTCGGAGGACTGGTCCCTGAGGGGAGGGTGAAGTGCCCCTTTGCTGTGGGGCGTATGACAGGGCAGATGGAGAGGGGCATCTCGATGGAGTGGGAGGACCCAGTCCTGTCTTCTGAAGATCTGCACTCCCACCCTCTTCCCACCTGACCAGCTGGTAGCTCAGGGGACAGGTCCTAAGCTGGCCACAGAGAGGGAGGATGGAAAGCAGGCTCCATCCAGGCCGGGCGGGTGTTGCTCTCAGAGTGAGAGCGGCCCCGTCGCATCGCCGGCATGGATGGGACTTCCCCTTCTCCCCACATGCACCCCCAGGCCTGGGACAGGGCGGCCTAGGGACTGGCAGCGGACGCTCACTCAGCTTCACATCCACGTTCCTGCAGGTGCCACCCAGCCGAGCCCCAGGCCAGCATGGGGCCTCACCCCACGTTTCTTCTTCTGCCTTCAAGACCCAGCTCCACACTCCACAGGGGAGAGGCAGCTGCACAGGGGCCTCCGTCCCCCAGACATGTCCTTGTAGCAGAGCAGAGGGCGTTTGAGGGAGAAGGAGGTCAAAGAGTTAAGGCTCTTCGCGGAGGGACGTTCCTGGGGATGAGAGAGAAGCCCACTCGGGCCCAGAGACTTGAGCAGGCAGCGGCCTCCATGGAGGGGCCCTGATTCGCTCTCCTGGAGGTGGCCTGGGTCACACGCCGCAGCCTGAAGGCCAGAGGAGGCCCCTTAGCCAGAGAAGCACGTGGTGAGCATCTGCCGTCTGCGGAGCGTGCACAGGGCACTGTGGGACTCCGAGGAGAAGCTCTTCAGCCCGGCTGGAGAAGAGTCCACAGAGCAGGGGGCCAGCTGGGACGAGACAGGGGAGCACAGGACAGTTGTGGGAATGTGGGGACAGTGAGATGAGTTCAGGTGGACGGAAGGGGTGGAGGTCACGCAGTCAGACACAGCCTGGAGGACCCAGCAAACAGCTCCCCGGGTGGTTGGCAGGTCGTCCAGGACAGGGAGATCCACCCTCAGCAGAGCTCTGGGGTGACGCCAGGCCCAGACAGACAGGCTGCAGGTCCTTGTCAGTCACACCCACACCACAGAAGGGGCTCTCTGCTGCCCCTGAGGTCCTCTCTCCTCCCCATGCTCCCGTCAAAACTGACCTCCGCCTTTCTTCACCAGAGCCGACGCTCCTCCCAGCATCTCTGCCCTCCTCGGCCCCTGATCCTGCTGCAGAGCTCTGAGGGGAGGAGGGAAGTGGCTGCGCCTGCACCCCTGGGCCCAGTGCCCTGCTCCTGGCTCCTGTTCATCTCACGTCTCACTCCAAGGCCTCTTCCTGCAGGGGAGCCACACCCTGTGAACACCCTAGAGGACTTCAGCGTCCGCACACTCTATGACAAGCTTGAGGACCAGAGCCTGCACTTGGTGGCCCAGCTGAGCAAGCACAGGAGCGACGCACTGGCCTTCTACAGGGGCGCCAGCCAGCAACTCCAGGGGCTCAAGGTCAGCCCCAATTCCCAGACAACCAAGCCACTATCATCCCCACTGCCCTGGGGAACAGCCACTCAGCCCCATCTGGAAATTGCCTGAGCCAAGAAGGACACTCATAATGCAGCCCTGGTTCTTCCAGGACTTTCTGCAGGGCCTCAGCATGACCGAGCGGCAAGATATGGGCAGAGGTGGAGACCTGGAGATGGGAGCCAAAGCCACTGCCAGGACAGACACTGGGCAGAGAGAGGAATGGTGCAGTGGTCACACTGCGGCTTCTCCAAGGGTGCGCTGGCAGCATCCTCTAGGTGAGAGGCAGGGCCTCGGGGTGGGGCTGTGACACTAGCTGGAAAGTCACAATATTAACTCTAACTTTGTAGAGCGCCTGACTGTGCATCTCACATTTACCATCTCGCCTGGTGTTCAGCACTCCTGTGCAGTAACTGACAGCATCGACCCTGAGCACCGAAGACTGTTCTGGGCCCAGGGAGGGGCGTGATTTGCGAGGGAGGGGAGACTCCGATGCCTCATGTCAGAGTGAGGTCTGGCCCAGCTCTCCTGCTGCCATGCCCACCGCCGTGCTCTAGGGCTGGCCTTGTGCAGGGCGCCAGGGTGACAGGGGCCCAAAGGCTCTTGGCAGTCTCCCTAGTTTATACTTTAGCTTTGTTTTTCTAAATGGCAAAAGTCATACACACCCCTTACAAGTGTTCCATTAGTGCAGAAAGTATATAAATGGGAAGCTGGAATCCACTTGCCCCGGCAGCCCGGCAGCCCCACAGGTCTGTAAGTGAATATTCTGAACGTTCATTTGCTCTTTTGTGAACCCCATGGAAGGCCCCTCCCACAACAGCTGATTCTCTGAAATGCTCCTGCCCCCAGGTGACTCTAGAGCTTTTCCTGGTTGTCGAGGCTTCTTCCTGCAGGACGTGGGGGTTGAGCTTCGCTGCAGGGAAGCACGTGTTCAGTGCCCACTGAGGCTCCCAGAGTGTGGCAGGACGGGGATGGTGTGGAGGGACATCCCTGGCCGTCTGCATGCTCTCTGGCTTCAGCCAAACTCAGAGATTACAGAGTCCAAAACCACGCATCACCCTGGGCAGTTCTGGCGGACGACAGCTGTGGGTGTGCAGTCCCCCAGCTACCCCTAAATGGCCCTCATGTCCACATGTTTGGGCCACTGAACAAAGCACAGCTCCGACTGCCATTGAGGGTGACCCTGCCTTCATGTTGTAAGTGGTCTGAGTCCGTCACCCCACTTTGCTTCTGGCCCCTCTCCCACCCTGTGAGTGCCCAGCAGGGGCCAGCCTGGGGAGGGAAGGGCGTCCGCAGCTGCTGTGTGCAAGGCCGTGTCATAGTCCCCGCAGGCAGGGAAGTCCAGAACTTAGGGCTCTGTGGTCCCCTCACCCAGCAACTCTGACCAGCCAGTCCCACCCTCAGCTCCCACTGGCAGTGGCTGCACACTGCCGGAGACTCTGCAAGCCCCTCCTGTGCTCTGAGACAGGGGGAGTGTTCGTGCCTCCCTGGCCAGGATCTGTGGGCGCTGGAGGAGACTGTTCCCTTCTAGGAACAAACAGCCGTGGGCTCAGCAAGGACTCCCCAGCCCCATAGCGTGATCCGTGAAGGCCTAACCTCAAGGCAGGAAAATCCAAGGTCGTTGCCGCAGGTCATCCATGTTTGAATCCACACCTCAGCATAAAAACAGCTGATCTTCCGTCTCCTGGAGCAGGTTGTCAGACAGCAGATTGTTGGCTTCTTAGAAACCAGTGGGTTGCAACTAGCATTAAAAAAATAAACTAGAAAGGAATAAAATTGAAACTATTGGAAGTAACACATGTATAAAAGCTAGTCTTGCTTCCCACAGCTCTCCTTGCTGTTTACACACACACACAGGAAGGTAGGAGCGATGAAGTCTTAGTGGGTTTGGTTCAGAAGTTTGGAAGCCACTGTCTGGGAGGAAGGCTAATAGTAGGAGAGCCTGCCCCTCGGTTCTGTGCACAGCGCCCTGGGGCTCTTGGGGGCTCTGAGACCCCAGATTCGGAGGGCGCTGTCTTCTGCAGCCCCGCGCTGTTGTAAACTCTGGGCAACCATTACCTCATTTAACCCACTCAGTTGTCACGGGAAACCTCTGAGTGATATTGTCATCATCTCCATTTTATAAAGGAGGGCACTATGGCCTAATGAGGCTAAAGTTCCCACCCAAAAGTCACACAGAGAGTGACAGAGCCAGTCCTGATCTCTGCTCCATCCCTGACGCGCCCATATGCCCCTAGCTAAAGGGCATAAAGGAACTCAGCTCACTAGCCCGAGGGCCCGTCACTCACCACCAGGCTCCAGTTCCCGGAGCCCGGGCACAGTCCTTCCCACGGAGCTCCCTGGCCCTTTTGGGGAGGCGGGCTGGCCAGCCCGGCCTGGGGTCTCATCCCTTGTTCCTCAGTGTAGATCACTCTCCACAAAGGGGTGTTTGGGGCTGAGGTCCAGGCACTTGTGTCACTTTTTGCATGAGTGCAGTCCTGGAATAAGGGGGCCATCTGTCCTCATCAGCCTTCCAGAACCCAGCCCCAGGGATGAAGAGTCAGGGAACAGGTCAGACAGATGCCAGAGACCCTCCCTGGTTTGTGTGTGTGTGATGAATGTGCATGTGTGCATGTGTGTGAGTGTGTTGTGTGTGCACTGCCTATGTGTGCATGTATGTGGTATGTGTGTGTGTGGTGTGCATGTTTGTGTGTGGCCTGTGGAACCCTGGAGACCAAGCCATGATGCCAAGAACCTTCCTTGATCTTCTCTCCAAACCATTCCCCCTTCCTAAATTTCTCAGCCATACACTTCTAGGCTGGGACATGTGGCCAAGTGATCATGAGTAAGAGAAGGACAAAGAAAGCTGCTTTCCTCGGAAATTCACCTGAGACTAAGCTGTAAACCTCTCTGTCCTGAAGACCCTCTCCATGGGCGCAGAGGGAGCTGGGTGTGGAGGGCTGAGTGAAGCCTACTCCATTCCCAGCTACTGCTAACTGAAGCCAACGATTTCAACTTTTTCTTTGTGGGGGGCACTTTTTTCCAAAAAAGTTATGTGATGAAGTTTTGGCAAATTAAAAAGAAAAAAGCAGTTAATCAACACTTTGGCGAAATTATCCTACAACCCAGAAAACTCTCTCCGGGTGGGTCTTCCAGGAAGTGTCACTGCGCAGCCAGGGGAGACCGTGCCGAGCCACGGCACTGCCCAGGCCGGGGTGTCGTGGGTGGCCTGGGAGACATGCAAGCAGAACACAGCACTTAGAAGCATAGAGCAGTCACAGGTAGCAGATTAGAAGCATAACTAAAAGATGGGTAGATCTGTAAACATGTCTGTGCTTAAAAAAACTAAGAAACAGAGTGAGATGTGTAGGAAGGGAAGAGACCCTGTATAAAAATGGAACCACTCATACACAGAACACCATGAAGGGTTCGTCATGGTTCATTCCACATACACGTAGCACACTGGAGCGACTGCCTGAAGGAAAGAGAGTGATGGAAGTGGGGTCTGGGATGAGAGAGAAACATAAAATAAAGAGGCGAGAGACACACACAACCACACACGAGCCTCCGAAAACAGGGACGAGTGAAGTCAGTGTTAGGCGGGGCATCTGTGGTCAGACAAGATGATGTGTCTGAGGTCCTTCTCCTTGTCCTTCCCCAGGCGGCACCCCCAGCATGTCTCCACTGGGCTTTCAGTCGAAGCTCGACAGAATGATTGCGGCCCTGGCATCTGCACTTTCTCACGCACGTGGGCAACCAGCCAGGGCCCAGCAGAAAGGTGACAGATTCCCCAAGGGCCTGTGTGTACAGAACAACTACCCTGTCAGTCTGACCCCATGGAGATTCAGTAGACACACACAAGCGTGCACACGCTCACACTCACATGCATGTGCACACTATACACAACCACACACATGCACAATTACATTCACACATGCAATGCACCACACACTCAGGCCATATATTCACACTCCACATATGCAAACACATGCACTCACACACAGGTACATGACCACACACATGCACACATTCCCACTCTTACAGACTACACACATTCACATGTGCACATACATCACACACTCACACATGACATACACATACACACATTACACCACACACTCACATTCACTCAGGCCTCACACCCTGCAGGTGGCCCTGCACTCTGGCCTGAAACCCAGGTGCGCGACCTGTGCTCATAGGTTCACCCCTGGCTTCGGCTCTGGATCTCCTCCGAGACGATTGTGGGAGACAATCTTCCCAGCCTGCTAGCTGATCTGGCCCCTCACACAGAGCCCGGGAGGGAAGCACAGCAGTGTCACAGGGAAGGAGGGTGCAGAGGGCCTCTGTCAAGGAGTACCCACACGGTGCACTCACAGCGCAATAGGGCAGCATCTGTGGTGGCACGTGTCCTCGAGGGGCCTAGAGGCAGTAAAAAGGGAAACCACAAGCCCTTAGCGGGCACTTGGGACCCCCAGGAGTGTCAGGCCGTCTGTAGCCGGGCCACACTGAGACATGCAATCACAAGCTCAGATCAGCGCACGTGGCTGTGTTGGTGAGCAGCGCTGCCCTCATTCATCACTGTGCTCTTCTGGGCCCAGAGCCGAAGAAAACTTACAGGACTGTCCATTCTTCCTAGGCCTCCGCTCAGGGGGGTGAACAGCCTCTTCCCTCCTGTCAACAAGACCCTCAACTGGTGAGTGACACGCTCCTGAAGTCCCGGCCTCAGCCCTCGGATGAGGAGCATCAAAGTGCAAGGTGGGGGCTGGCAGTGGCACCAAGGTCCCCCGCAGCCGTGTTCTTAGGGGTGGCCCTTAGCTCCCTGGCACTGAGAATCTTAGTTTCATTCATAACCAGAAACTGATTTAAAGCCTTAACCCGCTCAAATCCAGTGACAAGTGTCCGGGGCTCCCTGCCCACAGTAACCACCACTTTGTCTGCCGAGGGGTTCGCTGACGTGAGTGACTTGTCAGAACTCAGGTCATTTATTCGGGTTGTTCCCATCATGGGAGTGAGACCACATTCACTCTGGCTGACCCACCCCTCCTTGTCCCACTCCCTCCTCTGGTGCACATCTCTTCTGGGGAAGCTGTGTGGGCTCTGTTCTTCCTCCGAGCTGACTCCGAGGCTAGTGGTGGCTTGTGTGCTTGTGTTGACTGCATCTCTATCCATGTGTTTAGATGCACAGTCTGCTCTCCCCTGCATCCTCTTTTAATAATGATGAGGTAACAGTGGCTGCCAACAACGGCTGCCGGCTGTATTTACTGCTGCTGAGATGAGCACTTTATCTGCTTTCTACTTTAACCCTCACAACCGCCCCATGAAGTAGACACCGCCATCGCTAACTGCATTGAAAAGATGAGGAAACAGGCTCAGAGGTGAAGTTAAGGACGGAGCGGGGGTTCTAGCCCAGGAGGTCTGGCTCTCAGAGCCCACCCTGACTGCTTCTTTGCGCTGACTTCCCCTCTAATCCCTCAACCAAAGCCTCAGTCAACCCTTTCTCCCAGAAACATCTCTATTGATTTTCTTTTTGAAGGCGCCTAGGAAGCTTATACAAATAATTAAAGTCTCCTGCAGGCCAGGGGAGAGAAATCTAGACTCTCCTGCTGAAGTCCCAGGGCCTGGGGTCCCTGGAAGATCAGGGGCTCCAGAAAGAAGGGTCAGGAAAGGAAAGGCAAGTTCAGGATCCCTGAGACCTGGACTCCAGACTGGTTCTGCCCTGAACGCTGTGGATCTTGAGCAAAGCCTTTCCCACCAGCTCCATGAGCTACAGCGTGAGGATACTGTCACTCAGCAGATGTTTATTGCTGTCTCTGACGCAGGGCTGGAGGCGTCAGGAAGAACAAATGATTCTAATAAAAGGTTCTGGAGGTTTAAAGAAGTCTGCAAGGATCAAGAAAGGCTTTGTGACAGTCGTACCATTTAAGACAGGCTGTACAGCAAGGTTGGGGCCCCAAGGGCCAGCGGTGTGGGGAAAGGGTGTTCCTGGAGGGGTGGTGCTGACAGGGACGTGGAGGTGACACAGCCCAGTTCTGGCTCATGGACTGAGACCGTTCCAGAGGCCCAAAGGCTCCCTGGAGACAATGCAGCCCTCTCATTTCAAGGTGTGGACACTAAGATTAAGACGTAGAACTGAGTTGCCCAAGGTGTCTCTGGAGAGTACCGCAATGTGTTGGCCAGGGTCCCAGCACGAAGCGGCTGGTAGCTTCTAGATGAAAAACTTGATGACAATGTAATACGGGGCGATGTATAAAGGTGTGGGCAGATACATGTAACCACGCAGGTCAGTGCAGTTCCCTAGGGTGACCTCACAATTCCCTAAGCCTGAAAGACAGAGAGCAGTGACTGGAGCACAGAAGGGGCACCATGTGGAGAGGCCCTGACGGCCGCAGCCTTCAGCAGTGCAAAGCCAGCCTGACGTAGGGAAGGGGAGAAAATCCTTCCCCTCTACCCACCTCAGATTCTCTGCCTGGGTCCCTGTAAATTAGACTGACAAAAGGCAGATCAACAGGAGAAAGACAAACCGCAGTGCAGTGGCGTGTGCCTGGCCCAGACACATGGAGCCCGGGGATGAGCGGCTCAGAGGGGTGGTTGGAACTGGGGCTCAAGTAGCCGCTTAACCAAAGAACGATAACTCTGTAGAGAAGTGAAGACAAAGAAAAGGACTTTGAGCATCCAGGGGGGCAAACTGTGAGAAGGTAAACATGAGAGGGACGCGTGGCAGGTGTGGGCTGGTTTAGCAGGGTTTTGTGTAGGTTCTTCTGATGCCGTCTCTGCGCTGAAAGGATCTAGAGTTGACTCTGGTGACCAGCTTGTGTCCTTCCTGGTAGAGAGGGGAGGGGGACACCTTTAAAATGTTCGTCCTGCTCTTAGGCAAAGAGGGGAGGGCGGACACCTCTCTTGTATCTGCTGTTTCTCAAGTGCCTTCAGCTCAAAATGCTCCTTATGCCAAGTTGGCATATTTCAGGGTGGCATACCTGTCACTGAGCGATCACTCACCTGTGAGGCAGTGAAGCCTGTGGGGGTGCATTAGTCTAGCTTCAGGGAACCTAAGGGTTTGTCAGTTTCTCCTTCACTTTAACATCTCGTCCTTCTCTAATCTCAGACACCTCGGGGAGGAGTTAAAAGTGGCCAATGTCTTTTTTATTCTGGTAGGGGGGATGTACAAGTGGGCAGCAGAGGCCCAAAAGGGTGCCTCTCCTCCTCTTATTCCAGCCCCCAGAAGACCCCAGGACCTGGACGGCTCCGTCAGGGTAATGCCACAGGAGGGGACACTGAGAGCCCAGTTTCCGGACACAGGCACGGAGCCTTTCCTGAGCTGCAGGTAGGAGCCCAGCTCTGTGACCCAAGTCCTCTCCACATCAGAGGGCGCCTGGCCCACCGCATCCTCCAGCCCCTCACCCCACATGGGTTTGGCGCAGTCCAGCTGTCCCATCTCCTACCTGCTTGTTACCTACGCACCGTAGGCCACTCTGGGAGACAGAAAGCAAGTATAACATTGAGAAAAGTGACTGGGAAGAGATTTTGTGGAGAAAGAAATTAGGATTGGAGACCACTGGTCAAGAAATCACTCGTGGGGCTGGCCCCGTGGCCGAGTGGTTAAGTTTGCGCGCTCCACTGCAGGCGGCCCAGTGTTTCGTTAGTTCGAATCCTGGGCGCGGACATGGCACTGCTCATCAGACCACGCTGAGGCAGCGTCCCACATGCCACAACTAGAAGGACCCACAACGAAGAATACACAACTATGTACCGGGGGGCTTTGGGGAGAAAAAGGAAAAAAATAAAATCTTTAAAAAAAAAAAAAAAAAGAAATCACTCGTTCCATCAACAAGTGTTCATTGACTGTTAGAATACTCACAAGGGCTGGCGTGGAGCCTGTGCAGGTTTAAAAGAATTTTCACAACAATGGGAAAAATCCCAAAGGACAGCAACAATAGATATGATCACATAATAATGTAAAACAGGATTCTCTAGGTCAAAAATTGACCATTAATAGATACTTTTACTCTATTAGAAAAATATGTAAATGGTCCCACGAAAAGGAAATACAAAGAAGTAAAATTATAAGAAAAATGTTGACAGAATCTGAAAAACGTTCACTACACTAGATGCCTTTTTTAATCTACCTAAAATGTTTCACAGAGTCCTCAGTGCTTGTGAGGATTAAAGAGATGGACATCCCCCCATGCAGCTGGTGGAAGGGCAAAAAGTTAAAACCTTTCTGGAAAGCAATCTGGCAATTTGTATCAAAAGCCTCTAAAATATTCCTTCCGTTTGACTCAGTATCTCCAGGTCTAAGAAGCTCTCTCAGGGAAATAATTTTTTTTTTCTTAAAGATTGTCATCTGAGCTAACATCTGTTGCCAATTTTTTCTTTTTTTTCTTCTTCTTCCCAAAGCCCCCTCAGGACATAGTTGTATATTCTAGTTGTAGGTCCTTCTGGCTGTGCTATTTGGGACGCCGCCGCAGCATGGCCTCATGAGCAGGCCTCATGAGCAGGCCATGTCTGCACCCAGGATCTGAACTCGTGAAACCCTGGGTTGCTGAAGCGGAGCACGCAAACTTAACCACTCGGCCACGGGGCCGGCCCCATGGAAATAATTTTTAAATGCAAGCAAACATGAAGAAACATATTAATTGCAATTTTTTGTAATATAAAAATAAATGGAGCTGACCTAAACTTCCAATAATATAAGAGTTATCTGAATTATGGTAGAGACCTATCATGAAATATTAATGCTTCTACTAAAAATGATGGTATAGAGAAGTTTTAATGTCTTTAAAGTAAAAGATGAGGACAGAGAATTGCATATATGGCAGAGTTTCATATGTATCTGCGTATCTTAAAAGGAGAGAAAAGAACAGCAGAGAAAGAGAGGGCCTTGGAGGCGGAGCGAGCCCAGACAAGGGAGGGAGAAAGACTGCAGTGTGAGAGCGAGGACTGGCAGATGGGTTAGCCTGTGCGGCAGGACCAACCACGCAAAACCTCAGCAGTCCACAAGAGTAAGTGTCAGCCTCAGCTGATCGGTCCAGCTCGCCCGGCAGCTACAGTTCCAGATCCCAGCAGGGTGTGTGCGTTTGGCAGGGCCCCAGCTCTAAGCTGGGCTTGCCTGGGGCGCTGTAGTGGGCTAGTCTGGACACATCCTTCTCATGGCCGTGGCAGAATCCCAGAAGGCTTTGAGGCCCAGGCTCAGGCCTGGCACAGTGACTTCTGCCTATCCTAATGGCCAGAGCAAGTCAGAAGCTGGAACCCAGCATCAAGGGGTGAGAAAAATGCTCCCCCAGTGGGAGGGCACAGAGAGGGGCAAAGATCAGGGCCCTCAGCACAGCCTACCTCAGTGGATTAGGATGCCATTAATGCACTCATTCAGATGCTTACATATTATATTTACTAATATTCCACTCTGAACAAGGGTTCGCTTTCAAATTAGAAAAATGAAATTTGGGAGACTTTTTGTTCTGGCATATTTTTGTTTTTCATTGTCTTTTTAATCAAAAGATACTAGGGCAGATCTGTGTGAAAGGGAAGAGAAATGGGAAGTAAACCTATGAAACATAGTTTTTTGTCAACAGAGCAGCCTCAGAAATCCCTGTTTGGCTCACTCGCTTACAAGTGACCCTGCTTCTAAAGGTGCAGCACGTCCTCCGGCTCTCGCTGGCGCGGCTCCCGCGTGCACGTGCAGCCGGGTGAGCACGGACTGAGGAACTCTTTCTATGAGAAGAGCACTTGTTCCTTTTCCCACTTCATGAAGGTGAAATAGCAGATCCCGGGACAGCTCGTGACACTTGAGCGGCATGACGTGGGGAGCCACTGCTGTCCAAAATGCACGCTAACTATTTTATCCCTCATTCCCACGAACGAAGCCATGATTAGTTTTCTTTCTGCCAAATACGCAGGGAGCCACATCAGTGCCCAAGTAGAGCCGAAAGAAAAGGCGTTCTTTCCTGAGAGCCTCCTCTGAGCCAGGCCCCGGGCTCACACCGCTGTCACCAAGAAGCCCATCTGATCCTCAGTGGCCTTTGAGACATGCCTTCCTCTCCCACTCGGTGGTCAGACATGAAGGTTGAGCTCAGAAACGGGAAGGAACTTTGCCCAGGAGAGTTTCAAATCCCATCCTATCCACATCAAAACCGTGTGCTGTTTCTTCCGTTTCATGCTGCCTGACCTCATTCAGCATCACAAATGGGGCAGAGGAAGGACATCTTGCCCTTAGCTCCCCGTGCTCTTCCATGGCGTTTCCAGGCTGAGGGGCTGAGTGTGAGGGAGAAGCGGACTCACAGCCGTGACAAACCCCACTCCCCCACCCCCCCCACCCCCGCTGAGGGGACTGGCAGTCAGTCAGCAGGCAGCCTCAGAGTCCACTCTCATTCCAGACATTGAGAACCATGCACATGCTGCAAAGCACCACCTGTAAATGGACACTACTAGACAGTACTTGAAACTTCTACCTCCCTATTTCTTCACTTCTCCTTGATGTTTCCCATCTGTTTGCCTCTCGGCACTGCTTTCCTGGTGACTCCCTCACAAGTTTCTACAGACTCACTGTGGCTAGGCCTATGTGTGATCCATCAATCACATTGCTATGCTCTTGACATTGTTTCATTTCTAGATTTCTCTTTATTTCCATAATGTTCTTGTTCTTGCCTTATGGACACTATTCCTTCTTTTGTCTTTCTTCACGCTTTAAACATGTTTATATGACAGTCATGCTTATATCTTTATATGACAATCATGCTTAGATCTCACTGTTATCTCTAGTTTCTTGGGTATATTTTCATTGTGTCTACTGGCTCTCTCACCATTGTTTGTGTTTTCACCTTCAGTGGGACTGTCCTCTGTGCGGGCCTCCCTGTGGAGCAATTGTGGTTGTCTCTACTCGCATGCTATAGGGTTCCTTGCTTTCCGTCCTGTTTGTAGATTAGTTTCCACATCTCCCACCTGGGTAGAGAGTTCCGGCCTCCTGCAGGGTGCTGCACAGCCCCATGGTTCCAATTTCTCACATCAGTTCTGTTCCAACCTCAGCCCTGAACAAGAAGCCTGCTCAGCCACGGGGCTATGTGCACAGCCAGATGCAGGCTTTTTATTCCAGTTAAGAGAAGGGACAGCCAATTCTTGGGTCCAGACTTGAAGCAGGCAGCGCTGGACCAGTTCCCACCATAAATGGGCTTGTGGCCTCAAGGCCTGCCAAAGTGGGGAGTTAACGCCTCAGCCTCTAAGGAGGAATACCCACATGCCACATGCCTTCAACTCCCTCCTACCTCTGACTTGTCTCTTCATCTCCTCACTCCCATTCAAATGTGGTCCTGCATTTGTATTTTTATTTACTTATTTATTTATTTATTCATTTATTTATTTATTTTATTTCCGGAAGACTGGCCCTGAGCTAACATCTGTGCCCATCCTCCTCTACTTTATATGTGGGATGCCTGCCACAGCATGGCTTGATAAGTAGTGTGTAGGTCTGTGTCCAGGATCTGAACAGGCAAACCCCAAGTTGCCAAAGCAGCATGCAAACTTAACCACTGTGCCACTAGGCCAGACCCTGTGAATTTGTATTTGTATTTTGTCTGGCATTTCATGTATGGAGCAAAAGGTAGGCTTTCTGTGACAGCTGAGTTCACCCTGCTATCAGACGTTGTGTTAACTCATGGGATGCCCCACAGATAGCTCAATTTAATATGTTCAAAAGCAAACCCATCAGCATCCACAATGTCCTATGAACTCTTGGATCCTTGCTTCTATCTTTCTGCTTCATGACCCTTAGCACATGACTTTCATCTTGATGGTCACTTATGGTCACAAGATGGCTGCTGGAAGGGCCAAAACGTAAAAGGGCACACAGGCCAACTAAATGAGCTCTCTTTCTAAAGAGGATTTCCAGAATCCATCCCTGCAACAACTTTCTTTTACATCTCATTGGCCAAAACTTAGTCATATGGTAATCTCTATATACAAGAGACTCTGAGATAAGCAGTTGTTCAGTTGGGCACAAGACACTCCCAACAAATTGAGTTCTATTAATAACGAAGTCTCTGCCAGGAGTGATGTCAGCATCATGGTGGAGTGAGCTGCCCCAGTAACCTCTCCTCCAACATACAATGAAAAGGACATCCATACTCTGAGAGAGGACATGCAGACACAACACAAAAAACGTCTGAGAGACCCACGCAGTCATGCAACAGAGGGTGGAGAGGCTGGGCCCCTCAGAGGAGGTGGAATGGGGTAAGAGAAAACTTCACTCCCTTCCCTAAAGACTGCAATCCAGGACCGCAGGAGGTCTACAAGAGGGAAGGAATGGGGGAGGGGATGTTTGTTCACAGGAACATCAAAGGTCAGTGGTCGGCTGTTGCAGCCTAGAGGGAAGCCCCCTATGGGGGTGAAAGCTATCATGAGGCTCATCAAGCCAGCACCCCAGGAGAGCAGATGGTGAGGGCAGAGCAAGAAAATCCCAAGAGCACGCAGGAGAAGGCACCCCTCACCAACCCACACAGCACCAGCTCCAGAGCCTGGGATCTTGGCTGAAGGTAGAGGGCTCAGAATACGTGGATCTTGACCCCAACCCAGTGGCGATAGGTGGTAACTGCTACCAAAAAACCAGGATGTCAAAAAACAGAGCTACACCCTCTAGCAATATCAAACATTACATTAGATCTCCAGACCAGAGAGAAAACGATAAGTACCCAGAAATCAGTCCCAAGGACACAGAAATGTACAACATAAATGACAAAGAATTTAAAATAGCTGTCATCAAAAAACTCAATGAGTTAAAAGAGAATGTAGAGCAACAAATCAACAAGTTCAGCAGCTACTTCACAAAAGAGATTGCAACTATAAAGAAGAATCAATCAGAAATATTAGAGATGAAAGACACAATGAAAGAAATAAAACAAAATATGGATTCTCTGAACACTTTAGCAGACACCATAGAGGAGCATATCAGCATAATCGAAGATAGACATGTTGAAATACTCCAGATAGAGGAGGAGAAAGAACTAAGACTGAAAAGAAGTGAAGAAAGTCTCTGAGAAATATCTGACTCAATAAGAAATGCAACATAAGAATTATAGGTATTCGAGAAGGAGAATAAGCAGAAAGCTTGTTCAAAGAAATGATAGCAGAGAACTTCCCAAACCCAGGGAAGGAGACGGAAATCCATTTGGAAGAAGCTATCTGATCTCCTAAATATGTCAATGTGAAAAGACCTATGGCAAGGCATATAGTAGTGAAACTGGCAAAAGCGAACAACAAAGAATATTAAGGGCAGCAAGGCAGAAGAAAATAACCTATAAAGGAACCCCTATCAGGCTTTCAGCAGATTTCTCTGCAGAAACCATACAGGCTAGGAGAGACTGGAGTGACATATTCAAATCTTTGAAGGACAAAAGCTTTCAGCCATGAATACTCTATCCAGCAAAAATATCCTTCAGATATGATGGAGAAATAAAAACTTTCCCAGAGAAACATAAGCTAAGGGAGTTCATAGTCACAAGACGCCCCCTACAAGAAATCCTCAAGAAGGTCCTCATACCTGAAAAAAAGAAGGCGGGGGGAGAAAGGGATTAAAAAGCACAAAGTAAGGAGATAAATAGGTAGACAGGATCAGAGCAGGATAGCAAATACTCAAGTATAGCATTAAAGACAAAGGGAAGGAAAACACCAAAAACAAAGATAAGCTTGTTGTTTTAACCACAAAGTCATAACACAAGATGGAATAAGATGTGAGAAAAACAACTTAGGAGGGGATGAGGGGAGAGACCAAATTAATTTAGTCTAAGGAAACAAGAGGCCCTCAGAAAAGAAAATCTTATCCACGAGATTTTGCATACAAATCTCATGGTAACCACTAAAGAAAAAAGCAGAACAGAGATACCAATAATAAATCAGGAGAAAACAAAGAAACACATCGTAAAAAACTATATAACTCAAGTGGTAGACCAAAATGCAGGATGAGAAACAAAGGAAATGCAGGAGAACCAGAAAACAAGTGATAATATGACAGCATTAAGCCCTCGTATATTGATAATCTCCTTAAATGTAAATGCATTGAATTCTCCAATAAAAAGACACAGAGTGGCGAGATGGATTAAAGAACAAGACCCAACAATATGCTGCCTCCAGGAAACACATCTCAGCTCCGATGACAAACACAGGCTCAGAGTGAAGGGATGGAAGATGATACTTT
Organism: Equus przewalskii; assembly: GCF_037783145.1. Taxonomy (NCBI): domain Eukaryota; kingdom Metazoa; phylum Chordata; class Mammalia; order Perissodactyla; family Equidae; genus Equus; species Equus przewalskii. Next base: position 173,481 of record NC_091847.1, read on the forward strand.
AAGCTAATGACAAACAAAAGAAAGCAGGTGTTGCCATCCTTCTATCAGACAAAGCAGACTTCAAGATAACACAGATAAAGAGAGACAAAGAGGGGCAGTATATAATGATCAAAGGGACACTCCATCAAGAAGAAATAATACATAAATATCTATGTACCCAACACAGGAGCACCAAAGTACATAAAGCAACTATTAACAAACCTAAAAGAAGATATTAATAATAACACAATAATAGTAGGGGATCTCAACACTACACTGACATCAATGGATAGATCATCCAGACAGAAAATCAACAAGCAAACGGTGGAATTAAATGAAGAGCTAGACCAGTTGGACTTAATAGACATATATAGGACACTCCACCCAAAAACAGCAGAATACACATTCTTCTCAAGTGTGCACAGAACATTCTCAAGGATAGACTATATGTTGAGAAATAAGGAAAGCCTCAATAAATTTAAGAAGATTGAAATAATAACAAGCATCTTTTCTGATCACAATGCTATAAAGATAGAAATCAATTACAAGGAAAATGCTGACATAAGGACAAAGATGTGGAGACTAAACAACATGCTATTGAATAAGCAATGGATAATTGAAGAAATTAAAGGAGAAATCAAAAAATGTCTGAAGACAAATGAAAATATACCATGCCAACTCATATGGGATGCAGCAAAAGCCATATTAAGAGGAAAATTCATCACACTATAGGCTCACTTTAACAAACAAGAAAAATCCCAAATGAGCAATCTCAAACTACACCTAAGTGAATTAGAAAAAGAAGAACAAACAAAGCCCAAATTCAAGAGAAGAAGAGAAATAGTAAAAATCAGAGCAGAAATAAATGCTATCGAAACAAAAAAGTCAGTAGAAAGGATCGATGAAATAAAGAGCTGTTTCTTTGAGAGGGTAAATAAAATTGACAAACCCTTAGCCACACTTACAAAGAAAAAATGAGAGAAAGCTCAGATAAATAAAATTAGAAGTGAAAGAGGAGAAATAACAACAGATACCACAGAAATATAATGGATTATAAGAAAATACTACAAAAAACTATATGTTAACAAAATGGAGAATCTAGAGGAAATGGATAAATTCATAGACTCGTACAACTTCCCAAAGCTGAATCAAGAAGAAATAGATAATCTGAATAGACCAATCACAGTAAAGAGACTGAAACAGTAATCAAAAGCATCCCAAAGAATAAAAGCCCAGGACCAGATGGCTTCCCTGGGGAATTCTACCAAACTTTCAGAGAGGATTTAATACCTATCCTTCTCAAGTTATTCCAAAAAATCAGGGAAGATGGAACACTTCCTAACACATTCTACGAGGCCAACATCACTCTGATACCAAAGCCTGACAAGGACAACACAAAAAAGGAAAATTACAGGCCAATATCACTGATGAACATAGAAGCAAAAATCCTTAACAAAATATTGGCAGCCCGAATACAGCAATACATCAAAAAGATCATACATCATGATCAAGTGGGATTTATTCTACGGACACAGGGATGGTTCAACATCTGCAAATCGATCAATGTGATATATCACATCCACAAAATGATGAATAAAAACCACATGATCATCTCAACAGATGGAGAGAAAGCATTTGACAAGCTACAACAGCCATTTATGATAAAAAAATTCTTAACAAAATGATGATAGAAGGAAATTACCTCAACATAATAAAGGCATGACAAACCCACAGCCAACATCATACTCAACGGGAAAAAGCTGAACGCAATCCCTCTGAGAACAGGGACAAGACAAGGATGCCCACTATCACCACTCATTCAACAGAGTACTGGAGGTTTTGGCCAGAGCAATTAGGCAAGAGAAAGGAATAAAAGGAATCCAAATAGGGAATGAAGAAATGAAACTCTCGCTGTTTGCAGATGACATGATCTTATATATAGAAAACCCTAACGAATCCATCAGAAACTATTAGAAATAATTAACAACTACAGTAAATTTGTGGGGTACAAAATCAACTTACAAACATCAGTTGCATTTCTGCACTCTAACAACGAACTTATGGAAAGAGAACTCAAGAATACAACTCCCTTTACAATTGCAACAAAAAGAATAAAGCACCTAGGAATAAATATAACCAAGGAGGTGAAGGATTTATACAATGAAAACTATAAGACATTATTGAAAGAAATAGATAATGACATAAAGAGATGGAAAGAGATTCCATGCACATGGATTGGAAGAATAAACATAGTTAAAATGTCCATCCTACCCAAAGTAATCTACAGATTCAGTGCAATCCCAATCAGAATCCCAATGACATTCTTCACGGAAATAGAACAAAGAATCCTAAAATTCATATAGGGCAACCAAAGACCCTGAATTGCTAAGAAAAAAACAAGAACGAAGTTGGAGGCATCACAATCCCTGACTTCAAAATGTACTACAAAGCCATAGTGATCAAAACAGCATGGTACTGGTACGAAAACAGACACACAAATCAATGGAACAGAACTGAAAGCCCAGAAATAAACCTGCACATCTATGGACAGCTAATCTTCGACAAAGGTGCCAAGAACATACAATGGAGAAAAGACAGTCTCTTCAGTGAATGGTGTCAGGAAAACTGGACAGCCACATGCCAATGAATGAAGGTAGACCATTATCTCACACGATACACAAAAATAAACTCAAAATGGATCAAAGACTTGAAGATAAGTCCTGAAACCATAAAACTCCTGGAAGATAATATAGGTAGAACACTCTTTGACATCGAACTTAAAAGCATCTTTTTGAATACCATGTCTTCTCAGACAAGAGAAACAAAAGAAAAAATAAACAAGTGGGAGTTCATCAGACTAAAGAGCTTCTGCAAAGCAAAAGAAACTAGGATCAAAACAAAGAGACAACCCACCAACTGGGAGAAAACATTTGCAAATCATATATCTGATAAGGGGTTAATCTCCATAATATATAAGGAACTCACACATCTGAACAACAAAAACTGAAACAGCCTGATAAAAAAAAATGGGCAGAGGAGATGAATAGACATTTTTCCAAAGAAGATACACAGATGGCTAATAAACACATGAAAAGATGTTCAACATCACTAATCATCAGGGAAATGCAAATCAAAACTACACTAAGATACCACCTAACAGTAAAATGGCTGTAATCACTAAGACTAAAAATAACGAATGTTGGAGAGGTTGTAGAGAAAAGGAAACCCTTGTACACTACTGGTGGGAATGCAAACTGGTGCAGCCACCAGGGAAAACAATATGGAGATTCCTCAAAAAACTAAAAATAGAAATACCATATGACCCAGCTATCCCACTACTGGGTATCTACCCAAAAAACTCAAAATCAACAATCCAAAGTAACATATGCACCCCCATGTTCATTGCAGCACTATTCACAATAGCCAAGACATGGAAGCAATCCAAGCGCCCATCAACTGATAACTGGATGAAGAAGATGTGGTTTATATATACAATGGAACACTACTCAGCCATAAAAAAAGACAAAAATCATCCCATTTGCAACAACATGGATGGACCTGGAGGGAATTATGCTAAGTGAAATAAGCCAGACTGAGAAAGACGAACACCACATGATTTCACCCGTATGTGGAAGATAAACTCATGGACAAAGAAAACAGTTCAGTGTTTACTAGGGGAAGGGGGTTGGGGATGGGCACAGCAGGTGAAGGGGAGCACTTAAGTGGTGACGGACAAGAAATAATGTACAACTGAAATTTCACAGTGATGTAAACTATTATGAATTCAAATTTTAAAATTTTAAAAATTAAAAACATCCCCCCAAAAATTACAAATTGCAAACAAAAGTCTCTGCCACTATAGCTGAGACTAGCATGCCAGGCCCCTCATGGCCTGCCATCCCCAGCTCCTACCTCCATTTCTACAGCATCATCTCCTTCCACTTTTCCAAACAAATTCCATGCTGCCACCAAACTGAACTTTGTCTACTTCCCACAACAAGCTGAACATCCCCTCCAGTAACACTCATCATTCGTAAGTCCTTATCTTATGTCTACCATTCTTGACAGACTGTAAACCCCATGGAAGTTCACTAATGGAGTTCCAGAACTGACCATTGGCTTGACACATACTGGGGGCTCAATAAATCTTTCCTTACTTATCAGTGGATGGATGGATGAGTGGATGGACAGACTGACAGATGGATGAATTTTCCCTGTGCGCTCTCATATGAGTGAATGGATGGATGGAGGACTGACAGATGGAGGAATGTTCCCTGTGCTCTCTCATATGAGTAAATGGATGGATGGATGGATAGATGGATGGATGGACCAACAGATGGACAAATGTTCCCTGTGCTGTCTCATATGAGTGGATGGATGGATGGATGGATGGGAGGATGGATGGATAGATGGATGGGCTGACTGACAGGTGGAGAAATGTTTCTTATACTCTTTCATATCTTTGTGTTTTCATACATGCTGTTCCCTTTACCTAGCATGCCTTTCTCCCTTCGTCCGCCCAGCTAATTCCTATTGATCACTAAAATCATTGAGATGTCCTCTCTCTCCAGAAAGCTCTCCCTTACCACACCTCCCTGGGTTAGGTGTCCTGCTTTTCGTTCCTGTAGCCCCTGTGCATTCCTCTACAAAGCCTTTACTATGCTGGAATGTAGGTCTGGGTTTACTTGTCTTTAGGCTCTGAGCTCCTTCAGAGCAGACCCGACTTCACTCTTACCCAGTGCTGATCCCACTGTCTGGGAGAGGAGCTCAATGGATTTTTAATGAAATTGGAATAAAAGTAAAAGTAATGAAGACTCTACGTCCCTTGTTTCTAGAGAAAGATATGGCAGGTGGAAGACATCATGGACGAACTGAATAAAGAGTTCTTCCAGCTCACTGCTCAAGCCCTAGAGCTCCAGAAAGAAGAGCACCAGCCAGACCACCTGCCCCCAAGGAAACACAGTACATTTGCGGTAAGCCCAGCAGGTCACCATCTCAGCTCCCGCGGAGTCCACAGAGAGCTGGGGCTCATGGTGTGGGGCTCACGGAGTCCAGCCCCTTCCATAGAACAACCAGCTCTGACCAGAAAGCCCACCAGCCAAAGTCCGGCTTTGCTTGTTTGGTTTGGCAAATGGATCCAGAGACAGGGAAGCACACTCAATTAGTAGAAGAATGGCCGGGAAAGATTGAGGAAGGGCATGAAAAAGGGAGCAATAAAAATAGCTATTCAGATGCAGCGTAAATAGTAGCACATGGTTCTGGAACAAGGAGTTTTCCAGGAGATGCATCATTCATCTAGATTGTCCCCCGTCCTGAACCAGGCTTCTGAAGGTGTCGACATAGGGAAGGTTGGAGAGGAATAAGCAAGGGATAGAAGTGATCATTCAGTTGTGTCTTCATGAGCTCAGTAAAATGTTATTTACTAAAGCAGGCGGCCAACTTGCAGACCTTAGTTTTGCCGGTTTGATTTTTTAAATACTGCATTAAAACACCATTTCTTTTGACCTGAGTTCTTGGCACCCCCTTGACTTTTGCCCAAGCCCAGGGCCTCCCTTGTCCCAGCCTCATCCCTGCCTTCCTGAGCTGCTCAGAATGGACAACACTCTGGATGGTGGAGGGCGGGGTGGGCACCTCCTCTCACCAGCTTCCTGGAGCAGACATCTGTGCCGGGACACCTGTGTTACCAAGGATCCCCTCTTCATGACCAGGGAGAGCTGCCACAGCGACCTGAGCCACCTGCCGCAGTGACCCTGGGAGGGGGCCCAGGGGCTGGTGATGGGGAGAGCTGCGATGCTCCCTGAGTTCAGAGAATTCCATGAGAACATCTTGTGTGCCTGGGCCTTGATGTTGGGAGGTCTGGAAAAATCAGTTCTTCTTAGTCAACTGACCTTTCTTTTAAGACTAAATGGCAATAAAGGCACCCATGCTCTTGTCGATGAAAATAATCCATAACCAATCTATAAATGAAAATTTGGGTGAGTTTATTCTGAGCTGAAATCTGAGACCATGGCCCAGGGCCTTTCTTCCCGAAAGAAGAAAGGGCACCAAAGAAGTGAGGTATACAGAGTGGTTATATACCCCCAAACAGGCTGTTTCACATATGATTGAAATGTCCCTCCCACAATAGTCACAAGATTGCCCTGTCAGCCACAGCGCTTAATGGACACAGCAGGTAGTGGGTCTGCTCTCTCGGAGGGCATAACAGGAGGCAAGTCTATTGTCTTGAGCTGGGTGGTCACAGGTGAGCCCAGCAATCAGTTTCTAGCCTAAGGAAAGATGCTTAATCCTTAAAGAAATGCCAACGTTGGGAGGGGGAGGGAAGTTGCACTTTTATCTCAAGGGCCTTTGCTCTTGCCATAGGGAATATCTAAAGCAGACATACAATGCATGCTCAATGGCCTCGGTCAGGCCCTTTTGGAAAGACAAGGTCAGGCCACATTAGGTTTACACAAAATGGCTTCCTCATATTCTCCAATATATCCTATTACTTGCCATTTTTATTTGTCACTCTCAAAGGACTGCAGGAAAAATTATCTTGTATGCAAACCGGGTATGGCGGGGCCATGTAACAGCCATGAAATGCACAAATTCCCTACCTGGGGGACTGCAGAAACAGTGTTTCCTAAGGCATAAAGGGTCCCTGAACCCCATGATCCTTGAACCCCCAAGGTCGGTCCTCCCTGTGAAACCCAAAGGCAGAGGCCAGCCTCCCATTGTGTTCTCTTCTCAACGTGTTCATCATACATTCGCTGAGCTTCATCCAGACTCCTTCCACAGAGGGCACACTAAGCTGTGGGGTCAGTTCCTCTGGAAGCAGCTCCCCGCCCCCAGACAAGCAGCTGTGACGCCAGGGCCACTGTGGGGTTGATGCGAGGTCGGTGAGCCGAGGAGTCGAAAGAAAGATTTCTTGGACTCTCAAGATCTGGCAGTAGTGCTCTTTTATTTAGAGAATAGTGGGGAATAGCATGGGGACAGGGCCCATGGGCAGTCAGAGCTTCTGCTGCTGCTTCTGCCGCCCCCGCTGGCATGGGGACAGGACCCATGGGCAGTCAGAGCTCCTGCTGCTGCCCCGAGTTGAGGGTTAGGGCTAAATTTAAGGCATAGGTATATGATTCATCTCTTTACAAGACAAAGGAAAGAACATGAAAAAAAAGTTAAAATGGTATCAGTGCAGGTGGGGTCTGGTCATTGGGTGATCCCATGACTTTTAGACAAGAATCAAATCGGATTAAGTAAAGGTTAGAAAGGTTAGACGCCACCACCCTAAACCAGTTATATGAGATTGCCAGACAGCAACCAACTTAAGTTCTTGCCTTCCCCATTAAGAGCTTCTAGGGACAAGGTCATCTCTCCTCTTCTTCCTGGTACAGAGAGGGAGGCACCTTTTACAGATAGAGATTTACCTTACAAATGTAAATGTATCCCAACAAGGGCAAGTTCCATTCCCCAGAGCCTCCTTCCCTGTGCCAGTTTATCGAAAGCAATCAGACCAAAACAATCCTGATGCCAAAGAGACATATCCTGGGGTGGCCAATTTCAGGTCCCTACAAGGTCATCCCCCCTTCCTTCACAAACGCAAATGTCTCAAAAGGGCAAGCAAAATTCCAGTCCTCGGAGCCTGCTTCTCATCTGCAGTTTTAAAAGCAACCAGCCTAAAAATCCTCATCATAAACCATTTTAAAATTAAGCAGCCTAAAAATCCTCATCAGGGTGACCAGGTGCAGGGCGTATCATCTGACGTATTGAGGGGCTCAGAAGATAGTGATTTTGGTGAGGATAAAGTAACAGGAAAACTTCCTGCTTAAAGAGACATTATATAAATATCCCTGGTATGAAGGAAGGAAAAAAACAGGATGAGCTGAGGGGCTATAGAATGCCACAAGATTTAATTATTCAATAAATGTTCCAAACTATTAAACACAACGATTGTGTAATGACGTAATTAGTTGTTGTTGTGCATTAATGTGGTAACATGAACTCAGGGGACACAATGTCTTCATTAATCAGCCACGGGGTCAATCCCTGGAGCTAATCTTCCCAAGCGTTGGGATGAGTGTCATTGCCTAGAGACTGCCAGGGTGACAAGGTCATGCCCAGGTCACACGGTGGGTTCAGGGCAGAGAGAGCTCAGAACTCTCAGGGCTCACATCTCCGCTTTCCTTTTGTGTCCTTTTCAGGTGGTTCCCAGCATCTTCCCTCATGCAGAGCAGGAAGACAGACCTAACCCAGCAGAGGCAGGCGGCCCAGACAGAAAGAGTGTGGGAACCTGGGCCCTGAAGAGCGAGCAGGCCCTGATCCTGGCGGTGAGGAGAGCCTGCCTGGTTCAGAGGATCCAAGGCCTGGACTGGGAGCTGTCCCTGCTCCTCCAGGTGGCAGAGGGCAGCACGTGTGCAGGAGGGAGCCAGCCCAGCCTGGGGAGACGCTGAGTCACACAGGGTGCTGCGGTGGCCATCTGTGGCAGTGCCTTCTCCACAAAGAACATGGCCAGGTTACTCTGCGCACTCCAGGCAGGAAGACGTAGGCGTCTGAGGGCCCGCCCTGGCTGGGAGTGTGAGCTCGGTTATGGCATGCTCCTATCTGGTAACGCCCAGGTTTCTTTCAGAGCCTGGACCTCGGCTTGTGCTGATTGCTATCTGTGATCCTTTGGGGTGAGGGAAAATAAAGTCACACAGGTTGAGAATATCAACGTGTGTTCCCATCGCTAAGTCCATCCCTCAATCCTCTCATCAGGGCCCTGGCCATTGGATGCTGTGGTCCCCCAAAACCTCACTTGGGGCACCTGGCTTCAGGGGTGAGATGTGCTTGGGGTAGGGACCATGAGAACCTAGGTGCAGCTGCAGCTTCCAGCCCCATCTTCCATCACTGGGCCATGTCCCCTTGCTGGCTCTGGTGATCTCTTGGAGGACAGAGAGGCAGGCGGTACCCTGGGCCAGCCTCCTGCACTGCTCTGAGGGCCTCCAGCACCAGAGGAGCCTCTCTGCCTCCAGGGGAGAGCCCTCTGCCCTCAGGGCCTGTGCTCAAGCGGTTCTCTCCTCCGAAGGCCCTCCTCCCTTTCTCCTGTCACGCCAGCTGAAACTCTCTTCACCCTCTAGGACCTACCCCAGAGGCTACTCGCTCCACGAAGCTCTTCCTGACCCCTCCCCATCTCTCCTTCTGTCAATCCTCATGCCATCTTGTTTCTACCATTTGCCTTATTCCTACTACAGTGGTTTGTGCCATATTTTATCTTCCCTTCTAGAATATAAGTTTCTTAAAGGCAGAAAGTATGACACACACACACACCCCATTCAGCACGTTGCTTCCCACATACAGGGGGTATCATGACCCAGAAATGATTCATGAATTTAACTGGCCACGTGGATACAGACACTAACCCTGAAATCACACCATCACGTCGGGTCCACAACAGCACACGGGAAACTGCAGAAGAAAACAGCATAGAACTGAGTGCCAACCTGGTGGGCACACTGGAGCGGAGGAAGGCACTCGGAGGTGAGGGAGATGGCTCTAGGGCCGGAGCTTGGGACCACTTCAAGGAGGGGCTAGGACTTGACCAAGCCTTCCAGAGTGGGAAACATGGATGATTGGGAAGAGGTAGGGAGAAGGGAGAGCATTTCAGGCTGCTTAGGTGGCTGGAAAGAGAGAGAGATGAGAGAGAAGAGCATGCAAAGTCTAGTGCTCCTAGGCCTACAGCCAGGCCAGCGCTGAGGCTGCCAGGCCAGCCCACAGGACCATGTCCAGCCTCTTCTGATGGCCAGGGTCAAGGCAAGGCACTCAGCCATCACAGCGACCAGATCGAGCCACGCCTGGATTCTGATAGCTTGTCAACTTGATCAAATGCATTCAGTCCCCTCTGTGGAGCTGTCCTGCAGGCACAGGGCCTGGAGGAGGAAGCCTCAGCCTGCCGTTCATTGGGTCTGTCAGCATGGCCACTCCCTGTCGTGCCTCATATGCTTCAGGAGGAAACTCTCTGGGGAGACTCTCCCCCTGCCAGAAGCTTCCACTGCCATAAGGGGCGTGAGTCTCCAAGGTCTCTTCTACCTGTAAGATCCTACAGTTCAGAGCTCCTGGCCACAGAGGGAGGGGCAAGCTGCCACAGGGGCCAAAGTCCCAACTCGAGTCCTCGCTAGTGGGCAAGGGGTGAGAAGAAGGGCTCTGCTGCCCCCTGCTGGTTTTTGTTTCTCTGGCCGGTACAACCTTCTCAGAAATGTTCATCACTGTTCTCTGTGGAGGTGAGTAACTCCTGTCCCTTTCAGTGGCAGTGAGTCCCTGGGCCGGGACAGAAGGGAGGTCACTCCCTACTCCAGGGGGAAAAAACTCACCAATGATGCTGACTCCCCACTGACCCCAGGCCTCCAGGCAGCTCTTCATGTACTCAAGCTGCTTTCCAGTGGCCTCTGGGAGTGACATTGCTGACCCCCTAGTGACCTAGAAATCCCATTCCAGCCACCATCGAACACCAAAACACAGCCCAGATCTGTGTCTGTCTGTCCATACTCATGTCAGACACGTGGTTCAGGGTGGACCGAGGCCCAGAAGTGAGCTGAAACAGAGAGGCTCGGGAGCCCTCAGGGATCGTCTACAAGAGGGGTCCCATCCATGAGTCTGAAGGATCACCTGGAAAGAGTTAACTGGAATAGGAGGCGTGTCCACCCAGATCTGAGCTCAGGACCACCTCTTGGGTCCTAAATCAACCATCAGAGCAGCCAGACATTTAGCAAACTCGGAGACCACCCTTCACCCACAGGAGGGAACCCAGAATGAGGGGCAGCTGGTCTAGGCTTTCATAATGCTCGGCCTCATGTGCCCAGAGCAGAGTGACCCCCAAGGAGTCAGAGCGGAAGGTGGGCTCAGTGCATCAAATTCCTTGTGCAAGGGAATTGTCAGGGATCTTGTTAAAATGCAGCTTCTGATTCTAGGGGGGCAAGAGTGTCTGCATTTCTAACAAGCTCCAGGAGAGACGCCCAGGCTGCTAGTCTGTGGATCTCACTTTGAGACCAAGGTCATAAGCCTGGTAATGAAAGTGGATATTATTTTAAGGTCATTAACCAGGAGAATAATATAGTCAGGGGTACACAGGTTTGGGAGGGCCAAGGGGCCATGAACTCCATTTATTCCTGAGTTTGAGCTGCTACTAGACACCCAAATCCAGTACAAGCTGTGCATATGAAGCTGGAGCTTGGGGGACGTGGGAGATGGATACAGGAGAGCCCCCAATGCACCTGTCATCCTTGAATCCATACAGAACCCAGTGGCATGCACAGTGCTCATCTCAGAGCAGCCACCCAAAATGGTTGTTCCCGTTGCCCCTTAGTAAGTACTTTCTAAATGCCAAAGCCTGGGCTAAGAGCTTTAAATCCATCGTCTCATCTAAGCCTCAGGAATCACAGTGGTTACGTGGCACTGTCTCCATCCTACAGATGAGGAAGCCGAGGGTGAAGAATAGTGATCCACAGGCACCATAAAGTGGCCGTGTTCATACTTAGACCCACGTCTGGGACAAGACCCACCTTCTTAACCACCAGGTGCAGTGGTGCCCAGCCATGGTTTCATTGGTGAGTGTTCTGAAATCTGCAAGCGGTTGGTAATGAACAGCCCAGCAGTACCCACAGAGTCCCAAATAAGGGGTGTCTCTGCCTTGCTGGGGCCAGTGCATGCTCCTCAGAACACTAGGGTCTGCCCTGGGCTGATGTCAAGGGTTCTACAAGGATCACCTTCACTTTCTAAGTATAACTTCTTAACTATTTCTGAAACTGAAAATTGAGAAAATATATTCAAAGATAGAACAGCCAACATACAAATCATTGGCAATCACCAAAGGTTTTTTTTGGTGAGGAAGATTGGCCCTGAGCTAACATCTGTTGCCAATCTTTTTCTTTCTCTCCAAAGCCCCAGTACGTAGTTGTATATTCTAGTTGTAAGTCATTCTAGTTCTGCTATGTGGGACACCACCACAGCATGTTCCACTTTGGACTTGCTCCTCGAGCTCTCCAAGCCTCAGTTTCCTCATTGGTAAAAGTTCAGAGCGTGAACTTAACTACTGGGCCACGGGCCGGCCGCGAAATCACCAAAGTTTTAACTTCAGCTGCTAGGTTAGTCTGTTTTAATGTTGATTCCAAAATTAATCTCCTGCCCTCTCTAATTTTAAAATAGCCTGAAATTGAAAAGCAAGACGTTTTAACTTTTGGAATTTATAATAGTTGATCTGTATGAATCCAGACTTTTCTTAATAATGTGCCACCAAATAACAGGTAGGTGAGGCGTCAGCAGCATCTAGTCAGTAGGTGCTGCCCACGCCTCCCGCTTAGAACGTCTGTGTCTGTCGCAAGAGCCTCACTGTTCTTACTGACTACTTATAATTAGTTTAATAAATTTAACCCTATAAAATAATGTATACACTAAAAGGCGACTTTTTTTCTGTTTCATACACTGCCTCCTCGGAAGATTTTGTTGGCAGTAGGGTTCCCCTGCGCACAGAGAGCCTCTGCGTGCCTGTGGGTCCTGTGAGCCCAAGGCTCTGGGGCTGGGCTCTGCACAGAGTGACCGCCCTGCCGCCCAGGCGAAGCCCTGGGCCTCGGCTGCTTTTGTAAAGAAGTCCCCATCATTTCCCCCTCGTGGGCAGCGTCTCAGGGGAAAACCCCTCAGTGTTTCCGTGTTCGGAGGCACTCCCAGCCTGGTCAGTCCCTACCCCAGAAGAGGGACGGCCCCCAGCACGCACGTGGGCCTTGGGTCATTGCCCTGCCCCACCCCGCCTGCCTTCCTCCTTTCCAGACAACAGTAACTCAGCACTCACACGCAAGGACAGTCCAGCTTCCCAGCCTGCCCCGACTTCCTAAGCACTGCTACGGCGTCAGGAAGGTCAGAGAACTGATGCAAAGACGTCCTCTCCAGCACCGTCTTGATCACTGGAAAGCGTTCTGACCTCGGGAAGAGGGGGCTGTCCACCCTCACAGCCCCCGCATTCGGCTTTACCTAGGGGTAAACCCGCTGCAGAGAGAGGCACGAAGGGCCTGTGCTGCCACAGACGCTTATGCTCCCCTGGGGCAACAGAGAAATAAACGAGGCATTTGCATTTCACAACAGATGAGGCTGGGACCAAACGGAAACTCCACGGGCACTGCGGACCCCTCTTCCACCAGAGGAGCTGCGGCCTGAGACCAGCACCTGGCTCACTGCCAGCTCGACCACCTCCTGGTCCAGGGGCTCTGGGCCAGTTACTTAAACTCTGCACCTCAGTTTCCCCGTCAGTAAAACTAGGTGATTAACAATACTCGCTTGGCAGGGTTGCCGGTAGAATTAGAAACACTGCATTGAGCTTTCAATGTGTGGCTGGCATTGTATAAACAGTAAGCTTGTTGGTTTATCGTTTTCATTTTCAGGAGGTTCTGAGGTCGTAGAAAGTGAGGGATCCTACGCCTAACATGAGAGGTGGGGACCACACAGCCAGGGAGAGAGACAGGAGGAATTTGGGAACAACTGTTCAGGTGGCACACGAGTCCTATCCGTGGTCACCTTCTCCTCCCAGGGTTTGCACGGAGGCCCATGAGCATCTGCGACTCGTGTTGTGTCCGGGGTCTGGGGAGGCCTCGCAGGACACGGGCCTGGCCTCAAAGCCCCAGCTCCACACACGCGGGCTGTTCCACTTTGGACTTGCTCCTCGAGCTCTCCAAGCCTCAGTTTCCTCATTGGTAAAAGGATAGTAATATATAAGTCACCAGGTCGCATCAGGATTAGATGAGATATTGCAAGCTATTTTCTTAGTGCGATGACCGGCACGTAGCAAAGATTCAGTAACACGGAGCCTCTGTCGCTCGTTCCTGGTTCTGCCGAATGAGGATGATAGCAATACCCACGTGGTGTTGTTCTGAGAATTAAATGAGAATTAATGTAATTTAATGTCCTGAGAATTAAATCTTTAGAAGAGCTTTGACACATAGCAAGTCCTTCCTAAGTGTTTGCTATTGAAATATTACTTTATTATTATTATCGTGTATTTCAGGCCGAGATGGCCTTAGCAGGGCAGAGCACAAGCTTCCTGTTCCTCTCTCTAGAACAGTCCACTTGAGACAGAAGCACCCCTGCCTGGAGAAGCTACCCCGCCATGCCCACCGCACCCAAACCAGCAACACAGAAGGTGATGTCAGGTTGTGTTAAATGTGTCGAGTGTGTTATTGCTTCTTGCTGCAGTCCCCGACATCTTCCTAAGCATTAGATGCTTCAAGAAATCAGGTCTTCCAGATTTCTCGTGTGGGGCGCATGAGGAGAGTGGGGAAGGGCGGCGGAGGTGGGCTAGGCGTGCTCTTCAATCGCATGCTCTAAGCTGTTCTCTGGCCTCGCACAGGGGTCTTTCTTGTAGAAGGAAATAAACATACAGCTCTTAGGGCTCGAGGACCTGTCTCAAGTTCCCCACTTTATAGGCAGTGGAGAAGGTGGTTCACACCCAGCTCTGCGTCTTACCAGCTGCATGGCCCTGGACAAGTCACTTAACCTCCTCAACTCCAGTTTTCTCATCTCTAAGACACGGACAGTGATGGAACCTACCTCACAGGCTGGTGATGAGGACTAGGCAGACGTACAAAGCTTTCAGACAGTACTTGGCACATGGAAAGTGCCAACAAATGTTACCTAGGAAGAATTGGTAGTAAGTCCATAATAAGAATTCAACTGGATAAGTATTTTCATTGAGAACCTGACGTACATAAGGCATTTTTCTAGACACTGGGTCTGCCCTCTCCAGACCATGAGGCTGATAGGAAGGTAGAACTAGAACACTCAGCACACTGTGATAAGTGTTATTTTTTTTTAAGTACAGGAAAGGATCTCAGAAACATGGGGGAAGAGTCCAGGAGGAATCTGGAAACCCTTTGTGGACAAGTTGACACTGAAGCCGGGCCTTAAAGTTGGGATTCTGCAGTCAGAGATGGTGGAAGGAGACAGAATTTTCCAGGCAGAGGGATGGCATGAGCCAGGGCCTAGAGGCTGGGAAGGGAGCACATTTGGGGAATCATGGTTTGGTGCAGGGTGCCAGCCCTGAACAGATGCACTGGGACACACAGAGGTGTCCTTATAAGGGCGAGACCTGTGTCCAAGGTGCTGGTTTGAGAATGGGTTTGGCTACTTACTGGGAGAGCTTGGGTGAGTTATTTAACATCTGGCCTTCCGAGTCCTCAGATGTGAAATGGGTGATACAACACTCCTGCTCACGTGGTCATTCCACAGCCTGAATGCTTAGGCATGCTTAAGAAGCACTGTGTAAACTGGGGAGCATGATGTAAACACTAGCAGTCTCACCTGTGGGCCCTCCTGGAGTCCGAGGAAGGCAGGCCCTGTGGCCTTCTGGACGGGTGTCCGCCGCAACATCGGGGAGAGGAGTGAATCTCTGGGCCTCATGCAGGCTGTGGGCATTTCCTGCTGCTGCTGGGACCTCTCATTCACTGCTGTCACCCCAAACTCTGGGGCTGGCCCACAAGGCAGAGCCGAGGGAGCACACCATGTGAACTCTGGACTTCCAGGCGGGCGTAGACGTCTACCGAGACCAGTACACACTTACGTAGAAGACAGCACAACGCTGGAGAAACTCGGGTCAAGTGCTCTGCAGACAAACGGATTTCAAATTTGGTTTCTCCTCATCCGTGGAACATATTTATTAAAAAAAAAAAAGTTTTGGGGCTGGCCCTGTGGCTGAGTGGTTAAGTTCGCATGCTCCGCTGCGGCGGCCCAGGGTTTTGATGGTTCAGATCCTAGGAGTGGACATGGCACCGCTCATCAGGCCATGCTGAGGCAGCGTCCCACATGCCACAACTAGAAGGACCCACAACTAAAATATACAACTACGTCCTGGGGGGACTGGGGGAGAAAAAGCAAAAAAAAAAGAAGAAGAAGAAGAAGATTGGCAACAGTTGTTAGCTCAGGTGCCAATAAAAAAAAAGTTTCTAGCAAAAAATATTACTCAGGAGAAGTGAAAGCCTTTCTTTTACAATTCTGCATGTTTGATTTGATTTGCACAGGTGTGGGCGGGACAGGGGGAGACTGACGTTCCAGAAGGCTAGCGGCTTCAGTGAACTCAATTACAGATTCAGCATTAAAACTTGGGTCCATCAAATCAGTCTGTCTTTCCCAATCCCTTGGCTCCCACTTGTAAGGGTTCAAGGATTGAAACATCAGTGATTTTTATAGAAAATCAGTGAAGCAAATAGAACAATAGAAAAAAGCATAGGCTTTGAAGTCAGGAGACTTGGATTCAGAGCCCCGGTTTTTCCACTTGCTGGCCTGTAATTTCAACCTCCTTAGAAGCGTGGGGATGATCACACCTGTGGCACTGAGCTGTTGAAAGTTTAATTCAGATGACAGATGTGAACACACAGTAAATAAACACCTGGTCGGTGATGGATACCAAATCAACTTTAGCAGGTTTCTTTTATAAATAGCAGCTGTTTTTAATTTTAAATAAGTAAGCAGCAAGTCCGTATCAATTGTTACGCACTCTGGGGACAAGAGGAGAAACAAGTGTCCCCAGCTCTAGCTGGAATGGATTCTGGCATTCTGTCAGAAAAGATACCCTCATGTCCCAGCCAGGAAACTCCCACTCTAAGCCTGTAGGTACTGAGCTGCACAGCCAGACAGCTCTCTTGAGTGAATAGGACACTGCATACATATACATTCAGCTTTCTGCAGTGAGGAAGCTGGCAAACATGTAGTTAAAATACAAAATTTTAAGACAGGCTCAGGACAATAGCAGGACACTGAGCAGAGAGAAGCAGGGGCTGTCAGGCTTGTTCTTCTGCCTAAGAGTGTCTAACCTAACAAAGGACACTGCAACAGGCCTTACATAAGGAGAGGGAAATGTGTTAAACTAGAAGACCACTCCTAACAAGTGGGATTTCAAATCAGGGCAAGAGCTGTCAGGAGGCTTCAACCCTTGGGTGGAGATTGGAAGGGCCTTCAAGAACATCCAGTGCAGAGGCGGAGCAGGGCAGTGAGTAAACACCCCACCATGGGCAGGACTTATTCCCCATTGAGGAACAAAGAGATACGGGAAATAAGCTTGGACTGGGGAGTAGGGGCCATATTACAAGGGGTCTAAAGCAAAAGGCAAAGGAGTGCATCCTTGGTACAGCAGCAGGGAGTCCCCTTGAGTCTCTAGGCAAGGCAGTAACTGATGACAACTACATTTAGAGACAATAACGCTAGGCCTGAACCAATATCCTTCAGGCTCCCAGCCTCTTTTGGGGGAGGGAATGTATATTGATTTCCTTTTGACCGGTACTTTCAGTCTAACTTCTACATGAAAGGCCCCTGTAGTGCAGATTCTCCATGCAAGAGCAGAGGAAAAGGGGTAGGGAGGTGTGTGTGTGTGTGTGTGTGTGTGTGTGTGTGTGTGTTGGAGGTGAGGAAGGATGGAAGGGAACAGTAAGAGGATGGAAAGGCGGTCCACAGGGAATGGGGAGGAGGAGGGAGGGGAGGGGGCATCGTCATCGCCTACTCCATCAAGCCCCCAGGAGCTCTGCGCCACGCGTGCAGCAGGTGAGTGGCAGAGACAGCTAGAGACAGCGTCCAAACAGCCACGCTCTCCCTCACAATGCAGAGCTGTGGCTAGGAGCGTCTGCCCAGCCAGGAGCTGCATTTCCCAGGCCCCTTGCAGCTAGCTGAGCCTAGGAGTTAAGTCTGAGCCACCAAGAGTGAGCGACAGGAGTGGCCCATGGCGTCCTCCTGAGGGACCTTCCTGCTCTCTCTTCCTCCTTCCCTCAGAGGGGTGTGGACACACAGGGCGAGGTCAGGAAAAGCCTCCTCAGGCCTGGACTTCACAGGAGAAATGAACGTCAACTGTGCTAAGCCATGGAAACTTGGGAGTTTATCAAATCCAGTAGCAAGGTTTTGAGAAATCTCTTGAATGGGTGTGAAATTAATGGAATTCTTTACGCCTAGGAGTTACCTACGTTCTTCATTCTGGTGAGCCAGAGGGGCTACGCATCCATCCTCCTGAGAGCTTCTCAGCCTATTTCTTTCAATAAAAGGGGAACTCGGGAGGCTCCAGAGTCCCAACTTCCCTGTGAGGATTGCCCAGGGAGGGGGTGGATGCAGCCTCCTCAAATAATTTCCTATGATTTTCTTAAAGTCTCTAAGACTTTTTATAAGACCAGTCAGAGAAATCACTTAGGTAGGACTTTGAATTGCCGATTGTACTCTCAAGCCCTTACAGGCCAAGGGTCAAGTCCTCTGAGGTCCCCCTCCACCCAGCATCCTCCAGAGAAAATGAGTCATCCACAAATTAGAACCCTTAAATAAGCGTTAGAAGTGAGTATTGAGCAAGACACTCCCACACAGCAAAAAAGTTCCTGAGATGTCACAGAAACAAACAAAAAAGATCTTTTTTATTCCTTTCCAGAAAAAGAATCAAGGTTTCACGGCCCTGGAGGTCCCCAAAATAGTCTAGACTAATGAGACGTCAGGAAACCATCTCTAGCCTTTCACAAAGAAAAGCACCTATACTCATTCTTTTTAAACCAACCTTCCTGTCCCGCCTTCTTCTCTGCAACTCTTTACCAAAACATCAACATAGTAGGGCACTCTTGCAGGGTGCCATCCAAAGTAAATTATTCTTGCTTGTGTTCTCTGGCAGGGAGGAGGCGGAAAGAAAGCATTCTAGACATAGAGAAGTAGAAAGACAACAAATCATAGGAATGATGAAGGGTTTATAAATACCAGGAATCAATCTAAAGGAAATTAGTATGAGGCCTAACAAAAGCAGGAATTTTGGCTAACAGCACCCAGCAGAACTCCAGTGCATAATCAGCTCTTCGTAAATGCTAGCCCTGCGCACCGCTTTTCCGTCTTGCTCGTTTCATGCGCCTTTCAGGGAAGGGTTTGTGAGGTGAAGAGGCACAGGAGACGGTCCTGCAGAAGTCTGTGTTCTCCTAAGTCTCGGGTCAGGAAACTCATAGAAGAAATATGAAGACACCCCAGAGTTCATCTAATTAAACCTTCATTTCACAGACAAAGAAGCCATGCCCCACTGGGAGAAGCGACTTCCCTTAGCTGGCACAGTTTGTTAGGAAAAGGAAAGCCTGGACCACACCTCCCCACTGGGCTTTCCAAGATGACAAGGAGCAGGACATAGTGAACCAGAAGCCATGTGAGACAATGGACAAAGCCATCTTCGGAGCCAAGTCCTCCCACATGTGCATGTCTCCTTCTCTGTGGGCAAATCCCTTGGTTTCTCTGGCCCTCAGCTTCCCATCTGTAACAATGGGCATGTTAATTCGTGTGGTGTGGAGAAGGTAGGAGGATGAGTGGGAACACAGAGGATGTGGCACACTTGGTGCACGGTGCCTGTTAGAAGGAAGCAGAGGAAACATTGAAAAGGTGGTAGAACTGACGACGAAAATAATCCATAACCAATCTATAAATGAAAATTTGGGTGAGTTTATTCTGAGCTTAAATTTTAGGATTATAACCCGGGAGAGTCTTTCCACAAAGGAACAGAGCACTCCAAAGAAGTGGGGGTATAAGGGTGGTTATATACCCTCAAAGAGGGTGTTTCACATATGATTGAAATGTCCCTCCCACAACAGTCACAAGACTGCCCTGTCGGCACAGCACTTGATGGACACAGCAGGTAGTGGGTCTGCTATCTTGGTGGGCGTAGCAGGAGGCAAGTCTATTGTCTCAAGCTGGGTGGTCACAGGTGAGCCCAGCAATCAGTTTCTAGCCTAAGGAAAGATGCTTAGTCCTTAAGGAGACGCCAAACTTGGGAGGGGGAGGGAAGTTGCACCTTTATCTCAAGGGCCTTTGTTCTTGCCATAGGGAATCTCTAAAGCAGATATACAATGCATGCTCGACGGCCTCGGTCAGGCCCTTTTGGAAAGACAAGGTCAGGCCGAATTAGGTTTACACCAAATGGCTTCCTCATATATTCCAATATATCCTACTACTTGCCATTTTTATTTGTCATTTTCCCCTTTTGATCTCTAATCTTTCGAGAGAAAGCATTGATGATCAAAATATTGTCCCTGGGCGCCAGGGTGGTTGCTGCCCGCCCTGGGTCCATCATGTCCCTCGGTGCTAGGCTTCTATTTCATTTATTTGCCTAGTTGTCCATGTTGTGGGGAAATAGTGGACAAGCATGGAAGTATATTTATTAACAGAGGAAGCATTTCATATGCCATGTAATTTCCAATTAATTTTAGATTGTTGTGCAAGCATTGTATATGTGCTTTTCTATGACACTTCACATTTACATTGTATATGATTATAGAACAAGTACAGTAACAATAATAACTCAGCATTTTTAAAAGGATTAGTCTGAAATGAATTCTTAGTCATAGTCCCTATCAGAAAAGGAAATTTGTCCAGGGTTATAAAACAGATCAACCATCTCAAGCCGTCGAGCAATCATTACTCTAGTTTGTATGCTACTCTTACAAAACTGAGTAAAGAAAACAACAATTAGTTTGAATATTATGACCAGTACAAGGATTCCAATAAATAATAGAAATAGGAATTCCATTCTGGATCGAAAAAGGGAACTGATACTGAAAAGGGAGCCAACCAAATAATTCAGGACTGGGTGTCGGATCACACGAGGCATCCACTTGCTTCTTCATGTGCTTTAGCAGAGATGACACATTGGAAGACTCATCAGGTATAAAAGCACAGCATCCAGTCTGAATGACCGTATATGTACCACCTTGGGATGCAGTAAGAATATCTAAAGCCATTCTGTTTTGCAGGACAGCCCTTCTCATTAAAGACATTTCAGTATTTAATAAGACTATTCCTGCTTGACTATCATTAAGGGCTTCTTGAGTAAATTTAGTCAGATCTTCCATATGTAATAATGACATCTTTTAGCTCCAAAGAAGGAGCAAATATAGCTGCAAATATAGCCATACCAGTGGAACACTGAACAAGCCCATCTGGCCTTAAAGAGAGGGAGATTGGCAACAGGTTTTAACTCAGCCTGACTCCTTTCCTGCTTTTAAAGGAAACTCAGGGTGCAGTGTCTTAGCCACCCAGGCAGTAGCCAAGGCCAAAGATTTGTTCCACATAACCATGGAGTTCCATTAGGAGTCACTCGATAAATTCCTGGCCTTCAAGACCAGTCTGTTCCAAATTAATCACTTTCTTTAAGTATAATAATATTCCAAACAAAGTATAAAATAGGTATACAGTGTAAGCATAACAAATGTTTAAATGAGGAGATACAAGGTTGGGAATACAGGCCTGGTCCGGAGTCTTGGGACAGCTGTCTACAACAGATGTCGTCTTCTTCTCCTCCTGGTTTGGTCCTTTTCGACAGGGCTGCAAACAGTCTTATTTGATGTCTCTTTCAATAAATAAATTCTTCAGGTTACAGTCCAAGATCCTTAAATTCTGGGAGCTCTGTGAAAGAATCAGCTACCAATCTCATTTTACTTTAAGTACCTCAGTAAGACTGTGACAACAATGTTATATATCCCTTAAGGAAAGCTGATTCATATATTTCTTCATCTAATTGCATAGGCTGTTTTATTGTTATTTCAAGATGAGACAGCCGATGTTTACAAAAAGTATAGATCTAAGATTAAGGAGCACTAGCACAAGAGCTTTTGGCCGTGAGAGAGTAAATGCTTCTGAAAGCTTGCCAATTAAGTTCTAGTTGTGCCATTAGTTTTACCAGTCCTGAGGATCGAGGATGGTAAGCACAGTGGAAATGCTGCAATATTGGCCAAACATTACAAACAGATTTGAGTTCCCCAGTCACTGCGTAACTCGCGAGGAATTCCTCAAACAGGAATTATTCTCTCTAATAGTAATTTACCTACTGTTAAAGCCGTTGCTCTTCTGCAAGGAAAGGCCTCAAAACAATGTGAGAACATACAGATCATTACAAGATATGTTTATCCTCGAGATGGTGGCATTTGGACAAAGTCCAATTGTCATACCTCAAAGGGTCCCTTAGGAAGGGAAAGTGGCCTTGCGACCCATGGAGTGGGTTTCTTATTGGGCCCGAACCACATCTGCGAGGGGGGTGTCAAAAATTCCCCCTTTTGACTGCCACATCTGTTTCTCTTGTTTTGTGGCAATTTCTTGAGCCTGTAGAAGGAAATCTTTTACTGGGTTAGCAGAGTTAACAGAAAGTAGCAGGCATTCTTGAGGCTAGACAGTGTAACATCCTCACTTATCATTGAAGTAAGACTCATTTGTAAACCAAATTAAACAATAGAATGCAGTCGTGGTCTTCTCTCCCTTGCGACGTTGGAAGCAAGGTAACAAGGTTAATGGTTGGAGCAAATTATAAATTAGTTCCTGTGTCCAGGGGGCAGGCAGTCAAGAAGACTTCTAGATGTCAGAATCAAAGCATCTTTTTGCAGCTTGAAAGGTCTCTGATGATGTCATCGGGCATTCAGGTATCTTTCTGAGTGGCTTACAGCTTACACAGCAACAGACAGGAATCTCTCTTAAGTTTCTATCAAGTCGTTCAGCTTCAGTTTGCAAGGTTTCAGGAAAAAGAGCATGTTCAATTCTCAATGATTCCAAATGAAAATGAGGGAAAAATTGAAAACATTAGTTTGGAGGTTTGTAACCAGATATTTCAGTAGAAGAATTCAGGATGCAGTTCAGTTCACAGGTAGAAAAAGCCTCAAGGACAATTAACAGAACTAGGATCTAATATCCACAAATGCGTATTATAATTTTTCACTGAAACAATTCTTCTCTCTAAAATCACCCTCATTTTTACCAAAGATAGTCAAGTTAAGACTAATTGGTTTGCCAAAATAAGTTTAGTTTCAAGAAACTTGGCCCAATTATTTACATAAGTGCAGCAAGAATAGCAATTGATCATATAGACTCTTAAATCTGCTTTTGCTGGAATTTTTATGAGGAATCTCAGATTGAACTTTAAAGACCTCTCGAGGCCAGGAAAGCCACACCAAGGATTTGTGCCATCAGGCCTTGCCTGCAATACTTTAGATTTGGGTGAATTTCTCTCTTTCCAGAGATTCCCCAGAATATTTTGAGGTTCATTGCACCTGTCAGATAAGCAAGCTTCCTTACTTACCAGGTAAGATTGCTGGAATCTCTCGCTGTAAAGCAAGGTACCAGGCCCATATTTCCAAGTGGCTTTATTTCCAGAAAGTCAACCTTATTCCTCAAAGGCAGTATTGTCATATCTGAGTCTGTATCTTTCTCTCAAACATGACATTCCACTCAAAGTTTTGGTAAGATAACAAATGTCCTGTTATAAGGAGAACAGATTCTTATTGAACTTACGCAAATAACTATATTGCCATGAAATAACCATACTCACTCACAAAGAGTTTCCAAATTCTGGAGGGATCAGGTAGGGAGAAAAAGATAAATGTTTCAGTTTTGCTCATAAAGGTATAATTTCACTAATTGCTGTAAGTCATAGTTAGCATAAGAGAAAAGATTTTCTTAAATCTGAGAAAACAAAACAACACATCAAAAACAATATTTCAAACAAAAGTCATAAAAAAAAAATTATAATCATCCTCAGTTCATTCAGTTTTGCATAACCGGTTCTTGATCTTAATCTTCCGTTAGCAGTTTTATGAGGTCATCAGTTTCTCCATTAGATTTCTGTAATTTCTTACCCAGAGTTCAGTCCTATGATCTGAAAGTTTATCAGAAAACTGTGTTCCAGAGTAAGTGTCAGAGTCCTTTCCATGAATCCCTCTGAAGATGAGACATATTTGCAAAAGCAAAGAGCATCAGAGTAAAACAACTGACTGTAAACAATACAAGACTTAAAAATAGCAATTGAGGAAGAAACTTATTATTTCTGTGATATACAACACCTTAAACTAATAATTAGAATTATGACTGATAACCAGGACAGATCAGAATTTTAGGAATGTTATATAATTTTCAGAACACTTATATCAATAACATTTACCCACATAATACCAACTAAGAAAGATTATCATCACTTATCTGACCATGCTTCCAATGTAATTTAACAGACAAAATAAGCCTGATTAGTTTAGAATCTTCCACCTTATAGGAAGAGAGAGCAAGTTTTCTCTGTGAAGTCTCAGGGGCCCTCTGAAAATCCTCAGAGAAATTCTCTTCCTTCATTCAGGTCAAAGGAAAACCTTTATTTAGGACTTGAATATTTTTTTTGTTGTTAGAGAAGCCTGTCAAAAATATCAAAAGGTTTTTAAAACACTTATTTAAACAATGCTCACTGTGAAACAATGCTTAGGTATCAACAGCGAAAAAAAAACCTTAATAGAGAGACCTCTGTCTTTTTGTACCTAGGAAACATAAACATAGATACAACAAAACGTAGACCTTTTGTAAACTTACTCAGAAGGAAAAACCTTTTATAATCTCGTTATCAAGAGCAGACTAAGAGTTTAAGAAAATTATCCTTTTAAGAGAGAGCCAAATTCTAATTTTTGTACCAGTTTACCTTTTTTCATATTAAAACCCATTTACTTAATTAGATTCATTTCAATCTTAACCAACTTGACCAGGTACAAAACTCTTTCAGAATTTCTTTCACAAACCTTCTATAACTTTCTTTTTGCCTTCAGAATTTGTCCCATGCTTTCTTTCTTCCCTTCTAGTACATTAGGACAAATTTATCTTTCTTAACCAACCAAACAAAAATATTTCCATTCTTTATACCTTCTTTACTGAAAACTTTCATTTTAACTTTCCTTGAATGCAGAGCTGTTTTCCTTATTAATTTCCAATAGCTTTAATTATCTATGTTAATTAGAACTTTTAACCATTAACAGACTCTAGTAAACACTAAAAAGGCAAGCAGTTATGAATTGTCTTTTATATCAGCATTCTAAACACTTCATAATTTCTAGGAACACATCACTTTACAGTAAAAGATCCAAAGACTTTTAGCATCTCTGCAATAAAAACCAAAAGCAGATAAACTTAGATATTTAGCAACGTTTGTTCTATCCAATCCAAAAATTACCCATATACTCAGATTTTTATCACTTAACTTAGCAGAACTCAAGATTGCTACCAAAAAGAATTTGGAAGCTGTTTTTTCCTCCCCCCACCCCTTTTTCTTTTCTTCAGTCTTAGGAATTAGTGATGGGCTAGGTAGTAGCTCCTG
This sequence comes from Equus przewalskii, assembly GCF_037783145.1. Classification (NCBI taxonomy): domain Eukaryota; kingdom Metazoa; phylum Chordata; class Mammalia; order Perissodactyla; family Equidae; genus Equus; species Equus przewalskii. Next base: position 198,547 of record NC_091847.1, read on the forward strand.
GAGAGGGGAGATGATAATCCTTTTTGAGATAAAGGAACTGGTTGGAATCTGAACTGCCTCTAGAGCAGTATTTCCAGTCTTGCAAGGATTTTCTAAGGACAGTTGCTCTTGCTTTCCCAGAAACTGGGTTGTAACTCAAATTACATTCCAGGTTGATCTACCTGTCCAACTGCATCACAAAGGCACAGAAAAACCCAAGTTTTCGATTTTACAGAAGGTCCAGGTTCTGGTCAGGTCCATCCTGAACTTAACCTCGACTTGGTGACAACAGAAGAGATAATGAATGAAACAGACAAAGAAAAGAAGAGATCAGAGCTCACCCTCATGGCCTCTTCCAGAGCGTTATCAAGATAAGAGTCACACAACAGTTCCCGTGCTGGGGCACACAACCCCAGCAGGACAGTTCACAGAATAAATCACAGGTCTCCTACCCTTATAACTGACTCAGTAGGTGACTAAAATACTCAATGAGTCAACTGTCAAGAGAGGGCACCCCACTTAGGGTTGCTGGGGTGCTCAGGCCCAGAAACCCAAAGTTGGGGCTCCCAGGGGTGGAGCCTTTGACTCTTTAAAGATTTCTTTGTTTCCCGGTTGCAAAGCTCAAAAGGAGACGAAAATAGCCATTGTAACTCTAAGAGAGATGAAGACATTTGGGTTAGTTCTACTCAGAAAAACCTTTTGTAAGCGCTTACTTTAAGTCAATGGGATAGAGCTCTTTAGAAAAGAAGAAGATGAGCTCTGAGATTCCAAAGGCAGCTGCAGAGGAGATGGAAGGGATAAGCGGGCTGGGATGGTTTCTGACTTCTTATCCTTTTTTCAAATTCAGATACAGTCTCTGCCAATTTACGGTTAGTCTCCTGTAAAGAATTCACTTTCTCATTATTACGTTTTGAAGCCTCTAAATGCCAATCATAATAAGCTTCCCATTCTTTTGCTTTAGTTTTAGAGCCGGCTCTTTCTACTTGTGCACGCAAATACAGTAGCTTTGAGATATCGAACGTTCCCCACTTTGGCCACTTAAGTCATCTTAGTTAATCCTTCCCATTTTGTTAGATACTTGCAAGCATTGTTTCCATACAGTAAACCAGCTGGAGTTCCATTGGGAGGTTGTCCATCTGGGAGCTGGCTGGCTTTAAAAGCACAGTTTTCCCATTTTCTTTTTGCTTGTCTGTTTTTTTGTTTGTTTGTTTAAAGTCTGAACAACTTCTAAGGACAATGTAGTGGGTCAGAAGTGTGCTGCTTGTGAGTGTTACTCCCTATAGAAAGGTCGTAAACACTCTCTTACGCCCCTCGGTTTTTCCTCCGACAGTCTAAAACCACCGTGGGTCTTGGAAGCGCGGGTGACCAGCCCTTATGTTCGCGTCCCCGGACGAGCCTGTAATTAATTACGGTGAATGAGAGTGGAGTTCCCTATGGGACCGCTGCACAGTCGTGAGGATTGATCCTCTGACACTCCCGCTGAGGTCCTTAGTCACCTAAGGGCGCCTTTTGGTAAAGGCTGGGAGGAGCAAGTGTCCCTTTTCTTCGGAGCTGAACACGTTCAGTCTCTCATTTCTCTATCAAGCAGTTTGTTCAGACCTTATAAACACAATTCTTTCCAATTTAAAGCCAAACTAAAAGGACAACCTCACTCCAAGCTCCTCTAAGCTCCCATGGCTTAGGAATTCTCTCTAGGTTTTTCTCCATCTAGGAAATGTACCAGTACCCCTCAAAACCTCTAGTCTTAAGACCTTACCCAGCTCATATAAACTCTTGGACCATCAACTTAAAGTAAGGAGGTCCAGGTTTCAGGAGAACTCACCAGGGTCACCTGAAGAATGCAGTGATCCAGGGGGCTCAATGGGCCCTTATTGGTACCAAATGCCAGTTCAGTGTAGATTCCAGGTGGCCTCCAGTGGGTTTCTCTGAAATCCTGCTGGGACTACGCCAAGAACTCTGGACGAAAATAATCCATAACCAATATATAAATGAAAATTTGGGTGAGTTTATTCTGAGCTTAAATCTGAGGATTATAACCTGGGGCCTTTCTTCCCGAAGGAAGAAAGGGCACGAAGGAAGAAAGGGCACGAAAGAAGTGGGGTGCACAGAGTGGTTATATACCCCCAGAGAGGATGTTTCACATAGGATTGAAATGTCCCTTTTACAATAGTCGCGAGACTGCTCTGTCCGCACAGCCATTGATGGAAACAGCAGGGTGGCAGTCTGTTGTCTCCAGCTGACTGGTCACAGGTGAGCTGGGTGGTCAAAGATGAGTGCAGCAATCAGTTCCCAGCCTAAGGAAAAATGCTTATCCCTAAGGAAATGCTAATGTGGGGGGAAGTGCACCTTTATCTCAAGGCCTTTGTTCTTGCCATAGGAAATGTCTAAGCAGATATACAATGCATGCTCAACAGCCACAGTCAGGCCGAATTAGGTTTATACCAAATGGCTTCTTCATATCCTCCAATATATCTTATTGCTTGCCATTTTTATTTGTCAAGTGTAACATCATTCCAGTGCTCCTGGAGAAAGGTGATGTGGTTAAGATCCTGTCTTCAAAGAGTGTGTGTGATGGCAAAACTGTGGGGAACCCCACGGGCAGCCTGGAAAGAGTATATTGTGTCCCTTTGGACAAGAGGCAAACTGCAGGTGAGAGTCTGCTGAAATAGGCAATGAACATAACATGTTAGCCAAACCCGTAATAGTAAAATATTTACTGGTTGTTGATTGGATGGAGTCAGTAATTTTAATTACATTGGGTACTAGGTACAGGATACCTACTGGATGAGGCCACAGCATTAAGGTTGCAGTCATCCACCATGAGGTACACATGCCTTTTTGTTATTGTTTAAAATCAGGCAAAATTAGGCTGTTAAATGGAGAGGCAGTGGGGATAATTACTTCTTTATTAATTAGGTCTTATATAATAAGTTTTAGTCCTTAAAGTCTCCGTCTTACCCTACACTGGGCCATATTAAGTATTTTAACTGGGGCTATATGGGGCTCCCATTCTACCAAGCCAATTTGTAAATGTCAACGGCCAAATTTAATTTTAATTTACTACTCATTGTGCTAGAGGGTCTATATCCAATATGGGATATTTTAGGGCAATGGATACCATGACTATGGAAAATTGAGGCAAGGCTATATAAAGTGAGGTGTACCTACTTTACTCCATTTTATATTTAGTTACTTTTGTAAGATTATAGGGAATACAATGTTTAAATTTAGTGGGATCCCCAGCTATGGCTGTAATTCAAGGCCAAGCATCAAGACCATGAAGCTTTGTCAAATGGTGCATTTTAGCAGATATTAAAGTTAATTTAGAACCTATTGAGGCACAAAAGCCAATCAGTGCCCCTTTTATCTTTTTTGTTATATAAATTCTTTTAGTAAATTTTTCATTTATAATCGAGTCAAATTATGGAGCTTTATACACACACACATATATAAAATTCAGTTGTTTACTTTTTATTCTCTACCCTCTATCTAGGTTGGTTTGTGGGTTTTTTTGAGGAAGATGAGCCCTGAGCTAACATCCGTGCCCATCTTCCACTACTTTACATGTGGGAAGCCTGCCACAGCAGGGCTTGACAAGCGGCACCATGTCCACACCTGGGATCAGAACCAACGAACCCCAGGTTGCCAAAGCAGAACATGTGAACTTAACTGCTGAGCCACTGGGCCAGCCCCTGTTCATTTGTCTTTTTTTCTTTTTCTTTCCCTTTTTTTGTTTATCTGTTCATTCATTTTAGGCTATTAGCTTCCTGAGTCCATGGCTAATAACACTGTGTGGACACGCTGGGTGATCACAGCAGAAGCAGGGGAGAGGAAGAGCGCCCTTTTCTCTCTCCAAGGCTCCCCATCCACCTCCCAGGGATTGAGGGATTGAGGCACTCAGAGGCTATCACAACCTCTTCTTGGGATAGTGCATTTAGCCCCTGGTCTGAAGTACAAGTCCCTTTTCATTGTCTTTTTGGATAAAATCTTTTAGAATGGCTTATATCTCTAGGCAGGTGAAAATTCTAGTTTCTGTTTTAGTCTTTTGTATGTCCCAAACTATTTTGACTCTTTGAGTGTTTATCAGGTAAACTCTTTGTGATCCCAAGTGGTCCTGTCTGTAGGTGGTGGCCTCCCTCTCCAGGATGTCCCAAGTCACCTCTGAGGGCTCTAGATCCACTTCCAGGAGAGCCACAGTGGCCTTATCTGTATTTTGAGGCTCCAGGTTTTGAGCATAATGTCCTTAGCTGGTAAGCTGCTACGCTCAGAAAGGCCCATGAGAGTTGTCCAGGGTTTTACGTTCCTGAATCAATGGCACGACTTCCCTGTCAGGGGTCTTAGGCAAGGTAGGAATAGTGTCCTCTCCTTTCCTTTTTCATTAAGCTTTGTGTCACCAGTCTCCATTCATGTAGTCCCTCCTACCTCACTGGGTCAGGCAGCTAGACAGACAACAAAATAACAATCGTGACCTTTATCACAGGACCTGTGTGACGCCCTGGTCACTGGGATGCCCTCACATTGACCCCATGAATGGCTCAAGACAGAGCAGTCTCACGTAGTCTCCTAGCATAGTGTGGAACAGGCCAAAGAAAACGACTCTGTTACAGAATACAATGACTCTATTGGCCCCACTACTCGTCAGTCTTGCCGGGTGGGCTGTTCAGACCCATCCCACGGCACTTGGATGGGGTTACCCCTCACTCCCTTCAGGAGTCTTTCAACAATCAAAAGTAGCCAATTAATTAGAGCTGCCCCCAGGTGCTCTGTCCTGGACACTGGACACCTTGACTTAGACAGAAATGTGGGGAGGACTCTGTTTCCAAGTTCCATAGTTAGTGGCAGAGATTCACAGCGACACTTGGTAGAGGCAACGAAAAGCAGCTGTGACCACAGCACCAACATGCCAGGAAGCAGTGCCCCTGCCCACGTTGCTGCTGCCATCTAGAAGAGCCTGTTAGTAAGTCAAGAGCAGTCTAGCAGCATGTCATTCAGTGTGGGACCACACCACCCTGATTACTGGGACAAATTGTTTCAATGGGCTTTATTTTTATTTAGATATGGTAAAGCCAACAGATCAGGAGACAAGTGCCACTGAAAGGAGCTAATTTTACTCAAAGTTCCCAGGAGAGGGAATACACATTATTTGGGGGCAGAAGAGTAGAGGACCAAGAAGGACTGAGATGGAGATCAAGAGGCAGAGGGAGGAACGGTGAGCAAAAGCCTTCATGGTAGTTTCCTGGGGAATGAATGGATGAGGTGGGGCAAATGGTGTGTGGGAGGAGTTTAGGATTGGTTGGTTTGCATAATTTCAGTGGGCTCAAGGACACAGTGCTGTCCCTGGCTGGCTGGTACCTGGCCCCTGGGTGATCAGGGCAAGTGCCTTGTCACCCAGAGTGTGAGAGCCTGATAAAGGAGGTGGCTGGGGATGTGGATTTAATTGGCTACTCATGAAGGGGAACTGACTTGCTTCTAGCCAGAGCCTCAAAACTAAGTCGAGAAAGCACTTAGAAAAACTATAAGAATCCATTAGTCTTGCAATTTTTTCCACCATGAGCTCTGTAGTGGGTTGAATAGTGTCCTCCCCTGAATTCACGTCCACCTGCAACCTCAGAGTATGATCTTATTTGGAAATAGGATCTTTGAAGATGCAATTATGATGCCATACTGGATCAGAGTGGGCACCATAGCCAATGACTTATCCTTATAGGAAGAGGCCACACAGAGGGAAGAAGACCATATGAAGATGGAGGCAGAGATCGAGGCATGCAGCTACAACCTAAGGAATACCAAGGATTACCAGAAGCTAGGAAGAGGCAAGGAAGGAATTTTCCCTGGAGCCTTTGGAGGACAACTGGTAGCCCTGGCAACCACTTGATTTCAGACTTCTGGCCTCCAGAACTGTGAGATAATAATTTATCAGGTTTGTGGTACTTTATAACGGCAGCCCTAGGAAACTAATACAGATTTTGATACCACAAAGTACGGTACGCCTGTAACGAATACTTTAAAATGTAGAATGTGGTTTTGGAATTGGGTAATGGATAGAGGTTGGAAGAATTTTGAGGCACATGAGAGAAAAAGCCTAGAATCTCTTGAAGAGGTGGTTGGTAGAAGTAAATACAGACGTTAAAGGTAATTCTGGTAAAAGCTAAAAAGGAAGTGAGGAGCACTGTAGGAAATGCTTCTCTCCTCTGAGACACTAGATACATTGTGAACAGAATGTGAGCAGAAACATGGATGTTAAAGCTGCTCCTAATGAGGACTTAGAAGCAAATGAGGAACACGTTCTTGGACCCTGGAGGAAAAGCAATCCTTGTTATAAAACGGTAGAGAATTTGGCTAAATTGTGTTGGAGTAAAAGTAGAACTTGGAAGCAATGAACTTGGGTACTTAACTGAGATTTCCAAGCGGAGCGCTGCAAGCACAGCTGTTTCTCCTTGATGCTCATAGTAAAATATAAGAGGAAAGAAGTAAAGTGAGGAAGGGACAGTCGAGCAAAAGGGAGCCTTCTCCCTCCCCTGCCCTCCTCCGCACCCTGGGGTGTGTGGGAGGAGTCAGGCAGGGGTGGCCGTCCCCTTCGGAGTTTGACGATAAATTTTGAATATTTAAATACTTATAATACTATTCACATCTATAATGTATACGGTCTCTAATATAATCAATAAGTTACTGACAGAGAAAACTAATCATGTGATGAAAACTGACGCTTAGATCAAAAGACAGAACAATGACGCCCAGAGTTTCTCCGGCCTTAGTTACTCCAGGTTTAAATGGAAAGAAACACCCAATTAGACCTGAGTCGTTCTGCCGGCGAGAAGCCAAAATTCTGTTAAATATTTCCAACTTTAAGGAAAAGAAGGTGCCGGTTGTTCCCATACCGGGAGTCGAACCCGGGCCGCCTGGGTGAAAACCAGGAATCCTAACCGCTAGACCATATGGGAACCGCTAGGTGGCCTGTCGCTTGTCTGCATACCCATCGTCCGCGTCAGCGTTCCCATACAGCAGCTGCGCCCACAGGCGCGCTCCGCCCCCGCGGAAGTTCCTCCCGATTTGCTGCTGCTTCAATGCCGGGGACCCCTTCCCCCAACCGGGCCTCGGCGGGGACACCCGGGCCTCTCCTGCTCCGGGAAGTCTCCAAATCGCCAGTGCCAGGCGGGTTGCTGAGCAGATTCGGGAAAGGCCACGCTGAAACCCGAAGTGAAGCCTTAAAGGAAGGAAGGCTATTGCTCGACCTTGACATCTAAAATAAAGGGCCGGAGTTCCACCTGAATCTCTGCCGCGAAAAGCAAAAAGGGAATGTGTTCTGTTTTACACTTTTTGGCTTCAAAATCTCCCTGGTTGGTACTTTGTTGATCGCAGGATTTTGCTCTGAAATTCACCCTTTGTGGGGAAGGCTGTCCTTTTTTCCTCCAGTCACGGGGTTTCCCTTTAAGAGCTTCCATTAGGCTTGTCACTGACAACTCGAGCTAACGTGTCAAAGAAAATGGATTCCCCCAATCCAGCCGCAAATCTGCCCTACTGCGACCGAAGTATATGTTAAAGTCTCCAGAATCACAATAGTGTAGTACCTGTGTGTTTACTGACAGTAAGATCAATGAGACAGAATGGAAGCTGCAAAAAAGGGCACGGTATACACTGGGATTAAGCAAACGGCAAAGGTGGCATCTCAAACCTGCGGTAAGGGTGGACCTGTGGTAGAAAAGACGAAGGTGCAGGCGAGACTCACGTCATACCTCATCTGAGACCACCAAAGTTCTGGAGGAAACACTCAAGAATTCCCTTACCACATTGAGTACCACCCCAAATCCAGAAATCATCAAACAGCTGATTGATAAATTCAACTCTGCTAAGAACATTGACTAAAACTCCCAAGAGCCAGGTGACGGTGCCTTGCACATGCATTAAGCTCTTCAACTGCTCTGTGCAGTTCCGTGGAATGTTTTATTTTACAATAAAAAGTTGATTTTACAGTAAAAATAAAACCACCATAAGCAAAGGTAAAAGACAAACTGGGAAAAAATATTTACATCTCATATTATGAACAAAGGAGTAATTTCCCCCAAACATAAAGATTAGCTCCTAGAAACTGCTAAAAATACCAACAACTCAGTAGGAAAGGAAGCAAGCACACAGAGTTCCCACAACAGGAAACACAATTGGCCCTTCAACAAATTAAAAGAGGCTCAGTCACTCCTGGAAAGATAAAAGCGGGTTTTTAAAAACCTGAAAGGTCGCTTCGAGTTCCCTTGAAAAGCTACGTCAGATCTTTTTTACCTTCTGGCTTAAAAGCTGCCAAAGGCCACCCATCTACTCAGGCGTTTGTGCTTTCACTTCTGCGGAATCATGCTGTCCTGATGTTAGCCATGTATGGTTTTCCTCCAAAGTCTGTTCTGAGTGTCTGGTGAAACGGCAGGGCTACTTCTTGCGCTTCCCTGCCACTGCCCGTGCGGGAGCTCATCCTGTAAGGCAACCACATCTGCCTCATCCAGGAGCTTGTTCTACCTGTTCACAAAGAACTACCAACCGAACAGCTCTGTACCAGCACCACGTGTCCTAGCGGAACACAAGCCTAGAGGTGGTTTCACAGTAGTGACTTTCAACATTACTGAGTTTGCCTCTTTAAACTTTCACACCTAACAAAGTTGGCAACATGCAGACCAGAGAAATTCTACGGAGGGAGGATTTTCTGGGGTGGGAGTGGGTGCAGAGGAAATCTGTGAAGGACGAAGGCCTGAGATGAGGCAGCCACGTGGAAGAACAGCTGTGCTCACTGCCCTGCCTCTGTGGTCACAGGCTGGGCAGCCCCTGGCTCGAGCTGCTTGAGTTTCTCCTGGAGCCCCCGGAGCTGGCTTCGACCCCAGTCAACCCGGATCTGAAGGGTGGCCATGTCTGCAGCCAGCTGCAGGCCTAGAGGAAAAGGAGAGATTGTCAACATGGTATCTGAGTTGTGAGACAGGACTCAGGGGGCTCTGGACATCCCCAGACATTGGAAAGGCTCCAGGCCTCTCTAGTCTGTACTATTCCTAAAATATTTCAGGTACAGCCTTGCATTGAACCTCACTGGACCCACAGCCTCACCTCTTTGCTAAAATGTCATCTCCTAAGAAAACTTTGATTCTCCCTTCTATCACCCACCAGGAACTAAAAACTCACAGATCGTGACACTGTCTCCTGTGCTTGTTTCCTTCCTTCTTCTCTCCATGATCACAGTCCCTCACTACTCTCACCCCCTCTCCTTCTACTGTCTTCTCTGCCCCCAAGAGTGGTCCACACCCTGGATCCACCTCTAGGTGGCTTTTGCCTGATGCCTCTGCTGGAACGGCTACTGTCAAGTCCTCTGGGCCCTCCACGCTGCCCAATCCACTAGCTAGTCCCATCTTCAGCTTACCTGCCTGGCAGCAGAGCTGGCCACATGTCTGATCACCCCCCTCCAGGAAACACTGTCGCCTCTTGGCTTCTGGGACACCTCACCCTCTGGGTGCTGCTGCTGCCTCACTGTTGCTTCTCAGGCGCCTCAACTGGCTTCTCCCCTTCCACTTCCTCACCTCCTGTCCAGTCCTAGGCCCTCTGCTGATCTTATCCCATCTGAGCTTTAATGCCGTATCTGTGTTGGCAACTTGGGAATTTAAACACCAGTGTTATGTGGTGGGCTCCCAAATCTGTGTCTCTAGCCCAGGCCTCTTCCAAACTCCAGATGCATGTGGCCAACCACCTGCTCAGCATCTCCACCATACAGCACTAGGAGCACAGGACACCCAACTCCTGACTTCCCCTCTGCTGCTGCTGTGCAGCCTTCCCACACCAGGCGAGGGCCGCTCCATCCCAGGCGAGGGCCGCTCCATCCTCCCAGGCGGTCTGGCTGGAGACTATGGGCTCATCCTTCACTCCTCTCCTTTTCTTACTCCCAAATTGATCTGTCAGCAAATCCTGTGGCTTCAACTCTCAAAACGTGCAGGTCCCCACCACTTACCCCTCCACCACTGCCTCCACCTGTCTCTCACACCTGCCTGCTCCCTGGCACCTGCTTCTTCCTTCTGTTCTCGTCTTTTTCCAGCCAGCACCCACAGGAATCCTGTCACTTTGCAAGTCCAACTGGAGCTCCCTCTGCTCAGAGCTACCCCATCACTCCCAAGTCCTCATCAGGGCCTACCTAGCCCTCAAATCACCTGGGCCCAGCCCCCTCTGACCTCAGCTCCTGGCACTCCCCACTGCCCCAACTCCAGTCCAGCCCAGTGGCCTCCTCTCTGGCATGCCAGACATGATCTCACCTTAGGGCTTTTGCCCTGGCTGGTCCATCTGCCAGAACACCATTCCCCCAGATCACCCACAAAGCTCTCTCCTCCATCTCTTCAGAGAGGCCTTTCCAGGCCATGCTTCATAAAATAGTTCCCTCAGCCCACTGCATCCACCACACCTTATCTTATCTTCTCATAACAATTCTCTACCTGGCATTATATTTAGAGCCTACTTATTTATTTGCATGTTCTCTTTCTCCCCTCAATAAACATTCCATGAGGAGTGTTTATCCTTCTTATTTCCAGTTGTAACCCCAGCACCTAGCATGAACCTGGAACACTGCCAAGAACCAATAAATGTAAATGCTCTTTGAAAAAACAGCAGGTGTGCAACACAAGTCTGCAACAGAGAAAATCTGCAAAAGCCCTTTGCAGACTAACCCCAGCCCTGGCATTAGTGCTCAAGTTCTCCCTGTAGATAAAGGGTCTAAATTTGGCTCACGGCCACAATGCAGACTGGCAGGGTCTACTCACCCTCCCGGAAGCTGGCTTGGGCCTGTCGCAAACTGTGAGGAACCAGGATTCCAAACCAGTTCAGAGGGTCCCGGGGGGCTTGAGAGGACTCCAGCTCTGCGGTCCTGGTGAGACCCTTGCGCCTGCGCAGACCTGGAGAAAGAAAGGTCCTAGGCTGGGGGTCTTATTACCTGGCCCTTGTGTTCTCAGTGACAACGTTGAACTTGATCTGAGCTCATGATCCTGGAAAATACTGATGGTTGGGAAACACCGACTACTTTTGTTTCAGAAACCAGCTTACCACAAAGAATCACCCTTCCCCTTGCGATTCACATGCGAGTTTCTGTCCACTCTTTCTCACGACTCTTATAACACCAGCAGACGACCCCCTTGTTTACCTGTGACACAGCCACACACTGACCTTTCCCATTTTGCCTGAATATGGTGAAAAGTCAGACAGACCCTCCTCCTCCCTGTTGTCCCATGAATGACTGAGAGAAGTCTGTCTTGAAACTAGCTAGACAAAGAGAAACATTTTCTGTTCAGCTCAGACTTCCCCTGATTGTAAAGCAATCCAAGTGTGAAAGCCCTCACTATAAACTTGTCTGTGTTTCCCTATAAAACTCCAAGGCAACAGACCACCCTGCGGAGACATTCCGATCTTCAGATCCGCGGCGTTCCCTCTATCGCAAGAGCCCGAATAAAATCATGTCAGTTGTCCCGTGCGTTCCGTCTCTCACAGGGGGAAAGGGCCTGACGGGAAGAAGGGGGGCTCACCTGCCTCGCGGGGCCCCACCTCCTCTGGAGTCTGGGCGCCGGCTCTCGCCACCCAGAACCTCTGGAGTCCGTCCTGGGCCTCGCTGAAGAACAAGAGAGGGGATGGACCTTTGGCCGCCCGCTGGACCCCGCCCGCCTACCCGCTCCAGCATGCAAGGCTCCTCACCCGGTGCACACGCAGACCTGCGGCTCCATGCGGGAGGCGTACTGCAGGGGCCCCACGGCCTTGGCGCCCATGGCGTAACGAGCTTGGGAGAGCGCGAGCCAGCCCTGCGGACAGAGGGGAGCGGACGCCCCGTGAGACCCCGCGCGCGCCGCCGCCGCCGTGAAGCCACCCGCCGCCCGCGCCCACCTGCTCCACGCGGGCGTTCAGCGCTGCGCGCTTGGCCTCCAGGTCCTCCAGGTCCCCGAGCAGCTGCAGCAGCCGCGAGTCCAGCTCGGCGCGCAGCTCCGCGGCCGCCATGGCCCCGCTGCGGCCCGAGCCCGCCTCCTTCGGGTCGCCCGGCCCCGCCCACCGGGCCGGCGGTGAGGCTGCGGGAGGCCGAGGCGCTTCTGGAAGCGGCCGCGCTGAAAAAGTGGGGCCGTCGCTGCGGCGACGGCAGGAGGCGGAGCTGCACGGCCGCCGCTTTAAGGGAGGAGCGGCTTTAACGTTAATTCCGGACGGAGCCGGCGGGCGGCCCTGCGGTCAGTCATTGCGCTGCTTTTGCTGTCGCTGGACCGTTTCGAGCAGCCAGTTATGATTCTTTTAGCCGCTCGTCGTTACACTGGGAGCCCTGCCGGGGGAGCTGGCGGTGAAGCCTCGGCTGACGTCTGTCCTAACGGCTGTCGTAAGCCAAGTGACGACATCTTAACCCGCAGCCTATTGGTTGCTCCAGTGGGCGTGTGCTTCCGGACTGGACGGTGGCCTTGCGACTCCCACCCACGGTTCGCCATCTTAACGTTGGGCACTCTCCAGGGCAGCAAAGCCTCGTGAAGCTGCTGGAGATCCTGTTGGTTGAGGGCAGCAGCAAGGGCTGCGCTGCGCCGGCGCGGCGCTCAGAGTCGGCTGGAGCCACGTGGGAGCGGTGTTCAGTATGGTAGGGGAGAGGCTCGAGCCCCGGTCTTGGAGGTGGGGGGCTTGCGTTGGGCTGGGGCTGGCCTCTGGGCTCTGGGCGGGTGGTGCCCCGGCGTGCGTGGCGAAAGAGGGGCTGAGCAGACCGCCGTTCCGCAGCTGCGCCGGGAGGCCCGCCTTCGCCGCGAGTACCTGTACCGCAAGGCCCGCGAGGAGGCGCAGCGCGCCGCGCACGAGCGGAAGGAGAAGCTGCGGCGCGCGCTCGAAGGTAGGCCGGCCCCGCCACCCCCCACCCCAGGCCGTCGGGGAGCCCCGCGGAGGGAAGCGCGGGGCGCTGGCCGCGTGGTCGGGTTCGCGCTCCTCTTCGGCGGCCCGCGAGTCGGATCCGGCGCCGACCCAGCGCCGCTCGTCAAGCCGCGCTGCGGCGGCGTCCCGCGGAGAATGGACGGGGACGGGCGCAGATGTCAGCTCAGCCACAGTCTTCCTCAAGCAGGAGGAGGAGGATTGGCAGTATTCCTCACCAAAAACGCGTTGAATTAGCGTTTGTTTGTGTTAGTGTGGCTGAACTTCTTTTCACGTTTTCAGGTTTTCCTGTTGGTTTGCAGATGTCCCTCCATTTGATGATGTGAATTACTTCCCATTTATGTTGCAGTGTTCAGATTTTACAGTTTGTGTGTTAATTTTGTTTACAGTTTGTCTAGTTCTTCCCAAATTTTAAATTTTTACAGTGGTCCTATAGATTGTTTTCCTCTCCTGGTTTTTCTTCTTGTTAGCTTCTTCAATACAAGGTAGCAAGAATGTTTTACTGTCTTTTAGGGCTAATAGGATTCCCTTGCACTTTTAAACTGTTAGCCCTGTAGAGGTAAATTTTATTCGCGTCGTAAATTAGGAATCTGACTTTGCAATATTTTCCCCAGTTTTCATTTGCCTTACTAATGACGAGTGTGTCACACATGCCTGATTGGAAATGCCATATTTATCACTATTATGTTGGATCCTCTGTCAGTGGAGCATTGTTCCTATCTGATGGCACATAAACGCGATACCTCTGATTATTTTAAATTCACTTTAATGTTCCCAGGTTTTAAATACATAAAATGTATGTGGCATGTGTGTATATGTTTATGTTAAGCATAATGTTAAACACTTGTGACCTATCTGCCCACTTTAAGAAATGAAAAATGATCAACATACTGAAATTCAGGAATATTTTCCGCAACTTAGATAAGCACTGTATTGAATATTGTTTAAAAATAACCTATTTCCTTGTTTTTCTTTGTGCTTGTGTCATACTTGTTTGCATCCCTAAATCGTATTGGTTAATTTTTAGTTTAAATGTAGTATTGGGTTATATGCATTATTTTGCAACTTTCTCTTATGGTTCAGCTTTGTTTCTGAGAGCCATTGAGTGTAATGGGGAGATCCCTCAGGTGAATATTCCACAGTCTTAATCCATTCCCCTGTTGGTGGTGTTGAGCTTATTCTTAGTTTGGGGGAATTAGGAACGGCACTGCTGCTATGAACATTCTCTTCTATGTGCAAGAGTTCCTCCAGGGCATATTGGAGAGAAGTGCTGGATCCAAGGGCATGCTCCTGTTCAGCTCTATACTCCGAAGTCAGCATACCCACAGCCCCAACACCTGTGCTAGGTCCACTTTAGTTCACAGAGGAAACCTCTGACCTGGAGCGTCATGATTAATGGTTTTGTTAGAGGGTTTCATGATTTCTGATCCACTTCATACAGAAAGAGAAATCTCTATTTGTTCTCTTTTTTTTTTTGGAAGAACACTAGCCCTGAACTAACATCTGCTGCCAATTGTCCTCTTTTTGCTGAGGAAGACTGGCCCTGAGCTAACACTCTGTGCCCATCTTCCTCCACTTTATATGTGGGATGCCTACCACAGCATGGCTTGCCAAGTGATGCTGTGTCCACACCTGGGATCTGAACCAGCGAACCCTGGGCCGCCAAAGCAGAACGTGTGCACTCAACCGCTGCGCTACCGGGCCGGCCCCTCTATTTATTCTTTTAAAAATTAGTTTGTTAACTTTTTTTGTAACTACAAAAGCAATACATATTTGTGATTAAGTATCTTAGAAAGTCCTCAAGCCATAGGGCTCAGGAACTGTAGAAAATAAAGTCTCTTGTAACCACTGTTAACAGATTGGCATATAGACAGAAATAGTTTTGTCGTCCCTCCCCCCTTCACTGCCCAGTAATCACGTATCACCTCTCTGCTTAGAAAGGAGAGAGAAGGGTATTTTTCCACTGTTAAAAAACAAAACCCAGCTGAGTAACTTTTAAAGATCTCATTGGCTTTATTCAGTGATTCATGAATCGGGCAGCATCCCATCCAGCAGATAGAAAGGAGCTCCGAGGAGCTGGACAAAATGAAAGACTTAGAGGCAGAAGAGGACAAGACAGGGGAGTTACACGAGACGAAAACATGGATTGGCTGTGGCAAGGTCACTTGCCTTTGGGGGGTGGCAGGGGTCCATCAGGCAGATGCCCTCACTAGTGCTGACCAGGCGGTTCCTGGCTGGCTGGTTTAAGAGTCCATTTCTGGGAGAGCCAAAATTGTAATTAAGTGTCGGTTTGGTGATGTGGAGCTTAGCATAAGTGACTCCATTTGGGGCCTGTGTCCTGTTTTTAACACGTCAGGTTTGTACAGGTTTGTAACCCGCAGTGCTGTCTAAGCTCAGGGCTCCGCGCGTCTCTCACTCAGCCTCTGTCTTCTCCTGCAGAGAACCGCCTGATTCCCACCGAGTTGCGCCGGGAGGCTCTAGCGCTGCAGGGCTCGCTGGAGTTTGACGATGCTGGTGGTGAAGGTGACCTTCCTCCACACTGTGGGCCAACTCCTCTACCTGCCCTCAAGTCCGCTGGCCTCTACGTCCTTCCTCAGATCCCTTGAGGACAGGCTCTGTGGCTCCTGCTCCTGCAGCTGTCCTGCGGGTGCCAGCATGGTTCTGCACAGGTGGCACCTCAGGAGAGCTCTCCCTGAGTGCTCACAATCCATTTATGATGCACATAGTTTTACCCCACTTACTCTCTGCTTTGCTTCATCTCTTGATTGTCCCCCTCACTAGAATGTGAGCTCTGCCAGGGCAGGACAGTGTCCATTTTGTTCACTGCCATGTCCCCAGTTCCCAGCACTTCATTGGCAGCCAGTTGTTTCATTCATTGCATTATTCGATGAATATGAAAGGGGTGACAAACATATAAGTATTTATGAGAGAAAGGGGTCTGTTACCTTTGGCCTTAACAGAATCTGGACTTGTGCTAACATGATAGCCTCTAGCCCATGTGATTAATACAGCTTGAATGAGCTAAACTTAAATCACATGTAAACATTCAGTTCCTCGTTTGCGCTTGTACTTACAGCCAGTCTGGCTGGCAGCCACCTTGTTGCCCATTCTGGGTATGGAGCGTTTCCATCGGTGAAGGTACTGGCAGACGTTGCTGCCCCCAACTTAGTATGTCACTTTCCAAGACAGTGTCGGCTTGCCCCTCATGCTCCTGACAGGTGTGACCAACCACGTGGATGACGAATATCGATGGGCAGGGGTCGAGGATCCCAAGATCATGATCACTACCTCCCGTGACCCCAGTTCACGCCTCAAGATGTTTGCAAAGGTACCAGTAGCGGGGAGTGAGTGGGAGATGCTCAGATGCCCGTGGCCCCAGTTCTAACTGGAGTATGTTTATGTGCAGGAGCTGAAGTTGATTTTCCCAGGAGCCCAGCGCATGAACCGTGGCCGACATGAGGTAGGGGCATTGGTGCGAGCCTGCAAAGCTAATGGGGTCACCGACCTGCTGGTTGTCCACGAGCATCGAGGCACACCTGGTAAGGCTGGTGTCGGGGAGCAGGGTGTCTGCCAGGGTGGTCGTCTGAGAGGAGACAGGGTCTCTGACGGCCTTCCTGGCCCCACCAGTGGGGTTCATCGTTAGCCACCTGCCCTTCGGCCCCACTGCTTACTTCACACTGTGCAATGTGGTCATGCGGCATGACATCCCCGACCTGGGCACTGTGTCAGAGGCCAAGCCTCATCTCATCATGCATGGCTTCTCTTCCCGCCTGGGCAAGCGGGTGAGTCTGGGGCCACTGGGTGAGGGCTGGGGGCAGGGGGTGCCAAGCCGGGCATTTTTCCCCACTCTCCTTCCCTCTGCCACAGGTCTCTGACATACTCCGTTACCTCTTCCCTGTGCCCAAAGATGACAGCCACCGGGTTATCACATTTGCGAACCAGGATGACTATATCTCCTTCCGGTGGGTCTGTGGGCTGGCCCCGGGATGCCTTCCTGACCTTTGTGCTGTTGCTGACCGCAGCTGCTCCCTGCCTCCCCTTGCCTCAGGCACCACGTGTACAGGAAGACTGACCACCGCAACGTGGAGCTGACCGAAGTCGGGCCTCGCTTTGAGCTCAAGTGTGAGTTTGGGGCTTTATCCCATGATACAGTGGGCGTGGTGGGGGAATGCTGGCTGTGTAGGTGACAGCGTCCCTGTCCCCTTCCCCCAGTGTACATGATCCGCCTGGGCACCCTGGAACAGGAGGCCACAGCAGACGTGGAGTGGCGCTGGCATCCCTACACCAACACCGCACGCAAGAGGGTCTTCCTGAGTGCCCAGTGAGCCTCCTGCTGCTCAGGACGTGGACCCGGACCCAGGACTGAAGGGGTTAGAATAAAGTCTGTGTGCCACACCACCCCTTTTGCCTCTTAGTGGTCCAGTCAGGCCTGTTGTCTGGCTGAACGTGAAGACCAATGTCCATGGGGTCTCCTCAGGTGGGGACCTGCCAGCTCTGGGACGTTCTCAGGCCTGGTGTCGCCATTGTGTCTAGGACCAGGCAGGCCCCACATGCTGGCTTGCCCTTAGCCATAGGGAGGGTTTGGTGCTACCCCTGAGAGATTTGGTGCTGTTGTCATCATCTGGGATGGGTACATTTGCAGGGCATGTCACATTTGCTCTGAGCAACTGTGAGACTTGGGGGCCTGACACAGAGAAGGCAGGACCCGCTCCGTGCTCAGCAGGATCCTTCAGTCCGCCTCAGGCACACCTTAAGTCCATTGATTGAGGACACGGTGACGCTTTAGGGACCGCCTGCTGCACACAGCTTCAGCTCTCTCGTCAAGGCAGGGTTTATCTGAAGTCACACAGGGAGAGCCACGGCTGCCCAGGAGAGGCTGAGCTCTCCCCTTGGCTCCATACTCATCCCCTTTGCCCTCTCTCTCTCCCCACTTTCCTATGTACCCAAGGGCCCTGGTTTTACACAGAATGGGTGTCAAGACCCTACAGAATGGAGACAAGTTGACGTGGAGTAGAGTGATGATGATAAGAAAGAAATCCATCACACTGGGTGGGACAGGCCTATGAAGAAACAAGGCAGGCAGGGGGATGGAGAATGGGGAGGCATCTGCAGGTGCCCTGAGGGCTACATGATGGCAGAAAGATGCAGGGGCCACCTGGATGACCCATGCAAAGACCCTGAGGTGGACAGTGCTCATAAGGATTCCAGGAACAGGAGTGGCCTAGTAAGAGGCTGTCCTCAGGGAGAGCAGGGGACCCGCAGGACCCACTGGGCCACAGCATTCAGAGAGCAGGGGATAGGCCTTCATGGGACGTCTGTGACTTAGGGTCCCAATCCTGTGAATCCAGTTCCTTCTGCAGCACCTTCCAGGGCCTCTCCCAGCTTGACAAATGAAGAACGTGCAATTAACGTTTTTTTGTAAGTTATGGAAATTCCAAAATACATACAAAAATACAGTAGTATGATGTTCTGTGTTAGTTTCCTTGGGCTGCCACAACAAATTGCCACAAACTGAGTGCCTTAATACAACAGACATTTATTCTCTCACAGTTCAGGAGGCCAGAAATGGAAGATTAAGGTGTCAGTTCCCCCAACCCCTCCTCCGTTCCTTGCCTCTTCCAGTTTCTGGTCTGCCAACAATCCTTGGTGTTCCTTGGCTTGTAACTGCATTACTCTGGTCGCTGCTTTTCTCTTCATGTGGCCTTCCTCTCCGGTCTGTCAAGTCTCTGTATGTCTCTTAGGACACTTGTTGCTAGATTTGTGGCCCATCAGAAAATACAGGATGACCTCTTCATTTCAAGGTGCTAAACTTAATCACATCGGCAAAGTCCTTATTTTCCAAATAAGATCATGTTCACAGGCTCCAGGGATTGGGCTATGGACACGTGTGTTGGGGGCCACCATTCATCCAACTGCATGTCCCCATCCAGAAGGTGAGCCTCAGTCAGTGTGGGTGCTCCTGCCCTTCCTGTTTTGGGTACCTCCTACATACACTTATCACAGGCATGATGAGGATGACCCCTTGCTGACCAAGCATCTTCCCAGGTGAGCTCCACGAGGCCTAAGGCTCTCTCTGCTGCTTCCCCAGCACAGAGCAGGCCCTTAGTCACTCATGTTTTGTTTTTTAATAATGTGAGCACATAAGTCTCACTTAGAGCAGGGCCTGGCACTGGGGGCCAGCTCTTAGCCAGAGACAGACAGAAAATAAGCAAGATGTGAACCATTTATTATTCAGTTCACATCCTCTGTGCTGAAGAAGCCTGTGAGTATAATTCTCTGAAGTTCCTCAGAGAACCCAGCACATCAGGCATATCTGCCGTGGAGGGCATGATTGAAGGACAGTTGTGTCCACGTTTTGCTCATCAGCTGTGTTTAGCTGTTGGGGTGGGTGGTATCTACTGTTTGTGGCGCTCTGGGGAAACAGGATACCGTGCTGGTGGAAGAATCTGTGGGTTAAGGCTTTGCAGATGGCAGTTTGGCAGGGTTTTTTAACATTTAAAATGTGGTTCTACTTGAGTCACCATCCTAGGATCAGAAGTGGTTGCTGGGATGCTGCTGGGGACGGCTTGGGCACAGCTTTGTCTGCATGTTTGAGCAAGTTGGGAAAATGTCCTCTGGCACAGAGAACGTCCTGAGGACTCGCAGGAAGCCTTGGACTAGAGGGGCGGTGCAGTGCTAAAGGGCTATTGGTGCATCTGCTGTTTGACTTTTCTAGGAAGAAATCAGTCAGTACTTGTGTAACTGTAAATTGTAAAGGACAGGGAGGAGACGGACGTGGACCTGGTCCCTTGTGCTCAGTGCGAGCAGCTCCAGGCAGAGCGCGGCAGCCCCGGGAGAAGCCTGCATCGCCGCTGCACCTGAGTCTCGTGCTCTAGGATTCTCCTCAGTACTCAGAAATGCTGACAAGTGGGGAATCCACGTGAAGGGCATGTGGGAGATCTGTGCAGTATTTTTGCAGCTTTTATATAAACGTGACATTATTTCAAAATAAAGCATTATTGAAGTTTTAAAGGAATTGTTAATCTTGTTGGGTGACTCGGCATTAGGATTACTTTAGGAAACGTCTTTAGGTGTTAGAGCTATGGTGAAGTATTTGGGTGTGAAATAGCAGCCTGGTACTTGAAAATGCTTCAGCAGATGGGGAAAAAAGTTGCTGGAGCAAAATACTAACTGTCAGATTTAGGTGATGTAGACGGGTTTTGTTGTAATATTCTACTTTGATGTGTGTTTTACATTTCTCGTAATAGAGGATTAAAAGGAAAATAATTACAAATGCCTTCCATTGTTATGAAAGAGGCTTTCATATTTCTGTTTCGTTTTAAATTATTAAAAACCTTCAAATAAAAAGATCTAGAAGACGACATACCAACCGTCAATGGTGATTCAAAGCCATTTACAGTTAAGGCCGAAGGATGGTGGAGAAGTTTATTCCACATCTGTGTATTTGAAATTTTTAGCAGAGAATATATCCATTTTTTACTTACACAAAAAAGTAAAACTTTAAGCACCAGACGAAGTGCATTTTAGGCTCAGGTCCATGAACCAGGCTGCACTGAACATCTTGCCCACTACCCTTTGTTTTTTTCTTAGGGTACATTCCTAGAAATGAAATTTCTGATCGAAGGAGATGTACAAGTCTAAGCCTTTTGCTGTTTACTACAGAAAGTTTGAGGCAAGAGACCATTTTTATCTATCAGATTGACAAAGATGAAAAATTCGAATATGGTTGGTAAGGATATGGGGGGTTGGGGTTTTGTATGTAATAGGTGCAGAACTTTGGAGGTAAATTTTGTAATATCCCCAGAAGTAATAATATGCCTCTCTCCTCAGTCCAGTAGACAGATGTGCAATCCAGATGTGCCTCACATGGACACTCCAACTTGTGGACAGTAGTGGCAGTGCCAGGATCTGTACTGTTTGTAGCAGCAAAAGCGGGGGAACAGCCTAGCTGTTGACTAACAGGACTGCAGGTCCCTACATTAGGAGGCATCCACGGAGTGGAACATTGTAGTCATTGAAAAGAACCTCAAGATAGAGTATTAAATAAAAGGAAGTGTGGTGTGAAGCACTATCTGTGATACGTTCCCGCCGTGCAGAAGAAAGGAGAGGAGGGCCCACGCTCACGTGTGGACTGCATTCTTTCCGGAGGGGTGCACATGCCGCCGCTGGTGCCTTGGGGTAGGGAACGGGTACACCCGGATCCAGGCAGCAGGGAGACTTCAATGCTAGTGTGGGTAAACGCTTCATTTACTTGTTGACCATTTTTGAGAGCTGCCTTCTGGGTTCTCTGCTCATTTTTCTTTGGAGTGCAGGGGAGGCACTTGGATATTGTTTGTTGGCTTTCAAGAGTTTAAAGATGTTGCATCTATTTCTGCAATACAGTCATGCGCCACATAACGACATTTCAGTGAATGACGGACCGCGTATATGGCGGCAGTCCCACAAGATTAGTACCACAGAGCCTAGGTGTGTAGTGGGCTATACCATCTAGGTTTGTGTAAGTGGACACTGATGGTCACACAATGATGAAGTCACCTAACGATTAATTTCTCAGAACATGGCCCCGTCAAGTGACACATGGCTGTACTGCTATTTCAAACGTACAGAAGTAGACCCAGTGACAAATAAATCACCTTCCTTCTCCCCGCATCCTCAGCAGTCCCTCCAGAGGCTACTGACTTTTTAAAAAATCTAGTCAGATATTTTTCTATTCATGGTATTATTTATTTATTTTTTTTAACACAAAAGGGATTGAACTATGCACACCGTTCTGGAACTTGCCATCTTTCCCTGTAGTGATCTCGCTAGGCTACCCCTGGGTTACCAAGGGTACCCTTAGGTTTTCTAGGATATCTCATACATGTGGATCCACCTCCAGTTTAACGGCTGCACATTCAAGTTGTTTCCTATTTTTGCTCCCACAAACATTGCTTCAGACACATCACTGAGCATACCTCTGTGTATAATTATGAAGTGTGTCTGAGGAATAAATTCCTACCAGTGGAATTCTGTCTTTAAAGTGATCATAGATGCTGCTGAATTGTCCTCCGAGCGGCTGTCCATCCCAGCCACTGTCAGTGGATCTGAGTGCCTGTTTATGTCCTTGCCAGCACTGGGCACTATCAGACTCTTCATCTTCACCAAACTCTAGGTGCAAGATGGTTCCCCAGTGAATTTACATTTCTTTAATCATAATGGAGGTTGTGCACCTTTTGAAATACTTATTGGCCATTTGTGTGTGTGTTTGTTCTCTGTGACCTGTTTGCTCTCTTGATAGAAACGATTGTTTGCCTCTATATTGGTTGATTGTTTTGCATCTTTTGTTTTTTTTTTTAAAGATTGGCACCTGAGCTAACATCTGTTGCCAGTCTTCTGTTTTGTTTTGTTTTGTTTTGTTTTGTTTGTTCTTCTACCCACAGTGCCCGAGTACATAGTTGTATATTCTAGTTGTAGGTCCTTCTGGTTGTGCTAAGTGGGATGCTGCCTCAGTATGGCCTGATGAGCGGTTCTAGGTCCGCACCCAGGATCCGAACCCAGGATCCAAACCGGTGAAGCGCTGGGCCATCCAAGAGGAGTGTGTGAACTTAACCACTCGGCCACAGGGCCGGCCCCTGTTTTACATCTTGTGGAAAATTTCACACACACAGGAGCAGAGAGGACTATACAGTGAGTGCATGAGCCTGTCTCAATGTTGACTGGTCTGGTTTCTTTCGTAGCCCCACTCACTCCCTATATCCACTCATTTATTTTTAAGCAAATCCCAGACACCATACTATTTCATCTATAAATATTTCCATGTATGTCTCTAAAAGATAAGGACCTAGTAAAAATAGGAATACCCCATTATCACACTTAAAAAATCAACAATTACTCCAAATACATTATTTCAAATAGTTACTTAGTGTTCAGTTTTCCCAGATTACAGTATGTTTGTCTGAACTAGGATCTAAATTAGGTCTATTCATTACAAATGATTGACAAGTTTCTCGTCGTCTTTTTTAAAACAGTTTTATAGAGCTAGAATTCACATATCACACAGTTCACCCATTGAAAGTGTACAATTAAATTTTTTTATCATATTTACAAGGTTCTATAATCATTTCCACAACCTAAGTTTAGAACATTCTTGTCCCTCCTAAAAGAAACCCCATACCCATTAGCTGTCACTCCCCATTCTCCTCCAACCATGCCCCCCCACCCTCAGCCCCTTGCACACCACTAATCTCCTTCTGGTCTCTATGTATAGACTTGCCTATTTTGGACTTTTCATATGAATAGAATCATATGGGATGTTTTTGATGGGATTCTCTCAGCGTTATTTCCAAAATTTATCCATGTTGTAGCATGTATCAGTATTTCATTTTTTTAATTGCTGAGTAATATTCCATTGTATACATACCATACTCATAAAATTAGAGTTGTTTCCACTTTGGGGCTATTATGAGTAATATGCTGCTGTGAGCATTTGTGTGTAAGTCCTAAGTCTCTTTCAACCTATGGGATTCTCTCTTTTTTTATTTTTCTTTCTATTTTATTCAATTAGGAAACTGGTTTATTTGTCCTGTGGTTTCCACAGTCTGGATGTTTCTGATCCTGTGGTGTTATTTAACACTTGCCTGTGCCCTTGTATTTCCTCTGAATTAATATCTAGAACTAGATGTACAGATACAGTTTTAAACTTTTTTGGTAGAAATGCTTGATGAAGTGGTGTGTTCTCTCACCAGGAGGGTCATAATGTCTGGATGTCATTTTTGTGATGTTAGCAGACATTAATATCATTGCTTAGTTCCATTAATTCACTAGCGATGTGAAACTTGGTGCCTGTTTTTCAAGAAATCAATATGAAATCTGTTTGGCATTCGAGTTTCAAATTCATTATTGCTGGTATATAGGAAAGTGATATTTGTGTGATGTGTGTGTATTATATTTTAACTAGATACCTTATTAAATTTTCTTCTAAGTTCTTACAGTTTTTCATAAGATTTTCTAGAACTTTCCAGCTGACTATGCCATATGCCAGTTACAGTGTTTTTGACAGACCCCTCTTCTTTTTTCCTTGCCACAGTGCATTGGCTAGGACTTCAGAACACCCAACAGCAGCAGGTGTTCTGGTGAGATGCCCTCTGCCCTCAGTCTCATTACAGGAATACTCCCAGAGATGTTAATGCTTACCCAGACACCGATGTGCACTTACTTCTCTCTGGTTTTACAGTTGAGTGGCAGAAGCCGATGCAGACAGTTCCATACCTCCCTTTGGCTGTTGTGATGCCCTTGGCTTGCATTCAGTACCCACAACAGGGCCCTGAGCTGTGCAGGATCCCAGCCAGCCTAAGCTTAAAAGAATGTGGCCAGTTGGTCTTTTCCAAATAAAGCACCACACACACAGGTGTGCTT
This sequence comes from Equus przewalskii, assembly GCF_037783145.1. Lineage (NCBI taxonomy): Eukaryota > Metazoa > Chordata > Mammalia > Perissodactyla > Equidae > Equus > Equus przewalskii. Next base: position 222,799 of record NC_091847.1, read on the forward strand.
ATGCCGAGCTAAAATTGGGTATGGAAACTGCAAGCCAAGGATGCAAGGCAGCCTAAAAGAGGCCCCACTATGCTACCAACATCACTGTCGGAGCATTTGTTTGCCTGGAGCTCACAGGAGCCTGAGCTGTTAGCTCAGAGCCCAAGGCTGAGTTTATTTCCTCCAAAGGCACGTTCTAGCATCTGGAGCTTGCTCTGCGCGATGGCAATGCCCAGGCTGTGCTCTGCAAGATGTGGGGCCAGCCAGGGGACAAGCTGGTATGAACATTTTAAGGATGTCATTTTTTTCTGAGTTCCCAACTTGTTTTTTTCCTAAGATTGGCCCTGAGCTAACATCTGTTGCCGATCTTCCTTTTTTTTTTTTTTTCTCCCCAAAGACCCAGTACATAGTTGTATATCCTAGTTGTAGGTCATTCTAGTTCTATGTGGGATGCCACCACAACATGAGCGGTATGTAGGTGCATGCCCAAGATCCAAACCAGGGAACCCTGGGCTGCTGAAGCAGAGCGTGCAAACTTAACCACTCAGCCACAGGACCGGCCCCAGGATGTCATTTTTTAAAGTTGGGGAAAAGGGCTTTCCCTCTCCCTCCCTGAAGTGGAGCTGCTCCAAGGACACAGCCTTGAGAGAGTTAATGTGGTGTTGAGACCATCTGGACCGTGTACATGACTGAACCCAGGTAAGGCCTCTGTATAAACTTTTAAGATTCTGGTGGGCAGGTGTGGAAATCGACTCGTCTTGCAGCTGCCCAAGACAAGCCTCATATTTCCCTTGTTTATTAAACCTGCCACCTACCAATCTGGAGTGGACTGCCTCATTCTTTGGTCTCTCCTTGCCCTCCGTGTAGAGGGAAGCTGGTTTCAGATTACACTTGGGATGACACTCCTGAGGTTGTGAACCAACACACCGTTGAGGTAGCGTCTGCCAGGTTTCTCCACTGTAAAGTTAGGATTTTCCCCTTTGCAACATCAGCACAGGCTGGGTTCCTCACAGCATTGCAAAAGCTTCCCCAAGCACCCTCCAGCACTCAGTCCATTTGGCTCTTGAGTGGCCAGTTCAGCAAGCACTCCGAGCTGGCAAGCAGGTGGCAGGCTGGCACGTGGCCTGTGGGCATTATGGTGCTCAGGATCTGCAGGAGCAGTGCCAGCTGCTCTTGCTGCACAGGATTTCCACCAGTAGGGTGAACAAGAGGGCCACCAGCAGCAGCGAGTCCCATTTTAGGAACACAGCTTGCAGTCCTCTGGGAGAAGGGAGAAGTGGGGTGGGCCAGGGCTGCTGGAGGAGGTCTTGGGGGTCTGCGTATCCCCCACACCCAGCCTGAGCTGAGTGGAGGACAAGCCTGGAGAGTGTGGATGTTTGGAGAGGCATGGAGGGATGGTCAGTGTCAGGAAGGCAGGCAGCTTAAACAATGAGATGGGGGCATGAGTTGGGGTGGACATGCAGCCAGGACACCCAACCCGGCTGGAAGCACAAGAGATGAACCATAACCTCAGCCACTTCTGTTCATAGGCCATAAGATCTCAGCCAGATAGGCAGAAAAATACCCAGACAGACTTCTAGATGGAGAGAATCCTAGGGAGACAAACAGACTCCAGTGGGACAGCCAGACAGACTAATGGACAGATTATTGCACAGATGGGAAGATGCCCAGCCGGATATCCAGAAAGACCTGTCGCCAGACATACGGACACTCTCCACTCCAGCCAATTGGAAGGTGACTGCAGCCAACCAAAAGACTACCTAAAGGACAGACAGAAACCCCCAACTGGACAGTAAGATGTTACCCAAGCGGAAAGACACCCCACCCACCTAGTCAATTAGTCACCCAAACTTTCAGCCTGACAGACTTACCCTCTGCCAGTAAGACAGACCCCAGCCTATGAGAAAGTTAGGCCTTCAGCAGGATGGACAGACAGATCCTTCCTAGTCAGCTGGGTAGACAGACCCTCAAGCCAGGTGAACAGACAGACAGATACATGCCTCCCTCCGCCCCCCGACCCCCCGGCCAAATCAGACAGACCCTAGCTGGACAGAAGATCCCCAGCTAGCCAGACCCTAGTCATCACCAAAGATGATATGGACAGTCCACTGACCCCTCAGTGTTGTCTTTGCTCCCCAGGTACCACCAGTTTCCAGTGACTATTGACCTCTAATGACATCCACTACCACTAGGGTCCACAAAGACCTTTCATGACCCGTCAGAGACTCTTCCCTGTTTACTCTGGTATCCACTCACCCGAATGACTACCATTAGTATCCATGAGTACTAAGGAACTTAAGAGTCTCCATATTTTCTCAGAGATCTCTGATACTTCTGTATCCCACCTGAGTCTCCAACAACCCATGACCATTCATGAAATCTCAGTGATTCCACATTTCACTATCATGCCCTGAGTGGGAGCCCTCAATGACCTTCCCTTCTTTTGACCCTTCAGTTAAAGTAACACTCCAAATCCCAATAGCTCCTCAGTTACTTTCGCTCTCTCTCACTGACCTCCCAAAGACTGCCATTAACATCCACCGACAGTCCCTCATGAACGCCCAAGGAACTCCCACTACCTGCAATTAATTCACTATCAATGTCCATCCTCAGTGAGCACTACTGATCACCTTTGAACTCTCAAAGATGAAACTGATAAACACTGAGTCCACAGTGACCCCCACTAGCCCTCAATAAATGAAACATCCCCACTCAGCCACTTTAAGTGACCCCTGTCACTTAAACCCGGGTCAGCAAACTACAGCCTGCAGCTCACATATACATACATATATATAAATGTGACTCGAAAATTACATGAAATTAAAATTTTAGTGTCCACAGAGTTTTACTGGAACAAAGCCACACGCATTCTTTTACATAGTGCCTATGGCTTCTTTCACACTGCCAAGGCAGAGCTGAGTAGCTGGGACAGAGACTAGAGACCAAAGCCCTTTAAGAGTTTGCCCATCCCTGCCTCAACACTGATGACAGCCTAATGAATTCAGTCCACAACCTGAACCAATGACCTTGTTGACGCCTCACTGACCGAAAGTACACCTCATCCATTGGTCACACCTCAACGACCTCAAACTAGACTCCCCAGACGACACGCTATCCAAAGAGACCCCACCTCGAAATTCATTCCCTGACTCGGGTGAGTGGTGGGCTAGACCACCTCCCAGGCCGGTCCGCGGCCGGGCCTTTAGGTTCTCTCCTCTCTCCAGCCTTCGCTTGGTAACCCTGGAGCAGCAGTTGTCCTCCAGCCTTTTCCTGCACAGAAGAGAAGCTCTTTAAAAGGGTTGAGAACATCTTGTCTCCTGGAACCTTCTTGCGGGGGCTCAGTTTTCAGTTTCCCGGCAGGTTTCTGCGGGTTGAGACCCTCAAATTAGGACTGGATCTCGGCGACCCCACCTCCTCCCAGCCTGACCCGGAAAAAGAAGGAAGCTCAGGAAATACAGATACCTAGGCACCCGCTTCCACTCGGTCTTTCTCAAGGCACCGGTGCCCGAGCGTCATTTTTCCCGGCGGCTACCCGCCCTGACCTCCCTCCGACCCCGCACAGCGCGGGACCCCACCCACTCGGGGTCCCCGAGGCAGGAGTTGCAGCTCGATCTCGACGACCGTCTCCACTCCCAGCTGCCGCGCCAGCCCGGCTCGGACGCCGACCCAGCCTAGCTCCCAGGACACAGGCTGGGAGGCCAGGCGAGCGCGCGCGGCCGTCCACCCAGCGCCGGGCTCGGAGGGAGGCCGGCCCCTGGCGTGAATCCCGGGCCCAAGCGTGAGGAAGCGTCGTAGGGCTGTGCGGACTCAGCCCGCCGGCGCGGCGGCCACAAAAAGGGAAGCGCCCGCAGGGGACCTACTGGCCAGTTACAGCGGGAGAGGACCCAGGCTTCTGGCACCGCCAGGGTCCGGACGCCTGCGGGTGGGGCTGGGATGGGCTCTCAAATGTCATTGGCCGAGGGGCGCGCCGTGCCGGCCGCTGCACGCTTCCATTGGTTGGCGAGACAGGATGCGGTCCTCCTCCAGCACTGTCTACACTAGCTGAGAGCACCGAGCGCAGCTGCTGAACCTGACCTCGCTGGCCAGCGGCACCATGAGCCGAAGCTTGGATGCGGCGCGGAGCTTCGTGGAGCAGCTGGAGGCGCGGGGCCGACAGGAGGGGGCGATCCTTGCCGGCGAGTTCAGCGTGAGTGGGCGAGTGTAGACGGCGGCGCAGTGCGCTCTGGCTCCTCGCCCTGGCCTGTCCGGACGTCTGTCCTGTGCGCCCTGCTGCGCTTGCCTCTCTCTTGGAGTCTAGCGGCATCTCCTCGCCTCGAGGTCTATTTTTCTCTCCCCCGCACCTCTCTCTGTTGCGCTCTCTCCCTGTCTTCACTGTCTGCCCGCAGAGCCCCAGAGGGCGAAGTCCAGGGCCGGGCTGGGCGGGGCCGCACACACCCTCGGGTCCCCGTGCCCTCGTCGCGCTCAGGACAATCCCGCTGCTGGGCGCCGCGGGGGAGGGCGGACGCCGCAGGCGGGGGCGGGCGCGCCCCTGCGCTCCGGGCGACCCGGCGGTCACCGCTGAGGTCTTGGGGAGGAAGGGGCTGGGAGAAGAGGAACCAGCCGAGGGGTGTGGACACGGGCCTCTCGTCGGCTTTGTGGCTCGGAACAGATTACCCAGCCCCTCTGGCCTCGGTTTCTTTTTGAGTCTAAAGTGGCCTAAGGATTAAATAACTGAGGTGGGTAAAAAAGCGCTTAGCACATCTTGAGCGCTTACTTTGTAGGAGCCTTTGTCGTTAGTTATAAATATTGTAAACATTACAGTGAGGTTGTGTAAGCCATGTCTGAGGAATGATAATGCAGCGTCATAGGCACCACATACTGTGCCTGAGATGTTTTAAATATAGTAACTTTGTAACAAATATAGACATATACTATGCAAGTATGTAAATACAATATATGGTGACATCAAATTTAGAAATATGTGACATAATAAATATATAAAAATAAATTTAATAAATATGATATAAATACTTTATATAATAAATGAGTTTATTTAATCACTAAGTACAATAAAAATAGATAACAGAACCAAACTTATTAAATAATTTTAAGTATAAAATATAGTGAATATGTGAAATTAATATGATTTTAAAGTACAACTTACACAATAAACATTTGACTTAATAAAACAATAAATAAACGTAAATACAGCATATAAAATTGTAGTTTATAAAATAAGGAGTTATTCAATAAGTTCCTGAGTAAATATAAAATGTGTAACGAATAGGTAAAAGTACTACAATATAAATCTAATTTACACAAATATAAAAATAGATCTTTTATGTAAGAAATGTATAATAAATGCAAAATATATCATTTATTCAATATGAAAATGTATATAATACCCAGGTGGTATATAATGTCATGCCCATCTGGGTCTTGTCCCGTCTGGGACAGTGAGCCATGCTGAGGACCCCTTATGCCGAAGACTGGGTGGTGAGCAGTGCCTGCACTCACAGGAGTCTAGGCCTCGCTAGGCCTTGTTTTCCTCATCTGTATAGCAGAAATATTAATAGTGGTCCCCACTACACTAGGGTGTCCAGGAGTTTTTAAATGACAGGATGGGCATAAGTAAAGCACTTAGAATGGTGACTCACACCCAGTGGTGGCTTGGTGTTACTTATTATCACCATGACTATGAATAACTGATGATGATGATAATATACTATTCACTAATTATAATAATCTAACAGTATAAAGTCCTTATAGTATCTTGTTACATAAGTAATGTTATACATTATAATTCATATACATTGTATATTGTCATATATATCTTACCATGTTTGTTATATTAAATACATAATACATTACAATTAGTCTTTACAATACAATGCAATACGGATTGAGTGTACAGAGAGCAGATGCTGAGAGGTCTGAGTGCTACCCTCACTGTGCCCCTTCTGCTTTGAGTGGGACTTTCTGCAAGTCGCTCAACCATGTGGTGCCCCAGCTTTCTCACCTGGCACAATGGGGACGGCAATGATTGAACCCACTTCAGAGGGACCTTGTGATGATTCAGTGCCCTTAACACAGAGCCTGCCACAGAGAAGGCGGTCTGAGGCGCTGTGATCGTTGTATCGTTGCAATTAGCCAGGATTCTCACTTGGCTCCTCTCTCCTCCCGGGTCGCTCACGGGGATTCCCACCAGGACATTCGGGCCCGCTCAGCCGCCTGGAAGACTGGCAGTGTGTGCTCCACCGAGGCTGGCAGTCGCCCCGAGAACGTGAGAAAGAACCGCTACAAGGATGTGCTGCCATGTAAGTCGGGGGGCTTCCGAGGGAGTCCGTGCGGCGCCGCACACGCCCACACCCGGTGGCTGTCCAGGGTGGCCATCCACTGCAGCGCTCTCCCTCCCAGACCTCTGCCGTGGCTGCCTTTCTCCCGAGCAGCCCCGGAGTGCAGGTCGGTGGCACCCCTGCGAGGTGTGCCACTCCCCTGCTGGCTTTCATTCAGGAGGCTGTCAGGGCCTTGATGTCCCTGTCATCCCCAAACTCCGTGTTTCTCACCTTGCGCACCGGCAGATGATCAGACAAGAGTGATCCTCTCTCTGCTTCAGGAGGAGGGACACGGCGACTACATCAATGGCAACTTCATCCGGGTCAGGCTGGGAGTCAGGAAAGGGGCGGCTGTGGTGGGGGCAACAGCGGGATCTCGGTAGTGAATTTAGCCTTTACCAGGGCACAGATGGAAGCCCGGCCTACATCGCCACGCAAGGACCCCTGCCTCACACCTTGCTAGACTTCTGGCGCATGGTCTGGGAGTTCGGAGTCAAGGTCAGCTTTCGGGGAGTGTGAGGTGGGGCCAGCCTTCTAAGTCCTTCCTTGGCCCCATTTCTCCCAAACCCAACCCCAAATCACCTCCCTCTCCCCGGACCCCTCTTGTCTAGGTGATCCTGATGGCATGTCGAGAGACGGAAAATGGGCGGGTAGGTGTCCTCAGCCCCCTAGAATGCCTTTCTTTGTGCAGGGAAGAGGCAGAGGAATCTTGGTAGCTCCTCCCTGAGGCCGGGACTCAAGGGCCGGGTTCTTGGAGCCCCCGCACTGTAGCTTTATTGAAAGCCCACTATTGCTCTCTTTAATTTGCTGTGGATCTTTTTCCTTTTATCCATGCAGGGCCTCCCTCCAGTGCTGGCAACCTCTGCTGCCTGTCTTCGCACCCCATACCACACCACAGGCATAAGGCCCTATGCTGTGGCTTCCCTGGGTCAGCTCTGATCTGTCTCTCCGCCTGTTCCCCTTTATTCTCTCCACTCTAACTACTCTGGCTTTGCTGTTCCTCAGATGCCAGGGATCACTCTGCCCACCTCAGCTGTTCCCTCTGCCTGGGACCTTTTTCTCTTGGCTTGCTCCATCTCTGCCTTCAGGTCTGCTCAAATGCTACTTCCTCAGTGAGACCTTCCTGGATCTCACACCATTTAATACTCCCAGCACTCCTACGCTCCTTCCCTTCTCCTGCTTTGCTTTTTTCTTCACAGTTCTTACCAACTTCTAACATAATCTGCTAATGTATTGTGTACGTTGTTTATTCTGTCTCCCTGACGAAAAGATAAGCTCAATGAGGGCAGGGATCTTTGTTTTTCCTGTTAGCGTTAATTAGTTACTAAATGGATGTCAACACTGAAGGCACAGGGTTTCTGCATCCTGGACTGCCCCACAGACGGAGTTAGGAGTGGGCGAAGTATCGTCCTGGGGGGACTGGCTGATCGTGGAGTCTGCACAGTCTGTACGGATGCCTATTTTTCATTCCAGATTTTGGTAATTTGTGGTCTGTCTGTCCCTCTCTTTCCCACATCAGTCTGGCTAGAGTAAAGATGGGCAAACTTTAGCTTTTATACTAAATCTGTCCTGCTGCCTGTTTTGGTAAATAAGCGTTTCGGAACACAGCCACACACATTTGTTTCCATATTGTCTACACCAGCTTTCAGGCAACCATGTCAGAGTTCAGTAGTTGTAAGTTAGGTAGATTGCATGGCTTGCAAAATCTAAAATATTTATTATCTGGCCCTTTATAGAAAATGTTAGCCAATCTCTGAGCTAGAGGTTTATCAATTTTATTATTTTTTCAAAGAACCAGCTTTGGGTTTTTTTCATTTTCTCCATTGTTTTTATTTATTTTCTATTTCATTAATTGCTTCTCTTATCTTTATCATTTCCTTCCTTGTAATGTTTTAGGTTTTACTTGCTCTTCTTTTTCTAGTTTCTTAAACGTAAATAATTGATTTGAGGTTTTTCTTTTTTCAGATATAAGCACTTAATGTTATTCATTTTTCTCTAAGCCTTGCTTTAGCTGCAACTGACAAACTTGATTTTCAATTAGTTGAAAATATGTTCTAATTTCCCTTGTGATTTCTTCTTTGACCCATGGTATTTTAAAACTCTACAATTAGTGTGTATACAGTTAGGGTTATGTTTCCCCCATGAATCAGTCCCTTTTCCAACATGTAGTGTCCCTCTTTATCTCTCATAATGTTCCTTTTTCTGAAGTGACTTTGATATTAATAGAGCCATTTAAATTTCTCTAGCTTAGAGTGTGCATGATATATCTTTTTCCATTCTTTTGCTATCTGTCTATATTTATCTTTATTTTTAAAGTGTGTTTCTTGTAGGTGGCATATTGTAGGGACCTACTTTTGTATCGAGTCTGACAATCTCTGCCTTTAATTGTAGTATTTAGTCTTTAATGTAATGATCAATAATGATCTAAATCTACTATCTTGCTATTTGTTTTCTTTCTTTCTTTCTCTTTTGGGGAAAGGGTCTTTTTTTTAATTGAAGTACAGTATTATATTAGTTTCAGATGTACAACATAGTGATGCAATATTTTTATACATTATAAATGATGACCACAATATGTTTAGTTACCATGTGACATCATACAAACTTATGACAATATTATTGACTATATTTTCTATGCTGTATATTATATCCTCATGGCTTATTTATTTTATAACTGGAGGTTTGTACCTCTTAATCCTTTTCCCCTATTTTGTCCAACCGCCCAACCCTTTCCTTCTGGCAACCACTAGTTTTTTCTCTGTATGTATGAGTCTATTTCTGTTTTGTTTTGTTATTTTGTTTTGTTTTTTTAGATTCCATATATAAGTGAGATCATATAGTATTTGTCTTTATCTGACTTATTTTGCTTAACATAATGCCCTAAAGAGACATCCATGTTATCATAAATAGCAAGATTTCATTCTTTTTCATGGCTGAGTAGTATTCCGTGTGTGTGTGTGTGTGTGTGTGTGTGTGTGTGTGTGTGTGTGTGTGTGTATGTGCGCATGCGCGCCACATCTTTATCCATTCATCCATTGATGGGCACTCAGGTTGTTTCCATGTCTTGGCTGTTGTAAATAATGCTGCAATGAACATAGGGGTGCATGGATCTTTTCAAATTAGTGTTTTTGTTTTCTTTGGATAAATACCTAGAAGTAGAATTGCTGGATCATATGGTAGTGCTGTTTCTTTTCTATTTGTTCCATCTGTTCTTTGTTCCTTTCTTCTTCTTTTCTATCTTCTTTCAGATTGAAGATTTTCATGAGTCAGTTTCATAGTCATTATTCACTTATTAGTTAAATAAAATGTGGTAGATCCATTCAATGGAATATGATTCCATTGAATAATAATACCTCTTGGTATTCTATGCTTAGTGGTGGGTTTAGGGTTTATAATACATACCTTTAAGTTATCACAGTCTACGTTCAAATAATATTATCCCATTTCATGTACAATATGAGAACTTTACAATAGTCTACTTCAGTTTTCCCTTTCCATGCTTTATGCTATTGTCATACGTTTTAATTCCAAATATAAAATATACTCCACAATACACTGCTATTATTTTTGCTTTAGATTATCTGTTTTTTAAAAACAGCTTTATTGAGTTGCAATTCACCCATTTAAAGTGTGCAATTCAACTGTTTTTGGTATATTCCTGAGTTATGCAACTATCACCGCAATAAATTTTAGACTATTTTTATCATTCCATAAAGAAACGCTGTATCCATTAGCAGTCACTCCCCATTTCCCACCAGTCTCCACCCTAACCCTAATCTATTTTTGGTCTCTATGGCTTTGCCTACCCTGGACTTTTCATATAACACAATCATATAGTATGTTGTCTTTTGTGACTGACTTCTTTCACTTAGCATAATGTTTTTAAAGTCCATGTATGTTATAGCATACATCAGTACTTCACTTCCTTTTATTGCTGAATAATATTCTGTTGAATGGCTCTACTACATTTTATTCATTCATTAATCAGTTTCTAGAATTTGAGCTGTTTCCACTTTGGAGCTATCGTGAATAATGCTGCTATGAACCTTCGCATGCAAGTGTTTATGTAGATGTATGTTTTCATTTCTCTTGGGTATACACCTAGAGGTGAAATGGCTGCGTCATATGGTAACTCTATTTTTAACATTTTTGAGGAACTGCCAGACTGTCTTCTGCAGTGACGACATCGTTTTTCATTCCAGCCAGCAATGTATGAGGGTTCCAATTTCTTCACATCCTTATTAACAGTTGTTATTGTCTGGTTTTTTATTACAGCCATCATACTAGGTGTAAAGTGGTATTTCATTATGTCTTTTTTTTTCCAATTGTGGTAAAATATACATAACATAAAATTTGCCATTTTAACTATTTCAAATGCATACCTCAGAAGCATTAAGTACATTCACAATGTTGTACAACCATCACCACTGTTTCCAGAACTTGTTCATCATCCCAAAAAGAAACTCTCTACCCACTTAACAATTACTCCGTATTCCCCCTTTCCCTGCTCCTGGTAGCCTTTATTGTACTTTCTGTCTCTGTTAATTTGCCTATTCTAGGTACCTAGAATCATAAAATACTTGCCCTTTTGTGTCTAGCTTATTTCACTTACAATGTTTTCATGGTTCATCCATGTTGTAGCATGTATCAGAATGTCATTCTTTTTAAGGCTGAATAATATTCCATTGTATGTACACACCACATTTTGTGTATCCATTCATCTGTTAATGGATATTTGGGTTGTTTCTACCTTTTGGCTATTGCGAGTAATGCTGCAATGAGCATTGGTATATGTATCTGTTTTGAGTCCCTGTTTTCAATTCTTGGGAGTATATAGCTAGAAGGAGAATTGCTGAATCATATGGAAATTCTCTGTTTAATTTTTTGTTGTTTTCCACAGTGGCTGCACCATTTTACAGTCTCATCAGCAATGCACAAGGGTTCCACTTTCTCCATACACTCACCAACACTTGTTATTTTCTGTTTTTGTTTTTATTTTTATTTTTATTAGCCATCCTAATGGGTGGGAAGGGGTATCTCATTGTGGTTTTAGTTTGTATTTACCTAATGATGTGAACATCTTTTCATGTGCTTATTTTTCCATTTGTATATCTTCTTTGGACAAATATCTGTTCAGATCCTTTGCCCATTTTTTAATTAGGTTGTCTTTTTATTACTGAGTTGTAAGAATTCTTCTGGATACAAGTCCCTTATCAGTGTATGATTTACAAATATTGTTCCCATTCTGTGGGTCATTTTCTTTTTTAATAATTTTTCTTTTTAAAGATTGGCCCTGAGTTAGCATCTGTTGCCAATCTTCCTCTTTTCTTTTTTTTCCTTCTCCCCAAAGCCCCCCAGTACATAGTTGTATATTCTAGTTGTAGGTCCTTCTCGTTCTACTATGTGGGGGACACCACCTCACCTCAGCACGGCTTGATGAGCAGTGCTATGTCTGTACCCAGGATCTGAACCAGTGAAACCCTGGGCTGCTGAAGCGGAATGCACAAACTTAGCCACTTGGGCATGGGGCCGGCCCCACTCTTTTCGTTTTTTTGATAGTGTCCTTTGAAGCCCACTTAGTAATTCTGAGGAATTCCAGTCTATAATTGTTTGGCTTGTACTTTTGGCATTGTATCTAAGAAGTCATTGTCTAACCAAAGGTCATAAAGATTTACTCAATGTTTTCCTCTAAGTTTTTCAAAGTTTTATTTCTTACACTTAGGTCTCTGATTCATTTTAGGTTAATTTTTGTGTATGATGTGAGGTAGGGGTCCAAATTCATTCTTTTGTATGTAGCTATTCAGTTGTCCCAGCACCATTTGTTGAAAAGACTGTGCTTTCCCCATTAATAGTCTTGGTATCCTTATTGAAAATCAATTGACCATAAATGTAAAGGTTTACTTCTGGATTCTCAATTCTATTCCATTGATTGATATATCTATATTTGTGCCAGTACTACAGGGTTTTGTTTATTATTGTAGCTTTGTAGTTAGTTTTGAAAACAAGAAGTGTGAGTTCTCCAAATTTGTTCTTTTTCAAGATTGTTTTGGCTATTCTGAGTCACTTGCTGTGCAGAAAAGAGTTAACGTAGCAGGCTCAACTGCTTATGCTTAAAAAGGCCTTCCTTCAAGGTTGGCTCTTGGCTGGAAATTGGATTTTTTTTTTTTTTTTTTGAGGAAGATTAGCCCTGAGCTAACATCTGCCGCCAATCCTCCTCTTTTTGCTGAGGAAGACTGGCCCTGAGCTCACATCCGTGCCCATCTTCCTCTACTTTATATGTGGGATGCCTGCCACAGCATGGCTTACCAAGCGGTGCCATGTCCACACCCAGGATCCGAACCGGCAAACCACCGGGCTGCCGAGAATTGGAACGTGTGCACTTAACCGCTGCGCCGCCCAGCCGGCCCCTGGAAACTGAATTTCTTATAAGAGTGGCTCACTATGCCTAAACTGTTTATACAAACAATATGGTTTAGGTGAACACCTGCTTTCCTTCTGGGAGTCTGAAGTTTGGGTACATACTAATCAGAGGCTGCCTACATATTGCATAGAGTGCCCCAATAAAAACCCTGGGCACTGAGTCCCTAATGAGCCTCCCTGTGGACTTTTCACACATGTTATCACAACTCATTGCTGGGGGAATTAAGCACATCCTGTGCAGCTCCACTGGGAGAAGATCCTTGGAAACTGGAGCCTTATTTCCTGTAACTTCGCCCTATGCACCTTTTCCCTTTGCAGATTTTCTTTTGTATGCTGTCATTGTAATAAATCACAGCCATGAGTACAACTCTGTGAGTCCTGCTGGTGAATCATCAAAACTGAGGGTGCTCTTGGGTATCCGCGACACACTTATCAATGTTAGCGTATTAATGTTAAGATCAGCTTCCCAAAAAGCCTTCTGAGATTTTTATAAGGATTGTAGTGAATTTATCTATTTGGGGGCTACTGCCATCCTAACAACATTGCCTTCCAATCCATGAACATGGATGTCTTTTCATTTATCTAGGTCCTCTTTAATTTCTTTCAGCAATGTTTTATAGTGTTTAGGTTAGAAGTCTTGTACTTTGTTAAATTTATTCCTAAGTAGTTTGTACTTTTTGATGCTACTGTAAACGGAGTGGTTTTCTTAATTTCATTTTCAGTTTGCTTATTGCAAACCAAATAGTTTTCGCTATATAGAAATACAATTGATTTTTATGTATTCATCTTATATCTTGCAACCTTGCTGAACTTGTTTATTAGCTCTAATAGTGTGTGTATATTCTTCAGAGTTTTCTATATATAACATCATGTCATCCGCAAATTGAAACCTTTCCACTCTGAATACCCTTCCTCCTTCCCTCCCTCCCTATCTTCCATTCTCACTCTTCCCTTCTTCCTTCCTCCCTCCCTCCTTTCCTTCCTTTCTTTTTTCCTAATTGCACTGGCTAGAACTTCCAGTACAAAGCTGAACAGAAGTGGCAAGAGCAAACACCCTTGTCTTGTTCCTGATCTTAAGGGTAAAATATTCAGATATCCATCATTAGGTATGAGCTTAGCTATGGAGGTTTTTTGTAGATGTGGGTGTTTTTTAATCATGCTGAGAAATTTCCTTTCTAATTCTAGCTTCTTTTGTGTTTTCATCATGAAAAGGTGTTGGATTTTGTTCAAAAATTTTTTCGGTATCTATTCAGATGATTGTGTGTTTTGGCTTTATTTTCTATTAATATGACTTATCACATTGATTTTCATATATTGAACCAATTTTGCATTCCTGGGATTAATTCCTGTTGGTCATGGTATATAATCCTTTGCTACTATTTTGTTGAGAATTTTTGTGTTTATATTCTTGAAACATTGGTTAGTAGTTTTCTTTCCTTTGATGTCCATGTCTGGTTTTGGTATCAGAGTAATAGTGGCCTCATAAAATATGTTGGGAAATGTTCCTTCTTTGATTTTTTTTGAAAAGTTTATGAAGAATTGCTATTCTTCCTTGCTTGGTAAAATTCATTAGATTATTTTTTAAAGATGTTAAAAATGAGAAATACCTTTTATATTTAGCCACATATTTACTTTTTCTCTACTATTCATTCTTTTTGTGTGGACCCACATTCCATTTGGTATCATGTTCCTTTTATATGAAGAGCTTACTTTAATATTTCTCATAGTTCAGGATTGCTTGTGATAAATTCTCTCAGCTTTTGTTTGTCTAAAAGTTTTGTGTTTTTTAAAAAATTTCAGCCTTTTTAGGATACCACATCATTGACCAGTGGCTTGCAGAGTTTCTGACAAAATTCTTCATCATTCTTATCTTTGTACTTCAGTATGTAATGTGTCTTTTTTGTGTGATTCTTTAATATTTTCTCTTTATCATTCTTTTTCAGCAGTTTGATCATGATCCACGTTGGTGTGGCTTTATGTTTATTCTCCCTATGGTTCATTGACCTTCTTGGATGTGTGGGTTCATAGCTTCATCAAATTTGGATAATTTTCCAGCTGTTATTCAGATATAGTTTCTGTTCTTCCCTCTCTCTCCTCTTGCTCCAGACTCAAAGTGCATATATACTAGACTACTTGATATATTTTCACAGGTAACTGATTCTCCATTCATTTTTTCCCAGTCATTTTTCTCTCTTTTTCATTTTGAATAGTTTCTATTGCTGTGTCTTCGTGTTCACTTATATTTTCTTCTGGTATTAGACAGTGAATGTTTCATTTCATGTATTTTATTTTTCCTCTGTAGAAGTTCCCTTTAGGTCTTTTTTATATCTTTCATTTCACTTTTCACCAGGTTTATGATTCCTTTTCATCTTGGAATATACTTACAATATTTATAAAAGCTGTTTTCAGGTCTGCTTCTTTCCTTATCTCTATCAAGTATGTTTCTATTGACTGATTTTTCTCCTGGTTATGGGTCACGTTTTCTTGCTTCTTTTTATGTCCAGTAAATTTTTATTGGATGCTTATTCTTAATTTTACACAGGTTAAGTGTTCATCTTACAGGTCCCTAGTTATTACTCTTTCATGGAATGTTATTCTTGCCTGGCCTCATGGGCTTTCACGTTATATGTGTTCAGATTATCATTCAGCTAAAGCCTCAAGGGGACCTCCATGCAGACTTACGGAGCTTTTGCTTTTGTTTGCATAGCTCTGTTCTTTCAGGACTCTGCCTTTGAAATTCTGGCTGCCTTGGCCTCCCTGAGCCCTGATGTCTGGCTCCTCAGCTCAGTGGGATCATTGCACTCTCTGTGTCCTTCAGCCTCTAGGCAATAAGCTGGGTGCTCATAGGGTTTGACTCATGTGTTTCCCTCCATTCAGTGATCAGTCCTGCAATGCCTGTGCCAACATCTGAAAATGTGGCTCATATATTTTGCCCAGTTTTTTAAGTTGCTTACAGTAGGAGAATATCCTGGAGTGTCTCCCTCCTGCACAGTCAGAAGCTCAAAGTCTCCACTGAGTCTGTGTGTGTTTAAGCTCTGCCAGCTGGCCCCCTTTACAGCTGCAGCTGCCTGTGCTTCCACCAGCAGTACCTGGGGAGTCCTGTGGGAGTGTGGACATGCTGAGCTGAACTCTGGAGCAGATACCCCTCTTCAGTCCCTGCTCTTTCTCCTTTGCCTTCTGCAGAAAAAGTGTGAGCGCTACTGGGCCCAAGAACAGGAGCCATTGCAGATTGGGCTTTTTTGCATCACCCTGGTGAGCTGGGGCACGGATGGGAACAGAGTTCATGGAGTCTTGGATGTTGTGGAAGGTTTCACAGAAGATTCTCAGAGTGGAAAGTGTGGGGGATCAGAATTGGCCACCCCAAAATGTGTCTCTTTGCCTTACCTTGATTATTTTTAAGAAAAAAAGACTGAAAGAAACTTTGACTTCCTCCCCTAACTGCCTAAAGGAATTTAAGATAAAGCCTGGTGGCCAGGACAGGCCATCAACATAGATAACTCTGGGTTCCAGGGAGCCTGGGAGGATCCTTGCTAAGCCCACTCTTATCAAAGTTCTATTTACCACATTTGCTTTTCCATCTCCATGTGAATTGCTTTCCTCCCCTTTGAGTCCCAAACCACTACCCCCAACACTCTCCTTTTTTGTTTAGCTAAAGACGCTATTTAAGGTGACAACTTTGGCCATTTTGGTGAGTTACTCAGCTTTCCTGGGTTTCTGCCATGTATACATGTTATAAAGCTTTGATTTTCTCCTGTTATTCTGCCTCATGTCAGTTTAATTCGTGGGCCAGCCGGAAAGACCAGAGGGTAGAGGATTTGTCTTCCTCCCTTACAAAAGCTTTTGGTTCAGGCCTGAAAGGATCAAGCTTCCCACATCCCCTCACCCTGCAGGGAGCTCTCTGCTACTCACAGGCAGACAGTCAGAACTCAACATATGCACTGCTTTTGCATTTTAACTAAGATCATGGTTTTATCTCATATCAATGTGCCTGGTTAGGTTCTTAAAATCCTTATTTCCTTACCATTTTAAAAGAACTCAGAGAAAATCTCTCACCTGAAGTCAATACATATAGTTGTTACTTAATACATACAAGAAAACTTTTATTTTAGAACAAAAGAAATCTTTTTCACTATAAATGAGCTTGTCTGAGTTTTTAATCATAGTTCTCTTTCTCCCCTCTGAAATGTTTCATTCACAAAAACTGTGGGGAAGTTTGGGCTAAATGAATATTTAAAAATGTGTTGTTTGTATTTGACTTTTAATCAGAAATACTTGTTTTCTATAAATGTGTCTTTTGGCCCTGGTGATCTTGTTCTCCCCTCTTCCTACCTGCCCCACATCTTCAGACCAGGGAGACACGGCTGAATGCAGACACCATGCTCAGGACCCTCCAAGTCACTTTCCAGAAGGTACTGAAAGGGGAGGAGGAGGCTCACAGACTGGAGAGCTGTTTCCTGTCTGTGTTCTCATCTGTAAAATGGGCAGTAATAATAGTACCTATCTCCTCAGTTATCAGTTGGATTTAAATGGAAGATGTTTGGAACTGGGCCTGACATGTAGTAGGTGTTCAATAAATGCTTTTCTTTCTTTTTTGATTCTTTGCCCCTATTTTCCTGTGTTTCAGGAATCCCGTCCGGTGTACCAGCTGCAGTATATGTCCTGGCCAGACAAAGGGGTCCCTGGCAATCCTGACCATGTGCTCGCCATGGTGGAGGCAGCTCGTCGCCTCCAGGGCTCTGGTCTCAGCCCCCTCTGTGTCCACTGCAGGTGTAGGAGACGGGCTTTATGGGCATCTGGTGGGGACTGGGACAGAGAGGCAGGGAGGCCAGTGCAGGGCCTTGCAGTGACAGTGCCTTTTCCAGAAGCCCGAGGCCACACTTGCTCACGCGCCCTCGACTGACATTGTTAGCATGTGTTGAGTACAGACTGCCAGCTAGGGAGTAAGCACACAGTTGATGCTCAACAAATGTAAGCAATTAAAAAGTTTTTCCTTTCAATTATAATCTGGGGATTCTGATTATCAAAAGGTGATGCAAGGGATCCCCTAGTAGGGTCCTCATCCCCAATTCTAAATGCCCTGTTTAGAAGGGGTTGTGGGCAGACCCTGACCGAGCTTGCTGATTCTCCCTTTTCAGCGCGGGCTGTGGGCGAACAGGCGTCCTGTGCACAGTGGATTATGTGAGGCAGCTGCTCCTGACCCAGGTATGAAGAGGGCACGTGTGCAGTGTGGGTCCCATGCCCACGAGGTCCTGCTCATGTTCCCTGTCTTTCTGACCCAGATGATTCCACCTAACTTCAGCCTCTTCGACGTTGTTCTTGAGATGCGGAAGCAGCGGCCTGCGGCTGTACAGACAGAGGTGCGAGCCTCAGCCTCCTTATTGCAAGAACAAGTCCCTCCTCCTCTTGTCTGCCCTTCCTGACGACCCCTCTTCCCCCACCAGGAGCAGTACAAGTTCCTGTACCACACGGTGGCTCAGATGTTCTTCTCAGCACTGCGGAACTCTAGCCCCCATTACCAGAACCTAAAGGAGGTACCAAGGTCCCCTTCCTACTCTCTTCCTGTCCACCATCAACACCTTCAGAGACCAGGACCCAGAGCAGAAGTCTATGACCACCACTATCACAGTATCCAGCCCCTGGATTCCTTCTGGAAGCACGGACTGACTCACTCTGATATCTACCTTTGTCTTCCTCTTTGCTCCCTTATCAGACTGTCCCCACTGAGCTCACTTCACAGAGCCCATTGTGACCCCCATCATGGGCCTGGCCAGTTCCCCCCAAAACTCATGCCCTTCCCCTTCTGTCTTTCCCCAGAATCGTGCCCCACTCTTCGATGATGCCCTCTCCCTCCGGAGTTCCCAGACCCTTCCTGCCACACCCCGCCTACCTGGGGGGGTCCTCAGGTACCCAGCTCCCTCCTCTCATTCTTCCCTTTCCAATTGCTCATGCTCAGAAGCTAACCTTTTTCTCACCCTTGAAATACCAGCCCCTTCATTGCTGTTCAGTTCATCAAATATTCACTGGCCTTTTGTTTGAATTCAGCTCTGGGAACCTGCCCCAAGATGACTCTTTAACCCCAGACATCCCGCTGCCTCTGCCTCGAAGGCTAGTCCTACATTCCGATGTTAGCGCTTTCCTTGCCCCCCAGTCATAAATTCAGCAAATATTTCTTGATGCCGCGCACTTGTCAGGCCTCAGGTTGGGTGCTGCGGACACGGAACTGACTCTCCTTTGCGGCAGAGATTTCACCCCCTCATCCTTGAGACTAGCTCTCCATTTTGAGGCTATCCCTTCCTCCCCTTTCGATGCCACTTCCTCACTCACTTACTCAATAAACAATTACACAGAAATGACCACCCCTCAATACCAATGCTCTGCCCCGTTCACCTACCGAGCTGGCCTCTGACCTCTTTCATCTCCTTAACTTGCTGGGCGCTAAGGACAGAGAAACCAGATCCCCGAACCCAGAGACCCCTCCTCCTCTCTGAGAGCCGCCCGCCTCCTCCCTCCTTAACTGGGGAAGGAAGCCTGTGGTTTGCGCGCTGAGCACGCTGCCCACCCCCTGCCTCCCTCCCTCCCTCGGCGCCGCCGTTTCACTTCCTCCCCGCCCTCCCCACCGCAGGAGCATCTCGGTACCCGGGCCCCCGGCCCTCGCCATGGCCGACACGTACGCGGTGGTGCAGAAGCGCGGGGCGCTGGCGGGCCCCGGGCCGGGGTCGGGGGCGCGCGGCACGGAGGAGGCGCCGCTCTACAGCCAGGTGGCGCCGCGCGCCCGGCGGCCCCAGGCGCCCGCGGAGGACGCGCGGGGGGCGCCGCCGAGCCGCGGTGAGTTGAGGCCGGGTGGGGCGCGGGGCTGGGGGGTCCGGCGCCCACCTGCTCCCGCTGGGGTCGGGAAGGCCCTGGCGGCCACGAGGACCCCCGCCCACAGGTGTGGCTTGGTCATGCCCTGAGGCGGACGTCCGTGCGTCCCTAGCCACGCCTCTGGGACTGTCGCCCGCGGTGTGGTCACGCCCGGAAGTGTCACAGGCGGACTCGCGGGGCCGGGCCGGGTGGGCTTCGCTGTGGAGGTCTCGCTCTGTGCCCGCCACGCCCACCTCGGCGGGCTCCCGGAGGAGGCGTCTCCGCCCGGATCGGGGCCGGCGCTCGGCGGGGCGGCCTGAGCTGATTCGTGGGGTGGTTTCCTGCTCGCAGCTCCTGCTGACCGAAGCGCTGCTGCGCCTGGCGCCTACGAGGACGTGGCGGATGGAGCTCAGACCGGTGGGCTAGGTAAGTCCCCCAAAGGCTGGGTCGCTGGGACTCTGCAGCTTTGACTGAATCCCAGAGTTTGGGGTTTAGGCATGGCGGCATGGGACCCATGCCCTCAGAGTCCTGTGGGTGTGGCTGCAGTAAACCAGGAGGGTCTGGAGGCTTGAGGATGGCCTTCCACAGTTTGCCTACCTCTCCACGTCTCAGCTTCTCCGTAAGACCCATGGTTCCCCTCCTTTCTCAGGCTTCAACCTACGCATTGGAAGGCCTAAAGGACCCCGGGACCCCCCTGTGGAGTGGACCCGGGTGTGAGTGCTGCGCCCCCGCCTGCCTGTTGCTCCCCATGGGCACTTGGACAGCTGACGGCCATGCTCTGCTGCGTGGGAATGCTGGACCTGGATCAAAATAAAAGTTTCTCAGAGTGGGAAATGTGGGGGCTTTGTCCCGGTGATCATAGCGTTCAAGGTTTGGAGCGTGGGAGTAGTTGGGAAATAATGGCTGGTGAGATGGCATTGAGCAGATTCAAGAATAAACATCAGGAGTGGGACCAACCTTAAAGGGCTGGGCAGGACCCCCCAGTTGTGAAGGGGAGGATGGACAGGTGGGCTTCTGGAGACTTCGCGGTTCACCACATAATACAGTAGTTTATCTCAGTATCTGAGCCTCCCACACTCAGACGCTCAGACACAGAGAGATGGATGGTCCCTGAGAAAGAATGGTGGACCACCCCCCACCATTAAGACAGATCCAAGCCAGGCATAAAAACAGCCAACCAGACTGATTTCACAGATAGGTAGAAAGCTCACCAGATGGCCAGACAGACATATGGACCCCCAACCTGAGCAGGCAGCTAGCCATACCCCTAGACAGACCTTCAGAGGGACAGTCCACAGCTGGATGGATGGACCTCTAGCCATAGAGAAAGACCAACCAACAGCCTGACAGACCGCTTCCAGCAAGAGAGGCCACCAAAAAGACAGGGCCCCTCTCCCAGCTACATAACCAGACAGACACCAGCCAGATGGACGTCTACCTAGCTGGACAAACTCCCAAACAGATATAAACAGATCCCTAGCTAAACAGATACAGACATTCTCTCAGCTAGACAGACCCCTCAGTTACACAGACCCACCCCCAGGTGGGCAAACTGACAGACCTTCTTGTCAGACAGACTTCCAGCTAGCCAGGTGGACTCAGTCAGACAGATACCAGGCCACACAGACAGACCCTTAATTGCACAGACATCCTAACCTACCGGCCCAACTCCCAACCAGGCAGATAGGTAGACTTCCAGACAGGTGGACAGACCCCACCAACTACACAGAACCCACATTTTGGCAGACAAATTGATGCATCTCCTGCTGGGAAGGTAGCCAGGTGGGCCCCCACTATCCGGGACCATCTCCTAGCTGGGCATACACTGCATATCAGCAGATCCTTGAGATAGACAGACTCCCTGCTACCCAGATGGACCCCCAGCCCCTCAAATAGGTTGGACTCGTTGGATGGTTGAACCCCTAGTTGGACAGATGGACTCCCAGCCGGACAGTGAGACACTATTCTCAGCTGGAGAGATAGGTGGACCCCAAGCCAACTGGCTAGCTAGATCCCAAGCTGGACGGACAGATCCTAAACCAGATAAAGTAGTGGGCCCCCATCTGGACAGATGAATGAACCCCCAGCAAGACAGACCCCCAGCCAGAGAGACAGAAAGACCTTCAACCAGACTGACCCTTAGCTGTTCACATAGGCCCCTGGCCAGAGAGTCCCCCAACCTTGGAGCTGGACAGCAGATGCACACAGACTACCAGCTTGACAGACAAATCTGCAGCCAGTGAGACAGACCTCTAGCCTCACAGATTGTCTGACCAGACTGACAGACCAGCCCCTAGCCAGACAGACTGATGAACCTCCAAGTAGAGAGACTCAGCTGGAAAAAGGGACTCCAGACAGACTGACTCCCAGCTTGATAAGACCCTCAGACAAGCCCCTGGCTCGACAGACGTGCAGAGCCCCGGTCAAGAAAGACAACAGCCAGACAGATCCCCATCTAAACAGGTAGACACTCAGCCAGGAAAATCTCCAGCTGGACAGACAGACAGATGGACTACCCAGCCAGAAAACAGTCCCCCATCCAGACAGACCTTCAAACTGGCCAGAACTCCAGGGAGACAGAAAGACGAGTAAATTTGATGCTCCAAAACCCTGATCCTGCTCTGTGAGCTTCCCGCTCAGTGTGGTCTTCCTCACTATGTGACATTGTCAGGTTCATCGAGGCGGACTCCCAGCCATCCCTCCCCAAGACGGCACCCTCCCCAGGCTGCTGGAAAGCTGTTCTGTGTCTGTGATGAGCATGGACCACCAAGGCCTCTACCTGCCACCTGCCCAGCCAGGCCCACATCCCTTATACGCTTACTGTGGGGACCAGCGAAGGAGAGAATGTGAAGACTTAGTTCAGGAGTCTGCCTTGTGCCCAGTAAATGTTAGCCCATAATTAGCTCTGGGTCCCTGTGTTTAATATAGGTCCTGTCACAAGTCGTTTGCCCTTTGAATGTTGGTGAAAGGAGGATGAAACATGCCTTCCTTGACCACAACAGTGCTTGCTGGCAGTGCCTTAATTTGTCAAGTGCTGTAAGGTTTCTGCACACGAGGCAGCTCAACCAGCAGAAACCAGGAATTGAAGAGAAATGTAGGGATTCCCCAGCTGAACGGGGAACAGGAAGCTAGCAACACCTAGAGTCCAACCTTTCAGGTGAGAGTTGGAGCTGAACTTGATGGAAGGAGGCAGGAAGCAGGCCCCGGCTGCCGGTAGCAGAGGAGTGTCCGGGTGTCATTTAGACCATAAACCAATCTCAAAGCCAGAAGTATTAAGTTCATTTGGTTCCTGAGACTAGAAGGGGAAAAGCAGCAGTGTCTCAGAGGAAAAGGGGCCATGGCAGAAGGAAGAGGTGTGTCTCCTCCTGGGGGAAGGTAAACCACAGCCAGCTAGAACATGGGTCTCCTGGGGTCTGTGCTGAGGCTGGGGCCCACTCAGCTTAGTTTCCCGTCAGAAAACATGACTGGGGGGCTGCAGTAGGCAGACCCAGGTAAGATTCTTTAGTGATTAGATTTGAGGCCAAGCTATTTGCAGTTCTTAGCTGTGCATTCCAGTCAGAATGAAGAGAACAGCGCCCCTGTGACTAGCAGGAAGACGCCCAGCAGCACAGAGAAATCCACAGGCTTGCAAGAGCACGCAGGAGAGCACTGGGCCACGCTCTTACGTGTTTTATCTCGTTTAATTGGTAAAACAATATTTGTAAGTAGGTACTGACACTGCACCCATTTTACAGATGAAAAAGAGGCTCAGAGAAAACAGCTGTTAGTTTGAGATTCAAACCCAGAGCTAGGTCTCAGTGTTCAGTGGTACAGAATATATGGCTCTGAGCGAGAGGCCCTAAATCATTAAGTGATTACAAGCAGCTATCACTGACCAGGTGCTTGGTGCACACGTGGCCTGAGCCATCAGTCTTCAGAGCAACCCTGCGGTAGAGGTGACTTTGTTGTCCCCACTTTGCAGAGGCCAGTGATAACTGTAATGAGCGCAGCGTCATTTAGTGTTTCTTTGAACTAAGTTGGTCTGTATCGTGGTGGGTAACAGCTTGGACTCAGTCGCTTACTAGTTTTGTGATCTTGAGCAAGTTTCTTAATTTCCCTCTGGTTCAGATTCCTAGTCTGTCAAATGGGGACAGTAAAGTTGCCTTTATTATAGGATTGCCACGTATATGGTTATTCAGAGCAAGAGTGAATCTGGATTTTTACAATAGACATAGAAAGGAAGATTTCTCATTTTTTCAGGGATTATCTCCAGAATAACAGATGTCTATTGAGTTGGAATGATAACATCAAAAGCTCTGCCTAAAACATAAATAAATGAAAGTAAGTTTGATTGTCCATTCTGCTGCGTAAAGCCCAATGGCCCTAGTCTTTGATAACGGTTGCATTTTAAATCAATGGACAGAAAAATGATTTGTTCAATATAGGTTATTAGGATAATTAAGTAGTCATTTAGGAAAAAAGAAGTTTGAGCCATACATCAGAGCTTCCAGCAGGATGAATTCCAAATGCATCAAAGATTTAAGTGTAAAATAGTAAACCATAAAAGTATTAGAAGAAGTTATGGGAAAATTTCTTCATAATCTTGGACTACAGCAGTCCTTGCTAACTATGGAAAGACAAGTCGGAAACCCAAAGAAATACTGATTCATTTTAATGCATAAAAATATTTCAACCTCACAAAAATCACTGTAAGCATAGTCAGAAAATTAATGACAAACTTTAAAAAATTTACAACTGAGATCAAACAAAAGGCTAATTTTCTGAGATGTAAAAAGTTCCTTGGAATCAATAAGTAAAGGCCGAAAACTCAAAAAAAAAAAAAAAAGTGCAAAGATGCCCTATCTCATGTGTAATAAAAAACATGAAAATTAGAATTATACTGAGAGCGCCATTTCACTTACATTAGCAAAGATCAAAAAGTTTAATGACAGTGTGTTGGCTAAGATGTGAGGCAACAAATATAAAGAGTCAGTGGGTGTATAAATTCATACAACATCTGTGGCGAGCAGTTTAACAATATCTATTAAAGTTAAAAAAGTACATATTCGCTGAGCTACAAAGTTCATTTCTAGGCATTTATCATACATGGGTACTCACAGAACTCCAGATGACTCTTCCAACAGGTTATTCATTCACTGTGGCGCTGTCTGTAGTAGCGGAAGAGTGGGAATACTTCAATAAAATGTTCTCAGTAGGGTCCTGAGTAAATAAATGCTGTGGTGGACTATTAGACAGCTATTAAAAACAAAGGAAGGGTGAGGGGAACACCTCTATGCACTGGTGTGGACCAGTCTCCAAATCATGTTGTAAAATGAAAAAAATAAAACAGTATATTAACTTAGGCTAGAAAAAGAAAAATATTTTTATATGAACATACATAAACATGTTTTTTCCTTGGATACCTGTAAAGTATTTTTGAAAAGAAGCACAAGAAATTTGGCAGAGGACGGAAGGTCTGGGGACCCTGTTCTCTGCAGCCCGTGAACTGCTCCAGCCACCCTGCGTTTGTTTCACTTCCTCAGGCCTTCCATGCTCAGGTGTTTGTTTGTTGTCCCATCTCCAGAGCCTCGAGTGACCATCTCTGGCCCTTGTGTGCACCCAGGTCCTTGCCAGCACTGCTGTGGTGCCCTGGGGTCCCACATCCAGCACTGTCCTGCCCTATTCCGAGTGAGGGCTGGCCTTCTGCTTCCACCTGGCCATGGCCACAATCTTCTTCGACTGGAAGTGCCTTGAAGTGAACTGCCCCCACTTCTGCCCTGGGAGCCTTCGGTCAGCAAATGACAGGGTGATCTGTAAATACCTAGCCGCTGCCCCTCAGCAGGACAACTCTGAGGTGTGTATTTCTCACAGGCTCCCAAAGCTTTCCCTGGGGGAGTGAGCTTCAGCTGTCCACAGTGGGGGCTGGCATCTTATCACACCCTTGACTGGCTGTCTTCTTTTCTCTGTCTCACTTCCCCCTGAACCTGCTGGATAAGCAACTTGCACTCAAACCCTTGTCTCAGTCTGCATCTGGGATCCCACCTCCTGTTCTAGCCACTGCCCTGCCCCATTTCTCTGCTCCCTCAAAAGGGCTGACTCTGTTGTGTCCCGCTCTCTCCTCTTTCCCTTCTTCCCACTGCTCCTGTGCAACTGCTGCTAGTAGGGTCCACAATGTCCTCTGCAGTGCTGAATCCCAGGCCTGTCATACTCATCATTCAGCAGCATTTGACTCTCTCCCTCTCGAAACACTTGATCCTTCGCGTGTTTGGACCCCCCAATCACCTCCTTCCTTGCCTCCCCTGTTACGTTTTCTTCATCTCTTGCGGCTTGCTCTCCGCCTCCCTAACTGAGGGCCTGGCCCTTGGCCCTCTTCTCTTTTCTATTCAAACACACACCCTTAGTGTTGGCCCTGCTGTAGGCTCTGAATTCCTTCTGAACACAACTCCAAATTCTTGATCTCTATCGCAGATATAAACCACAGAACTCTAAATCTCAACATCACCACTTGAACATCCCACACTTAATATTTCCAAAACTGAAGTCCTGATTCCTGCTCTAACTGGCTCCACCGAGATGAGAAAGAAGCTCATGGCAGCTGCCTTCATCCACATCCCATCCAAACCTTGGAGCCATTCTCCTTTGATTCTTTTCTCTCGTATAAGCTGTTGGCAGATCCTATCAGTTCTACCTTCACAATATGCCCAGAATCTGACCACCTCTCTTGACCTCCTCTCCTGCCGCCTGCTCTAACCAGCCCCATCTCCTGCCTGGATGATGCAGTTGCCTTCCTGAACTGATTTCCTGCTCCAAGCCGTGCTTCCCTGAAGTCTGTTCTCACACAGAAGCCGCACTGATTCCTTAATAACTGGAGTCAGGTCACGGGGCTCATCTGCTCAGAACCCTTCTGTGGTCCCTCTTCCCTCAAAATCAACACAGAGCTGATGACCGTGGTCTCCACACACAGAAGGGCTCACATCACCTCTCTAGGCTCGCCCTGTGATGCTCTTGCTCCCTGGCATCACTCCACCCACTTTTGGGAGACAATTCTCCTGGCTCTCTTATGTTCCTGCATGTCATGGCAGACGACAGTGGCTAGCTTTCCAAGGCTTACTGAACAGCAAACAGAAGATAATGTCCAGGATGGTAAAGTCCTCTCTCCCTGGAGAGTAGCCTGCATTCCAGCGTAATGTGCCTAGAGACCCTTTTACCTCTCTCCCAGAGATACTGGACTACGAGTAATTTCTCTCTGGAGGAGAGAATGGGCAGGCCATCAGCAGCTCTGATAAAATCTCAAAGCCTCCTAATTTTGAGGTTCCTCTCCTGTGAGGCAAAGCCACTGCATGCACAAGCGACACTCACATCCTTTGTTGTGGTAGGGGCATGGGAAACCAACTCAAGATGCTATTCTGGCTGCTGCTTTCACCCTGGCTCCGTCTCTCTGACTTAGAGGTCTGAGGTTGTGTGTGCCTATTTATATGAAGCTGGGCCAGGCTGACCGTTGGCTTGCTGGGAGGGTCAAACCTCAGAGGCTTCCCAGCTTCTGACTGTACACTGGCCAGCTTCCTTCCTTGTCTAATCACAAGCCCGCTGCTGTCTCAGGCATTGGCACTGGCTATTCTCTTTGCCTGGGAAGCTTTTCTCCCAGATTCCACTTTTAATATGTTAGAAATTTTACCTCTTAATGCTGTTTACTATCTGTCTCTCCTGACTAGAATGTAAGCCCCGTGAGGACAGGAATGTTGTTTTGTTAACACATTCCCAGCACCTAGAACAGTGTCTGGCACTTAGATGTGCAAGGTAATTTATCTCACAATAGTTATTCCTAGGCTCCCTAATTTCTAGTAAAATATGATGCCTTGTCTCAACTGTGCCCTTAACTTTTCCATACTTGTTCTTTGCTCATGTTAATCATTGCCTCAGGCTGACACAACAGCTGTCTTCTTGTTAAGAAGACACTCAGTGTTGGGAGAGCTGTCCTCTATGGATCTTTTCCTTTCCTACACAGTTTGCCAGGTGTAGTGAGCTGAATATTGGCCTCCCCCAAACATATGTCTAAATCCTAACTCTGGGAACCTGTGAAGGTGACCTTATTTGGGAAAACAGTTTTTGCAGATATAATTAAGTTAAGCACCTTGAGATCATCCTGGATTTACGATGCACCCTAAATCCAATGACTGATGTCCTTTGAAGAGAAAGGAGAGGGAGATTCGAGACACAGACACAGAGAGGGGAAGGCCATTGAAGATGGAAGCAGAGATTGGATTGATGTATGTACAAGTCAAGGAACACCAAACATCGCCAGCAAACCACCTGCAGCTAACAGAGGCGAGGAACAGATTCTCCCTCAGAGCCTCTAAAGGAGCCAACGCCAATGGCACCTTGATTTAAGACCTCTGGACCCCAGACCTATTCTTTCAAACCACCCAGTTCATGGGCATTTGTTATGGCAGCCACAGGAAACTCACACACTGGGCATGCCAAGAATGCAAGGCCTGACCACTCCTTACCTGGGCCATTCTCAGAGCTGTGTGTGCAGCAGGAAACTTTCAGGGAGATGATGTCTCCTTCTGGAATGTTCCCTGAGCTCGGTGTTCCTCAGCTGTGATGCAGCTCATTGTGTGAAAGTCCTCCATCTCTCACGTGCTCCTTTGCTTCTGACCTGGGAGCCTTGCATCTTCTGCTAGCATCCATGAAACTGGAACACACTGAGTTGTCAGTTTCTAAACAGAGTGGTATCGGGTGACACCTCCTCCACACAATTCTTGCTCATTTCTGTGAGCAGGAATTACTCCTCCCTCCTTTCTGTTTTCAACATCTTCTGACTTGACTTCTCTTCTATATTTGGTGTTTGTTGTTTTGGATTATGAAGTCTCTGAGAGAAAACTAGCCCCTTTCTGTGTGTAGGTTTGTTCTTTTTAATCCCAGTGGTACAGAGGTGTTTTACACAGTGATGAAAACTTTGTTTCAGTTTCCTAGCTCTTAATTCAATGCTCTTTTCACATACCCCCAAGCATATATACCCCATTAACTTCAGAAACAAAAACTTGGTACTGAAAGATGCTGCTGGATGTGGGGCAGTGGATATCTGATCTTGTGCAGCAGAAGGAAAGAGAGTGAAGAACTTCCATTCCAAGGGCATTCCAAGGGCTGCTTGGATCCTCAAGGATCTTCTCAAATGTTAACATGCATGAAGTCCCTGAGGTCTGGGGCTGCTGAGAGTCTATCAGCCTTTCATAACTGGGTCTGCCTGGCTCCCTTTCCCACCTTCTCTTCCCACCTTCCACCCACTGCCACACACAAAGCCAGGGCTCCCAGAAAAATGCACTGACTCCCAGAGGGCTCCATACCCTTCTCCTTCAGTCACAGTCTCCCTCATCCCACAAGACCCAGCTCCCATCTCACCTGCTCTGTGGTGTGGAGCATTCTCTCACCTGCACTACTACACCTCTCCTCTACTCCCCAGAGCACCTGGTGTCAGCCTTTGTCACACTCCTTCCTAGGCTGGCATGATTTGGGGGCTGGAGGAGAGTTCTGTCGGTCAGGGATGTGTCTTGCTCCTTTTTGCTGCCTGTCTGGAACACACCCTGCACAGAGCAGTGCTTGGTGAAAGTTCATGGATTTCAATTGGAAAGCCTACATAATGCCAATTGCAGCCTCAGTGAAGGTCATAGAACTCACTAAGCAACTATTCTTCAAGAGTCAATGTTTGATAATAGCTAAATTTAGCCAAAACATCAGGTCAATATATGACTAAATTATCCAATAAGTGGGAATTATTTTATTTACATATTTTAAGGCACATTTCTTTTAGAACATACAAATCAGTCCAGAGAACGTGAATCCTTAAGAAAATATGAGATATGCAAGTGTTTGCAAAGCCACATCAGCATTCTAATCAATTTCAGAAGCTTTAAGAGCTGAGAACTGTGTCCAAACATAAACACAGAATGCACTTGAGAAGTGACTTCAATGGGATTCCATAGATCTCAAGCAAATGTATGGCCCTGCAGCCTTCCCTTTGAGGATGACTTCTCCAAGAGGTCTGTCTGTCTGTCTGTCTGGGAATTGATGACTGACAAGGTCAAGAGGCTGACTGTTGTGAAATCTCCAGCCCCCAGCACTTTTTTAAGTACCAGAAATAGAAATTTTCCCATTATCATGTTATCTTGTTGACCTTAAACAAATGGACAGCCGTTCTTTAAGGACAGTTATTTCTCCAGCAAAAATAGGTTTATTTGGGATCAGCAAAGAATTGCAATTCGGAATCTGCAACCACGGTGAACCATGTGCATGTCCCCAGTGCAAAGGGTGGAGAAACTCTTTTAGAGAGTGGAAGAGGAAGTTGTGAGGGCTACTGAAAACAAAGAGTCCATTGGAGGAATTAAGAGTTTGATGTGTGGTGGCTTTTCACTGGCTAAGTTGTGACAGTCACTCATTGGCTGAGATTCTTGACAGTCAAAAAGAGGAAGTCTTTCTTCTTCCTATTGGGCTCTGCTATCCACATAGGGCATGAGAGTTCCCTTCCGCCTCCCAATTACACTTTCAATGAGGTTTCTGTTTACTAATTTTTACATTTTCCTCCTTTGATCAAGATCTTTCTCTGAAAGCATCACTGATAAAGAGTTAGGTTTTTCCAGTTTCATTAGCCTTTTGTTCCTGAATGCCAGGAAGGACCTTTCCTGGGTGTCATGTCCCACGTTGGAGGGAAAGTACAAAGATTGGAAACCTATTGAGGCCACATTTGAGTAACAAGGAAGGGTATGAGGGAGAACTCTAAGGCATTTTTCTTTCCTAAAATCCATATGTTATGAGGATCATAGACATTGGAGATCATCTGAGGCAGTCTGTCATCACTAAAGTTTGGCAGAAAAACTTCCAAGGGGCCTGGTCTGGAGATCTTGGGACAGCTACTTCATCAGATGTCATTGGCTTCAATTCTGGGAAATCTTTACTTTCAGATCACCTGAAGGTGTGCAGGTCCACTCAGAGTTCAGTCCTTTCTTTAAGTGTGTCACATGAATCCAAGAGTCTCTTCCCTGGATTTTGGCAGCACAAGGGTTTGTTAACAGTACCTGATGGGGCCCTTTCCAGCAAGGTTGAAAAGAGCCCTTCAGGAAGAGTCTTTTCCAACAGACGAAACCTCCATATTACAAGGTGTGATGCTTAAGGTCTTTGTCTCCCTGGAGCACACTGTGAAAAGATTGCTCCACCAAAACAAGGTTATTTTTAATAGAAGCAATTAGATATTTCCAATATTGGAGTATATCTTCTTTTATCAGCTGTGGGTCAAAAGAGACAGGAGCCAAGTGCACTGGGCATCTGGTGATTATCTCAAAGTTGAGCATTTATGAGTTACAAGCAGGGTGGATCTGAGATTTAGAAGGGCAAATGGCAATGCATTTGGCCAAGGTATTTGGAAGGTCTCTACAGATTTTGCCAGTCGAGTCTTAATAACGCCATTAGTCCATTTGACTAAACCAGAGGACTGAGGGTGGTGAGCACAGAGAAAGTGTAAAACAGGCCAAACAGCACAGACCTGTTGAAGTCCCTGACCAGTAAAATGGGTTCCTCGATCACTATGAAGCTCGAGAGGAGTTCCCCAGGGGGGGATAATCTTTTCTGAAAGGACTTTAGCCACAGGAGAGGCAGGAGCCTGTCTGCAAGGGAAGCTTCAGTCCAGTGAGAAAACGTGCAGACCAGGACTAAAGCATATTTATCCCCATGAAATGGGGGAAGCTGTATGAAATCCACTTGCCAAACCTCAGATGGTCCATAGGGCAGTTTAAAATGTCCGGGGGCAGGACGAACAGGCTTCCCTGGATTGTATTTTGGACAAATGGGATAAGTGAGGTGGGCACCTTTTGCTGCCGTGTTAGCATTTCCCCACCACTATTGATTCGTGAATATTTTCATGAATATTATCATTTTATTAGTAGACCAGTGGTTAAATGCATGCACAATGGTTAGAAGTGGGGATTTTGGAGACTCTGGTAGGACTGGGTTGTTATTTGGTTCGAACCAGAGCTTTCTTCTTTTATAAAATGAATAATTGTTGAGTTTCTACTTTTGGTGTTCCTTTTCTGGGGCCAATTGTTAGGCTTCTCTAGTCAGTTTTCTAAGTTATCATTTGGGGAAATATTCCTTTGGACCACAGGGGCTCCCGTACAGGGTTCTTTTGCAACTGTGCCCTACTTTTATGGGCAAAGTTGTGAGCATAAAAAGGACACCAAATGAGCTGGCAAAATGACAGGGAAATGGGCATTTGAAATATGATTATAGTCCCTCATTTATTTACACTATCTGCGTTTCCACCCAAAGACTGTGAGGCTGTTTCCTAGAACACCTGACTTCCCAAAAAATGTGCCCACTGTATATAAACCATCCCCAGTGTTGACATTTGGAAAATGGGGGAAACTCTTGCTCTCTGTCCTGAAGCTGGGACAGGTGTTTGGGACCCTTCTCACTGAGGTTGAGCAGAGCCCACTCCAACCTTGCCATACATAAATGTAGCCCACAGTAGTGAATGAGCAGCGGCAGAGAAATCTGGGTAAGAAGAGTAAGCCTGGCAGCCATCTGTTCAGAAGTGTGTGTGTGTTTTGTGAAGGTGATCCTAACCACATAAGCACAGTCATTCCATCAAATTATATACCTTATACTCAGGCCACACATATCAGCTACAGAATAAGATACCAAGAAATGTTCTCTAGGGGACTCTGAGTCGTCCTGCTTTTCATAGTTTGATGATTGGTGGGGATCTAACCAAGAGTTATTTTACTTGAGGGAGATTTTGATTGCACTAATATAATCACACTTCACGAAGTTTAGAATTAACACCAACTGTGTACACAGCTCTCATCATTAGTATGTCTGTCTTCACATACGAGATTATCGTTAAATTATTTTTTTTCTGGAAAGACAAGTTTAGATGTCTAGAGAATTTCATGTCTGAAAAATGCTTCATTTGAGGGTGCATTACAAAGAAATTTAGATTCCCCCAGACTGAGTGTCCCCTTGGGGATAATGAGTACATTTATAGAATGGCTTCACCATTTATTGGAAGAAGACAAAATACGCTTCACATCTTTCTCTACCAATTTTTGTCTCCTTCCTTCTCCCGTTCCCCCAACCCTTCCCACAGACACTTATTTGCATTGTTCCCAAATCCTAAGTTTCTTGATACATTCAGTTTTTCAGAGACCCACATTACTGTTTTCCTTCAAGCAATTGAGTTCTGTGGTTCCTAAGATGAATAGGTATTTTCAGTTATAATGTAGAAGTGAAGACACAGTGTTTTGGGTAAAGGAGAGAGAAAAATCATGGTATGTTAGAACTAGAAAGCACCATGATTTCTGGATGAGGGAAAACAGAGAGAAGGAGGCAGGTAGAGGTGACAAAGAGATAATTTAGGAGACAGGCATTAGTGGATGTGAATGACGATGAGGCAACAGAAATGGAGGTGCAAATACAAGTGTGTAAAAGAACATGGATCACTTGCCCAGGACTGATCACTTGTAGGCAAGCAGGTTCAAAATTTGAGTTCCTGGAAGCTGACCTTTATGCAGAGCTAGAATGTTTTTATTGCAGTGTCCTCAGCACAGCAAGAACAGGAAGCATTGTAAAGTGGGTCCAGGACTCTAGCAGGAATGACTAATTATGTCTTATTCACACTCCGCAATTCTTCTAAGTTTTGAGGTTGACCAGGGAAGATGTTCCCAGCATGTGAGTAGGAGATAAGCCATATCCTGTATGGCCTCTTGCTATATGCCCAGTGAGGCTGCTCCTGGGTCCTAGCTGTGGGGACCAGAGCCACAGGAGAGCCAGCGGGGCAGGGAGGCTCAAGTGTCAGAGCTGTCAGCCTTGTTTCTGGTTCTACTGGGTGTGCTCTGGTTTAAGAGACAGAATTTATTTCAGTGCCTTTGGCCACTTGAGGTCTTGTTGCCGCATTCATACCCACAGGGGCGACACTTCAAATGTGTGGAAGGAAGAACAAGGGGCACCATGTGATGGTGTGCAGCAGTGGGGGGGCCATCGTGGGCCCAGTGAACATGCAGAGGTGGCACATTGCATTCAGCCTGCCCCTAGTCTGGTCTCCAGTCTGTAAGACAGAATTCTTGCTGCTAAAGGATATAAGGCATCAAGTACTAGGCACACTCCAGGAGCTAGGCCCTCCATGTGTCAGGGAAGAGTGGGACACTGCACAGGGTGGTGGTGGGGAGCACACTTCAACCCACGCACACGGACACCACTGGACAGATTGTGGCTAGAGCACTAACCTGCCGCCCTCTTGGTCAGATCAAATGAAATCCGGTGGTCCAGTCAGGAGTTATTTGAATACTCAGACTTTAAAAACTACAAGTGAAACTTCCTCTGTTTAGGTGTCTAGTCATAGAAATGCCTTGCTGGAAATAAGCATAAAAAATAATATATACATTGTAAATGATGCATGGACACAGACTCGGGGTGGTGCTGCAGCCTGAGCCACTCTGACCACTGCCCTGGAGAACCCAGCAAAGCTACGCCCAGATTCCTGACTCAGGGAAGCTGAAATAAGTGCTATTGTTTAAGCTTCTAAGTTTGAGGATAATTGGTTTTACATTGTAGACATAAAACACAAAATGTGTTATCTGAAAGGACACAGCCTGTTTGGAGTCCCCAACAGTGGGTCCTTTACATCAGGAACCCAGCCAGGGGGCTTCATTTCCCTCCCACTGGGGCCTGGGTGACTCTCTTCCAAGACACTCTTACCTGGCTCCAATTCCAGGTTCAGCCAAGTCTCTCCCATGGCTGAATTGGTCTTTCTGGGACCAGAAAGCTCTTGAAGGATCACTGAGTTCTCCTCTCACTGGAGAAGTCTGTCCTCATTGGCATTTAAGAAAGTGGGATTATAATGGTATGCAAGCCATCTTAGCAATTATTGAATTATTAATTTATTGTCACGATTTGGTCTTCAGAAGCCTCATCAATTTCGATTATCTGGGGAAAAGTCCAGTTTCTGGGCATGAACAGCTGGCAGTGACACGTCATGCAGCCTGGCCCCGGGCTGAGCCAACCTCCCTCTAAGGACATTTTGTGCCATCTTCCTTTAACATTACCGTGAGTCACAGAGAAAAAAGATGGACTAAGAGTGGGTCCCTCCCCCAGTGAGTCAACACTCAAGAAGTAATATTGTTGAATGAATTATTGAACAAATAATTTTTTGCATTATTGCAATGCTATATATATTTGTATATTTATACTTAAGGTTGTATCTCTTACTTCTCATTTATCATTATCCTTGAAGTGTCTCCAGGCCATTTGCAGTCTTTGTAGACATCACTATGAGGGCAGCATCATGCTCTACCTGATGGTGACCACTCACCAGCCTTGTCTGCACATTGCCCTGCCCAGCATGGCTCATGGCATATATTTATTTCACAGAACTTCTTTCCTGTGCCTATGTTTAGAAGATAGTTTCTCTATTAATAATAACGTTGAGATGTACATACATTTTCATTTGCATGTGTATCTATTTGCATATTACTGATTCCCAAAAGTGGACTCTTTGGGTTAAAAGGCAGCAAGAAAGACAACAGTAGCCACGACATGCAGGAGCTGGCCTGGCCTCACAGCTGAGCCCTCGTGTTCTCCTGTGGAAAACGAGCAACATCACAGAACATCACCGTCAGGAAAGGCCATTCTAGGACCACTCTATCTGGGATAGAGCAAGACAAGAACAAGCCCCCTCCATATTCATGGCTGGACAGAGACAGAAACACACACTGTCCAGGCCACAAGGCCAAACAGCCCCATGCTGGCTACTCTGAGCGACAGCAGCTGCTTTACCAATCACAGCTTTAGCCTCAGTTCCTTCCTCCTGCCTTCTAGATAAAGATACATAATTATAGAATTGCCCCCACTTCCTGACAACATCCAAAGCTAAGCCTTAGACCCTCTCCTCCATGTTACCCAACACAAGCCCTAATCTTATTGTAAGTTCTTCCTAATACTCTCTTACTGAGTGAAACACCCATGAATCCCCATGGTGCGCATTCTCCCTCAATGCAATGAGTAATAAACTCAAGTTGTTTACCCACAGATGTTTTCTGGTGGTCTCTGGAGAGAAGGAACATGATTAAGACTACATGTTGTAGATAACTGCATTCCCAAAAGCTTGTACCAATTTGCATTCCCATCAGCAGTTGAACCTGCTTTGTCTTCCTCCCAGAACTGGTGAGAAGATCAAATGAAAGGAAATGATGTGTTGCTGACCAAAGAAAGGCCTTTCTACATCTGGACAGTTGCTCCCACAGTAGAGAGCACCTTTCAAGGATCTCCCACATTGGGGAGAGTCAGCCCTAATTACCAAGGTTGGCATTCAAATGAGGTGGCAAATTTCACATCCCACACACCATCACTCCGAATTCATTCACTCATTCTACAAACATTGAGTGCCTTGGGGATAGAGCAGTGAATAAAACGATGAAGTCTCTGCTCTTTTGAAGTAAGTTTTTATTACAGTGAGAGGGGACAGACAACAATCAATCCAAAATATACATAAATAATGTTGACATATTATTTGGTGTGGATAGGTGCTATGAAGAGAACCAGAGAAGAGAGAGGAGGGCCCCTGGAATGAGAAGAGGGAGGGTGTGCTCTGTCTGAGTGCCCAGACATGTGGTGTGGGTGAGGCGGGTCAAGTGGGAGCAGCTGTTGGTATGGGCAGTGGAGAGGTATGGCTCATTAAGGATAACCTCCACTTGCTGACCATATTGTTTTCCTTGTAGGCTTAGAAAATACTACATAACCAATCAAATTCCTGAAAGCATTTTAAAATTAAACTTGTTAAACTGATTCTAATATTCATCTGAGAGAGAAAATGTACAACAGCTAAGAAGAATATGAAGAATTTTGAAAACTATAGTAATTAAAATGGAAGAGAGAGATGGAGCAATGGAACAAAAATCTTAGATCTAGAAAAAGCCCATGTACATCTGGGAATATGGTAAATGTTAAAGGAGGTGTTTTAAATAGGTGGGAAAAAAGGAATAAATCAGTGTTTGGAGAACTGATTACAAATTTGGAAAAAAATTTGACATCTCTTTTTTTCCACCATTAACAAATATGAATTTCACAAGGATTAAAAAACTAAATATTTAAAACAATATAAAGATACATTACAAAATATATAGGAATATTATATACTCTTAGGATAGAAAATGTCTATCTATATATCTATCTTATGACTATATTTGTAAGTTACAAACCTGACCAAGACGAATGAAAAAGAAGGGATGAATTTTTTAAAGGTTAAAAATATATACATAAACTGAAATTGGCTTACAATTCCAAATTTCTAATAAATTGGAAAAGGCTCAGCTCAAAAGGGGTCCCTAGATGAATTCTCAGGTGTTTTCAAGAGTACTTCCCTTGAAAAGGGTCCCATTCATTGCTCATTTTGGGAAATATTGATGCATACCTCAAACGGCACAGGAACCCCAGAGAGAAATAAGAGCAGATTGGCAGAGTGAGTCACTCCTCTACTGCCCACTATGATTATCACAAACATCATCCCCACTCTACACCAGACTGGACTAACTCATGCTTCATTTTGTGCAA
Organism: Equus przewalskii; assembly: GCF_037783145.1. Lineage (NCBI taxonomy): Eukaryota > Metazoa > Chordata > Mammalia > Perissodactyla > Equidae > Equus > Equus przewalskii. The sequence continues at coordinate 259,926 of NC_091847.1, forward strand.
ATCCATTCTATGAACATCCAGATTTATAAACCATCATGTAGGAGGTGATGACTCCTTTTACAAAACTATCCGATAACATTTTCAGTTGTATATCTAGGTGCCAGAGAGCATTGGTTAGGTCGATCCTGTTGCAAGGAACAGACACTTTCTCCGGTTCTGATAGGTACTGATGGCTATGCTGAGAGGCTGGCAGTGGCAAAGACCCTTTCCAGTAGCTGCACAGCCAGACTTCACGCAGGCCTAGGGCGCTGTCCAGGGCCATTCAGATACAGCCACAAACCCTGGAGGCCCCGTCATTTTGCTACACTTCAAAAACAGGCACCTTCTCCTTCCTCTCTTCTGTTTCTCCCACTACGTATTTCTTTCTTTTCTACTCTTCCTTCTTGTATTGCACACAAAATTCCCTGAGAAATGATTTACTTGGTCCAGCTAGCCACAATCCAAGATGGTGTGCTCAGAGAGTTCTCAACGCAGACCCCACCAAGGCTGCTAGTCTTTCTTATATTCCACAGGAGCCCTGGACCCAGTGATGGCCTGCATTCTCTTGACTGCAGTCCCCAAGCCTGCAGGCAGTCACTCACACGCTTTGCGCTTCAATTTTTCTCATCCATAAATGATAAGATTTTTGATTTCCCACTTAGCTTCTAGCACAGCATGGAGAAGTCTTACCAGCAACTTGTTCAGTAAGAGCAGCAAAATGATAATTTTCTAATACTAGAAGATTTTGGTCACTAGAGGATTCACTGGGAGAAAAAGAATGTACTCACTGGCAAGTTCTAATGAGAAAGAAAATACTATGGCCCATTTGTCAATAATTTTCTGAGTGACTCCTTCTGAATACATTTTTTTAAAAATGTTATTGATTGTTCTTAAGTAAGAAGTCCTTTTTTTAATGTTTTACATTTCAAAAGTAATGTCTTCTTTTCATACAAAATTCAAATAGCATAAAGGATATTAAGCAAAGAATCACATCCTCCCACTCGGCATGTTAGTACACGGGACTCAAGCATGCTCACATTATGTGCCAGCTGCGTACCCTGGGCGTGAACCTCAGCAGATGTCCATACTGTATGAGCAGACCTACCTCCTCTTGTGGATGACAGTGCTTCAGTGTACATGTATCATCATTTATTCGACCAGGTCTCCCCTGGGTGGAGATTTAAAATCCTTCCAATTTTCACAATATTGATATGAATACAGTTGTTCAGCTATCTTTGTGTACTTTTGTAAGTGAGTCTGCAAGATCTAGTCTTAGAAGCAGAATTGCTGGATCAGAAGGCATATATATTTTAAGTTTGGGCAGCAATTGCTAAATTATCCTCCCCTAAAACCTTATCAATCGACATGTCTGCAAAGATGAAGTTAAAGTGGCTGTTTCCCCCGAACTTACCTCCAGGGAGTGTTACCCAGCTTTTCAGACCTTGCTTGTAAGATAGGTATCTTTTTTTGCTTGAATTTACAAATTTTTAATTATCAGTGAGGTTGAGCATTTATCATATGCTTGTGGCCAAGTGTATTTCTTTTTCTCTGAGATAACATTCATATCCTTTGCCGTTTTTCCACTGGGTTTTTCACCCGTTTCTTTAAAAATGTTCTTTGCATATTAAGAACAAAGATGACCATCATTTTTATGGGTTAAGAGCCCTCAAGCGTAATGGGCGTAGACAGTTAAGAAGTGATGAAAATTTATATGCTTTGACCCATTTATCCCACTTATATGAATTTATTCTCCAAAAATAACTAAAAGTTCAGTGGAAGGCAAGAGCTAAGTGTCCAGTGGTGTTCATGTTTTTAAAAGATGAAAACGACACGGAACATGGAAAATGCTTCTGATATAGTATTGAATGAAATAAGCCAAATGCAAACTATCTGTGTGACAACCACCACCATGGAAAATATGCAAAGACCTTATGCAAATAGCCTGTCACTGGAATAGAATGTGGAAAAGGGAAAACTGTGGTGTTTAAGAAATGTGAAGTTACAGGAGACTCTCCAAAGGGCTGCTCTCACGACTAACTGTTGGGAAGAAAACACTTTGGGAACTATTGAGACAGACCCAGGGCACCCCGGCTTTTCAATAAGGCATTTGATAAGGTCCCTTGTGATAGCTTTGTGTATGAGAGGGAGAAACGTTATGGATGATCTTGTCATTAAATGGATTTCTAACTATTTGAGAGCCAGTTAGAGGAATGATATTAACCTGGGGGCAGGGTCTACAGTAGGGTGCTGTGGGGCTCCCTTTTTGTTCAATAGTGGAATGAGGACATCCTCAGTCACTTACATATTTTCAGTTAGTGCAAAGCTGTAGGCTGCGAATGTTCTGGGTAACCAAGATCTTGACAAGTTTGCAAGATGCCAGGGATTGCTCCAGGACAGCAGCTTCACTGAAAATAGTGTAACTCATCTGCCTCCAAAAGCCATTTCCCCTTCGATGGGGCCCTTGCAAGCAGCACTTCCAGCAAGGGGGTTGAACTTGAGCTTGGCTCTATGTGGGTGAATCGACTCCCTCTCTGAGGGCTCAAGTACTGTTGAGAATCCTAAATTTTTGATGCTTTTAAAGCTGTACTGGGGATGGCCCCGTGGCCGAGTGGTTAAGTTCACGTGCTCTGCTTCAGTGGCCCAGGGTTTCACCAGTTCGGATCCTGGGCATGGACCTAATACCACTCATCAGACCATGCTGAGGCGGTGTCCCACATAGCACAACCAGAAGGACCTACAACCAGAATATACAAATATGTACCGGGGAGCTTTGGGGAGAAGAAGAAGAAGAAGAAAAAAAAGAAGATTGGCAACTGATGTTAGCTCAGGTGCCAAGCTTTAAAACAAAAATGAAAACAAAAAACAAAAAAACCCAACTTAAAAAAAAAGCTGTACTATTTAGGGGGGAAATGCTATAAGATGAGCTAAGATCATTTTTAGAATCTCTTCAGTTATAACTAGGATTGTTCTCCAAGCCCAAAATTTCAGTGTTCTCATTTGCATCCTCATTTCCTAACTCCAGTAGTGGACTGAATAGTATCAGCCCAAATGACAATCTCCTACACTGAGGTGGTCATCACTCATTTAACCTATATATAAACTGTATTATTTGCCAGGTATCCTATTGGCACAGAAAGATTGTGAAGATGGGAGATGTAGGGTGCACAGCCTCTACCCAGAACTCGTTACAGTCTCTGGGATCATTGGCTGCCTGCACAGACCCTCCTAATTGTCTCCTCAGCATCCTTCCACCCTCTCCTTTGCTAACATGGCTCCTGTTGTGTCCAGGGCCACAATCATGCCAGCCCTAGTGGTGAGTTATGATGAGGTGCCCAGCAGGGCTGCCCACTCTTCTTGTTTGCTGAGAGTAGTCAAGTGGCTCAGTTCTGGTGTCTCGGGAGTGATTTCTGGCCAAGAACTGCTGGTGCAAATAATCAATAATCAATCTACAGATAAGAAAGATATTTCATGAGCTAATGTGAGGACTAGTCTGGAAGTGCTCCCTTCCCCAGGGAAGAAAGCACTCAAGGGAAGCATAGCGCTTCCTTCCAAACAAGACAGAGTCTTGCAGGGAGAAAGCCTTTGCCCCTGGTCCTTCCTTCTTCATTGGAGGGCAGTCTCAGGACAAAACAGCTTTACACTGCTGATAGCCAGGCAGAAGGACTGAAACACTTAGGTGCTACTGCTTACCTTCTGGCAGCTGCACTCACCCTGGACACAACTGCCTCCAGCTTTCTTGTTCAGGGAGGCTGACAAGCTGAGAGCTCAATGCCCACGTGCTCTGGTTTACTATCACTGCAGCCAACGCACCCTGGCTGGAGTCATGGGTCAGATCCACACCTACCCTCACCACCTGCCTGAAACCTACGAGGCAACCTGCATGCCACAGGTAAAAGCTCCCTGGCAAGGTGGCTAGAGAGAAGCAGCCCTGGGGGGCAGAGGGAAGAGTTGCTGCTCCCACTGTCTCCAGGTCCTGGCCCACTGGCCCTGTCCCTCAGGCCCAGGGTTGGGAGCACACTGAAGCAGCCTGCCTTGCTGACCTGCAGCCTGCCCCTCTGTGCCAACATCCTGTTAGAAACTCTCTTCATCCCCATTTTCTGGTGCACACAGTGTCCCCTCATGCTGACAGAAGACTCCATATGTGTCCCCAGACCTGCTCTGTGAAACCCACACCACTATAGGCACTGATGCTTTCTGAACAGTGGCCGTTGATCCACTAAATACATAAGCATTGTCACATTACCGTCCCCACACCCTGAATGAGACTTCAGGTAATGAGATAGTGGATACAAGGACAGAAGTGACAGCAACGTGAGGACCTAGCTAGCGTGGAGGACAGGGCTGGTGGGGAGAGAAGAAGAGTACAGAGCCTGAGGAGGGCAGGCCCAGGCGGGGCTGGAGGGGCCAGACCGGTCATCTGTGTCCCTTCAGGGTCAGGAGTGTGGCTAGGTGGGGCAGCTCCCGACCTTGCACTTTGCCATCTTACGGGACAGGGTCCCAGCCTGCCCAGTGCCCTCCCCACAGCCCTTGTACTCCTGCACCCACAAGCCCCTCTCCTGGTTCTCCACCCACCTTCCTGGCAGCCCTTCTTTAGTCTCCTCTCTGTGTTGCTCCTCTGCCGGACCCTTGAAGCGTTTATGTCATATGAGTTCCAGGGGCTTCGAAATGATGTGCTCCATTCTCCACACTAAGAAACAGTTTTCAGATCTCAGCTCATTACTACACTTACACACACACACGTACACACAAAGTTAAAATTTCCTCAGAACAGTTCTTCCCCTTAGCTAGAGAAGTGCCGTAACACTTTCTAATACTTTTCTTTTTTTACACTGGTCGCATCCCAATAACTTGATTTCACAGTCCACTTACATGTTGCCAGCAGTTTGGAGAGCACATAAGTATAGCCAAGGGCTGTACCACTTGGCCTGTGGTGGTGAGCTGTCTGCTCTGAGTGCTGTTCAGAAGAGAGCGTGTCCTGCAGTCTGGCAGTGCAGCCTTCCATCAGTGCCTGCTCTGTCGCTGCCTCCACTCATGGGTCCCTCCCTGTGTATCTGTTATCACCCTCAGTGCTTGCAGCTTCTCTGTGCTGTGGATATTCCCTCTCCCATTTTTCAGATTAGGAGATTGAGTCTCAGGCATATAAAGTGCCTTATCCCGAAGTTACCTGGGGATGAAGCCAAGTGGCACAGAGATGCCAGCATCCTCCACACTGAACACCATGTGGGGGTAGGAGGGCAGGATCCAGACCAGCACTGTCCACTAGGAATAAAATTCTACACACATTTTTAGATTTTCTAGTATCCATATTTAAAAAGCAAAAAGAAACACCTGGGATTGCTTTTAATAGTATATTTTATGTAACCCAATGTGTCAAACATATTATTTAGGGGCCAGCCCTGGAGCGTAGTGGTTAAGTTCAGCGCTCTCTGCTTCTGCAGCCCTGTTTCATGGGTTCGGATCCCGGGCATGGACTTACACCATTTGTCAACCATCCTATGGTGGTGACCCACATAAAAAATAGAGGAAGATTGGCACTGATGTTAGCTCAGGGCTAATCTTCCTCAACAACATCAACAATATATCATTTAAACATGTAATCAATATAAAAAATATTAATTATACATTTTACTTATATTTAATACTAAGTCTTCAAAATTTCGTGAGAATTTTACACTTACAGCACATTTCAAAGCCCTCTGTGGGTGGCAGCTGTCTCCAGAGCCACACTCTCTGGGCTCACTCTTGACTATGTGTTATTGGGCATGTTATTTAACATCTCAATGTCTCTGTTTTTCTCATCCAGAAAACATCAATTTCATATACTTGCAGCGAAGATAAAATGAGAGAACCCATGTAAGGAAGTAAGGGCACACGTGGCGCATCGCTGCCTCACAATTTTTAAGGCTATTTGTGTGATTGTTAGATTCAGGAAGACTTTTGGAGTCAGACCCACTTAGTTTCAACCACTACTCAGCCGCTCACTGGTCATCTGTCCTTAAGCTGGTCACTTCCTCAAGTCTGACCCCCGCCTACACAGCCTCTGACCTATGGATGGTGAGCACCTGGTCTCCTTTTCTCTTTCCTCTCCCAGTCTCCTCCCAGACCCAGGTGCACCCTCTTAGACTATCAGAGACAAGTCAGCCCTGAACATTTCCCAGATTAAAAATGATGTTTGGTCTGCACTACCTCACAAAGGAGTGCCTTCTGATTCAGGGAACCCACTGGGAAGGGAGGGTAGAGGTTGCTTAGCAACAAGACGTCGGCCCTGGCTGCAGATTAAAATGATTTAGAGAGGTTTAAAAAACACCCATGGGAGAGGAGCACCACACACCAATTAATCAAGCTCTCTGGAGGCGGGGCCAGTGCCATACAGGTGATGCTAATGTGAGCCACAGTCGAGAAGCCTAGCTTTACGGCCATTCTCAGGAAGGCATGCAATGTAGTTTTACTTAGAAATTGCTGGATGGTGATGAAAATATGTTTTTAACCAGATATAAACATCCTCTCCAAATAGACACACTTAGTGGCTTTTCAAAATAAGGTTACTGGCCTAAAATCAGCTTTAAAATTAAAGAGACTGGAGTTTCCTTAGCTATCTCCAGCCTCGTCTTGTTATAACTGATCACAGGAAGGGCATCTCCTCTAACCCAGCATCTTCCCGTCCAGCCCCTGTCAGGCCCCTTCTCCATGCTTCCCACGGCAGTTGGATTCTATTTCCCCTTTTACAGGACAGCCAGGTCATGTGACAACCTGGAGCCCTCAGCTGTCCATGGAAGGAGGAAGGGGTGACAGGAGAAAGACCCCTGCTCATCCTAGCTTTCATTCCTCAAATCTTAAACACATGGCCTGAGGTGACACCTTTCTTGGTATTTCTTGCCTCTTAAATCTTTGAGTCTCTTCTGGGGAGAAACTGTCCAGTAAGTGCCCCTTTCTTACCTTCTACTTTCCACCCATAAACTGTGCATATTTGATTCCAGCTTCCTTTGTCACAGCCTACAGAACCATCAAGGCATCGATTCTGCCCATTTGCATCTGGTCGCTGGAAAGATCACAAAAGGATCCTTTGATGGTATTAATGCCAGAAACTCAATTAATTCACTTAAAAAAATGTAGCCCTTTTAAATTAAATGGGAAAAGTCAAGGAGCTACAGCTTCACATTTAAGACTTAAAAAAATGAAGTGATAAGCAAAGACCATTTTAAACACAGAGGGATGCTGTTCTTCCTATTGAAATCACAAAGCAGTTTGCAAATACCGACCACATCATGTTCTGTTTAGCTCAGATAAATAGGAAGGTGACAAAGGTCAGATTCCTTTTTGACAACTAGAGAAGTTTAGACCTAGAACGCCCCATGGGGTCCCCAAATCCTCAACTGTGAATTTGAAACTGAGTGAGAAACCGTGTGTCCCACATCAGCTGTGTGGGGAACTCACAAGTCTTCTTTTCCTGTCTCTGTTGTTCTCACGGCCTCCAAAGTTCTGACAACGGTGCCCCCCAAGGAGAGTCAAGAGGCCTGGGACCTCTAATATAGTGCTGGTCAGTTGTGAAAGAATTTGGCCATTTTTTCAGATTAAAAAACTGGAGTTCAGCTAAACTTAGTAGATTACCTAAAAGAAAACTTAATTTCACATTAGTTTGATTTTATTACGAATCATTAAATTACAAATATTACAAATCGTTAAATAAAATCATTACATTGATTTTATTGTCAGTGACCAGGCTAGGCCCTCCATCCTCCAGGAAGCATCTCGTATGTAAGGTAAGGGGGTTTTCAGAGTCTGTAATGTTCACCTAATGCCCCACATGAGAAGAAGGCCTAATGCTTTTGCAGGACTCCACAATTTACAAAACACCTTTGCCAGAGGCTTTCTCCAATTCAGATCTTCTCAGATTAAGTCACAGGAGCCCCAAATGTTGCTGCCATTGTGACCAGCAAGGGTGTCTGAAAGCCCTGGGGTGGACTACAATTCAAGAAGGTGGTTGAACTCCGACTCTCGCTAGTCTGCTCGCCTCTTCCCCCCTCATCCAGGTTTCCTCGTCTGTAAAATGAGGACAGTAAGAGTGGTTCCTCCACAGGACTCTAATGAGGACTGTTGGGGAAGTAAATTCCTACCGAAACAGAATCCCACCCACCAAACAGGAAAGAAAGGAAGCAGTTTTATTAGGGAATAAGCATATCAGAGTACAATGCAGTGCAGGTCACTGTGAAGATGTTACCGGAAGTTCCATCTCTGATCCCAAAGCCAATGCAAATAACGAGAACACAATCTTGGGGGGATAATGGAGAGCTTTCCTTCACCAGGCACAGGCAGGAAAGCAAGGGCCAGGGCCCCCCAAATTGCTAGCTCCCCGTTAAGAAACGGGTGGGGCTTTTTATTTGGGGCTTTAGTTAGGGGAGGGTGCCGTGGCCTTCCTGATCAGCGTTTTCCCATGGGCCTGTGTCTGGGGCTGCTTCCAGCCGAGGAGACAGAGGGTTTCTCAGATGAGCGTCCTCGGCTGTTTGTCTCCACGGGGGAAGGTGCACTCTGACGTCAGGGAGCCGAGGAGCTGGGCCTGGGAAGCCTCGGTTTCTGGGTATTGTCTGGACACTAGTTTCTCTGTAAAAGGACTTCAAGGTCCTGGGATCAGCATGACTTTAGTGGGAGCCCAGCATGAGCCCATCTGGACTTTAACAATTTGTAACTTCTCTTTGGCTCTATAGCTCAGTGGGTCAGAGGTTAAAGAAACAAGCATTTTCCTATGAGTGTCACTAAGGACCCAGGGATCTGGGGATGTGGGCCTTTAGTTTTAGCCCATCCCTGCTGGGTTCTCTGAAGGGGAACCGACGGCGGGGCTGATATTAACTAAGAGCCGGTCACAAAGAGATAGGGCAAGGACAGAATTCCACCCACTTATACAGCCAGGCCACCAACCCTTCTACAACACCCTATTTTTAACCACGACATCCCCAAATTCTCAGAGTAACACACCTCATCTTCCTGTAGAGGACTTGGCAGCATCTAAACTCACTTGGGAGTTAAGGAGCCATTTGCTCTAGTTAATTGCCTTTATCCAAGGGAGTAATAAAACTTCTCTTATATTCTTGCCTGCTAGCAGATGGTTGCAGCTCCAAGAGAGGCATTGCAGTTAGGCCCCACAGTGACAGGGAGAGTGGGGCTGAGCCTTCTCAGATGTGTGATTTCAAAAGGGCTGAATCCCAGACACTTGGGAAACGTTACTGGGTTGTAGAATTGGCAAGTCACTTCTCCTTACAAAGATTTATAAACAAATCAAGAGATTAGAGAAAGGATTCACAACCACTCAGTTTCTCACCTAAATGGCCTAAGAAGGGTGGGGGAAAGGTCTGTTTCCCTCTTGACAACAGGAATAATTTATTTTTTAAATTTATCCTTACAGTATTAAATGAGATAATATGTGGGAAGTGTCTGGCCCGTAGAAAATACTCAGCATGTGCTGAAATCGTTTTCCTTGTATTTGTGTTTATTGTGCAGGATTCCTTGGATGTTGGGAAAGCACAGCCTGATCGCGGAGGCAGAAGTCCCCTTGGGCTCTCAGGGTTCTAAGCTGGAACACTCGGGACAGAAGCACCAGCCTTTTCTTTTGGTCTCTGCCCTGGTGTGGTGATTGGTGAGTCTGGGCCAGGAGGCAGAGGACCCTGTGGGAGTTAAGAGGAGACACACCCTGCAGTTCCCAAGGGGCACATGACCTGTGGAGGCCTGCTGTGGGCGGCAGCCCCAGCCTCTCTCCATAGGCCCCTGTCCAGGCAGAGGTACTGAGGCTGGGAGGAGAGGAGCCCCTGCCTGCTGAAGCTTGGTCGCTCTGCCGTCTCGTCCTGAGGAGACACCGGCCCTGGAGATAGGAGGAGGGAGGAAGGGAGGAAGCTTGGAGCTGGCTTTGACTAAGGTGCCGAGGCCCTATGTCTAGCATTTTTCTCGTCTTATTTAATCCTGCCAGAAACTCTGAGAGGTAAATATTATCACCTCTGTGTAGAGCAGATGCAACACGAGCCCTTCAAGGAGCAGCTATGTTTCCACTGGGAAGGAAGTGGCTGCATGGCCCCAGACGCAGGCTCCCCCACCGAACCTGTGGGCTTCCCTGACAACTGGCCTGAGGCCTTGGGGGGTCCGTGATAAAGATCTGAAAATTACTTCAGACTCTTCCAGAAATTTTACAAAACGCTTCAGTTTAGTAAATACTCATTTTGCACATACAGACTATGTTCTGTCATCAGAGATATAAATGATGATGTTTGGGGGTAAATTCTCAAAACAATTTTGTAATTTTTTGTCTTAAAATACTGAACGGTGTTTGTTATTCTGCCTCAGCAACCACACCCTCGGGGATGGAGGGCAGCATCCTTTCCTCTGGGCGGGCTGGGTGCCCTGGGGGCAATGGGCCTCCTCCTCGCTCCTCCAGCAAGAACACTCAGCACTGACGGGGGCGGTTTTCTCATCAGAGAGTTGAGGGTAGGTGCTGCGACCCCATGTTACCTACAAGGCTCACGGGGCAGGAGGCAGATCGGAGGCCAGCACAGGTTTCATCAGAGATGGGGATGCTGGACATTAATTGGGGGATTTTTTTTTTAGTGGTAGAATTTTGTCACAGTCATCTAATTTTAGACATCGCTGTCCTGTTTGCTGGATCTTGGGCAGAAGCCCAACCTTCCCGAATAGGGGACGCCTGCTTTGCCTCAGCAGGCATGGGGAGGGCCTCCTCTGCTCCCGGTGGGGATTCTCCCTGGCTGTCTCAGCATGCCGGGAAATGGCTGCACGGCCGTGCCTCCGTTTCTTCCCCAACCTCTACTGGGCTCCACATCGAGGGCTCAGCACAGTCCCCACTGCTGCAGGTCTCATTCTGGTGATTCATCATTGGTGCTATTATTACAGTTGGTCACTAAGAGAGGGGGGAACAAAAGGATGGTGCTGAGTTCAGACACAGCTGCCCTCTCTCCAGAGGCCCTTGGGTTGAAGCCAGGCTCTACTGCTTTCCAAGAGCAGGGCAGATTATTCTTGTTGGAGCCTCAGGTTTCCTAGGTACCAAATAAAAATAGTGGCCCACTCCAAAGGCTATGATGGGGATGCCTGGCACTGCGTGAGTCCAGTGACCCGCCTGTGACCCACATGCAGAGACGCTGAACGCAGAGCGCGCTGTGCTCCTCTCACAAGCAAGTCCACACCGGAGCCCTGGCCCCGCGCAGGCCCGGACCGCATCACACATGGAGCAAGGGAAGGTGGAGACGCGGCAGAGGGAGGCTGAGGAAGCCAGGCGGAGCGGGCTGCCGGCCTGCCTCGGCTGTCGTGTGACAGCGTAAGTGGCACAGTGACAGGCTGAGACTTGTCAGCACCTGCAGCCGGTAATCACTCGCCCCAGGCTCCAGGCTGCTCTGAGCGCAGGGCGGCGGCCGCTCACGGGCACTGTTTTCAGCGGTTGCTCATCTTCCCTTGTGTTTCCATTCTTTGACCTTTCTCTCACGTGTTATCTGTGGCATCTTCAGATACAGTAGGTTCCCTCCTACCTCCACTGAAATGAAGAATGAAAGACCCACAGTACCTTTTACTGTCACTTTTCCTTCACCGGTAGGGTTAGGTATTGCCCCTTTCTTCCACCTGAAGAAAGGGGCAAAACCTAATCCCTTCTGCCGTGGGCTGCCTGCACTGCACGTGGAGGCAGGCTCCGGGGCAGGCTGGGAGCCGGTGTCTGCATCTCCTGGCTCCTCCCACGCTGGGGACTTCTTTTTTTAATTGCAGTATTAACATACAATATTGTATTAGTTTCAAGTGTATAACATAGTGATATGACGTTTATTTACATTACGAAATAATCATCCTAGTAAGACTAGTCACCGTACAAAGTTACGACAATATTGTTGACTATATTCCCCATGCTGTATGTTACACCCCCACGACTTATTTATTTTATAACTGGGAGTTTGTACCTTTCAATCCCCTTCTCCTATTTCACCCTTACCCCCACCCACCTCCCCTCTGGCAACTGTCAATTTGCTCATTTTATCTGAGTCTATTTCTGTTTTGTTCACCCGGAAAACTTCTGACACAAGTAGGCTGAGAAGAGAGAATCCTGGCCAATAGTGGCTTGGGGACATGCTCTAGGGTGCCACCCACAGAGAGCATGGAGGGCAGTCACACCTGATGTGTAAGGATCAATGGCAGCTCTTTTGTGAATGTTCCTTCTAAGGAAAGTCTTCCTGCTTTGTCTCATTGATAAGTTTTCCTAAGACATTGAGGACAACTACCTGAGACAACTGTTAATCAAAATCCACAAGTGATGAACATGAATCCAAATTATGATCCACTTATTTTAAATGTTTTTCAAATACAAGTTTTATGCTTATATAAAGCTGCTGCTTATACACTTCTTTCATGTGCTAATCTTCGGCTATTAAAATAATAAAAACTTAAAAAATATGTTTTAGGCTTCTGTTAATGATTAGTTTGGCATTATTTGTAGTTTCCTGGTTTTTATTATATATTCTTATAATATTGTTTCTCAGTCATCATCAGTCTATTTTCAATAATTTTTTAAAGCTATTGAAAGTTGAAATACAAAGTCGATGAGGGAGAAATCAGCAAAGCCTGTGCCAGAGGCCGTGGGAGGGACCTGCGTGGGCCGCGCCTCCCTGGGGGCCCAGCCCTGCACCGTGCTGGGGGCACAAGTCCAGAGCAGCGAGGTCAGCCGCCAGAGGCCCAGCTCGCTTTCCAGGTAGGGGAAATTTGGAAATATTTAGGGATTTTGACTGTTTAAAAACTGATTTAAAAAATTAGAAACCATACAGATGGCATTTTCAAATGGGCATGAACTATAAAGAAAACATTTTCTAATAAAATTGGAAAAATAAGGTTTACATTTTATTTGTTTCTTAATGGATATTTTCTGAGCCCAGTTAGTAGGAAGATTAAATGTAGTCAAAACAGAGAGCCAGAATGGAGGTGACAGCGACACCTCCCCCAGGGATCTGGCCCTTTAGGCACACCAGTGGCCTTGCCAGGAGAGCTTTGTCAAAGAGTTGGTGTTGAAATTGACACCACAGCTTGAACTTTAAATAGAAGAAAGAAGAAAAACGTGTTTGAAGATGGAATTTCGGAAACGGCCTGCAGATTCATCATGGCCACTTACTTTTAACCCTAAAGAAACAAGGGAGCTTAACTGAGTCACCACTCCTAACAAGTTGCTGATGGTATTGACCCAGGTGGACATAGATCCTCTCCTGGAGGAGAGGGCTGGCCTGGGAGTGCGGACCTGCTGCCTGTCCTGCTGCCCCAGGGCCCAAGCTTGCACCCCAGGGTGCAGGGCAGGGCTGGTCCTTCTTGGGAACTGGAGGTCCAGGAGCTCCATGACCAGATCATAGGGCCTGCAGACCCTAACCTCCCACCCTGGCCAGACCCACGGCTGCTGTCAGAACGCTCCGGAGCCGCCTCAGGGCGATTTATTTTTTATTCACTCAATACATGTCTATTGAGAATCTGTGAGGCAGCTGGGCTAAGGAATGGTGGCTAAAAAGCAGAGGGAGTCCCTACTACCTGGGACATACATGCCGGAGTGAACTTTTTTCTTCTTTCTTCTTTTCACGGTAGTTGGCGTTGATGTTTCCTAAGTTCAGAGTGCTGGACACATGTAAATGATGGACTACATGTCACTCAGGCAGAAGCAGAGTTCCAAGAGCGCATCCAACCTGTGAAAGCCAAGCAGAGGCCCAGAGAAGGCGCTCTGCCCTGCTCGCCCCCTTGAGCACAGCTTTGGTGGCTAGAGGCTGCCTCAAAGCTGTGGGGAGAGACCCTCAGAGGACATGCTCAGACTCATCCCAGCCCCCAGGGCTGGTGTCTTGAAGGGCTGTTTCACCCTTGGCTTCCGTGACCCTATGGAATGTGTGGCAGCCACAGTGGCAAAGGTAGCCAAGACCCGGAGCAGCCACCTCATCTCATACTAGGCCCCACCCGTTGTCACCCAGAGAAGAAGAGACATTTCTTAAGTTTGGAGACCTCATCCGGGACCAAGAATAAAGCGCAACATGCTGAATGAAGAATGAACTTGAGATGTTTCGCAACAAAAGGCCGGAAAGCGTGCCCTCCCACCCTCGGCCCTTTCCACCTGAATCAGGCAGGAGCAGGGGTAGCAAGGCCGGTCAGTGAAAGAGAAACCAGACCCCAGCACAGTGGTGGCTGCTTGGAAAGCAAACTGGTTTTGTGCATGGAGGCTGGTGGTGTACTTGGGTACGATCCACTGCAAAGCGTGTTGGTGGGTGCATGAGAGCAGTCATGCCCTGTGCCCTTTGACTGAGGGTCTGCTTCAGAGTGCTAACGCTGATGGCCACAAGCATGAGGCTGACTGCACGTCATATGCTGGGTTCAGTTTCACAGGGTATGCAAAGCAGGGAGGCTCTAAATAGCGAAAAATATGCTTATTGGGCTATATTTAAAGCAATTAGACAATAAGAATTTAAGTTTGGTGCCAGTGGGCTTTGGGCTAGTGGTCCTAGTCTACTGTTAAGAAGTAAACAATCTAGGGCCAAGATACGGGGGCCATTTTTCCTCCACTTATATCACACTGCTGAGCCAAGCAGTTTTGAGAAAATTCAGAAGTCTGTTTGACATAAATTCAGAGGTCTGCTTACAAGGTAAATTTTCTTGGGAAAATGTAGGTGACCCACAATGCTCAATCTCTCAACAGTCGGGGAAAAGTGCACCAGAGACCAGATAAACTGAAAGAGAAGCATTAAATATATAAGGGGTGTAGGGGATCAGAATTGGCCACCCCAAAATGTGTCTCTTTGGCTGGATTATTTTTAAGAACAAAAGACTCTGAAAGAAACTTTGACCTTCCCCCAACTGCCTAAAAGAATTTAAGATAGAAGTCTTGTTTCAGGAAGGAGCTAATACCATATGATAACTATAGTATAATATGGACTAGATGTGGCAGACAGGAAGGCACTAATAAGCCCATTTCTATCAAAGTTCTATGTCTCAGGTTCACATTGTCTGTAGATGGCCCAGAAAACTTTTGTTTATCAAACATTTGCTTTTCCATCTCCATGTAAATTGTCTTCCTCCCCTTTGAAGTCCCAAACCACTACCCTCAGCAGCCTCCTTTGTCTTTAACTGAAGATGATATTTAAGGTGGTGGTTTCCATCATTTTGGTGAGTTACTCAGATTTCCTGGGTTTCTCCCATGTATACATGTTGTTAAACTTTGTTCAACTTTCTCTTGTTATTCTGCCTCATGTCAATTTAATTCTTAGACCAGCCAGAGGGACCTAGAGGGTAGAGGAATTGTTTTCCTTCCCTACAGGAGCATAAAGGGAAAAATGGTTAATTCCAGTTAGGGGCAGAGGAATTGCAAAATTATCACTTTCTTGTTTTTGGTATTTGTGATTTGCTATATAAAGATTGTGCTTAATAAGACAGTGAGTTTTAACTTGACAATGTGCTTCACCTCTAGTCCTATATGCTTATAGGGCTGTTTCTACCCCAAAATACTATAAGGTAGGTAAGAGAGAAAGGGGCAGTAAGGGAGGAAATATGACCCTCATATATGGGAAGGAAAAACTAAGACACAGCAATTTGAATACATTGCTTAGCAGTACACTGCTTACTGCCTTCCCAGGAACACAACCTAGCAAAGCCACTTGATCTCCTGTCCTGTATTGGCCACAAATGAAACCCACACTGAACGTGGGGGTTGCCTCTTGGGAGCCAAGACGAGATAAAGAGCAGAGGTATTAGCATAAATGACCCTTCATCCAAGCTCATTATGCAAACCTATTGTAGGTACAAGTTATAGCTACAACTAACACATGCCTCATCTCGTTTCACTCTTACAATCATGCAAGAGAGGCTTTATTATCCCAACTTTAAAGATGAGCCCAGCTCCTCCAGCCAACAAGGCAGAATAGGGGTTGGAAGGCAGTTCTGTCTGTTTCCCCTTCACTGCATCACCCGAGTGCGGAAGCCCGAAACCTTCCTTCTGGGAAGAGCAGAGGTGCTCAGGGAGAGAAGTGGAACCATTCAGACCAGTTAGAAAAACGTGACCCTGCTTCCTTGAAGGGGTTGATGCATTGTGGGATGGTGTCTGCGTGAATACTTCCACTCCTTGAAATGCTGCGTTTACTTTGGAGGGGATTCAATACAATGGTTACCTGTGAAGACACGAGATCAAGTCAAAGCCTTAATTTTTATTTAATGCTAGAATCGTGAAATATAGGTGATAAAGGAAAGATTATATGGCCCTAAGGGAAAACATGTAAGCTTAGGCCTAGATGCTCAACAGTCTCACAGTTGTTCAGCCTGAGAATAACTCTACAGGAGGTTTCTCCTTGTGAATAAATTTGTGTTGTTTTGAGGTGGATCATTTCGTTCTGTGCTCCATTTTCCCAGTGTGATTCATCTTGAATATTTGTCAGTTTATGACAGCTTATTTTACAAATGCCTTAAGGCTGAAATGAGAAGAAATCTTTCCAACTACCTAGAGATTGTTTTATGTGCTTTACGGCTTCTGCACCAAACAACAATAATGGTAAAAATAGTAATAATAATAAGTTTTGCTTTCAAAACTCTCCCTTTTCTCACCTCCTTCATCTTCTCTTAATCCTTCACTTTTTATCTGCCTTTGCTTTACTGTTCTTTTTATTTATGATTTATTTATGATTAAGAAGATACAAAAGCCATGAACTTGTTTACAGAGTGGAAAACTATGCAAGGTCTTATTTCATCCAGATAGATTTTAAATAACTATTTCCATATATAGATGCACAGTTTAAGAGAAGAGAGATCAAGGAGAGCACAGGGACAAACACTAAGTCCTCAGAAGCCTGGAAGCTAAAATCTTAGTACAGGAGAGAACCTATAACCTCTTCACATCTGGAAAGGCCAGCTGTCTTTCTCATCTGTTTCTCTTTCTGTCACCACACACGTCTTCCCCTCTCAGTGGGCTTTTCCATCTTAGGCCTCTGCCCATGTGTGCTGTCAGAATAGTGCCCCCCCACCAAAATATGTCCATGTCCTAAGCCCTACAGCCTGTGAATGTTATCTTATATGGCAAAATGGACTTTGCAGGCGTGATTAAGTTAAGGACCTTGAGATGGGGAGATTATTATGGATTTTCCAGGTGGACCCAATCTGATCATATAAGCCATTAAAAAAGGGAAAGAGGGTCAGAAGTATTGGTCAGAGAGATGAGATGGAAGAAGAAGGAGGAGAGATTCAAAGCATGAGGGACTTCACCTGCTGTTGCTGACTTTGAAGATGGAAGGAGGAGGCCATGAACTGAGGAATGCAGGCTGCCCTAGAAGGTGGGAATGTCAGGCTTCAGCTGACAGCCAGCAAGGAAACGAGGACCTTAGGCCTACAACCACAAGGAACTGAATTCTTCCAACAACCCAATGAGACAGGAAATGGATCCTCCTCCAGAGCCTCCAGAAAGGAACGCAGCCCTGCCGACACCCTGACGTTAGCCCAGGGAGACCGGTGGAACGTAAGACCCACAGAGCTGTAAGAGAAAAAATTTGTGTTATTTTGAGTTGCTAAGTTCGTGGTAGTTTATTACAACAGCAAGAGGGAACTGATATGCTGTGCATTGAAAGGCCAGGCATGCCTAACAGGGTGTCTCCCTAAACATAACTTTCCCATCATTCTTTCATTTTTTTCCTATAATCTTTTGTCCAGCTGATGAAGTGAGTAGGACGCTGATAAAGTCCTCCATGATGCTTACTTTTTTAATATATCAGGTCTACGTTTTTCAGGAGTTAGCTAATGGAACATTTTCAATCAACTGTTAATTTTTGAGATGCTCTGGCTCAACCTTGGCACAAGTTAGCAGGATCCTGTGTTCAGGGTCTCACCAGGGATCAACTGGAACCTCAGGAGGAGAGGTCATTTGTCCAACTTTCCACTCAAATAACTTGGAAAACCAAAGTTTCTGAGAAAATACATATTTAATACATATTAAAAATATATATTGAAATGTACCTTAAACGTAAGTGCAGAGCGTTGATGACAGACAGACTTTGCTTTGAATTCTCTCTCTTCATCTTGTTTCCTTTGTGACCTCCAAGTGGAAAACCATTTTCATGGAGATTCAGTTTCCCCATCAACTATGGGTTGCAAAGTTATCTTGAAGATTAAAGAAAATGAACAAAAAGTCCCTAGAACTGAGACTTGGTAAATGGTGATGAAGTTTTATAAAAAGATAATAGAAAGAGAAGTGCCAAAGCCCTTCAGCCAAATGCCACCGGGACTGCCCCTGTGGTTGAACAAGTTGGTTTATTGCATCTTGCGGTGAGGGAGAGCTCACACCATAAAGAACCACGAGGTTCTCAGTTACAGCCTGTTCAAGCTTATTTACAGGGTTTGGGCTTTGGTTGAGTGATTTGGGGGAAGGTCTAAGAAAGTGAGGCTTTTCTCTAGTTTGGATACCATTAGAAAGTGAGGAAAATTCTGTGATGTAACTCACTGAATCTTATCTATAGGGAGGAGAAACTAGAATGAAGACGAGGTTGTAAACTAGTAAAGAAGTAGCTGACAATCATCTTGGTATTGACAGGGAGAGTTTGGGATTTTGAGGACAGCTCATTGACTTTGTTTTTCTCCGTGCTTGGACAAAATCATGAAGTGGACTTGTTTTGTCTTATCATGATGTCAGAGTAGTCCTGTCTGAGGTTGGTGTTCTGTGAGATTGTTTATAGCCAACAGGAGAATAACATGGAACAGCTATGAGTGTCAGGCCAGCTTCTGAATTCCAGGGGCTGTTCTTTTATTTTCTTTCTCAGAGGTATTAGTCTATTTACATTTTAAAATACTGGTTGACAAAAATGCTGCTTATTGAACCCCACTTCATATTGAACAACCAAATACTGCCAAAGCCAATCAAATTTATAACTATTCTAAAAATTAAAACGTTGTCTTTCCTTTCTGCACACTTCTAGTAAACCTAAACATGTCCTCTAACAAAATTTTGATCAAGACAAAACTGAATAAATGAACCAATAAATATTAACTAATATCAAACACATCGTGGGCATATGCATACAGCGAGCCAATAAATTTGCAAAGTGGTGCATTTGGAGGTGATGTTTGAGAGTGGAATTATGAGGACTGAACATTTAGTCATCGTTTAATTCATTACTCAAGAAAACTGCTGCTGAATCATCTCAGGAAACTGATTTAAAAACAACCACAATAATGTTTTACCAGTGAAAGCATCTGAACTTGGGCACTCAAAGCAAGCAGAGTTGAGTACGAAGAGAAAATAGTCTAATAAACAAGTTGTGCCCAAGTGGTTTTCTCACTGAGTCACAAATGGCAATGAGAAGATTGACAGGAACAAAGTTCAACCCGACATAGGAAGAGTGCTCTCCAGGGTGCTGATTCAAACAGCACTAAGACCCGTGTACAGTCAGCTGTTTTCAGAGTAGGAGGGTCCTTTCTTTTTGTAGCATCTTGTGCCCAGAACAGTGTGGCATTTCCCCTTTGTGTGAATTTCATCATTAGAAAGATATTTACATTTCCACCTCAAGGGTATAAAGTTACACAGCAAAGGGAGCAGGTGAATCAATATAGGTTGGGGGAAATTTCCTGTGAAGCTTGTTTTCCGAATGCAGGTTAGAACTGTGTTGGAGAGAGGTAATTTGGGGATTCAACATTTCAAAGCAAGTATGATTTTTATCTTTGTGACAAAGTTGAATGATAAAATAAGATTCAAAATGTTAGGCTCATTAGGTTTCATGGACATCAAAGAGAATTTAGAAAATTCCTCTTTGGAGAGGAATAAGAATAAGAATGCATAATATGCAAACAACCTAAAAATAAACTGGAGTTTAAAAAATATTAAGTATAAAAACATGATTCATGATTTAGAAGAAGGAAAAGAAAATTTAGATGTTCTGACATTCCTAAATTGCCACTGGAGAAAACTGTCATTGCCTGAAGGAAAACAGACCCATTTCTTGGCATAAAGACAATGGGCTCTTCAGAGACTGAGCCCTGTAGCATTTTTATTTCAGGTTGGAATATTTCTTGATGGACTGATTCACTGGGGAAGAATTAAAGTTCCCTCCCCCATACACACATTCTCTGTGAGATTATGGGGACAGCATCATAAATGGAGCAGCCCTAATCACAAGACATAATCACAGGTAAGTACAAGGTGGTTCCGTGTCTCAGTTGATGAATCTACTGAAGGAAGAAGAAACTCTAGGGAAAAAGCTAATACTTTCACCTGCAGAACATTGAAAGTCATTGCTAAGTCCAAAATATTTAACTCAAGAGAGATGCTTGATTGAAAAGTTAACACGTGGTGGTCTTTCCTGGTTTTGGTGGAGTTTAATCATTCAATATTCACCACAGATTTTAATGCTCATAAATTTAGTTATTTGTTGATAATAATTTCTACAAACCCAGAAAATGAATTGGTTGTAGTGATTATAGGAATATGAAGAAAATGTGGCAAAGTGATAGCTTGAGAGCATGTTCCATGCCTGAGTCTTACTTGGTAAAATCTATATTCTTTAATTCTTAGTGATAGAGAAACATCTTTTGTTGGTAGTAGTGATTCCTAGTTGCAATAGCCCAGTGATGTTCGAGCTTTAGTGGGCGTTAGAGTGACCTAGAGGGCTTGATAAAGTACACATTGCCAGGCTCCACCCCCAGAATTTGTGGTTTAGGTGGTCTAGGGTGGGGCTCGAAACTGTGCTTTTCAAGCAAGTGCCCAGGTGATGCTGATGCTGCCGGTTTGGGGAACAGGATTTGAGAACTATTGCAGAGCCTTTAGGTCAGTGTTTGTAAACTTACCCACACATTGGAACCACCTGGGAAATGTTATAAACTACTGAGGCCTGGGTCCCCCACCCAAAAGATTGTAATTTAGTTGCTCTGGGGTGTACCTAGGATTCAGTGGGTTTTTTTCAAAGTTTGCTAGGTGATCATAGCATGCAACCAAAGTTGAGAACCTCTGTTTAGTAGCTCCCATCTTCTCTGAAATCAGCTAAATTCAGTTAACACGTGTTCCTCTGGCTCACTCAGTCACAAAACCCTTAACAACTCTTTCTGGAGCTCAGGAAGTGTCTCACAGGGCCAGCCCCGGTGGCCTATGGTTAAGTTCAGCACGCTCCACTTCAGCAGCCCAGGTTCAGCTCCCAGGCGCAGACCTATACCACTTGTCTGTCAGTGGCCATGCTGTGGTGGCAGCTCAAGTAGAAAAAAGAGGAAGATTGGCAGCAGATGTTATCTCAAAGCAAATATTCCTCAGCAGAAAAACAAACAAGCAAAAAAATTAAGGAGGTGTCTCACAAATGTGCACAAATTGGTCCCCTCAATTCCCACAGAAGGACAGCCACATCTCACCCCTTGCTTCAGTGGTGTCACTGAAGTCATGTGAAGGTGGTGGGCCAGTGTCACTGGGAGCCCTTTCATCTCCCTCCTGGGGGCAGTTCCCATGGTTCGCATTGCATCCCTTTCCCAAAACCTCGCACCCAAACGGCAGCATACCGAAGCAGTCCATCATTGTGCAAACTGCTCCCACAGACTCTGAGGATCCACAATTACCACTTTGGTTTCAAAGAAGTTATTTGAGTCTTTGGAAACAGTCTGGAATTTAAATATTCAGCAGGAAACTTCATGCCTTCCTCAGCCCATATTGGTGCTATTTCTCCTTAAAACACATCTAATCTAACCCTGATGCCTATGTCTTATTGTGATGTTGCTTTACCTTTACGAGTAATCATTAGTTAATTTTTTTCTCAGCTTCTTGTTTCTCTTTCTTCTTCTCATCTATGCTTTTGCCACTTGTGGGCCACTTGCCTCAATTCTTTTTTTTCAGGATTGTATTGGCTATTTAAGGTCTTTTGTTGTTCCATGTAAATTTTAGGATTGTTTGCTCTGTTTCCATAAAAAATATCATTGAGATTCAGATTGGGATTTCATTGAATCTGTAGATTGATTTAGGTAATATGGCTGTTTTAATTATGTCAATGCTTCCAATCCATGAGCATGAAATATCTTTTCATTTCCTTATGTCTTATTCAATTTCTTTCAACAATGTCTTATAGTTTTCAGTGTACAAGACTTTCTCCTCTTTGGTTAAATTTATTCCTAGATATTTTATTCTTTTTGTCTCAATCGTAAGTTTGATTGTATTCTTGATTTCTCGTTCTGCTATTTTGTTGTTAGGGTATAGAAATGTAACTGATTTTTGATATTGACTTTGTACCCCACAACTTTACTGTATTTGTTAAATCTTTCTACTAGTTTTTTGGTGAGTTCTTTAGGGTTTTCTATATACAGAATCATGTCATTCACAAATAGTGACAATTTTACTTCTTCCCTTTATCATTATGTAATGCCCTTCTTTGTCTCTTGTTACAGTTTTTGTTTTAAAGTCTATTTTGCCTGATAAGTATTGCTACCCCAGCTTTCTTTTCATTTCCTTTTCATGGAATATCTTTTTCCATCCCTTCACTTTCAGCTTGTGAGTGTCTTTTTTCTTCTTTTTAATGATTGGCATCTAAGCTAACATCTGTTACCAATCTTTTTTTTCTTCTTATTCTCTCCAAAGCCCCCAGTACATAGTTGTATATTCTAGTTGTAGGTCCTTCTGGTTGTGCTATGTGGGACACCACCTTAGCATGGCCTGATGAGCAGTAACATGTCCATGCCCAGAATCTGAACTGCCAAAACTCTGGGCTGCCTAAGCAGAGCACACAAATTTAACCATTCAGCTGTGGGGCTGGCCCCTGTGAGTGTCTTTAGGTCTGAAGTGTGTCTCTTGTATGCAACACATATATGGGTCCTGTCTTTTATGCATTCAGTCATGCTATGTCTTTTCATTGGAGCATTTAATCTATTGACATTTAAAGTAGCTATTGATAAGTATGAATTTATTGCCACTTTGTTACTTTTTTCTGAGTGTTTCAGTACTTCTTTGTTCCTTTCTTCTTCTCTTGGTCTCTTCTCTTGTGATTTGATAGCTTTTTTTTAGTATTATGTTTGGGGTCCTTTCTCTTTATTTTTTGTGTATTTTTATTGGGGTTTTTTTGTGGTTACCATGAAGTTCATATGTAATAATCTACGTATATAGCAATCTATATTAAGTTGATGGTCTCTTACGTTTCACCTTATACTAAAAGCCCTAAACTTTTACTCTCCTACTTGTTCTGTTTTTTTTTTTGTCACAAAAAGGTTGTCCCTGAGCTAACATCTGTGCCAATCTTCCTCTATTTTGTACGTGGGGTGCCACCAGAGCGTGGCTTGATGAGCAGTGTGTAGGTTGGCACCCAGTGTCTGATTCCGTGAACCCTAGGCTGCTGAAGTGGAGCATGAGAACTTAACCACTGCCCCACCAGGCTGGCCCCCATGTTTTGTTTTTGACATCGTATTTTATCCTTTTTAATTTTGGGTATCCTTGCCCTCTTATTGTAGATGTGGAGGAGTTCGATATATTTGTCTTTTGACCTTCATTTTGACTTTATAGGTGGTTGATCTACTACCTTTACTATATATTTCAGTGTGCATCGTTCTGGCCATTAGTTTGTATTCTTTATCAGGTAGATTTAATGTCTCTGTTTTATTTAGCACTTTTGATGAGGATTTGTCCTGTTTTTTTATTTGAGCATATTCCTTTGTCTTCTCATTTTCCCTACGTCTTTGTGTTTATTTCTATGTATTAGGTAGATCAGTTATGTCCCCTAATCTTGGAAGTGTGGTCTTATGTGATCCAGCAGTGTTCTCCCCTCTTTCCACCCATACCAAATGCTCCAGGGGTGTCCCCTGTGTGTGCTGAGTGTGGCCTTCTGTTGTGGCAGTCCCACTACCACTGCATGCATGTATGTAGGCTGGGCTGGCCCCTGGGCTGGCTGGTTGTGATGCCTGGTTATCTGTGCCTGCTACACACATGTTACTGGGCAGATCAAGCCCTGGCATGGCTGGCTGAAAAACCTGGTAGAGCACAAACACTCCCTGTTTGCTGGTGGGTGGGACAGGCCCCTGGTGTGGCTGGTTAGTAGGCCCAGGTGCACATGACTGCTGCAGGCCCCCACTGTGGCTGGTTGCAAGACCTGATGGCAGTCAGCTGCCTTGTGTGCACTGGTGGGTGGGGCATGCCCCTGACGAGGCTGGCTGCTAGGTGCACAGATGTTGCTAGCTCACTGGTGGGCAAGGGATGCCCCTGATGCAGCTGGGTGTGCAGCCTGGTGACTTAGCTGTAGCTAGCTTGCTCTTGGGTGGGGCAGACCTTTGGCACAAGCTGGCTGTGTGGCCCAGGGTTGTGTTACTGGCTCATATGTGATGGTGGGCAGGGAAGGCTCCTATGTACCAGCACATGACCATTTTGGGCACTGTTGGTGGGTGGGGCGTATCCCCTGTGTGGCTGGTTGTGAGGCCCGGTGGCACAAATCTGCTGCTGGCTCACTGGTGGGTGGAGCAGGACCTGGTGTGGGCTGCCTGCTCTCAATTGCCTCAAGTGCTCTAGTGGGTGAGGCAGGCCCCTGCACTAACAGGTTAGAGGGAGGATTCCAAAATGGCACCTGCCAGCATCTATGTTAGTTCTGCTGATCTAGGTCACAAAAATGGCTACTGCCAGTGTCTCACTCCCTGGTTGTGGGGAGACCAAGCTGTCTCCTGCCTCTCCAGGATGTGCTCTGAGCTTAGCAAGTGAGTCTCTTTTGCCAATGGACTATGCAGTTTTCTATCTAATGTTTTTGTGCTGGTTTCTAAGTTGAGTGAGTCTGTGCATGGGCCCTTTAAGAGAAGGTTTTCCTTTGCCTGAAGTTCTGTAGTTTTCCTGGGTGTATTCTTGTTGGTTTTCAAAGCCAGATGTTTTGTGGTCTTGTCTCTCTTGTGCTGGGTCTAAGGGCTGGGGTGCCTAATGTGGATCTCGAATACCCCACCACTCTGTGAAAAAGTCTGTACCTTTGAGATCATTCCCAATGATGAAGCGCCTCAGCTAGGGCATGGTTTTCCCTCAGCAGGTTGTAAATCTGCATCTTCCACCCCTCTCTGTGTTGTCCTTTGTTGTGGAGCTTCTTTTCATCCAGTTTCTAGATCTCTTTTCAGAAGAAATTGTTCCACAGGTTTGTTGTGTCTGTGGGAGGAGATGAGCTCAGGATCCCCCTATTCTGCCATCTTCCAAACTTGTCCTCTGCAAAGGAAAAGTTCTTGAAGGAAATTAAAAGTGCTACTCCAGTGAATACACAAATTGTAAGAAAGCAAAACAGCCCTATTGCTGATATCGAGAAAATTTTAGTAGTCTGGACAGAAGATCAAACCAACATTCCTTTAAGCCAAAGCCTAATCCAGAGCAAGGCCCTAATTCTGTTCAATTATATGAAGGCTGAGAAAGGTGAGAAAGCTGCAGAAGAAAAGTTTGAAGCT
The DNA here is from genome assembly GCF_037783145.1 of Equus przewalskii. Lineage (NCBI taxonomy): Eukaryota > Metazoa > Chordata > Mammalia > Perissodactyla > Equidae > Equus > Equus przewalskii. Next base: position 285,279 of record NC_091847.1, read on the forward strand.
GGCAGAGGTTGGTTTAAGGAAAGAAGCCATCTCCATAACATAAAAGTGCAGGGTGAAGCAGCAAGTGCTGGTGCAGAAGCTGCAGCAAGTTCTCCAGAAGATCTGGCTAAGACAATTAATGAAGGCGGCCACACTAAACAACAGATTTTCAATGTAGATGAAACAGCCTTCTCTTGAATAAGATGCCATCAAGGACTTTCATAGCTGGAGAGGAGAAGCCAATGCCTGGCCTCAAAGCTTCAAAGGACAGACTGGCTCTCTTATTAGGGGCTAATGTGGCTGGTGACTTTAAGAAATACGCTACATCTACTCTGCCTATGTCCTATAAATGGAACAGCAAAGCCTGGATGACAGTACATCTGTTTCCAACATGGCTCACTGCATATTTTTGGCCCATTGTTGAGACCTACTGCTGAGAAAAAAAAAGATTTCTTCCAAAGTGTCACTGTTCATTGACAATGAACTGGTCGCCCTGGAGCTCTGATGGAGACGTACAATGAGATTAATGTTGTTTTCATGCTGGCTAACACAACATCCATTCTGCAGCCCATTGATTAAGGAGTAATTCTGACTTTCAAGTCTTGTTATTTAAAAATACACTTCATAAGGCTATAGCTGCCTTATATAGTGAATTCTCTGATGGATCTGGGCAAAGTAAATTGAAAACCTTCTGGAAAGGATTCACCATTCTAGGTACCACTAAGAATATTCACGTTTCATGGGAAGAGTTCAAAATATCCACATTCACAGGAATTTGGAAGAAATTGATTTCAATCCTCATGGATAGTCATATGGATAGTCATCCATGAGGGGTTCGAGACTTCAGTGGAGGAAATAACTGCATATGTGATGGAAACACCATGAGTACTAGAACTAGAAGTGGAGCCTGAAGACATGACTGAATTGCTGCAATCTCATGATAAAACTTTAACAGATGAGGAGTTGCTTCTTATGGATGACCAAGAAAGTGGTTTCTTGAGATGGAATCTACTCCTGATGCAGGTGCTGTGAAGATTGTTGAAATGATAACAAAGGATTTAGAATATTACATAAGCTTAGTTGATAAAACAGAGGCAAGGTTTGAGAGGATTGACTCCAATTTTGAAAAAAGTTCTACTGTAGCTAAAATGCTTTCAAACAGCATCTCATGCTATAGAGAACTTGTTCATGAAAGGAAGAGTCAATCAATGTACCAAACTTCATTGTTGTCTTATTTTAAGAAATTGCCACAACCACACCAATTTTCAGCAAACACAACCCTGATCATTCAGCAGCCATCAACATTGAGGCAAAAGCCTCTACCAGCAAAAAGATCATGACTCGTTGAAAGCTCAGATGATGATTAGAATTTTTTAACAATAATTTTTTTTTTACTTTATTGATATCATCATGGTTTAAAACCTTGTGAAATTTCAGGTATACATTATTATTTATCAGTTTCTGTGTAGACTGCATCGTGCTCACCACCAATAGTCTCATTTTTATCTGTTACCACATATATGTGCCCCTTTACCCCTTTTGTCCATCCCCCCAATCCCCTTCTCCTCTGGTAACCACTAATCTGTTCTCTTTATCCATGTGTTTATCTTCCACATATGAGTGAAATCATGTGGTGTTTGTCTTTCTCTGTCTGGCTTATTTTGCTTAACAGAATACCCTCAGGGTCCATCCATGTTGCAAATGGGATGATTTTCTCTTTTTTGTGACTGAGTAGTATTGCATTGTATATATATATACCATATCTTCTTTATCCATTCATCAGTTGATGAACACTTGGGTTGCTTCCATGTCTTGGCTATTGTGAATAATACTGCAACACACATAGGAATGCATGAATCTCTTTGAATTGTTGATTTCAAATTCTTTGGATAAATACCCAGTAGTGGGACAGTTGGTGGTATGGTATTTCTATTTTTAATTTTTTGAGAAATCTCCGTACTGTTTTCCATTGTTGCTGTACCAGTCTGCATTTCCACCAGAAGGATATAAGGGTTAGTTTTTCTCCACATCCTCTCCAACATTTGCTATTTTTTGTCTTGGTGATTATAGCCGTTCTAACAGGTGTGAGGTGATATTTCATTGTCATTTTGATTTGCGTTTCCCTAGTGATTAGTGATGTTGAACATCTTTTCATGTGCCTGTTGGCCATTTATATATCTTCTTTGGAAAAGTGTCTGTTCATATCCTCTGCCCATTTTTTGATTGGGTTGTTTGTTTTTATGTTGCTGAGTTGTATGAGTTCTTTATTTATTTTGGAAATTAAGCCCTTGTCAGATATATGATTTGCAAGTATTTTCTCCCAGTTGGTTGGTTGTCTTTTCATTTTGTTCTTGGTTTCCTTTTCCTTGCAGAAGTCTTTAAGTCTGATGTAGTTCCAATTTTTTAATTTATTCTTTTGTTTTGTTTATTTTTCTTTTGTTTCCTTTGCCTGAGTAAACATGGTATTCAAAAAGATGCTGCTAAAGCCAATGTCAAAGAGTGTACTGCCTGTATTTTCTTCTAGGAGTCTTATGGTTTGAGAACTTACCTTCAAGTCTCTAATCTATTTTGAGTTAAGATAATGGTCTACTTTCATTATTTTGCACGTGGCTGTCCAGTTTTCCCAATATGATTTGTTGAAGAGAATTTCCTTTCTCCATTGTATGTTCTTGGCTCCTTTGTCAAAGACTAGCTGTCCATAAACATATGGTCTTATTTCTGGGCTTTCAATTATGTTCCTGTGATCTATGTGTCTGTTTTTGTGCCAGAACCATGCTGCTTTGATTACTATAGCTTTGTAGTATATTTTGAAGTCAGGGATGAGGCCTCTAGCTTTGTTCTTTTTTCTGAGGATTTCCATGGCTATTTGGCATCTTTTGTTGTTCCATATAAATTTTAGGATTCTCTGTTCTATTTCTGGGAAAAATGTTTTTGGAACTTTAGTAGGGGTTGCATTAAATATGTAGATTGCTTTAGGAAGTATGGACTTGTAAACTACATTAATTCTTCCAAACCAAGAGCATGGAATATCCATTTCTCTGTGCTTTCTTCAATTTCTTTCAACAATGTGTTATAGTTTTCAGTGTACGGGTCTCTCACATCTTTGGTTAAGTTTATTCCTAGGTATTTTATTCTTTGTGTTGCAATTGTAAATGGGTTTGTAGTCGTAATTTCTCTTTCTGCTACTTCATTCCTAGTGTATAGAAATGCAACTGATTTTTTTGGTTTATTTTGTATCCTGCAACTTTGCCATATTCATTTATTATTTCTAAAAGTATTTTGGTGGATTCTTTAGGGTTTTCTATAAATAAAATCAAGTTGTCTGCAAATAGCAAGAGTTTCACTTCTTTTCCAATTTGGATCCCTTTTATTTCTGTTTCTTGCCTGATTGCTCTGGCTAGGACTTCCAATACTATGTTAAATAAGGGTGGGAAAATGGGCATTCTTCTCTGGTTCCTGTTCTTAGAGGGATGGCTTTCAGTTTTTCTCCATTGAGAATGATATTAGCTGTGGGTTTGTCATATATGGCCTTTATTATTTTGAGGTACTTTCCTTCAATATGCACTTTATTCAGAGTTTTTATCACAAATGTGTGCCATATCTTGTTAAATGTTTTCTCTGCATCTATTGAGGTGACAATGTGATTTTATTCTTAATTTTGTTAATGTGGTGTATCACGTTGATTGATTTGTGGATGTTCAACCATCCCTGCATCCCTGGAATAAATACCACTTGATCATGGTGTATGATCTTTTTAATGTATTGTGTTCGGTTTGCTAGTATTTTGCCGAGGATTTTTGCATCAGTGTTCATTAGTGATATTGGCCTATAATTTTCTTTGTGTTGTCCTTGTCTGTTTTTGGCATTGGGGTAATGTTGTCTTTGTAGAATGAATTAGGAAGGTTCCCCTCCTCTTCAATTTTTTGGAAGAATTTTAGAAGGATATGTATTAAGTCTTCTTCGAATATTTGGTAGAATTCACCAAGGAAGCCATCTGGTCCTGATTTTTATTTTTTGAGATATTTTTGATTACGGTTTTGGTCTTCCTACTGGTGATTGGTATATTCAAATTCTCTTCTTCTTGATTCAGTTTTGGAAGGTTGTATGATTCTAAGAATTTATCTATTTCTTCTAGATTGTCCGATTTGTTGGTATATAGCTTTTCACAGTGTTCTCTTATAAGCTTTTGTATTTCTGAGGTGTCTGTTGTAATTTCTACTCTTTCATTTCTGAGTTTACCTGTTTCGGCCTTCTCTCTTTTTTTTCTTGGTGAGTCTAGTTAAGGTTTGTCAATTTTATCTTTTCAAAGAACTGGCTCTTTGTTTCATTGACTTTTTCTAATTTTTTTTTTTTTAGTCTCTATTTCATTTATTTCTGTTCTGATTTTTATTTCCTTCCTTCCACAGATTTTGGGCTTTGTTTGTTCTCTTTCCAGTTTCTTTAGGTGCATTGTTAGATTGTTTTTTGTTTTGTTTTGTTTTTTTCTGCTTTATCTTCCCAAACCCCCCCAACCCCCCACCCCCCCCCCCCCCGTACACAGTTGTATATCTTAGTTACAGGTCCTTTTAGTTGTGGGATGTGGGACACCGTCTCAACGTGGCCTGAGGAGCAGTGCCATGTCCGTGACCCGGATCCAAACCCTCGGCCTCCACAGCGGAGTGCACGAACTTAACCACTTGGCCACGGAGCCGGCCCCTAGATTGTTTATTTGAGATGTTTCTTGTTTGTTGAGGTAGGCCTGTATTGCTATAAACTTCCCTCTTAGCTTTTGCTGTATCCCATAAATTTTGGCATGTCATATTTTCATTTTCATTCGTCTCCAGGTACTTTTTTTTAATTTATCCTTTGATTTCTTTATTGACCCAATCGTTGTTTAGTAACATTTTGTTTAATCTCCACATATTTGTGGCTTTTCTGATTTTCTTCCTGTAGTTGATTTCTAGTTTCATACTGTTGTAGTCAGAAAAGAAGCTCGGTATTATTTCAATCTTCTTCAATTTATTGAGACTTTTTTGTGGCCTAATATGTGATCATTCCTGGAAAATGTTCCATGTGCATTTGAAAAGAATGTGTAGTCTGTGGTTTAATGGACTGTTCTGTATATATCTACTCAGTCCATCTGGTCTAATGTGTCGTTTAAGGCCAATATTTCCTTATTGATCATCTGTTTGGATGATCTATCCATTGGTGTAAGTGGAGTGTTAAAGTCCCCTACTATTATTGTGTTACTGTCTATTTCTCCTTTTACATCTGTTAATAATTGATGTATATATTTATGTGCTCCTATGTTTGTTGCATAGATATTTACAAGTGCAACATCCTCTTGTTGGATTGTTCCCTTTATCATCATGTAGTGCCCTTCTCTGTCTCTTGTTACCGTTTTTGTTTTAAAATCTATTTTGTCTGATATGTGTTGCTACCCCAGCTTTCTTTCCTTGGCTTTTTGCATGGAGTATCTTTTTCCATCCCTTCACTTTCAGTTTGTGAGTGTCTTTAGGTCTGAAGTGTGTTTCTTCCACATATGAGTGAAATCATGCAGTATTTGTCTTTCACTGTCTGGCTTATTTCACTTAACATCATACTCTCCAGGTCCATCCATGTTGTTGCAAATGGGACCATTTTATCTTTTTTTATGGCTAAGTAGTATTCCATTATATATATATATATATATATATATATATATATATATATATATATATATATATATAGCACATCTTTATCCATGCATCTGTAGAAGGGCACTTGGGTTGTTTCCACATCCTGGCTATTGTGAATTTTGCTGCAATAAACATAAGGGTACATAAATCTCTTGGCATCATTGATTTTAAGTTCTTTAGATAAATACCCAGTAGTGGGATAGCTAGATCATATGGTATTTCTATTTTTAAATTTTTGATAAATCTCCATACTGTTCTCCATAGTGGCTGCACCAGTTTGCATTCCCACCAGAAGTGTATGAGCATTCTTTTTTCTCCACATCCTCTCCAACATTTGTTGTTTTTTGTCATGGTAATTATAGCCACTGTGATCAGTGTAAGGTGATATCTCATTGTAGCTTTGATTTGCATTTCCCTAATAATTAGTGATGTTGAGCATCTTTTCATGTTGGCCATCTGTATATCTTCCTTGGAAAACTGTTCATTTCCTCTGTCCAGTTTTTGATTGGGTTATTTGTGTTTTTTGTTGTTGTTGTTGAGTTGTATGAGCTCTTTACACATTTTGGAGATCAATCCCTTGTCTGATAAATGATTTGCAAATATTTTCTCCCTGTTGGTGGGTTGTCTTTCCATTTGTGGTTTTCCTTTGCTTTGCAGAAGCTTTTTAGTCTGAAGTAGTCCCATTTGATAACTTTTTCTTTTGTTTCCCTTGCCTGAGTAGACATGGTACTCAAAAAGATGTTGCTAAGATCAATGTTAAAAAGTGTACTGCCTATATTTTCTTCTAGGTGTTTTATGGTTTCAGATCCTACATTCAAATCTTTAATCCATTTTGATTTAATTTTTCTGTATGGTGAAAGATAATGGTATACTTTCATTCTTTTGCATGTGGCTCTCCAGTTTTCCCAACACCATTTATTGAAGAGACTTTCCTTTCTCCAGTGTATGTTCTTGGCTTCTTTGTCAAAAATTAGCTGTCCATAGATGTATTTCTGGGCTTTCAATTCTTGTACATGGATCTGTTAATCTGTTTTGGTGCCAGTACCATGCTCTTTTGATTACTGTAGCTTTGTAGTATGTTTTGAAGTCAGGGATTGCGATGCCTCCAGCTTTGTTCTTTTCGCTCAGGACTGCTTTGGATATTCGGGGTCTTTTGTTGTTCCATATAAATTTTTGGATTCTTTGTTCTATTTCTGTGAAGAATGTCATTGGAATTTTGATTGGGATAGTGTTGAATCTGTAGATTGCTTTGGGTAGTATGTACATTTTAACTATACTTATTCTTCTGATCCATGAACATGGAATATCTTTCCATTTCTTTATGTCTTCTTCAATTTCTTTCAATAATGTCTTATAGTTTTCAGTGTACAGGTCTTTTACCTCTTTGCTTAAGTTTAGTCCTAGGTATTTTATTCTTTTTCTTGTGATTATAAATGGGATTGTATTCCTGATTTTTCTTTCTGTTAGTTTATTGTTAGGGTATAGGAATGCAAGTGATTTTTTAAATTGATTTTATACCGTGAAACTTTGCTGTACTTTTTGACTATTTCTAATAGTTTTCTGGTGGGTCCTTTAGGGTTTTCTGTATATAGAATCATGTCATCTGCAAATAGTGAAAATTTCACTTCTTCCTTTCCAAGTTGGATTCGTTTTATTTCTTTTTCTTGCCTAATTGCTCTGGCCAACACCTCAAGTACTATGTTGAATAAGAGTCGTGAGAATGGGCACACTTGTTCCTGTTCTCAGGGAGATGGCTTTCCATTTTTCACCATTAAGATGTTGGCTGAGGGTTTGTCATATATAGCATTTATTATGTTGAGGTACTTTCCTTCTGCACCTATTTTATTGAGAGTTTTTTTTTATCATAAATAGATGTTGGATTTTGCCAAATGCTTTCTCTGTGTCTATTGAGATGAACATGTGAATAATATTCCTCAATTTGTTAATGTGGTGTATCACATTGATTGATTTGAGGATGTGTCCCTGGAATAAATCCCACTTGATCATGGTGTATGATCCTTTTAATGTATTGCTGTATTCAGTTTGCCAATATTTTGTTGAGGATGTTTGCATTGATGTTCATCAGTGATATTGGTCTGCAGTTTTCCTTCTCTGTGATGTCCTTGTCTGGTTTTGCTATCAAGGTAATGTTGGCCTCATAGAATGTGTTAGGAAGCATTCCATCTTCTTCAATTTTTCAGAATAGTTTGAGAAGATAGGTACTAAATCTTTGAATGTTTGATAGAATTCTCCAGAAAAGCTATCTGGTCCTGGACTTTTGTTTTTTGGGAGGTTTTTGATTACGGTTTTAATCTTTGTACTTGTGATTGGTCTGTTCTGATTCTCTATTTCTTCTGGATTCAGTTTTGGGAGGTTGGATGAGTCAAGGAATTCATCCATTTCTTCCAGGTTATTGAATTTGTGTGCATATAGTTTTTTGTAATATTCTCTTATAATCCTTTATATCTCTGCAGTATCTGCTGTAATTTCTCCTCTTTCATTTCTAATTTTATTTATTTCAGCCTTCTCTCTTTTTTCTTGGTGAGTCTGGCTAAGGGCTTGTCAATTTTGTTTATCTTCTCAAAGAACCAGCTCTTGGTTTCATTAATCCTTTTTACTGTTTTTCTTATTCTCTATTTTATTTATTTCTGCTCTGATTTTTATTATTTCCCTCCTTCTGCTGACTTTTGGGCTTTGTTTGTTCTTCTTTTTCTAGCTCTGTTAGGTGAATTTTAAGATTATTTATTTGTAGATCCTGAATTTCTGGCACAGGAAAACCATTAGTTTCCTGTGCCAGAAATTCAGGATCTATAGTGTTCTCTCTGGGAAGATCATGCTGTAAGGACTTGCAGCTCCTGGAGAGGGGGCCCTGCATTTGGACCTCCAGTGAGGCTGGGCCACGGGCTCGTGGGCAGAGGTGAGGGCAGCAGGCCTTTCCAGAGGCACCACATCACATCTTTGCTTACTTCTTTAACTTGACTTATGAGTAAACTTTCTGATCTCTCTCTCAAGAGTCCAGTCTCTCTGGGGCTGGCCCGGTGGCATAGTGGTTAGGTTTGGGTGCTCTGCTTTGGTGGCCTGGGGTTGGCAGGTTGAGATCCTGGGCTTGGACTTATACACCCCTCATCAAGCCATGCTGTGGCGGTGTCCCATTTATAGAATAGAGGATGTTAGCTAGCAACAATCTTCCTCACACACACACACAAAAGAGTCCAATTTCTCAGTCATATGACTTTGGTCAGCTGGGCAGGTGACCAAAGATCCTGGTCTGTTTGGGGTCCTGGGGACGCAGTCATCTCACCTGCTGTTCAGCTCGCCTTATTGAAACAAAGGTCAGCGGCTCCAAGAAAGTCCTCCAGAACGTGAACTTTTTTGTCAGTAAAAAACCCCTTCATGAAAAATATGCACTTTGGTGGTAAAAGGAGCATTCTTCTGCGAGATGAACAAACATGAGCTTTAGACATTTACAAATGCAGTGTCGGGGAGTCAAGCTGATAACCAGAGCTCTAAATTTTTTTAATGTTTACATTTTCACCTCCAAATAAGAATCTAGGGGCCGGCCCCATGGCGGAGTGGTTAAGTTTGCGCACTCCGCTTCTGTGGCCCAGGGTTTTGCGGGCTCGGATCCAAGGCGCGGACATGGCGCCTCTCATCAGGTCATGCTGAGGCGACGTCCCACTTGCCACACCAGAGGTTCTCACAGCTAGAATATACAACTGTTTACTGGGGGGCTTTGGGGAGAAGAAGAAGAAAGAAAAGAAGATTGGCAACAGATATTAGCTCAGGTGCTAATCTTAAAGAAAAAAAAATCTAAACTCCCTACCAAAATCGCAGCGGTGTTTTCTGCAGAATTAGAAAAATCCATCCTAAAGTTCACATGGAATCTCAAGGGACCCTGAATAGCCAAAACAGTCTTGAAAGAGAATAAAGCTGGAAGACTCAGTCCCTGATTTTAAACTTGCTACCAAGCTACAGCAATCAAAGTAGTGTGGTCCTGGACTAAAGACAGATATACAGAGCAACAGAAGAGTAGAGAGAGCCCAGAGATAAACCCTCAAATACATGGTCAAATGATTTTCAACAACGGTGTCAAGACCATTCCATGGGAAAGGACAGTCTTTTCAACAAATAGTGCTGGGAAAACTGGATATCCACATGGAAAAACTGCAGTTAGACCCTATCTTACACCATATACAAAAATTAATTCAAAATGGATCAAAGATCTAAATGTTAGAACTAAAATTATAAAATTTTTAGAAGAAAACATGGGGAAAAACCTTCATGATATTGGAACCAATGTTTGGCATACCAATATCTGTTCGAGTTCCTGCTTTCAATTCTTTGATGTATATACCCAGAAGTGGAATTTCCTTAGGCTGTTGTCTTGGGGTGTATTCTGGGGTGTAGGGAACAGAGTTGATTAAATGAATACACAAAGGGGATTATATATATATATATATTTACCTTCATTCTTTCATCTTCTTTCAATCAAAGCTTCAAACAATCTTATATTTTATACACATTAAGATTAAACATTTCCACTTTTCAAGTGGACCTCAGCAGGCAGGTCCCTCTCTTCAGAAAGCAAGTTCAGTTTAGATTTTCAAGAAATTTTTATTGTGTTAAAATATACACAACATGAAGAAACTCCACTTCCAGCCTAAAGAAATGTTTCTGCGCAAACATTGTCAAAGGCATCTTCAATGTCTTCTTCAGACATTTCTTCTTGGTTTTGGTGAGAATATATTTCCCTTTTGCTCTCGGACCTCACATGCGCTCCTGGGTGTTGGATAGATTGTCGTACCTCATTGTGTAGCAACACCTGGTGCTGGAAGACAGCAGTGTCTCATTCTGAAAGGGTCTTATATGTGAGCGCTTTGTTGACATTCCTGATCTCTGACAGCTGAGAGCAGCTGCTCCTGTTGCCTCTCAGAAGGGAGGTTAAGATTTCATAATGGTCTGCAGAAAAATACTGAAGAACAAAGATGTGGAAGGAGGGTCGCTGTCACTGCCTTACTCACATGCATGCTGGAGCTGTCCTCTGTGGTCCCTCTTCCTGGCAGGGGAAGCTGCCAGGATAACCCTCCACAATAAATCACCTGATAAAACGAGCTAAACCAGAGCTCATTCTCTGAGGCCCTGTAGGTGGCGCCAAACTCCAAGGAACTCATAGAATTCCAGACGGCTTCGTTTCCTCCACTCTTTAAGGAGCCTCTTCATATTGTTCTGGAAGTCCCAGAACCAGCCCTCTGATAACTGGACTGGGAAGCTTTTCACCTTATTGATTTTCAGAAGGACCTTGGTGGAGAGGAGAAGAGGGAGACTCTTCAGCCCAGCCAGATTTAGCTCCAGAGTTCTGAATCCCCCAGACACAGAGGCACCCTATAGCTCCAACCCACGTGGATATTGAAAGCTCACTTCTGACACATCTGCATTCGTCTTTGAGGCTTTTAGATGTGCATATAGGAGGCATTTGATGAATACACGTCCAATGGGGTGTTGGGTAGACAGCATGTGATCTTTCCTGAAGTCCAAAAGTGAACGGCGGAGCTCTGTCACAGCCCTACAATGCAGGCCCTGTATGAGCTTGCAGCTTCAGTTTTGCTGAAGGTGATGATGTTGCTAAGCTTTCTCCACAGGAAGGCCCCCCTTGGCCTAGCTTCCTGTCACATCATCCTCACTTCCTTCTGAGCCCTGGCACTAGAGTCCCAGTGACTTGAGGCCCAGATTTCTACTAACAGTCTATAGAAGGCAGCTTAGGCTTTCTCTGACATGCTCCTCAGCATTCTTCCAGCCTCCACGACCTGGTTCCAAAGCCACGCCCACGTTTTAGGTATTGTCATGGGAGTACCCTGTCCTTGTAGTTGTCTCCTGCTGAATTACTAATCTCCCAGATTTAGTGGTTTAAAACAACGCCCTCTGTAACCTCAGTTTCTGGGCTCTGGAGCCCAGCACAGTTTAGTTGGGTCCCCTGGCTCAGGCTCTCACTGCTCCTCAGATCACTCACTCAGGTCCTCTGGCTGTCACCAGAGATATTAGTTCCTTGCCACATGGGCTTTTTTGTTTTGTTTTGTCTGTCTGAGGAAAGTTAGCCCTGAGCTAACACCCGTGTCAAAGTCCTCTATTTTGTATATGGGTGGGGGCCACAGCATGGCTGACAAGTGGAGCAGGTCCCGGATATGAAACCATAAACCCGGGTACCAAAGTGGAGCTTGCTGAACTTAACCACTACGCCATGGGGCCAGCCCCTACATGGGCTTTTAAAGTGCTAGTTATATAAAAGAAAACATTTAATAAGTGCCTTTCATCAAGAACCACCTAAATCATCTCGTATGCAATGACATTTGGAGCTGCAAAACAAAGCTTTGGTTCAGTCCCTTGACATGCTTATATTCTGGATGGTGCAACCCTCATCCATATGTTTCTTGTGGGAGTATAAATGGGTTAAAACTTGGGAATGACAATTTATAGCAAAAACACTTTATTTATTCATTCCTGTTGATCCAATGACTGCACTGCTGTGAACTAGTCTGGTTTACCAGAAGCATTGGAATCAGCTACACACCTGGTTCCGGGGAATGGTTAACAGACTTGGAGCCTGTGTACCATAAAATATTACCACATCGTTGAAAAGTCTCCTTTAGGGTGATTTTTAATTACATAGGAGATGCTTATGATACAATATGAAGTGTGAAAAGCATGACACAGTCTTAGACCACTTATGTAAAAGCAGAATTCTGAAAAGGTGGGAAATATATTCCACAAGGATCATTGTGGTTATTTCTGAGTAGTGCAATCATGGGTAAATTTTACTATCTCATCTACATGTTTCCATAATTTATATACTTATATGGAGTAATATATAATATATATGTGTACATATATGTGTGTGTATGTGTATATGTGTATATCTGTTTGTATATGTGTCTCGATATATTATATAATAAGGAAGGACATTGTAAAAATATAAATGTAAGAACAATTTATAAGTGCTAGATTGTATGATTACATGTGACAAAATTTAGTAAGTCTCATGGAAAAAATGAGGTAAGACCGTGGCATTTATGAAAACTTACCAAGGAAACAACAGGATGACTTCATGCCCGCTGGATATGGAACAGGTGTTTATTTCATGGAAGATTATGGCAGAGGTTTATACTGTGATTCCACAGATAAAAATGATGACAATATATTAGGATAGTGGGATTATCATGATTTTTCTTTTCTCCACATCACAAAGGGTAAAATTAAAGCAATTTCATGGTTAAAATTGTTTAATCTTGATAAAGATGTGTTTCTTTTTTCAGCAGATTGCTACTGAGTGAGGTTAGAGGAACTGAAAGGTCGTAATGTCTAATGTTTGGGGGGAAGGGGGAGCTGAGAAGAGGAGAAGTAAAAAGGAAGCTGTGATTTGTTTTAAGCAATGTTGTGGGACTCTGTGACACAATTTAAAGGGTCTAAGGAAGGGAAGTGATGCGACCAAATATGTATTTTAAGCAGATCACTCAAGCAGCACTACACAACATAGAAGAGACAGAATGGAGGGCAGCGAACGAAGGCGGAGGCCCGCAGGAGATGCGTGGTTTTCCAGGCAAGTCTGACGGCGGCTTAGCATAGGACTACAAGGACGGCAAAAAGTAGAGGAAGCGCCAAGTATTGAGAAAAGTGACTTAATAAGACATGCTGATTGTAAACAACTCTACACAATATGTGGTGAAAAGTAATACAATGTTTAAAAAATTAGACTTGAAGAGGTTAATGACCTGTGCCTCCTCGCAAAATGGTGATGCTAACAGAAGGCATTTACCATGGTTTCAAAAGACGCTGGGTCTTGATGAGATCTTTGTGGTTGTCTAAACACGTTCTTTGCAATATGAGTACAAGGAAGAAAAATGTTATCCATCCTTTTCTTTTCCTGGAGTTTGGGGGCAGATGTCTCAAAACTATGGACTTGACCAATTTGCTGTATATTCCAAAGTGTTTTGAACGGGAAAGTAGGAAAAGAATCCAGTATGTAATGAGGATCTCCTATGAACCAGGCCCTCCATTTACGCAGGCAGCAAATGTCCATTGAGTGCCCTAATGTTGGTGTCGCGGCATCAAACCGCATAACAGCTTTGTTGGATGTCCTGCTATTTCTATCTTACACGTGACGAATGACACTCAGAGGGGTTGAGCTACTTCTCTATCAATAATAATAATAATAACGGTAGTGATGATAGTAGTTGCAGTCATAATAATCAGCACATCTATAGCAATACATGAGATAAATGCTATTAGTATCTACTTTCAACAATTAAAACTGAGGCAAAGTTTTGCCTCTTGCCCAAGATCACAGAGTCAATAGACACCAGAGCTGAGAGACAGATCTGTTTGGCTCCAGAGTTCATGTTCTCAGCCCTTACAGTGGTGGTTCTCAAAGTGTGTCCCTGGACCAGCAGGGCCAGCATCCCCAGAGAACTTGTCAGGACTGCAAATTCTTGGGCCACACCAGACTCACTGAATCAGGAATTGTATTTTAACAGTCCCTGCCAATGATTCTGATGCCACCAGAGCTTGAGAATACCATCATCATACTCTGCTATGGCAGCTCAATAAATAGCGCACGGCAAAATTCAGCCTTTTATCCTGGTCTGTCTGACTCTGAAGTCCATGCTGTTTTTCTACTCTACCCAGTGGAGAAATGGCTAAAATTTAAATCCTTTTAAGATATTTCACAGTCCATGAGAGACATCTTAAGAAAGAGGGAAAAAGAAAACAACAGCATTTTGCTCAGCTGTTACGTTAATTGATGTGGAAACATTTATGAGTGATCGTCATATCCTGGCACTGGGCCGAGGGCAGGGCAAGTCACCTCTCTCCAGTAAGCAGAGCAAGCCAACTCTTTGGTGCTGGGGCCAATATCTGCATAAAGGGCTAATGGGAGCAGATAAGAAAGATGAACAGCTAGGGAGGTGAAGCTGGAACTGTGCCTGGAAGAGTGAGTGGGAAGCAGACGAAGGCAGGCAGGTGGAAAGGGGCATTCCAGCTAAAACATGCACATCGGCGAAGTCAAGGAAAGATGAAAGAGCAAAGCCGCCACCAGGCCTGGACAGGCGTGAGGGGGTGCTGGGGGAGGAGAACAGATGGCTTACCAGGAACAACCTGGACACTAAGACAGGACTGGTGGACTGCCCCGTGGGCCATGGGGAGGAATGAAATGAGTTAAGCAGAAAACAGATTATTGCAAAGCTCCCACCAAGACCACCAGGTGTTGATTTCATAGAGCTGAGTTTATTCAACTTTCTGAGCAAGAGTGAGCACCATCTGGATAGCCTTGACATCGTCGCAAAGGGAGAGTGAGGGCAGGGTGCTGGAAGCGTTCAGATGGCTCTGAGGAGGGTTTAGGCAGGGACACGCCAGGATTTGTAAACAGGTGAGTTGCTGGCACAGTCTTATTTTTTGACCCCTTGAGTCTACATGGAGTCCCTGTACTGAGGGCTTATCTTGAAATATAGAGGTCTGAATGAGCTTGTGTTAGGCCAACTTGAGCTTAGACAGTTTGTCTTACACTTCATGGTTTGGTGCCGTTTATCAGTTTTGAGACTTGTACAGTTAGTTTGACAAATTGTGGTTGCAGATTCATTTCCATTATTTTGCATTTTAGAAAGGTCATCAGGCTGTAGTGTGAGGAAGGGATCAGAGGGGGATAGATGAGAGTCAGGGAGACTCATGGGAGACTTTTAAGTAGTACACAACACCTAAAGGGTGAGTTGGAACTGGGAAATCAACCGTGAGGCTGTGAGCAGGTAACAGATGGGAACAATGCAGAGGAAGCTGCAGCAGGATGCAGAGACTCAGTGATCTTGGAAAGAGGACTAGGGCAGCACATGAGAAAGGGAGGACTGGGGAGCAAAGCCAGCCTTCTAGCTTGGATGAACAGGCAGAAAAAAAAGCTTGACAAAAATATAATAAGCTCAAGGGGGAATGGTTGCCTGTGGACATCCAGATGCTGTCCAGAGGACATTCACCTATTCATCTTTCAACAGAAGTTTCTTGAGCACTTGTCATGTGCCAGGCTCTCTTCTAGGTACCGAGAGAAAGGAGTGAATTGCCTCCTCCCACCGCCAAATGCCTGCCCATGTGAAGCTCACACTGGAATGAGAGGAGATCAAAGTAAACAGAACACATGACAAATGAGTGAAGTATCTGGTGTGTTAAAATGCAACGAATGCTATAGGAAAAAAATAGAGCCAGGTAAGGGGGGTGGGAATGGCAGGGAGTGGCATGCTTGTCAGTTTTAAATGGGCACTGAGGGTAGACCTCCCTGAAAAAGAGATGTCCCAGCAAAGACTTGAAGGAGATTAGACACCAAGGCGCCGCGGAGGAGGGTTCCAGGCAGTGCTGTTGGGTAAAACACAGGACATTGGAGAAGGTTGATTTTTGAGTAAGCAATGAGTAGTATTTTCATCTAAGTACAGCCCATGCAATATTGGGACATAGTTATATGAAGATTATTTGTTTATCTAAAACACACATTTAACTGGGCATCCTGTATGTTTATTTGCTAAATCAGGCAACTCAATCCCAGGCAGAGAGAAGAGCTCATGCAAAGACCCTAAGAAGGCAGTGTGCCAAGAAAAACCAAAGGCCAGTGCGGCTGGCACACTTGAGGGTGGGGGTGGGTGAGGGAGGCAGGCTCTCCGAGGCCTGGCCTGTGGCCACCGTGAGGTTGTGGCTTTAACCTTTGGGTAGCTGCTTCAGGGCTTGGGCAGAAGGGATAGGAGCTGCCCTATTTGTCAATAGGATAATTCTGGCTGAGTGAGACTAGACTGATGAACGGAGAACGGAACGCAGGATGACCTCTTGCTGACCTCTGGAAAATGGGCCATGTGCAGAAAGGTGGGTGGTCAGGATCCTTGGCTTTTCTGTACTTCTGAAGAACATTTTAAAGTTAAGAATAAAGAAAGAAACTCAGAGTGTTTGCAGTTTCATGGGCATTTGTCTTGTCTGTCTCAAATTCAATTGTAAGCTTCTCAAGACAAAGACTGCAGTCTCCCCGCGAGGAGTTAGTAAATTTTCTCTGTAAAGAGCCAGATCGGTAAATATTTTAGGCTTTATAGGCCAAGAGGCAAAATCAATAAAATTAAGTATATACCTACATAACAAGACAGAAAACAAGTTTCCACAAAATTTTATTAACAACATTTGAGATATAATAATAACAACCAATGTGATGTTTTGTGATACAAGGAATACTACTGAAAAGAATGGAATTATTTTGGGGCAATAACATTTTGTTAGCTGGGATTCAAAGTTAGTGTTTCCTATCACCAAAATTGATTGCAAATATTCATCTGTTACTGCTGACCTGTAATGAGATTTTACATATTTTATCCTTGAAAACGCTCTTTTACATAGATAAGAACTGCCAAATACTGATATCAATCCATAAAGATATGGTTTTAACTGAGAGTATTTATCACTCGGAAGGCACTTACAGAATCTGACTAGATTCTCCTCTTGATATTCTCTTCTTACCCTGTCATCGCTTTGCGGATCGCAGGTTAGTCACATACAATTGAAGTGACGTGGGAGAGCCTCTATCGCACGGGGAAGTGGATGTGGACATAAGGTGAGCTCCTTTGCACTTTCATTGAGCTCCAAAACTTCTGTTTAGAAGTGTAGTTTCACCTCAGAAAATATAGCCCCAGCTCATGTGTACGGGAATGGGGCTCTTCCTCCTCGCTTTAACGTTTGACAGCACAGGAAGTCTATAAAGCAACTTCCCCTCACTTGTGATTTAAACATTAGCTGTTGTCTAAATGACTTTACTACAGTATGAGTTTCACACGTCAGCTCTAATTTCCCTTATAGTTTGAGGTTGATTTCATTAAGAAACGTTATCAAATCTGCCGCCAAAGCTAGTTTCTAAACTCATCCGGTGTTTAATAATAGTGATTGAAGGTGGTGGTTCTTCTCATTCCAGAAAACTCAATTTTAGCTCTGAGTTAAGAAAATCACAATAAAACTTGACCGCCACGAGGCTGTTAAACTACTGCACGACTGGGCAAGTCGCGATATCCAGCCTCTGTTGTGACAAAAGCTCAAATCCGAACAGAGCCCACTGTTGACACAAGTGGTGCAGTAACGCATGATGGATTCAAATAGTTTCTGCAAAGCATCTGCTGTTGAATAATAAAATAAACAACCATTTACTTTAAAGACTTTACATTTTCAGAAACTTGGTGAATTTGTCCAACCAAGCCCTTTTCTGCTCCACAAGGATGTTTAGCACCAGCAATTGTAACACATCTGAACAGTTTCCACGCCGGTTGTACTGAATCAGCGTTTTCTCAACCTCTTTGAAAATGTTCTTGCTCCACACACACCAGCCATAGCCTAATTCTTCGGGCACGTCAAACTCAGTCTTGGTTTCTCCAGTAAACAGCACCGCGCAGCACCAGCAATGCCGTTGGGCTTATCAAGAGCCAAGGAAAACCACTGGACATCTTGCGCCTTATTTTAATCAACTATTAACGTTGCTCCCAATGTCCTCAACTCTTCAAGGAACTGTGACAGCCAGAAGGCTAACCGTCTTAAATAAGTTCATTTTTCTGGACACATTTCTTCAGCCACTGCAATAAAACGCAATATAATGAACTCCCCATCAGTAAATGACTTTTCTTGTCTCACATTTGGAAACCTACATTGGTTGCAGCATCATTTTTATTTTTGTGAAGAAATCCTGCTGTGATGAGCTATTTTATTTTAAATTTTCTAATTTTTCTTATTGTTGCCTTCCTGTGAATTGGGAGTGTTGTGATGAACACTTAATCTGGTAATGCCAAGACCTATTTTATTCTTTTTAGCACAGTGGCACTGCAGAATAAACACAATGTTTTGCCATCTAATTGGAAAACAAAATAATCCACACTTCAATGTGCCTTAAAAATGAAACATTTGGAAATCCGCTTTTCTTTCTTTGTTTTGATATGATGGGCATGTACTAGTAACAAAAAGTAGATGTAATGTCACAGCACAACAGCATGCATGGCAGTGGAACAGCTGTCACGTTATAACTGAGTCGGTGCAGTTTTGAGTGTACCCAGCAGCTATTCAAAGTGAGAAGGGTGCCACCTCCAGTGTCCGTCTCAAATACTCAATTCTGCTGTCGTGGTGCAACAGCAGCCATAGACAGCAGGTAAACAATTGAGCATGGTTGTGCTCCAATAAAGCTTTATTTATGGACATTGAGACATGAATTTCATTTAATTTTAATGTGTCATGAAATATTATTGTTAAGAAGAATAATTTTTTCAATCACTTAAAAATGTAAGAACTTGCTTAGTTTGCAGATTTGGCCTATGGCCTGTTGTTTGCTGCACTCCCTTTTCCTCCAGGGCGGAGGATAATCATAAAATGCATATCCAAGATGCTTAATTGTCTGAGTATGTTGCTTATTTGAACTTTGCTATCAGAATTGCTCTGTGGAGAGAAGAAATGGCACTTATTGCTGTGTATACGACACGGACACACAAGAAATTATGAAATAAGTTGACAACAGTGACTCCACTTTGTGCCCTCGACTCCTTTTTGTTGAAAATATGAAACTGTGCTGACCTTGCTGACTTGCCAAAAGAGAGTCATTTGCTGAGAAAGGACTTGCTGAAGGACTGTGCAGAAATACACTTTTTCTGGTAACAACAAGGTGACCTTGAGTAAGTCAATGGACTGTAACATAAATTGGCCCTCCCTAACAAAGAACTGGGGGAATTGTGCTGGGCTGTCCTTTCTGCTAATAAAACCCCTGGCTTGTACTCCTCAGGGGAACACTTTTCTGGCTGCTGCTGGAAGATATGTTCCCCAAATTGTAAATCTAAGACCCCAAATAAATGGTTTCCTTTTGCTTGGCAGTTGCCTCCGTTTTCTAAGTTGACATATTTGGTATCAGAAACATGGAATCTGAAGCTACTTTGCTCTTGTTTCCGGGGCTGCTGTTGGTTTCAAACTAGATACCTGCATGAGCTCCTTCCTGTCATCTCCCTGATGGTCCCAGGCCCAGGTAGTTAGCTTTTCTTGGTCCTGAACCTCCCACCTTTGTTGAGGTTCTGGCTTTTATTCTGGGTGTCTTTTGTAACCAGTTTAAGAGAATTAACTTTCTCTTTTGGTAAGCATGTACTTGTAGTGGGAAGTATGCAGTCAAGGACTGCTATGTGGACAAACCCCCTGTTGGGGCTTCCGCTTTGGGAAGTACTCAGTCTAAGACTGCTACAGGGGCTTAACCCCTGTTTGGGACACCTGCTGGATTTGTGTATAAAAATTATGGGCCCTCTGTGTAAATTTTTAGAGAAATAGCAGTTGTATAGCGGGGTGATTTAAAACTTGCTTAGCCCAAATAGGGCTCATTGGAAATATCGAAATTAGTTTATTTGTGTTCATGTTTGGAGAATAAGAGATCCAAAACTAAACAAGGAGAATGGGAAGCTTATTTTAATAGGTATGCTGAGGTCTCCAAAAGAATTCAAGACTCTAAAATTGCTTCCCTAAGAGATACCTGTCTCTAAATTGACTATAGCTAATAAAAATCTTTCTGAGCACTTATCTTCTCAAGAAAAAGATCTCGAGGCTGCTTTGCTTTTACTTTCAGCCTCAGTTCCTCCCTATTCACATCTCTCCAAGCTGCCTTGCTGTCCACTGGAGACCATGCCCTCTTCTGACTCTTTTGCTCTAACAGCACCTTTCCAAACTAAGTCAGATGATTCTGGAACTTTCTGGACTTCGTACGCTCCTTGGTCAAAAACAGAACTTGGAGACAATACCAATGCTTTCCCAAAGGTTACTGAGGATCCTTACAGCATGCAAAGAAAAAAGAAAAAAGTTTAGTAAAAATCTTTGGCCATTTGAGCAGATAACCTTAACTTAGTCCATCTGTGAGAAACACAATTTGGATCTAACTATTCTTTTGAGTTTTGTACCTGAGACATGGCTAAAATTTTTGAAGCTTTCTGTTTGTGTCTCTCTGTATGTCTATGTATGTGTGTCTATATATATATATTTTTCTACCTCCAGATGGAATTGCCAAAATTAAACATTTATATAAATTAAGTATTCCTAAAACTCTCAGAAATACAGAAACTAACCCAAATGTTTTTCAAGTTCATTTGTTCTGAGAAAAGCTTTGATAAATAAAAGATGGCTTAAATTTGTTGGTTTAATAAAAACAGGCAAGTCTTCAGAGTCATCAGCACTGAATGTAGTACAAACGTACAAATTTTTCTGCCTGAGTTTATTGATTGAGTGGGCTCTTGCTGTTTCTGTATTGGAATTTGTTGGCAGGGGGAATGACTTGTGATGATGGTTAACTACTTAAGGTCTAATCCAAACATAATTGTTAAAAACAAGTGTTTAAATAAATGTAAACAAGATAAAAGCTTATATAAGTTAAGCTAAATAATGGATACTCATTGAAAATCTAAACCATTTCCACATAAGATGGTATACTGAGACATTGATTGTTAAACATAAATTTGTCTGGTTTTGACTTTTTAATGTTTTTACAGAGAGACAAAAGATATTTCGGTCTACCAATAGAGATGTTTTATGCCACGTTGCAAAGTTTGCTGTAAAGAGAAACATGCTTCTAGAAATTACAAAACATGTTTATGAATTTGCTAATCTACTATAGGATGTCGATACATAATAATTCACAATTGCCTGCTTCTAGTTTTTACCGGAAAGAAAGATTACAAATAGTTCAAAAAGTTGGAAGAAGAGTTGAGAATACAAAATGAACCAAAGAGAAAATGTCAGAACTCTTAGAGTAATAAACATAAATTAACTCTGTGCACACTGTGTGTGGATGCTGAGAGAACGCGGCAGAGCAGCATGCACCTTTGACAGAGGAGAGCTTTTCCTACTGTGGGAGGATCGACTGTTGCTCCTTATCTTTCAAACTATGGTCATAGACCATTGATAAATTATGATTAATTTTTATTTAAATAGAAAATGTGCATGGTATCTACACATCAATATAGATAAATGGACAATATGTCTTCAATTTTATCTATAATTCATAAATTTGTTTATTATATATAAATGAAAATAATTTCATAAAGTACAAAATAGAATGCATGTATGGAATATACTAAAAATGGAAATACATGTCTGTTTACTGAATTTTTATTTCAGTTACTTATATGGTTTTACATATGTAGGTATATGCTGGACCATAATATGCACTATGTTTCTCGTTGTGGAATGATCCAACATGTTTGAAAGCCACTGGTTGAGTAATAGAAGTGTCTGTGCAGCCAGATGGAGAGGTCAATACAAGAACCACCACCTTTTCTGTCCTGCACACACACAGCGATGACTCCTCAAGGCCAGGCTGGAATCCTTCTCTGATAGGCTCATACTTTGTTGCCTTGTCTTTTCAGATTTACAGCCCGGCAGTAATCTTTGTTTAGAAGAATTTCCCCCATTTCTTATAACGACTTGCATGACTGAGAATTCTGGGGGGTGGCTTCCGAGATATTTGTAGCTCTGCCATCAGTTTAGAAGTTGTTGTTCCATCTTTCAAATCTTTATTCTGCCTGCTCCTTCTAGAGGAACTCTCTTGGCAATACCGAGGGGATGTTGTTGCCTCTGCCTGTTCTCTCATTCCCAGTCTAGCAATGTCAGGATGAACCTGTGGACACAAGTGAATCTCATACTGTAATTTCCAAAAAACGTACGATTTAACTATATTATATATAAGGAGTTTATATTCATTAATGTAATGCAAAAGCAATCACACTGTCCTCTAAGAGTAAAATCTCTAATTATTCTGTAACAACTGCCTTCCATCATTTCTTTTCTAGATAAGCTTTGTGAGTTTTTAAAATTGAGAAAGTGACTGTATGTGAAAAGAAGACAATACAATATGAATTTTCGGTAAGAGAAGGTATGAAGAATGAAGATGCATTTTTTGTTAAAGGAAAACAGGTAATTCTGCACGAAAA
The DNA here is from genome assembly GCF_037783145.1 of Equus przewalskii. Classification (NCBI taxonomy): domain Eukaryota; kingdom Metazoa; phylum Chordata; class Mammalia; order Perissodactyla; family Equidae; genus Equus; species Equus przewalskii. The sequence continues at coordinate 307,897 of NC_091847.1, forward strand.
CAAAATGACTGTTCCAAAATAAGAAAGAAGAAGATAAGGCAAAACCCAAGTAGATGTAAAAAATTGTAGAAGATTTTTGAAAAAAGAATCTTTATTTTTTTGGAGGGGGAGAAAAAGCAATTTTGTTTTTTAATTTCATGCTTCAAATTCACGTATGTACATTAAGTGCTAATTAAACTAATGTTTAGGATATCATTACTTGACTTGGGCAGTCTTATCTTATCTGAATTTATTTGGAGAAATACAGCTTAGCCACTCTGCTTAAAAATATCTAAAAAAGCTGCCAAATTAGAAAATAGGGTACTTACAATCGGAAATTTTTAATTGCCACACACATACACATTTTCTTTTAATTTACTATTGGGTTAACTGTTAAACTTAGCATTTATCTTTAAGGTAAGTAAAACATGTTTACAATGTAGTATGTAAGAAATTACATCTTTTGCATAAGTGGTCTCTTGCGTTGCACTTGCTGGTGACAAAAATACACTAGCATCATACAGCAAAGTATATTCGTATCATAGGTTACAAAAATTGTCAAAAGCCAAGATGAATCTTTAAGGTTAGAGGGACTCTTTAATAGTTAATCTTTGGGCCTAAGGAAGAAAAATTAAAATAGTCCCATACTGCATTTCACATTTTTAAAAAATAGGAAGTGTTTTAGAAGCATAAAACCTTTTCAGTTATATAAAACTTACTATACTAGAATTTACTTTGAAATATAGCTCACAATCTAATCAATTATAACATACATACACTAGCACAAGGGGAAACTTAAAAACAGATTATTTTGGGCCTTTAATATTAGGCCATAGTATGAAAGAGTCCAGGGTCTTATATTCAGCAACTTCACGCTAAAATATTCTATTTTTGTAGAATAAACGCCAACAAAGCTTTACATATGCTGCAAGTTTATTACATATATTTACATGGCTCTTTATTTCCTAGGTACTTAGAGCTTTCCTATTGCACCGCTGCCCACCTTAAGCAAGCTTCGCAGGAGGATCTGAGGCCAGACGGCTGTCCGAGCAGCTTGTGCACGCCCGCACGGCACAGATGGATTTTGAAAGCTACTCAGTGACCACCAAGTACTGCCTCTGTTAAAACGGCTTTGGTGTGTTTGTTGGCGGACGCCTCCCCACTGCAGGTAAGAAACAATGCCATTGGGGTAAACGGCCTCATTCTAGGAAGGTCCACGCGCCCTTTCCACACTCGCCGCCACACAGCTGGCTCCAGCGTAACTATCCTCTGAGAGCAGTCCACTTCTTCGTTCGGCAGCGCACCAGGGTGTTGGCAAATTGCTGGTCTGGGTGCTTCTAGGACATTAAACTTTCAAATACTCAACTAGTTTTCAATCCTTCTATGTCTTAACTAGATGCTTATAATCAGATTCTCTAGCTTTCAACAAGTAAATCTACTGATCCATGAATGATAATATTAAATTAGTATTTTCCTCCAACAAGCAATAGAAAAAGCTGATTTCTTTACCATTCTTCAGATCTAAACTTGGCTGGTTTCACTTGAGTTACCTTCTCGAGAACACTTGGTATCAAGCACAGCTGGCGATATTCAGCCATTTTAAGTTGTCCTGACGCTGCCATTACGTCACGGTGCACACAACACAACACAAGGAAGATGAGGTCTAATTATGTTTTCTACATTAATTAGCAGTTCTACACAAATAGATTAATTCCCTGGTGAACTTGGTCTGAAGCAACTGACAACTACCCTTAAACATAACTAAATTTAAACATTAGTACTTTACCTTATTTTGTACTTGTACTTTAAGTAAGATTTTATGTTGAAATGTCGTTATTACCATATCAGAAGGATTAAAGGAAAGGAACCCAGTGGCTCAGCGGTTTAGGAAGAATACTTGGTGACCACAGCTCACTAAATCTGACTTCAGCGTAGTTCTGACTAGTTTAAGACTTAAAAAGTAAGCTGGGACTTGTAAGCTAGAGTTCAATTTTGATTACTTGAAAAATTTTGGTTCTTGCCTCCATTTGCATGGCCATGCAGCTGATGCTGAGTTATAAGTATGTGCTCTTTCTTTTTTCTTATGAGCGATCTTCATCTGGGAGTTATGATCCTTGGTCTTCTGTCTGTCACACTGTTGTTGGTTCTTCCTAACACTTCCAGATTGAGGGGCTGGAAGGTTACGCTCTCCCCATCACCCATCTTCAGCTTCTTTGTCACCTGTCAGGCTGCTTTTCAGCTTGCAGGATTTCCACCTGCTGTCCTCTCCCTCCCTGCCAAGCCCAGGATATCGGATGTTCCTTTCTCATGGATCCTTGCCTTTATCTCAGTACAGAAGTTTTCACAGGCCAATCTGCTAAGTCCACCCTAGGAGCTGAGGCCAACATCTGAGTCTCCTCAGCACACAAGTTTGAGAGAAGTTCTAGCGACTTCAAGCTCACTCGGGACTATGGTGGCGGCTCCTGCTCCGTGTGGAAGCTCCCTCCCCTTCCAGGGAGAGACAGACACAGAAGGAGCAAAGCCCATGAGCACCCATGAGCTAGCTTCCAACCACCTCAGCTTCCCAACCCGACCTCCGCCTCCTGCCTCTACTGACAAAATGGGGGTGGTGGCAAGCACCGAAGAGAGGCCCAAAAAGAAATCTTTAAAAAGATCTTTTAATACGTAGTCAAGCTGGCTAAGATTAAAATGAATTTACTTAAAAATGAATTTTAATATCGAGGACACGGGTGCAGGGGGCAGCCCAGTGGTGTAGTGGTTAAGTTCAGGATCTGAGCTTCAGTGGCCAGGGTCACTGGTGTGAGTTCGGTTTGGATCCTGGGAACAGACATATACACTGGTCATCAAGCCATGCTGTGGTGGCATCCAACATACAAAATAGAGGAAGATTGGCATAGATGTCAGCTCAGGGCCAATCTTCCTCACCAAGAAAAAGAAGAGTCCACTGGTGAAAATTAGAATTTGGTTTTTCTCTATTGAAAGACAAAGTCGTCTCAGATTACTGATCTGCATTTAACAATAAATTATAATAAAATTTCTTTACCTATAATGTAATCTGTCTAGAAAAAAACATTCTGTGTTTTGTCTTTATCAGATCTTTGATACTTAGAAAAACTGAATTTTCTCAATATTAAAAGAACTCCATTTTGCTTACAACTATGTAATCTGTATTCACCTTAAAATCTCTTTGTCACTTTCGTTAAATGGATAATTAAGTACTATTTCATAAAAAATCATAAAAATCAAATGTTTAAAAACTTTTCTATTTTTTGATAAACTTCCCCAAAATCAAACTCTAAATAAAGTCTTTTTGACCTGAGAGATATTAGAATAATTAGGCTTATTTGATACGTGAAATTGCATGGGAAGTTTGTTAAATAAGGAGTACTACTAAACCTTCTTTACATTGTGTCTGTTTTGGTATATGCCATAAGTATTCCAGAAATTATGTAAAATTCCTGGAAATATGATATGTTCTAATAAAATGTTATCAATCATAATTCCAATTATTATCTTAAAAAGGTGTATGGCACAAAAATAACCAAACTCTTTGGTCAATTGCGTTATAGTGAACTCTCAGCAGAACTTTAATAATGGACATTTTTTAGTCTTTTGTAGTTTATAAACAGTTATTGTTTTACTCTGATGCTTTGGCAAAAATTGTGCCTGCAAAAGTGTTTCATCTTCAAAGAGATTCATAGAAAAGACTTTGACAAGTACTCTGGAATACAGGTTTTATAACTTCAGGATTATAAGACTGAACTGGGTGAAAATTTCTAAAATCTTAATAGGACACTGATTGCTTTGATGTTTTGTTTTCCAGATTTAAAGGACCCCTTTTTCTCCTCTCCTTTAAGCTATCTATAACTTACGGCAATTTGATAAAGTGTATCTTGGCAACAAAGGTTAAAACATTTATCTTTGTCTCCCTACTCGATCCTTCCAGAGTTCTTTTTTTTTCAATTTTCGGATGTATATCATATTTCGAATTCTGTGTAGATTACATCGTGTTCACCACCCGAAAACTAATTATAGTCCGTCACCTCACATGTGAGCCTCATCACCCCTTTTGCCCTCCCGCCCTTCCCCTATGGTAACCTGCAATCCAATCTCCAATGCTATGTGTTTTTTTGTCATTGTTTTTATCTTCTACTTATGATTGAGATCATATGGTACCTGACTTTCTCCCTGTGACTTATTTCACTCAGCATAATACCCTCAAGGTCCATCCACGTTGTCACAAATGGTTGGATTTTGTCATTTCTTATGGCTGAGTAGTAGTCCATCGTGTATAAATACCACATCTTCTTTATCCATTCGTCCCTTGATGGGCACCTAGGTTGCTTCCATGTCTTGGCTATTGTGTATAATGCCGCAATAAACATAGAGGTGCAAGTATCTTTATGCCTTTGTGTTTTCAAGTTCTTTGGATAAATACCCAGCAGTAGGATAGCTGGATCATATGATAGATCTATCCTTAATTTTCTGAGGATACTCCAACCTGCTTTCCATAGTGGCTGCACCAGTTTGCACTCCCACCAGCAGTGAACAAGGGTTCCCTTCCCTTCCAGAGTTCTGAAGCTCTTAATAAACATTATTCTCATAACAATATATGTATTTGCATACACTCAATAAGAATCTGTTCTCTGTATAACAGGATGCCCAGAGCACCTTGCCCCTGCTTGCTTTGACACACAGCAGATAAAAGGGGATACACTTCAAGTTTTTTCAATACTTCAAAGCCCTAACCAAATCCATAGAGAATAATCATGCTTTGGTAGAACGATATCTTCCACAATGTGCTCCTGGGAGACCAGACATTGTAATCTGCTGCCCAGAGCTTTTGTCTAGTGGAAAAGACATCATTAGAAAGAGTCCCTCCAATCTCGCTAGAAGGGACCTGATCAGGTCCTGTTAACCAATGCTTGCATTGCCAAACTTCAGGGAGTAGACTCAGATTCACGTGTCATATCTAAAGAAATCACCAACCCTGATGGGGCCTGCACACCAACTGGTGACCTGGAAGTAAGATTTCCAGGAAATGAAGTGGATGAGAGCTGAGCAGACAGCTTTCCCAAGTTTCTGGACCAGGCCTGTATATTTTCTGTCCTTTCTCATAGAATAATTTGTTCTTCTCTTTGTAATTTTCTCTTAATCATCCTACTGGGGGAACTCTTATCTACTCTTCTGTGTACTAAAAGCGCATGACTCCATTTGTAACTTGTACCTTTGTGCTCCTTCTTGTGGATCTCTTTACACAAAGTGAAGAACTCCAAGTATGGTTTTATGTTTGGCATCTTAACCTAGAAAGCATCCCACAGATCCTTTGGGAGGCTGCACACGAAGGATTGCTGGATTGAAGTATTCGGGCTATTTGTCGGGTATCTTAATGCTTTTTGCTTAATGCACACAGTAGGAATTCTTAGGTGCTGGTAAAACTCTATGAAATCAGAAGAACTCACTGATGTTATGTTGGTTATTGCCTTATGAATTGAATCTCGTGCTTAGTCAACATATCAAACCACCTTTCTTTAAGTTCTTCTTATAATGGCTTTTGCTATTAGGGGTAATTTTGGCTCTCAGGTTGGCCTTTTATCTTTCCTCATAACCTCATTACTGTCATGCCTTATCACACCCTTTTGTTCCTACACTGCAGAAACTTTCTGATTCCACACTCACTGATTGCTGGATCTGTGCTACAGCATGATATGCCTGAATTAGTGGCTTGGCCACTATCCTCACAAGGATGGAGAAGTTTATCTGGTCAAAATGCTGGCTTCTCCTTTGGGCTTTTTGAATCCACCTACAAGCTTCCCTCTAGGAAACAGGCCCTCGATGTTACTACCTTCCACTGTGTACCTCTTACTCGTAAGAGAATACTCCTTACTCAGATTTGGATACTGACCAAAAACCTTGCCCTCTGTTTCAAAAATATTAATGGAACTGGAAGAAGTTTAGGTTATTTTCCATTGAATGTTTGTAACTATACACTCTAATGTGATTTAGATGATTGTTGTTAATAATATGCATCATTATGTTAACCAAGTGTTTACTAAAAAATTGCAACCTCTACTGTAACCCACTCAACCGCACAGCTTGTGTTTATGTGGATGACCGTGTTAGACGTTGTCATCAGGAAGAATTTTATGGATCAGAAGATTTAGAGGAGATTGCTATTGACTCTTTCACAAGACCTCCCGCTGAAGGACTGAGTGGAAGCCGAGCGGGTAATCAAGCCACTCCAGCCTCCAAGGACGAGTGCTGCTCTGTCGATGTTTTCTTCTGGAAAAATCATGAGCAAGATGGGAAATGTGAAACGAGTTGACAACAGTGACTCCACTTTGTACCCTCGACTCCTTCTTGTTCAAAATATGAAACTGTGCTGACCTTGCTGACTTAGCAAAAGGGAGTCATTTGCTGAGAAAGGACTTGCTGAAGGACTGTGCAGAAATACACTTTTTCTGGTAACAACAAGGTGTCCGTGAGTAAGCCAATGAACTGTAACATAAATTGACCCTCCCTAACAAACAGCTGAGGGGATAGTTCTGGGCTGTCCTTTCTGTTAATAAAACTCCTGGCTTGTACTCCTCAGGAGGGACACTTCTGGCTGCTCCTTGAAGGTATCTTCCCCGAGTTGCAATTCTAAGACCCCAAATAAGTGCTCTCCTTTTCCTTTGCAGTGCCTCTTTTTCCTAAGTTGACAAACTGCTAGAAGAGATGGATCCCACAGAGATGGGTGCTTCCATCTGACGGGAGAGGAAGATCCACTTTTTTATCCTCTTGGTATTCTTTGGACTTTTTAACTGTGTGCTTGAATTTGACAATTATTAGAAAAGGAGTGGGAGAAACTAGTATCAAGGGATTATTTCTTGATGTTCCTGACTTTGAATTTTTCAGGCCTCACTATAGATGATTGTTTTAGTTCGTTTACCAAAAAACAATATATCCTTTTGTGTGTATTTTTTCATAAATGGTATCAGTCTCATTGTATTGTTCAGCAACACGATTCTTAGTCCATTTTAAAGAAGACTTCAAGTAAACTAATGTAGATTGAAAATATACATCTTCTTTATTTCAAATCCCCACTAAAATGACAGTCAATGAAAAAGAAAAGTATTGATTACAAGAACACAAAGAATGGAAGAAATTTCTCTAAGAGAAAAGATGAGTCTAAAACATCATCTGATAGTTTTGGAGAACTGTCTGCGGCCGGCATACGTTCGTGGTGGGCACCCACAGGTATGTATGCATGGCTGCAAGACGGTTGTTACCTTGAAGGAGAGTTAAAGATGCACAAGAAGAAAATGAAAGATCAAATATTACATGGCTCCTGTGTAACATAATAAAAATAAAACCCAAGGAATATTGACTTAACCAAAAGAAAAAAGAGTTTACATCAGAAGGATGGAGAGAGAGGAATGTATGTGTGAGTGGAATAAGAAAACTAAATCTTAATCTTCCTTAGCAAGAAGTCAAGAAATAAATGTAAAACATCAAGCAACAGCAGAATAAACACATTGCATAGAAAGTTGACACTCTAATTGGATTGTTGGGTTTTTTTTGTCGTTGAGCTGTATGAGTTCTTTGTATATTTTGGATATTAACCCCTTATCTGATATGTGGTTTGCAAATATCTTCTCCCAATTGTTAGGTTGTCTTTTCGTTTTGTTGATGGTTTCCTTTGCTGTGCAGAAGCTTTTTAGTTTGATGTAGTCCCATTTGTTCATTTTTCCTTTTGTTTCTCTTGCCCGGTCAGACATGGGACTTGAAAATATGCTGCTCAGACCAATGTCATAGAGCGTACTGCCTATGTTTTCTTCTAGAAGTCTCGTGGTTTCGGGTCTTACATTCAAGTCTTTAATCCATTTTGAGTTGATTTTTGTGCATGGTTTAAGGGAATGGTCTACTTTCATTCTTTTGCATGTGGCAACAATCCAATTAGAAAATGGGCGAAAGATCTGAACAGAGATTTCTCCAAAGAAGATATACAGATGGCCAACAGGCATATGAAAAGATGCTCAACATCATTAGCTATCAGGGAAATGCAAATCAAAACTACAATGAGGGTATCACCTCAGTCCGGTCAGAATGGCTATAATGAACAAGACAGGAAACAACAAATGTTGGAGAGGGTGTGGAGAGAAGGGAACTCTTGTTCACTGCTGGTGGCAGTGCAAACTGGTGCTGCCACTATGGAAAGCAGTATGGAGTATCCTCAGAAAATTAAGGATAGATCTACCCTATGATCCAGCTATCCCACTGCTGGGTATTTATCCAAAGAACTTGAAAACACAAAGGCATACAGATACTTGCACCCCTATGTTCATTGCGGCATTATACACAATAGCCAAGACATGGAAGCAACCCAGGTGCCCATCAAGGGACGAATGGATAACGAAGATGTGGTGTTTATACACGATGGACAACTACTCAGCCATAAGAAATGACAAAATCCAGCCATTTGTGACAACGTGGATGGTCCTTGAGGGTATTATGCTGAGTGAAATAAGTCAGAGGGAGAAAGTCAAATACTGTATGATCTCACTCATAAGTAGAAGATAAAAACGACAAAAAAACCCAAACTACATAGCATTGGAGATTGGACTGGTGGTTACCATTGGGGAAGGGGGGAGGGGGGAGGGCAAAAGGGGTGATTAGGCTCACATGTGAGGGGATGCACTATTATTAGTGTTTGGATGGTGAACATGATGTAATGTATCCAGAATTTGAAATATGATGTACATCCGAAAAAAATAAAAATTAAAAAAAAAAGAAAGTTGACACTCAAGAGTAGTGGGCAAAAGACGAAAAAGCACAACCAGAGGCACTCACAGCTAGAATATACAACTATGTACTGGGGGGCTTTGGGGAGAAGAGGAGGAGAAAAAAAAGCGTAGTGGGCAGTGGGACAAAGGACACAAATAGTACCATCTCACTTTTACATATTTTGTATATATACTGATTCGACACAAACCAAAAATAACTTTCAGACAGTAAATAAAAGAGTATAAGCAGATGGCACCAGACAATTGATCTGATTTCTTTGGTCATCCTCTGTAGCCAGGCCTCCCCAGATGGAAAAAAATAATCATTGAAAATTATAAGTGCATGGTTCAGGCTCTGATGGCACCTGCCAGCCAGCCCAAGCAAGCTCCTGTCCCCTGGATATTCTTCTGTCTGGACTCTGTGCACACTGCCGGCTCCTGTCTTGGTTTTATGGCAGCTCCTTCTTCATCTCTTCTCTGGACTGCCTTTCCTATTTACCTCTTAGAGGTTCTTTCTCTTGTCTTATAAATGGGCACTTGGGGGGTTTAATCTTTTGTTTCTCCATAGCCTTACCAAAAACATGTATTGTCAAACTTTTGGATTTTTGCCAGTCTAATAGCTCAGATAACGTATGTCAGCATAATTTTCATTAGAATTTCTCTTATTGTGAATGAGGTTAACCACATTTTCATAGATTTAAGGTCATTTAATTTTTTTCCCAATAAAGTGTCTATTCATATCTTTATTTTTCTTTGGCTTTTATTTCTTAACTCTTAGAATCCCTCTCTATGTTAGAGTGATTGACCTCTTTATTTTTCTTTTGACACTACTTAGCATTTTTATTAACCGTGTAGAAGTTTTGTTTTTTATATAGCAAAACTTGTCTTTTTTGGATTCCGGATTTTGACTTAGAGTTAGAAAGATCTTTTAATTCTAAGGTTTTAAACCACTCTATGAATGTGGCTGCTACCCTGTGCAAACTATTAGATGTCTGGTATTGGGGTATTGGCTACTCACCTTCACAGTGACCTTAACAGAGCCACACACAGAGATGAAAATACCTCCGCGGAGCCGCTGGCACACACAGTGAGGCCCCGCCCTCCAGCCCCGGGCTCCAGTCTCTCCTCTGCACTGACCACCCACACCATACCCTGTGTTTCAGGGTCTGTTTGCTTCTCTTCCCCTCAAAGCTTGTTGCTTCCTGAGGGCAGGAGCTGGTGTTTTCAGCTGTGCTCTCAGTGCCTATAGCAGTGCTTGACTCACAGCAGACACAGGTAGAAGCTTTGTCAGCAGGTGGACAGACGAATGAGTGTCAGTCCCTCTAAAACTGTTTTTATTTAGGCCCCCTTGAAAATTTTAAATACATTTTCATCAATGAACAAAACTGTGTCTGTATTTTTTCACTCTTTTAATTACTTGGACTGAATAACAAATCACCACAAAGTTTATTGGCATAAAATAACCTTTTATTATGCCCATAGAATTTGGACAGAGCACAGCAGAGATGACTCCACACGCCTGGGGCCTCGCTGGGGACTGGAATCATATGAAGCCATGTTTATTTATGTCTGGTGAAGGTTCTGGCTGGAGGCTAGAGGCCTCAGCTCCTCTTCATGCCATCTCTCTGTAGGACCTAGTCTGGGTTTCTCCAGAGCAATGTCCCAAAACCACAAGCCAGGCAGAAGTTATATTCATAACCTACCATCACTTCTACCATACTCTCTTAGTTGGGACAGTCACAAGTCCCCACCCAAATTCAAGGGGAAAGGACTTAAACCCCAGCTTTCCTTGAAAGGAGTGCTGAAGTCACACTGGGAGAGCATGTGAGATGAGCACATTGTTGCAGTCATTTAGAAAATATCACCTGCTACTTTAACTTTCTAAGCCTTTCATTTAATTCTGAATCCCATCCAGGACCATCACAATCTGTGTCCACCTAACACCCTAGTTTTTGGCTGTGATCCAAGAAGAAGGCTCTGGATAACGGCAAGCAAGGGCCTGTTCACGTCTTCAAGGTTCAAACTTGAGTTGCAATGTGGAGCTGTTGACGACAGGCTGGTGACTCTGGTCAAGTTGTTTTGAAAACTTGTTCTTGCTGCTATCTCATAAACTAAAACAAATGAGAAAAATCCTTTTAGCTCCTTGTCACTAAAATATTTTTAGTTCTTCAGCAAAATAGGAACTTGAAAAAAATAAAAGTATATAGGCATGAGGATGGAATCATTTTCCTTCTATGTTCCTTCAATGGCAAACCATTGAGAGCAGACCTGTAAGTCTCCTTTAACAACTGGCAAACTAGCTGTCAGAAAACAAGAGACAAGTGCCACTGGAGTATGGATTTTTAACATGCATCAGGATGATAACACTGAAAAGCATATAAAGCTTCGGTTTAACGTCATATGTGGGCAGTTGTCAATGATGTCCTGAATTACGTTACTATTAACAAATACTATTACCTAGTTCCATTTTCTTAAAATGGGTCACCAAATTTCGGCTCATGTGAAAATTCATTAAACTCTGAACAGAACTATTTCTACATGTGCCCTGATGAGGAGGCTGGAGGTAAACTAGAAGCAAAAACAGACAATGCAGCCCTCCTGGGCGCTCATCAGCAACAGCCTGCTTCCGCATCTTCCCTGCAGTCGCCACTCCACCCAGTCGTCAGGAACATCCTGATTAGTGGACTGGAAGTCAGGACACCTGGCCCTGCCTGGCCCGTGTCCACACACTGCGGGAGTGGCAGTGACTCACAAGTGCACAATTCTCCCCAACCTCAGTTGGTGGAGCTTTCACATGACCTCAGATCCAAGAATGCTGTTCTTTATCTTTTAAAAATAAAATATGAATTAGTAGGTTTCATTTAACTAGACAAAGTTTCATATAATGCTGATAAAAAATGATAAGCTCAGAAAATGACTCATAATACAAATGAGTCCTTTAGACTTCATGAAAAGATTAACGTTGGGTTCTTTCACATGGTGAGCAAGTTGTTCTGGAGCATTTTATTTTGCTTTATTTCATTTTTAACATTTACTGCTATTTATTGACAAAATCCTGAGTGCCGAAGTTAGGTGTGTGTGTCTCATCATTCATTAAGGGGAAGAAACCACAATGCACATCCAGTGCACTACAGGAATATCTGCGGAACCACTGTGTCCCTCAAATCTCTTCAAGCAAAAGCACAAGTTCCACATTTCTGTGAGAACCATCAGCTGATGCTCCACCCTTCAAAACGTGCATCCTATATGCCCCCACCTCTGACCCATGAATTTCTCCAGGAATTTTAGCAAAGCCTCATTATCTGAGTCTAGCTGTGCTTTTCCCAGGCTCTAAGTGTGTTGTAAATAAAGGATCAACGGTAAACGTGGGGGAAATGTCCCAATTAGCACACGTGCAGGAATCTCAATGTGAACCTTTGGAATTGTATGTATTTTTGTTTACAGCAGTATTTGTCTACCTTCGTGTCATCTAAAATCATAGAATTTTAGACTTGGAAAGAACAAAACCTTGAAACCCAGGTCTTCTAAATTTGATTTTATATGCGACCTATTTATCTCACATAGCCACTAATTTTTTATTGGTTTGTTTTTATGTATACAGGCTTTTACATATTTTTGGATACAATAATAACTATCTAAAAATGACGATCATAGCAAATAATTGTGCGTTGGAAAATTGCTTGCTTCCATTAAGACAATAATTGATTTTTTGAGCAATTAATATATTTTTTTACGTTATTGATTTAGATCATTTACATTTAGTGTAATTATTGATATGTTAGGGCCTGTCTTCCATATTATTATTTATTTTATGTTTGTTCTTTTTGTTGTTTGTTTCTCTGTTTTCTTTTTCCTGACCTCGTGTAAGTTGCTTGAACTTTTTTAGCATTCCATTTTGATTTGTCTATAGTGGCATTGAGTATATTGTTTTGTATAGCTTTTTTAATGGTTGCTGTAGATGTTGTGTTATAAAAACATAACTTATCATAGTCTGTTGGTGTTGACACTTTACCAGTTCTAGTGTAGTATAGAATCCTTACTTCCTTTCACCATTCCTTGTTTACACTATAATTGTCTTAAATATTTCCTCTACATTTATTAAGAACTACATCAGACAAGGTTCAAATTTTCCTTAACTAACAAGCATAATTTAGAACCCTCAATAAGACAAGGAAAGTCTCTTGCATTTACCTATATTTTTACTCTTTGAGTTACTCTTTCTTCCTTCCTGATGTTTCAATATTCCTTCTTTTATTATTTACTTCCTGTTTAGCAAACTTCTGTTGGCCATTCTTTTAGGGTCGGTTTGCTGGCAACAGATTCTCTTAGTTTTCCTTCATTTGAGTAAGTTTTTATTTCCCCTTCATTTCTGAAGGATATTTTCACTATGTAGAATTCTAGGTTCACAGTTCTTTACTTTCAGAGCTTGAAAATTGTTGTGCCCCTTCCTTTTGGCCCCCATCATTTCTGATGAGAAATTCACTGTCATTTGAATTGTTTTATTCTCATACATGTCATTTTTCTCTCACTGCTTTCAAGATTTTTTTTGCCTTTACATTTCAGAAATGTCATTGACATGTCTTGGCATAAATTGTCTTGCATTTATCTTGTTTGGGGTTCACTCAGCTTCTTGAATCTCTAGATTTATGTTTTTTGCCAATTTGGGGGAATTTTCAGCCATTGTTTCTTGGAGTATTTTTTCAGCCCCACCCTTTGTCCTCTCTCTCTAAAAGTCTGATAACACAAGTTTTACATCTTTGGTTATAGTCCCACAGGTTGCCGAGGCTATGCTCATTCTTTTCACTTTGTTTTCTCTCTGTTGTTCAGATTGAGGAATTTTTATTGTCCTGCCTTCAAGTTCTCTGATTCTTTTCTTTGTCATCTCTAGTCTGTTATTAAGCCCATCTGTTAAGGGTTTTTTTTTTGTTGTTGTTGTTGTTGCTGATTGTATTTTTCAGTTCCAGATTTTTCATTTGGTTCTTCTTTATACCTTTATTTATTTGCTGAGATTTTCAGTTTTTTCATTTATGTCAATCATGTTTATAACTGCTTCTTGAAATATTTTTATGATGAGTTCCTTAAAATCCTTGTCAGATCATTCTAATGTCTGTGTAGCCTTGGTGTTTGTAGCTGTTGTCTTTCCTGATTCAGGTTGAGATTTTCCTGTCTTTTGGAATGACTAGAGATTCAGCCAGCCCTGGTGGTCTAGTGGTTAAGAATTGGTGCTCTCACTGCCACAGCCCAAGTTCATTCCCTGGTCAAGGAACCATACCACTCATCTGTCGGTTGTCATACAGCAGTGTCTGTGTGTTGCTTAAAGCTATGCCACCAGTATTTCAAAAACCAACAGGGTCACCCATGGTGGACTTTTCAGAGAGCTTATAGACTAGGATGAAGGACCTGGCCACCCACTTCCAAAAAATTGTCCAAGAGAATCCTATGAATAGCAGCAGAGCATTGTCTGATATAGCACTTGAAGGTGAGAGGATGGTGCGACAAGATCAGGCAGGGTTCAGCTCTGCTTTACACAAGGTGCTAAGAGTCAGAATCGACTCAACAGCACTAACAACAGAGTGATTTTTGTGGAAATCTGAACATTGTGGGTATTATGTTATGAGACTCTGGATCTTATTTACATCTTGAGTTTTAGCTGGCCTCCTCTGATACCATTCCAGTGGTGCCACCCGTTACTGTGAGGTAGGGGTTGAAGTTCATGTTCCCACTGACTTTCTGCCAATGTCAGGACATAGATAAAATTTACACTCAGCATTTTTTCTTTTATTTTTTGAAAATTGATCCACTGGATAGAGGGAAAATATATAATTTTTAAGAAAAATAGGCTAGTTTACCTAGAGTTATTCCAAGATTTAAGAGTAGACTTATTAGAAATCTTTCCAAGCTTCATGAGAATTTCATAGCACTAACTATGCTGCCAGAAACCACATTGAGCCCTGCTGTAGCCAGACAGGAAACATTGTGGCCTCAGGATGAGTCACAATTATCTTTCTGACGGAAAAGGCCTTTGCTTTGATGGCAAGAAGAGAGAGGACTGAGAATTGGCTTATTTTAACAGTTTAAAGAGACACAGAAAGTTAGGACTTCAATATGACTGAAAACTGTTAAAAGAAAAAGACATAAAGTTGGATCTAGATACAAGTGTATGCTCCAACCACATAAAATAAACAAAGACTAGGCAATATAAGCCAAAATAGAAAAAAATGCATAACAGTGTTAGCAGTTCTAGACTTTGTGGAAAGGCAAGACACAGCTCCATCTTTTGACTATTCTCCTCCAACTGCGTTGTGAGGTACATGGATATTTTTATAAGAAAAATACAATAATCTGTGTATTTAGAATCCACAACATGGAAGACAAAAACGTGGAAAAGGAAAGGGAAAAGGACGGAACTGCATAGGCAAGTGGAAAAAAGATGCTATCAGCAGAAAAATGACTATCTCATCGATGAGATCTTTTATACAAAAGTCATGTAGCCACAAAACAAAACTCAGAGCAGAGTCACAAAACATAAAAAAAAAAAAAGAGGAAACTGAGAAACACATCACAGGAAACCACCAAACTGAAAAGGCAGACAGAAATGCAAGGAAAAACAATCAATGGAAATATAGAACAACCAGAAGACAAAAGACAAAATGGCAGTATTAACTCCTCATATACCAATAATCACTCTAAATATAAATGGATTGAATTCACTAACCAAAAGACACAGAGCAGCTAGAAGAATTAAAAAACATTACCCTAAAAACAATACACTGCCTCCAGGAGACTCATCTCAGCTCTAAAGACAAACAGAAGCTCAAAATGAAGGGATGGAAGATGATACTCCAAGAAAATGGCAACCTGAAGACAGCAGGTATAGCTATACTTGTATCAGACAAAATAGACTTCAAACCAAAAAAGATAACAAGAGACAAATATGGACATTATATAATGATAAAGGGAACAATGCACCAAGAAGACATAATACTTGCTAATATATATGCATCTAACACAGGAGTACCAAAGTACATAAAGCAGCTATTAACAGATCTGAAGGGAGAAATTGACAGCAACACAATAAATAATAAGGGACTTTATCACTTACATCAATGGATAGATCATCTAGACAGAAAATCAACAAGAAACATCAGCCTTAAATGAAATACTAAACCAGATGGACTTAATGGGTATATATACAGAGCAATCCATCCAAAAGCAGCAGAATACATATTCTTCTCAAGTGCATATGGAACATTCACAAAGATAGACCACATGTTGGGAAACAAAACAAGTCTTAACAAATTTAAGAAGATTGAAATAATAGCAAGCATTACTTTCTAACTACAATGGCATGAAACTAGACATTAACTACAAGAAGAAAGCTGGAGAAGTCACAAATATGTGGAGACTAAACAACATGCTACTGAATTCAATGGATCAATAAATAAAAGGTGAAATCAAAAAATACCTGGAGACAAATGAAAATGAAAACACAGTATACCTATGAGATGCAGCAAAAGCAATACTAAAAGGGAAGTATATAACAATACAGCCCTACCTCAAATAACAAGAAAAATATCACATAAACAATCTAACACTACACATAAAACAACAAGGAAATGAAGAACACACTAAGCCCAAAGTCAGTAGCAGGAAGAAAATAATAAAAAATCAGAGCAGAAATACATGAAATAGAGACTAAAAACAAAAAATGGAAAAGATCAATGAAACTGAAATCTTCTTCTTTGACAAGATAAACAAAATGACAAATAGACTCCCTAAGAAAAAAAGAGGTCTCAATAAATAAAATCAGAAATGAAAGGAGAAATAACAACAGATACCACCGAAATACAAGATTATAAAAACATACTATGAAAAGGGATATGCCAACAAATTGGATAACCTAGAAGAAATGGATAAATTCTTAGAACCATACAACCTCCCCAAACTGAATCAAGAAGGAATAGAGAATCTGAATAGACTAATCACTAGTAACGAGATTGAAACAGTAATCAAAAACCTCCAAAAATCAAAAAAACCCAAACCAGATGGCTTCCCCAGAGAATTCTACCAAACATTCAAGAAGATTTAATACCTATCCTTCTCAAACTCTTCCAAAAATTGAATAGGCAGGAACACTTCCTAACTCATTTTACAAGGCCAACCTTACCTTGATACCAAAACCAGACAAGGACAACACAAAAAGGAAAGTTATAGGCCAATATCACTGATGAACATAGATGCAAAATTCCTCAACAAAATATTAGTATATTGAATATGACAAAACAGAAAAAGGATTGTATACCACAATTCAGTGGGATTTATTCCAGGGACACAGGGTTGGTTCAACATCCATGAATCAATTGATGTGATATACCACATTAACAAAATGAAGAATAAAAACCACATGATCATCTCAATAGACACAGAGAAAACATTTGACAAGGTTCAGCATCCATTTGTGATTAAAAAAAGCTCTTAATAAAATGGTTATAGAAGGAAAGAACCTCAATATAATAAAGGTCATATATGAAAGACCCATTGCTAACATCATTCTCAACAGTGAAAAACTGAAACTCATCCTTTTAAGAACAGGAGGAAGACAAGGATGTCAACTCTCACCATTCTTATTCAATATAGTATTAGAAGTCTTAGCCAGAGAACTTAGGCAAGAAAAAGAAACTAAATTGTAAAAGAAAAGGAAAATTATCACTATTTGTGAATGACATGATTCTATATATAGAAAACCCTTAAGAATCCACCCAAATACTAGTAGAAATAATTAACAAATGCAGTAAAGTTGCAGGGCACAAAATCAACATACAAAAATCAGTTGCATTTCTATACACTAACAATGAACTAGCAGAAAGAGATATCAAGAATACCATCCCACTTACAATCACAATAGAAAGAATAAAATACCAAGGAATAAATTTAATCAAGGTGAAAGATCTGTACACTGAAAACTTTAAGACATTGTTGAAAAAAATTGAAGAAGACATAAAGAAATGGAAAGATATTCCATGCTCATAGATGGGAAGGATTAACATAGTTAAAATGTCCATATTACCTAAAGCAATCTACAGATTCAGTGCCATCCCAGTGAGAATCCCAATGACATTTTTTATGAAAATAGAACAAAGAATCCTAAAATTTATATAGAACAACAAAAGACCACAAATAGCCAAAGCAATCCTGAGGAAAAAGAACAAACCTGTAGGCAACATACTCCCTGATTTCAAAATACACCTCAAAGCTATAGTAATTAAAACAGCATGATATTGGCAGAAAAAGAAACACACAAATCAGTAGAACTGAATTGAGAGCCCAGAAATAAACCCACACATGGACAACTAATTTATGACAAAGGAGCCAAAAACATACAATGGAGAAAAGAAAGTCTTTCAATAAATGGTACTAGGAAAACTGGACATCCACATGCAAAAGAATGAAAGTAGACCATTGTCTCACACCATGCACAAAAGTTAACTCAAAATGGATTAAAGACTTGAATGTAAGACCCCAAACCATTAAACTCCTAGAAGAAAACACAGGCAGTACATTCTTTGACATCAATCTTAGCAGTATCTTTTTTGAATATGTGTCCTCAGGCAAGGGAAACCAAATAAAAAATGAACAAATTGGCCTACATCAAACTAAAAAGCTTCTCCTTAGCAAAAGAAACCATCAGCAAAATGACAAGACAACCTACCAATTAGAAGAAGATATTTGCAAATCATATATCCAATAAAGGGTTAATATCCAAAATATATAAAGAACACATACAACTCAACAACAAAAAACAAAACAACCTGATCAAAAGATGAACGAAGGATCTAAATAGACATTTTCTCAAAGAAGATATACACATGGCCAACAAGCACATGAAAAGATGTTCAACATCACTAATTATTAGGGAGATGCAAATCAAAACTACAATGAGATTATCACCTTACACCTGTCAGAATGGCTATTATTAAAAAGACAAGTAATAACAAGTATTGGAGAGGATGTGGCAAAAAGGGAACACTCATACACTGCTGGTAGAAATGTAAATTGCTGCAGCCACAGTGGAAAACAGTATGGAGATTCCTCAAAAAATTAAGAATAGAATTATCATATGATCTACCTATTCTACTGTTGGGTATTTATCCAAAGAACACAAAAACAGTAATTTGAAAAGATGTATGCTAATTTCACAAGAGTAGCAAGCATTCCCCAATGCAAAAGCATCTCAAGTCTCTGAAAAGATATATGTACCCCCATGTTCATTGCATCATTATTTACAACAGCCAAGACTTGGAAAGAACATAAATTTCCATTGATGGATGAATAGGTAAAGAAAATGTTATTATATATATGAGTGTGTATATGCACACACACAGATATATATATATATGTATATATATATATACACACACAATGGAATATTATAGCTATGAAAAGGAAGGAAATTCTGCCATTTGTGACAAAATGGATAGACCTTGAGTGCATTATGCTAAGCAAAATTAGTCAGACAAACACAAATACTGTATGATCTCACTTCTATGTGGAATCTGAAAATAAACCCCAAACTCATAGATACAGAGAACAGACTGATGGTTACCAGGGGTGGGGAGGTGGGAGGCAGGTGAAATGGGTGAAGATGGTCGAAAGGTATAAACTTCCAGTTATAAAATAAATAAGTCATGGAGATGTAATGTATAGCATGGTGACTATAGTTAATAATACTGTATTGTATATTTGAAAGTTGCTAAGAGAGAACATCTTAAAGGTTCTCAACACAAGAAAAAAGAAAAAAAAAATTTGTAACTATGTGTGGTGATGGCTGTTTACCAGACTTATTGTAGTGATCACTTTGCAGTATATACATATATTGAATCATTATATTGTATACCTGAAAGTAATATAACGTTATATGTCAATTATATCTCCATAAAAAAATTGTTTGAAATCAGGAAACATAATATCTCCAGCTTTGCTCTTTTTTCTCACGATTGCTTTGGCTATTTGGAGCCTGAACCAATAATTTTATTTCTAGAAAATCATCCTAAATAATTCATGTCCACAGAAATTTATATATAAGAATGTTCAGTATATTATGTTCAAAAGAGAAAAAAAAAACCCAGAAATAATCAAAATGTCTAGTTTGTGATATTTTTAAAAATGTGGGTAGATTTATAGAAAAAGTACTTTGTAGCCATTAAAAATATTATTTTAAACTCTCCAATTAAAAGACAGATATTGGCAGAATGAATTAAAATTTAAAAAAAAATGATCCCCCTACAAGAAACTGACTTTAGATACAAAGACAACAAAAGTTAAAATTTAAAGGCTGGAAAAAAATATTTTATTCAAATAGTAACCAAAAAGAGCTGGGGTGGCTATATCATTATCACACAAAATAGATTTTAAGTCAAAAAAGTTTATAAGAATCAAAGAAGGATATTATATATTAATGAAAGTTCCAGTCTGGGAACAAGATATGGCAATTTATAAACATAAATACACCTAACAACAGAGTTCCACAAAGTGAAATTTGTCAGAATCAAAGGGAGAAATAGATGGTTCTACAATAATAGTTGAAGAATGCAATATCCTATTTTCAATAATGGATAGAACAACCAGGCAGATGATCAATAAGGAAATAGAGCACTTGAACAACTATAAATTATTAGACCTAAAAGACATGCACAGAGCACTCTACTCAACAACAGCAGGATGTGTGATTCTTCTCGAGTACATACGGCCCATTCTCCAGGATAGACCATACATTAGCCCACAAAAAAGTCTTAATACATTTAAATACATTTTAAAGATTGAAATTATACAAATTATCTTTCTGACCACAGTGGAATGAAACTAGAAATCACTAATAGAAGGAAAACTCACAAATATGTGGCAATTAACAAAACACTCTTAACTGATGGATCAAAGAAGAAATCCCAGGGAACTTTGAAAATACCTGATACAAATGAAAATGGAAACACAACATACCAAAACACATGGGAGGCATCAAAAGCAGTTCTAAGAGGAAAATTCATGTGTGAATGCTTACATTACAAAGAAGAAAAATACCAATCCTCAAACTCTTCCAAAAGATTGAAGAAGTAGGAACATGTCTTAACTCATTCTGTGAAGCAACTGTTACCCTGATACCAAAGCCAGATGAAGACACTAGAAGAGGAAACTACAGAAAATTGTCCCTTATGAAAATGCAGAAACCGTCAACAAAGTACTAGCAAACCAAACTCAATACCTAATATGCTATTTAATGTAATAAAAGAATTAAACACCATGCCCAAATAGAACTTATTCCTGGAATGAAAGGATTTTTCAATGTACAAAAATCAATTAATGTAATATACCACATTAACAGAATGAAGGAAAAAAATCATACGATCATCTCAATCAAGGCAGAAAAAGCATTTCACAAAATTCAACACCCTTTCATGATAAAAAAAAAAAAAAAAAAAAAAAAAACTCACTAAACTAGGAGTAGAAAGAAACTACCTCAACACAATAAAAGCCATACATGCAAAACCCAGAACTACCATCACACTCAATGATGAAAGAACAGAAGCTATTCTTCTAAGATCAGGAACAAGACAAGGATGCCCACTTTCACGACTTCTATATAGTACTGGAAATTCCAGCCAGAGCAATTTAGCAAGAAAAAAAAAGAAAAAGAGAAAGGCATCCAAACAGAAAAGGAAAGGAAAACTATTTTTATTTGCAGACAACATGATCTTATATGTAGAAAACCCTAAAGATTCTACAAAAACCTTTTATAGCTAATAAATGAATTCAACAAAGTTGCAGGATACAAAATCAACACACAAAAATAAGTTTATTTCTATACAGTAGCAATGAACAATTCAAAAAGGAAATTAAGAAAGCTATTTCATTTACAATAGCATCAAAAAGAATAAAATACTTAGAGGTAAATTTATCCAAGGAGGAATAAGACTTGCTAAGATTCGGCACTCTCACCACCACGGCCTGGGTTCATTTCCCGGTCAGGGAACTACACCACCTGTCTGACAGTTGTCGTACTACGGTGGCTGTGTGTTGCAGTGATGTTGAAAGCTATGCCACCAGTATTTCACATACCAGCAGGCTCACTCATGATGGACAAATTTCAAGCAGAGCTTCTAGATTAAGATAGAGTAGGAAGAAAGATTTGGCCACCCACTTCTGAAAAAAATTGTCCATGAAAACCCTATTAATGGCAGTGAAGCACTGTCTGATATAGTGCCAGAAGGTGAGAAGATGACACAAAAAGACCATGCAGGGTTGTGTTCTGCTGTACACAGAGTTGTTAGGAGTTGGAATGGACTCAACAGGTGCTAACAACAAATAGGACTTGTACACTGAAAACTATAAAACACTGCTGAAAGAGACTTTACAAGACCTAAATAAATGGGAAGATATTCCATGTTTATGGATTGAAAGACTTAACATTGTTAAGATGACAATACTACTCAAAGTGATGCTCAGTGCAATCCATATCAAAATCCTAACAGAGTTTCTTGCCGAAATAGTAAAACCCATCCTAAAATTCAAAGGACTTGAATAGCCAAAACAACCTTAAAAAAGAATAAAGTTGGAGGACGTACACTTTCCAATTTCAACTCTTAACACTAAGCTAGAATAATCAAAACATGTGGTACTTGCATAAGGACAGACAGACTGATGGAATAAGATTGAAAGTCCAGAAATAAACCCTTTAACCTATGGGCAATTGATTTGTCACAAGGGTGCCAAAACCATTTGATGAAGAAAATCAGTCTCTTCAACAAATAATGCCAGGAAAACTACACAACCACATGTAAAACAATGAAGTTGGGCCCTTAATTAAGTGGATCAAAGACATAAATTTAAGAGCCCAAACCATAAAACTCAGAAAAAAAACACAGGGGAAACTCTTCATAGCCTTGGATTGGGTAATAGTTTCTTAAGTATGACACCGAAAGCACAGGCAACCAAAGAAAAAAAAATAGATAAACTGGATGTCATCAAAATGAAAGGACATTAAGAAGAAAGTGAAAAGATATTCTACAGGATGGGAGAAAATATCTGCAAATCATATATCTTATAAGGGGTTCATATCCAGAATACAGAAAGAACTACAATTCAACAACTAAACAAAAACAATTGAACTCAAAAATAGAAAAAGACTTGAACAGACATTTCCCAGAAAAATATATACAAATGCAAATAAGCACATGAAATGATGCTCCACATCACAAGCTATTAGGGAAATGCAAATCAAAGCCATAACAAGTAATCAGTTCACATCCATTAGGATGGCTATTACTGAAAAAACAGAAAATAAATGTTGGTGAAGATGTTAAGAAATTCGAACATTGCTGGTGGGAATGTAAAATTGTGCAGCTGCTGGGACACATAGGCAGTTCCTCAAAACTGAAACAGAGAATTACCATATGACCCAACAATTTCACTCCTAGGTATATATTGAAAATAATTAAAAACAAGGACTCAGATATTTATACACCAATGTTTATTGCAGCATTATTCACAATAGTCAAAAGGTGGAACCAATCCAAGTGTCCATCAAAAGAAGAATGGAAAAAAAAATTGTGGTAAATATACATACAATGGAATATTATTCAGCCATAAAAAGGAATGAAGTTCTGATACACACTGTGACATGGATGAATCTGAATATATTATGCTAAGTGAAATGAGATAGAAGCAAAAGTACAAATATTGTATGATTCCATTCACATGAAATATCTAGAATTGACAAATTCATAGTGACAGAAAGTACATTAGAGGTTACCTGGGGCTGGGTAGGCAAGAAATGGGGAGTTCTTGCTTAATGGGCGCAGAGTTTCTTTTTGGGTAATGAAGATGTTTTGAATTAGTGGTGATGGCCCCACAACACTGTGGAAGTAACTAATACCACTGAATTGTACACTTAAATATGGTAAAATGGCAAATATTGCTATGGATTGAATTGTGTCCTTCAAAATTCATATGTTGAAGCCATAACCCCCCAGTGTGATGGTGTTTTGGAGGTGGGCCTTTGGGAGGGTTAGATCAGGTCCCAAGGGTGGTGCCCTCAAGGCAGGATTAGTGCCGTTATAAGAGGAGACCAGAGAGCTTGCTTCCTGCTCCCCTTTTCCGCCAGGTGAGGACACAGTGAGAAGGCGGCTGACTGCAAACCAGGAAGAGAGACATCACCAGGAACTGATTCTGCCGGCACCCTGACCTTGGACTTCCAGCCTCCAGAACTGTGAGAAACAAATGTCTGTTGTTTAATCCAGCCAGTCTGAGGTCTTTTGTTACAGCAGCCTGAGCTGACTAAAGCATTTGTGTTATATACATTTTAGCACAATAAGAAAAAAACAATTGTATTCGTAAATACAAGTAGCAAAGAGAAAAACTAAATAAAATAATACCAGTTACAATGAAATAAAAATATATAAATCGCCGAGGATTAATCTATAGAAAAGACACAATGGCAGGTGGCAATTACTCCTGCGCTCAGTGGTCCTCAGATACTGTGCAGACACCCTGCAGGCTTCTTCTCATCATACCCGTGCATTTCATGTTGTCCAAAGATCTAACCGCCACGAGGGACTAAAACGCTAAGCCTCGGTTCCCTCACTTTTTACCTAGGGCCAATAACAGACTTGGATGAAAAAGCCAGTAGTCATTATTACTGAGCAATGACAGCAGGAATGATGTTTATCTTCTCTTTCATGTTTTTCTGTTCTCCCCAAATTGACTAACATCAGAATGTATTATATTTTTCATAATTAGAGAAAAATGACATTAGTTGTTAAATATATGTTTAGAATTTTCTCTGAACCCTATTCGAGTCTGCATGACTTCCTGCACGACTTCCTGCACGAGCAGCCAGGGGGTCCCCATCCTCCGGCCTTTCTATGCTACAGTTCCTCCTGCGTCACCCGCCTCTCCACCCATACCTCCTCGCCTTCCCACCCTCCTTTGAACCATTCCCGCCGGCCCCCTCCCTCCACCAGTCGGCGCTCTCAAGACCGCCCCTGGGGCCCACCTTCTGGAACTGCCCTGTCGCTGTCCCGTCTCCGGAGATGCCGGATGCCTTCTGCTCTCCGAATCTCTCCGGTACCGCAGGGCTGGGCAGCGCCCTCCGCTGCGTCCTCTCCACCTCGCCCCGCGGAAGCCCTCGGCTGCCTCCGGCGGCGGCAACGCACGGTCACGGTTCGGGGCCGTGGGTCAGCTTCCAGCTGCCAGGGTCACTCTGAGGGCCCTGCAAGTCCTCAACTCTTAAACCTCACTTTTCTCATCGGTAAAATGGAGAAATGAGTATCTATGTCATAAGGATGTGATGATAAAACAATCTGTGTAACTCAGTGATACGGTAGTAAATACTCAATAATTTTAAAGCGACTTGAATCAAACACAAATTTTAGATTAGATGAACCTGGGTTCGGGTCTCCACACAGACGTTTTGAGTCCTATATCCCCACGCCGATTTCTCACCTTCTTAGCCCTCAATTTCCTCACTGAAAAGTGGGTAAAAGCATGATAATCCATTTATTCTTTTGTTCATACAAACAACCTTTCTTGTGGACTACCGTGCCTCAGGCACTGTACTGAAAGGGATGCACAGACGTGAAGGAAGCATTTCCATCCTCAGGAGCGCACAGCCACGTAGGACATGGACCCAGAGTCGGTCTCAGCTGCACCTGGAATCACCTGGGCTGGTGAAAAACCCTGATGCTGGCTCCACCCTGCCCAGGGGCTCCCCAGAAACCCCAGTGAGCAGCACACATTGACAACCACTGCTGTAAAGTCACTCAGAGAATTCCTTCACACCTAACTTGTTGCAGAACATTTTCCTCAGTGGTTATCTGATGCACTGAGAACACAGAGGTGGGACAGTCTCCAATCTTGAGGCAGGGTGTCCCAATTCTCACCCACTTTATGTCAGCTCAAAATGAGCCAGAAGTTTCACTAGAGGTCTGATGAGGGGTTGGCTCCAGTCTTATCTGTTTACAAGTGATAACAAGAAAGAGGACCTTCCCCAGAGCAGGGGGTCTGCCTCCAGCAACCCTTCCAGCTGGGCCTTGTTAACCAAGCAAACCTGGGCTCCTCTGCAGGGAAATGCAAAACTCTTTTTATAAGACCTTTAAGTAAATGAAAGCAAGTCACAGGATGCTGAAAAATAGGTCAGAGCAGCTTTATCACCCCAGGCCATTAGCCCCTTCCCGCCTCAGAGCTGACTTAGATCCTAAGCAAACAGCCGGAGATGGGACATGCCATCCCTATTTCTAGCCTCTCAATCCTGTCTTGCTGGCAAGACATTTCCTTTTCTACAGTTTCCATTTATAAAGTGCATATTTTCAAAACCTTATTTGACATAGGAAATATCATGATGTCTGAGATTTGTTCTAAAATACTCCCAGAAAAAAAGAGTGGGGGAAAATAAATGCGATGAGATTGGCAAAGGTTGATACTGAATTGTTGAACCTGAGTTTATGAGTCCATTGTCCTAGCTTTCATGTATGTTTGAAAATGTCCACAATACAAAATTTAACAAAAGAAACTGTGGAGAAAAGTTAGATTTTAGATGCTACTTTTAAAACTTTAATATTATCAGAAAGGTTTAGATTCAACATCATCCTCTGAACTGAATACTGCTAAAACTTCTTATTCAAAGAAATCTAATCCTTTAGCTTATACATGGTTTTATTTTAGTGTACACACCATTTTGCTCATATAGAAGTTTCTGTTGATTGAAAGTCATAAAATATACTTACTCTTATATATAACTAAATTATGAAACTAACAATAACCAAACACTTTCAGGTTTAAAAGTGTAGCTGTCATGACTTCAGTCACAGACACTCCCTGGAGACATGAGGTGGCCCCCTCCGCAGTTCTGCCCACTTGGTCCCGACCTGGCCCTGGCAGCTCACAGAACTAGTCCTTGGGAGGCCATAAGACCACCAAGCTCACTCCCTATGGGCTTATTTAACAGCCTCTCTAACTAATCTCACATTTAAAGGTTTAAAAATTTAGGGCCAGCCCCGACACATTGTCATCAGACAATGGTGAGGGGCAGTCACCCTGTGCTCAGTGATTCGCAGATGCTGTGTGCGCACGCTGCAGGCTGCTTCTCATCATATCTGTGCATTTCATGTTGTCCAAAGATCTAACTGCCACAGGGACTTAAACTCTAAACCTCGGTTCCCTCACTTTTTCCATGGGGAATAAATAACAGTGCCTCCCAAAAGCAGTGCTGTACTCAGTGGGTCATGTCTGTGACACATGCACCAACATGCTGGGCACAGAGAAGAGCCTTAGTTTGTGGGAATATTGATACATCCTCAGAAAGCAGGTGTTGAAATGTCTCACTTCATATCCATGCTCCCCACTCAAGACTTTTGGGACGCAAGCCTGCTGCTTATGTCACACACAGCACTCCCTTCTTCAGCTGGTCCCTGGCACCATCTCTCAGGACAAGGAGGACACAATATAAAATCTCCATTTTCCTCAAAAACTTTTTGTTCATGTTGGGGTTTTCATTCTTTTGTTAGTCTGTTTGTTTTCAGTGAGGGAAAGGCCTGTCACTTTGGCCACCAGTGTTTTACATCAGGGGTTGACCACTCCTGCTGCAGTCAGCACTGTAAACACCATTGGGAGAGAATCAGCCCAGGGCTCCGCCCCCAGCCAGGTCTCACTGAGGGGACAGCACTTGAGGCTCTGCACCAGCCCTGCCCGTCACAGCAGGCCACTGCCTAATGGGCTTCCACAGCAGAACTTGGAGCTCTCGTTGTTTCTTGTGGCTGAGGCAGAGGGTAGGAAATACCTGCGGCCTCTGTCATCCGTCTTGTGTCCTGACACAGTTATTCCAGGACCTGGAGTGAAGATACCCGAAAATTCAGAAACTGGTCAGACAACTTCCTTGGAAATTGATCTTCATTGTACTGACGAGAGAAGGAGACTCTCACACCAGTGGGAAAATGCCCTGGAGCCGCCCTGTTAGGTAAGGACAGAGACCATCCAGATCTTAGAACCAAGAGGGTGTTTAACAGCCTCCAGAATAAACTGCGATGCCTGCATGCTTGTTCCTTCTCAGTAACGGATGTGTACACTTTCTTGGT
Source organism: Equus przewalskii (assembly GCF_037783145.1). Lineage (NCBI taxonomy): Eukaryota > Metazoa > Chordata > Mammalia > Perissodactyla > Equidae > Equus > Equus przewalskii. The sequence continues at coordinate 335,762 of NC_091847.1, forward strand.
TGCAAAATCTTTCTAATCGATGACATGAATCAAAATCTACAAGTTACAAACTGATTGCATAATATTTATTATACAAGAGTGTATATACTTATATACTTATATGTGATTGCATACACATTTTATACATATGTAAATTTCTGCTTATACTTTTTTATATCTCAAACTTCAATAATTTTCTTTAAATATTCTAGGCTCCTGTTTATGATCACTTTGGCATTACAGGTCATCCATTTGGGAAACAGTAAGAAGCATTTTATTTATAGTCTCTTAGTTTTTATTGTACATTTGTTTCTCAATCATTATCAGTCTCATATTTTCAATGTTTTTAAAAGGCTATCAAAGAGAGAAACATAAAGGCAGTAGAGAAGAAATCAACAACGCTACAGCTCAGAAGCTCCAGGAGAAAACACTCAATTCGACCTCGAACAACTTTAGGAAGGTGACCGGGAGCGCAGAGGGCTGGGGGCCGCAGGATTCACTTCCCTCCTCCCCAGCTGTCCAAGAGCGTAAGTCACCCTGCCGCCCACAACGCCTTTGCGGTCGTCTCAGTCAGTGGACTCCGAGTTCTGGATCTGAAAAAAACCTATGATAAGTAACGAGAAACCCAACAAGACAATATTTTATCATCTTCAAGTGATGATACACTATAAAATAAAAAATATTTCCTAGTGAGATGTTCTTTTACTCCGAAAAACATTTTACTATTTCATTGGTAAAACGTTGCATTTACTCTTAAATGGGTATTTTTCTGCAGGGCCAGAGAACTGTGATTTAAAGGTATTTAAAACAAATATCCCAACCCAAGATAATAGAAGATCCTTGCTGGGCTTATTTCAGACTCTCAGGCTCCAGACTCCACGTCCTCCCGGGGCGTCATGGCAGCCATGGGTGGTCCCCGGCCGGGAGGCCTGTCTTTAATCACTGTCACGGGAAATCACAGCCTGACTTTAACATGTGAAAGGAAGGAAAAAAGAAAACCCTACTCACAGGAGGCAGGGTTTCCCGTCGCGTTTTCAGGCTTGTTCCTGACCCGCCCGCATCCCTTGTAGTTTGGTTTTAATTCTTAAATTAACAAGCAGGGTTTTCCCGAACAAACACACTTAGCAGGGAGCTAATTTTATTGCCTCCTCGGGGAAATTTCGTTCGGCCTTCTTTGGGCGGGTGTAACGCAGACGGCTGCGCCCGGGTCGCGGAGCTGACGCCCAGGCGACCTTGCAGGGGCGCCCCCGCGGCCACGCTGCTGCAGGAACGGTGGCACCTGCGTGCTGGGCAGCTTCTGCGTGTGCCCCGCCCACTTCACCGGCCGCTACTGCGAGCACGACCAGAGGCACAGGTGGGCTGGGGGTGAGCCGGCTGGGACCGGGGGCACGGGGAGGGGCGCAGGCGGGCGGGAGTGAGAGCTGGGCGCGGCGGGTCGGCTCGGGGCTCAGAGCGCGGGGCTGGGGGTTGCGAGGCAAGGCGGGGCCAGGGGACGCTGGGTGGGGGGGCGCGGGGGCGGGGGGCACGGCGGGGCTGCAGACTGCGGGGCACAGCTGGAGATTGCGGGGCGCAGCGCGGGGCGTGGCGAGAGGCTTGGGGGCGGGGCGCGGGGCGTGGCGGGAGGCTGCGGGGCTCGGGGCACAGGGCGGGGCGGGAGGGGGTGGGGTGGGGCGGGGCGGGGCGCCGGGTGGGGCGGGAGATTGCGGGGCGCGGCAGGAGGCTGCGGGGCGGGGCATGGGGCGTGGGGCGGGGCGTGGGGCGGCCGCAGTATCGTAAGGCAGGGTGTTGGTGTCTTCAGCGAATGCGGCGCCCTAGTGCACGGAGCCTGGACCTTCCGCGGCTGCCGCCTCTGCAGGTGCGTCTTCGTGGCCCTGCACTGCCTCCCCAGCCAGACACCCGGCCGCTGTGGTAAGAGCACCTGTGATCGCAATCCACCGAGGCAGGCGGTTGCTGCTTTATACAGACCGATCCGTGGAGATCTACGGAATCTCTGTGACACCGAAATGAGCAAACTGGGTCGATCCATCACCCAAGAAAGTCACATTCCTTGTAAATCACATAGTGTATTATCATTATTATCATCATTTTAAATTTTATTCCTAAGTTTCCCATATCCCAATTGCAGGGTTTAAAGGTGATTTCCAGCGTCCTTAAGTGTCCTTGACAATGAGCAGAATTTGGGGAGCACACAAGCTGTTAAATAGAAGCAAGCCTGGCAGACAGGTTACTTGACGAAGTCTCCAGTCATTTCCCTGCACGGCGCCCCCACCCTCTCAGCTGTGAAGTGAGGAGGAACTGGAGCAGGACAGGCACAGGCGTGCTCGGCCAGGCACTGCCTTCCAGGGCCAACGGTCAACGTTCCCAGGGAAGAAAGGTGCCTTGTAACCACAGCTCAGGCCTGCCACACATATTAAGGGCCAGCTGGGTGTAGAGAGCACACAGGAGTGAACACTCATTTGTGAAACTTCTGAGCAGTCACCCACTCAAGGCTACTGTTTCACTTGTAAAACTCAGTGAGGAACAGGAATTTCCTGGGTCGGAAAACATGTTCTGCTCTGCTGCTGGATCATCACCTTGGGCAGGGTCCAGAGGCACACGCAGAGAAGGCACAGCATTTCAATCCCACGGCCTGCACCTTCTCCCCTCTTGAGGACGTCCTGGCTGGGACTCCAGCGAGGGGCAGTTAATGAAGGCACAGCCCTGGGTGGGGTTGCTGTGCAATGTGAAGTCAAAGCCCCTAAGTCCACTTTCCTGTCCCTCTCTCCACCTCAGTCAACCGTGGGCAAAACTCACAGTCGATGAGCACACTTAATGGTAGCACAGCCCTGAAACCCCGCTTGCCACCCTCCTGTCGGCTCTCAGGACTGCAGTGGTGGGGCAGCACCAGTGGGGTGCAGCTCTGCAAGCCCACTTCCTGCTGGTGGGGAGGGTAGTGGAAGAGGACACTGTGAATGCTCAGCTTTAAACTCGCCTTCCTGCACCTGCCTCCCTCCTCTGCACTCTTGGGTAGGATGAGCAGTCAAGGGGCATTCTTAATGAAGGTGCAGCCCTTCAGCCCACTTCCTGCCCCACCCTTCTGCTCAGCCAGCTCTGCGGGGTGCCAGCAGTGCCAGTAGGGGGAAGTATGACTATAGTATAATGTGTGTCACCTTTCCGGTACTCCCTCATGTGGACCACATTTCCCAAAGCCCGCCCTCTTCTGCTGGGCTGTGCGTTTGCTGGGCCTAGGCCCCTGATTCACTAGCTGCTCCTCCTATGCCTCAGAGAAGAGGACAAAATTAAGGAACAGGCATGAGAACTGCAGGTGGTCCCTGTGTAGTCCTACCGTTGAGCGCATTTCCCATCTGCCATTGTATCTCCCAGTGGCTGTGTGGGGAAGGGGCCAGCTGTGATCCTTTACAGTCTCTTGTGCAAGGCCAGCTTGGACTCCGAAGTAGCAGGTCAGGAACTAGGTTCCAGGATGTCTGTTCGTTATTTTACATCCTTGGAAACATCAAAGGCTGGGACTGTTGTCTGCCAAAGACAGTGACAGTGGCTGGAAAATGTGGCTTCTGCTCATCAAAGTTGACCAAAACAGTGCAGTCATCTTCCAGAGTAATTTGTCAGGTGCAGAAAGGGCAATAACACCTTTGTGCTCTTTGACCCGTTGATCCTGCTTCAGGGCACATGACGACAGTAGTGGCTGTGCTGACGTGGTTATGATGAGGTAAGGGTGATGATGATGATGATGATGGTAGTGGCAGCTGTGCTGATGCAGGTGTATGATGATGTGAGGATGACAAGGGGATGATGATGGCAGCTGTGCTGATGCAGGTGTATGATGATGTGAGGATGACGATGGTTATGATGATAACTGTCTTCGTTAGCTCTTAGTATACTTCAGGCACTTTAGACACTTTATCCCATTCAATTCTGATAACAAGCCTATGAAATAGGTGTTATTGTACCTTTGAGATCTGAGAAAACAGACTTAGAGTAGTTCACTACTACAGCTAGTAAACAAGGTCCAATTCTTTTTTTCTCAAGAGATAATCTAAATTGCTAATTTAGAAACAAGATGATATTTTATAATAACATTTAATATTTAAAAATATTTCAAATTAATATGCTATAGCATATTGATGTAAACATTGATATAATGATAATAGATAGTAGTATTAATCTGTGACTACCATTTACAGAGTACATAAGCGCATCTCTCAACTGTGTCAAACACTTTTTTTAATTGAGATATAGTTGACATATAACATATTCGTTTGAAGTGTACAACATAATGATTTGATATATGTATATATTGCAAAATGATCACCACAATAAATGTACTTAACCACCACCACACATAGTTATAAATTTTTTTTCTTGTGATGAGAACTTTTAAGATCTACTCTCTTAGCAACTTTCAAATATTCAGTACAGTACTATTAACTATGTTACCACCTACCATCGTAGGTTCTTTACCCGCCACACAAGAGGGGTCAAATAAAAACTGGAACACCAGGCTTATCGCAAGGAACGGGTTTTTATTTCAGATCATATCAGCCAAGAGACGAGAGTGAGCCCTCAAATTTGTCTCGTTTCATCTCATCTCCCCAAAAGAAGGGAGGTAGGGTTTTAAAGGTTGCAAGGAATGCAGCCGTTTGTAGGGAGGAGGGGAGCCTGTCGCCTTGCTGGTCCCTGCTTTCCCACTAGCCTTTGGCTGCTTGCAGGAAAGGGAGGAGTCTGTGACCTTGCAGGTTGCTGTACTTGGTTGTCTGCCTCCATGGTAGATGGTGGATTCTGGTGCCAGGAAGCGGAGGAGTAAGCAGGGAAAGGGGAGGAGTGTCTTAATTTTAACCCTATGTATGCTGGGTTTAATGCAGGGGAACTGATATCAGGGCCAGCATCATTAGGACTGCTTTGGGGAAAAGTTGGACCTTCTTTGCAAGATAGATGCAAGCAGTTTTGTTCTTTTGTATTTTAAGTCAAATCTTTTTGCCCCTGATTGCTAAATGACTTGGAATGGAACTCCCAGAAAGATCACCTTGGTCAGCTCATGGGCTAAATGAGAAAGCTGATGGGCTGTTTCTTTGTTAGGTTTAAAAACAATAAACCAGTTCTACATCTCTCCAAGTTCCAGATAAATCCCCTTGCTTCTGGCCTCATCGAAAGGAATATAAAAGCTAAAGGAGAGCACCTCTTCCTTGAGCTGAGTGCCCCGCAGCGGGGCTTGCTCTGTGCTCTGTGCAGCCCCTCCCGGGCGGTTGTTGCAGGTGCCGCAGAGCCCCACGGGCAAAGTCGAGTGAGGAGGCCAGGCAGAAAAGGTCCTTTATGGGAGCCGTTGCAGATATCTCTGTTTCACGCTCTTAAAGCAGGCTGGCGACAGTGTGCCTTATGTACTCTTGGGATTCTTTTTCCAGACCTGAAAGACTTTCTCGCCTCACGCTCTAATGGACGCAGCGCGCAGCACATGCTGAGTCTTCTCATCCTCCTGCTCGGCTTCTTCCTGCTGCGCATGCTCAGTGAGGGGGGAGACTGACCGCTAGCTGGGCCTGCGGGGTCCGCTGTTCCACGCCAGCACAGCCAGGCATCCCCAGCGCAGCTGGGCGAGGGTGGCACTCCGTGGGAAAGCCAGGACTGTGCATCCTCTTGATTTTCTATGTTGTCAGTCATAGATTTGTTTCCTTTCCTGTAATCTGAAGCATTAGATGAATATTTTTATTGTTTAATAAACATTTTCATGAAAGAGCTTTCCTCGCTTCCCTGGGCCTTATTTCCAAGGATGAGACAGACACGCAGGAATCAACACTGGAGGGTGGGGCGTCTTCAGCTCTAGGTCAGCTGGGATGGTTTCGGACTAGACTGAGAACGTGTCCCTACCTGGATAACAGCTCCTCTTTGAGTACCCCTTGGCCCCAGCACATAGATGCACCACAGATGTGGGGACACTTGATGTCATTCATTTGTTCCCTGTCAGTCTCCCCCACTGGCCTCTAAGGCCTTGGGAGGCAGGGACAGCGCCACACGTGTGTCCCTAGTACTGCTGCATTCTGGGTCTGGCAAAGATCAGCTGCCTGAAAATGCTCCATAGACAGAGAAGGAGAAGCAAGAGGGGGAGGGAGCCAAGACTGGAGCAGACAGCCTGGCACCTACCTCTTTTTCTCCAGCTTCCTCTACTAACTGTGCCTTTGTGATACCCTTTTCAGGGAATTAGCACTTCTTGGGATTATCACCAACATCTCCTTAAAAGGGGAAGATTCCACACAGCAGAACTGCTTGTAAAGGCTAGGCAGGGAGAGAATTCAGCCAGAACAGGTTACAACCTCAGGCCCCTTCTCATAGGATCCATCTTCTCTGACAGCCAGCCAGGCAGGCACAACTTACCCGTAGCAGGCCAGCTGCCAGATCTGAACCCTGATTGCAACCAAATATATATAAAGAACTTGGGAAAATTAAAGGGGTCTAAAGGGGCTGTCTTCCCACCAATCGCACAGCAGGTCCTGGAGAGGTGCTTGGGAGTCAGACGTTTCTAAGCTGGGTCTGTCAACTGTATTAGCTCTCTGCCGATTAATCACAGCCCTAGTGGACAGATGCCACAACTAGAAATCAGACTGGTGAAAACAAGAAGAATATTACAAATTATTCAGATAAACAAATAAATAAGAAAATATGACAGCCAAAAGGACTCTGGAATAGACAATACAGCTTGAATTAATAAATTGATCAAAATGTTATTTTATAAACCTTGCAGAATTTCATTTAAAATATGCAAAGTTGAATTCAATGGAAAAGCCCTCACAGGATTTATTGTCCATGTGCCGTAAAGCTGCATATAATGGAGTGCTTTTGTGGACAGAAAAGTGCCTTTCAATCAACACTGACATCTCCCTGCCCCCGGCAGTCACCTGGTGCCCGGCTGTGGACGTCCTGCAGTGGGGGGTGGTTTGAGGATCCTGGCTGCTAGAACACCACCCACATAGTGACTGGAGTTCTCAGTCTGAGCACTGGAATGGGCATTTTCAACTTTTTCAGCCATTTGCTATGAAAATATGAATTCAATGTAATATTCAAATGAGTGTTAAAGTAAAAGGAAGTAGAATTAAGTAAAGGGTTGACTTGGACTGTGGTTCATGAAAAAATAATTATTCAAGTTTTGAGGCAAACATTTCTAGGCAATAATGATTTTTTTATAGCAAAGTTGTCTGAATGGTTTCAAGTGCATTCTGAGCAGTGCCTTGTATTGCAGCTTAATTAGAGAAACAAACAAATGATGAACTTTGCAAATTTATCCTAAGAACTTGAATATGTTTATACTATGTGTAGCATGCTTACAAACTGCTGTCTTCTACACCTTTATACTAATGTGCAGTGTGCTGACAAACACAGGCAGATGAAATGACACCTGATCTTCTTTTCAGTAGCTGCATCCAGGAGATTGAACTGCAGGGACTGCTCCACATTTGAGAGGCTATGGCTGTGGCAAAAGGGAAAACAAGTCGTGTTCATGATGAGAAATATCTAGGATATAAACATGCATTTACATTTCAGGTAGAAAATTAGGAACCAGGATTATGGATCCTCCTAATAGAATAATTCCTGACTATAAGCAAGAAAACCAAATTAGCCATTTAATCTATTTACTTATCTATCTATCTATCTCTCCATCCATCCACATCCACCTACCTACCTACCTACCTACCTACCTAATTGAGGAAATGATGTGGGGTCGGTGAGGCGAGGAGTCGAAAGAAAGATTTCTTGGACTCTCAAGGTCTGGCAGTGGTGCTCTTTTATTTAGAGAATAGTACAGAATAGCATGGGGACAGGACCCATGGGCAGTGAAGAGCTATTGCTGCTGCTGCATGGGGACAGGACCCGTGGGCAGTCAGAGCTCCTGCTGCTGCCCCGACTTGAGAGTTAGGGCTAATTTTATAAGGCATGAGTATGCGACTTATTTTTACTGGAAAAAGAAAAGATGATGTAAAAAGTCATTAAATGATTTCAGTGCAGATGGGGTCTGGTTATTGTGCGGTCATATAACTTTAGATATGAATCTGGTCATATAGATCGGCATGTAGGTGAGGATGCCCTGGGCTTCTCTCCCTGGGGCAGCCCTAATTCATACCATAAAAATCCACCGGGTCATATAGTTTGGCATGTAGGCCAGGTCACCTTGGGCTTCTCTACCTGGGGCAGCCTTAATCCACATCAAAACCTTTACCTACCTAGTTCTGAGAAGAACATAAAATGTCATCCAGGAATTGTGAAAAGTGACCTGACAGCTTTTTCAGTAATGCTTGGAGAATTCAAGAGAAAAAGGTATTTTCCCTGTAAATGGCACCCAGGTGTCCAGAGAGAGCATTACAAAGTAGAAAATTCCCAGGAGACAAAAGAGGACCCTGGGCTCCTGGTTGGAGCCTTCACATAAATGTGTTACGTATCTAATCTGTCTCCTGCTATCAAGGAGAGCAGATGGAGACGGCTGTCCTATGTCACTCTCAGAGCTGGCCTGTCCCATGTCCCACGGAGGAGCCTGTTCACAGTTCTGGCTTTGCTCACCCTGACAGAGGGAGGGACCTCTCTGTGGAGAAAGCAATTAGAAACTGTCTCCATTCTGGATTGCTTTTAGAAGCCACTCTTTCCTTGCCAGTTTGTGTTCTCACTCAGTCTACCTTCACATATCCAGAAAAGTAGGATCTGTCACCAGAAGCTTTGTGTGCTCTCATAAGGGAGCCACTCAAGGGCACTGAAAGCAGGGACAGGGAAAGCCATAAGGGTTTGTACACATGGCTTCAACTTCCTGCCTGTTTGGCCCTTTCAACCCACTCCTGCATTAAGGTTTACTTCAGAGCTGGAGCAAATGTCTACGGGGAGGAGCCCTCTGGTGCCTTTTCAGCCAAATCACAGTTTCCTCCTGGCCTGAAGCTGAAAAGCAGCTGACTTTTCTTGGCTGGGAGCTTTCAAAAGCAGCCTGTGAATGTATTTCCAATTTCTGCTGTCTGCAAAAGCCACTATGGCACATGTAGCTTTATATCACACAGGCAATAGGTCTGTGACTGACCTTCCTATTCAATTTAGCTTTGAATATTTAAAATTAAGTTCTGTAAAAGCTTTATAGAACTCATTTCTCATTTCACCTGGGCTGTCTGCTACTGGGAAAAAAAATGAGGGGTGGGGTATGCTCCAGATAGAGCTGCTGGACGTGCCACTGACCTCTTGACTAGCAGCTGGACCCCTACAGGACCCCAGCTGATGCGGGCTCGGTGAGTCGAGGAGTCGAAAGAAAGATTTCTTGGACTCTCAAGGTCTGGCAGTAGTGCTCTCTTATTCAGAGAATAGTACAGAATAGCTTGGGGACAGGACCCATGGTCAGTAAGAACTGCAAAAATGGGTTGAGGGTAGGGCTAAATTTATAAGGCATAGGTATGTGAGTTATTTCTTTACAAGACAAAGGAAAGAATATGTAAAAAAAAAAAAGTCGTTAAAATGGTATCAGTGCAGGTGGGGTCTGGTTATTGGGTGGTACTATAACTTTAGATAAGAATCAGATCAGATTAAGTAAATGGCTGAAGCCACCACCTTAAATATTATCTTCAGCTAAAGACAAAGGAGGATGTTGGTGGTGGGGGAGTCAGTTACATGAGGTTACCAGACAAGCACAGTAAACAAGAGTAAGATTATTATGCAGACTTAAGTCCTTGCCTTCCCCATTAAGAGTTTCTAGAGATAAGTTCATCCCCCCTTCCTCCTGGTGCAGAGAGGGAGACACCCCCACAGATGGAGACTTCCTTCACAAATGCAAATGTCTCTCAACAAAGGGCAAGCAAATTCCACCCTTCAGAGTTTCCTTCCCATCTGCAGTTTTTAAAAGTAATCAGCCCAAAATAATCCTCATCATAAACCCCCCCGAACCCATTTGGCCCCAAAATCTTTTGGGGATATGGACGATGGTCAGTCTTCTGTAACTGCTTCTGGCTGTACAAGGTCATAGAGCTGTCCCTAAATGGGGCCATAGGTACAGGTAGGAGGTTCAGTGGACCAGAAGTTTCATCTGTGGAGTCCAAGGCTGACAAGGTATACAGATCCTCTGGAGATGAGAGAATCATTTGATGAGAGGTGTGCAGGAGGTGAAACTTTGTTGACACACAGAAGACAAACAACAAAATAGACAACAAATTATAATAAGAAATACAAGCAATATGATTAACCCAATGAATTAAGTTTTGATAATAGTCCAGAAACCTGGTCCTGACCAAGAGTTCAGCCAATCATTTAGAGATAGGGTAGGTCAGATGTGGATTTAATTTGGTGGCTCATATCAGATAGGAAGCCAGAGATATTTTGATGGTAGTCAGGAATATAGACACAACATTTGGTTTTTATAATGGCACAAGTGCCCACTGTGCTGCTGTCAAGATATCCATTGCCATTCGGTTTGGAGGACTGCCTTGTGTATTTGGGATACTTCTAAATCAAGCAGCGAATGGCTATGTTGTGTATCATTTAATGCCTTCATAGTAAATTTGTTTAGAGCTTCTGTGTGCCAGATGACACTTTCAATTCCTAAGTGGTGAAGGAAATTGGGTCAAGGTGATCATACCAGTGGAAGACAGAGCAAGTCCAACATTGTCTTAGGTTGGGTAGGTTAGCAGGGGAAGATATGGTAAATGTGGTTTTACCTTATATTCAGACAAAGCCTAGGGTGCATCGTCCAAGCCATCCAGTGGCAGCCAAGGCCATAAGTTGCAGCCACATAGCCACTGAGTGCCATTAGGGGCTAACCAATGTGTGCTGGGCCGTCTATCCCAGTCAGTCCCAAACCAATCAGTATTTTTTAAGGCTATGATAAGAGACTTTACCTTAGAAACTCATTGTTTATGATCCACCTGTGACAAGGCAAATCTAGTTAGTATTTGGGCAGTAGAGTTGAAGGAAAAGGTTTGATTGTGGACAGGGAACTCCCAGGTATTAGAGATGGATGGCCACAAGGAGACATTATGATTAGTAATAGATGAATCTCGTAGAAGAGAAGAGCTGGAATCTAATATCCATGCATGCGTACTATAGCTTCTACTGAAACATCATCTTTCTGTCTAAAATCAGCTCATTTTTACAAAAGATAGCCAAATTAAGATTAACTGGTTTCAAAATAAGTGTAGTTTCAATACAGCTTGGTCCAGTTATTTACATAAGTGCAGCAAGAATAGCGATTGATTATACAGGCTCTTTTAAATCTGCTTTGCTGGAATTTTTTAATGAGGAATCTCAGATTGAACTGTAAAGGCCTCTTGAGGCCAGAAAAGCCAAGTCAAGGACTTGCCGTCAGATTTTGTCTGCAGTACTTACAGATTTGGGTAGATTCCTCTCTTCTAGAGGTCCCCCCAAAATATTGGTTCCTTGCACCTGCCAGATAAGTGAGCTTCCTTACTTACCAGGTAAGATTGCCAGAATCGCTGTAAACAAGGTACCAGGCCAATATTTCCAAGTGGCTTTATTCTAGAAAGTCCAGTCTTCCCTTCATGAGATATGGTCATCATTTAAAGCTATTATTTTGGTGATGAATTTCTAACAAACATGAGCTTATTTGACTAGTAAACCCAGGCTCCATGCCTGCATTATATGCAAATACCAACAACTCTGACAAGACTGGTTTAATCAAACCAACAAACTTAAACAAGCTTTCATTTACCAAAGGTTAATTCACATCACGTTAACTTGAAAGACATTGGGTTAATTTCTACTACATTTAGAATTTACGTAAGTGCTTACTTCAAGCCAATTAAACAGAGCTCTTGATTTTGGCCATACTATCCAGAGGTGAAATACCACACACATATAACATACATATAGACACACATAGACAGAATCTCCACAGCTATTGTTTTAAAAATTACTGCCATGAATAAGGTAGCGTAATACAAAGCTCACCAGTTATGAATCCAAACTTTGTTTTGAGACTTTTTACCAATATTTGTGGAGAAGACACTCAAGATGCTAGATTTTTTTTGGCAAGGGCACGCTTATGGCCATTTTTTCCTTTGTCCCTCTTTTTTTTTTAAATTTAGTCTTAGGAATTAGTGATGGGCTAGGTAGTCCCCAGAGGATTTGCAAGCTCTTTGAGATAAGGGAAATGGGTGAAACCTGAACACTTCTAGAGATAATTTTCCAGCTTTGCAAAGATTTTCCAAGGACAGTTGCTCTTGATTTCTCAGAAACTGGGTTGTAACTCTAACTCAAATGACATTATAGGTTGATCTACCTATCCAACTGCATCATAAAGGCACAGAGAAACCCTTCAAGTTTTCTCCCAGCTGGAGTTTCTGGGGCATAACCCATCCAATTGAAAGTGTTTCTAATTAGTTAGAATGCACCCAAGCAGTGAGTCTCCAGGGATGCTTTGGGCGTTCCCCATGGCAGTAAAGCTGGTGTCCAACTGACAGTGGACTGGAGAAGGGTGCAGAGTCCGATTGTGGGTGTCACCATAGTTAGAAGATTTAGCCAAGTCCCACTCAGCCTGGGCACTTAGTCCCTGAGCCAGCACAAGGGGAGCCAGGGAAGCATGAAGCAAAGGCTGACTGGGGGCCGGGGCTCCTTGTGCCCGGGGTTGATAGTTAAGTCCCTGGCAAAAGCATTTCAAGCTTTCAATTTTACAGATGGTCCAGGTTCTGCTTAGGTCCAGCCTGAACTTAACTTCCACTTGGTGACAACAGAGGAGGTGATGAGCAAAACAGACAAAGAAAGGAAAAGAAGAGATCATACCTCACCCTCATGGCCTCTTCCAGAGGGTTATCAAGATAAGAGTCACACAACAGTTCCCATGCCAAGGCAGGCAACCCCAGCAGGACAGTTCACAGAATGAATCACAGGTTTCCTATCCTCATAACTGACTCAGTAGGTGACTAAAATGCTCAATGAGTCAACTGCCAAGAGAGGGCATCCCACTTGGGGTCACCGGGGTGATCAGGCCTGGAAACCCAAAGTTGGGGCTCCCAGGGGTGGAGCCTTTTACTCATTTAAAGATTTCTTTGTTTTTCAGTTGCAAAGCTCGAAAGAAGACCAAAATGGTCAATGTAACTCTAAGAGAGATGAAAGAAAAGGGTCCATTACCTTGAAAATCCCACCTGAACCTAGGGCAGTGTCCTACCCATTGTTCCTCCTGTGGGGTTCCTATAGCAAGGGGTGATGGGGGCGTCCCTCAGCATTGCATCCCTTGTATACCCTCTGTATTTTGCCTAGCAGTAATAGGTGCCTGGTGAATGGTCCCTAAGATAAGAGAAGAACATTAAAAGAGACGAAAGAAAAGGATCCATTACCTTGAAATCCCCCCAGTGGGATTCCTATAGCAAGAGATGATGAGGGCATCCCCCTGCATCACATCCCTTGTATATCTTCCCTATTATGCCTGGCAGTAATAGGTGCCTGGTGAATGGTCCCAGAGATAAAAGAATAGAGAAAAACAGGGAGGAATTTTCCACCAGTCTGGGGGACATTCTACCTAATTGCATCCTGGAGCCATTCTCTCAAGAAGGGGTTCCCATACTCAACCAAAGGTTAGAGTTTGGTACTTTCCTTGAACTGGAGTCCCGATTGGGACTTTCCCACGGTTTGGAGTATGGTCAGGAGCCATAGGGAGGGATACCAATCCAGCCTTAGGAAAAGAAACCTGCCACAGGAGTCTTGGAGATTGGCGACCGTCCTAATGACTTAAGCAGTTGACCCATGCTCATATAAAATCTATATGTTAGAGATAGGATTAGGAAGGAATGGATTGATTCATTCTTCATCACCCTGAGGCTTAAGGTACTGATTCTCTTCAAGCTGAATGCCATGATTTGCCCCATAGCGTAGCCATGGGCAGCAAATGTGGATCCAAACAGCTGTCCGAGAAAGTTCCCAATGGAGAAGTGAATTTAGATCCATCCTTGAAAAGAGAAAGGGACAAGGAAGAAAAGGGCACTTACCAGAACTTAAGCTCACAAGCCGATGAAGCAAGATACCTGGTAGGGCCACCGGAAGAAGCAATGTGGGCTCAGCAAGCCAAGGAGTGGAAAGAAAGATTTCTTGGACTCTCAAGGTCTGCAGTAGTGCTCTCTTATTCAGAGAATAGTATGGAATAGCATGGGGACAGGACCCATGGGCAGTAAGAGCTACAAACATGGGTTGTGGGTAGGGCTAAATTTAAGGCATAGGTATGTGAGTTATCTCTTTACAAGGCAAAGGAAAGAATATGTAAAAAAGTTGTTAAAATGCTATCAGTGCAGGTGGGGTCTGGTTATTGGGTGGTACTATAACTTTAGATAAGAATCAGACCGGATTAAGTCAGGATGTCCTATGCTTCCCGGAGGATGTTGGTGGTGGGGGAGTCAGTTACATGAGGTTACCAGACAAGCACAGTAAACAAGGGCAAGATCACTATGCAGACTTAAGTCCTTGCTGTCCCTATTAAGAATTTCTAGAGATAAGTTCATCCCCCCTTCCTCCTGGTACAGAGAGGGAGACACCCCCACAGATGGAGATCTCCCTTACAAATGTAAATGTCTCCCAACAAAGGGCAAGCAAATTCCACTACTCAGAGCCTCCTTCCAGTTTTTAAAAGTAACCAACCCTTGGGGCCAGCTTGGTGGCCCAGCGATTAAGTGCGCACATCGCTTCTTGGTGGCCCGGGGCTTGCTAGCTCGGATCCCCGGTGCAGGCAAGGGACCACGTGGCAAAAGCCATGCTGTGGTAGGTGTCCCACGTATAAAGTGGAGAAAGATGATCATGGATGTTAGCTCAGGGCCAGTCTTCCTAAGCAAAAAGAGGAGGATTGGTGGTAGTTAGCTCAGGGCTAATCTTCCAACCAAAAAAAAAGTAACCAGCCCAAAATAATCTTCATCACAGCTAGACCCTGTGGAAGTTCGTAGCCACAGAGATGTCTGAATTTCCAGCAGCTGAACACCTCCATGCTGAGTGAGAGATGTCTGCAGCACTTCCACTGGGGTTTATACACTGATGTGCAAGCAAATGTTTAACAACCAACACTCCAGAAAAAAATTATATATATAATTACTATAAATATATTTATAATTATATATAATATATATCAGTTTATTATAAGTATATATAGTTTATTATATATAAAGTAATATAGCAGAATTTGCAACTGATAGTAAACTATGTAATACTCTGTTGTAAATTCCATGTAGTCAATATGCTTTTGCTGAGTTTTACTAAATTTTACATCCATACCCAACCTATGGTTGTGATTCGATTATAATTTTTTTTCGTCTTCCCAAAGCACCCCCAGTACATAGCTGTTTATTCTAGTTGTATGTCCTTCTAGTTCTGCTATGTGATACGCCACCTCAGCATGGCTTAATGAGCGGTGGTAGGGCCACACCCAGGATCTGAACTGGTGAAACCCTGGCCCTGAAGCAGAGCACATGAATGTAACCACTTGGTCATGAGGCAGCCCCTTGATTATAATTTGACAAATGGTGCTATATCCTAATTCACTGACTCTTTCTCCAAAAAATTTATTGTCATTAAATCTGATATGTGACTTACTATGAAACTATTTCCAATCCTCTTATGTTAATTCACTGAAATCTCTTTGAACTTTGGCACTACATATGTGAAAACTTCACTTGTTTGTTGACATGAGTGACTTCTTTGCTGTTTTGAAATGTACCCAGGATTTGTTTTAATCAGGAATGGTAAGATACAGACACAGAAATGACTGCTATGAAGGAAGAAGTTTATACTTACAGATCCCTAGAAACAGGAGGCATGTAATGCCATATGAGACCACAGGGGAAGCCCCAGGCCAGTCAGAGGAGAGCAGAGTGAGGTGAAAATGTAGGCAAAGCCTTTACTGTGGTTTCCATGGGAAGGAATGGGCAAGGCAAGGGGAGAAGGCTCAGGTAGCTAGTTTGAAGAATTTCAGCAGGCTCTGGGCAGAGAAGCTGTCCTTAATTGTCTGGTACATGCTCCCCTCACTCCTCTGCCTTCTAACCACCCCTGGTGCTTCCCCATGTGGCCCTGCATGGCATGGTGTGCCTGGCCTCTTGAAATCTGTGAGTATAATAAGCTATCTTTTCAATGGCCTTGCCATACCTAAATAGTACAACCTACATCTTAAAACAAATAGGCAAGAGCTCTTCATACATTGGAACTATAATGGACTAAAGAACTGGTTAAGCATTGGTACTGGGTCATCATCGCTAAAGCTCCTACCAATGCTGGCATGATAACTTTATATCCTGCGTTGACTGAGCTTCCACAAAGGCCAGTCCTACTATGCGTGGCCCAGAGGTCTAGACAAGGATGGTGAATAACAAGCATCTACTTGGACTCCAAACATCGTCTCGAGGGAGGCCTTTTGCTGCTTGGGCCTCTGGAGTTTATCATATGCCAAGGGATAGCTCAATGAACCTGGAGGAAAAAATCCCATCACCACTCAAGAAAATGTTCACAGGGTTATAAATGGAAAAAAACCATATTTCAGAACTACTATTATTAAGCCAATAACTTTGTCTAATAATAAACTCACCTCTGCACAGACTTTTACATTTCCCTCATGGCATTTGATTGATCACAATAAATGAAGAGCTGCCATAACTGTTTTTGTTTGACCTATGAGGAAACATAGGCTTGAGGAGGCAGATGAACTGGGCAGGTCATACAGCAAACAAATGAGAAACTGGGTACTGTCATTTCCGTGTCTTGATGGCAAAGCCTAAATACCTTCTCTCAACATCTCTACTGCCTGGAAGAGACTGTAAATTTGTACTACGAGTTTGGCCTTAATTATGATTTTAATCCTTGTTCCAGAGCCTCCTCGTGTGGGGTGCTTGAGAGCCCTGAGACTGCAGTAACCCCAGTCCTTGCTCCCTCAAATCCTTTTAGCATCAAATGGCTATTTCCCCTACTGATGCTTCATTCCTGCCCCTTCCCTCATTCCCAAACCCTTTTGATTACAGACAGCTTCAGAGTTAATCGTTCACAGTCCTGAAAGCTCGGAGCATGGAGCAGGGCCCCTCCCTTCACAGTCGGCCTCTCAGGTTGCTGGCGGTGGGCCGCAAGGTCTGGATCTGCCCTGGGCACTCCTCACAAGGCAGCTTCCCGCCTCAGCTGGCTCTGGACACGAATCATCGTTTTCTTCCTTCCAGCTGTCAACTCTGATCCAGCAGAAGTCTGGTTCCAGAAATTCTCTTGTCATGGAGCTGAGAGAAAGGGTTGAAAAGAACAAGGAGACGACGAATCAGAGGGCGTGTGCTTGCAGAACAGCAAGAGGGAGAGGGGAAGGCAAATAAGTTACTTCCTAATGATCTTTTGGCATTTCAGGAAAACCAACAAAACCAAGAAGAGCACTGGGCTGGCCACTATTGTTTGTGACCACACAAGGGAAGACAGTAAGAGGATGGTAAAATCAGTGCTGGCAAGTGACGGATGCCCTGAGAACATCCTCCCAGGGAACAGGCCTGTTTCACAGAAGGCCCTAAGGTTGCTTGGCCTGGCCTGCCAGTGACTCTGTCACCCAGCAGAGGCCTGCTGCCTGGTGTGCGTGGAAGCCAATTCCATAGCACCGGCTTTGGAGAAAAGAAAATGTTTTATTGCAAAGTTGACCAACGAGGAGACAGGAATCTCCCTGTCTGTCTCTCTGATCCAAGGTTTGGGGCAAAACTTAAGGAATTAGGGGCTACTAAGCTCAGCCGGGCCTGTGTAAGCTGATTGGCTAGTCTCAAATCAGTCCGTACATGGTAATCAATCTGCTGGAAGCCAGATTTTCCTTATTGAAGGACTTCACGCTTCATAAAGGGCTCAGGTGGAACATTTCTGAAGATTCTTGGTTCTGGGGTCCTCCTGGGGCTATGGGTCCCCACCTGGCACATGTGCAGTGCTGCTTTGGTTATTGAGCAAGGTTTGATTAACCAACAACCTGTTTTAAGGAAGCAAAACTAGTTTAAGCTGGTCAATGTTTGATGTGCTGTTTCAGCTCCTTAATTAGGAGGAGAAGGTCGCAGGGTTCCTGCAGGACCACCATCACATGACTTCATGTTCACTGTATTGCTTGTGAAGAGTGCTGATTGCCCTGCAGGACCCAACCTTACCCTCCCAAACCATTAAGGTCAATGGGGAGCATCCCCAGTTAAGTACCAGGTGTAGGGAGACAGTGTGGGGTGGCCCAGACCTCCCTTGCTGCAGGCCTCCTGGGAAAAGGGTGAGGAGCAGAAGCACCCCAGAATCCCTCCCAGGCAACAGGACAGCCCACCCGGTCCAGCTTTGTAGGATGCAAGGCTTGGGAGTGGCCCAAACCGTGGGGTCCCACAGCCCTGTGGACCACATGACATCATTTCCCCAAAGCTGAGGTTCTATAGATTTTTTCATAGGTATATAAAAATCAAACAAAACGCAGAAACCTGATGGAAAGTCAGTGCAATGCTAACTTGAGATATGTTTAAAGGGTAGGAGTACAAGTTGCTTATGTTGCTTTCATTTATTTTCCAATTTTATAAATAAAATAAATATAACTGGATATTTTACATTTTAAAAAGCAGCATTTTCTCTAACCTTTCCACATCGAAATATACTTACGCCATAGAATATATGTTTTTATTACCACAGCATAATAGTTTTTTAAAATTGAAAGGCATGGGCAAGGTTGGGTAGTTGTGCTAAAAAGAAAAATGCTTATGAGGGAAAAGGGAAACCCTACAGGAGCCTGCCCATCGTCCAGCACGGATCTCATAACAGCATTGTATTGAGTGGAGGGTGCAGGGGAGACAGGGTTGTCCTTCCACTCCTGTCCCAGGAGACCTGAGGCCACTTGCTCCTCACTCAGCCCAGGTGTGCAGGACTCGGACTTTTCATCCCTGGAGACCTGAGGTCTTCCCCTTTCCTCTGCGTCGTTTCACTCTCCCGGGCGCTTGTGCCCTGAGGCTGCCCTGCCGATCATCCAGATCACTCTGTGTCCCGCCGGATGACACCCTCAGCACAGAGCAGTAAACAGGCCTCAGTACCCTGTGAATCCGACCCGTGGGGATGCCAGGGGTCAAGGTCATCTCCTCAGGGCCTGCAGACCCTTCTGGATCCCACATACCCACCCCGGTGAGCCCCTCTTCCATCCCTTGCTGTGCCTTCCTATGGATTTCAGCACCTGCGTTTGGGTTGCAAATTGTGGAACTGCCACTTGTGAGGGTGACCAAAGGCCTCAGCCTGGGCCTCAGCGGGGCTGCAGCTTGTCCAGTCCTGGAGGGTTCCCTCAGCCAAGAGGCCAGCAGGAGCTGTGCACACGCCTCCCTGAAGGCCTCTCTCCCAAGTCAGCAAACGTGGCTCCAGGTGTTCAGTCTCTGAACTGTATGGATTTAGACTTGGTTTTGGTGATATTCTTCACATTTAATGTTGGAAGTGTGTACATTAAACAACCTTTATTACCAATTGCTTTAAAAATATTTTTAAATAAAAGAAGAAGAGTCCAAAACAAAGATAGCTCTTAATAAGTTATGATGAGGCAATTACCCTAGTGACCACCACTGAGGTGTGGACGTAAATAATCCATAACCAATCTACAAGAGAAATTTCACGTGAGTTTATTCTGAGCCAAATGTGAGGACTAGCTTAGCCTGGGGCCTTCCTTCCCCAAGGAAGGAAGGGCACCAAAGAAGTGGGGTGCACAGGGTGATTATATCCCCTCAAAGAACATGTGTCACATATGATTGAGATGTCCCTTTTGCAATAGTCAGGAGACTGCTCTGTCGGCACAGCGATTGATGGACTCAGCAAGTAGCTGGTCTGCTGTCTTGAGTTGGGTGGTCACAGGCGAGCATAGCAACCAATCCTTAACCTAGGGAGAGGTGCTCATCCTTAAGGAAATGCCAATGTAAGGGAGGTTGTGCCTTTATCTTGAGGCCATTTGTTCTTGTCTTTGGGACACAGCAAAAGTTTAAAGCAGATATACGTTGCATGCTGAACGGCCATGGCAGGCCCTTTTGGAAAAACAAAGTCAGGCCGAATGAAGTTTACATCAAATGGCTTCCTCATATACTCCAATACATCCTATTGCTTGCCATTTTTATTTGCCAGAGAGCATCCTGTCTCACACACACTTCGTTGGACAAAGTTGTTGCAGATTTAGTGTATGCCACCTGTCTTATGTCCTTTCTGGGCATGTCATGGTCTTCAGTGCGATCGTTCCTCTTTGAGGGATCCTGGGAACAATATCACCTGAGGTTCTGCAGGATGATTTGCATGTCAATATTTCTCTGTCTGTAAATCAGTGTTTCTACCTATGAAATCCATGGCTCACAGCTTATTTCCCTAGGTGTCTTTAAATATGTTACTCTGTTTTCTTCTGACGCAGAATATTGCCCTCAGAAATGTTCACAAGATCCTGACGTTTTTTCCTTTAGGTATCATTTGCTCTTATTTTCCTAGATGCCCAAGGACTTCTCCTTTTCTTGAAAGTCTAATAATTCCGTAATCTTATAGAATGTGTCTTGCCACTGGTCACTCTGAGTCAGTGCTCAGAGCGCTCTGTGGATATCAGCTTGAGAGCATTTCCCTATTTCCAGGAAAGTTTTCTGAATTATAACTTTTAATCTTCATTTTGTGTCTCTGCTTTGGTTTTCTCTTTCAGGCATTCCAATTATTCATCTTCTATGCTTATCTTCCAATTTTGACACTTTTCTCAAATCTCTGTAAGCTCTTGTTAGCTTCCTCCTCAGCGCCCCTTCTCCTCGGCGCTGTCTGCTGCTCCACTTCTGCTTCTTCACACTTCATTAGGAAGGAATTTCTCAATTTTTTTCATATCCTTTCCTAAGGTCTGTTCTTTTATTTCTGAGTTTTTCTAATTCTAGTTTGTGATATCATTTAATATGTTATAGCATTTCCTAATGCCTTTTGCTTCATTTTCGGAAAAAGGACATTTTGGAAAAAGGTTCATGAAATACATCAAAAAGTAGTCCTTTCATTTTCTGGAGTGGCATCATTCTGAAATTACTCCCCTCTTCCCCCTTTAGAACTGTTGAAGCCAGGCGCCTGAGGGTTCCCATAGACGCGCTGTAAGCGCAGGATGGCCTTTGACCTTGTTCCCAGCACAGACGTAGATGAATCTTGTTAGTTTGCTGTTTTCTTGTTTAACTTGAGGGGTGACCTGGGTCAGAGGATTTGTGAGCTTGTTTTGCAGGAGAAAGAGAATGCCTTCAGGGAGGTTGCCTTCACAGATGGCTGGCCCCAAGCAGCCTTTGCAGATTGCCCAGGGGCTTACAGGGAGTGACCCCTTTGTTTCTCTGAACCTCCTCCTGCCAAGCCCCTTAGCCCTAGAAAATTCCCTTGCGTTTTTGCTCTGGTGAAGGCAGACATGAGTGAACCCACGCTCCCGCCTTCTTGTCTTGGCCAACTCGAATGGGGCGTTTCTCTGTCTCAGCACCTGTGTCTCAGTGTTGGGCTCGCTGTGCTTCAGGCACAAGAACTTGAGATTAAGAGGTTCGGTATCACTATTGCCTGGGATTCAACATCAATATTTTGCTGTGACTAAATTTTATATGAGATTTGTTTTCTTGAATTCGTAGAAAGCAGTATGACTTAAATAGCTTTTCCAACCTCAGAGCTCTCCCCTGTTGTTGCTGAAATGCTCAGACGTGTGGTGGCTCTCTGTGGGCCTTTCCTTAGCTCTGCTCTCTGTCCTCTGTCTCAGGCTCTGGTCTCAGTGCCTCTGCTGCACTGCCCTTCTCTCCTCGATGCTGTTCTCTAACACAGGGAGCAACTTGTGCAGCTTAGAAGGAACAGCTGCCGCCGTCTTCCTAAAATCTGCAGTTATATATTTTCAGATTCATTTAGCTTCAAAGTTATTTTCGATTACATACATATTTGAAAATTATTTCATTTCTGAATTACTTTTTTAACTTTTTTAATAAGAATTCTTTTGTTTTATTGAGGTCACATTAGTTTATAACATTATATAAATTTCAGGTGTACATCATCATATTTCGACTTCTGTATAGACTGCATCATGTTCACCACCAGAAGTCTAGTTGCCATGGTATTTTATTCTTATAATTATTGATTTTTAGTTTTTATTATTTATTTTAGTCATGGATTTTCTTTGACTTTTGTTTTTTATATTTGAGTCATTTGATTTTTGAGTTGTTAATTTTCATCTCATTTCTTTCTTTATTTACTTTTTAATTATGATAGATTATTTAGCAAACACAGTCTTCTCTGTGTTAGGTTTTTGGAAAAAGTAAATAAGATGAGGATCCCAGCCCAAAGAAGTTCACAGTCTTGGGCAAACTCAAATATATTACAGTGTCATAAGTGTTGTTAAAAAAGTATACAAAGGACATTCTCTGGGGTGACCAGCTCTTCCTAGGGTAGCTGATGAAGACTTCCTGTAAGAGGTGGCGTTGGGCTCTCCAAACAAAGAATAAGGGAAGGACATTTTGTGCAAGTGCAACGTCTGAAGGTTATCATTGTGTTTATTTTAGGTTCATCTATTTTCAGAGGGATTTGGTTTTTATCATGGAAATTTATTTTTAGTTTTTAGGTGGTTCTTTTTCATTTCTTGCTCTTTAGATTCCTAGTCGTGTAGGTTTAGAATCATGTCTAACTGGGCCCACAGCTTTATCAGCAAATGGCTTTTGCTATTATCAGACACAGACACCAGGCTCCCCCAGGGGAACTTGTGTATGTCACAGGGCCCCCAAGTGCTTGTCCCCGCTACATGTAAAAGCACTGCTTTGGTAATATCCTCGAAAAAGGAAGAACTCTTTAAATTTTCTTTACTTATTTTTTTAACAATTAAGTGCACATAAAAAACATGTCTGCCACATTATACCATGAATCCGATGACTGAGCATCTAGAAAACACACACCTAAGCTAAGAATAATGTGACTCAAAACACAAAAATGTTAATCTCCTACGAATGCATGGGCTCTTGCTCCAGGACTTCAGAAATGTGCTCCTAGGCTTGCTGTGCCCGGGGAGGCCCTGCGGCTCACTGGAGTGGGCTGTCAGTGCGGGAAGTCACTGAATCAGGTCACAGCTGCCCCCAAAGCACCTTCTCGTGACATCTCTCTTCACCAAAAGAAAAGAACTGCTGCATGCGAGGGCCTTCAAGACCTGGCCCCTGCAGCCCTGCCCAGAATCTTCCAGTAAAGGCTGGCTTAATTCATGGATGATGGAGTGTGTGCCATGGTAGATGAGCACTGAGCCAGTGTGACTGTGTCCCTTGGGCAACTGTGAGCATATTCTTCACCATTCTGGGCCTAGGCAGAGCTCGCTGGTAAAACTCTTGGTCTGAGTCACTTAGTGACTGATCAGCATTTACAAGCTTTGTGCTTGTCCTACACTTGCTTTCCTAATGGTGAGCAGAAGGCCCTGATTGCCCCAAGGGCAGGCAGAACCAGAAACAAGAATATCAAGTCAGAATATTGGAGAAGCGCTATGAGCAGGGGATGTGTAGCCAAGGGCTCAGGCGGTGTATACTGGGGGAGAGGCGGTGATGGCCAAGGTTCCCACCCAGGCGGAGTCCTGAGAAGTGGCAAGAGGAGGGCTGCGGCACAGACTACCTTCAAATGTGCACTCCAGTGGCTGTGGGATCAGAGTCTTTCCCTGGTTATTGAGGAAGGCAGCAAGTAGGACAGGAAGGCAGGCCCAGCTTTGCAGGCATGTGGCACAGCAATGCTTATCTTTGAGCTTGTGTTCTTTGACCAAGCCTCTGTGTGAGGACAGGAGTGGACACGCTCCAGGTGGGCACGTGCACCTGGGGGCTCAGGCCTGCAGGCACAGCAGGCCGTGGGAAATGTGCAGTGGAGCAGTTGGCCTGATCCAGTTAGATTCGGGCTCCTCTGCAGGGATGGTTTTTGAAGTGAACGTTTCAGATTTATCCTGACCCCAGGAGGGCCCTTCTTAGCTGTCTCTCTCCCTGGTTCTCTCTGGTTAACCAGCTGGCCTGATAAAAGTTATTTTTTATTTCTAATGAATCTACAAGTCTCCTCTTAATTGCTTTTTACCACAAGCTTCTTTACTTTTGAGGAGCTCTTCAGCTTTAACTTCTCCACATTCTGTTGTGCGTAAAGTCAGCTCCTTTGGGAAGAGCTTCAGATCTCTGTTGTATGCCCTGCTTCTCTCCCCGGAGAGAATCTCTGAGCAAGAGCTCTGGAGCTGAGGGTAGGGACAGGCACACTTCTCTGTCACCCTGCGTTAGGAGCTCAGCGCTCCATGATGTAGGCGGTAGAGCCGGTGGGAGCCTCAGGTCCTCCTGACCTGCCAATCCTGGCAGGGATGCTTTGCTTCACAGGCCAGGCCAAGGACAGCGGGGGCTCCCATGTTCTCAGTGCGCCACACCCAAGGCAGAGCCTTTGGCCAGAGTAGGAGCTGGGTGTACGAAAGAGCCCCAATCTCATGGCCACACTTGCCCCGAGCTTTCCCTCTGCAACAGGCAGCTGGGGGCAGGATGAGAAGTGCTGACATCCTGCCCCTCCCAAGAGGATGCTGTGACTAGGAGCTGGAGAGAAAGGGAGCCCTATGTCCTCACTGCAGCCAACTGGAGTGCACTTTCTGTCATGGTGGGCGGGGATGGGGAGGAAGCAGGCTGCAGGTCAAATACCACAGACTTGCTAGTCTTACCAAGTTTTTGTAGATTTCCTTGAATAATTTTTCTCCATTTGCTATATACCCATAGGACCATTTCTGGAGACTTCAATTTCTTTTAAATAATCTGCACAGTTTCCCTAGAGAGTTGGTCCACAGAGCCATGCTGGAAGTGGCACTCCTAGCCAGTAGTTTGGAGGTCATTTGCTATTCAGTAAAAGCTAATAGATACAGCGTAATAAGTACCAGTACTTTATAATTTTGGGCATTTACCAAGTCTGAAATCTTTGTCCATTTCTGCTTTCTCTTACTTCTTCTGGTTCTTATTTAAGGAGTTTTGTTTCCTTTTGTGATTGGTTATGTTTGACCACATGCTGGTTATTATTCTTGAAAAAATTAAGGATGAGGATTTCCTCACACCAAGAAGGAGGGTCCCACCCTCTAGAGCAGCACTGCATTTGTCCTTGCCAGGATCCTGGAGCCCCGTCAGTCACAGGCCACCTCAAACCAGACTCACAGTTTGATGCTGCTTGGCAGGCCCCTGGCAGTCCAACTGCAGGTGCAAGCCTACCCTTCCTTTGTCTTCTCCTTTCGCTGGCGGGTTCTTGGGCTTGAGGGTGAACACCGTGTCTTATCCTGTTAGGCTCTTTGGGATCCCAGTGTAATGTGGGGAGTGTTTCCCATACAAAGCCTGAAAATGGTTAATTTTATGTGTCGACTTGGCTGGGTCACCATGTCCAGACATTTGGTCAAACAGTACTCTGGATGTTTCTGTGGTGGTGTTTTTGGATGAGATTGACACTTAAATCAATGGGCTTCAAGTAAAGCAGATTGTCTTCCATGTGGGTGGGCCTCATCCACTCAGTTGAAGGCCTGAGCAGAACAAAAGACTAACTATCCCAGAACAAGAAGGTATTTTGCCAGCAGACTGCCTTCAAACGTGAACTGCAACATTGTCTCTTCATGGGTGTCTAGCCTGGTGGCCTTTGGACTTTGTATTAAAATGGACTTGTGGAATTTTAACTTATGCAGGTGACTAATGATGACACAGAGAGGCTAATGCCATTGAGAGAAGATTTTCATTACTTATATTTCCTGAGAGGAGACGGCACGCCGCACCACATAGGGCCACCCGATGGAGCACCAGTTTGGTCAGGAGACACAGGCGGGGGAGGGAAAGTAGGGCCCAGAGGCTTTATTGTGGTTTCCATGGAAAAAGCAACGCCGGGCAAGGAGATGGCTTAGGATTGGCTAGTTGGAATAATGTCGCTGGGCTCTAGGCTACGGGGTGTCTGCAGTTATCACGTAGCAGCCCTGCAGTGATTTAGGGCAGGGGAAATATTGGCTTGGTGTGTGACAGTTAGGTAAAGGAGGGGGCTGGGGGTATGGACTGGTGGCTTTGCATAGGAAAGGTGTGTTTGCAGGTGTTTATTATCTCTAGGAATGGGGCAGACTCTCCTTGGCCAGCAAGGCCCCTCAAGGTGTCAAATCATCATAAAATACAGAAAATAAAAAATATGATTAATACAGACTTGAACTGCAACATCGGCTCACCCTGGGTCTCCAGCCTGCCAGCGCACTCTGCGGATTTTGGATTGCTAGTCTCCATAATCACATGAGCCAATTCCTTAAATCAAGTCTCTCTCTCTCTCCTCTATATCTATCCTCTAAGATAGATGTGTACATATCCAACCGGTTCTTTGGAGAACCCTGACTAATACAACTTCCTTCCTGTTGCCTCTGCAAATGCCTCCTGAAGCCCAATTATGAGCTATAAGAATATACCTGCAGCGAAAGCAACTTTGGGTCTCAGATATTTTGGTTATACTCTGATTTCAGGCTTTCCCCCAGAATTTCGCCTGGCAGATTCCTACTCTCTTTCTACCTCTTCCATGCCTTTATGAAGATTTTTTTAAATGAATTAATCAAAACTTGTAATTTCTTTTTTTAGGAGGACAGTCGATCGGAATAATCTAGCCCGCCTGTAGCAGTGATCTCCCGTTGGCCCTCCGCTCGTACTCTCCCGCTGCTCCGTGGGATGGGGTGGGCAGCGGGAGGCATCAGCAGGTTCCTGTGCCCTCTGGCTGCACTTGGGTTCAGCCAGTGGGGAGCCTCAGCTGAAGTTCTGAGGAGGCATAGAGCAGTCAGGGTGTTTATCCCCATGAAACCCTTTTTGTGAGGTTTCCTTGCTGGCTATGTCCCCTAACTGCAGGTCCCCGCTCCTCTCAAGGCAGCCCCTCTCCGAGGCTCTTGCACCCTGTCCCTTAGGGCCCAGGGGTGGCAAACACTCTGCTCCTGCTGCTGGTACAGGCTCCTGCATTGGACCTGCTCTTTCCCTTACACTCCAACCATATGTTTGCAGTTAGTTCTTTTGTAAATAAACACTCCACAAATCATCCTACTGTAAGTGTGCCAGCTCCGTACTTTGTGATGTCCATGCAAAGTAATGATTGCATTCTTCTTTCATTTCTGTTGATCCTGTTATTCACCCATCTACTGTGAGTTCAACTAATAGTTCAACTATTATATTTTTCATATGGAATATTTTGACTTGCTCGTTTTCTGTGGTTTCTTTTCTTGGATCTTATTACTAATAATATTTTCCTATATCCATAAGGATTTTCATATGTGCTCATTAAAATTTTTAGTCTATCTCTTTCAATAACTCTATTTCAAATCACATATAATGTCCAGTCTGTTGTATTTCTTGTGTGACAATCACACTGCTCAGGAATGTGGCTGTTCTGGCATTTGTGTTCATATTCCCCAGTGGTTAGCTACCATCCTGTCACTCTGTGTGATGTTCTGCACTGGAGAAGGGCTGAAGTCCTGAGAAGTTCAAGGGGGAGCGGGATGGCCCCAGAGCGGATTCTTTAGCCCTGAAGAGCCAATTCTTCACTTCTTCTCCATACGGCCACCCACAAGGCAATTCCCATAGTTGGGGCTTCAATTTTAAAGCTTTAGAAGACATCACACTGGAAGGACCAAGTCTCCCCAGGCAGTAACACCTTGCCCTTGGGGGTAGAAGCAGAGGCATGGAGGGCACTGCTCAAAGGTGGCTGGTGAGACCTACACATGGCCACGCTGCAACACACTGGCACCCGAGAAGGATTAGGCAGCATTTACCACGAGGCTGCGGGTGGCGAGAGGCAAGAGCCGAACACGTGAGAGCTGCAGGCACATCCTCTCCTTGCCCTCCCTCTCCCCCAGCCACAGGCTATGCAAGAGAACCTGCGGTTCTCCAGGATTTCCTCACTGATTCTGGTTTCTGAGATCCATATCTTCTTTCATCTCCCCAGCTCACCCAAGGTTGATTTTGGGGTGCAAACCAGAAGCCCACTGGGAGCTCCTAGGGGCGGATCTGTTGAAACCCACTACAGACGCCACTCCCAGCCTGTCCCCCAGTCCCACACTCACTGGCCCTGCAGATCTGCTCTCTACCCTGACCTCGGTCTTGCTATTTGATATCTTTCCTTGCCACTGACCAGAGGGAATTGTGGGTCACACTTGGGACAGGTCAGCCCAAGCCTCTCAAAGGTAGCCCAAGAGAGGAGGTTGGACAGGGTCTAAGGTGTCTGGGTGTGGCCTCACCAAAGGGAAGGACAAAGACCTCTCAGCTCTCTTAAGAGATCTAAGTTGAAATCCATATTCTACTGTTTACTAACCGTGTGACCTCAGATGAGTTGTGTGACCACGTTAGGCCTCAGGTTCAGATCTGTGAAAACAGATCCAACCTGGATAATGATGCTGAGCACTGAGTGTGGTTCCAGATAACAGGGAAATGGGCGGGGGTTGAGCTGTGATTTGGCAGATCTGCAGAGTGGACTGGAAATGTATGTGCCTCTACTGAGTTATGGGGGCCCCAGGAACTTCTGGAAGGGCAAATAGTCCTGTCCCTTCATGCTCCACACAGAAACATGGCTGTGGATAGGCAAAGCAGAAGTCACCATGGGAGAAAATCCAGCACAGCCAGCATGAGGCCACCATGGGCTGAAGAAGAGTGGCAGTTCTGGGGACAGCGGGTGGCCACTGCTCCAAATCTGAACTGACCAAGTGTGGCCTCCCACCTCTGGGCCCAGCAGCCCTGCTGCAGAGCCCACAGTTGAGGCTGCTACCAGGAGAGGGAAGGCTTTTCTTCTCACTTCCGGACACTGCTGAGCTGGGGAGGAGATCTCTGCACGAGTGGCAGAGGGCATAGAGCCAGCAAGGTTCTGGTGACTGCATGCACGTGGCTTCACCTGTTCTCACCTGCTGGTGAGAGTCTGGGCTATTTGGGTGACAACAGGATTGTAAAGAATTTGTACAGGACACCTGATGGTGGACACAGTGGACCTGCAATGACTAGAAGCTGCTCTCTGATGATCAAAGGTTTGAAACTGGGGGCCAACTTGTTTTAACTGTCCTCAGTTAGTAGTCTGTTTGCAAAAGTAGTTAGATAGATACTGAATTACTAAAGCACACCTATAGATAACATCTCTGCTGCCTGGGTCACCATGGTAACGGGTAGAGTGCTTAAGTTTTTCAGGAACTGAAAGTAAACTCTTTGTCCCATTCAGGCTGGTTGAGACCACCAACTCATCATGCATGGATGACTGATAAGTGGCCTCCTGATGTCAGGGAGCTAAAAACTCCACCCTCAGATCATGGTGATGCTGCCATTCTGTGAATATGTGTCCTGTGAAGAGCCATGGAGTCTGACTACACTTGTGCAGATCAACAATTACCTCACCTCTCCTCACCTCCAATCATCTATCCCCACACTTAAGATCACCCTGCCCCTCTACCCCATAAATATGTCTAATCCCCATGTTTTGGGGAGGCAGATTTGAGACTTGTTATCCCATCTCCTCACTTGGCTGCCTTGTGAATAAACCCTTTCTCTTTGCAAACTCATCATCTCGTTTATTGGCATAATCATGCAGCGGGCAAAATGAACCTGATGCGGTAACAGGTGCAGATGGACCTGTGCAGGTGGTGGAGAGGACTTTCTGAGAGTTCTGCTGACTAGCGGAGATTCAGTGACCCAGACATATTTGCAGGAGGCAGCTCAGGACATGGCTTATGGGCTCAGTGCTGGGCCAGCAAACCTGGGGTGAACCAAGCCTCAACCACTGCAGGCCATGACAAGTCCACAGGGGGTGGTGGGCCCTGGAGACCGGGAAAGGATAGGGCTGTGGGTACAGGAGGTATAGGCTAAGAGCTGACCTCTGGAACAGAGCTCTGAGGACCACTGACCTAAGACTCTGGACCTCAGCCTGATGGACAGGGTCCTTCGCAGTCTACTTCAAATAGAACCTGTCAAGCAGAGGCTCTGTGACCTGTAGCCCTGAGAGATCCTTTTTCATCCCCAGCTCAGGACAAATCATTCATCTCCAGGAGGACCCCGTGCCCATTGCACTGGCGATCAGCACCCCGCTGGCCCTAGAGCTTGCTACTTCCTCCTTGGGCTGAGGCTCTGGCCCCTGAGCTGTGCTGGCTCTTTTGGAAGACTGAGGAGAGTGACTCAGCTCCAGTTAGCCAGCCAGCCCCTCGGTGTCCCTGTCCTTCCCACCCCAGCCCAGGGAGAAGGGAGACCTCCTGAAGTGAGGGCAGAAGTGGAGGGTTGCTCTGATGGGTCAGAAACAGGAGCAAGAAGCTTCTTTGATTATTTTTATTTTTTCAGGCCTGGAGCAGGGCTCAGATGGACAGGAGGGTGCAGAGATGGACACATTTAGGGAGAGCGCAGAACCCACTGGCGCTAATGCACAGAGGTTTGTTGGGGGAGGGCCGGGAAGGCACCATGGAGTCTGTCACAGAATCCTGAGGCACAGCCACCATAGGAGGAAGGTCTGTGAAGACACAAGGATGACGCAGGTCCTGTGCTTGTGGGCAGTGCCCAGAGAAACAGAGTTACCCAAAGCAGGAGGTGGTTCCTCAGGAGGAGCAATACTAGGGTCGGGACTGGGCGAGGAGCTCTGCTTCTCTCTGATCCAGTTGGCGAAATAGCTGACTTTGGAGAAGACGCTGGGGCCCACAGGATCATTGCACGGTGCGCTGAAGCTGGACAGCCCCATCAGAAACCAGGTGTTGTTGAGGAAGCAGACCAGGGGGCCCCCAGAATCTCCCTGAAGAAAGAGAGGGCATGAGTTTTGGGGACCAGGATAGAAGGGCACACATCGTTTGGGCAGTATGAAGAGATTGCCCTTGTCCCCCTCCAGAGTGGAGCTTAGGAGGCCTCATGTCAAGGTGGGGTTGCAAGTGAGCTGTTCTCATCAGAATCACCTGGGTGATTTGAAAAGTCCAGCCACAGCATCCCCCTGGAGACCTCTTGGATCAAAATCTCAAGGGTGAGGCCCCGGAGTCCATTTCACAAAGCTCCAAAGGGGACCCTGAGCAGCCTTCCAGACTGGCAGTCTTAGACTTACAAGAATACACAGTAGGACCCCAGGCATGGGATGCCAGCCTTCTGCCCTCCCACCCCCATGTGGGAGAAGGCACCACCTGAGGTCGCACAGGGCAGCTGTGGCAGGTGTGGAGGTCTGGCCTGCAGGCCTCCGGCTAAATCCTTAGCCCAGTATTGCATCCTACCTGGGCCTTTGTTTTTGACCTACTAAGGTCTCTAGTTTTTCCTCAGTTTCTTGGTTGAGCTTGTTTAAAAATGCCAAGCTCAGAGGAAAAGAGGTGATACCTGTTCCCAGGTTGGGGTGGGGTGGTTGGAAATGCAGGGATGCCCAAGGGGCTCCCAGGAGAATGCTGGGGACTTTGAGAGCAGGACTCTAAGGCAAGAAGGCACCTGCCACCATGGAGCTTAATGCTTCTGTCTCATAGACCAAAAAGTGGGGATCAAGGGAACACGGGACCCCTCCAGCCTTCTGCTGAAAAACATGATTAAGCACCCTCTGTGTGCAAGAGACACTGAGGTGACACACAACACAGATAATTCATCACACGTGTCTGTAGATGTGAGAAGCAGAACAGAGGCGCCCAGGGGATAGGAAATAACTGGGAAGAGCTGCTCTAACTGGGCTGTCAGAGAGCTTCTCTGAGCCAAGACAGGAGGGATGAGCAAGCCTGACTCTGGAAGATGCAGGCAGAGGTGGCCAGCATGCTGGCATGAGTGAGCTGGAGGATTGGCAAGGCCAGTCCTCAGCCCCCATAAGCTGGCGGGGGGAGGGGGGGAGGAACGCTGAACGACACTCAGCAGGGAAGTGATGTGATATGATACAGATTCCAAAAGGATGGCAGGATGGTCTGGGGCTGGTGGAGCACAGCCAAGCACAGTGCACTAGCTAATCAGGGAGACCAATCAGGACACGAGCGCAGCAGAAGGTATGACAAGGACAGACAAAAAATGGTGAGACAGGATTTGCCATATCTGACCCCTTCTCTCCATCTAAGGAAAAAGCAAATGAAGCCAGAAAAGCAGGATGAGTGCTGACTGGTGGGTCCTTGGTCGGAAAGAGGAGGAAGAGAGCAGGAGACACGGGACGGGCAGCCCTCAGAGTCTGCTGGAAGCTGTGCAGGGTGCACTGCTGAGCGTTGAGTGAGAGGAGGTCTGAGTGAGACCAGCAGGCCTGGGGAGACCCAGGCCTTTGGTTATCGTGGTGACTGTGCTCTGGAGTGGGCTGAGGCAAGACAGAAGTGAGGAGGCAAGAAAGAACAAGTGCAGATGCCCCTGGGCAAACACTGCTAGGAAGGCAGGCTGAGAATCAGAGCAGTGGGCAGGGTTCTGGGAGGAGAAAAGGTGTGTGTGGGTGTTTTAAGAGGGGGCGTCACAGCAGTATGTCTCTGAGCTGTTGGGAGATGGTCAAGGAGAGAGAGAAAGAGCTAGAAAGAGAGCTAGATGAGGGAGGGGAGGGAGGGGAGGGTGTAGGGGGAAGCCTGTGGGGCCACAGCGCCAGGGCGGGCACGGCTCCTCTAGGTCTCACCACGGTCACGCCGCCTCGCCTCGGGCTACCCACTTCCCTCTCTGGGCCTGTTTCCCCACTATGAAACAGAGGGTTATACAGAGTGGAAGAAGTCATTCAGAATACGTATATCCCATAATGCACCTATAGCCTACCATTCAATATGAAAGACAGACAATCCCATAGAAATCTTGGCAAAAAACTTGAAGAGATACTTTACAAAAAAGGAAATACACATATGAAAAAGCACTTATCTTCATTATTCACTAGAGAAATGCAAATTAAAAATCACACGCAATGGTTAAAAAGAAAATGGTGGACAACACGAAGCCCCCTGGAGCAACGTGGAGCGGTCTGCCCTTGCGCCCTCTGCTGGTGGAAGCGCGGACGGGCACCCGCAGGTGTGAGGCGGCTGGCTGAAATCTATGAGAGATGAACCTGTGCACATCTGATGGCGCAGTAATTCTACTCCCAAGCTTATACCCAACCGAAACCGGAGCCCATGTGCACTAAGCCCACACGCTGGAGTGTTCACGGCAATGCTATTTGTAATGGTCTCAAGTGGAAACTATCCAAATGCCGCCAACACTAGAATGGATAAGTAAAATTACAGCACATTCCCACAAGGAAATACTGTCCAGCAATAAGATAGACAATATGAACTACACACAAGATGGGTAAATCCCACAAACATAACATTGACTGAGAGAGATGGACAACAGTGCAGCCTGTGTGACTCCGTTTATCTAAAGCCCGACCCGACCCACAGAGCTCAGAAGCCAGGGCAGGGCTATTCTCGGGTAGTCAGTGACAGGAGGGAGGTATGAGGAGGACCCTTTGGGTGCTGGGGAGGTGAGTGAGTCAATTTCTAAAAATGCATCAAACAGTACATTTGTAAATTTGGTCCTTTTCTATGTATGTTATGCTTCAACACAGTTTTTTAAAAGATATGAAGACAATGAATGGAATGGACTAGTACTCTTTGGGGGCTTCTGCCCCTCGGCTCTGACATTCAGGCTGGGGTGGGCTTAGGAAGAGGAAGTCAAGGGCTGGGGCAGGGTCTAGAGAAGACACAGAGGGAGAGAGGACAGATGTCACAGGAGAAGAGAGGCAGCCTGATCTCCAACGGGAGAGATGGAGCCGCTCTCACTTACTCGGCAGACGGACTTTCCTTTCATCAAGTCCCCAGCGCATATCATATCCTCCTGTACAGGCCGTTGACCGGAGTTTGGATCCGCCAAAAGCATATTACAGGCGTCGTTGTTCATGATACCCAATTCTGCCTGTTGCAGTTGGCGGGGCGAATGCAGTACAGCTGCAGGGAGCAGGTGGTGGTCAGACGTGGGGTGGAGCTGGGAGAGAAGCTCGCTCCCCCTCTAACCTGCCTGCTAGTGGGGATGCTACTAATTCTAGCTAGCAGGATTGGGGAAGCCTCTCAGAGGACTTGCAAAGATGAGGGGAAAAGATGTTCAGGGCAGACAAGACAGCAAAGGTGAAGGCCTGCAGTGAAGGGACCAGGAGGGAGGTCATTGTAGCTGCAGTGAGGTGAGAGTAGGAGGTGACGAAAAGGAGGCAAAGTCCTAACAGGTCCAGAGCCAGCAGGGCCTCCTCACCAGGACATGGAGTTTGGGTTTCATTCTAAGCACAATGGGAAACCACTGGAGGGTCTACTTACATTTTAAAAACAATTAATCTGGCTATGTGGAAATAGAAGTAGAGGCACAGAGGGTGGAAGCTGGGAGTCCTGGCTTGGCCAACGTGTAGCACTGATGTACCTAATGAACGCCAGGTGGAGACAGGTACCATGACAAGAAGGACATGGCCCTGCCTCAAGGAGCAACTGGTCTGTAGGCACTTTCTATGTGGACTCTATCTCCAGATATCGCTCACAGGTCTGACCTGGTGTCCCCACACAGCAGCACAGTGTTACGGTGACAGCTGACTACTATGGAGTGCCTGCCCTGAACGGCCCTCATATGACCTCGGGGGCAGCTCAGGCCCAGCAGCCGCAGGCAGGGGAGGGTGTGGACGAGTCTCTCATTGACTTCAGCTGCTCCCTTTCCTGGTGGGTGCTACAGCCCATGACTTCCCCTCCTGCTCCAGCTCCTACACTCTGACCCATCCTGGGGAATTCTCCTTGCTTTGCCAGTGGTTCTTAATGAATGACAGTCCATCCCAGGAGACTGTCTTTAGAAATGTTGGACAGTTGGCTGTTCTCATGACCAGGCAGTGTGACTGACGTTTAGAGGCCAGGAGCTGGGATGCTGGCACTGGCCTGTCCATGGAGACACTCTGCCAGGTCAGGATCCTATAAGTCATGCCAAAGTTCATTCTACTCTTTTCACTCAAAGTTGTATTTTCCTAAATCACAAGCATTCACCCTTGTACAAAAATCTTTGCCCAAAATTTCTGCTCTCTCAGTCTAAAAATATACTAGCCCAGGAAACTGGCAGAACAGGCAGGTTTTTCTTGATTTAAGGGATGAACGAAGTGAGGTTCACAGAGGTAAACCTTAAGCCATAAACGCCCCAACTTCACCTCCCAGGCCAGAGAGCAGGCCTGCCTTCATTCCTTCCTGCAACCCCGCAGACCTTCCGTGGCACTGCAAGCTGTCAAGAGGTGCTGGATGAAGCCCTGGAGGGGGCTGACCCAAGCAGGACTTGCGAGTCAGGGAAGAATCCTGTCTGTCTGGGAATCAGAGAGCCAAGGTTCCTGATTCCAAAAGTTAGAGATGCTCAGACTTTCTGAACCATGGACTGAAGGAAACTTGAAGCTAAGAAGGACACGCTTTCAGGGATGGAAGGGCCCGCAGTGGTCACTGCACCACCCCGCTCCTTGGCCCTTGCCCTCCTCACCCGCCCCTCCCCTGCTCACTGTCCTCGGTGATCATCCCCCAGCCAGTAGCCCAGCAGGAGGAATGGGCAGGCACCGTCATGTTAGCCCCTGGGAGGCAGACAGGGAGGACGTGGGAAGTAAACTTTGCAGGCCGATGCAGTTGCAACAGGGTGATGTCCCTCGACATGAAGTACTTCTTGTTAAAGTCATTGTGGACGAAGAGTCGATACACTGTCATCATCATGCTGTGCTCGGTGGGCTTTTCTAGCTTGTGGTATCCTAGCAGGACCCGATAGTCCTCTGCTTGATGGGACCTGTTGTGGGGAGGCTGCGTTATCACCCACTTTCTCTGAGTCCTGAGCCAGCACCCTCACACTGACTGCCTGCCCCCTCCCCCCGCCCCCAGTAAGCAACGAGACCCCACCGTTATTCCAGAGGTTTCTCTTTCCTCCCTTACTAATATTCTCTTCAGGGGTTTGATTGCTGCCCATAGCATCAGGACATCGGTCCTTTGAAAGTTTCTGATGCCTTCCCAGCATGCCCCAGAATCAAAGGAGCAGAGAATCTTCATGCTGGAATGAAACACTGGGGACACAGCAAAGTGTACCCCTTCATTTTACAGGGAGGAGACGCGGCTTATTCCCAGCTCTGACCAGAACCCTTGGAAGGTCCCACAGCCTGGAGTGATTCTCAAAGACCCCATTTCCCAGCTCAGAATGATCCATCCCTCTCCTTGCCAGTCCTCACACGCTTACTCCTCTGAGAGGTGGTCCCCATCTGGTGACTGGTACTGAACAGGTCTTTGAGCAGCAAATAGAGCAGTACGTGGAACTGGACTTCTTGTTTCTGGGACACGAACAACTTTCCGACTCACACGTCCTGCTTGTGCTGTCCCCTACCAGACTCCACATGCTCAAGTCCTTCTCCCATAGGCCTCTCCAGCTCCAGTCCCTCCTCTGATGGGACCTGTGGCACCTCCCCTGACGCTGGCTCAGGGTCTACACTCTCGCACAATCTGGCCACTCTGTCTTGCACCACAGTACCCCCAGTGTCTCTTTCCTGATAGGACAAAAGCTTCAAGGTGGGTCTTGCATCTCCACATCCCCACAGGGGGCCTCACATGGGGCCTGGCACCCATGGGTGCTGAATAAATGAATAGAACCCAGTGGGGTATCAATGCCAGCTGATGCTCGCAGCTCTGGCCTCCAGACTTGGAGTGTGGCATTCTCTCTACACACTCTAGGCACGAGTAAGCCCAGGACGCACCTCAACAGCGGCCTACTCCCTGGAGCGTCTGAACCCCGTCCCCCAGCACCAAGGCTGTTTGCTCTCGCCTCACTCTGGCCTGTGGGCATAGTGTGGACCATAACTCCTCTTAGACACACAGTTCTACAGAAGTGACAGGAAGAGTCAGGTGCTGGTTAGACATGCAGAGTCCCAGGATACCTCCAGAGAGGAACATACTGGAGTGTGCAGGTGGTCAGGATCCAGGGAAGCCTCTGACAGTTGTGCTGGAAATGGCCTTCGGACAGCCTGGTTGGCAGGGGCAAAGTGCTTGTCCACACCAGGCCCTGACTGATGCTCCCCAGCCCTGGGAAGCGGGGACCCTGTGTCTATCACTCTGACTGACAGACTGAAGCCTGTACCGAGCACGTGGCCAGGGACACTGCACTACCATTTGCACAAGAGGAAACCGAGGCCCACTGCGATCCTGTGGACTGTCCAGAGCTGGGCAAGAGGCAGAAACCAGAGTGCACCTTGAGTGGGAACAGGATTTAGATTCCTGAGGCTTAGGGAAGATAAGGAGTGGGCTGGAGCAGTTACTTTGGAACTAAAGTCCGCTTTCCAGTATTTACTGATCATCACAATTAGAGTTCATTTCCACTTCGCTGTTTAAAAGTACCATAAAATGGCTGAGACAATCACACCATCTTGGTAAGTATTACCAAAGTGTGAGGAGGGGGCAGGACAGGTGCATCCCCAGAGGGAGCGATGAAATAAATGGCCTCTGTCCTAGGAGATGTGAGTCAGATATTCAGGAGACTGGAGACAGGTGGTGAGCAGGGGGCAGTCCAGGTAGAGGGGACTGCTGAGGCAAAGGCAGGGGCAACAGCACACACAGAGACACCTGGTGGCAGCAAGCCATCCCAGAACAAAGCCCAGGAAAGAAGCCTAGGACACCCCTCACCTCCTCTGTCCTGTCCACCTTGTGCTCCCTCCCCCAGCCCTCCCCAGCAGCTGGGCCATGGGGGAGATGCACCTTTGGAAGCAGTGGGCAGCAGAGATCACCCATTGGGCATCAAAGAGGGAGGCCCCACAGATGTGCTGGCCACGGAAGAGCAGGCTGGCCTGCCACGGCCACCGCTCGTCAGGGGCGTCCTCGCCATGGTAGATCTTCCCAGTGACTCCAGGCTGCCCGCACACTGTGGAGACAAGCCCAGCCGTGAGGCACCCGCATTGCAGACGCCAGCCCTGGTGCCTCCAAATGTCAGCATCAACAGGACCCAGGGCCACCACAGCCCCTCCTCCCACTTCACAGCTGGGGAATCTAAGGCCCAGGGTGAGGGGGGTGGCCCACATGACAAAGGGTCCCCAGCTTTGCTAATGACAGCAGTGCAAAGGGAGCCGCCCATGGGTCTGGAGGGGCGGCAGCTGTGGAGGGGCAGGACAGCACACGGGGCAGAGGCCCCAGCTGGAGGTAGTGCTCCCAGACACTTCCCCAGACCTTCTTTCCCGGAACTGGCACACTAGTGTTTGAGGTCCCAGAAACTGAGGGCGCAAAGAGGAACGCTACTTGCTCAGGGCCACTGATGATTAAGTGGTTGCACCCTTCCCACCTTAGCCCCCTATTCTAGGGAGACTGAGGCCAAATGGAACACACTCTGCCTCACAATTCCCCTTCTGAAGTAGTACTTCCCCATTCTTAAAATGAAGAGGGTGTGGGGGCCGG
Source organism: Equus przewalskii (assembly GCF_037783145.1). Lineage (NCBI taxonomy): Eukaryota > Metazoa > Chordata > Mammalia > Perissodactyla > Equidae > Equus > Equus przewalskii. Next base: position 373,962 of record NC_091847.1, read on the forward strand.
CAGGGCCAGGCCCCCGGGGACAGTGTGGGACCTTGGCCCTTGGACTGAGGAAGCTTGAGCTCCAGAGGCAAAGAGGCGGCCCGGAAGAGGAGGCGCCCTGGTCTCCTTGGCCTCGGCTCTCCCTGCCCCCACCTCCCATGCCTCCCGGGGACTCAGGGACTCCAAAGCTGGACCGGCCACATAGAGGTCCTCTTGCCTGCTGTGGAGGGTGGCGTGAGGGGAGAACACAAGAGAGGCGGGCGACTTGCTCCCTTCACTCGGGTCCACCCACTCACCGCTCGTAGTGTTCGTGGGTGACTGAGCGCACAGCAGCTGTAGGTGCCCCCAGAGCAGGGCCCCGGTCAGAGCGCAGGCTCCCCGCCATCCTGCGCCTGAGCCAGGAACCCTGGCGCTCGCCATCCGGCCGGTCCGCGTCCGGGATGAGCGGACAGCGCGGCGCGTGGCCGCCCGGAGGCTGACGGGCAACTGCCTCTTTCCGTGGGGAACTGCCCCCGACCTGGGCCAGGGCCCCAGCCTGCATCCCACGCGGGTAGCTGGAGAAGGCAGCGTACCACGTGCGCCCGGAGCCCAGAGCCGGAGCCTCAGGTCCGTGGAAGGCAGTCATAACCGGGAAGCCCCAGGCTGATGGGGGAAGCAGAGGGCACATAGGGTCCCTCGGTCCGGGGGGCCTCAGTTTGATGGCAGAGACATCAGGGCAGTTACGGCGTATGCCCAGGAATATACACTAATGGTCAAAGGTCAGATGCGTATATAATGTTACCAAATATTTCCAACTTGCTTTCAAGATCCAGTACACTCATTTAACCCCCTCCCCACCCCCACATGATTAGGTCAGTCCCACCAAGGATAATATCCCCTTCTTAAACTCATTCATGCAACACAGTATGACATAATTGTGGGGTGGATATCTCATCGTACTCTCAGGCCCCTCTCACACTCAGCAGGAGGGAATTATGCAAGGGTGTGGGTCACTGGGGGTTCCAACCTCTGGCCTCTAATGACTCATATCCTTCCCAAATGCAAAATCATTCCCTACATCCCCAGGTTCCCAAGAGTCTCATCCCATGACAATATCAACTCAAAATTCAAAGTCTCATCTGTTGGAGGAGGTCACCTAGAGGATGTCACTGCTGGTTGACCTGTAAGGTGGACCCTGGCAATCAGAGGCTTCTCACCCCCTCCCCTGTCCTTAGAATGTCCACTCTGCCCACTGTTCCCAGAGTGGGAGCTGCTTCAAGGACACAGCCTTGAGAGAGTAATGTGGTGTTGAGACCATCTGGACCGTGTACATGACTGAACCCAGGTAAGGCCTCTGTATAAACTTTTAAGATTCTGGTGGGCAGGTGTGGAAATCTACTCGTCTTGCAGCTGCCCAAGACAAGCCTCATAAGTAAGTTCCCTTGTTTGTTAAACCTGCCACCTACCAATCTGGAGTGGACTGCCTCATTCTTTGGTCTCTCCTTGCCCTCCGTGTAGAGGCCAGTTTGCAAAACAACATCATCATCTAAATCTAAGTATCATTATCTCATCAGCTCAAAGTCTAAAGTCTCATCATCTAAATCTTCCACGTCAGGTAAGGATGACGTTCCCAGCTGCAAGACATTACATACAGCTCTTAAGCACAAGTCTTCCCTGTCTGTGGACTCGAAAACTAAGGAAGCTACTTACCCCAACATTCATTGTATGTTGGGACACATACAATGCTGGGGCATGCATAGGATAACAATTGCAGACATTCCTGTTCAAAAAGGAGAGGGAGGGAAGATGGAAAGTAAAAAGGAGTTACTGGTCCATAAGTCTGTATATCCTACTGGGCAAACTCCATTAGATTTCAAGGCCTGGGGAAAATTCTCTGGGACTCTTGGCTCTGCCCTGTGGACACTTGGTCATCCTTGGTCATTTTTTGAATACTCAATCCTTTTATACTCTCTGAACTGTTTTGTTTGTTTGCTTTTCTTTCCTTCTTCCTTACTTTTCTTGCCCTTTAATGTTTCCTTAACCTCAGCAGGAAATCTTCAAAATCTATGAGAACAATTGTAGTATTCAGAGATTTCCATGAATGGAGTTCTAAATTTTTCTGTATAGGTCATTTAGTCCTAAATTAATTTCTAATTATTATGAATTATGCCTGCAATTATACTTACTATATTTTAAAGAAGAACTTAAAAATCTCGTTCTAAATTCATTTGAAATAATGGAGACATTGTGAAAGTCGTGAAGAAAATGATAATTGCGGACACGTGTTCTTTTTTATGGATGATAGCACACATTTGCACTTGAAAATTTCTCTCAGCTTGCTTCCCACTCGTAGAGGTCATTTTGTGCTTTCATTTTGTCCTTTCTTTGCCCCTGCCAGAACAAGACAGCAGTGTTTCTGTTGACACAAATGTCTCAAGAACTTATGGTCCTTGCATGAATTTCACTAGGTTTCACTCCATTAGACAAAGCCACATCCACAGATATTTTGATGAAATTCCTTCTCTAACTTGGCCTCCTGTTGAGATGTTATGTATGTATCACCACAATGAAAATCTGGGAAAAGAAAAAGCAATATGCAGTGTGCCTCTCCTTAATATAGTCAGAGACATAGAGGAAAATGTTGAGAATTTTGAAGAGAAGCTGGAGGAAGTGGACAGAATGGGGGCGGGGGGCAGAGAAGCATGATGACTGGGTCTCAAAGGTGGCACCCAGTAGTGAAGGCACTGCAGAACCCAAGAGTGGCACCTGGGTGGGAGCCAGGCATACCAGGCGCTGGGTCTGAGGACGAGGGGGCTGCCCACTGAGAAGCTGCAGGAGAAGTGTGTTCAGGGACGCTGGGAGATGAGACGGCCTTTGGAGAGGACAGGGTGCTCAGCATCTGGGCTGCTACTGAGGGTGTTCAGGGGAGGGAATGGCATGTCTGCCACCAGGACAGATGCCTTTCCTGCCTCCCACATGTCATCTTAACAACTATGAGCATTCCCAGTTTGCAGGTGAGGAAACTGAATCAAAGGAAAAGCGAGCCTTACACAGGGAGCACAGGTCCAGGACTCAAGCCCAGGTCTGCTGGCAGTTTGTCCCCCTGTGTCCTGCTCCTGGTCGATCAGAGCCCTAACCATTACCCCACCTGCCCCAACTCCAAGCTGTTTCTAAGGCAGTGCAGAAGACAGCTCATGTTCAGCTTGGGCATGGGCCAGGGCTGCCAGGGAGGCAGGGCTGAGAGAAGCCCGCTCCCCTACACGGGCTCCCTGTGTACATGCCCTCCATGTGACCTGGGGTCACACAGCTCGTCCAGGCATCAGGCCTCAGATGGGACTATGTGCAGTGTTACCTTCCCTTTCCAGAATGAAGGGTACCCCTCCCCGACCTGCATGGTGTCAGAAACAGGAAAATTCTGACAAATGTGTGATTCCTCGTGATAGAACAGTCACACTTCTAGAGAAACAGCGCGTGTGCACATCCAGAGACTTGGTGGAGCCTCCTCATCGCTGCTCTGCTTGTAGTATAGTGGAAATGGCATAATGGCCATCAACAAGCAAAGGGGAAAGTGGTGATGTGCTCAGAGAATGGACTGCTTTGGGGCATCTTCATAGAATGGGCTAGATCTGTGTGGTAACAATGTTGGCCTGCAAGGTGTAATATTGAGTGAAAAATGTAATAGCAGAATAAAATGACAGTACAATACCAAACATGGAAATCAATACTGTATACAGTTTGTGGATCATACATTTGCAGTGAAAGTTCAAAAACATGAACAGGAGGAACACAGAGCGAATTCTGGGTAGGTGCTGCCCTAGGAAGGTAGGGAGGGGATGGACCAGAGGATAGTGACAAAGGAGACTGTTACCATATGTGAAATGTGTTGTTATATGAAAAAACATATTTATCTATAATGTATGTGTGTAATGTATGTGTATAACACATATTTTATAAAAAACATACATTTTATATATATTTATGTATATGTAAAATATTGAAATGTTACATAAAAATGATTGGAAGCAAATATGGTAAAATATGAACATTTGTTAATTCTGGATAGTGGATGCATGAGCATTTGTTAATTTGAATCTCTCTGCACTTTTCAATTTTTCAACATATTTAAAATAGTTCACAGTGATAACAAAAGAACAAAGTGTTGTATATTAATCTTTAAAATTAAATACGTGAACAAAATAAATTCCAAGTGTGAACTAAGTCATAAAGGAAGCAGCAGGCTAACACGATCGAAAGGACTGTGAGCCCACAGAAGGGGGCGGCTCGGGAGCAGCTGGAGGGATGAGCTGGTGGGCCAGGCCAGGAGACGGCCAGGGGTGGGCTGGCAGGGCAGACGTGGGCACGGGTGCTCAAGAGGGCGGCGGGCGGCTGCCATAGGGGAGGAGCAGTCACTGGGCTTCTTCAGCTGGGGCAGCTTTTCAGGGTGCTTTTCCAGGGCTTTTGGAACCTTTGGGAGGCTTCTGGAAGGGGATGGACATGATGGTCCGAAGAGAACTATGAGTATGGATTAAAGAGGCTTTTCAAAGGTGTCACCTGCTTGCTAAAATCCAATGAAATAAAACTTACTCACTACCCCAGTGAGTAAACGAACAAAGAGTTCCTCTGACTACCCTTTGGAGAAAGAGTGATGGACATGCTAGGATGTGGACAGGTGAGATGTCAGTCCACCATGAGGAGCAGGAGGCACTCAGGTGTGATGTGGGCAGTGAGGACCAAACACTGAGGTCTTCCTGCCCCAGCCTCCCGCACCGTCATCCATTTATTCACGCATCCCCAGATTCCCTGGGTAGGCGTGCTGAGCCAGCAGCCACCGTCGGAAGTGGGAACTGGGCATGGATGCAAACAAGACCGACCCTGCACTCAGGGAGCTCAGTGTGGTGGAGAGTCAGGCCAACAACTGAACACAGAGATAGAATAGTAGGGGCTACAGAAACTATCAGAATTTTAGTTTATGTTTCCTCAATATATGTTATTCAATTATAATGCAAATCTGGGTTTAACCAGGAGATGCAGACAACATTGCAACATTCTTTGATATGGATTGAAAATCCGCTAATTCAGAAGATGTCAATATGGTCAAGATCTCTAGGACCTCAAGGAAAGTTCCTGAAAAGCACTGTATCTACCGATGGAAAGGTCAATTCAGGACCCATCTTTGGAGGAGATTTCTCTTCTATAAATCTAAATCTGGCCCGTCACAAAGAGACCTCCTCCTGCTTCCAGGCCTGCTCCAGCCCATCTTCCATCTGCATGTCAGTTCCATCCTTGTAGATGATAAGTCTTGTCTCATCACTGCTGTTTCGGTTGCCTCCCTCCCTCCTTCTTGCCACAACAACATTGCCCACATGCAGGACCTTGGCAGTGCCAGGACCTTGATCCACCCAGCTCTGCTCAAGCTGAGTCTCTCACCTGCCGTTTCCTCCCCCTCTTTTTCAGTTGTTTAAATCCACTGGCCTTAAGGACGAGCCATTTTAATCCTCAGTCTGGCATTTACACGACCCCTCTGTGTGACAGGCACTGGGGGTGAGCCGGTGAACAGGACAGACTCAACTAGGTATAGCAAAGTTAGACGCGACAAACACAGGGAAACACTAAGACAAGTTGTGGTAAACGGTATAAAAGAAATAAAGGGCAATATGTGAGTATAAGACAGAGAACTGTGGTCCATTCTAGGGGTCAGGAGACATTTGCCAGAAGAGTCTTTCTAACTGACATCTGGCTGATATGCAAAGAGGGTAGCAATTTTCCCAGACAGCAGGGGTCATGCATCCTTTAAGGAGTGGAAAGAAGGCAAGGGAGCTGGAGCAGAAGGCTGAGCGGGGAGGGACAAGGGATGGGCTGCACTTGGTCTCATCTATCAGGACAAAGATCTTAGTCTATCTTGAGAGCAATGAGAAACCAGTGGAGAGTTTTATTTAACGTAGGAGCAACATGCTGATGATGTGATGTCACGGTGATGGTGACGTTGGTGAGGAGGAGGAAGATTTTGGTGATAGTGATGACGGTGATGATGGTGATGATGAGGATGGTGAGGAGGTTGATGATGGTGATAGTAATGATGACGTGGTGACAATAACGGTGATGATGTAGATGTGTTGACTGAGATGCTGATGGAAACGGTAATGATGATGAAGAGCCAGTAACAATGTCTACTAGGAAGGCAGAGGCAGGAAGACCATCCAGGAAACTAGTGGATTGAGGATGGAAACAACATGATTTGGAGTGAGACACACATGCTCTGCCACCTATTTGCTGAGTGACCTTGAGAAAATGCATTGACCTTACATGTGCCTCAATTTCCTCATCCTCAGAAGGGTTCCTGAAGATGAAACAATGTGTTAAAAAAGTGCCTGGCACCTAGTAGTTGCAGTATTAGTTCCCTTTGCTTCTCCCTGACACACATGCTCGCAGCCAGCCTGTGATAATGAGGGCCTGGGATGGAGGGTCCCTCCACTGCCTCATTCCTGTAGCCTGGTCACGTGACAAGGCTAGTTGCTGAGGGACATTGTATTGCTGCCAGGAGACCAAGAGGCCCTGTTTAGATCATTCCTTCCAACTGGCTGCCTGTGGGAGCAGCTGTGTGAGTTGGGGAGTCTCAGGGCCATCTCTGCCACCCACCATTGTGCACACCCTCATGCCTCTAAGCTTCATTCTGATACCACAGTAAGTAACTCCTGTCCCACTGCCAACTCTGGGAGACACAGCAGGGGGACTCTACATGTCTTGGGAAAGATGGCTTCTGACTTACCCTAAGTCTTCTTGCAATGTGACCTTAGGCAAGGCACTTTTAACCTCTCTGGGCCTCAGTTTCCCAGCTGGAAACCCTCTTGCCAGCTCTAGGCGCAGCGTGGTGCTCCTCTGGGTCACCAGGCCCATCCCTGCAGGCAGTAGATGCTCCACAGTGAGGCTGTGTGCTGTCACTCTTGGCTCACTCCTCCACAGGGGGCAGGACTTGGGAGCCTGTCCATTTGGCAGTTTGAATAGATTGGCATCGAGTCTTTCGACAGTTTCGGTTTATCTCTAGCTTCCTGGAGTGTGCTTTCTGGCTGGTCCTGGGACAGGGCCAGTCCAGCATCCTGAGGCTTTTTCAGCACCACAAATGGTGAAAATTTTATTTCCCAAGTGATACGTAGCCTCACTAACCTGCGCTGCACACCTGCCCTGTGCCGGCACACAGGTGGTCTCACGGAGCACCCGGCCAGCAGGTGGTCATGATGAGTGTCGAAAAGGGAGGGGGACAGAGCAGTTAAAAGTTGTGGGGACAATGGTCAGAAAGGGGCAGTGCCAGCTCATCCCCATGGTGGCCAGCACATTTCAACCTCCAAGCTGACCCCAGGGGACCCCATGCCTGTGCCGGTCCGCATCCCCAGGAAGGGCAGCTGGGATGCGTGCCCTGGGCAGGTGAGACAAGTAGGGTGCTTCAGATGCTCTGTGGGTCATAAAGTGACTCTCAAGTGTGTGGTGGACTCCTGCTCACACTTAGAGGCTCGCTCATCGTGGGAGTTACTCCCCTCATGTCTCCCTGGAGCTATTTCCTGTCACTGCTATCAGAAGGATTGAGCTCCTAGCCACGTTTTTACTGGGGGGTTGTCATTTAACGGGTGTCCCTCTCCCAGGGAACCTGCATTCTAGAAAAGGTACCAGCAGGGAGCAAGACTGACAGGCAGGGGCTGGGAGGGGCATTCTGCTGGGCTGACAGCAAGAGCGACCTGCCTCCAGCCCAGCTGTGTGGCAGGCAGGGGCCCCCTCAGAACACATGTGTGGGGCAGTGCTCTGTTCCTCTTTGGGCCTGGGGCCAGTAGAAGCGCAAGGGGACACGCTGGGGGGTGCCAGTCCTGGCAGAGGGCTGGGGAGGCATGGTCAGCCCTCTGGCATTGAGGAGGAAGAGGGGGGAAGAAAGTCCTTAGTCTCCACCGTATTCTGCCCTCAAGACACAGGCACTGCTGCTCCTCCTGCAGAGGCTGTAACAGACGCTCACAGAGGGTACATCCCTGGGCTGGGGGGCTATCTGGGGAGCAAGGCCTTTGGCTGGCGCTAAAGGGAGGAGTCACTCATGCTCTAGAAAAGGCCCTGTAGGTGAGAAGAACGAGTCAGGGGTCCGACTCCTAGGTCATCATGCCAGCTGTCCTCGCTCTCCCAGTGTGACAGCCCAGGGCCGCCAGCCTCTCTGGGTCACATCCCTTCACTTCACCCCAGACATGTGCAGGCCGAGAGGCTCAGTCCATGGGCACACTTAGGAAAGAAGCCTTCTGGCAGTGAGTGTCAGCTCCTGGGTAGCCCACCGCAGGCCTCCAGGGCAGGTGCGTTGTCATCATGGACCCCAGCTGGGACCATGGAAGGCCCGAGGGACAAAGTGATTCAACCGGGACCACACAGTTAACGAGAAGAGGCAGAGCCAGTTTCCTCTGAAGTCCTCAGATTCTGCACTGGTGAGAAAGAGAAAGGAGGCAGGCGGTGGGCACCCCATGTGGTCAGAAGCCCATGGCAGAGGGAGGACACAGGGTTCTGGTGTGTCACCCTCTGGTGCTGGTCCAGGTGGCATTCATGAATGCGAGGCTGTGCCGTCTCATGGCTCAGTGTCTAAAATTCCTGCCTCCTTCTGATCCTAAGAGCATTCTGCCTGTGCTCAGGAAAGCACTGGCTCCCTGGCAGGTCCAGCCCCAGGCTAGGCATGGCGTCAGGGCCGGGGCCTGGAGACGGGCTGTGCAGGGGACGGCAGGCAAAGGCCGCAGGGGGCAGGGTCTCGGGAGCACAGAGCAGCGAGCGCAGCTCTTTCTGTGGTCATAACCAGGGGATGTGTGGAATGGAGAATGCGGTGGGAGGTGAAGGCTCACGTGTACCGAGCATTTCCCTCAGGCTACACACTGCACTAGGTACGTTAGCTCTGGATCTTTGCAACATATCCGTGAAGTCTGCAGGGCCAGCATTCACGTTTTGGAGATAAAGCAACAAATGTAGAGAGGTGAGGGAAGCTTCTCAAGGCCGCACAGCAAGGCTCTCCAGTGCGGGCAGCCTGCTCGCCTGAGCTGGAGTACCACCCGCCAGCCTCTCCACTGTGGGCCCCAGCTGAGTGCACAGAACTTGGCACGGCCCTGGACAGCCCATGACATTCCAGCTGCATGAGCCTTCCATTCTCTTCTCTCTCCCCACCTTCCTCTCCTCCCCCGTAGCTTCTATCTGGCCTCTGTCTGCCAGGCCGTGGCAGGGAACTTCCCCCACAGAGGGATCTTACACAAGGGCAGCTGCGTGCTCTCCCACATGTGGTCCTGTGTAGAATGGGTGAGGGACATACACACATATACACGTGGGGTCACCCCGATCTGAGGGCTGTGGCCCAGGGCTCCGTGAGGAAGAGTGTGAGCATATCTGGGCACCTCCAGCCTGCCCATCTCCTGAGACCCCTATCATGTGCAACCAAAGACAGAGGCCAGGCCCTGTGCACAGCCAGGCAATCCTAGCTCGCAGGCACCTGCCCTTCCCTTCTGGCAGGACGGCCTGACTCTGAATCCAATGTGCTGAGCATTCATGGTACACTCCTTGCTAGCCAACCAGACAGGTTTGGGGGACATTTATCAAGAAGTCAGTGACTAACCAGTCATGGCAATGGGCTGATGTATTTAGGTATACCAACACACACATGCAGGCAGGACAGCCAGCAGAGATGTGCATGAATGGGAGAGGCCATGTGTGAGCAGAGGTTTGCATTGTTGTTTCTATTTTTGTTCCACAGTCATTCCTAAGGCCTGCCTGAGCCCAGCATCTCTGCTGAGGAGTGGTGCCATCAGGGCCACTGCAGGGGACAGCCACCTCTGGGCAGGTACAGAACCAACCACCGGTGACAAAGCTTGCCACTGCTTCCAGGAAGCATGGGGGCCAGTGGGCACCTTGCCCCTTGGGCACCACAGCCTGACCAGACTCTGGCTGACTCACCAGCAAGCCCTCCTGCACACCCCAGGCAGCTAGCAGTGCCTCCGTGAGCCTCAGGGACCTCAGCATGCCAGTATCTGTGCTGCTCTGCCTCACCCTTCCCTCGAGCCTCCCGGCTGCAGCTGAGCTGGCTCCAAGCCCCCAGTGACCACCCTGCAGAGCCAGAGGCTGAAGCAGGAGCCCCACTGTCTGCTGTGGCTGATGTCCTGCTCTCAGATCTGGCCTACATTGTCATCCACATGCTCATCTCCTCCAGCAACCTGGGCAGCAAGGCCTGGGCTGCATCACCTGTGGTGTTCTCATAGACGCTGTCGGCGCTGCCCAAAGCAGCACCACACTGTCCTTCATGGCCACTGTGCTACACACCTGCCTGGCAGTCACTCATCCTCTGCACTCACTCTCCTTCATGCCCTGTAAGGCAGCCTGGAAGGCAGTAGACCTCATCTGGCTGGTGGCCTGCTTCTTCCTTACATTTCTCATTTGGCTCAGGGGGTGGCAGGATGCCAGGTGGGAGGAGCGAGGGACCTCATGTATCTTGCAGCTGAGCCTGGGCACGGAGCTAGGCTGTGGCTCTCTGGTCACTGTCACCCACACTTGGATCTTGTGCTTTCTGTGCGAGTTGTCTATGCACAGCTCTCACCACCTACTGCTTCTGGAGGATCTACACAGAGGCCAGGACTCCAGGTGTCTGGGTGCAGGGCTATTACTGGACCAGAGGCACCCTGCTTGACCACACACTGCTAACCACACTGTACGTTAGCCCAGTGGTAGTGTTTCCCTTGGACACTGTGCTGACCAAGCTCCACCACACTGGTGCCAGGCCTCAGGCATGGCTCATGGCAGCCAACAGTGCAGTGCTCATGGTGCTTCCCCATGTCACGCTCCCACATCTGCACACACTCTTGCCACTCGCAGCTGCCGGAGAGCATCTGGGGCCACTTCTCATCAGGAAACACAGTGACAGCTTCACCATTTCTCAGAGCTACAGGCTTCACAGTCTGGCAGTCTGAGGTTAAAAATTACATGTTGGATGCACCAGCATCCAATTATGGCCAACTCCTCAGAACTGTGAAATATAATTGTGGAACAGGACATTTAAGATGACCTCAATTGATGTTTTTCAACATTTCAACAGTTTTTAGGTAGAGAAATCTCTCTTTTATTGCTATTGAAACCCTACTTGAAAAAGGAAGGAAGTAAATGTGACTCAGCAGAGCTCTGGTCAAAGTGAGGGTGAGGTCCTGGCCTGTGCTCTCCAGCGGCTTCCTCTGCACCCACCGTGCCATTGACGGAGTGCCGTTGCTGGCAGACACACAGAAGCCAAAACGGTGCTGAAAGCTGGAACCTGGGAAGTAAGCAGCAGGTCTGCTGAATCGGGGACCATGAGCCTCCAGTTTGGCAGCTGCTCACACTGTGGGAGGGAGGCGAGCAAACCTAGGGCCCACCTATAGGGATGAGTTTCATGGAAACATCTATATAGCTGGGACCCCAAAAGATACAGTGTCAGAACAAGGACAAGTGACGACTATGAGAACAGCAAGGGAACTTGCCTGCCTTGATATTGGTGCCATGCAGAAGAGGAAGAAAATTCCTTGAGAATTTTTAAGCAGAGGCTATCCTTCAGAAAGGATTAGAGCTAGGTTTCAAACTATTTAGTGGTCAAAAAACCCTGCTTTGTGGCTGGTGTGGTTCTTCTGAAGGATCTGAGCTTCCACTCAGGCCTCAAAGAATTTCCACAGTAAAAGAACCTCAGAGAAGATGAGTGGCACTTAGTCAAACCCACAAAGCCACACAGGGAAATTAGGCATCACTAATGAGAGTGAGAAAGAACAAGCCAACAGCATCACACTCCAGCTGTGTGAATCATCAGATACTTGGTTAATACAAAAGTGTTCAATATGTTTTAAGACAGAAAAAACAACATGAAAATATGAGCAATGTGGGGCTGGCCCTGTGGCATAGTAGTTAAGTTTAGAAGAGGCAGAAGTTCACAGGTTTGGATCCTGGATGTGGACCCACACCACTCGTCAGCCACTCTGTGGCAGCATCCCACATAGAAAGTGAAGGAATGTTGGCACAGGTGTTAGCTCAGGGCCAATCTTCCTCAGCAAGAAAAAAAATATGAGTGAGGAATGATATATTTTTAAAATAACCAAACAGCTGAGGAAAAAGATTAGATAGAACTTTTAGAAATAAAAAGTCTAATAATTAGAATGGCAAAAGCTAGGCTAGATTTTATATGGGTTAAACAGTGTATTAGACACAACTGGAGAGAGATTTTGCAAACTGGAAGATAGGTTCGAATAAATTTTCTAAAATTCAGCCCAGAGGGACAAAGAGATGAAAAATATAAAAAAGAGATTAAGAGACCTTGAGGCTAGAATAGAAAATACTAACTTACAGCTAATTTGGGAATATTATAGAGAAAATGTGGAAGGGAAATATTTGAAGAGATAATAGCTGATAATTTTTCAGAATTGTTGGAATATATCAAACCTTAAATCCAAGAACTCCAACCAGTTACAAATAAGATAAATGACAAATAGTCCACCTGAAGCACATCATGTGAAACTGAAGGAAACCAAAGACAAAGACAAGATATTTAAAGCTGGCAGAGGTAAAGGAAAAGGAACAGGAATTAAACTGATAGCTGACTTCTAAAAAAGCAGTGGGAGCCTGAAGTAACGAAAATAATATGGTCAGTGTGATTAGAGACAGGAACGTTGACCTAGAATTCTATATACAGGAAAACGATCTTTTCAGAGAGCAAAATAAAGACAAAATAGAACACAAAATCTGAAAGACAAAATTCCTAGCAACACACATTAAAGAAATTTTAAAGGATGTATTTTTGGCACAAGGAAAATTGTTCCAGATGGAAGGTTTGAGATGTATGAAGAAATGGTGAGAAATAAACATTGAAAACTATGTGCATAAATTTGAACAATCATGGTCTGGTTGACTGTATAAAAGCAATAAAAATATCTAATTTAGGAGTTTAGAAAAAAGAAAAAATATTGTACAAAAATAGCACATGAGTTGGGAGGTATAATGCACCTCGATCATTTCAAAGCTCTAGCAGTCCTCAGGAGGAGGGCAGAAATACTAAGACTTTGCAGAGAAGCATGTTAGAATGCCTGAGGCAACCACTAACAGACTAGACAGAGAAGGTAACTTTCTAAATAATCTATGGAACAAATGAAATGAGTAAGAGAAAAAATAACCCAAAATAAGGCAAGAAAGGAAAAAGTATACAGAAAAGTCAGGACAAATAGCATAAAATAATATGATAGAATCCAAACCACAAATTTAAATGTACTAAAACAATAAATTTAAATGGACTAAAATTTGATGATGGGAAGACTAATGTCAGTTTTCTTTTAAATCAATATATGTAATTTGTAAGAGATAGCCCTAAATAAACAAGAGGGAATGCTTGAAGTAAAAAGATATGAAAGCAAATATTCATTAAATGTAGTCTAATAGAAGAGAGAAAGTTGACTTTAAAGCAAAAAAAGCATTATTAGAGTAAAGAGAGTTGCTGCATAATGAGATAAGGATCCCTTTATCAGAAGGATAGAAAAATTAACACACCTAATAACAGAGGCTGAAAATTTATAAAGCAAAAATTAACAAAATTATGAGGAGAAATTAACAAATCAACCCCGGTAGAGAAGAATTTTAAGAACATCTCTTCCTAATTGATAGATCAAGCAGACAAAATAAATAAGGATGTAGAATTTTGAACAACACAACTGTCAAGCCTGATCAAATGGACAAATTTAGAATATGTCACTCAACAATTGGAGAATACACAGTATATTTAAGCATGCCTGGAATTATTAATAAAAATGACTAGATCCTACTCTGTTAAGCAAGTCTAAGTAAATTTCAAAGAATATATACAAACCACAATGTCTGAGTCCAGTGCACTTAAGTTAGAATTAAACAATAAAAAATAATGAAATAAAATATGCTTGGAAATTTAGAAACCACAGATCTAAGCAACTCATAGACCAAAGACTAATTAATTAATAAAGGAAATTAGAAAATGTTTAGAATTGAATGATGTTAAAAATATTTCATATCAAAATTTATGACATGCCAGCAGAATTCAGAGGAAAATGCATAGTCATATATGGTCTATTCAAAAGGAAAAAGGCTCAAAATTAATGAGCTAGGATCCAGATTAAGAAATTGAAGAAAGAACAACAGGTATATATCAGATAGCTATGGCTGCGTCTCATAGCATCTTTACAAATATGATTAAGGATTCTGAAAAGGGAGGGTTGTCCTGGATTGTCTGGGTGGGCCCAATGCAATCACAAAGGTCCTTACAGGGAAATAAGGAGGCAGGAGAGTGAGAGAAGTAATGACAGAAGCAAGGGTCAGAGAGAGGGAGATTTGAAAATGCTACGCTTTGAAAATGGAGAAGGGGCCACCAACCAAGGAATCTGGGTGATCTGTAGAAGTGGAAAAAGGCAAGGAAATGCATTCTCTACTAGAGCCTCCGGAAGGAACAGCCCTGATATCATCTAGATTTTAACCCAATAAGACCCATTTCTGACCTCTGATCTTCAGAACTGTAAGATAATAAATCTGTACTGTTTTTAACAACTAAGTTTTTGGTAATTTGTTACTGCATCAATGGGAAACTAATACAGTGGGTTTGGTTTGGATGGCTCTTCTCTGCTCCCCAAAATGTCCCGTCTACCACAGGTTAACCGGGGCAGTTCACACAGCAGTGGAAGTTTCCAAGAGAACAAAAGTGCTCAGATGCTTGGCTGTGGCACACCATTACTTCCGCCGCATTCTGCTGGATCAAGAAGAGCACAGCACCACATGCAAGGGGTGAAACAATAGACTCTACCTCTTGACAAGAGGAGCTCCAAATCACATCGTAAGGGATGGAATGTCTTCATAAGAGCAATACTGAGAAGAAAAATTCGAGGGGGGAAAATATTAGGCTTATTGTAGTGATCTGTAACTACCTTGGAAAACAACAAGGTTGAAGATGCCCTTACTCTGTGACCCAGCAACTATATTTCAAGCTAGAGTCCCTAGAGAAACACTTGTCCAGGTACTCCATGTTTATAGCAGCACTGTTACTATTAGCTAAAAATGGAAAACAACCCAAATGACCAGGAATAAGAGAATGAGTAAATGCATTATGGAATATTCACACAATGGAGTACTAGACAGCATTGAAAAACAAATAAATAGGTACACATCAACACGGATGAATCTCGTAAGTATACTGTTATTGGAAAAAGGCAAGTCACAGAAGAATACATCCTTTCTGGTTCCATCAATAGAAAGTACAAAGAAATGGGGAAGCTTAAACAACGTGAAGTTTAGGAATACATGCTTATGTGGGGAAAGTATAAAAGATAGAGAATGTGATCAACACAAAATTCAGCAAAAGGTTATTTCTATGTGGGAGGGAGGAAGATGTGATAGGGCACAACCAGGTACTTCTGAACTATGGTTAAAATATTTTATAAGTAGGATCTACAGTGTTTGTTCCACTTGTTATATTTAAAATTACGTACGGTTTAGATATGCTGTTTAGTGTATAATGTGTCCCAACCAAAGCAATTAATAAAATAGACAAACTACAGTCTCTTCTTCCTCACCCTCCCATCTTTCCACCTCCCTTTGCCTATGAGAAGGTAAACACCTACAGAGGGGAAGGAATGTGCTCAAGGTCACATAACCGTGTACTGAAGACAAGACTTCTGGCTCTCCAGCTCCTGACCGTGTAACTTGCTGGTTTTAGAAGGCCAACAGTTAGTCTGTCAGTGTGGTGGCACTGAGCTTGACTCCCAGGCATGCTCCTCTTCAGTCCTGGTCAAGAGCATAAACTTGTCCTGGGCAACTGTTGTTGGTTGTTATTGGTCCAGAGGTGAGCATGTATCCTAACTTGTCCATCAATGGTGGGAAAGTCTTAGACCAGGAGACAAAACTCTCTCATCTGTGAGCTCAATGGAACCCATCTGTGGACACCAGAACAACAGAGTTCTGAGCTCTCTTGATACGTTTCAGGAAGCTGGAACATCCAGATACTGCTTCCCCTCCCTTACAGCTGGTCCTGCTAGGGTGGGCACATGACTCAGGCCTGCTCAGTGAGATGCCCCCACCCCAGAACTGGAATCAGGAGCCAGTGACAACAGAAGCAGAGATGGGAAGAGCATTTGGCTGCAACATCATCTTCCTGGGCAGCAAAGACCATCCTGTGCCTATGCTTTGTGGTCAGTGGTGCAGACCACTGCCCCATCTAGCCAGTGGCAGGGATGGGGCCATGGTTAGGGCTGGGCTATAGCTACATGGCCTCTGAGCCTGGTTCTGCAGGCCTGCTGGCAATTCTGAGACCTACGCAGGAACTTTCAGTGCATTTTTTCTCTGGATGAACCAGCCAGAGGAGTGTTCTGTTGCTTGTGACTAAGAATATGGATTTACGCAGAATTTGGTACCAGGAAATGGAGGTGTTATAAGATACAGGTTTAAACAAGAGCAAAGAAGACTTGAAGGCTTGGAAACTGTCCTGAAGATTCTACATATAAACTGGACAATTACCCCTACCAATTTATAAATTTAACATAATCCCAATCAATATTTATAACAATATTGCTCTTATGAAAAAAATGATGAACAAGGATAACCAGGAATATTCTGAAAAAGAAGAATAATGAGTGAGCACCAGTATTACCAGAGATAAAGAGCAATGTGGTACTAGGACATGAACAGTCAGGAGAAGAGAACAAAACAGAAAGTCCAGAAATAGTTCTAAATCCTATGACATGCAAGTTATTAAGCTATTGTCTCTCAGCAGAAACTCACTGTTTATACTTCTCTTTGTGACGCTGGGGCTGGGGACCACACTCTCCTTTGCCAGCTAGTCTCCTATTAAGGTCTGCCGAAAAGGTTCACTAGAGAGAGACTAGAGGGCAAGAGGGGGGATTAGATACTGATCCTTCCAGTTTTGCTCCCTGTTCTTATCTGCATCACCTCAACAACAGACCTTCACCTCAGCAGCAGAAATTGGGTCCACTCTTTCAGATTCTCTTTCTTTGTGGTCCCTCAGAAGTGCCTGCACCAGCCACACAGCACCTCTTCCTCAGAGGTCTGAGTTTCAGTGACACAAAACCCATTCTCTGAGCCTCTGGATTCTGATAACCTCAACTGCTTCTCTTTGTCCACAGTCCTTGGGGGGAACCTGCTTCTTTCAGTCATTGTCCCTGTTATTCTCTCAGGGTCCACTCCCACATATTTAAACTTGTTTACACAATTTCTTATATTCAATTATTTATGTTAAAATAATTAGTGTGGTTTTGTTTTTCTGACTGGTCCCTGACAGGTACTAAATGATAGATAGATAGATGGATGGATGGTAAAAGCACCATTTCATATCAGTGGAAAATGATGGATTATTTAATCAATCATATTAGGACACCTGGGAGGCCATCTAGATAAAAACAAATTTCACATGAAACAAATATTTAAATATAAAAATAAAACCATAAAAGGTAGTAGAATTTGTTATAATCTCAGAGTGGGGAAGACCTTTCTAAATGGGATACCGAACTCAGAAGTGTTACAAGGAAGTTAATACTTACAAGGAAGTATTAATTGATTTACCCATCTAAAACTATAAAATTCTACAAAAAGAAAAAATTCCGTAAGTGAAGTAAAAAGATAAATAGAGAATTGTAATAAAATATTTGCCACTGCTATCAAAAAGGGCTAGTTTCCTTAAAATATAAAGTCAATAAGTTTAAAGGTAAATAGCCAATTAAAATTGCCAAAGCAATACACAGAGTCCTCACAAAAGGAAATAGTCATGGTTCATAAACATATGAAAACGCACTTGACCTCACTCATAAAATAGAAATGAAAAATAAAACCACAGAGACATAATATTTCTCACTTATTGATTTGGTAAAAATCCAGTAAGTTTAAGAATACTTTCTGTTGACAAGAGTGTGATAAGCATAGCTTGTGAGAATGTCAATTGTTCTAACCTCTGGGGAGGGCAATTTGCAATAACTAACAATGTTTTAAATGCACAGAGTAATAACTCTGTGCTAGATACCATATCGTCTTGCCCATTTTACAGATTAGGAAAGTGAAGCACAGAGAATTTAAACACTTTCTGCAATATCACAGATCTAATAAGTGGTAGACAGTAAGGAGATTGAAACAGAAATCAGAAACCTCCCAAAAAATAAGACTTCAGGACCAGATGGCTTCCCTGGTGAATTCTACAAACATTCAAAGAAGACTTAATACCTATCCTAATCAAACTCTTCCAAAAAATTGAAGAGGAGGGGAGGCTTCCTAACTCATTCTATAAAGCCAATGTTACTGTGATACCAAAACCAGACAAGAATAACATGAAAAAAGAAAATTAGAAGTCAATATCACTGATGAATATTGATGCAAAAATCTTCAACAAAATACTGGCAAATCAAATACAACAATACATTAAAAAGATCATACACCATCACCAAGTGGGATTTATTCCAGGATGGTTCAACATCCACAAATCTATCAACATGATACACCACATTAAAAAAATGAAGAATAAAAATCACATGATCATCTCAATAGATACAGAGAAAGCATTTAACAAGATACAGCATCCATTTGTGATAACTCTGAATAAAATGCATATGGAAGGAAAGTACCTCAACACAATAAAGGCCATATATGACAAACCCACAGCCAGTATCATTCTCAATGGAGAAAAACTGAAAGCTATCCCTCTAAGACCAGCAACCAGACAAGGATGCCCACCCTCACCACTCTTATGTAACGGTGTTTTGGAAGTCCTAGCCAGAGCAATCAGGAGAGAAAAAGAAATAAAACGGTTCCAAATTGGAAAGGAAGATATGAAACTGTCACTATTTGCAGATGACATGATTTTATATGCAGAAAACCCTAAAGAATCCACAAAAAAACCTTAGAAATAATAAACAAAATGGTAAAGCTGCAGGATACAAAATCAACATACAAAAATCAGTTGAGTTTCTATACACTAACGAGGTAGCAGAAAGAGAAATTATGAATACAATCTCATTTACGATTGCAACAAAAAGAATAAAGTATCTAGGAATAAACTTAACCAAAGAGGTAAAAGAGCTGTATCCTGAAATTATAAAATATTGTTGAAAGAAATTGAACAATACACAAAGAAATGGAAAGGTATTCCATGCTCTTGGGTTGGAAGAATTAACATAGTTAGGAAGTCCCTTACTTCCTAAAGCAATCTGCAGATTCAGTGAAATCCCTATCAAAGTTCCAATAACATTTTTCCCAGAAATAGAACAAAGAATGCTAAAATTTATATAAAACAACAAAAGACCCAGAATAGACAAAGGAATCCTGAGAAAAAGAACAAAGCTGGAGATATCACTCCCCCAGTTTCAAAATATACTACAAAGCTATAGGAACCCAAACAGCATGGTACTGGCACAAAAACAGACACACAGATCAATGGAAAAGAATTGAGAGCCAAGAAATAAACCCACATATCTACGGACAGCTAACTTTTGACAAGGGCGCCAAAAACATACAATGGAGAAAGAAAAGTCTCTTCAACAAGTGGTGTTAGGAAAACTGGGCAGCCACATGCAAAAGAACGAAAGTAGACCATTTATCTTACACCAAGCACAAAAATTAACTCAAAATCGATTAAAGACTTGAATGTAACACCTGAAACCATGAAACTTCTAGAAGAAAACATAGGCAGTATACTCTTCAACATCAGTCTTAGCAGCATATTTTCAAATACTATGCCTGACTGGGCAAGGGAAACAGTAGAAAAAATAAGCAAATGGCACTACATTAAACTAAAAAGCTTCTGCACAGCAAAGGAAACCATCAACAAAATGAAACAACAAACTAACAATTTAGAAGATATTTGCAAACCACATATCTAAGAGATTAATCTCTAAAATATATAAAGAATTCATGTATCTCAACAACAACAAAACAAACAACCCAATTTAAAAATGGGCAAAAGTTCTGAACAGACTTTTCTCCAAAGAAGATATCAAAATAGTCAAAAGGCACATGAAAAGATGTTCAACATCATTAACTATCAAGGAAATGCAAATCAAAACTACAAAGAAATATCACCTCACACCTGTCAGAATAATTAACAAGACAGGAAACAACAAGTGTTAGAGAAGATGTGGAGAAAAGGGAACCCTCGTACACTGCTTGTGGGAGTGCAAACTGGTGCAGCCACTATGGAAAACAGTAGGGAGATTCCCCCCAAAATTAAGTATAGAACTACCATATGATCCAGCTATTCCACTTCTGGATATTTATCCAAAGAACATGAAAACATGAAAGCATAAAGATACTTGCACCCCCATGCTCTTTGCAGCATTATTCACAGTAGCCAAGACTTGAGGCAACCTAGGTGCCCATCAAGGGACGAATGGATAAAGATGTGGTATATACACACAAATGAATACTTAGTCGTAAAAAATTATAAAATCCGGCCATTTGTGACAACATGGATGGAACTTGAGGGTATTATGCTAAGCGAAATAAGTCAGATGGAGAAAGTCAGATACTGTATGATCTCACTCATAAACAGAAGATAAAAACAAAGACAAACAAGCACATAGAGACAGAGATTGGATTAGTGGTTACCATAGGGGAAGGCGGAGGGAGGAGGGTGAAAGGGGTGATTATGCACATGTGTGTGGTGATGGATTGTAATTAGTCTTTGGGCAGTGAGCATGATGTAATCTACACAGAATTCAAAATATATTAGGATGTACAACTGAAATTTATACAATGTTATAAGCCAATGTTACTGCAATAAAAAGAAAATAAAAAAAGAAAAAGTAAATGTAAATAAATAAATCTAATAGCTCAATCAGAGTGTAATAAAAGATAGGCTTTCTGATCTAAGAATCTAACCCTCTAGGAAATAAGAATGTATTTAAATGAACTCCTAAAAAGAAAAAGTAGGTATTTAGTTAAAAAATAATAATAATAAGTGGTAGAATTGGGAGTCAAATTCAGGGAGTCTGGCACTAAATGACATACTCACAAATACTATACCATATGAGTGTTTTACTCACACACATGACCCAGGTATTCTAGTCTTAGTTATTTATCCTACAGCTATAATTGCATATGCACATGTTATATATGTATGTATGTATGTATTTGTGATATAATTCACCCACAACATTGCAAGTGTTTAAGGTGTACAACATGTTGATTAGATACATTCATATATTGCTATATGATTACCAATACAGCTTTAGCTAACACCTCTGTCACAACACATAATTATTATTTCTTTTTGTGGTGAGAACATTTAAGATCTGGTCTCAGCAATTTTGCAGTATATAATACAGTACTGTTAACTGTAATCACTGTGCTGTGCCTTAGATCTCCAGAAATTACTTTCTTCTAGTTGCCAGTTTGTACCCTTTAACAACCTCTTCCCAATTTCTCCACCCTGCAGCCCTGGTAACCAACATTCCCTTCTCTGTTTCTACAACTTCATCTCTTTTGAATTCTACACATGGGTGTTATCATACAATTTTGGTCTTTTCTTTGTCTAACTTATCTCACTAAACATAATGTCCTCAAGGTCCATTCATGTTGTTTCAAGTGGCAGAACTTTCTTCTTTTTTATAGCTAAATAATATTCCTTGTGTGTATGTGTATACGTGTGTGTGTATGTGTCTATACCACATTTTATTTATCTATTCATCCATTAAAAAACAAAATTCAACTGAGTAAATTTGAAGATTTAATAGACTTCGTTAAATGATTCATGAATCAGGCAGCATCTCATCTGGCAAGCAGAGAGATCCTTAGGGATTACAAAACATGGAAGGCTTTTATAGTAAGGAGGGTGGGACAAGCACAGGAAGTTGTCAGCAAGGAAACAATGAAAGTTCATTGGAGGAAAGCAAAAGTTCAGGTGATGACAGCTTCCCGTTGGCTGCGCTGCAGCATTTTCCATTGGTTGGGCTTGTTGCTGGGCAACAAGGAAGTCTTGGAGTTAGGAAGGCCTGTAGAGGGAGCTCTCACAACGTACAACTTGTGGTCAATTATAGACCCCAAAAGAAAGAGATTAGTTACTGACACCAACAGGAATACATGCACCTTGCACTCCCAAACGATAAGTGCAACTAATTTACTACTCCAGTAGGAGAAAGAAAGACTTCCTTCTTGCCCAGCAACAAGCCCAGGTAATGGAAAATGTCTTCTTTAATCTATTTTAAGTTAATTTTTGTGGGTGGTCTAAGATAGGGTTTCAATTTCTTTTTTTTTGCATAGGATTGCCCAGTTTTCCCAGCACCATTTATTGTAGAGACTTTCCTTTCCCCATTGAGTATTCTTGACTCCCTTGTTAAATATTAATTGCTTGTATATGCAGGGGTTTATTTCTGGGCTCTCTATTCTGTTCCACTTGTCTGCTTGTCTATTTTTATGCCAGTACCATACTGTTTTAGTTACTATAGCTTCGACATATAGTTTGAAATCAGGAAGTATGATGCCTCTGGCTTTGCTCTTGTTTCTCATGGTTGAGTTTGGCTACTCAGGGTCTTTTGTGGTTCCAAACAAATTTTAGGATTATTTTTTCTATTTGTGTGAAAAATGCCATCGGAATTTTGATAGGAATGCATTGATTTATAGAAGGTCTTGGATAGCCTGGACATTTTAACAATATTAATTCTTCTGATCCATGAACATGGGTTATATTTCCATTTGTTTGTGTCTACTTCAATTTCTTTCATCAAAGTCTTGCAGTTTTCATCGTACAGAGCTTCACTTCCTTGTTAAATTTATTCCTAAGTATTTTATTGTTTTTGTTGCTATTGTGAATGGGATAGATATTTATTTTTCAGGCATTTCATTGTTAGTGTATGAAAAAGCAGTTGATATGCAGTTGATATCTGTATGTTGATTTTATATCCTGCAACTTTACTGAATTTGTTGATTAGTTCTAACATTTTTTGATGGAATCTTTAGGATTTTCTGTATAAGATCATATCAACTACAAATAACAACAATTTTACACCTTTTCCTATTTGGATTCTTTTTATTTCTTAGTCTTGCCTTATTGTTCTAAGACTTCCACTGCTATGTTGAATAAGAGTGGTGAGAATGGGCACCCTTGTCTTGTTCCTGATTTTAGAGGAAAAGCTTTCAATCTTTCACCATTGAGTAGGATGTTAGTATATTGAGGTATGTTCTTTCTACACCCAATATGCTGAGAGGTTTGTTTTTTATCATGAACGTATGTTGTATTTTGTCAAGAACTGTCTGAGTCTATTGAAATGATCATATTTATTTCATTTCATTCTGTTAATGTGGTGTATCACATTGATTGCTTTGCAGATGTTGGAGCATCCTTGAATTCCAAGGATAAATACCACCTGGTCATTCTGTATGATTTGTTTAATGTATTATTGAACTCAGTTTGCTAATATTTTTTGAGAATTTTTGCATATGTATTCATCAGGAATATTGGTCTATAGTTTTCTTTTTTTGTAGTGTCCTTATCTGAGTTTGGTATCAGGGTAATGCCTGCCTTGTAAAATGAGTTAGAGATTGTTCCTTCCTCTTCAATTTTTTGGAAAAGTTTGAGAAAGATTGGCATTAATTTTTCTTTAAATGTTTGGTAAATTCACCAGTGAAGCCATCTGGTCCCAAACTCCTCTGTGCTAGGAAGTTTTAGATTACTGATTCTATATCCTTACTCATTAGTGGTCTGTTTGGATTTTCTATTTCTTCATGCTTCAGTTTTGGTACATTGTATGTTTCTAGTAATTTATCCATTTCTTGTAGGTTATCCAATTTTTAGGCATATAACTCATAGTAGGCACAGTTCATAGTAGTCTCATATAATCCTGTGTATCTCTGTGGTATCACTTGTAATGTCTCCTCTTTCATTTCTGATTTTGTTTATTTGAGTCTTCTCCTTTTTTTTTCTTAGTCACTTAAAGGTTTGTCAATTTTGTTTATTTTTTTTTGAAAAACCCACTCAGTTTTATTAATCTTTTCTATAATTTTTCTGGTCTCTATTTTATTTATTTCTCTCCAGTCTTTATTTCCTTCCTTTACTAACTTTGAGCTTAATTTCTTCTCTTTTTTTACTTCCTTGAGGTGTAAGTTAGGTTGTTTTTTTGAAATCTTTCTGTTCTCTTAATATATGCATTTATTACTATAAATGTCCCTCTCAGGACTAGTTTTGCAGTATCCCATAGCTTTTTGTGTGTTGTGTTTTTATTTTTATTTGGTTCAAGATATTTTTTGATTTTCCTTTTGATTTATTCCGTTACCCATTGGTTGTTTAGTTTCCACGTGCTTGTAAATTTTCCAGCTCTTCTCTCATTGTTGATTTCTAGTTTAATATCATCATGGTCAGAAAAGATACTTGGTATTATTTCAATCTTCTTAAGTTTCCTGAGATTTGTTTTGTGACCCATCATATGCTCTATCCTGGAGAATGTTCCAGCTGAAGTTGAGAAGAATGTGTATTCTGCTTCTGTTCTTTTTTAAATTGTATCAGTTTCAGGTGTAAAGCTGTATAATTCAGCATCTGTCTATGCTACAAAGGTGATCACTGTTGTAAGTCTAGTCACCATCCATCACCATACAATTGCCCCTCTTCACTCATTTTGCCCATCTCCAGCCCCCTTCCCCTCTGGTAACCACTAATCTGTTCTCGGTATCTATGAGTTCTTTTTTGTGTTATTTTGTATGTTCATTTGATTTTTTTAGATTCCACATATGAGTGAAATCATGTGATATTTGACTTTCTCCATCTGATTTATTTCACCTAGCATAATACCCTCAAGATCCATCCATGGTGTCACAAATGACAACATTTCATTCTTTTTTATGGCTGAGTAGTACTCCATATATATACATTCATCCACCTTTGGACACAGGGTGTTTCCACATCTTGACTATTGTAAATAATGGCACAATGAACATAGGTGTGAGTATGTCTTGTCAAATTAGTGTTTTCAAGTTCTTTGGATAAATATCCAGAAGTGGAATTCCGGATTCTATGGTAGTTCTATTTTTAATTTCTTGAGGGTCCTCCATACTGTTTTCCACAGTGGATACACCAATTTACATTCCCACCAATGGTGTGCAAGTGTTCTCTTTTCTCCACATCCTCTCCAATACCTGTTATTGCCTATCTTTTTGATAATTGCCATTCTAACAGGTGTGAGGTGATAATCTCACTGTGATTTTCATTTGTATTTCCCTGATGGTTAGTGATGTTGAGCATCTTCTATGTGCTTGTTGGCCATCTGTATGTTCTTTGGAAAATGCCTATCCAGGTCCTCTGCCCATTTTTAAATTGAATTGCCTGTTTTTTTGATATTGAGTTGTATGAGTTCTTTATATATTTTGGATATTAATCACTTATTGGATGTATCATTTGCAAATATCCTCTCCTATTCAGTTGTTCATCTTTTCGTTTCCTTGATAGTTTCCTTCACCGTGCAAAAGCTTCTCAATTTGATGTAGTCCTATTTGTTTATTTTGCTTTTGTTGCCCTTGTCTGAGGAGACAGATCCAAAAAAATATCTCTTAGACTGATGTCAAAGAGCTGACTGCCTATGTCTTCTTCCAGAAGTTTTATTATTTCAGGTCTTACATTCAAGTCTTTAATCCATTTTGAGTTTCTTTTCGTATATGGTATAAGATAGTGACCTAGCTTCGTTCTTTTGTATGTAGCAGTCCAGTTTTCACAGTACCATTTATTGAAGAGAATGTCTTTTCCCCTTTGTATTTGTGCCTCATTTGTCATAGATTAGTTGACCATACAAGTGTGGCTTTATTTCTGGGCTCTCAATTCTGTTCCATTGATCTATGTGTCTGTCTTTTTGCCTGTCATACTGTTTTGATTGCTAAAGCTTTGTAGTATAGTTTGACTTCAGGGATCATGATTCCTCCAGCTCTGTTCTCCTTTTTTAAGACTGCTTTGGCTATTTGGGGTCTTTTGTGGTTCCATACAAGTTTTAGGATTATTTATTCTAGTTCTGTGAAAAATACCATTCATATTTTGATAGAGATTGCATGGAATCTGTATACTGCTTTGGGTTACATGGAATTTTTAAGATATTAATTCTTACAATTCATGGGAACAATATAACTTTCCATTTATTTGTGTCACCTTCCATTTCTTTCATTGATGTCTTATAGTTTTCAGGATACAAGTCTTTTACCTCCTTGGTTAAGCTTATTCCTAGGTATTTTATTCTTTTTGATGCAATTGTAAGTGGAATTGTTTTCTTAATTTCTCTTTCAGATAGTTTGTTATTAGTCTATAGAAATGTAACAGGTTTTGTACATTAATTTTTTATCCTGAAACTTTACTGACTTCATTTAGTAATTCTAACAGTTTTCTTTGAAGATTCTTTAGGGTTTTCCTGTCATTTGCAAATAGTGACAGTTTCACTTCTTTTTTTCCAGTTTGGTTGACTTTTACTTTTTTTTCTTGCTTAGTTGCTGTGGCTAGGACTTCCAACACTATGTTAAATAAAAGTGGCAAGAGTAGGCATCCTAGTCTTATTCCTGATCTTAGAGGAAAAGCTTTCAGCTTTCATCATTGAGTATGATGTTGGCTGTGGGATTGTCATATATGGCCTTTCTTATGTTGAGGTGCATTTCCCCTATACTCACTTTGTTGAGAGTTTTTATCATAAATTGATGTTGAATTTTGTCAATGCTTTTTATGCATCTATTGAGATGATCATATGATTTTTATCCTCCGCTTGTTTAATGTGGTGTATCACATTGATTGATTTATAGATGTTGAACCATCCTTCCAATGCTGGAATAAATACCACTTGATTATGGTGTATGCTCCTTTTAATGTATTGTTGAATTCAGTTTGCTAATATTTTGTTGAGGATTTTTATATCTATATTCATCAAGGATATTTGCCTCTAATTTTCTTTTTTTGTGGTGTCTTTGTCTGGTTTTGGTATCAAGGTAATGCTGGCTTCATAAATTGTGTTTAAAAGCTTTCCTTCCTCTTCAAATTTTTAGAAGAGATTGAGAAAGATTGGTATTAAAACTTTTTTGAATGTTTTGTATAATTCACCAGTGAAGCCATCTGGTCCTGGACTTTTGATTGTTACTAGGTTTTTTATCACTGTTTCAATCTTTTTACTAGCAATTGGTCTATTCAGATTTCCTATTTCTTAATGATTTAGTCTTGGAAGATTGTATGTTTCTAGGAATTTATCCATTTCTTCTACGTTGTCCAATTTGTTGGTATATCACTGTTTTGGCAGTCTCTTATGATCTTTCATACTTTGGGGGTATCAGTTGTAACTTCTCTTTCATTTCTGATTTTATTTATTTGAGCTCTCTCTCTAAGTCTAGTTAAAAGTTTGTTGATTTTGTTTATCTTTACAAAGAACCAGCTCTTAGTTTCACTGATCTTTTCTATTGTTTTCTTAGTCTGTATTTTATCTTGCTCTGATTTTTATTATTTCCTTCTACTAGTTTTGGGCTTCATTTGCTTTTTTTCTTCTTTCAGTTGCTTTAGGTGTAAAGTTAGGTTGTTATTTAAGATTTTTCTTGTTTTTTGATGTAGGCCCGTATTGCTACAAAATTCCCTCTTATGATCCCATAGATTTTGATGTGTCTATTTTTGTTTTGTCTCTAAGTATTTTTTTACTTCTTTGATTTCTTTGATGACTCATTGGTTGTTCAGCAACATGTGTTTTAGTCTCCACGATTTTCTGACTTTTCACATTTTCTTCCTGTAATTGATTTCTAGTTGTGGTTCATTGTGGTTGGAAAAGGTGCTTGATATAATTTCAATCTTCTTGAATTTGTAGAGACTTGCTTTGTGGCCTAGCATGTAACCTATCCTGGAAAATGTTCCATGTGGGCTTGAGAAGAATCTGTATTTTGCTGCTTTTGGATGCAATGTTCTGTACATGTCTATTAAGTCCATTTGGTCTAATGTGTCATTTATGCTGATGTTTCCTCATTGATATTCTGTCTGGACGATCTACCCACAATGTAAGTGAAGTGTTAAAGTGTCCTGCTATTACCATATTGATTCTAAATTCTCCCTTTAGGTCCATTAATATTTGCTTTATGTGCTTTTGTGCTTCAGTGCACGTGTATTTATAAATGTTATATCTTCTTGCTGGATAGATCCCTTTATCATTATGTAATGTCCTTTTTTGTCTCTTGTTAGTCTTTGTTTTAAAGTCTATTTTTTTCACATATGAGTATAGTCATACCAGCTTTCTTTTCATTTCCATTTGCGTGGAATATCTTTCTCCATCCCTTCACTTTCTGTCTGTGTGTCCTTACTTCTGAAGTGAGCCTCTTGTAGGCAGCCTGTAGATATGTCTTGTTTTTTAATCCATCCAGCCACTCTATGTCTTTTGGTTGTAAATTTAGTGTTCTTACACTTAAAGTAATTATTCACAAATCTGTACATATTGATAGATATGAAAACAATTTATTAATTGTTTTCTGGCTGTTTTTAGTAGTTCCTCTCTGTTCCTTTCTTCTCTTTCTCTCTTCCCTTGTGGTTTTATGACTTTATGTTGTGTTTAGATTCCTTTTTCATTTTCTTTTGTGTATTTACTCTAAGTTTTTCCCTTTTAGTTACCATTTGGTTCACATATAACCTCTTATGTAAATAGCAGTCTGTTTTAAGTTGATAGAAACTTAAATCTGAACACGTTCCAAACTTTACCTTTTTACTACCCCCCAATTTATATTTTGATGTCACACTGAACATCTTTTGCTTTTATACAACTATTTGTTGTAATTTCAGTTAACTTTACTACTTTCATCTTTTAATCTTCATGGTTACTGTACATATAATTGATTTACTACCTTTACGTGTGATTGATTTATATTTCCCTTTTCCAGTGAGATTTTTACTTTCATGTTTTCTTATTATTAATTAGTGCCATTTCTTTTCAGCTTAAAGAATTTCCTTTACCATTTCTTGTAAGGCCAGTTTAGTGGTGATGAACTCCTCTAGCTTTTGCTTGTCTGGAAAAAATCTCTCCTTCAATTCTGAATGATAACCTTGCTGGGTAGAGTACTCTTGGTTGAAAGTTTTTTCCTTTCAGCACTTTGACTGTATCATGCCACTTCCTTCTGACTTGTAGAGTTTCTGCTAAAAAATCTGCTGATAGCCTTATGGAGTTTCTCTTGTATGTTACAAGTTGTTTTTCTCTTGCTGCTTTTAGGGTTCTCTCTTTATCCTTAGCTTTTGCCATTTTAATTATAATGTGTCTTGGTGTGGGTCTCTTTGAGTTGATTTTATTTGGAAATCTCTGGGCTTCCTGAACCTGGATGTCTGTTTTCTTCCTCAGATGAGGGAGGTTTTTAGCCATTATTTCTTCAAATAATTTTTCTGGCTCTTTCTCCCTCTTCTTCTTGTTCTGGGATCCCCTATAATGCAAATGTTATTCCATTTGATGTTGTCCCAGAGATCCCTTGGTGTATTTCACTTTTTGAAGTTCTTTTTTTATTTTGCTGCTTTGTCTGAGTGAATTCCATTGTTTCATCTTCCAGCTTGCTAATTTTTTCTTCTACTTCATCCAGTCTGCTGTTGAACTCCTCTAATGCATTTCTCAGTTCAGTTTTTTTTTCATTTATTTGTTTGTTTTCAGACGTACATCATAATATATTTCAAATTCTATGTAAATTATATCATGTTCACCACCCAAGAACTAATTATAGTCCATCTCTCAGTTCAGTTTTGACTTCTATTTGGTACTTTTTTATATTTTCTATCTCTTTGTTGAAGTTCTCACTGTGTTCATCCATTCTCCTCCTGAGTTAAGTGAGCATCTTTATGACCATTATTTGGAACTCTGTATCAGGTAGATTGCTTATCTCCATTGTTTTTAAAGATTGGCACCTGAGCTAACATCTGTTGCCAATCTTTTTTTTCCCCTTCTTCTTCTTCTTTTCCCCAAATCCTCCCAGTACATAGCTGTCTATTCTAGTTTTAGGTCCTTCTGGTTGTGCTTTATGTGACAGTGCCTCAGCATGGCCTGATGAGTGGTGCCATGTCCACACCCAGGATCTGAACTGGCAAAACCCTGGGCCACCAAAGAGAAGCACACGAACTTAACCACTCGGCCATGGGGCCGGCCTCTTCATTTTAGTTCTTTTTCTGAAGATTTGTCTTGTTCTTTAATTTGAAACATATTACTCTATTTTACTCATTTTGCCTAGCCCTCTGTGGTTTTTTTCCTATATATTATGTAAATCAGCCACCTCTCCCAGTCTTGAAGGAGTGGCCCCATGTAGCAGATATTCTGTGGGGTCCTGAGGCACAGCCCTTCTGACCACCAAAGCCAAGTGCTCGAGGAGGGTTCCCTATGTGAGCTGTGTGCACCCTCCTATTGTGGTGGAACTCCAGCTGTGGTGCAAGAAGGGGTGGTATTGGGATCCAGTACTATTGTCAGGCATGGCTGAGACTCCTCTGGTGCATTGGTGGGCAAGTCTGGCCTCTCAGACTGGCTGTGAGGTGTGCCAACAACTGCTGTGGTGCTTTGGTGGGCAGGGTTACTGCCCTTCCTGGATGTAAGGTTCCACTGAGGTGCAGAGGTGGGCAGAGTTCTCAATGGGGTGCATTCACTGGTGCTAGCAGGTTAGAGGGAGAATTGCAAAATGGCACCTGCCTGCACTGACATTTGCAAGGTTGAGTGTGATTGGAAAAATTGCTCCAGCCACTG
The DNA here is from genome assembly GCF_037783145.1 of Equus przewalskii. NCBI lineage: Eukaryota > Metazoa > Chordata > Mammalia > Perissodactyla > Equidae > Equus > Equus przewalskii. The sequence goes on from NC_091847.1 coordinate 404,606, forward strand.
TCTCAGTCCCTGGGGAGAGTCCTGACTGGCTCTTGCCTCTTCAGAAGATGCTTTAAGGTTAGTAAATGGATCTCCTTTACCTATGGTCTTTGCACTTTCAAACTGGTGTCTTTGCACTGGTTTCCAGGTAGAGTGAGTCTGTGTGTGAGTCCTTTAAGAACCCGTGTTTTGTTCCCTGCAGTTCTATAGTTCTCCTGGACATAATCCCCTTTGATTTTTAAAGCCAGATATTTTGGGAGCTCGTCTCTCCTGTGCAAGATCTAAGGGTTGGGCTGCCTGATGTGGAGCTCAAACCCCTTGCTCCTCAGGGCAAAGTTTCATACCTTTTAGATCTCTCCTTAGTGTGGATTTCCATGGCTGGGGTGCGTTTTTTTTTTTTCCTTGATGAGACCATTTCTCTGCCTGTCTGACCCGTCTTGATGCTGTCCTTTTATTCTTCGTTGTGGAGACTCTGTTCATCCAGTTTCCAGGTCCCTTTCAGATAGAGTTATTCCTTATGTAATTGTAGATTTGTTGTGGCTGTGGGAGGAGGTGAGTTCAGGATCTTCCCATGCTACCAGCTTGAACACTCTCCCTCCGTGTCTTTTATTCTGCTTCTGTTGGATGGAACGTTCTATAAATGTCTGTTACATCCATTTGGTCTAATGTATGATTGAAGTCCAATATTTCCTCATTGATTTTTTGTCTGGATGATCCATCTATTGTTGAAAGTGGGGTACTGAAGTCCCCTACTATTATTTTATTGTTGTCTATTTCTCCCTTCAGATCTGTTAGTATTTGCTTCATATATTTAAGTGCTCTGACATTGGATGTGTGTGTATTTATGATAGTTCTATCTTCCTGGTGATTGACCCAGTTATCATTATATAATGACTTTCTTTGTCTCTTATTACCATTTTTGACTTAACGTCTGTTTTGTGAAGTCCACTATCTTTTGGTTTCCATTTGCGTGAGATATCGTTTTCCATCCCTTTCCTTTGAGCCTGTGTGTGTCCTTAAAGCTGAAGTGAGTCTCTTCTAGGCAGCATGTACTTGGGTCTTGTTTTTTCATCCACCCAGCCACTCTGTGCCTTCTGATTGGTGAATTCAATCTGTTTCCATTTAGATTTATTGTTGACTATGCTGTCTTCTTTTTTTTTTTTGAGTCTTTTTAATTTATTTTTTAACTTTTCATTGAGGTAACATTGATTTATAACATTACATAAATTTCAGGTGTACGTCATTGTATTTCAGTTTCTGTGTAGATTACATCATATTCACCACTCAAAGACTGTTACCATCCATCACCATACACGTATGCCTGGTCACCCCTTTTGCCCTCCTCCCTCCCCTCTTCCCCTCTGGCAACCACCAACCTAATCTCTGTATCTATGTGTTTGTTGTTTGTTGCTATTGTTTTTATCTTCTATTTATGAGTGAGATCATATGGTATTTGACTTTCTCCCTCTGACTTATTTCACTTAACATAATATCCTCAAGGTCCATCCATGTTGTTGCAAATGGCACGATTTCATCTTTTTTATGGCTGAGTAATATTCCATTGTGTATATCTACCACATCTTCTTTATCCATTCATCCCTTGATGGGCACTTAGGTTGTTTCCAAGTCTTGGCTATAGTGAGTAATGCCACAATGGACATAGGGGTGCGTGTATCTTTGTGCATTCTTGCTTTCATGTTCTTTAGATAAATATCTGGCAGTAGGTTAAAGACTTGAATGTAAGACCTGAAATCATAAAACTTCTAGAAGAAAACATAGGCAGTACACTCTTTGACATCAGTCTTAGTGGCATATTTTCAAATGCCATGTCTGACTGGCAAGGGAAGGGAAACAATAAAAAAAATTAACAAATGGGACTACATCAAACTAAAAAGCTTCTGCACAGCAAAGGAAACCTTTTCTTTTGCACAACAAAATGAAAAGACAACTTAACAATTGTAAGAAGATATTTGTAAACAATATACCTGAGAAGGGATTAATATCCAAAATATACAAAGAATTCATGAATCTCAACAACAACAAAGCAAACAATCCAATTAAAAAATGGTCGAAAGATCAGAACAGACATTTTTCCAAAGAAGAGATACAGAAAGACAACAGGCACATGAAAAGATGTTCAACATCACTAACCAACAGGAGAATGCAAATCAAAACTACAATGAGATATCACCTCATGCCTGTCAGAATGGCTGTAATTAACAAGACAAGAAGTAACAAATGTTGGAGAAGATGTGGAGGAAAGGGAACCCTCATTCACTGCTGGTGGGAATGCAACTGATGTAGCCACTATGGAAAACCTATGGAGAGTCTTCAAAAAATTAAGAATAGAACTGACTGTGTTATCTTATTAATTGCTTTCTGGTGTCATGCAGTTTCATTTCATTGTTTCTTTTTTCCTCTGTTTCTGCCTACCTTTGTAAATTAGTGATTTTTCCATGGTGATATGCTCTGTTTCCCCTTTCTTTATCTTATGTGAATCTTCTCTAGGTTTTTGCTTTGTGGTTGACATGAAGCTTACGTAAGACATACCATAGATAAAATAGTACATTTTAAGCTGATAGCCACTTAACTTTGATCACTGATAAAAATTTTACTCTTTTACTGCCCTCTTTTATATTTTTGATGTCATTATTTACTTCTTTTATATTGTGTATTCATTAAGAAAGTATAGTAGTTGTATTTTTAATATTCTTTTCCTTTGACCTTTACACTATAGTTAAGAGGTTAACACACCATCCTATTACAGAATTAGTGTTTTCTAAGTCTGATTGCATATTTACCTTTACTAGTGTTTTGTGTAATCTCACGTATTTTCATGTTGCTGACTAGCATTTTTTCACTTCAGCTTATACAACTCCTTTTAGCATTTCTTGCAAAGCAGGTCTAGTGGTGATGAACACCTTCAGCTTTTGCTTGTCTATGAACATCTTTATTTTTCTTGTATATCTGAAGGATAACTTTGTCAGATACAGTGTTCTTGGCTGGCAACTTTTTTCTTTCAACAATTTAAATATGTCATTTTATTCTCTCCTGGCCTATATGATTTCTGCTGTGAAATCCCTTGATAGCCTATTGAGAGTTCCTTTGTAGGTTACAAACTTTATTTCTCTTGCTGCTTTTAGGATTCTCTCTTTGTCTTTGATTTTTAACAGTTTCATTATAATGTGTCTTGGAGAAGGTCTTTTTGCATTAAGATAATAGGATGTGAAGTTGGATGTCCAAGTCTCTCCTCTGGTTTGGGAACTTCCCAGCTATTATTTCTTTAAATAAACTTTCTTCCCCCTTCTCCCTCTCTTCTCTTTCTGGAATTCCAATTATTCTAATATTTGCACATTTGATGGAATCCCATAGATCATGGAGGCTTTCTTCACTCCTTTTTATTATTTTTTCTCCTCTGGGTTACTTCAAAGTCTCTATCCTTTAGATCATTCATTCCATTTTCCATTTTGTTTACTCTGCTAGAGATGTTCTCTATTGCACTTTTCATTTCATTCACTGAATTCTTCAGCTCCAGAATTTGGTTTGCTCTTTTTATGATTTCTATCTATGTGTTACATTTCTCATTTTGTTCATGTATTGTTTTCCTGATTTTATTGAATAGTCTTTCTATGTTTTCTTGTAGTTTGTTGAGTTTCCTTAAAATGGTTGTTTTGAATTCCTTATCAGCTAGATTACAAAATTCCACGTCTTTGAGCTCAGTTCTTGAAGGATTATTGTCATATTTCGGTGATGGTATGCTTCCTTGATTACTCATGTTCCCTGAAGTATTGCATTGTTGCTTTTGCATTTGAAGGAGCAGACACCTCCTCAAATCTTTACTAGTTGCCTTTGGTGGGATATATTGTTCACTGGTCCTGTTATATCTGTGGCTTTCTCTGACCTTTTATAGATAAACCTGCTGTACTCTTCTTGCTCTTTCTTTAAGCTTTTTCGTCTTCTCTGGCTTTTACAATTCACTAGGTTGGCTGCTGGAAACCTGTCTTTTATTTTCCAGAGGTGGTGCTATAGATAAAATTTGTGGTTTCTGCTTTGCCCACAGGCCTTGGTCTGATTTTCTGAGAGCACTGTGTTTACTGGAACTCACTCTCACCACCACACTTGGGAGAATGCACGAGGAGTCAGCCATAGTGTAGGGGGAGGTGTGGGTTTAGCCCTCAGGGCGTCAGGTGCCCATGAACCTGGTGGGAGAATCCTTGGGTGAGGTTCTCCTAGAGGCTTGTGAGTAGACTTCTTGCTGGGGTCCTAAGCACAGTCAGCAGGAACCACATCCCTTTAATGCCCTTTGATATTTTTAGCTGCCTCTTTTCCAGTTTCCTTTGTCCCCCCAGTCTTCAAGATCCTGCTTCAGTACCCTGGGTGCTGCTGGAGAGAAATAGATTTCTGCAGCAGCATCCTACATAGAAGGGGTAGCAGGACACTCACTCATGCTCTCCCTTTCCCCCACAGAAGAGGTTGTCGTTGCCAGTTCATTCCCATGCTGTGCCACTTCAGGGGCAGGGAATAACTGGCAAAGTTCCTCTTACCCTCCTCAAAGTGTCCAAACTCATAGGTATTTTTTGCTTCAACAGAGTAGTGGAATCTTTCTTTGGGAAGTGGCTACAAAGTCTCTCTTGACTATGGGTGTCTGCCCAATTCAACACTGTCCAGGTTTCCCCTAAAGGTGGCTGAGAGAGGTTGGAGTAAGTTCTCTGGCTCCTACTGGTTCTGCGGCCCATGCCTGTTACCTGATGCACAAGTGGGCTGTACTTCTCTTGGATCCCTTGCCATATCATGCTGTATCCCACAACTCCAGAAGTACTTTTGTTCATGGATGGATGATGATTTTTAGTTGTTAAAAAGGGGACAAAAAGGAACAAGGATCCAAGATGGCGACGTGAGTAGTCCTCTTTGTCTCTTCCCTTTCAAATCTACAATAAATTGGACATTCATCGCACAACAAAGGATATCCATACAGGATCTCGGGACACCTGAGAGACCCATGCAGCTATACATCGGAAGGCAGTCGGACTTCCCTCCAGGAGGAGGTGGAGACAGGGGAAAATTCTCTGACCCCGACCGAGCAGCCTAGTACCTGCAAGCAGATTTCTTCCAGCGGATGCCCCCGGAGCATCGGCACACACCTAGGGCAGGAGGGAGTGCACACCGGAGGAGCGACGGTGGAAACAGGTGACCAGAGCCCCACCTAAGCCCCCCCGTAATTCCACCCAAACGCAGAGGGAGGCTTCAGAGTTGCACACCTGAGTCTGCAAGGAGAGCCTCTGCCCGCCATTGGCAGGGAGGCCCCGCCTGGCATCCACAGCGACCAGAGGGTCCCGGAGAGAATCCCAAGCGGCGCGGCAGCCCGCCAGCTGCCGCTGCCCACCCCACTGTCTGCCGGACAGGGCACAGGATAGCTGGAGATCCCCTCGGAGAGGACTGGGGCTGGGTAGAGCTCCAGCAGCCAGCTCCGCAGCCTGGGGAGGGGAAGCACCAGAGCTCGGCCTGGGCAGCAGACAAAAGCCTCTGTCTGCCATTAGCAGAGAGGTCCCTCCCAGCATTCACAACACCGGGAAGGTCCCGGAGAGAATCCCAAGCAGTGCGGCAGCCCACCAACTGCCGTCGCCCTCCCCACTGACTGCCGGGCGGGGTACGGGATTGCCGGGGATCTCCTCAGAGAGGACTGAGGCTGGGTGGAGCTCCAGCGGCTGGCTCCACGGCTCTGGGGGGAAGCTCCAGAGCTCCACCTGGGCAGCAGACAAAAGTCTCTGTCTGCCATTAGTGGAGAGGCCCCTCCCAGCATCCACAACACCAGGAAGGTCCCGGAGAGAATCCCAAACAGCACGGCGGCCTGCCAGCTGGTGCTGCCTGCCCCACCGACTGCCGCGTGGGGCTCGGAACTGCCGGAGATATCCTGGGAGAGGACTGGGGCTTAGTGGTCCTCCAGCGACCGGCTCCACGGACTGGGAGGGATACTTCAGAGTTCCGCCCTGGCAGCAGACAAAGCCCCTACATGCCATTGGCGGAGAGGCTCTTCCCAGCATCCACAACAGCGGGAGGGTCACGGAGAGGAAAATACCAGGCAGGGCAGCAGCCTGCCAGCTGCCACTGAAATCAAGGTCTCCAGCTATCCCCCCAGACAGGGCAAAGGGCTCCCCGAGATCCTGGAGGAGAGGACTGAGTCTGTGTGGAGCTCCAGTAACCAGGCTCCGTAGCCTAGGGGGAAACCCTTCAGTCTCACAACAGCCTCAGCGAAAGCCTCTGCACACCACTAATAGAGAGCACCCATCTGGCAGCCACAAGGCTAGAAGACCTTGGGACAAAAGTAGCATAGCTAGGTGAGCTAACCACAGACTGCAGAAGATGCAAATAGCTCTGCTGTGACCCATAGTGGACAAGTGAGCTTTTGTGCGTGCCGACAGTGACGGAGCTGCAAATATAAGTGATCCTGCCCCTAGCCGCTGGAAAAGCCCATAACACTGCAGCAGACCCCAAGGAGGGAGCACGTCTAGGCTGTCTGCAACAGTAGGCACCAGCAGCCTGAAGCACCGCCCCCCCGTGATGGCCCCCACAGCTGAAGAGGGAACCCACAGGACCACCGTGACTATGAGGAGGGGCCCAGGCCCAGTTAGCAACAGCTGATAGGCTTCCTGGATAGTGCAGTATAAACAGCTGCTCCCCCACCACACCAGTAGAAACAAGTGGAAGGAGTAACTAAACTCTATCTCTATGCGGAAGCACAAATCTACAACATCAAGCAATATGAAAAAAATATATTAAATCTCCAGAACCAAAGGAAAATAACAAATACACAGAAAACAATCCCAAAGAAAGTGAAATATGTAACCTAAATGACGACGACTTCAAAACAGCTATCATTAAAAAACTCAATGAGTTAAAAGAGAATTCAGATAGACAACTCAACGAGTTCAGGAGCTATGTCACAAAAGAGTTTGATACTGTAAAGAAGAACCAAACAGAAATACTGGAAATGAAGAACACAATAGAGGAGATTAAGAAAAATCTAGACGCACTGAACAGTAGGGCCGACAATATGGAGGAAAGAATTAGCGATTTGGAAGATAGGAATATAGAAATGCTGCAGGCAGAGGAGGAGAGAGAAGTAAGACTAAAAAGAAATGAAGAAACTCTCTGAGAATTATCAGACGCAATTAGGAGATGCAACGCAAGGATTATAGGTATACCTGAGGTAGAAGAGAGGGAGAAAGAGGCAGAAAGCCTATTCAAAGAAATAATGGCTGAGAACTTCCCAAACCTGGTGAGAGAGACTGAACTTCATGTGTCAGAAGCCAATAGATCTCCAAACTTTATCAATGCAAGAAGACCAACCCCACTGCATATAGTAGTGAAGCTAGCAAAAGTCAGCGACAAGGAGAAAATACTAAGGGCAGCCAGGCAGACGAAATTAACCTACAAAGGAACTCCCATCAGGCTGTCAGCAGATTTCTCAGCAGAAACTTTACAGGCTAGAAGAGAGTGGAATGATATATTCAAAAATCTGAAGGACAAAAACCTGCAACCGAGAATTCTCTACCCAGCGAAAATATCCTTCAAATACGATGGAGAAATAAAAATTTTCCCAGATAAACAAAAATTAACGGAGTTCATTGCCACAAAACCTCCTCTTCAGGAAATGCTCAGGAAAACCCTCATTCCTGAAAAATCAAAAAAAGGGAAGGGGCTACAAAACCAAGAGCAGAGGAGATAAGTAGAAGGAAAACAACAGAGAGTAGCAGCTCTCCATCAGACCAGATTAAACCATGGGACGAGAAACAAAGGAAATTGAAGAAAACCGGAAAACAAGACATAAAATGGTAGCGGTAGGCCCCCACATCTCAATAATCACCCTAAATGTAAATGGTCTGAACTCCCCAATCAAAAGACACAGAGTGGCAGGATGGATCAAAGAACAAGACCCAACAATATGCTGCCTCCAGGAAACCCACCTCAGCCCCAAAGACAAACACAGACTCAAGGTGAAGGGATGGAGAACAATACTTCAAGCTAATAATGAACAAAAGAAAGCTGGTGTCGCTATACTAATATCAGACAAAGTAGACTTCAAAGCAAAACAGATAAAGAAAGACAAAGAGGGACAGTATATAATGATAAAAGGGACTCTCCACCAAGAAGGCATAACACTTTTAAATATATACGCACCCAACACAGGAGCACCAAAATATGTAAAGCAACTCTTAACAGAACTAAAAGAAGACATCAACAACAATACAGTAATAGTACGGGACCTCAACACACCATTAACACCAATGGACAGAACATCCAGACAGAAAATCAACAAGGAAATTATAGAATTAAATGAAAAATTAGACCAGATGGACTTAATAGATATATATAGAACACTTCATCCAAAAACAGCAGGTTACACATTCTTCTCAAGTGTGCATGGAACATTCTCAAGGATAGACCATATTTTGGGAAATAAAGCAAGCATCAATAAATACAAGAGAGTTGAAATAATATCAAGCATCTTTTCTGATCATAATACTATGTAACTAGAAATCAACTACAAGAATAAAGCTGGGAAAGGGCCAAAAATGTGGAGACTAAACAACACGCTTCTGAACAAACAGTGGATTATTGAAGAAATTAAAGAAGAAATCAAGCAGTATCTGGAGACAAATGAAAATGAGAACACGACATACCAAATCATTTGGGATGCAGCAAAAGCAGTCCTAAGAGGGAAATTCATTGCAATACAGGCTCACCTCACTAAACAAGAAAAAGCTCACATAAGCAACCTCAAACGACACCTAACAGAATTAGAAAAAGAAGAACAAACAAAGCCCAAAGTCAGCAGAAGGAGGGAAATAATAAAAATCAGAGCAGAAATAAATGATATTGAAACAAAAAAGACAGTAGAAAAGATCAATGAAACAAAGAGTTGGTTCTTCGAAAAAATTAACAAAGTCAACAAACCCTTAGCCAGACTCACCAAGAAAAGAAGAGAGAAATCTCAAATAAATAAAATTAGGAATGAGAGAGGAGAAATCACAACAGATACCAATGGAATACAAGGGATCATAAGAGAATACTATGAAAAACTATATGCCAACAAATTGAACAACCTAGAAGAAATGGACAAATTCCTAGACTCCTACAACCTCCCCAAACTGAACCAGGAAGAAGTGGAGAATCTGAATAGGCCAATCACAAGTAAGGAAATAGAAACGGTAATCAAAAACCTCCCCAAAAATAAGAGTCCAGGACCAGACGGCTTCTCTGGAGAATTCTACCAAACATTCAAAGAAGATTTAATACCTATCCTTCTCAAACTATTCCATAAAATTGAGGAAGATGGAGTACTCCCTAACACATTCTATGAAGCCAACATCACTCTGATCCCCAAACCTGGCAAGGACAACACAAAGAAGGAGAACTACAGACCGATATCACTGATGAACATAGATGCAAAAATCCTCAACAAAATTCTGGCAAACCGAATACAGCAATACATCAAAAAGATTATACACCATGATCAAGTGGGATTTATAGCAGGGACACAGGGATGGTTCCACATCCGCAAGTCAATCAACGTGATACACTACATTAACAAATTGGAAAACAAAAACCACATGATCATCTCAATAGATGCAGAGAAAGCATTCGACAAGATCCAACATCCATTTATGATAAAAACCCTCAATAAGATGGGTATAGAAGGAAAGTACCTCAACATAATAAAGACCATATATGACAAACCCACTGCCAACATCATACTCAATGGACAAAAACTGAAAGCCATCCCTCTGAGGACAGGAACAAGACAAGGGTGCCCACTTTCACCACTCCTATTCAACATAGTACTGGAAGTGTTGGCCAGAACAATTCAGCAGGAAAAAGAAATAAAAGGAATCCAAATAGGTAATGAAGAAGTAAAACTCTCGCTGTTTGCAGACGACATGATCTTATATATAGAAAACCCCAAAGAATCCACAGAAAAACTATTAGAAACAATCGACAACTACAGCAAAGTAGCAGGGTATGAAATCAACATACATAAATCAGTAGCATTTCTATACATTAACAATGAACTAACAGAAAAAGAACTCAAGAACTCAATCCCATTCACAATCGCAACGAAAAGAATAAAATACCTTGGGATAAATTTAACCAAGGAAGTGAAGGATTTATACAATGAAAACTACAAGACTTTCTTGAAAGAAATTGACGACAACATAAAGAGATGGAAAGACATTCCATGCACATGGATTGGAAGAATAAACATAGTTAAAATGTCTATACTACCTAAAGCAATCTACAGATTCAATGCTATCCCAATCAGAATCCCAAGGGCATTCTTTTCAGAAATTGAACAAAGAATCCTAAAATTCATATGGGGTAACAAAAGACTGCGAATTGCTAAAGTAATCCTGAGTAAGAAAAACAAAGCTGGAGGCATCACAATCCCTGACTTCAAAACATACCACAAAGCTACAGTGATCAAGACAGCATGGTACTGGTACAAAAACAGGTCCACAGATCAATGGAACAGAATTGAAAGGCCAGAGGTAAAACCACACATCTATGGACAGCTAATTTTCGACAGAGGAGCAGAGGGCCTACATTGGAGAAAAGAAAGTCTCTTCAACAAATTGTGCTGGGAAAACTGGACAGCCACATGCAAAAGATTGAAAATTGACCATTCTTTTTCACCACACACCAAAATAAACTCAAAATGGATCAAAGACCTTAAGATTAGGCCTGAAACAATAAATCTTCTAGAAGAGAATATAGGCAGTACACGGTTTGACATCAGTTTCAAAAGAATCTTTTCGGACACTATAACTCCTCAGTTGAGGGAAACAATAGAAAAAATAAACAAATGGGATTTCATCAGACTAAAGAGCTTCTTCAAGGCAAGGGAAGACAGGATTGAAACAAAAAAACAGCCCACTAATTGGGAAAAAATATTTACAAGCCACTTATCCGACAAAGGGTTAATCTCCATAATATACAAAGAACTCACATAGCTTAACAACAAAAAAACAAACAACCCGATCAAAAAATGGGCAGAGGACATGAACAGACATTTCTCCAAAGAAAATATAAGTATGGCCAAGAGACACATGAAAAAATGTTCATCATCGCTAATCATCAGGGAAATGCAAATCAAAACTACACAAAGATATCACCTTACACCCGTTAGATTGGCAAAAACATCCAAAACCAAGAGTGACAAATGTTGGAGAGGTTGCGGAGAAAAAGGAACCCTCATACACTGTTGGTGGGAATGCAAACTGGTGCAGCCACTATGGAAAACAGTATGGAGATATCTCAAAAAGTTAAAAATAGAAATACCTTATGACCCAGCCATCCCACTACTGGGTATCTATCCTAAGAACCTGAAATCAGAAATCCCAAGAGTCCTTTGCACCCCTATGTTCATCGCAGCATTATTTACAATAGCCAAGACTTGGAACCAACCTAAATGCCCAGAAACTGATGATTGGATAAAGAAGATATGGTATATATACACAATGGAATACTACTCAGCCATAAAAAAGGACAAAATTGGTCCATTCGCAGCAACATGGATGGACCTCGAGGGTATTATGCTAAGCGAAATAAGCCAGACAGAGAAAGACGAACTCTATATGACTCCACTCATAGGTGGAAGATAACATATAGACAAGGAGAACTGATCAGTGGTCACCAGGGGAAAGGGGGTGTGGGGGGAGGGCACAAAGGGGGAAGTGGTGTACCCACAACAAGACTAACAATAATCTACAACTGAAATCTCACAAGGCTGTAATCTATCATAATCTTAATAAAAAAAAAAGGGGGACAAAAAGGAGAGACATATTGCACCAGCATGACGCAGACACCACTCCTTCACATGCACATATTATACATACTCAAGGATATTCATTGTAGCATAATCCTGGGAAATAACCTAATTTCCCTACAAAAGAGAAATGCCTAAATAAATTACACTACATCCATAAAATGGAATATAGACAGTCATTAAATAATTGAGGCATTAATTGCACTTACATGAAAAAATCACCAAGGTAAATCGTTGAGTATAAAAAACAAAGTGCAGAGGACTTTTTGTTCTACTAGTGATGGAGCAGCTTATATATGTCCACCACTCACACCATGAAATGACAAGAGCTGAACAAACTATAGGCAAAAACTACACTGTGCAGTGAAGAGAGGAACCAGAGCAGGCAGTATTTAAAGAACTACAAATCCTTGAACAAAAGAAAACTCATGAGGTGCATTCCACATTTAGTCCAGCTTTTCCCCCGAGGGGATTTTCCATGGCCCACAGAGGAACAGAGGCAAGCATAAAGAACAGCATAACTGGGCAGAGGATTTAAGGACCAAAGTCACAGACAGAAGAGAACTGCAGAGAAGTGAGCCCCAAAATCTCAAGATGCTGCCTGACTCCTAACTGTGCATGGGCTGGGCTGAACTCCAAGAAACTAGGCGAAAAGCCCAACAACAACAGCTGGGAGGAAAAGAGCCGATCAGAAGTTTCTGTAGCCACACAACGCTGGGAAAACAGAAGTTGGAGCTCAAGTCCTGGCAAGGCGGAATGGCCTCACTGCACATCCCATGCTGTCAGTCAAGACAATGGGAAGGACACCCCCTCAGAGCAAAGGCTATACTAGAAGAGCCACGGCAAAATTGGAGTCGCCTGCCTCTGGCAGTGAAATCATGCGTCAGCTGGACTGGATCATGGGATGTCCAGATATCTGGTTAAATATTGTTTCTGGATGTGTCTGTGAGGGTGCTTCCAGAAGAGACTGGCATTTGAATTGATAGACTGAGTAAAGTAGATTGCCCTCCCCTGTGAGAGTGGGCATCATCCAATCCATTGAGGGCCTGAGGAAGGCTGAATTTGCCCTCTGCCTGACTGCTGAGCTGGGACACCGATCTTCTCCTGCCCTCGGCACTCCTGATTCTCAGTCCTTCACATCAAGGATGGAATCTACACCATTGGTTCTCGGGGCTTCAAACACCACTACCGGCCTTCCTGGGTCTCTAGCTTGCAGATAGCAGACTATGGGACTTCTCACTCAGCCTCCATAATTGGGTGAGCAAATAACTTATAACAAATATCTTTCTATAGATATATATGTAAACATCCTTCTATAAATATTTGTATATACATGTATATCTCTTATTCGTCATGTTTCTCTGGAGAAGCCTAACTAATCCACTCCCCCAGGAAACTGCAGAACATATTCAGATTGAAGCACAGTGAGAAGAAAGATGGAAAATGTGGAAAGGGATTGGGAAATATATGGGACACAGTAAAGTAAAAAGTCAAATATATCTATATTTTGAATTCCATAAGAAGAAGTAGAGAGAGATTGGCAGGGAAGGAAGCAATACTAGAGAAATGCTAACCACAGATTTTCAAAATTGATGAAAGACATGAAGTTGCAGATTAAAGAAGTGAATACCAGAAAGGATAAATTTAAAGAAAACTACACATTTTTCTAAAACTGCTGAAAATAAAAGATAGAAAAATCATTGAAAGTAGCCAGAGGAAAAAAGACATATTACCTTAAAAGTAACAAAAATACTTCTGCAAAGTAATAGAATTCAAAAGAAAATGAAATGATATCATAAAGCCTGGAAAAAGAGAAAAAAACCTAGAAGTTTACACCTAGTGAAATTATCCTCAAAAATAAATATGACATGAAGCTGATTTTATTTTTTAAAAATTCATAGAACTGTTCACCAACCAATGTGAACAGCAAGTGGTGCACAAGAAAGGGCTGGTGAGCAAAGGCGTGTGCGAAGCACAGAAAGGAGCCAAGACAAACAGAGAGATAAGTATGTAGTAAATATAAATAAATGTCAGTTATTGAGAAAAGCAAGAATACAAGTATCTGTAGGGGTTAAAATACGTGTAGAAACAAAATCATAGTAATTACATTAAATGAAAATAAAGGACAAATATTGTCAAACTGGATGAAAAAATAAAGCCCAAACATGTGTTGTTTACAAAAGACACATTAAATATAGGGACAGGGGAAGACTGAGCGACCAGAGCCCAATTGAGGGAAAGGAAACTGAGATCTCTGGCCCCTCAGCGATGAAGATCTGGGTCTTTCCCCACCTGGCAAACCACTGGCCTAGTAAGTGCTGGTCAAGGCTGCAGGAACTCGAGAATGGGTGACGGAGGAAGGAAATGATTCACACCGTCCACCATCTTGGGGCCAGCTGTAACAATAGGGATTGTAGTTTTTGTTTTATTTCATTCTTTAAAGAACCCTCTTGTTTTATTTCTCTTCAGAGACTAGGGTTTTCCACTGCCTTCAAGGGGGCTCTGTGGCTCTCTGGGTTTGTGACTTCACACCATTTCTCATAAAAATGCAAAAATGATACCACAGGAGATGACTGGCCAGGCCGGGAGGGCCAGGGCTAACATGAGAGGGGCAAGGGGGCCCCCATGGGATGTATCGTAGGCACCATCTCACTGCTCACTCTCCGAGGCCTTTGCCACTTCTTTCCTCCAAGCAGCTTTGTGAGAGACTGTGGGAACATGGGCACCTCTGCGTGTGCAACCTGGAAATACGGTTGTGTTAAAGTTCTTTGGGGTGAATGAATCTTTAGTCAACAGATCACTTCCTCCTTCAGAAACAGTTGTTCATAGATTTTTCAGGAAATGAAAACGTGAGCTTAAGGTGACCACATGCACTCTGTGTCAAATAGTGGCCCCTCAGTGATGCAGAATTTCATTTGCTGCCTCTTTCTCTGCCTCCTTCTCTTTTTTCCTCACTTCTGCTTTCCTGGAATTGACTTTTTCAAAAACAGATATCATATGAGTTTTCTTGGGCTCTGCTTTCAAGGTTAGTAACAGATGAAAGAGGGAAATCCAGATCATTGTCCAGAGAGTTCCAAATATCCAAACGTTTGACCTCATGAATAAAAACATCTGAGGAGGGACTGAATTCAGTCCCTGAGAATGTAATTGCATGCACTGGTAGAAACTATTGGCTCCAAGGAATTATCTTACAGAAGATGACACTCGAGGAAAGAGGCCATATGATACATCCCCAGCTAAAATACCAGTTCCCTCCAGCCCCAACGTGCCTTTGCTCATGCCATCTGCCTGCCCAGAGTGCTCCACTCTCTCAACCCCAGCCTCCTCAGATCTCCTTATCCCTTCTCCAGAAAATCCCCCAGATCTCTGCAGCCAGCCCTCAAATCTCCTGGTGCCCACAAGGCAAGAATGAGTGACTTCTTACTCAACCTCTTGGTAGTTAAGCTTGTCTCCAAAACTAGACTGAGCTCCTTGGAAGGGGCACTGTGCCCCTAGACTGGGAGTGACTTCAGTGAAGTGATCACACTGGCCCATCTCATCCTGCGGCCTGGCTTCTGAGTATGACCACTCCAGAGGCATGGTTGGGAGCCTGCAGGGAACAAAGTCTAGAAGTTTCCTGGTAGTAAGACCCAGACCTGGCAAGCAGAAGGCAAAGTGGATGGCAGACAGGATACCTGACTGCAGTAAGCAACGCCAGAGGTAGGACAATGTGCACATACTACCACCTCCTGACTCTCAGCAGAGGACAGGGCTCCCAACTATCTCCACATGGCTTGCAGGGGCCTAGGACTGCTTCCCTGGCAAAGGTCTGTCATTGGAAGTCACCAGAGATGGGAGAAAGAATGCCTTACTTGGCTTGCTCCAGGAGTGTCCTCAGAGAGCCCTTGCTCTTTCCTGACCACCAGCCCAGGACTGTTCCTATCACCAGAGCCCTATCACGCAGCAGATGGATCCTTAGCATGATCAAACAAGGCAGAGAGATAAGAGGGCCTTTTGGGTTGTCCCAGAGGTTCCAAAGCTAGCTGGGGTCAGAGGACACTTGAAATGGTTATTTGCTCTTACAGAATCTATTGACTAGATTTAATTAAATGGGCTGTTTTCACTCTCAAGGAAGCATTGAGATTGAGAGTAACAGAGTATTCACCTGGGGAGGTTTATAATGGTCTGTGTTCTCCCACTTCTGGTGTCTCTTATCCATTCACAGAACATTAGAGCTGGCAGGGGCCTCAGAGCTTGGGTGGTCCCATCTCACATTTCAGATACTGGAACAGACACCTAGAAAAAGGTTGGAGTGGTGCAGAATGGAGGCTCACTTTGAGCATCCTGCCTGAAAGCCTGGCTCCCTCTTCACTTCCAGTTCAACACTGTCTTGATTACTGTAGCTTTATGATAAGTCTTGATGCCAAGAGATGTCAGGCCCACGATTTTGATCTTCTTTTTCAAAAGTTTTCAGCTACTCTAAGCCCTTTCTATGTCTATATGAATTTTAGAATCAGCTTGTAAATTCCTACAAAACAGTCTGCTAGGATTTTGATTGGGATTGCTTTAAATCTATAGATCAACTTGAGGGAGAATTGTCATCTTATCAATATTGCATTTTCCTATCTGTGAACAGGAAATATCTCTCCATTTATTTAGGTCTTTTTTAATTTCTCTGCAATGTATTGTAGTTTTCATAGTACCGGTCTTGAAACCATAAATGGTATTATTTACCATTACTATCATTGTAATTTCTGATTATTCATTGCTACTAT
Source organism: Equus przewalskii (assembly GCF_037783145.1). Taxonomy (NCBI): domain Eukaryota; kingdom Metazoa; phylum Chordata; class Mammalia; order Perissodactyla; family Equidae; genus Equus; species Equus przewalskii. Next base: position 421,163 of record NC_091847.1, read on the forward strand.
ACAGAAATATAGTTATTTTGGTCATATTCCCAGACTTTGCTAAACTCAATAGTTGCAGTAGCTTTTTTTGTAGATTCCATAGGATTTTCTACACAAACAAATAATGTTGTCTGTGAATAGAAGCAGATAGTTTTCTTTCTTTTCAGTCCTTATGCCTTTATTACTTTTTCTTGTCTTACTGCACTGGCTGGTATTTCCAGTGCAATGTGGAATAGGAGTGATGACAGTGGACACCCTTGCCTCGTTCTGGGTCTTAGGGTAAAAGCATTCAGTCTCTGCATGCTTTTGTAGATGTCCTTTATCAGACTGAGGAAGTTCCCGTCTATTTCTAGTTTGCTGTGAGCTTTTGTTTTTAAAAAATTATGAATGAAAATTAGGTTTACAAGCCAGGACACTTTTAAAAGTGAAAGTGGGCACTATTTATCATTATACCAGGTCAACAGCTCTAAATCTGGACACACAGGTATCCTAGATATTCTCTCTCTCACAGCAATATGCATCCTATGCCAATTCTCTAAATTTAGAAAGGAAGGTAGAAAGAAATATACCAGTTCCCTTAAAAACAAGTTTAAGTCCCATCATGCAAGATCAGCCACAGGCAGTAAGGCTGCGCCCAAGGAGCTCTGCAGTTCCTGCTGTGGCCCCACCATCTGTCTGCCTCTGAGGCTCACACACTGCTCAGCTGTCACCACCATGGGACACTGTGGGGCCTGTCCCTCTGCAATCTGAAAGGCCTGCTGGATCACAGAGGGTCCTTTGGATTCTTGTGGTTTAGCTGACCCAAACTTAAATTTTCAAATAATCTGATCAAAGGCCTGAGGAGAACAAAAAGGAAATGAATACATCCTGACACATCATCGGATGCGCTACAGCTGAAGCTCACTTATGTTCAGCCCAAGACCCAGTGGTTCTCTTGAGAGCTGACTGAGAGTGTGGGAGGAGGTTCCGAGAAGAGGGAGGGTGGCAATGCATTCACCCGTCTCTGATGCATGGTGAAACAAACACTCTAAGCAGCCTCCCTTTTGAAAATAAAATAGCAAGGCTCACTATTGAAAACATGTCTTAACTCAGTCATTAGTTGGGCAAGGCCAGAGCTGAAGACAAGCTGGGCTCCTGGGGGCCAGAAGGCAGAGTTTAGCCCCAAGGGTGTCTGCAAAACCCTAGGGCCTTGAGCTTAAGATCCAACCACTGTGAGTGGCGTTGGAGAGGGCAAAGCTCAAGGCCCCACAGTGAGGAATCTGAGAGGAAGCATCAGCATAGAGCAGGGCGCCTTAGTGTAGACTAAAACAAACTCTCTGAATTGAAGGGTCAGCAAAGAAACTTCTGTCTTGAACTTGGCAGTGGGTGGAGGGGAATTTATGATCAGACGTGAGCCATTTGCAGCCCCAAATCACAAAAAAAGCAATTATAAAATTTAAATTAAAGTGATCCCAGGTAGATACAGCCTCCAGAAAACTGGAAGAAATAAATCCAAATACTTTCTGAAGGAGGTCAACCTTAATGAAAGCTTCAAGAAATCCCACAGATAAAATTCAAGGAAATTGGTCAGTTTGCTATGAAAAAATGTCAGAACTCACATGAAATATTATAACATGACTGAGAACCACGAGACAAAGCAGACAACAAGATCAGACTACCAAGACCTCAGACCTGGCACAGACCATAAAGCAAGTCTCACAAATGTGAACAATCAACCAGAGACTAAACAATTCCAAGCAGATCTGAAGGCAGAAGAGACAGACAAGCAAACAAACAAATAAAACTTTTAGAAGTAAATTATATAATAATTGAAGTTAAAAACTCCATGGAAAAATTCAGAAAAGAGACCAGAAAAAATAATTAAGGAAATGAAAGATAGAGCTAAAGAAATTATCCATAATGCGACCCAAAAAGAAAAAAAAGTTGAGGAATGGAGAGCGTGAGAAGGGTTAACGTAACTAGATTCCAGAAAGAATAACAGAGAAAGTGGAGACGACATTTGAAGAGATGAAGCCTGAGAATATTCTAGAATTATTTGAAGTTGGCAAGCCTCAGATCCAGGATGCGATTGAGTCTAAAAAGGGATAAAGAAAAAGAAATCTGAATGTAGACACATCACCAGGGAACTTAAAAGCAACAGAGAGAAAAGATTGACTGCTTACAAAAAATCAGCAGATAACTTATGACAGAAATATATTGCTCAGAAGATGAGAAAACTAACAGACTAAGCTTCCAGGTTGTTAGATGTCTCTCCTAAGGCCTTTTTCTGGGCATGGGAGCACCCTCAGTTCATTTTCAGGACAAGCCAGGAGAGCCGACACCTATTGCCTCTGGAAGCTAAAGATACGTCCCAGCTCCTTCCCTTGGGTGTGAATAACTGAGAGGAGTGTTCTAGACTGAGGGCCAGCCTCCCTACAGAAGCAAATGGCTTCTCAACATAGCAAACCCTTTATCAGCTGCCTCCAGGCCACACTTACTACCAGTGCTTCTTGGCATCGCATCCCAGATAAATTGTCAGCACTTACATCCTTACGGCCTGCTCCTGGAGGAGCCCAAACAGGACAGGGTATAATATGATGATATCTTGCACTCTTCACCCTCTGGCCAGGCCCAGTGGAGGCCCTTCTTTCTGAGGAACGCCCCCCCCCCCCCCCCCCCCGCCCCACTCCATATGGTCATGGCCTGGCTATGACACAGGTTTCAAAGGAATGATAGCCAGGTACATATGGGTCCAGTCTATGCCCTTGTGCAGTGACCCCAGGAAGAAGCGCCTCCCAGTGATTTCTTCTGGGGAAAACAGTCCTATAGGGTAAGATTATAGCCAAGGACACTAGGTATCCACTCAGCACCAGGACTCTGGGTATTTGAGGAAGGGGTCTACACTTCTTTCAGGGGACTGTGTGGGGTTCAATGAGACAATGGCATAAACACACTGCAGATATCACAGGGGGATATTTTATTCATTCATGAACCACTGTTGAAAAGAAAGAAGAGGAAGAGCAAAGCCACTTGGCTTAAAGTATAAATAGATGATAATGATTACAGCAATTATTTTGTAGATAAAAATAAGCTGTAATTAAAGTCATAGGTAATAATAACATGAAAGATAGTGGGAAAGGATTGGAAGCAAGTTAATGCATGTGAAGTCTCTTGACCTTTCAGGAAGGAGAAGAAGGGTGATTAACTTTAGATTTTTCTAAAAATACATAATGTTAAGTATATGGTTTAAAATTTTAAAGCTAACTAGTAAAATGATAAAATGTAGATGGAAAGGGCAGATCCAGTTTTTGTGCAGCCTAGAAGTTATACAATTTTATTTTTAAAAAAAGCACCAAAACAAAATGAGCTTCCAAAGTGAATATTTATTTAAATGGGGCCCACCCAACTGAGGCATTCTAAAGCTTACATTTCATTAACTTCAAAGTGAATCTATCTCTATTAGGAAAAATAGGTAATAGAAAAAAATATCACTCAACAGACAGCAGAAAAGGAATCAGAAATAAAAAACATGGGGAATAACAGGGGCCAGCCCTGTGGCCTAGTGGTTAAGTTTGGCACACTCTGCTTGGGTGGCCCAGGTTCAGTCCCTAGGCATGGACCTACACCATTTGACAGCAGCCATGGTGTAGTGGCGACCCACATACAAAATAGAAGAAGGTTGGCATGGATGTTAGCCCAGGGTAAATCTTCCTCAGCAAAAAAAAAAAAAAAAAGCAAAACATCGGGAATAACAAACAAAACATGATATGGTAGAAATTTCCTTAAAAATGTCAGTAGTCACAATGTTAAATTTACCTACCCCAAAATATACATATATATATACATATATAAAAATATATATGTTTGTGAGTGTGTATAATCGTGTGTTTGTGTGTAGGTTTTTTATATCAGCCATGGTGATATATAAGAACTCAGAAAAAAAATCACAAAATCATTCATAATTTCACCACAAATACAATCATTATAACATTTCAGTATACATGTTTCAAGTCATTTTGATGAATATATTTACTCTACAGAATTAAAATCAGATCATATGTACTTTTACTATACTACTTTTTATTAAGGAATATTTCATGAATATTTTCCAAGCTAAAAACTATGGTATCCAACATAGCTTCAATGTCTGCTTTTTACCCACTATATGAATGTACCAAAATGTATTTGACCATGACCAGTTTGGGGGCAAAAAAGTTGTTTTCTATTTTAGGCTGCATTATAAGTAATGATATGGTGACCATCCCTGTGTTTTGCTGTGTGTCTGATGGTTTCCCAGTCCCTTTACCCACTTTATTTTTCTCAATAGCACTTAAATCAATCGACTTACTATAAATTTGTTTTATTTATTGTCTCTCTCCTCCAGTCAGAATATAAGCTCCTTGAAGGCAGAGCTTTTTATCTGCTTTATTCTCAGTGCCAAGTACAGTGCCTGGAATGTAACAGTCACCAAATAAATATTTGTTGGATGGGTAGATGGGTGGATGGGCACCCAGATGGATGGATAGATGGATGATGTAGCAGAAATATTGATGTGAAGAAGGTAATAAAATATTGGGAAATGGTGCCAAAGGAATCCAGTGCCTTAATGGAAGGAAGAGGGAGAGCCAAGAGAAGCTTTGACGAGTTCTCTTGATGATCAGGAAACAGTTTTGTGCTTGTGGATGCCAATTGTCGGGTGGGGTCTATGCTCATCAGCCAAAGTCCCTATCAGAAGTAATTCCCACTTTTTGGAATAGATGACCCCTACACCCCAGCCAGTCTCAGACTCTATCATTTTGCTACACAGGTGCCTTTTATAAGTTAAATGAGATTTTGCCAAAGAAATCAGTTCTCGATCTTTGTTTCCCAGTGTTTAAGGGCATGGTTGCTAATAAGAGTGAGAAGAACAAGAAATATAATTAAGCTGGAGAGCCCTGACATAGTAAACTGTTACAAAGTTACAGCAATCAAAACCATGTAAACACAGACCCCTGGCCCACCCTGGTACTTGCTGGTTCCTCTGGCCCTGGGTGGTTCTTGTGGTATCAGGGTTCTGGCAGGCTTCACAAACCCAGGCTGCTGGCCCACTCCGCTGACGGCTGGTTCCCTGGCCCCAGTTAGTTCCTGGGGCCCAGGATCCAAATCAGCACCTGCAAACACAGGCTTCAATGGGCACCCATGAACCCAAGCCCCTAGCCAGGCCCAACACCAGGCTGACTACTATGGACACAGGCTTTTGACTACTCCCAACACCAGGCTCTCCCCTGTGGACCTAGACTCCAGACCAGCTCCCACAGACCCAGCCTCCTGGTCCACCAAAGCTCCAGGCCAGACCCTCATATCTCTAGCCATGAGGATGGCTCCTATAGACCCGGGATCCTGGGCTGCCCTAGTGTTAGACCAACCCCTGTGGCCCCAGCCCCCAGGCCAGCTATGGTAAAACTAGGCTCTCAGCCATCCAAGTACTTTGTTGGCACCCTCACAGGTAGAGTGGGCCCACCCTAATGGCCCCTACAACCTGGTTGGGCCCTGCGGACCCTGGATCCAGGTCTGCTCACACAGGCCCAGGTCCCAGACCCATCACCACAGACTCAAGTACCAGTCCTACCCCTGTGAACCCAGGCTCGAGGCCTGCTCTCATAGACTGAGCCACCAGGCTGGTCTCTAGGTACCCAAGTACCAGAACTGCCTAGCTGCTCACCTGGGTACCAGACTTCCTGCTCAAGGGCTCCAGCAGCAAGTCTGCCCATGGACACCAGACAGCTCACCCAGAATCTCTGGATGAGCTGACTAGTGAAGGGCTTTGCTTGCCAAAGACAGTCTATGAAGACTGGAAGAGATGCCTGCTTCTTCAAATGTATAGACATCATGCAAGGCCACAAGGAATGTGAATAATCAAGGAAACATGACACTACCAAAAGAAACTAATAAAACTCCAATACTAACCTCAAGAAATGGATTTCTATAAACTGTCTTGGAAATAATTCAGAATAATCCTTTAAAAGATTCAGTGAACTAAAAGAAAACACAGATATTCAATGAAATGAAATAAGAAAAAAATTCATTAACAAAATAGAAGTTCAACAAAGGAATAGCAACCCTTAAAAAAAACACAGGGGCCAGCCCAGTGGCGTAGTGGTTAAGTTCGCACACTCTGCTTCAGTGGCCCAGGTTTCACAGCTTTGGATCCCAGGCATGGACCTAGCACCGCTCGTCAAGCCATGCTGTGGTGGTACCCCACATAAAGTAGAGGAAGACTGGCAAAGATGTTAGCTCAGCAACAATCTTCCTCAAGCAAAAAGAAAAAGAAAAGAAGATTGCCAACAAATGTTAGCTCAGGGCCAATCTTCTTCACACACAAAAAAACAACCACACACGGACCAGCCTCAGTGGCCTAGTGGTTAAGTTCAGCATGCTCCACTTCAGCAGCCCAGGTTTAGTTCCTGGGCACAAACCTATACCACTTGTCAGTGGCCATTCTGTGGTGGTGGCTCACATACAAGAAGAGGAAGATTGGCAGTGGATGTAAGCTCAGGGTGAATCTTCCTCGGGGAAAAAAAAAACCCCACAGAAATCCTAGAGTTGAAGACTACAGCGACTAACTGAAAATTCAATAGAGAGCTTTAGCAACAGACTCAACCAAGCAGAAGAAAGAATTAGTGAACTAAAAGACAAGTAATTTGAAATCATCCGCTCAGATGAGTAAAAAGAAAAGAGAATAAAAAGAGTGATGAAATACTACGTTAATTATAGAATATCATAAAAAGAAATAATATGTGCATAATTAGACTCCCAGTAGGAGAACAGAAGGAGAAAGGGGCAGAAAGCATATTTAAATAAACAATGGCTGAGAACCTCCAAAATCTGGGGAGAGATTTGGACATCCAAGTTCATGAAGCTAATAGGTCACCCCAAAATTTCAACCCAAAATTATTTTCTCCAAGATAGATTATAATAAAATTGTCTAAAACCAATGACAAAGATAAAATTTTACAAGCAGCAAGAGAAAAAATATTCTTCACATATAAGGGGAACCCACATAAGTCTCTCAGCGTATGTCTCAGCAGAAACCTTACAAGCCCCTTACAAGCCAGGAGAAAATAGGATAATATATTCAAAGTGCTGAAAGAAAAAACCTGCCAACCACAAATACTTTATCTGGCAAAGTTGTCTTTCCAAAATGAAGGAGAGATAAAGACTTTCCCAAAACAAACAGAAGCTAAGAGAGTCCATCACCACTAGACTTGCCTTACAAAAAGCTGAAAGGGGTTCTTCAAGTTTAAATGAAAGGACACTAATTAGTAACATGAAAACATCAAAATATAACACATACTGGCAAAAGTAAGTATATGGTCAAATTCAGAATACACTGAGATTGTAATATGGTGATGAGTTAAACACATAACTCTAGTAGAAATGTTAAAGGATAAAAGTATTAAAAATAACTGTAGCTACAATAATTTGTTAATGGTACACAATAAAAAGATGTAAATTGTGACGCCAAAAACATAAAATCTGGGGGGAGGCTGTAAAAATGGTAGAATTTTTGTATGCAATTGAAGGTAAGTTGTTATTAGCATAAAATAAACTGCTAAATGTATAAGACGTTCTATGTGAGCCTCAGAGTAATCACAAAGCAAAAACCTATAGTAAATACACAACAGATAAAAAGAAGAGTATCATAGCGTACCACTTTGGAAAATCATCAATTCACAAAGAAAACCAGCATAAAGGAAGAAAGAAAAATGGGAAATACAAAACAGGCAGAAAACAATAATATGGCATTAGTAAGTAATTATATATCGATAATTACCTTAAGTGTAAATGGTTTAAATTCTCCAATCAAAAGGCTTTAGAGTTACTGGATGGATCAAAAACCAAGACCAAACTACATGCTGCCTGCAGGATGCGTTCTTCAGCTTTAAGGACACACATAGGCTCAAAGTGAAGGGATGGAAAAAGATATTCAATGCAAATGAAAACCAAAAGAGAGCAAGAGTAGCTATACATATATCAGAGAAAATAGATGTTAAGTCAAAAACTGTAATGAGACAAAAAACGCCATTATATGATGACAAAGGGGTAAATTCATCAAGAAGATATAACAATCATAAATATATATACACTCAACATTGGGGCACCTACATATTTGAAACAAACACTAACAGATCTGAAGGGAGGAATCACAATACAATAAAGGAGGGGACATTAATATCATACTTTAAACAATGGATAGATCATCCAGATAGAAAATCAATAAGGAAACATGGGCTTGAACTATACCTTAGACCACATGGACTAACAGACACAGAACATTCCGCCCAACAGCAGCAGAATGGATGGCTTCTCAAGTGCATGTGTGACAGTCTCCAGCATAGATCAAGTGATCAGTCACAAACAAGTATCAGTAAATAAAAAAGATTGAAATTATACCAAGTATCTCTTTTGACCACAAGGACATGAAACTCAAAATCAGTAACAGGAGGAAAACTGGAAAATTTACAGATACGTGTAAAAAGAGAGAAGATTCAAATAAATAAATTCAGAAACGGAAGAGGAGACATTACAACTGATAGAAATACAAAGGATCATAAGAGACTCCTTTGACCAACCATATGCCAACAAATCAGAAAATCTAGAAGAAATGGATACATTCCTAGAAACATACCACCTACAAAAATTGAATCATAAAAAATACAGAAAATTTGGACAGACCAAAGAGAGATTGAATCAGTAATAAAAAACCTCCCAACAAACAAAAGCCCAGGACCAGATGGTTTCACTGGTAAATTCTACTAAACGCTGAAAGAATTAATGCCAATCTTTCTCAAACTCTCCAAAAAAAATGAAGAGGGAACACTCCCAAACTAATTTTATGAGGCCAGGATTACCCTGATACCAAAGCCAGATAAGGACAACAATACAAGAAAAGAACACTTGATCAACGTTCCTGATGAATATAGACATAAATATGCTCAAGAAAATACTAGGAAACTGAATTCAACAGCACATTAAAAGGATCATACACCATAATCAAGTAGGATGTAAGGATAGTTCAACATATGCAAATAAATAAATATGATACACCATATTAACAGAATGAAAGATAAAAATCATATTGTCACCTTGATAAGATGCAGAAAAAGCCTTTGACAAAATTCAACATCCCTTCATGATCAAAACACTCAAGAAAAGGATATAGAAGGAATGTACCTCAACATAATAAAAGCCATAAATGACAAACACACAGCTAAAATCATACTCAATAGTGAAAGTTTTAAAGCTTTCCCATTAAGATCAGGAACAACACAAGGGTGCCCACTCTCACTATTCCTATTCAACATAGTACTACAAGTCCTGGGCAGAGAAATTAAATAAAAAAGAAAAAAGAAAAGAAATAAAAGAAGTAAAAAGAAATACAAGAAGAAGGGAGAAGTAAAATTGTCTGTTTTCCAGATGATGTGATCTTATGTATAGAAAATCCTAAGACTCCACCAAAAAACTGTTAGAACTAATAAACAAATTAGTAAAGCTGAAGGTTACGAAGACAACATAAAAAAATCAGTTGCATTTCTATTCACTAACAACAAATTATCTGAAATAGAATGAAAGAAAACAATTCTATTTGCAATGTTATCACAAATAATAAAATACTTAGGAATAAATTTAACCAAAGAGGTGAAAGATCTGTATAGTGAAAACTACAGGATATTGATGAAAGAAATTGAAATTTCTTTTTTCATTAAAGATAAACAGAAAAATATCCTGTGTATGAAGAATTAATATTCTTCAAATGTCCATACTACACAAAGCCATCTATAGATTCAGTGCAATCCCTATCAAAATTCCAATGCCATTTTTCAACAGAAATAGAAAAAACAATCCTAAAATTTCAAAGGACCACAAAAGACTCCGAATAGCCAAAATGCTGAGAAAGAACAAAAAAGCTGGAAGCATCACACCTCCTGATTTCTAATTTTATTACAATTCTATTGTAATCAAAACAGTATGGGCATAAAAACAGACGCATAGACTAATGGAATGGAATTGAGAGCCCAGAAATAAATCCATGCATATAAAGTCAGCTAAGATTTGACAAGGGAGCCAAGAATACTCTGTGGGGAGTGGATAGTCTCTTCAATAAATGGTGTTAGGAAAACTGAATATTCACATGCACAAAAAGGAAATTGGAACCCTACCTTAGACCCCTTACAAAAATTAACTCAAAATGGATTTAAAAATTAAATGTAAGACCTCAAATTGTAAAACTATGTCAAACTAAGAACCTTCTGCACGGCAAAAGAAACAATCAACAAAATGTAAAAGCCACCTAAAAAATGGAAGAAAATATTTGCAAACCCTCTATCTGATATATCCAAAATATATAGGGAACTCATGTAACTCAATAGCAAAAAAATTAACAATCCAATTAAAAAATGGACAGAGGAACTGAATAGACATTTTTCCAAAGAAGACATACAACAAACATGAAAAGGCACTCATCATCATTAATCATCAGGGACACAAACATCAAAACCACAAGATCTCACCTCACACCTATTAGAATGGCTGTCATCAAAAATACAAGACGCAAGTGTTGGTGACACTGCAGAAAAGGAAGCCCTTGTACAATGCTGGTGGGAACGCAAACTGGTGTGGCCACTATGAAAAACAGTATGGAGGTTCCTCAAAAAATTAAAAAATGGAATTTCCTTATGATCCAGCAATCCCACTTCTGAGTTTATTTCGAAAGGGATGCAATCTTGAAGAAATATCTTCACCTCTATGTTCATTGAAACTTTATTCACAATAGCTAATACATAGAAACAACATTAGTGCCCACTGACGGATGAATGGATAACAAAAATTGTGTGTGTGTGTGTATACACACATATGCACAGTCATGTATCACTCACCGACGGATATATGTTCTGAGAAATGAGTCACTAGATGATTTTGTCATTGTGCAAACATTATAGAGTCTACTTGCACAAACCTAGGTGGTATAACCTACTATACACCTAGGCTATGTGATACTGATCTTATACGGCCACCATTGTATATGCAGTCCATCACTGACCAAAATGTTCTGTGGCACATGACGGTACACACACACACACATACACACACACAATGGAATATTATTCAGCCATAAAAAAGAAAGAAATCCTGCCTTTTGAGACAACACAGATGGATCTTGAGGGCTTTATGCTGAGTGAAATAAGTCAGACAGAGAAAGACAAATACCATATGATCTCACTTATGTATATGTGTGTGTGCACGTATGTGTGTGTATATATATCACATATATGTAGAATATTAAAAAGCTGAACTCATAGATATAGAGAGTGGAAGAGTGGTTGCCAGGGGATGGGGGATAGAGGAAATGGGGAGACATTGGTCAAAGGGTACAAACTTCAGCTATAAGATAAATAAGTTCTGCGCATCTAATGTACAGTATGGTGACTATATTAATGATACTGTATTATATACTTGAATGTTGCTAAGAGAGTAAATCTTAAATGTTGTTACCACACCCCCCCAAAAAATGGCAATATTGTGAGAGGATGGAGGTGTTAACTAACCTTATTGTGGAAAACATTTTGCTGTATCTATGTGTATCAAACCATCAGGTTGTACACCTTAAACTTACATATGTCTATGTCAATAATATCTCAAAACAGCTGGAAAAAACCCAAACAATACAATTTAAAAAGATTCCAATAGACATTTCTTCAAAGAAAATATACAAATGGCTGATAATCACATGAAAAAATTCTTAACATCACTAATCATTAGAGAAATGCAAATCAAAACCACAATGAGATACCACTTCACGTCCATTAGGATGGCTGTTGTTAAAAAACAACAAAAACACAGAAAATAACAAGTGTTGACAAGGATGTGGAGTAATTAGAGCCCTTACGCATTCTGGTGGGAATATATCAACTGGTGCAGTCACTGTGGGAAAAAGTATGATGGTCCCTCAAAAAATTAAATATAGAATTACCATATGATCCAACAATTCCATTGCTAGGTATACACTCATAAGAAGTGAAAGCTGAAACTTGAACATATATTTTTACACCAATGTTTACAGCAGCATTATTCACAATAGACAAAAAGTGGAAACAACCCAAGTGTCCATCACTGGATGAATGGATAAAGAAATGAGGTATATACATACAATGGAATATTATTCAGCCTTAAAAAGGAATGAAATTTTACCACATACTACAACATGGATGACCCTTTAAAACTTTATGCTCAGTGAAATAAACCAGACTCAAAAGGACAAATATCGTATGATTCCGTTTATATGAGTTAGCTAGAACAGTCAAATTCATGGAGAAAGAAAGTGAAATAATTGTTACCAGCAGCTAGAGGGAGAGAAGAATGAGCAGTTATTGCTTAATGGGTGTGGAGTTTCTATCTGGGGTGATGAAAATGTTTTAGAAATAGACCGAGGTGATGGTTGCATAACACTGTAAATGTAATTAATGACAGTGAAGTGTATACTTAAAAAGCACTGAAAAGGGAAATTCAACTGTTTCTGTATTTTGCCACAATTTAAAAAACGAAAAAGAAACAAATTGTGCTCAGTTTATTTTTTAACAGTGAAAAATTTTAAATGCAAATAATTTTAAATGAACAGGAAACCACCCAATCATAGCAGTAGCCCACTTCATCTGATAGTACCCCTAACGCTATCTTTTGTTTGAGATTGGGGAGCACATCTTTCCACAGAGGAACTGACTTGACTCCTCCAGTGCCTCTGCCCACGCCCATCCTTGGGGCCATCATCCCTCCTCCCCACCTAGCCACCTCCTCCAGATTGTGGCCCCTGAAGCCTGTTCTTCTCCAAGTTGACAGTCCCAGCCCTGCCAGCCTTCCTTAGAAATATGGGGTCCCCCTCCCTCACCTCCGAGTCCCCTCAGATGTAGGCCCCACAAGAAATTCAGTTCTCAGGCTGCCAACCTGGCCTTTCACTCCCCCACTGCTGCAGCTGACTGGATGGATCCACCCCGTAGGCTGTTGGACATTGTGTTCACAGTCAAGTGAAACCCTTTGCGTCTGGCAGGAAAGCAATGGGTATGGCCAGAAGGTCTGAGATCCTCCAACCAAGTGACCAGGGAGTGGGATCAGAGAGACCCAAGGGCCCATGGCAAGAAAGAAAAGGGTTACAGCCAAGCCCCAAAAATACGGATGAGAAAAGCAAGTCAGTGTATTATAAAAATAACATAAAGTAAGTTTAGGTTAGAACAATATTAAAGAAAAATCATCAGTAATATCTGAACAGGGACATCGTGGTGTGAAAGATCTTTCAAGGGGTCCTTGGAGAAGACCTATCTCATGTCTTGGGGAAAGAAAAAATTTTGTATATAATTTGTTTGTTTTGTTTTTGTTACCTAAAAGTAAGGATGTTTTTATACCCTCTGAAGGGACAAAGGAGATGACTCACACTAGCTCTCCTTGGCCAAAGGGTGACAGGTTGAGCGTTGGAAAGAGCTATTACCACTTATTGGAAGAGGCGGAGCCCATAACTATCCTCAAAAAAGGAAAAGTTTGGGAAATATAAAAAGTCCTTGTAACGCAGAAGAAGGGAGACCATTACAAGAGAGGCTGATGTTCCCTAACTTTAACTGGTGAGGACGCCGGAGTCTGTGGGAGTCCTACCTCGATTCAAGGAGGCTCAGAGCAGCCTTTGTTTCTAGCCAACAGGGAAGAACTGATGCAGGGAACTCTGATGGCCGGAAACTGCCAGGAAAAGTCACCAACAACATGCTGTGAGGGGGGCCTCTGGGGTCATGCTGAGTCAGGACTGTCCAAGTCAAGAAATGTAAGAAGGTGGGCTCATCCAAAGCAAGCGGATGATCCTCACTGGAGGAGGGGCCTGTGGCGGAGCCCCTCTCGACCCTGGGTGACTAAGTATAAAGAAGGCTGATGGGTTATGACGAAGCCAGCCCAAACCAAGGTGAGACACCTTGTGTTCAGGGTTTGTCTTGGACATGGGGACAGGGAGGGAGCCCATGATGCTCAGAGCAAGGCACGACCTTCCTCATCTGCCCGAGCCCTGACCTCCTCTAGGCCTCAACCCAAGCCTGGCCTGGGCGGTGGCCCCTGCGTTCTTCTGCCTGCACTCACCTCCGCTGTGTTGGATCAGCCCCCTCACCACCGTCCCCACGCCCCGTGGGATCAGCCGCCTCACCAGCACCACTTGTGCTTCCCGCCCGTCTCCACCTCACGCCCCCTCCCCCACGCTCCCTGAGCTATCCTGGAGTTACTTAATCCATCCTTTATTCCCCCCAGCGTGCAGACCCTCTGTCCTCAGCTCGTCGGGTAGAGAATCCTCACAACATTGCTGCTCCTCCCTCAAGACTGCGGCGGGGCGCAGGATCAGCAGACCTCGCACAGTGAGTACCCGGGAGGGAAGCGCCTCCTCTGTTCCCGTTCCTAATATAATCGGGACCAAGAGAGGCAAAGGCATTCTGTAAAAAAGGTTCTGGAAGACTCTGCTCTGTCCTGCATCCCGAGATTGGCCTTCCCCTTCTTCCAAGCGCGCTCCGAATCCTGGGTGGGACTCATAACTAGGCCCGTGTAACCGAGCCCTTCCGAGAGAGTTGGGATTCAATCTGCCTCCGCGCTACCCGCTGCAGGGCAGGGGCAAGCACACCTGTGCGCTCTCAGGGGTTCGAACCGGGGCGGGGGGAGACGACGGGGCGGCGGGGGGTCCCGGGAGCACGAGCGGCTGGGCCTGATGGATGCAAAACCACAGCCCTGCGGCGAGGCAGAGACACACAGAGACTGAGACGCCGAGAAGAACAAAGCGAGACCGAGCAAGGTCCGGGCCGCGGCGGCACGCCGAGGCGGCAGCCCTCCCGGAGCAGCCCCCGCCCCGGCCGGGGCTCGCATCCCCTCGCCCGCTCCTGCGCGGGGGCGCCTCCGCGGCCCACTGGCTCCCGGCCCGGCCCCGCCCCGCCCCGTCGCTCTCCTGCGGCTTAACCCCCGCCTGCCCGCCCCCTGCCGGCCCTTCAGCCCCTCCGGCGGCAGCAAGCCGGCGCTGGCCCTCGGCCTCCCCTACCGGCGGGCGCGCGCGGCGCCGGGAGCTGACCGTGGTGCTGAGCGCGCGGCTCGGGCTCGGGCTCGGGCGCGGCTCCCGGCCCTGCCAAGGCCGTGTCCTGCGACACTCCCGGCCCCAGCGGTAAGGCCTGGAGAATGTAGGCTTGGGGGTTGGGAGGGTGGTAGCGGTGATTTGGGAATTTTCGTGCGCTTTTTCGCGCGATGGACGGGCTGGGTGGAAGAACTAGGGTCTGCGCTCTCTCCAGCCTGAGGTATCCTGGACGGATGGTACGGGGTCTAGGGTCTGGGGGAGATGACGCTTTTAGGTCTGGGCTAGGGAAGGGGAGAAACCCTGTGCCCGCGGATGCGGGGGCAGGGAAAGAACGGATAAGACTGGAGACCCATCTTCTCTCGGCTGAGCAAGCCAGGAATGCCCAGAGACTCCCATAGAGGAGGTGGACCAGAACCTTCGCTCCCCGAAAGGGCCCTTTGTCTCCCCAACGTGGGGGTTGGGTGAACTGGTGATGTTCTCACTGCAGATTCTATTTCTGCTTCATTCCCACCCCACACCCATCCCAGAACACAGAGGCTTTCCCTCCCCACAATGACCTTAACTTCATTGCTCTGAAAGGCAGCCTCGACAGAGACAAACTATTGCCCCAAACATAGCCTTCCGTCCCCAGCCCAATGTCCAGGAAGTCCTGGGGCGGGGCTCCCCTCAAAGGCCTCTGCTTCCTTGTCACCATTCACCCCTTTGTATTTTACTGCTTGTGATTTTCATGGATATTGGGGGCGGGGCAGGGGAAGGCATGGCAAATACCAAAACTATTCATCAAAATTTTTATATCTCCAAACGGTTCTGTTGTATATATGTACCTCTGTGGTTTTTATTTTGCTGCATGAAACACCCAGTCACTTTCATGTTAAAAAGAGAAAGAAAAGCACAGAATTAGTTTTGCAAAGGGAAAAGAAAATCGTAGATAGTTGAGTTAAAGTTAGTCGTGTGGAAAAGCAGCCAATAGAATGACTTCATTTGCTCAGTTTGCAGTAAGTCCATATGCATGTGCATGCTCTGTGTAAGGAGCTGAGAGGGAAGGCCCACGCACGGGAAATCTCTGCCCTGCTTTCTCTCCACTGGATCCTGCTCTGGCTCCTAACCTGCCTTCTTGCCTCCACTCTTGCCCCTACTTTCCATTCTCACCTGCAACTGGAGTGATCTGTTAGAAGTGAACGTTGGCTTATGGCACTCATCCTTGATGACATGGCACTAGGATAAAGGCCTAGACCCTCCCTGTGGCTTCAGGCCAGGTGTGATCTGCCCTGCCCATCTCCTGGCCTCATCTCACTGGCTTGCTGCTCTGGCCACCTGGGCCAGCTTCCAGACCTCTAAATAGTCTCCTCCCTTGCTCCTCTGGGCCTTTCTGCAGCATGTTTCCTCTGCCTGGTATATACTTCCCATGTCTTTTGCCTGGTTGTCTTCAGCTGTCTTTTGGGTCTTGGTTTAAATACCATATCCTTGAATCAGAATTGATTAAATAAATACATAGTCTGGTCCCTGTTCTCAAGGGATTTAGAAGTTCATTTTCGAGATGAAAGACTTGGTCCAGGGTCTTGTCACTGAGACCAGTCTTAGAAAATGACATTCATAAACTGTAGAATTAAAATTCCCAGATCCAGCATCCTATTTAGGAAACATAGATGTGAATATATGGCTAAGATGTCTCAAAAACATAAATACTTCATTTAAATAAGTACTAGCTCACAGCCTATGACAGTTGGAGTCCTGAACCTTAAAGAATTTTCGACTTCACTGGGGATCAGTAAAACCAAGCAAGCCCCAGAGGGAGCAGCCAGTGATGCCTGAGTGCTACGGAGAAGAAGGCATCAAGCTGGGGAAAGGACAGGTCAGCTTTGTCCTTTGGGGAGGGATGTCGCACATGGTGGGAGAGTATCTCTTAGGTTTCATGCTGGGCTCCACCTTGGGGGTCTTTAACCACAGGGTTACAAAGCAGCGTGTGCATTTTTGCAGCTGAGAACCTGGATGCATTTGGCCTCTGCCCTCAGGCAAAGACAGTGCCAGCATCTGCCTGTCCAGATAAACCCCAGTCTATCCCTGAGAACTGTCATGGAAGGTGACTGTTCAGCTTGTCTCCAGTTGGGCAGTGAGCCCTCTGACCACTCAGGGAGTTCCCACCCATGTCACCTATGGGCTCCACATTTCCACAGAGTCAGGCTCTGATAAAATATTTTAATGCGGAAACTGACTGGACTGAACACACGCTGAATTTCATGTGATGGCTCTAGTATTTTGCAAGTCTCTGGTTCATTGTTCTGGACCTTAGCGCTTATTGTCCTATCGATATACAAAGCACTAAATGAACTCAGGAAACAGAGTTGGCAGTGTTAGTGACACTGAGTCCAGCTGTCTATAGCAATCACAGCTCTTTTGAGGGATCATTTTTCAAGTTTAGAGTGCGGTGAAATTTCCAGCTGCTCTTGATTTTAAATCAGTTGACTGTTCCAAGAATGAAGAATTTATTAAAGAGATTAGTATCAAATAAACCACCTTAGTTCTGGTAGTGGCAAAATTCTACACACAGTGAAATAATCTTTATCTTGCCTGCTTGAAGTTATTTCCAAGAGTACGGTAACAAAAAGATTTTTCAAAAACATAGAAAAGAATAAGTACAATAGAGATCTCATAATGAATATCTGCAAAATTTCTTGCCATATAAATTATATCACCTTCAATTACAATTTTTCTGAGTTTATATGAGCTACACTTTTGTTTTTAATCTTCATTTTCATTATGCTTTCCAAAATTTCTCATGAACACGCATTTATTGTTTGATTTTTATATTTCCCATGAAGGGGAGTTTGAACTGCTGGTTAATAGGATGTCTGTCATGGTTAAGAGCACAGGTTCAGAATCAGACAGGCTTGGGGTTCAAATCCTAGCTCTCACTTCCCATCTGTATGACCTGTGCCAATCCATTGGCTTTTCAGGACCTTAGTTTCCCCTTTTAGAATGGGAGTTACAATGGTATGCCCCTTATAAGGTTATGAGCCAAGCACTGTGCCTGGTTAGGTAGATGTAATCAGGACTCACATCCAAGTCCTCTGACTCCAGAGTCAGGATAGTGACCACTATGCTCTGTGCCGCAAAACCCGTCAGAACTGGGGAGGCTGTATCTAGGCCACAAAGGATTGTGGAGAGTGGAGTTGGGGTCAGCAGGTGCAGGGTGGGAAAGGCTTGGGCACATGCCACCTGGCAGGAGACAGAAAGGCAGCTTGAGGCACTGTTCCACTGCCCAGGATGCTACCACCAAGAGCTAAGCTGCAGCCAGAGCCCAGCTGGAGTTCTGTGGCTTTCCCTGGTGTGGTGCCTACTCCTGCTCCTATCCTCCAGCCAAAAGTCCCAGATGTCCCTCTGCAGGGGAGGAAGTGCTGCCCACAGGTAGGAGCAGAGTAAGGGCTGGTCAGCTTGCCCTATGAATCTCTATAGTGCCAGCTTGCCACCCCTTCTGATCCTTTGCTTTAATGTTGCCACTGGGCTATGAGGCAGCCCCTCTGCCCACCCCTGGTGCTCATGTTGAAGGGCTGCAGAGACTCTGGAGCTGACTCTGGTCAGCAGCCCTCTGGAGGCAGCTGCAGGGCTTCCTGGGCTGTGGGTGTGAGAGGTGTGCAGCTGACAATGCCACTTGCTTTCATGCCCACTCCATTCCTCCCTTGTGAGCTGAGGGGGCGGGAACGCAGGTGCTCTCTGTGGAGCAGGCCTCATGGAGAGTCAATGAAACTAGCCCAAACTCTCTTCTCTAGTCTCTCCCCGGCCAGACTGACAGGGCACCAACTGAGGGTCACTCACTGTGAAGGAGAGGAAGAGACCCAGGGACAGACTGGGCATGTGGGCAGGGTGCCTTGAGGACACAGCAGGTGAGAACCCGGGACGTTCTCAGGGGTGCTCTTCGGCACTGTCTTCTTTTAGCGGAGCTGTGTGAGGCTCCAGACTCACCCCAAAGGCACTATGTCTGAACTAGACCCTTGCTGCTCTTCCCCCAAACCAGTTCTTAGCACAGCCCCTTCCTTGCCTGCACTCACATCTCATCCTCCCCACTTCTCCTTGTCCCCATCTCTTGGCATGAATCCAGTCCTCAGTTTATATGACTCAGCCTGTTTCCCTTTCTTTATTCAGTTGCTGAATCCTGGTGTTTCTTCCTTTGAAAGACCCTATAACACTACCTTTCTTTTTCATGCTTGTGACTGCAGCCTCCATCTAGACCTTATCTCCATATAGTCAGCTCATTTTAGCTGCTTCTTGTGAGTCCTCTCTGCTCAGAGCCTCTCTCCTAATTTATCCTCTCCTCCACTCAGATGTCAAATGATGGTCTTAGACCACCAACTTCCTTATGCCATTACTTCCACCCACCCGCTTAGAAGACTTCCGTAGCTGGACATTTATCTCAGGGTAAGGTCAAATTCCCCAACTGTGCAAGGAGAACAACTTGGTAACACTCTTACCACTTTCCCACTCCCACATTGAGGACAGACATCAATAGGCGATCCCAGCTCCCTTTCTCCTTGAACTCAGGTTGGGCATCAGAAAACTTCTCTGGATCGTGCTCCAGGCATCACTATCTGCCAGTCAGGATGTGCACAGAAGGTGACACCTCCTGTTGTTTCAGTCCGTGATGTGCTGTGCCTGTCCAATCTGCCTCTTCCTGGCCTCATGCCTGCCTCGCACCATGATGCTCTCTCTCTTCGCAGTGCTCAAGCTCTGCATGCACCATTCGATGCTTGCCTGTTCCTTGCCTAGTGGCCTCTGTGTAGATTGAGGCACCTCCCTGAAGGGCAGTGTGTGTGTCTTCCCCTCAGTCTGATGACTGCCTGTGTCTGGCCCAAGAGGCAGGCCTGGATTCCTTTTGAGCTTTGTCTCTTAGATGAAGGAGGCAAGTTATTTATTGAATGCTCTGCTCCATCCACTCAGAAGGGCCATGGTACTTCCCATAAATGTGTGGTGCTCTTTGTAGAGTGCCTGGGCCTGGAAATGGGAGTCTAATGGGCAGGCATGCTCTGAAAGGATGTTTGGGCTAGTCAAGAGATCACAGGTCAGGGGCACCAGACCCCAGTCTGCTCTCATTTTGGTTCCTACTTTGTGCCTGGAGGCACGTGACTTAACTTCTCTGGGTATCAGTTGTCTATAAAGGCTAGAGCAGTGCACGTGGTGGGGGGGTAGCTCCCTTCTCCCTCCCTCCTTCTCCATGGAGGACCCAAGTTTAGATGTCAGAGTTCAGCTCCAACACCGCTGTTGAGCAGAGCAGGCAGAGGTCTTCTAGAACCACAGGCCTCCACTCTGGTTACTAAGTGCCTCTTGCTTTCCTCCACAGCAGCTAGGGGCACTGGCAGCATGGAGCTAAAGAGAGGAAAGACCTTCATCAAATCCAGCCTGCAGATTTCCCACGAGAAACCCCTAGACCCAGCAGCCACTGTCCTGGCCAGGGAGGATGCAGGCCCCTGGTCAGTCTCACCGGAAGGGCAGCAGCAGCCCCACGGTGAGAAGGGCCCCCAGGTCAGCCCCAGCACCCAAGGACATGACAAATGTTCCAACAAGGGGGGACAGCCAGACCCTGAGGTGGGTGCTGCAGCTTTCTGTGGGGCCACCTTCAAACTGGTGCGGAAGAGCAAGACTCACGACAATGTGCCTGAGGCTGGCCGGGCGGGCGCAGCCACGGGGCAGCTGGTGGGCAGTGCAAGCTTCCCAGGGCCCTCCGGCAGCCAGCGCATGATTGACTACCGCCACTTTGTGCCCCAGATGCCCTTCGTGCCAGCCGTGGCCAAGAGCATCCCAAGGAAGAGAATTTCCCTGAAACGACCCAAGAAGTGCTTTCGGAACCTCTTCCACATTCGCAGAAGCAAGACTGAGAACTTGGCCTCGCTGGCGACCAGCGGGAAGAGCCTTTCCTCCCCCGGGGGCCCCTCAGAGGCTGGAGGGCAGCCAGGCAAAGCCTTCTTCCCCTGGGGCGAGGGGCTGGCGTCCGATGGCCTGTGCCAGGACCTCTCTGACAGCGAGCTCTTGCCTGACTCTTCCTTCGACCTCTGCAGTGCCCTGTGTGAGGACGTGGCCTCACTCAAGAGCTTTGACTCACTCACGGGCTGCGGGGAGATCTTTGCAGATGAGAGCTCAGTGCCATCCCTGGAGCTGAATGAGGGCCTGGAGAGCCCAGCCGGGGCATCGCAAGCCCTTGAGAGCAAGGTTCCCAGGGGCCCCTTCCAGGGCAGTGTGGAGCAACTGGCTTCGCCTGCCCAGAACGAGATGTCTGACTTCGCCACGTTCTGGGACAGTGTGAATCAGTCAGTGAAGCAGCAGCAGCGGGTCCTCCTGGGCCCTTGGCTGGGGGTTCCCCAGGGGACAGACACAGACCAGCCCAGACTGGATGCAGCTGGTCTTGCTGAGCTCCCTCTGTGCCCCTGCAAGGACCCCCACAGTGGCTCCAAAGCCAGTTCCGTAGACACAGGCACCCCCAAGAGTGAGCAGCCTGAATCCCTCTCCACGAGTGACGAGGGCTACTATGACTCCTTCTCACCGGGCCTCGAGGAGGACAAGAAGGAAGCCCTGAGCCCAGGTATGCCTGCAGCTACCTTCCCCCGGGACAGCTACAGTGGAGACGCCCTCTATGAGCTCTTCTATGACCCACGTGAGGGCCCTATTGGCCCGAGCCTTGATGATGAGCTGTGCGTGTCCGAGAGTCTGTCAGGGCCAGCACTGGGGGCACCACTATCCATGTGCAGCTTCCACGTCGGGGCGGAGGAGAACTTGGCTCCAGCGCTGGGCCCAGACCTGCTCAGCCAGGGCTTCTTGCAAAGCTCCTGGAAGGGCAAGGAGTGCCTGCTGAAGCTCTGTGACACTGAGCTTGCCATCACCATGGGCATCATCAACTGGCTCCGCCGTGGCCCTGAGCCCCGCAGCCCACCTACCTCGGCCCCTGGGGAGCCCACAGCCCTGTCCGGGGAGCTGTCGGGGAAGCTGCGAGGTGACTCTGAGAAGAAGGGCCCAGGTCCAGCAAAGCTGGAGGGCAGGGGGTCCCAGGCCTCAGAGGCAGGTTGGATAACCGTGGGCTCAGCACCCAGCAGACAGGAGCCCTGGGCAGGTTCAGTCACCAAGGACCTGCTTGCTGGAGAGAGCGAGGTTCTAGCAGGGGCTGAGCGGGGGGCCAGCTCGCTGTCCAGGGACCCATCTCTGGATGGTGTGCAGGTCTCTGGGGAAGAAGGGACACAAGGCCACCCTGAAGGCTCATTCTCCTCTGTGGGGTCTGCAGCCTCTGCAACAACAGACACTTCCAGCAAAAACAAGGTCCCAAATCCCTCAGCCTGGCCTGGCTCCCAGGAGCCTAGGCCATCTGGGAACCTGGGGTGTTTGCAAAGTCCCTGGAGGTCAGGTCTTGGTGGAAGCACCCTGGATGCAGAGCCCACCCTGACAGGCTGTGTGGCTCAGGTGGCAGCACTGCAGATCCACCCAGACTGCCAGCCCCCTGCTGCACAGCCCTCAAGGCCAGATATGGGCAGTGGGCTCTGCGGGCAGCCTCAGACTAGGAGCCCTGACATTCTGCAGCAGAGGCAGCCTAACAGCTTCCATAGCGTGGCTGCCATCTGTGTCCTGCCCTCCCTGGGCAGCCCACTCCACAGCCCACAGGACCAGAGGTGCCCGGGCCGCATCCTGGACCTGAGCCGGCTCAGGGTGGAGCCTACCAGGCTGCATGCCCAGACCAGTGCCTCTCTGGAGGACCTTCCCCTGCAGCTCAGCTTGAGGGCCCCGGAACAGGCAGCACACGGGGGCCAGCTGGACTCGTAGCCTCGTTCAGGCCCTGCTGCCGGGCTGAGCCCCCGGGGCCACCTGCTCACTTCTGACAGCCAGCAGGAGGGCCCCCCCGCAAGTGCTCCAGAAAGCCGCTGCAGCTTCCTGGCCCTTGAGGGCCTCCTCTGCAACCAGCTAGAAGTGGGGGCCCTCCGGCCAGCCATGGCTGAGCCCCACCTGTAGGATGGGCTTACACTCACCAGGAGCTGTGTCTTTGTGGGCACATTCAGGAGAATCTAAGACCCAAATCTCCATTGTTTGTCCCTGATGTGAGAACTGTGTTGGCTGGTAAGGAGGTGGCAGGATTCAGGCAAGTGGGGTGGGGCATTTGAATGTGGAGGCATCCATGCCTAAACCCACCAGCTCAGCCAGAACAGGTACAGGACAGCCCAAGGCCAAGGACAGTTGCAAATCTGCCAGTACTCTCAAAGTGTGCCTCACTGATTTCCCCACAAGGAAATGAAGAGTCCAATCCTGGGGGTTGGCTGTGAAGTGGCCACCCTGGCTGCTCCTCGCACAGCATGTCAGAGAGAGGAGCTCGGGCTTGATGCTGATAGGAAGGAAATGGTACATATTGTAAACCAGAGCAGAGCAAGCCAGTAAGTCTGCACAGGGGTTGAGAATAATAAGCATGTGGAGTGGGAGACAGGCAGATGGAGGGCTGCAGATGAGCTCAAGAGTGCCCACGGGCCCCTTGCAGCCTGCTCTCTGCCCAAGACAAGCAGCCACAACATACTGGGGCTGAGGGCTCTGTGGGAACAGGAAGCAAGACCAGCCCTGTCTCAGCAAAAGCCTTGGAACTGGCAGATGCCGTGATTACTGTGCAAACAGGGCTGCCCAGACCCTGGGGACCCTGGTCCATGGGTACCGGTGAATTCTCGGTCACAAATCATCCCATAAAAACAATAATTTCTCCCAACATGACTCTCTAACTGAGCCATGGTTGGCAAAATTCTCTTTAGGAAGAAGTTGATTGATTTTTCACAACTCTGCCATTCTCGCCCCTCCATACTCTCAGCATCCCTGACTCCCCTTCAGGAAAACTCACCTCTGAATGGCCTGTACTCCTTAAACCAGAGAAGGCACAGCACCAACACCCAGAATTGTGGAGGGAGAAGGTGGCCTGGTACTCAGGAAGGGCAGGGGTCCTCTCTGGTCGGCATCAGGATGGCAGGTGCAGCGACAAACCGCCCATCAAGGTTCTCTTTGGTTAGGTCCTGCCTCAGGCAACCTGCCACAATGAGATGCCAAGGATGGATGGATGCCGCAGGCAGCTGTGAGATAGTTTCTGGAGGAAGGGCCAGCATAGAAAGGGGGTGGGTCAGGTGATGGGGGCGGAATTCTGGAGAGAGGGATGCAGTCTCACAGCTGACCCATGCTGGTGCCTTTCTCAACTGTCTGGGGCTTTGTTTCAGGCTAGAAAATGTTCCATGGCCCTTGTTAACAACTGCTCACTGAGGCCTACTGTGTGCAGGATGCAGACAGCACATCATAGGTTCAGAAGGGCCCAGCAAGGCTCCTCACCAGGCCCACCTAGACCTGGGACACCGAGGAAGGTCAGGACCAGCCTTCCTGGGAAGCCAAACTTGACCTTTGCAAACCATCACAACAGCGTTCTTGAGCGTCGCTGTGAGCAGGCTACTCACAGGACAGCTCACCTCATCCCTGCCTCACCCTGAGCACAGTTGTTCTCCTCATTCCTCAGACATGGAAACCGAGGCATGAGTGCTGATGCAGCTTGCTAATGGACACACACAACTAGCATGCAGCATTGATGGGGTTTGAGTCCTACCCCCTGGTCAAAAGGTCCAGCTCTTCACCAGGCTCTGGAACTTCTCTTGCTGAATGCCTGCAGCGAACGCCTCTCTCAAACCTTCATCCTCCTTTCTTTCAGGGCACAGATGTCTGAACACCTCTGGGTGCCAGCTGCCTGTTTCCCTGTAAGAGGCTGAGAGCCAGGGGTGGGCGCCCTACATTCAGCCACGCCCTGTCACTCTGTACTATGCCTGAGCAGAGCACTGTTCAGTCAATACTTGTGGGAATAATGAAATGTCAAAAGGTTGCACGTGGTTTTATGATTTCTTCCTGATGACAAGCCTGTGTCTGGAGAGAGCAGAGTTAGGGTTTTACCTTGGCAGAAGTTCTGATGGAGTGTTTCCTGGATGTATCTGGTGACTGGTAGTGATGGGGGAGAACCCAGCCAGGCCCAAGGGCACTGGGAAAGGCAGGAACAAAGGTGGTCCAGGCATGGTCAGGAGGGGCCTAGGGTCAGGATGACAGGAACAAAGGGGATCCAGGACCCAGAGGCCATGGCGAGGTGGTGTCTGCAGTGACCTGGCAGCAGGACAGCAGAAACAAGGAACTGGGGCCATGCCTATCTAGGAAAAACCACTGGCCCAGTGGCTCTCGATCTGGGGAGCATCTTAAGCAATCCCTGCATCCCAGAGATTCTCACTCTCAGCACTCTTGGAGGAGGTCCCAGCAGTGGGCTGCTGGGTGCCTTGCTGGGGGAATGGAGGAGGGTAGTATGACCTTCCTCTTGCATCCAGTGGGTCCAAGTCTCCCTCAGCCCATCTCGCTCTCTGTACCCACCCTGCAGGCTGCCCTCCCCTGCAAGAGAAGTCCAGGCACGGCTCAAGGACATCCTCAAGGTGACCCACTGAGGGGAAAGGATAACTGCAGGCCAGCTCCTGTGACAGAAGCCCAGCCCGTGCTGGGAGAGAAGAGGCCTGGTTGGGGCATTTTCAGAACTCTGGCCACGTTTAACCCGCTCATTCACACGTGGCTATAGTGGTTATAGGGTATTTTTCCCAAGGAAAATATCCTGAGAAGTAGATCCAGTTGTCCCAGTTCACAGCTGTCCCCAGGGTCACACAGTGGTAAGTTGGGGGCTGGAATTCACCCTGGGGCCTATGCTCTGTACCTTACAACCTTCTGAGGTTGCTCTGGGAACTGGGAGATGCTGAGAGGGATCTGGGCAACCTCCCTGCCTGCTCTAACAGTGGGGGAGGCCTGAGCCCTACAGCAGGGTGGCTGGGGTGGAACAGGAGGCCAGGGAAGAGAGCAGGAGGGAGGCGCCAAGAGAAGAAGGGGTGGAGGGCTGCACAGGTTGGGGAAGAGCCTGTGAATGCATTCGAGGTGCTGCTGACCTTTCCTGGTTTCTTATTTTATTTCAATTTTTTATGGAACAGAGATAAATACACAGGATACAAAACCCAAAAGGCACAGAAAACAGTGAAAAGTGAGTCTCTGTCCTTTCTGCTTTACCCCTCTGTTGTTTTGAGATCAAATTCCCACTTCCCACCACCAATCCGAGCAGTGCGAGGCCAGAGCCTCCTTGCCCCAGCCTTCTGAATGAGTATGGGGCGGCAGACCCTTGTATGCCCATGATGTAAACACACGTGAACTTTAACCTTTCTTTACTGCACAGTGTGTCTTAGACAGCTTCTTAGCAGGTACCAGCAGCAGGCATTTCTCCATTTTCTTGAACATTGCACAGTAGCTGCCTGTGGACATCAATTAATTTAAATACTCCCCTGTTGGATATTCAAGTTATTTTCCATTTTTGTTGCTACAAATAATGCTGCACTCACTCCTTTATTATCCTAAATGTTCTCTATTAAAGCCTTCTTCAAAACTATAAAAGTGAAACTTACCTCACCAATGACAAGATGCATTTTTTAAATGAACACCACCTCCTGCTTCCTTGACCCTGCCCCACTGCCCGGCTGTCTCGAGGCCCTGATGTTGATGGCCTGGGCTCCATGCTGATATAGACATGTCACACAACCCCATATTTAGGAGAGGAAAGGTGTTTTTTGCTATTGCGTGTAAGACCTTGGAAGTGTTATTCCCATCCTTACACCAAGAAAAATCTGGACAAACTGAGAATCAATGGCTATTCTTGACCTATCGGAGAACTGAGGTCACAGGGCAAACAACTTCCCTGAAACCTGGAGAGACAGGTACATCCAGAGAAATCCAGCAATGAAGACCTGGAGCAGACACTGCAAGATGCCAAAACTGGTAGGAACAGTTAAAGAGAAATTTTGACAAATTGTTGCAGGCTGGGTGAGGCTGGGGGGCTGGACAGTAAAAAGGAGGCCTATACCTCCATAGGCTCTTCTTCCAGGAACCACACTACATTTTTCTGGTGAGGATAGAGAATGATCCCCTCATGGGCCTGACAGAGAGAAAGGGAAGGTAGCCAGACCCTTCTCCTAATAGGTCTACCTCACAGGAGAGGGACTTCTCCTGAGGACTGTCCTGAAACCTTTTCCAAGCTGAGGGAAGGGAACTTCATCCCACTACAGTCCTCTCCAGCCTTCTTGTCCCACACAAGGAAACAAACAAGTAGAGGAAGTGATAGTCAGCCAGAGAGGACTTCAAGAAAATAGACTGGGAACTAGGCTGGAAGGGACTAGGGTTTCTGAAGGTTTGACGCCATCCCCGGGGCACAGGCTCACAGAAGACTGAGACCTAATTAGAAGCTTAGAAGATAAGGGAATATCCCTCCCCTGCCCACCCCTCGCACTCACCCTATCACCACTGTGATAAGCCTCTAGCAATAATAACAGTGGGTTACAGCTAAAAGACTTACAAGACCTAAGATTCTCTCTAAGGCCCAGAACAAAGGGAAGCCACAAGGAAAAGAAGGGAGGAAGAAGTGAGCCCACTGTGGTAATATGAAGCCCCTGGTCATAGCCACAGCTATTTCAAATATGAAAACAGCACAACTCTTAGCCAGATTAATATAAATCCTCCCACTAGAAGCCTATTTACCTCAGTACCTATTGCCCTATACAACATGTCTGGCTTTCTACAAAAAATTATAGAGCCTGCTAAAGATAAGAAGAAACAAAGTCTGAAAGCCAAAGCTTTCATTAGAACTAGGCTCACAGATGTTGGGATTATCAGATAAAGATTATAAAATGAGTATAATTAATATGTTGAGTCCTAATGAAAAAAGTAGACAACATGCAATAACAGGTGGTAACATAAGCTGACATGAAGAATTCAAAGGAACAAATCAAAAGAAAATGCTAGAATATAGATACACAAATCAAAAACACTGTAACAGAAATGAAGAATTCCTTTGATGGGCCATCAGCAGACTCAACATAGCTGAGGAAAGAATCAGAGCTTTATTATAAATACCTTAAGACAAATGGCAATGAAAACCAACACACCAAAACTTACAGGATGCAGAGAAAGCAGTGTAAGAGGAAACTTTAAATCTGTAATGCATACATTGAAAAAGACACAAGGTCTCAAGTCAATAACCTAATTTTACACCTTAAGGAAGTAGAAAAATAAGAGAAAACTAACCCAAAGCAAGCAGAGGGAAGGAAATGATAAAGGTTGAGTGGAGATTTAAAAAACATGGAAAATGGAAAAACAGCAGAAAAAAATCAACAAAACCAAAAGTTAGTTATTTGAAAATATCAACCAAATTGACAAATCTTTAACTAGATTGACTGAGAACAAAAGAAAGACTCAAAGTACTAAAATCAGAAATGAAAGTGGAGATATTATTACCAATTTTACAAAAATAAAAAGGATCATAAGAGAATGCTATAAACATTACATGTGAACAAATTGGGTAACCTAGATGAAATGGACAAATTCCTAGAAACATACATCTACCAAAACTGAGTCGCAAAGGAATGGAAAATCTGGATAGACTTGTAACTAGTAAGGAGATTGAATCAGTAATCAAAAATATCCCAACAAAGAAAAGCCCCAGACAAGATGACTGCCCTGGTGAATTCCACCAAATATTTAAAGAAGATTTAACACGAATCCTTCTCAAACTCTTCCAAAAAAAAAAAAAATGAAGAAGTGAGAACCTTTCCTAACTCATCCATGAGGCCACCATTGCCCTGATAGCAAAGCCAAACAAAGACATTACAAGAAAACTACACACCAATATTTCTCATAAATATATAGATAGACAAATCCTCAGTAAAATACTAGCAAACTTAGCTCAGCAGCACATTAAAAGGGTTACACACCAAGACCAGGTGAATTTTATTCTTGAAGTACAAGGATGATTCAACATACAAATATCAGTGTAATACATCACATTAATAAGATGAAGGGAGAAAACCACATGATCATCTCATTGGATGCAGAAAAAGCATTTGACAAAATCCAACACCCTTTCATGATAAAAAAAACTCAATTAAATGGGAATAGAAGGAAACTTCCTCAACAAGATTAAGAGAATTTATTAAAAATTCATAGCTAGCATCACTCTCAATGGTGAAAGGCTGAAAGCTTTCCCCTAAGATTAGAAAGAAGACAAGGATGCCCACTTTCACGCCTTCTTTTCAAAATATTACTGGAAGTTTTAGGTAGAGCAATTAGGTAAGAAAAAGAAAGAAAATACATCCAAATTAGAAAAGAAGAAGTGAAATTATTTCTGTTCACAGATGACATGATTTTATATGTAGAAAATTTTGAAGACCCACAAGAAAACAGTTAGAACTAATAAATTAATTCTGCAAAGTTGCAGGATACAAAATCAACACACGAATATCAGTTTCATTTCTATACACTAACAATGAACAATCGAAGAAGGAAATTAATAAAACAATTCCATTTACAATAGCGTAAAAACTAAAATACTTAAGAATCAATTTAAACAAGGAGGCAAAAAGAATTTTCCGCTGAAAACCACAAAACATTGCTGCCAGAAATTTACAAAGACACTAATATATAGAAAGACATCCCATGTTCATGGATTGGAAGACTTAATATTGTTAACATGACAATACTACCTAAAGCAATCTACAGATTTAATGCAATTCCTATGAAACTCCCAATAGCTTTTTTTTTTTTTTTTTTTTTTTGCAGAAATAGAAAAACCCATCCTAGAATTCATCTGGAATTTCAAGGGACCCAAAATAGCCAAGAAAATCCTGAAAAAGAACAAAATTGGGGAACTCACATTTCTTAATTTGAAAATTTACTACAAATTTCAAAATTAAAAAAATTTACTACCACAGATTTACTACCAAAACAGGGTATTACTGGCATAAGTACAGACATATAGAACAACAGAATACAATAGAGAACCCAGAAATAAACCCTCATGGATTGGGCACCCTTTGGCAAGGATTCTAAAATTATTCAATGGAGAAAGGACAGTCTTTTAAACAAATGATCCTGGGAAAATTGGATATCCACATGCAAAAGTATGAAGTTGGATCCTTACCTTATACCATACACAAAAATTAACTCAAAATGAATGGACCAAAGACCTAAATGTAA
Organism: Equus przewalskii; assembly: GCF_037783145.1. Lineage (NCBI taxonomy): Eukaryota > Metazoa > Chordata > Mammalia > Perissodactyla > Equidae > Equus > Equus przewalskii. The sequence goes on from NC_091847.1 coordinate 451,305, forward strand.
GAGCTAAAGCTATAAATATCTTAGGAGGAAACACAAGGGAAAGTCTTTATAGCTTTGGATTTGGCCACAATTTCTTATATCTGACACCAAAAGCACAGAAAACAATAGAAAAAATAGGTTACTTGGACTCAAAATTAAAAACTTTTGTGCATCAAAGAACACTATCAAGAAAGTTAAAAAACAGCCTACAAAATGGGAGAAGATATTGCCAAATCATGTCTGATAAAGGATTAATGTTAAAAATGTATAAAGAACTACTACAACTCAACAACAAAAAGATAAACAACTCAATTTTTAAAAAGGGGCAAAAGACTTGAATAGAGATTTCTCCAAAGGAGCTATACAAATGACCAATAAGCAAAAGAAAAGATGCCTAGTATCACTAATCATTAGGGCAATGCAAATCAAAACCACAATGAGATACTACTTCACACCCATTAGGGAGGCTATTATATCTATTGAAAAGGAAAATAATGAGTATGGAGAAATCGGAACCCTTGTGCCTTGCTGGGATGTAAAATAGTGTAACCACTGTGGAAAATAGCCTGACAGTTCCTTAAAAAAATAAAACATAGAATTACCATAAAACCCAGTGATTGCATTCCTAGATATAAACCCAAAGGAAGTGAAAGCAGTGACTCAAACAGATACTTGTACACTACTATTCACAGCAACATTATTCACAATAGACAAAAGGTAGAAACAACCCAAATGCTCATCAACACGTGAATGGATTAACAAAACGTGGCATAAACATAGAATGAAATATTATTCAACCTTAAAAAGTAATGGATTTTGATACATGTTACAACATGGAAAAACTTTGAAAACATTATGCTGAGTGAAATAAGGCAGACACAAAAGGACAAATATTGAATAATTCCATTTACCTGAGCGCCCTGGAGTAGGCAACTTCATAGAGACAGAACGGAGGATGGTGGTTGCCAGAGGCCAAGGCAGGAGGGAGGGCAGAAGGATGAGTTATTGTTTAGTGGGTACAGTTTCTGTTTGGAATGATGAAAAAGTTCTGGAGATGTATAGTGTAATGCTTTGACAGCATTGTGTACTTTATGCCACTCCATTGTACACTAAAAATGGCTAAAATGGCAAGCTTTATGTTATGTATATTTTATTACAATAAAAAAAGCAAAAAACATTAGTGAGTTTGAAGATAAGTAACTGAAACTTCCCAATTTTAAACACAAAGAGAAATTTTACTGGGGAGAAAACCAGAATAGAATATGTAAGAGCTGTGAGACATATCAAAAGGTGCAGCATACGTGTAACTGGAATGTCAGAAGGAGAGCGGAGCATAAAATGTACTGAAGAAACAATGGCTGAGAATTTCCAAAGTTAATGACAGGCACCAAACCACAGACCTGAGAAGTTCAGAGAATACCACAGGACGAATGCCCCGCAAGCATACACACACACCTGGACATATCATCTTCAAATTGCAGAAACCGAAGACAGAGAAAAATTTGAAGAAAACCAAAGGTGATGGAGGGTTGGCACCTTAACTACAGAAGATAAAGATTAAGAATTACAGTGAATTTCTCATTAAAACCATGAAAGAAATATTAAAATAAGTTCTTTAGACAGGAGGATATTAATATAGGTCAAACACTTCAATCTACATAAAAGCAGAGCATCACAAAAGGAATAAATGAAGGTAAAATAAATTACCTTATTTTTATTATTCTTAATCTAAAAGATAACTGTCTGCTTAAAGCAATGATAGTAAGAATGTATTGGGCGTTTATGGCATACGGATAAGTGACATAAATAACAGCAATGTCACAAGGCACAGAAGGGAAGAACTGAGAAAACTCTGTTATGAGGTTGCTGCAATTCACATGCAGCAATATAATGTGATTTGAAGGTGAACTTAAGATTATTTTTAAATGAGTGTTGTAAACCCTGGGCAAACAGTAAAGAATGAGCTTAAAATGAGCACAAATATGTTAAGATGGAGATAAAATGGAATCATACAAAATACTTAAAACCAGAAAAGGCATAAAAAGTGGGAGAAAGCTACAAAAAACAAATGCAATGAATAGATGCACTCACCAAAAATGGTAGATTTTACTCCAACTATATCAACAATCACTTTAAATGTGAACACCTGATAAAAGAATGAGATCATGAAATTGGATTAAAAAAAAGCTAAAAGACCCACCTACATGCTGTCTACAAGAAACTTATCTTAAATAGAATGACATAGGTTAAAAGTAAAAGTATGGAGAAAGATATATCATGCTAACATTAATCAAATTTCAACTTATTAATTTCAGACAAGGCTGATTTTAGGACAAGGAAGATTAGCATAGATAAAAAGGACTATTGTATAATTATAAAGGAGTTAAGTCTCCAAGAAGATACAGCAGTCCTAGAGAAATAGACAAGCCCAATATCATAGTTGTAGACTTAAACACTCCTTTGTCAATAGTTGATAGGCCAAACAGGTAGAAAATCAGTAAGGATATAGATGACCTGAACAGCACAATCAATCAACTTGATCTAATTGACATTTTATAGAGCACCCCATCCAACAACAGCAGAAGACACATTTTTCTCAAGCACACATGGAACAGTCACAAAAATAGACCACATCTGGGCCATGAAACACACCTTAACAAGTTGAAAAGAATAGTAATCATACACAATATGTTCTCATGGGGGCACAGGTTAACAGTTCAGAACCTGCTGTGCTGTACTGGGACTGAATGAATATGTACAGGGATGGTAGCTGGCAGGGGGTGGGAGCCAGGTTCTCACTGATGGAGTTGAAGGTTACATATAAGCAAGAAGGGAAGGCTAAAAGGAAACATGTGCTCATGGATTAGAGTCAGAGCCATCAGTATGATTTCATGTTTAACTTAATGTAGGTAATGATGGATCAATATAAAAGTAGTTATAGATATGTATGTATATACTGGTCAGTATGCATACAGATATTTCTTTTCTCTGTCTCCTGAGAGGGCCTAGAAGCAATGACACCCCAGTATCAAGGAGCACACCTAGCCCCCACATCTTGGTTTCTAATACTATTCTCCAATAAAAGGATCTTTTCTCTTTGGAGAAATGGATAATTCAAGGGCTGGGGAGACAATATGCAAGATGATCCTGGAGCATCAGAAAGTAAGAAAGTGTTCACACACACAATGATGGAAGGGACACAGTAGATAACTGAAAGAGCTCTCAATGGCCAAAGCTGAAACAATTTGAGCAAGAAAACAAATAATGTAGTATTGTGTAATACCTCAAAGAATGTGTGGGCTGTGTGTAGTGACTTGCTTCTAGAGGACAGTATGGCTAGAAGACAAAAAACGTGGCAAATACTGTCTCAGCCAGATGATCAAGTGTAAATCCTGTTGAGAGCACGTATCCTTGATACAATGTGGTGAGAACAGCACCTCACCTCTTTGGCTTTCCTCCCAAAACTCACTACCCCAGTCTAACTACAAAAAAAAATCAGACCACCTGGGTTGAAGGACCATCTATAAGATACCTGACTAGTGGAGTAATGGAGTGACATCAGCATCATGGCAGAGTAAGCTCTCCCGGTAATCTCTCCCCTCCATCATACAACAAAAAAGAAATTCATACTCCAACAGAGGACATCCAAACACAACAGAAAAGATGTCTGAGAGACCCACACAGCCATACAACAGAGGGCAGAGAGGTTGGAGCTGCCCTCACAGGAGGTGGAACAGGGTAAGAGAAAATTTCATTCCCTCCACAAAAGACTGGTATCCAGAACTGTGGGCAGCCTCCGAGAGGGAAGGAACAGGAGAAAGGATGTTCATTCATGAGAACATCAAAAATCCCCAAGGGCCCTTGCAGCCTAGAGGGAAGCCCTCCACTGGGGTGAAAGCTATTGCAGGGGGTGACTTCATCAAGCCAACACCCCAGGAAAGCAGAAAGTGAGAGCAGAGTGAGAAAACCCCGAGAGCACTCAGGAGAAAGTGCTCCTCCCCCCACCCACTCAGCATGGCTCCAGACCCTGGGATCCCGGCAGATCACAGAGGACTCAGAATATGTGGCTCTTGACCCCCACCCAGTGGCGATAGGTGGTAGCTGTCACCAAATAATACTACAATGTGCAAAAACAGAGCCATGCCCTCTAGCACTATGAAAAATTATGTTAAATCTCCAGACCAGAGAGAAAATGACAAGTAACCAGAAATCAGCCCTGAGGACATACAAATATGTAATCTAAATGACAGAGAATTCAAAATTCAAAATAGCTATCATCAAAAAACTCAATGAGTTAAAAGAGACTGTAGAGAAACAATTCAATTAGTTCAGGAGCTACTTCACAAAAGAGATTGAAACTATAAAGAAGAATCAATCAGAAATATTGGAGATGAAAGACACAATGGAAGAGAGAAAACAAAATATGGATTCCCTGAATGCTCATGTAGACACCATAGAAGAGCGAATCAGCATAATCAAGGATAGACATGTCAAAATGCTCCAGATAGAGGAGGAGAGAGAACTAAGACTAAAAAGAAGAAAGTCTCTGAGAAATATTCAACTCAATTAGGAAATTCAACATAAGGATTGTAGGTATTCCAGAGGGAGAAGAGAAGGAGAATGGAGCAGAAACCTTGTTCAATGAAATAATAGCAGAGAACTTACCAAACCTGGAGAAGAAGGCAGAAATCCATGTGGAATAAGTTATCAGATCTCCTAAATCTGTCAATGTAAAAAGACCTACTGCGAGGCATAAAGTAGTGAAACTGGCAAAAGTAAGTGACAAAGAAAAAATACTAAGGGCAGCAAGGCAGAGGAAAATAACCTACAAAGGAACCCCTATCAGGCTTTCAGTGGATTTCTCTGCAGAAACCTTACAGGCTGGGAGAGACTGGGATGACATATTCAAATCTTTGAAGGAGTAAAACTTTCAGCCAGAATTCTCTATCCAGGGAAAATATACTTCAGATATGATGGAGAAATAAAAACTTTCCCAGATAAACAAAAGCTAAGGGAGTTTGCAGCCACGAGACCCCTCTAACAAGAAATCCTCAAGAAGGCCCTCATACCTGAAAAAAAAAGGGAGAAAAGGGTTAAAAACACAGAGTAGGGAGATAAATAGGTAGACAAAATCAGAAAATTGTAGCTATATATCAGAATAGGTTAGGAAATAATCAAGAATACTTAGCATTAAAGATGATCTTTAGCATTAAAGATAAAGGGAAGGTGGGGCTGGCCCCATGGCCGAGTGGTTGAGTTCTCGCGCTCTGCTGCAGGCGGCCCAGTGTTTCGTTGGTTCGAATCCTGGGCGCAGACATGGCACTGCTCATCAAACCACGCTGAGGCAGCATCCCACATGCACAACTAGAAGGACCCACAACGAAGAATATACAACTATGTACCCGGGGGCTTTGGGGAGAAAAAGGAAAAAATAAAATCTTTAAAAAAAAAAAAGATAAAGGGAAGGAAAACACCAAAAACAAAGATAATCTTGTCATTTTAACCACAAACTCACAACACAAGATGGAATAAGATGTGAGAAAAACAACTTAGGAGGGGAAGAGGAAAGGTGCTGAATCAGTTTAGTCCAAGGAAATAAGAGGCCATCAGAAAATAGACTATCTTATCTACCATATTTTGAATACAAAACTCATGGTAACCACTAAACAAAAAAGCAGAACAGAGACACAAATAATAAATAAGGAAAAAACAAAGAAACACAACATAAAAACTACATAACTCAATTGGCAGACCAAAATACACAGGACAAGAAACAAAGGAAATGCAGGAGAACCAGAAAACAAGTGCTAAAATGGCAGCATTAAGTCCTCATATATTGATAATCATCTAAACATAAATGAATTGAATTCTCCAATAAAAAGACACACAGTAGCAAGGTGGATTAAGGAACAAGACTCAACAATATGCTGCCTCCAGGAAACACATCTCAGTTCCAACAACAAACACAGGCTCAGAGTGAAGGAATGGAAGATGATACTCCAAGCTAATGGCAAACAAAAGAAAGTAGGTGTTGCAATACTTATATCAGACAAAATAGACTTCAAGATAAGACAGGTAAAGAGGGACATAGAAGGGCAGTATATAATGATCAAAGGGATACTCCATCAAGAAGACATAACACTTATAAATATTTATGCACCCAACACAGGAGCACCAAAGTACATAAAGCAACGACTAATAAACCTAAAAGGAGATGTTAACAACACAATAATAGTAGAGAACCTCAACACTCCACTCACATCAATGGACAGATCATCCAGACAGGAAATCAACAAGGAATTAAGTGAAAAACTAGACCAGTTGGACTTAATAGACATATATAGAACACTCCATACAAAAACAGCAGAATACACATTCTTCCCAAGTGCACATGCCATGTTCTCAAGGATAGTCCATATGTTCAGAAACAAGGCAAGCCTCAATAAATTTAAGAAGATTGAAATAATAACAAGCATCCTTTCCAATCACAACACTATGAAGCTAGAAATTAATTACAAGAAAAAAACTGAGAAAGGGACAAAGATGTGGAGACTAAAAAACATGCTATTGAACAATCAATGGATCATTGAAGAAATTAAAGGAGAAATCAAAAACTATCTGGAGACAAATGAAAATGAAAACATACCATACCAACTCACATTGGATGCAGCAAAACCCATATTAAGAGGGAAATTCATTGCAATAGAGGCGCACTTTAACAAACAAGAAAAATCCCAAATAAGCAATCTCAAACTACACCTAAGTGAATTAGAAAAAGGAGAACAAACAAAGCCCAAAGTCAGCAGAAGGAGAGAAATAATAAACATCAGAGCAGAAATAAATGCTATTGAAACAAAAAAGGCAGTAGAAAGGATCAATGAAACAAAGAGCTGGTTCTTTGAGAAGATAAACAAAATTGACAAACCCATAGCCAGACTTACAAAGAAAAAAAGAGAAAAAGCTCAGATAAACAAAATTAGAAATGAAAGAGGAGAAATAACAACAGACACCACAGAAATACAAAGGATTATAGGAGAATACTATGAAATCTATGTGCCAATAAAATGTATAATCCAGAGGAAATGGACAAATTCTTAGACTCTTACAACCTCCCAAAGCTGAATCAAGAGGAAATCGATAATCTGAATAGACCAATCACAAGTAAAGAGATTGAAACAGTAATCAAAAGCATCCCCAAAAATAGAAGCCTAAGACCAGACAGGTGCTCTGTAGAATTCTAGCAAACTTTCAGAGAGGATTTAATACCTATCCTTCTCAAGCTATTCCAAAAAATTAGGGAATATGGAATGCTTCCTAACACATTCTAGAAGGACAATGTCACTCTGATACCAAAGTGTGACAAGGACAACACAAAAAGGGAAAACTATAGGCCAATATCGATGATGAACATAGATGCAAAAATCCTCAACAAAATATTGGCAACCCAAATACAGCAATACATCAAAAAGATCATACATCATGATCAAGTGGGATTTATACCAGGGACACAGGAATGGTTCAACATCTGCAAATCAATCAATGTGATACACCACATTAACAAAATGAGGAAAATCACATGCTCATCTCAATAGATACAGAGAAAGCATTTTGCAAGGTCCAACAGCCATTTATGATAAAAACTCCTAACAAAATGAGGATAGAAGGAAATCACCTCAGCATAATAAAGGCCATATATGACAAATCCACAGCCAACATCATACTCAATGGGGAAAAACTGAGCACCGTCCCTCTGAGAACAGGTCCAAGACAAGGATGCCCTCTATCACCACTCTTATTCAACACAGTACTGGAAGTTTTGGCCAGAGCAATTAGGCAAGAGAAAGGAATGAAAGGAATCCAAATAGGGAGTGAAGAAGTGAAACTCTCACTCTACTGTTTGCAGATGACATAATGTTATATATAGAAAACCCCAAAGAATCCATCAGAAAACTATTAGAAATAATTAACAACTACAGTAAAGTTGCAGAGTACAAAATCAACTTACAAAAATCAGTTGCATTTCTATACTTTAAAGGTGAACTTACAGAAAGAGAACTCAAAAATACAATTCCATGTACAATTGCAACAAAAAGAATAAAATGTCTAGGAATAAATTTAACCAAGGAGGTGAAGGACTTACACAATGAAAACTATAAGACATTACTGAAAGAAATTGATAATGACATAAAGAGATAGAAAGAGATTCCATGCACATGGGTTGAAAGAACAAACACAGTTAAAATGTCCATACTACCCAAAGCAATCTACAGATTCAATGCAATCCCAATCAGGATCTCAATGACATTCTTCACAGAAATAGAATAAAGGCTCCTAATTCAAATTCATATGGGGCAACCAAAGACCCTGAATTGCTAAAGCAATACTGAGAAAAAGAACAAAGCTGGAGGCATCACAATCCCCGACTTCGAAATGTACTACAAAGCCATAGTGACCAACACGGTGTGGTACTGGTACAAAAACAGGCACACAGATCAATGGAACAGAGCTGAAAGCACAGAAAAAAACCCACACGTCTACGGAGCCAATCTTCGACAAAGGAGCTGAGAACACACAATGGAGAAAAGATAGTCTTTTCAATAAATGGTGTTGGGGAAAATGGACAGCCACATGCAAAAGAACGAAGGGAGACCACGCCATACTCACAAATAAACTGAAAGTGGATCAAAGACTTGAAGATAAGTCCAGAAACCACAAAACTCCTGGAAGATAATAAAGGTAGTACACTCTTTGACATGGAACTAAAAAGGATCTTTTCAAATACCATGTCTTCTCAGACAATGGAAACAAAAGAAAAAATAAATGAGGGGCCGGCCCAGTGGCGCACTGGTTAAGTTTTCATGTTCCGCTTTGGTGGCCCAGGGTTCTCTGGTCGGATCCTGGGTGCTGGCATGGCACCACTTGGCAAGCCATGCTGTGGCAGGCGTCCCACATATAAAGTAGAGGAAGATGGGCATGGATGTTAGCTCAGGGCCAGTCTTCCTCAGCAAAAAGAGGAGGGTTGGCAGCAGTTAGCTCAGGGCTAGTCTTCCTCAAAGTAAATAAATAAATAAATAAATAAATAAATAAATAAATAAATGAGTGGGAGTTCATCAGACTAAAGAGCAAAGGCTAGGAAACTAGGATCAAAACAAAAAGACAACTCACCAAATGGGAGGAAATATTTTCAAATCATATATCCAACAAGGAGTTAATCTCCATAATATATAAGGAACTCACACAACTGAACAACAAAAAGCAAATAGCCCAATCAAAAAATGTGCAGAGGATATGAACAGACATTTTTCCAAAGAAGATATACAGATGGCCAATAAACACATGAAAAGATGTTCAACATCGTTAATCATCAGGGAAACGCAAATCAAAACTACACTAAGATAGCACCTTACGCCTGTTAAAATGGTTATTTTGTGTATGAGGGAACCCTCATACACTGCTGGTGGGAATGCAAACTGATGCAGCCACCATGGAGATTCCTCAAAAAACTAAAAATAGAAATACCATATGACCCAGCTATCCCGCTACTGGGTATCTACCCAAACAACTTGAAATCAACAATCCAAAGTAACCTATGCACCCATATGTTCATTGCAGCACTATCCACAATAGCCAAGACACGGAAACAATGCAAGTGCCCATCGACTGATGATTGGATGAAGAAGATGTGGTATATATACACAACAGAATACTACTCAGCCACAAAAAAGACAAAATCATCCCATTTGCAACAACATGGATGGATCTGGAGGGAATTATGCTAAGTGAAATAAGCCAGACAGAGCAAGACAAACACCAGATGATTTCACTCATATGTGGAATATGAACAAACACATGGACAAAGAAAACAGTTCAGTGGTTACCAGGGGAAGGGGGTGGGGGGTGGGGGGTGGGCACAGGGGGTGAAGGGGAGCACTTATGTGGTGACAGTCAAGAAGTAATGTACAACTGAAATCTCATATTGAAGCAAACTAGTATGAACTCAATTTAAAAAATACCTGACTAGTACTCCTCGACACTGTCGAGATCATCAGAACAGGGAGAGTCTGAGACACTGTCACAGCCCAGAGGAGACTAAGGAGATAACTAAGCATAATGTGGGGTCCTGGATGAGGCCCTGGGACAGAAAAGGGACGTCACAAAACTAAGGAAAGCTAAATAAAGTATGGGGTTTAGTCATTAAATGTTTCAAAAATGGTTAGTTAGTTGTGACAAGGTACCATAGTAATATAGGATGTTAACATTAGGGAAATGGTGTGAAGGGTATGTGGAAACTTTCTGTAGTATTTTTATAAATTTGTTTTGCAACTTTTCTGTAAATCTGAAACTTCTAAAATACAAAGTTTATTTAAATATCTATTTTTTAAAAGTTAGCACCGGTGCCACTACCTCCAGCCCATAAACGATGAGTACATCTGCCGACACTGCTCTCCATGCCCATCCTAAGTGTGCAGGTCCTGTCCTGGGCAAAGGCAGTATTAGTGAGGTAACCACGTGCTGGAGCACACAGAGGGCCAGACAAACGTGGCTGCTTCTCAGCTGCCCTGTTAGCACACCCAGCATGTGAGAGGCATTCTACCTCCCCCTAAACCGCCCATCTGTGCCAGTTACGTCAGTCAAGGACAACCTATTTTTTTCTACAAACTGATGACAGCTCAAGGATTGGCATCCACACTTATGGCTAAGAGACCATTCTTTCCTTTTTTTTTCTTGATTCTACTAGTCTTCTGAGAGAATCAGTTTACCTCCTGTGGCTTCACTGTGCTTCTTGGACAATCTCTGGGCAGCTGTCTCAGTCGGCTGGGGCTGCCAGAACAAAATACCACAGACTGTGTGACTTAAATGAGAGATATTTATTTCTCACAGGTCTGGAGGCTGGAAGTCCAAGATCAAAGTGTCAGCAAGGCTGGTTTCTCCTGAGGCCTCTCTCCTTTGCTTGTAGACGGCTGCCTTCTCCCTGCGTCCTCACACGGTCTTTCCTCTGTGCACATGTCCCTGATGTCTGTCTGTGAGTCCTAATTTTCTCCTCTTATAAGGACACCTATCAGATTGTGGTAGCCCAGCCAAATAGCCTCATTTAACTTAGTCACCCCTTTAAAGGCCATATCTCCACATACAGCCACATTCTGAGGTACTAGGGCTTAGGGCTTCAACATAGGAATTCGAGGAGACACAATTCAGCCACAACAGTGGCATTTACAGTTGGTGGGTGAGTTAGCGGGTGTTTTTGTGCCTGCTGGTTGGTGGCACTCACGTGCCTAAGTGGTCAGACAGGGGAGGGGCTGGCTGGGATTCAGCAGCAAACTGGCTCCTCACTTCTAACTGAACAATGATCTTGGGAAGAAAATGAGCCCTAGCTCTCCTTTGCTAATGTAGAGGCACCAACACCGCCCACCTCAGGAGGGCTTGGGAGGACGCACAGGCCTCCTACAATTGAAGGCCGTCCACAAAGGTCGCTTCTCTTCTTAGTGTACTGAGTCAGGGACTTGAGCAGGGCACTGCTCAAGTTCCAGTGTCCCCCACCTCACAGGCATGGGCAGCCGTGTGGATTAACCACCGGCTGAGGGTAAAGCCCTTGACTGAGCATCACTCCCCAGTGGGCAATCTATCTGCAAAATTTGGCCCAACATTTTTGAAAATCTATGTACCTCCCCAAATACTTTTAAATAGAGACTCTAAATTTCTTTTATCTCAAGGATGTTTAAATAGCTATAAAGGGTATAATTCCCAGTGTATCCTAAAAATTGACATTTTTAAATAAAACTGTATATTATGCTTTTAAATTTATTCAGTGGAATCTAAGCACCATAGCACTCTGGAGACTATCATCTGATTTTTCAAAGATGAGCAAGATCTTCTTTAATTTACATTGTTTCTTTTCTCCTTGAACTTATTTTTCCACTCTACCTCCTTGACAGAATTTTATTCTACAGTCCTGTCTTTTTATTGATCTCCCTGCCACAGGCATTCTCAGGCAGATTAGTTTTAGAGTAAAGACGTGTGAAAATTAAGAATCTGGGCCTACCAGGTGAAGAGTGGGAGCCCAGGTGTGACTTACTCCAATTTGTACTGGTCAGCATCCCTGAGGTGGCTGCAAGTCAAGGCAGGTGAGGGCTCTCCAGATGGGGGTCGGAAAGGCAAGGAGGGCAGAAGAGCCAGATGAGGCTGGTTTCCAGCGGAAATAAGCCTGCGGAGGAAGGTGGAGAAGGAGACAGAATGAAGGTGGAGAACCGCACGGGCAGGTGTGTAGAGGCTTGGGCATAGTGCCCAAGCCAGAGCCGCAGCAGGACACGTTCATTCTGCAACAGGGAGGGGAGAGGTGGCAGGAGAGGATGAGGAGAACCAGGAGCCTGGGGCTTTGAGGACCTTGATGGAGAATAGATGGAAGGAAGGCTCAGCTCTAAAGCAGCATCTGTCTGAGGCCCACTCGTGTGTCTGCCCCTGTGTTAGCGTGTGTGTTTGTGTGCAGGACAGAGAAAGAAGCGGCGTGTTGCATTTTCAAAATGAATCTGCTACCAATGCCAACTTACTCTTACTTAAAGGGGTCAGGGGAGAAAAGTCTAGAAGTGTTTTTCCTAGCAAGTGAGAGCATTTACACAATTTATATTCAGAGGAAGGAAATTATAACAAGAACAGTGAGGAGATAGTGGGTTAATTATAATAAGCTTGGTGAGCAAATTCAATTTCCTGAGACAAACATAGTTTATAACTTGGAATGAGTTGACACAATTTTCTATGGCAAACCTTATGAGAAATGCAGTTTCCTATAACAAACATGTCGGGTCTCAAGAATACAAGTTACAGGTCTTGGGACCTGAATATAGATGTAATAATCATCATTATTACTGGGGACTCCCTTGCCTTTTGTAGCAAACCACCCAGCCAATACGTCCACTTTATGATGATGCGATGGAAAAAAACATTAAAATTGACTCTAAATTGGTCCTTCACCCAGTGAATTAATATTTGTTAATTTCTTATAATAGTGCCTGACTTATAAGTGCTGTATAAAAGTTTGTTAAAAAGATGAAATAATAAAGCAAAACATTTAAAAGATAAGCTTTTTATCCCTTGTGCCTTTACAGTAACTAGTAAGTATTTTCCAACCTTCTTCTTCTTCTATTTCCAAGAGTTGGTGTCATGGACTGAATTGTACCCCCCTAAATTCATATTTTGAAGCCCTAACCCCAGTGATGACTGCATGTGGACAGAGGGCCTATAAAGCGATAACTAAGGTGAGATGAGGCTGTGAGTGTGGACCCTGACCCAGTCTGACTGCTATCCCAGGAAGAAGAGACAGAGGCACACGGAGGGTCATGTACGGAGGAGAGGCCATGCGGACACAGCAAGAAGGCATCCGTCACAAGCCCAGTAGAGAGGCTTCAGGAGATAACAACCCTGGGGACACCTTGATCTTAGACTTCCAGCTTCCCGGACCGTGAGACGTAAATGTCGGCTGTTTAAGCCGCCCAGTCTGTGCATTTGTTACAGCAGCCCGAGCTGACCGAGACAGTTGGCATTCCCCAAAGCATTATCAGTCTTTATTTCACTCTTGCAGAGTTTCTCTTTAAATGTTACTGTGACTTGTGGTTTTAACTACAATTTTAACCAAAGCAGAATCACAGTATTTTGGGCTTGTGATTTTCTGTTCTCCGGCATTTTAACTGCTCTGCCCAGCTTGATCACTATCTTAAGTAATAAGACTTCGTTAAACCAGACTTGGTTCCAAACAATTGAGATGGTTCTCACCAACTCAGTCTCACTCAAAAGCCTATATAGCACGTTGGCTTTTAGTTTATCTATTTAACCGCAGCTGTGGGTTAGAAGAAGAGTGGATGTGGTCCATGAGATGAAGAACTAACATGCACTGCAGGCCAGTCCAGCCATGGAGACAGAGTCGGGGCAGGCTCTGGCTCCCTGAGGCCGTCATTCCTAGGGAAGCACAGCTGGGAAGCCAGGCTAAGAACAGGACTGTTGAGCAAAAAGCAAAGCAGTGTTGATTCTGTCAGGAGACAAGCACAGTCTCTAGGCCAGCTTCCAGGAGATGCAAGATAGAACCAGGGGGCATTTTCCCAGGCGGCTGCCCTGTCCTGGCCAGACACACAGTAGCCCCACTTTAAGAATATCCCAAATGTGAATGAGTGGATTTGTAATCCAGATGAATTAATAATTACTTTTTTGTTCATCAAAGGAAGCTCACAAATCCTGTTAATACTCTTCCTTAGAGAGAGCACTTAGCTGCACCCCTCCATTGCCTAGATTGCTCCCCCCACCTCCAACCTGCAGAAGGCCATCACATACTAAGTGTTTGACTTCTCTCTTACATTCCCCATCCACAGTGCAATCGCCACACCAATGGATTCCTTAAACTCTAAGTTCTCCATGTTGTTCCCCTAGATTGAGAACTTTCAATGGATCCCTATTACCCCTGGAGTCAACCTCAACTTCTCATTATGGCACTCATGACCCCTCATCACAGGCTATCCCACAGGCACCTCCATGTTCCACACATGCCAACTTGAGCTCAGCATCCTCACTTCAAACCTACTCTTTCCACTATTCCCATCCCTTCAGTTGCACGTTCCCTGTCTGTCCAAGTCATTATATCCAGTCAAGTTCTATCAGTTCATCGATTCCCACTCTCAAACATTTTTCTCCCACTCCACTCCCTGCCTCCGTTGGTCTTCCCAGCACTGCTGTGCTTCAAGACTCTTTTGTTGTCCCTAGACCCTGGTCAGAGCCCTCCAGCAGGGCTTCCTCCCTCCGATTCAGCCTCCTTCAGCCCACCCCCCCATACTTCAGATTGGGAGATTTTCTCATTAGTATCACCCCCCTGAATAGAAACTTTCAATGACTCTCTCCCACCAGCCACTGTAATTTTGCATACTCAGTTTTGGGCCAGCTGCACTAAACCCTTAGGGAGCTGTTTATGAGTCAAGATGTGTCAGCCCCACCTGGACCTTCTGGTCAGAACCTTAAGCAGGAAGACCAGATGGCTATGGATGTCACCACTCAGTAGGGCCTGTTTCTCAGGCTACTTTTTGTGTGGCCCACAAGCTAAAATGGTTTTTATATTTTAATTTTTTTCTTTTTTATTTGTTATGGATAATTTTTTCCCTAGCTTTATTGAGATACAATTGACGTATAGCATTGTATAACTTTAAGGAGTACAATGTGCTAATTTGATCCATTTATAGATTGAAAGATGACTACCACCATAGCATTAGCGAACACTTCCATCACATCACATCTGTACCATTTATATTTTTTGGTGAGAACATTTAAGGTCTAGTCTCTTAGCAAGTTTGAAGTACATAGTATAGTATTAATAACTATAATCGCCATGTTGAACATTAGATCTCCAGAACTTATATATTTTATAACTGGAAGTTTGTACCCTTTGACCAACACCTCCCCATTTCCTCAAACTCCCAGCCCCTGGTCACCACCATTCTACTCTGTTTCTAGGAGTTTGACTTTTTTAGATTCCACATATGAGTGAGAGCATACAGTGTTTGTCTTTCTATGTCTGACTTATTTCACTTAGCATAATGCCCTCAAAGTCCATCCATGTTGTCACAGATGTCAGGATTTCCTTCTTTTGCAGCTGGATAATATTCCATTGCACATATATACCACTTCTTTATCCATTCATCCATCAACAGACACTGAGGTGGTTTCTGATCTTGGCTATAGTGAATAATGCTGCCATGTACGTGGAGTACAGATACCTCTTCAAGATCCTGTTTTCATTTACTTTGAATATATACCCAGAAGTGGGATTGCTGAATCATATGGTATTTCTATTTTTAATTTCTTGAGGAACCTCTATACTGTTTTCCATAGTGGCTACACCAATTTACATTCCCACAAACAGTGCAAAAGGGTTCCCTTTTCTCCACATCCTCACCAACACTTATCTCTTTTCTTTTTCTTCTTTGCTTTCTTTCTTTCTTTCTTTCTTTTTTTTTGCTGAGGAAGATTTGCCCTGAGCTAACAGCTGCTGCCACTCTTCCTGTTTTTGTATGAGCTGCCGCCACAGCATGGCCACTGACAGACGAGTGCTGTAGGTCCATGCCCGGGAGCCAAACCCAGGCCACCAAAGTGCGTGATGCCGAACTTAACCACTAGACCACTGGGGCTGGCCCCTTCCTTTTCTTTTTTTAATTATAGCTGTTTTAACAGAGGTTAGGTGATATCTCATTGTGGTTTTGATTTGCATTTCCCTGATGATTACTGATGTCCACCACTTTCTCACGTACCTGTTGGCCACTTGGGTGTCTTCTTTGAAAAAATGTCTATTCGGGTTGTTTGCCTATTTTTAATTGGACTACTTACGTATTACTGAGTTGTATGAGTCTTTACATATTTTGGATATTAGCTACTTATCAGATATATGATTTGCAAATATTTTCTCCCATTCCATAGGTAGCCTTTTCATTTGTTGATGTTTTTCTTTTGCTGTGCAGAAGCTTTTTAGTTTGATGTGGTCACTTATTAATTTCTTCTTTTGTTGCTGGTGCTCTTGGTGTCAAATCCAAACAATCATTGCCAAGACCAATATCAAGAAGCTTCTTCCCTATGTTTTTTTAAAAGAGTTTTATAGTTTCAGGTCTTACACTTAAGTCTTTAACCCATTTAATTTTTAATTTTTCTCAGTGATAAGATAGGACTCCATTCTTCTACATGTGGTTATCCAGTTTTCCCAACACTATTCATCGAAGAGATTAACCTTTCCCCATTGAGTATTCTTGGCTCCCTTCTCAAATACTAGTTCACGTCTATGTCAGGGTTTATTTCTGGACTCTCTATTCTGTTCCATTGGTCTATGTGTCTATTTTTTATGCTAATACCACACTCTCTTGCTTACTATAGCTTTGTAGTATAGTTTGAAGTCAGAAATTGTGATGCCTCCATCTCCGTTCTTTGTTCTCAGGATTGTTTTGGCTATTCAGGGTCTGTTCTGGTTCTATATAAATTTTAGGATTTTTTTTTCTATTTCTACAGAAATGCCATTGGAATTTTGATAGAGATTGAGTTGAATCTGTAAATGGCTTTAGGTAGTATGAACATTTTAACATATTAATTCTTCTGAATCCGTGAATATAGGATATCTTTCCATTTATTTGTATCTTCTTCAATTTCTTTCATCAATATCTTGTAGTTTTCAGTGTACAGATCTTTCACCTCCTTGGTTAAATTTATTCCTAAGTATTTTATTGTTTTTGATGCTGTTATGAATGAAATTTTTTTCTTTATTTCTTTTTCAGATATTTCATTGTTAATGGGTAGAAATGCAACTGACTTTCGTATGCTGATTCTATATCCTGCAACTTTACTGAATTTATTGATTATTTTTAACCATTTTTTGGTGGCGTCTTAGGGTTTTCTATATATGTATAGAATCATATCATCTGCAAACAAAGGCAATTTTACTTCTTCCTCTCTGATTTGGGTCCCTTTTATTTCTTTTTCTTGTCTGATGGCTCTGGCAAGATTTCCAGTACTATACTGAACAAAAATAGTGAGAGTGGGCACCCTTGTCTTGCTCCTGATCTTAGAGGAAAAGCTTTCAAACTTTCACTGGTGAGTATAATATGAGCTGTGGGCTTGTCATTTACAGTCTTTGTTATGCTAAGGTATTTTCCTGTTATACCCAATTTGCTGAGCATTTTTATCATGAAAGGATGTTGAATTTTGTCAAATGCTTTTTTGCATCTGTTGAGGAAATCATATGACTTTTATCTTCCATTCTATAAATGTGGTGTAATACATTTATTGATTTGTATATGTTGAACCATCCTTGCATCCCAGAGATAAATCTCACTTGATCATGGTGTATGATTCTTTTAATGTGCTGTTGAATTCAAGATTCATTATTCAAAGTAAGGTGCTGAACTCCCCTGCTATTATTGTATTGTTGTCTATTTCTCTCTTCAGATCTGTTAGCATTTGCTTTATATATTTAGGTGCTGCTCTGATGTTGGGTGAATGTATACTTACAACTGTTATATCTTCTCAATGAATTATTGCCTTTATCATTATGTAATGATCTTCTTTGTCTCTTGTTACCATTTTTGGCATAAAATCTATTTTGTCCGATTTAAATATAGCTATTCCTGCTCTCTTTGGTTTCCACTTGCATGGAATATCTTTTCCTATCCCTTCACTTTGAGCCTATGTGTGTCCTTAAAGATGAAGTGAGTCTCTTATCGGTAGCATATTGTTGGGTCTTGTTTTTTTTATCCATTTAGTCACTAAATGCCTTTTGATTGGAGAATTCAATTCACTTATGTTTAGAGTAATTATTGATAGGTAAGGACTTACTAACACCATCTTATTGTTTTCTGGCAATTTTGTAGCTCCCTTCTTCTTTTCCTCCTTTCTTGCTGCCTTCCTTTATGAACTGTTGATTTTTCATAGTGGTATGCTCTAATTACCTTCTTGTTATCTGTTGTGAATCTACTGTAGGTTTTTGCTTCGTACTTACCATGAGGCTTACATAAAACATCTTATAGATATGTCTATTTTATGCTAACAATTTAACTTCAATCACATACAAAAACTCTACCATTTTATTCTCTTTTATGCTTTTGATGTTATAATTTACATCTTTTTATATATTACATCCATAATAATTTATTGTAACTTTGCTATTTTTAATGCTTTGGTCCTTTAACCTTTATACTAGAGTTAAGTAGTTAAAACACCACATTATAGTATTCTGAATCTGACTATAGGTTTACCTTTACCAGTATGTTATATATTTTCATGTTAATAATTAGCATCCTTTTGTTTCAGCTTGAAAAATTCCTTTCAGCATTTCTTGTAGGGCAGGTCAAGTTGTGATTAACTCTCAGCTTTTGTTCGTTAGGAAAAGTCTTTATCTTGCCTTCATTTCTGAAGGACAACTTTTCTGGGTAATGTATTCTTCGTTAGTATTTTCTTTCTTTCCACATTTTGAATATATCATCCCACTATCTTCTGGCCTGCAAGGTCTCTTCTGAGAAATCCATTAACAGCTTTAGAGGGTTCCCTTGTATGAGAGAAATTGTTTTTCTCTTGCTGCTTTTAAAATTCTCTTTCATTTTAGACAGTTTTATTATAACATGTCTTGGAGAAGATTGTTTGGGGTTGAAATTTTGGGGTGACCTATTAGCTTTGTGAATTTGGATGTCCAGATCTCTCCTCAGGTTTGGGAAGTTCTCAGGTGTTATTTCTTTAAGTAAGCTTTCTATCCCTTTCTTCCTCTCTTCTCCTTCTGGGACTCCCCTGATACATGCATTGTTTTCCTTAATGGTGTCCCATAAGGCCCATAGGATTTCTTTATTCCTTTTCATTATTTTGCTCCTCACATTGGATAATTTCAATTGATCTGTCTTCTAGCTCTCTGATTCTTTCTTCTTCTTGGTCTTGTTGCTGTTGAAGCTCTCTACTGAATTCTTCAGTTTGGTCATTGTATTCTTCAGTTCCAAAATTTCTGTTTGGTTCATTTTTCTATCTCTTTGTTTAACTTCTCATTTTGTGCTTCTATTGTTTTTCTGATATCATTAAGTTGTTTATCTGTGTTCTCTTGTAGCTTTCTGAGCGTCTTTAGAGCCATTATTTTGAATTCTTTGATGGACAATTCCTGGATCTCCATTTCTTTGGGGCCAGTTACTAGAGGTTTACTGTAATCTTTTGGTGGAGTCATGTTTCCCTGGTTCTTTGTTATCCCTGTAGATTTGTGTAGGTGTCTGTGCATTTGAAGAAACAGTCACCTCTTCCAGACTTTATAGACAGTCGTCAGCAAAAGAAGATTCACCTGCAGGTAGGGGCATTCTGGAGCATACTGTGACCCTGGGTCTAGTGATGTAGGATGCCAAGTGTGAGGGCATGTGATGGCACGGGGTCCAGGGGTGTGTGATGCCTCTTTGGCTCAGGCCACTGGGATCCACAGTGTCAACAACTATGTGGTCTCTGGTGAGCACTGCAGGAGCTCTGCAGTGACTGCAAGAGCTTTTGGGCTTCTCAGTGGCACCACCAGTTCCTGTGGGCAGGGAGCAATGGTGGTTGGAGTCGGAGGTACACACATGCTCAGCTGTACGGTCCAGCTGCAGGTGCCTGTGTAGTGGCAGGGGCCGGATGCAGACACACATGTAGTGCTGGGGGCCAAGGAAGGCAAAAAGGGCCAAGGCCAACTATGGGTTCCCTGGCAGCTACAGGGGCCCTGGCTGTCTGCTTGCTCTCCTGTAGCTGCAAAGTGTTCCCTGGGCATGTGCTTGGTAGTGGAGGCTGGTGATAGGAGCTAGGCTGGGAGCATGCAGGTGCGCAGCCGGAGGGGTTAGCCCTGAGCACACACACAGTGGTGGGGTCAGACTAACTACTTGCTTCTTCTGACCTGTGTTCTCTCTGTCTCTTTTTCTCTCTCAGATCCCTCACTCTTGGGAACAAGGCTCTATGTTGTGAGCTGCAATATAGGGAGGCCCATGTGGCCTTGCACCGTGGGAGAACAACAGACAGAGAGGAATTCAAACCTTCAATCCAAACAAAATTCTGTTAATATCTGTTGAGTGAGCTCAGATCCTGAGTGAAGGAGATGCTGCCTCAGCTGAGACTGCAGCCCAACCTTCTGGAGACTCTGGCAGAAAAACCCAGCTGAGCATTGCTGGCTTCCTGGGACTCTGAAACTGTGAGATAATAAACATTTGTTGGTGAAGCAACTAAGTTTGGGGCAATGTTGCCACACAGCAATAGCAATAAGTCATTAATACTGTCCTATTGCCCCACGCCCTGCCCTTCCCCTTGCCTTCCTCCTGTACTCTCCTCCCAATCTCCCACCAGCCACACTGGACTCCTGTTCAACCTCCTCTCTGGCCAAATTCACTTCTGACTCCAGGTATCTGCACTGTTGTGCCATCTACCAGGCTGGCTATCCCCAGGTTTGTGCAGGGAGGGGTCCTCCCAGTCCTGCTGCTGGAGATATAAATGCCCCCTCTGCGCAGCCTGTCCAGCACCCTCAAGTAGTGGAACAGGTGTTCTACTGTAGCACCTGCCTTTTTCCATATAGCATTTGCTCTTCTCATTCACAGGCTTTCATTTTTGTGGTTTCATCCATCCTCCCCTCCAGACTCTGAGTTCCTAGAGGGCAGGGGCCTGGGTGGGTTTTTCCTGTGCTGGCACTGTTTGGGGGCTCAGGGCACAGTTGCTGAATGAATAGATAAGAGGATCCATCCCACCACTGACCAGCTCAGTTATTAGAGCCAAATTCACTTCCAGTCTTTTAAATGAACTAGATTGATAACTATTTAACTTAATCTTGTGATTGAAACTATTTTTCGGTATATTAGTTTATGATGATTTACCAAATAACTCCCCAAATTTCAGTAGCACGTCACTATATATTTTCCCACATAACAGTACTAGGTGGGTGTTCAGGTTGGAGAGACCACGTTCTTTCACGTCTTTCCTCAGGAACCCACAGTTCTTCCATCATGGACTTTCTCCATCCCTAGGACATCATCCTCATCTGCATCTGTCAGCATCAGGGAAGAGGACACAAGGACATGCACACGGGAGGTCTTTATCAGCCAAGTCTAGAATGGCACACATCAGCTCCCTGCCTCTTCCGTTGGCAAAGACATGGTCATATGGCCACCAGGGAGGCTGGATAATGTATCCCACTGTGTGCCCCAAGACAGGGAGAATGGATTTTGATGGACAATTAAAGTTCTCTGCGACAATGAGTAACTCATATAGATTTGTTGTGTTTTTTTGAATCTTTATTGAGTTTTTACCATACGCCAAGAACTTTTGCAAGAGCTGGATGGAGAATGGACTGAGCAGCATCTTGCCCTGGGAGAAGCTCCCATTCTGAAGAGGGAGACTAGACATGATGTGAAGTGCCTGCCATCGTAAGAGAAAAGGATAAAGAGAAAGTGCTCTGGAAGCTCAGTGAACAATTATAGATTTGGAAGTTACTGGGAGTTCATATCAACTGAACTCCACTTTCAGACATAATCAAGATATTGTTGGTGGTGGAAGGTGACAGCAGGAACTACAGAAGCAGTTAACTTATGGACAAGATATGATAGGAACACTATGAAGCCATTGAAGTCATACTAAAAAATATTAAAAGGCAGGGATAATTATTTCTATTAAATGAAAAGTGACAGGGAATATAGGATGATCCCATTGTTGGAAAAACTCTCTAGATAAATTCAGATGAAAGTATACACATATGTTGAGTGATAGTTTTCCAATTTTCTAAAATGTTTTATTGTTATTATAATGAAAGGATTCTATAAATATGCTTTGCTGCGATATACCATTTTCACTAACCAGACACACAGAGCTGTGAGGTAGACCAGTCATCCACACACTTTCCCGCCCCAGCCCTGCAGGTCCTGGAAGCAGCGACCTAGTCTCTGTTTTCTGTCCTGGAACCTAGAGCCTGACTCGTGCTCAGCTTCAGGGGCCCTGAATACTGCCCTTGAGAAGAGGCCTATTTCTCATAGTGTGAAATGACAAGACAGTGACTTCCACTAGAAGGCACCCCAGAAACACTGCGTTTTACAGAATGCGTTTGATCTACCTGCGATCCCATGAAGATGTGTTAGTTTGAATGTGATTTCTTTTGCTGACGGAACCGGGGAGCCTGGCAGCACTTGTGCCATTTCTCACTCGACCACCAGAGGGCGTGCGTGGCTGCTCATGACAACTTGACACTGCCCCACTTCAACAGTTAATCTTCAGAAAATGTTTTATAACTTTAGAGAGTTTCTTTAAGGATTATTTATTTGCTTTTCCTATTCAGTTTCATTTGGAAGGTAATTAAAATCCCCTATAAGTAGCAAATATAAGGTAAACAACTGACTGGAAGAAGTCACTTGTGACACAATATAATTATGTGTGCAACCCTATCTCTGTCCACTTCCATCCCTTCCTCTCTCCCTCTATCCATCTATAAACATCTATCTTTGTAAAACATCTTTTGGCCATAGTTGTAATGTATTGGAGATATGTTCAATCATGTTGCTCCTTCTTTGTGACATGAATCTTTGGGTAGCAAATGGCCTGCTCATAGGACTATGGAAATGTCCCTGAGACCCTGGAGACAGGACACAGTGATGGGTAGGAATCTCAGCTGCAGTCTGTCAAAGTGGGAGTCCTCCTGTTCGGCACAGCCAAGGTCAGGTACACAAGGGTGGGGACCAGCACAAAGTCTTTCTCCTGGGGAAATTGGCTCAAATCCTTTATATCGTAAAACAGCATCAGGGTCAGAACAATGAAAAATGGTTATAACAACTGAGAGAGAGAGATAAGGTTATGACTTTAATTACCTGGCACTCTGCCTACAACCAGTCTTCACTTTGTATTATATTGTAAACGTTGCATAGCCACATTAGAGCAGAGTGTACACGTTGGTTCTGAGTACAGGCCACTAGACCAGTACATGCCAAATAATACGTATGAAATATCACTGAATGAATGAACTTGGGACATAAGATCTGACAGAATTGAGAATTCATTCGAACTTGGGACTCTTCTGCACCAGCCTGGATATGAGGTCATCATAAATAGGCTGCTTCATACACTCTCAGTCCCTTTACACCCACTGGCCTTGCCACAGCACCCCTCAGTCAGGACCGACCTGGTCCCAGGTATTTCCCAGAATGGCCATTCTGCTTTGACTTCTGTTGCTTCCTTTGGCCTCCCTGGTTTTCTCACTTTGTGGTTCTCCACTCTCGGTGTCAGGGACACCTCTGACCCCCGTGGGGAGCCCATTGCATCTCCCTCCTCGGGCCAACCTGCTGTCACCTTGCCCTCGTTCTGGCACTGCCTGGATTGTAGTGTCACCTACAACTCCAGGTAAGACATAGCCCTGCTCCCTGACCATGGGGGGCCCACTGTAGCCACAGTAGGACTCCTCCACCCATCTCTTCTGACATGCCCACCAGAGATGTGGGGCTCAGATGTCTGCACATGTGTATCCCAGCAGAGCTAGAAAAGTGCTCCTTATTCCCGAAAAATTAGTCGAAAATAGTACAGATTATTTGCCCTGCTTCCTGGAATAAGAAAACTTGATGACAACAAAATATAAACTGCAAAATTCTGACACAAATGACAAAAGAATAATCTAGACAATGTGACCTTTCTCTTACATTTATAACTATTATTTAAAAATATGGAACTTAAGGTAAAGCTACCTCTGCTTTGTAGGGATGGCTAGAATGAGAAAGTTGTTTGTTTGCTATTTTAAAAGGAACCTTAGAAATCAGCTAGTCAAATTCTCAAATTTTACAGGAGAGGCTGCTAAGGCCAGAGAAAGAGTATATCTTTTTTCTTCTTTATCAACGTATAATTAACATACAACATTATATTAGTTTCAGGTGAACGACATAATGATTTAATACTTGGATATATTGCAAAGTGGTCACCACAGTGAGTCTAGTTAACATCCATCCCCATTCATAGGGGTACATCTTGTTAAATGTCATTCAGGGTCACCAATCCCTTCACCTGCTTTGAGAAAACGGACAGTATCTTATTCCACTTAGTAACTCCAGATTCCAGGCCAGTACTTTTTAATAGTACGTTTTTGATAAATCTCATTAATCAGAACTGAACTGTGTTTAGCACTTTTAATAATGTTTTGAGATTTCCTTACTAGTAGTCGTAGGCTCACCATTGGTTTTGTAAGAACCACGTCAAAATCAAATCTCTTGACCACACTCATTTGAAATAAACGATTCCCCTTTTCTGACACGGAGCAGAGAGGAACTGTACTCCCAGGTCTGATGAGCTTTCTGCGTCCTCTCTGAGAAGCCCTGGCTGTAACATCATCTACCAATGAACGGAAGGCACGAAGCCCTGCTGCCCGCCTCACACCAGCAGAGACTCCGAGGGCCTTCACCACCGTCAGGGCAGCTGAGCTCGGGCGGCTGTGAGGCTCACTTTCTTCTCGGTCAGTTTCAAACATGACGTTTATGAATACTGAAGAGCTGTATGTCTCTGTCAGAAAGCAAGTTGTCCAGGATATTAGATCCTATGGAACTAAAGCTTAATGAAAGGACATAATTTATAAGGCAACGATCTCATGAACAAATAAAGCTGTATATGGCTGTATCTTAATGGTGTTTTTCTTGAACAATTAATTTTTAAATTCTAAGGCCTAAAGAAAATGTTTTTCTTTGAAATGAGCATGCTTGGTGAATTCTACCATTTCTCTGATGAAGCTCTAAAAGATCTGATGTTCTGGAAGAACAGAAATAAATCATCTCACTATATCGTGCAATATAGAATGGCATGCTAATTCTGAAAACTGCTATTATCCGATTATGCTAGAATAACTTTAAAAAACATGGCATAGTGGACTTTCACCATTTCTAATGCTTAGTTTTAAAATATGGAAGAAGCTGTTCTAAACTTAACATGCTACTTGCACATGTAATGTCATATTGTATGATATTCTAGAAGAACCAGATTACTCTTTCAGGAAAATTAGAACTTATACAATCACATCTCAAAAATCTAACAAACTATTATCCTTCTCAACCAAACTTCTTTCTCTGAATCATCAAGCATAGAAAATAAGTAGAGGGTTAGCTCTCCAAGAATAGTACCTAACTAGAATCATTCTAGACCAAGCATGCCTTCAGCCATTAGGGCTTAGTTCTCTCCAGGAGCCCTAAGTGAGACAGGCTGATAGATGAAGATAATCTGTCTCATAAAGTCAGGGAAAAACCTGACATAATTTAAGATAAAACTTTAATGACTATATTACATGTGTGAGAGGGACTTATATGCAAGTTTTCTTGGTAACTATCTTAGGATTCTTCTGCACGGGACCTGTGCTAGGCAGGCTGCAGAATCGCATATTCGCTGTTCCGGCCAGTTAAGTCGTCAGGATGGAGGGTCATGCAGCCCATGTTCCAAACACTTGATCGTCATCATCATGGACGTGGGCGGTCAGATCACTGAGTTCTTCCAGGTGTCTAACCCCGAGGGAGATCCTTTGATGTGTGTGAATGGCTGTTGAGAGGCATTTAAAATCCCTGAGAGGATACAAAGCACTAGAGAGGTTAATACGGTGACTATTAGCAGAATAATGGCCAAGGACTAAAAAATTCCCCAGAGCAGAGATTCCCAGGATCCAAGATCTAACCAATTAAATAACTCAAATGGGTTATAATTGGATTCAGGTTTTACCTTTCTAAGTCAATCCACATTATTTTTTTGATAACGTGTAATTGGGTTTCAAATTTTTTTCCTGTTTTTTTACAAAGGCACAACAAGATGTACAACAATCACATATGGAGCCAGCCCTGATGGCCTAGTGGTTAAACTTCAGTGCTCTCACCGCTTTGGCGGCCCAGGTTTGCTTCCCAGTCACGGAAACACAACACTCCCTGTCTGTCAGTTACCATGTTGTGGTGGCATCCCACATAGAAGGACTGGAAGGACCTACAGCCAGGATATAAAACCATGCACTGGGGCTTTGGGAAGAGAAAAAAAAAGGAAGATTGGCAACAGATATTCGTTCAGGGCCAATCTTTCCCTGCCAAAAAAAATAAAGAAAAAAGAAGGAAAAAGAATCATATCTCCTCATGATTACTCGGCACAGGATAAACATGAGGATTTTATCTTAGGAGGTGGTGTTGCAGGTGAGCTTCCACCTAAATTAGGCCTCTATATGAAATGAACAATAAGGTAATTTAATGAGAGGCATTTCCATGAAAACAAAAGAAAAACAAAGGTTAATAGTTGGAGCAAATTAGAAATTTAGTTTCTGAGTTTGGAGAGCAGCCAGTTGAGACGATTTCTCCATCTGAGTTGGAAGCGTCTCCAGGTGGTGGAACGAAGATGGCAGTTTCAGTCTGAGGGGTTTTCCGGGTTTGCAGTTTGCTTTGATGATGCCGTCAGGGGTTCTGGTGAACTCTCTTGAGAGGCCCACATGGCAACAGGTGTGAAGCTTGTCCATCCATGATCTGTCGTGCTGGTTTTTCCAAAGTTTAGAGGTAGATAACAAAATCTCAAAGACAGTTAACAGGACTAGAATCTGATATCCACAAAGGTGTGTTACTGAAATTTTCTCTCTACATTCACTGCTGTATCTGTCAAGTAAGACTAATTTGTTTGCAAATTAAGCTGGTTTCAGTAACCTTGGCCTGATTATTTACACAAGTGCAGCAAGAATAGTGATTGACCATGCAGGCTCTTTTAAATCTGCTTTGCTGCAACTTTTCATAAGGAATCTCAGATTGGACCTTTAAGGTCTCTTTAGGCTAAGAATCTAAGCCAAGGACTTGTCCAATTGTGTCCTTTACAAGGAGAACAGATTCTTATTTAACTTATGCAAATAACTATATTGCCATGAAAATAGGAAAACTCACTGAGAGTTTCTGAATTCTGGAGGGATTGAGTAGAGAGAAAAGATAAATGTTTCATCTTTGTTCACAAATGTATATTTTATCAAATTGCTGATAGCTTAAGAGAAAAGAGAAAAAGGTTTCCTCTACTTGGAAAAACAAAACATAAAAGAACTGGCAAATAAAAATGGCAAGCAATAGGATACACTGGAGTATATGAGGAAGACATTTGGTATAAACCTAATTCGGCCTGACTTTGTTTTTTCCAAAAGGGCCTGACTGTGGCTGTTGAGACCTATATCTGCTTAGACATTTCCTATGGCCAGAACAAAGGCCCTTGAAATAAAGGTGCAACTTCCCCCTACATTGGCATTTCCTTAGGGATAAGCATCTTTCCTTAGGTTGGGAACTGATTGCTGTACTCACCTTTGACCACCCAGCTCACCTGTGACCACCCAGCTTGGGACAACAGACCTGCCACCCTGCTGTGTTCACTGAGACAGAAGACCTACCTGCTGTTTCCATCAATGCTGTGCTGACAGAGCAGTCTCACGACTATTGTAAAGGGGACATTTCAATCCTATGTGAAACATCCTCTCTGGGGGTATATAACTACTCTGTGCACTCCACTTCTTTGGTGCCCTTTCTTCCTTCGGGAAGAAGGGCCCTGGGCCATGGTCCTCAGATTTCAGCTCAGAATAACTCTCCCAAATTTTCATTTATAGATTGGTTACGGATTATTTTCATCGACAGAACCAACAATGTTTCAAACAAAAAGTCATAAAAATTATAATCATTGTCATCAGTTCATTCAGTCCCTTGTAATCCTTGTGTTTTGCTTCATATTGTTCATGTTGTGTTCACAGCTTTATGAATCAATCCGTTTTCCATTAGAGTTTTAGAAATTCTTATGAAGTTCAGTGTTATGATCTTAAAGTTATCAGAAACCTGCATTTTAGAGTACTTTTCAGGGTCTTTTCCATGAATCTCTTTGAAGAGGAAGCATTTTTGCAGGAACACTTTTGCAAAAAGCATCAGAGTAAAACAATAATATGAGCAACAAAAGACTTTTCAAGAAAACAGCCATGATTAAAGATCTGGTGAAAGTTAACATTACACACAAAAAATGTTACAATTGCTTAGTTATCCATTCAACCAAAGTGACAATTAAAAGATTTCAAGGCAAATACAGAAGGTTACATAGTCATAAAAAACCTTAGTTCTTTTAATAGAGAAGACTCAGTTTTCTTAAGTGATCAAATATGTGATAAAGACAAAGTGGAGTACAGGAAATATTTTCCTAAGACACAGAATCTTTGTTTTCTAAGTAGGTTATAGTTAAGGTAGAGAAAAGGCTTTGTTTACAATTTTTTATTATGAGGAGACCAATAATCTTAAAAAAATTGCTGTTTTAATAGAGAGGAAACCAGAATCTATTTTTGCACCAGTATACTTTTGATATTAAAACATTTTTTTTTAACTCAAATAAATCCATGCCAATCTTAGCTGGACCACACATAAAATTTCTTTCTCTCTCTTTTTTTAAAGATTGGCACCTGAGCTAACATCTGTTGCCAGTCTTCTTCTCTTTTGTTTTCCTCCTTCTCCCCAAAGCCCCCGAGTAAATAGTTGTATTTTCTAGTTGTAGATCCTTCTGACTCTGCTATGTGAGACGCTGCCTCACCATGGCTTGATGAGTGGTGCCATGTCGGCGCCCAGGTTCCAAACCAGTGAAACCCTGGGCCAGCAAAGTGGAGCACGTGAACTTAACCACTCAGCCACAGGGCCAGCCCCACAAAATTCCTTTCTCAAAGAATTCTTTTCCACAAACCTTCTACAACATTTTTACCCATTCAGCTTTTGTCCTACCTTTTTCCTTTCTTATTCTGGAACAATCATTTGACCTCAGGACAAAATTACTTTCTTCTTTTCTTTACGGAAAAAAAAAAATCCTATGTCTTTTATGTCTTTCTTACCCAAGAAACATGGATTCTACTTTCCTTACTTACTTTTCATATACAGTTATTTTCTTTCACCCTTATATTTCTAGTATTTTTAATTACATATATTAATTAGAATTCTTAGCCCTTAGAATCCTTAATTCCTAGTTAAGACTAGGAAGTGAGCAATTGTGGACTGGCAACCTTATAAATACAGAATTATAAAAACTTATACCTTTAGAGACATATGTTTTTTACAGTACAAGTGATGTGGATTAAGGCTGCCCCAGGTAGAGAAGCCCAAGGTGACCTGGCCTACATGCCAGTCTATATGACCCGGTGGATTTTTATGGTGTGAATTAGGGCTGCCCTAGGGAGAGAAGCCCAGGGCATCCTCACCTACATGCCGATCTATATGACCAGATTCGTATCTAAAGCTATATGACCGCACAATAACCAGACCCCATCTGCACTGAAATCATTTAATGACTTTTTACATCATCTTTTCTGTTTCCAGTAAAAATAAGTCATGTACCCATGCCTTATAAATTTAGTCCTAACCCTCAACTGAGGGCAGCAGCAGGAGCTCTGACTGCCCATGAGTCCTGTCCCCATGCCCGCAGCTCTTCACTGCCCACAGGTCCTGTCCCCATGCCTTCAGCTCTTCCTGCCCACGGGTCCTGTCCCCATGCCCGCAGCTCTTCCTGCCCATGGGTCCTGTCTCCATGCCTGCAGCTCCTCCTGCCCGTGGGTCCTGTCCCCATGCTATTCCGTACTATTCTCTAAATAAAAGAGCACTACTGCCAGACCTTGAGAGTCCAAGAAATCTTTCTTTCGACTCTTCGGCTTGCCGTCCCCGCATCACAAGTTTTTAACATGGTAAAAGACATTTATTAATAGACCCAAATATCTTTTGTTTCTCTGCAAAAATTAAGCCAAAAGTAGATAAATTTATGTTTAGCAATCAATGTCTCAGTATATCATCTTATTTGGGAAATATCTAGATATTCAATAAATAGCCATTATTTAGTTTAACTTGGTATAAACTTTGATCTTATTTACATTTATTTAAGTTACTTGTTTTTTGGGGGCCAGCCTGGTGGTGCAGTGATTAAGCTCATGTGCTCTGCTTTGGCAACCTGAGGTTCACGGGTTCAGATCCTGGGTGTGGACCTACACACTTTTCATCAAGCCATGCTGTGGCAGCATCCTGCATAAAAAATAGAGGGAGATTGGCAGCAGATGTTAGCTCAAGGCCAATCTTTCTCACAAAAAATAAAAAAAAATAAAGTACTTGTTTTTAACAAGTATGCTTACATGAAACATCACACAGCTAACTGTCACCTTAAGTTCTTTGTCTTATTGACAAATTTTGTAACAGAAATAGCATAAGCTTTTTTGGATAGTAAACCCAGGTAGAAAAAAGTCGTATGTCTGCATTACATTTAATATTGACAACTCTGAAGAAATGCCTGTTTTTATTAAACCAATGAATTTAAATGAGCTTTTTTTAAATCAAAAATTATTCCAGATCATGTGAACTTGAAAAACATCTGGGTTAGTTTCTAAATTTCTGAGAGTTTTAAGAATACTTAATTTATATAAGTGCTTTTCTTTAATCCAATTAAATAGAACTCTTTACAAAATAATTTTGGTAATACTATCCGGAGGTAGGAAAAAATATTACACATCTATTGCATACATACATAGACATACATAAAAATACAGGCAGATGCAAACAGGGATCTTACAGCTTTCATTTTTAAATTATAGCCATGTCTGAGATACAAAAATATACAACTCAAAAGAATAGTTGGATCCAAATAGCATTTCTGGCAGATGGAGTAAGTTAATATTACCTGGTCAGATGGCCAAAGGTTTTTACTAAACAAATTTTATTTGCATGCTGTAAGGATAATTTTAGAGATACTTTTAAAGTCATTTTGTCTTTTAGAAGCTTCTACAACCATCAAAGAATGCATTCTATTGTCTCTGAGAGTTTGGGATCCTCTTCTTTAATTGTGCTCCTTAAGATACATTCATCTAAGTTAAAATTTCCCCAAAGTGGCCACTACAATTGCAAATTATCCAAAAGTTCACCCATTTCTCAAAAAGGCACTAGACCTGGTCCATAGTAGTATACATATAGGAAGCAGAGTTTTTTGAAAGAAGTGGAGAGAGTTTTAGACCAGGTGGAAACCATCTTTATATTCCCCAAGACATCGTAACTATGAGGGGCGCTGGTTCTTAAGAGCTGTTCCAAAACACAGGGAATCATGCACCGCCCCCTCCTTTTGAATACAATATGCTGACTTACCAAGAAACTTCAACAAACAAAATATAGGTATGCACAGTAAAGTCGGAGAGCTCAAAACACAAAGTGAGCAGAGCTCAGATCCAAGAGAGAATTACCTTCAAAGTCCAGGGTAAGAAAGCAGTGAGCTCAGGGGGCTGTGTGGGTACCAGCACCTGGCTGCTCACTGCCCTTGAGTCCTTGTAGGTCTTTGGATCCTACTTCTGACACCATGAAATGTCAAAAGTTCTGATATAGCAAAAGTAAAGCCAATGAAGTGCTGAAGTAGTAATTAGTAAAAGTTTATTGTGCATAGACTAAAAAGACAGCTCTGTGAAACAGGAGAATGCAAACCAAAATATGGAATAAGGCTGAGCAGTATGGTGTTATAAAGCAGCTTAGATAGTGAGAAGGTAGTGATAATTTATTCTTTGCAGTGATTGGTTATAATATTCAAATTTTCTTAAATAATAGGGAATTAGTGAATGGTTACCTCTATCAATTTTGGGAAAGCTTAAGATTTTCTTGTAATTTCCAGAAGCATAAGCAAGAAATGACCCAGGTCAAGTTAGTCTTGCTTGTCTTGCAAAATAAGCTAAATTAAGCTTTGCTTGTATGACTAAACTGGTTTTGTCTGCTCAGGGAATTTTCGGGTTTGGTCTTCATGTTTGATTTTAACACAGAACTCGGGAACTCAAAAGTCTTCCCAGGGTCGGGTGGAGAGGAGCTGGCCAGGCTATCCTCTAATAAGAGACACATTGGGAGTCCTGGTTGTGTAGAGGTGGTGGCTGACAAGGAGAGTGAACTGCACGTGCAGGTCCTGCACAGCCTTCCAGAGCAAGGTGAAATAAGACCCAGCCTGGTACCCGGTTCTGGGCCAGGGCAGTCAGGAGAAGCTGGATCACTCTCTGGGGCTCTTGGGGAAACCAGGCACCTGCCAATGTCCAAACCTGCACCTTTACAGAGGCTCTTTTTCACCCTGAAACCAGATATCATGGGAACTCTGAAGTCTTGATTGGTGAGATCAGGTGGGTCTGGAATGGGAGATATCTGGGAGTCTTGAGTCCTAGAGATGACCAGGAGTCCATCAGCATCACAATCAGATGAGTACTATTGCTCCCTTTGCAGCTCCAGTTTCAGATCATATTGTAGAGAACAACCCCTCGACCCAGGACAACATCCAGAGGGTTTACACAGGCCACAGCCCTACAATCCTGGAGGGCCCTAGGTGCCCAAGGCCTACTGAAGGGGCACGCACTACACATGCACAAGGTATGCAGTTCAGGACAACTAGGGATCAGGGAGAGTTCAAGGGTCATGAGGAGCTAGATCACTTCCATGGGTTCATGGGGTACCCGATGTGTCTGCCTAATTCCAATCCCTATCTTAGCTAAAGTCAGCTATTTTCACTGAAGGTAGAGCTGTGGGGGAACTCAAAAGTCTTGCCGGAGTGGGGTGGGGAGGGACTGGCTGAGGAGTCTCCTAACAAGAAACACCTGGGAATCCTATTTTTCAGGGGAGGATGCAGCTGCTAGAGGCCTCTGGCAGGAAGGCAATCATGTAGCATGTCCAGCACAGCTCTCCGGAGCCATTGGGAGTGAGACCCTGCCCAGGACCTGGCGTAGGAGAGGCCAGGTCATTCTCAGGGGCTCTTGGGGGAAAACAGGCATCTGCTAATGTCCAAGCCAGCAGATGCACAGAGGTTCTTATTCACCTGGATGGTAGATATCTTGGGAACACGGAAGCCTTGATTAGTGAGACCTGCCTGTCATTGAATGAGAGACACCTGAGAGTCCTGGTTCGTGGAGAGGCCTGAACCCCATCAGCAGCATGACCAAATGAGGACTGTCACAACCTTTGCAGCCCTAGTATCAGATCACATTGCATGGGGGCCCCCTCCACCCAGGACAATATCCAGGTGGTTTGGACAGGCCATGACCCCAAGGCCTGCTGAAGGGATGCATCCTGCTCATGTGCATGCCATGTGGTTCATGGTAGCTAGAGACCTGGAAGAGTTCAAGGATCATGTGCGGCCAATACTGGCACAGTTTCTAGGGGGATCCAAAGCATCTAATTCCAAGCCCTATCCTACATAATAGCACCTACTCCCCCTGAAGGCAGAGCTGAGGGAGCTCAAAAGTCATGCCAAGGAGGGTAGGGAGGACCTGGAGGGATATCATTCAATAGAAGACACCTGGGAGCCCTGGTTGCTGGAGAGGCTGAGACCGCTGGAGGCCAGGGATGGGGGAACGAACTGTACATGTGAGAGCTGAGCAGCTCTCTAGAGCATGCATAAATAAGGTCCAGGCCAGGACCCAGTTCAGGAGAGGCCAAGTCATTCTCGTGGCTTCTTGGGGGAAACCAGGTGTCTGCCAAAGTCCAAACCTGCACCTGCACAGAAACTCCAATTCACCCTAAAGCTAGAGATGGGGGACTCTGAAGCCTTGGTTGGTGAGAGCTGGGTGTCCTGGTTCCTAGAGAGCTCTGAGACCCCATCAGCCCCACATCCACATGGGGACTGACTGTTGCCATCTTTGCACCCATGGGCTCAGAGTGTATTGTGGGGAGACCTACTTCACCCAGGAGAATATCCAATTGGTTTGGACAGCTGATGACTCCACAGACCTCTAGGGTCCCAGGTGCCCAAGGCCTGCTGCAGGAGTGTGTACTGCACATGCACGTGACACGTGGTTCAGGAAGGGCAAGGATCTGGAACACTTCAAGGGTCATGAGATGCTGGATCACTGGAACTTGCTCTTGGGGACTCAAGGCACCTGCCTAATTCCAAGCTCTAACCTACTGAAAGGCACCTACTCCCACTGAGGACCTCTCT
This sequence comes from Equus przewalskii, assembly GCF_037783145.1. Lineage (NCBI taxonomy): Eukaryota > Metazoa > Chordata > Mammalia > Perissodactyla > Equidae > Equus > Equus przewalskii. The sequence goes on from NC_091847.1 coordinate 485,715, forward strand.
GGGGGGAACTTGAAAGCTTGCCAGGGCAGTGCAGGGCATTGCAGGCCAGCGTTGCTCTAATAAGAGACACCTGGGAGCCTTGGTTCCTGGAGAAGCCCTGGTCCCCATGAACAGCATGACCAAGTGGGGACTCACATCATCTTTGCAGTCACAATATCAGACTGTGGATGGGCTCCCTCTACCCATGATGATATCCAGGTGGTTCAGTCTGGCCACATCCCCACAGGTCTAGATGGCCCTGATGCCCAAGGCTTGATGGGAGGGTGTCTGTTCTGCATGTGCATGCAGCACGTTTCAGGGTGGCCAGGAATCTGGAACAGGTCACAAATCAGGAGATGCCTGCTCACCTGATCGGGCACTTGGGGGAACAAAACGTCTGCCTAATTCCAAACTTAAATCTACCAAATGATGCCTATTCCTCCAAAGACAGATCTGGCAGGAACTCAAAAGCCTTGCCAAGGCAGGCTGGAGAGGGCCTGGAAAGGGCATCTTCCAATAAAAGACTGGAGAAGTGCCAAGTGCCCATCAGGCTGCATGACCAAACAGAGGCAGACTGTCACCAACGTGCAGCCTCAGTTTCAGACTGTACTGCAGGGGCCTCTCCTTTCAGGAGGGTTGGGTCTGGCCATGGTCCCACAGGCCTGCATGGCCCCACCTGCCCTAGGCCTGGTGGAGGGGTGGGTACTGCGCATGCCCATTCCAAGCCAATCAGTGTAGCCAGGGAACTTGAACAGGTCAAGGCTTGTGAGACAACAGATCACCAGCGTGGGCTCTCAGGGTACAAATGTCTGCCTAATTCCAAGCCTAACCTCACCAACGGCTTCTAGTCACCCTGAAGCCAGTTCTTCTAGGTACTTGAAAGTCTTGTCAGGCTGGCCTGGGAAATGGCTGGCCAGAGTACCCTCCAGTAAGAGACACCTGAGAGCCCTGGTTGCTGGAGCAGCCCTGGGCCCCCTTCAGGCAGCATGATCAAATGGAGACTGTCACCCGTTTGTAGGCTCCACATCAGAGCGTATTGTAGGAGTGCCCCCTCCACCTAGGAGCATGACCAGACAGGCACAAACAGAGATACTTAAAAATTTTAGTCATGTCTCGGGTACAAAACTCAGAAGAATTTGGATCCAAATTGTGTTTCTGGCAGATAGACTAAGTTAAGGTTAGTCACACAGTCAAAGGTTTTTACTAGAGATTCTTTTTTTGCATGCAGTAAGGATCCTTTTTAGAGCTGTTTTTGAAGGCATTTTATCTTTTAGAAGCTACTGCATGCTAATTGAAGAATGCATTCTATTGTCTCTGAGAGGTTTGGAATCCTTTTTTTTGGTGAGGAAGATTGTCCCTGAGCTAACATCTGTGCCAATCTTCCTCTTTTTCTTTTCTGCTTGAGGAAGATTGTCCCTGAGCTAACATCTGTGTCAATCTTCCTCTATTTTGTATGTGGGATGCCACCACAACATGGCTTGATGAGCGGTGTGTAGGTCCACACCTGGGATCTGAACCAGTGAACCCCTAGGCACTGAAGTGGAGCACGTAAACTTAACCGCCACACCACAGGGCTGGCCCCTGGAATCCTCTCTTTTAAGGGGAGCTTTAAGGTGGACATATCTGAAACAAAGCTTCCCCAGAATGGCCATCACAGTTCCAAATTATTTCGAAAGTTCACCCATTTCCATTTGCTTCATTTTAAAGCCCTTATTTTCTGACCACACACGCAAATAAACTAATTTGTGTCTTTCAAATGAGCCTCACTGGGGCCAAGCAAGTTTTAAATTATCCTTGGGTAATACGGGACCATCGAAGTAAAAATTTACAAGAAGAGAGACCGTATTCTTTAAACAAAAAACCAGCTGGGGTTCTCGAAGCAGGCTGAAGAGCTACAGTTGTTCCAGAGCAACTGTTTCCAATAATTTACAGAGGGCTGTTCTCAGATGACCAAGGCAGGAGGGCCTATGTTCTGGGTCGGGTATGTGCTGTGTGTGAAGACACTTCCCAGAGTGCCACCAATGGGCCGTTGGTCTCTCTCTTTTACGTGTCTCGGAGATTCCTGAGTACTGAGTTGTGTCAGGGTGCTCAAGATACTAGGATGACTAATCCTGTATGTGTCCCTTCAGGACCAGCTTATGAAGCTCCTTCCGACCCAGGCGCGGGGTATGTTCTTCTGCTGGGAGAGCCTGCGAGACTGCTGCATGGCACGGACAGAGTCCTGGCACTTCCGCTAGGTTTCTAGTCACCTAGGAGCAACCCATAAAGGGTCAGGAGGAGTGATGTCTCATCTTTGGAGTCGGAGTACCCTCGTATGGATAACAGGAGGAACTGAGAGCCCTGCACTGGTTCTCAAGAACACCTGAATTTCAAATTGTAAGAGAATGCGGCTCCTTGAATAAAATGAAAAACTACTACAGCTACCATCACACTCACCAAGAAAGGTCTTAAACCCAAACCCTCTGCCTAGTTAAGACGAGGACAGAATCCTCCTCTCAAAGGAGTGTGGCTAGAAAAGAAATCCTTAACCCTGAAACCCCCACACAGCTAAGATGACGATGGAGTCCTCCCCACCAAGGGAGTGAGGACAGAGCCGCTTAGTCCTCCCAAATAAAATCTGGTCCGAACACGGGCGGAAAGCACGAGCTTTGGGTCCAAGAGAACTTACTGCCAGAACTCTGAGGCTTGCTGGCAGAAACACTGAGGAACAAGAGTTTCCTCGTGTCCAGGGAGGTGCCAGGGGTCAGGGGTCAGGGGTCAGCTGCTCTGGATCCTGCCAACTATGCCAAGAAATGCTGACTGAGGAAAAATCACTCAATTTGAACATCAGGTATTTATTTGTGCACTTAGAATTGCAATTCGGGAGACAGAGATTCAGGCAAAAACCCAAAATGTGCTCCACAGAAGACAAAGGCGCAAGGGTTTATAAAAGCAAAGGGAGATAAATTACACAGGTTGTTCTGTAAAAGTTGTGGCTGCTGCTGTGAACAACTGTTACTTTTTGGCCGTATGTGACATGTTGCTAAGTCCGTCTCTAAGGCAAAAAGTGCTTCTCTATGGGAGTAAGCACATTTCTTGTCAAGATGGCGACAGCGAAACACAGTTCAGAAGTTACCTTCCATCTGGGTGGAGACGTGGCGCGTGGGCGTAGCCCCACTCCCACAGTGGCCGCCCGGCTCCGTTTTAGACGCCTTGACGTATGTTATACTCCGTTTTGTTACTGCTGTGCACAGAGGCTGCACAGAAGAGGTGCTCCTGGATACTTCCACTTTCTAGACAGAAAAAACCAACAGATCAGACTTCACAAGTTAAGACTGCTGCCTGTGATGAGCTTTCCATCCAAAGCAGAGATGTTACACTTGACGGGTGTCAAATGTTGCCCAAGTGCTCCACGCCTTGAAAATCGCCCTCCCAAAGCTGAGACACCAGCCTGTTTCTGAAGGATCAGGGTCACCACTTGTGTCTCTGAGAAACTGGCCGGTCAGCCCTGAATTGAGATTAGGCTGATGAATTAAAAGTGTAACAGACAAACTATTATCATCTTAAGGTTGATTTTTTGGAGCCCTCTCCCCTTAGGTGGGTCAGTGAAAACTGCCTACTAGATACTTGTTCAGGAATTGGTGCCACCCATCTCTGGCCTCAGCAGATCCTGGGTAAAGCAGTAATTAAGCTCACGGATGCCTCAACTTCCATATCTTCCAAAGAGGCTCTCTGTGAGGGTAATTCACGAAGCAACAGCCAATGTCCTCCCTGCCCTAAACGCTTAAATTATGCTCTCCATCAGGACCTCGACATGAATATCTCCTAAAAGCTACCAAAACAGCGCACTTCGACTGGAGAAAGAAAAGGGCAGCTTCTGAAAGTTTCTTAGATATCAAGCCAGTTCCCATAAACAGTTTAGAAAAAGAAGCAGTTTCCTGGGCCTGGACTAGGCATAATGCTCTGGAAAGATCCCCAGGCGTGCAGACAGCAGAAGGAATCAGCTGCGCAAAGAGGCACTGGTGGGGAAGGGGCGCGAGTCGGGACCTGAATTGGAGCCAAAGCGAGTGGCCAGTGGCAGGCCGGCGGCTGCAAGTCGCAGCCTCCGCTCCCTCCTAACTCCCTGCCCCGGCTCACCTCCCCCGGGCGGGGCGGGCGGGGCAAGCGGCGGCTGCGAGCAGACGCCGCCCCGCAGCTGGGCCACCTCGGGGCCGGGAGGCAGAGACCGCCGCTCCCACAGCGCACCGGCCGGGCCGCCGCCCCACAGGCTGGGCGCTTCTTCCCCAGCCTGTCCCGCCCGCGGAGACCCAAGGGCGTTGGACGCGCCCTGTGAACGTGATAGTGCCGCTCCACTGGGTGCAGCTGGCGGGACTTGTCACAGCCAAGTTGGACTTCTTGCAGGCCAGGGAGTGGGCCGGTGCCCCGCGGACCGCGCAGGACGGCCCTCCACTAGCTCCGGGCCCGCTCCCTCTCCCCCTGCCCCCTCTTCGCCATCCCCACCTCTTCTCCCCTCCCTCTCCCCATCCCCTCTCCCCCGCCCCCTCTTCTCTCTCCCCCACCCTCCCGCCCCCTCCTCCGCCCCCCCTCCTCCGCCCCCTCCCTCTGTCCCCCCTCCGCCCTCTGCCCCTGCCCAGCCCCACGCCACTCCCGAACATGTTGAGGCCACTAGCAGGTCTGGTGGTTGCTTAGGCTTTTTAGGAACACATGCATACACTCCTCGTTGGGTGTCTGAGACAGTAAATGCACTGCCTAAAATGGAAATACCTGAGAACCTGGAACCTGCCTTTTGAAAGCCAGTTTCCCACCCCCCCCCCCCCCCATCCCCTCTATCCCGCTGGGCCGCCTTGATCCTTCCCCCTGGATCCTTGGCATTCTGAGTGCCTCCTGGACCCTCAGGCTGCCTGATTGGACCGGCAGGTCTCTTAGAGTGACTGTTCTTGCCGTGCTGTAGAAAGGAGAAAAACAGCACAGCGGAAAGGCTTGAATCCTGCATTATACAGATGGAAACTCAGCTGCACAGGTAAGTGACTCCCTAGGCCGCTTCAGGAAACCACACCCAGGCCGCGTGTCTGGCTGGTTCACAGAACTTTCTGATCCTGGTGTGGACCTCTGGCCTTAATTAACACAGGCCAACAGGACAGAAGTTCTCTTGGGCCCTTGCCAAAACGGTGGAAAAGTTTGTGCAGGAAGGCAATACACAATGTCTGTGCTACAATAGGCTTTCTTTAGAACCACTTTTCATATCCCTTTTAAAAGATCCTTTCAGAACCACTTTTACTAATTTGTTTCTGCTGCTGATTACACCAATGGTACTAATTCTCCTAAGTCGTTTTTCTGTTTAGTTTTTCTGATTAACTCTAAGTACAACATTACATTGCTTCTCAAACTGGACTGTGCACAGCCCCAATTCTGTGCAGCGCAGATGCAAAACAGCAGAACATCTGTGGTACATCTTTCTAGAACATCAATTTTACTACAAGATTTGGAAGTAGCAAAATTAGTTTCCAAAGTAAGTAAAAATTTACGAATAAAACAAGGCTGGAAAGTCATTTGCCGTTAGTTACTCAGTAATCTGTGCCTGAAATCTCAGACTTTCTCCCAGAAAAACCTTTATAGAGAACTTATTTCCCGTTATTTTAAATAGGAAAGATTATAAAGCACACAAGCAAGTGACAAATAGAAATGGCAAGCAATAGGATATATTGGAGTCTATGAGGAAGCCATTTGGTGTAAACCTAATTCGGCCTGACTTTGTGTTTTTTTTTTCAAAAGGGCCTGACTGTGGCCATAGAGCAGGCATTGTATATCTGCTTTAAACATTTCCTGTGGCCAAAATAAGTGGGCTTAAGATAAAGGTGCAACTTCCCCCCACATTGGCATTTCCTTAAGCATAAGCATCTTTCCTTAGGCGAGGAACTGATTGCTGTGCTCACCTTTGACCACCCAGCTCACCTGTGACCACCCAGCTGGAGACAACAGACCTGCCACCCTGCTGTGTTCACTGAGACAGAAGACCTACCTGCTGTGTCCATCAATCCACAGTCTCGCGACTATTGTAAAAGGACATTTCAATCATATGTGAACCATCCTGTTTGGGGGTATATAACCACTCTGTACACCCTACTTCAGTGCTCTGTCTGCCTTCGGGAAGAAGGGCCCTGGGCCATGGTCCTCAGATTTCAGCTCAGAATAACTCTCCCAAATTTTCATTTATAGATTGGTTATGGATTATTTTTGTCGACACAAGTCAATTGAAAAACGCTATCAATTTCCTGTCACAATCAGGCACCTCGATGGAAGTTACAAATTTCATGTTAGGATGTAAAATGCTTAAAACCTTGCTCTTGGTCACCTCACATGTCATACGGTTGTTAGCGTACATTGCTTTCTGTGCAGCAGGAGTGGCCTCTCAGAGCCCAGCGGCATCGCGTGTGTACATCTCCTTTATCCACACTCCAAAGCTTTATAAAGTGACTAGCAAGATTGATGGCCTGCAGTTTCTCCAGCAAACCATTTAGTTTAAAATGTGTTTTTTGAAGACTCAATGTAAACTCTATAAATATCAGCTGAAAACTGTACTGAGAGAGAAATACCTGCTGTGCACTTTGGGTATCACTAACGTGTTCTTCCAGGAAAACGTTAACTGGGGATATGTTCTGTGGGGTGTGCCTATTTATAAAATAGATGGCAAAAATCCCATTTATTTTACAGATTTTAAAGATTAAAGCTGTAACTTTGAGTAAACTTGGGGCTGAGGAATTCTGAGGCTATGACCCAGAGTTCTGGAGTCTGGGTCTGTAAGGACCCCTTGCCAGTATCAGGATATAAACATGCCCTAATGTTGTGCATTAAACAAACAGGCCTCCTTGACTCCAGATTCCTCCCCATTTACCATTCTGCTTCTCCATTTAAGCTGCCTCTCCTCACGTTCTCTCCTGAATCCACTCCCATCCAGCTTTCCTCCACACCACTTCACTGAAATGGCTTTTATCCGGGTTGCCAATGATTTCCGATTTGTCTGGAGCTGGGTGGTCACAGGTGAGCGCAGCAATCAGTTCCTAGCCTAAGGAGAGATGCTTATCCTTAAGGAAATGCCAATGTGGGGGAAGTTGCACCTTTGTCTTAAGGACCTCTGTTCTTGCCATAGGGAAAGTCTAAGGCAGATATACAATGCATGTTCAATGGCCTCGTCAGGTCCTTTTGGAAAAACAAAGTCAGGCCGAATTAGGTTTACACCAAATGGCTTCCTCATGTACTCCAATAGATCCTATTGCCATTTCTATTTGTCAGTACCCAGCCCCCTCCCCTAGCCCTAAGCAACCACTAATCTACTTTCTGTCTCTGTAGATTTCCCTGTACTGGAAATTTCCTATAAATGGAATCATGTAATACGTGGACTTGTGTGACTGACTTTTTTCACTCATCATAATGTCCTCAAGGTTTATGCAAGTTGTAGCATGTGTCAGTACTTCATTCTTTTTTATGACTGTCATAATAATTTTAAAAAGTTTTTATCTTGAATGCTGGTACTTGAGAAAAAATGAGAAGAAGGAAATAAGAAAGAAAGATTTCTCTGGAGATCCTGAAGGACTTTCAACTACTTTTGAGATCTCTGGAGGTGGATGGCACTGATTCTCATTCCAGAATTGGACTTACTTTCTCCAAAACTGGGAATACTAAGCTGTCAGGTGAATGTTTGCTTCCCAAGTAAACGTGAATGAGGCAGAGAGGGGAAGAAGAGTTATTTTACTAAAGGAAGGGGACAAAACCCAATGAGAGAAAGAGGAGAGCTGCCTGCAGCAGAATGAACAGAGCTGTGAGCAGCGAAGGCAGAGTAAAAGGTGCAAATACAGCTTGGGACAGAGTCTGAGGGGCAGGAGGCAGGTGCGGAGACGGGACCGTCCCTCAGGAGGCAGGGAGCTGGGATTGGCCGTGGGCTGGAGGCCGATGCTCAGGAAGAGGTCAGTGTGCAGGCAGCGTGAGGATGCCCATGGTTTGGGACTTTAGGGGCAACCTGTATTTGGCCTCCTTTATTCAGTCAACCCTCTTAATTAAGTGCCTGCCATGTGACAGACACTATGCTGTGCACTGGAGACACGCTGTTGCCCTGTCCCTGCCCTCACGGGGTTGACCATCTCATAGGAACAATGTTTGTTATTTCTCTTCCATTTCCCCACACCTCCTGGAAGTGTATGGGCAAAGTGCAATTACTGTTGGCTGGTAATTGAAGAAATAAAGTATTTTACATTCAGATTTTTTACAAAAACGCAACATCTGAGATGTAGAATTCTATATCTTTGACTTCTTTAAAAAGTTAACAATACAGGCAAAATAGAAAATGAAAACTCTAATTTTCCAGTATTGTGTTCACACTGATGTCAGCAGCAGGGTTTTTTTTTCCCCTCCTAAAGAGTATCTGTGTACTTAGGAACTTTCGATTCTTTATAAAGGGCAGGAGAAAAAGAAACACATAAGTGACTTGTGCCTTATTTTCTTTCATTTCAAATTACTGTGATGATTAATACATACATGCATTTATGGGTCTGAAATTTTTTCAGTGAAATGTTTTGATGTTTGTTTACAATTGAAATGTGAATTTCATCTCCTTTATTTCTCTTGAGCTCAGTCACAGTCCTGAGTGGACATCAAGGCGTTCTTACATTGTTGCTGGGCTTCTCTCCCTGAAAATGTTCATTGGAAAAGCGAAAGAAATTACCTTGAGTCAGCTAACCTTGGCCAGCATGCTTGCTTTCACTAAAGTGTGAAGTTTTGCTCACTTCACAACTTCGCAGCTCTGTCTGCCCTGGACTCGACATAGACCCATTTCAACATCAGTGATGGCACAGGGGACTGTCACAATCTCATACTTGGTGTGGACTAAGTCTTGGGAACTTATGGTTGTTGGAAGTTAGGTCCCTCTTTGGAAATCCACATGCCTGTGAAAATTAGGTGCAATGTGACTCCAGACTCAATTCATCATATTCTTTTTCCCAGCTGCAGCCTACAGTTGGTATTGCTGATATTAGAAACTTAAAATGCCGGTAAGCCACAGAAAGAAAAATTCTGTGATTTCTGAGAGCTTCAGACTTAATCTTGGCCTTGTTCCTTAATCATGCTGGAGAAAGAGAAGCTATAAAAAAAAGGGAAATATAGGGCCCTACAGCCAGTCCTTGAGAAGCTTTGAATAGTAAAGGTTTAGAGGCTCAGGACAATGTGTGTGTTGCTTCTGAAGCCCCAGTGCAAAACAATGTCGAACCCCAGCGTGATGTTGAAATGAACGTATTTTATTTCAGTATTAAACTTTAAAGGTTATATTGGGGTAAAAAGCTTTATTAAATCCTTTATTCACAAATGGAAACAATAAATTATTTTAAAATTTCAGATTTCGTAACTTTCCTGGCTTGTGGTCTTTTGAGGAGGCAGCCTGAGCTTTGCAAAGGGAAACAATCCTCTAAGGCAGCAGTGTCCAGTAGAAACAGGGTGGAGTCATGTCTGTAATTTAAAATTTTCTAGTAATTGTTAAAGAAAATAAAAAGAAACAAGTGAAACTGATCATAATATTATTTATTTAAACCAATATATCCAAAATATTATCATTTTAATGTGTGATCAATATAAACTAATAAAATATTTTACATTCATTTTTTTGTACTTAAATCTTGAGAATTTGCTCTGTGGCTTGCTTGTCTGGCACATCTCAGTTCAGACAGACCCCATCCCAGGCTCAGGGCCCACAGGTGGGAGTGGCTGCCACATGCAGAGTGCAGCTCTCGGGACTGTGACTCCTCTGACCTCAGGGCAGTGAGGTACCTGAACCCCCTTGTGTGCCAGAGGCGACAGAACACCCCCTCCCTACAGCATCTCTCCACAGGCCCAAGGTGCGGAGAGACGATACCCCAAGAAAGAGCAGAGGGCTGCAAACAGGATGTTTCCACAGGTAGACCTGTGCTTCCAAGCTGCTGCTTGGTCTGAGCCCGTCCACTTCCCAGAGATCAGACAGGAGTGACAGGAAGGAGAGACCCTAACGGGGGGAACCCCACGTCTTCAGATCTGTCCACAGTCTTGCCTCCAGAGTTCAGATTTGGGGGAATAAATTAAAGGCAAACTCCTTATTTTGAAATCTGACGTTGGGCCCTAGTGGTCAGGCTGTGGTTTCTATTTCCTCCTATGGTGTGGGGTCCTGTGTGCGTTTACGCACCAAGCGCATGTCTGCATGTCTTTCTGTGTAACTCAAGAGATCCAGCTTTAAATAAGGAGAAAAGGACATCAGGATCTTTAGGGTGCTACCGTTTGCCTGGTAGCACCCTAAATGAGCATGTATTGAATCCTGGCGTCTCCTCTGCAATGAGTGCACATGTTAATTAGCTATTGCTGTGTAGCAAATAACCCCAAAACTTACTTAGCTCATGATTGAGCTGCTCAGCAGTTTAGGCTTGGTTCAGCTGGGCCATTCTGATCTCCACTGGCCTTCTTCGTGGGTGTGTGGTTGGGGCTCTGCTTCTGTGGGTTGGCTGGCCATCGACTGGGCACCTTGGTTCTCCTCCATGGTATCTTGTTCTCTAGCAGGCTAACATGGGCTTGTTCTCATAGAGAGAGCAGGGTTCTGAAAGAAAAAGCAGTGTCATACCCACTGCATTCTGACGGCCACAGCCAATCAGGCCAGCCTAAATCCAACGTGTAGGGGAATAAATTCTGCCTCTGGATGGGAGCAGCTGTAAAATCACATTGTAAAGAACACGGATGCAGGAGGGGTGGAGAATTGCTGCCTTCTCTGCAATCAATGTCATTATGTCTTTTCTCGAAGATGAGTTTTATATAACGTTCCAAGTTGAGTTACTTGTCCAAAGCCCCACAGCTTCTAAGTGGCTGGGCTGGGCTGCAGGTCAACTCTGCCCAACTACAGAGCCGCCCACGGCCCCCAGACTGCACTCCTGCAGCTGCTCACCTCACCCCGGGCTCTGGAGAAGGACTCTTCAGCAGAGGCAGGATTCCCTTGAGATCTGTGCCCACCTGGTACTCTTCACTATGGGGAATAGTCCCCACAGGAGAGTGCTGAAGCATTTTGGAAGGACTTGAATAATTTAAGAAAAGATTCAACTTTAGGAAATCAAAGCCAACAATATATTTTTCATTTCTAATCATAGGAGAAATTTTAAAACACGTATGATGCACTCCACATGTTTGCAAATTCTTATTATCGTTTTTTGGTATTTGTAGGCTATTTATGATTTTCAAAATAGACTAAAACTACTGTGCCTGAAACAGTCTCTTACTCTGAAAGCAAGTGATATAAAGACAGATCTGCTGAGAAGACATTTCCGTCTGCTGCCATTTAGCCAAACAGCTAAGTCTTGAAGAAGTCCTTTGATTTTAGGCAAAGATATTTCCTAAAACCCCAAACTGAAATGTTGCAATGAGGTAAATCCCCACAGCAGGCATGGAAATCACTTGCAGCTAATGTACCCCTGACTCTGAATTCGGGGTGGGGGGGTTGTCTCCCCTGCAGCTGTAATTAGAATCACCTGGGGGGCTTTTAAAATTCCCAAAACCCAAACTGCCACAGACCAGTTAGATCAGAATCCCTCAGGTGGCGCCCCGGAGTCAGTATTTTCTAAAGTTCTCCAGGTGATTGTAGTGTGCGGCCAAGACTGCTTTAAACCAGCATCTTTTGGTGAACTAGTTGCAAATAGTTTCTCAAATAAATGTAAAAACATTTAGTGCTGAGCTGCAGCCGTACAGTCTCGCCTGCATCACCTACGCACCACCCTTTGCACAAGCCAGCCTCTACTTGCTTTGTTCCTGATTCCACAAGTATTGAAAGCACAGTGTGTGCAAGGCGCTGTGCTGGGTGTCATGGCCTTGGGAGCACCACTGGGGGTAGGAGGCTTTGCCAGGAAAAAACTGCATCATAAAAAATCAACACCATGCCACTTACAAATTGAGGCAAAAATGGAAAGACCTAGGAGGTCACCCAAGGGTGAGGGCATTAATAGATACTTTGCAATATTAAAACCCATCTGGTGACACCTTGAGTGAACATGTTCCACTTTAAAAGAAAACAAAATATTGCTGTTATTCTGAGATATTGAGTTAGAATTTTTGTCCAAATATGTAGCATTTAAATTTTTTATTGATGTGTATAACATGCATGCAGATATCATTCATGGAAAGCTCGATGAGTTATTACAGAGTGAAGTGAGTATATTTGTGTGACCAAGAGCTAGAACCAGTGTCACTCAGGCCCCCTGACCCTCCTTTTCTCTGTCCTTCCTTCCCAAATGTAACCAATGCCTTAGCAGCTAACATTGTAGGTTGACTTTGTCTTTTTATACAAGTGTCTTATTACAGAAAATTTTAAACATGTACAAAATAAGCAGAATAATATAGTAAACATGTCACCCAGCTTCAACAGCTCCTAATCCTGCTGGGTTTTTTCATTTGTACTTCAACCTATCCCCCCCTCCACTGTATATTTTTTAGTTCTTTTTCCTTCATGAGGTGAGATGTACATACATTGAAAGGCACAATCCTTAACTGTACAGTTTTGACAAATAAATACATCCATATAACCTTCACCCCTTTTAAGCGTGTTATATTTCCATCATTCCCAGAATATCCCCACATGTTCCTTCCCAGGCAATTTTTTCCTCCCCCAGAGGCAACAGCTGTTCTGATTTTTTCACCGTAGGTTCAGTTGGGCTGAAATCATACAATATGTATTATTTTCCATCCAGCTTGTCTCCCTCAGCATGATGTTTATGAGACTCCCATGCATTTTCATGCTTTGCGTCTGTGAGCTGCTGCTTCTGTTGTGTGCGTGCGCTGCAGTGTGCTCGTCGTTTTCTGTCGGTGGGCGCTGGGGTTATTTTCTCTAACAGTCTGGTACAAGTGCTTTCCTGTATTCTGTTTAACTCCTGTGTTAGCATTTCAGTGACACAGCTTTGCACTTCTTAGCGGCTGGGGAAGGGACGGGATGTGCATGTGTACTGTCACAGTTGACTGAGAGTTAGTGGGGTACTGTTTGGATAAATGTAAAATGTAAAAGCCCTGCTATGCAGCAGTTCCATTTACCTTCTTCTATCCTTTGTGCTACTGTCATAAATTTTACAGCTGCCTGTGTTATAAGTCCCACAGTACAGTGTTATTTTTCGCTTTAAATAGTCGTAGATCTTTTAAAGAAATTAAGAGAAGTTACCAATAAATATTTGGAGGGAGGTACTTTGAGGCCACGCAAATAGACTGTTTCTCTGAGTTTCATCCAGAGTGTTTGCGTTCATCGGTGAATCTTGCATACGGTAGTTATTACTGCAGTATTCTAGTGGAGATTTTCTATTGCATGTTATCCATCTAACATTTATTATTTGGAGTTCTTCTGTGGGGACGATTTGTTCCTTCCATTCTTCCTTCCTTTCTTGTTTGTTTAACCCCTTTTATATCAGTATGCACCCGTGGGTGGTGATTTCATCATCTGGGGTTTAATCCAGTGCTGTCGTCATTTTGTTGCTCACGTCACTCCCGCTTGGGCCATTGGAAGCTGTTTCAAGTTGGCTCCTTTTGACATGTCCCCGTCCTTTTGTTTTTTGGGTTTTTTTAAAGCACTTTCTTACTTTCTGGCACTACAAGATGTTCCAGGCGCATCTTGTATTTTCCATTCTGACCTGAGAGTCAGCCGTTTCTCCAAGCGCCCTCGTTCTGTTTCTTGAAAAATGGTATTTAGAAACCAAGATGTAGGTGCAAAGTGTGCTCTTTGATACTGGGGTGTCATTGCTTCTAGGTCTAGCAGAAAGAACTTGGAAATGTGTGTGTGAATATAAACTCAGACATACACACATATCTCTATTTGTTTCCCTCTCTCTCTCCCTCTCTCCCTATCTGGATAGATATATGAAAGTAGACATGGGTTCATACTGATATTTCCAACTCTAACCCAGCACCATAAGGTTGATTCTAGCATTCTCCCTTTGCTTATTTGCAACTTTTTGCACCTACAGTGAGAAACTGGGCTCTAATTATCTACAATATATTTACTAACATGTAGAGTAGTGTTAGAATTGCTAACTCATACCCTTGTGAAAAACAGGTTGACCAACTAGAGTACAGTGTTTGTGTACAGTACTTTAGTCTTACAGTTTGCAGTTAAAACACTGTTTTCCAAAGTTACTTAGGTCAGGACCTTTCATTCCCACCTCCTTCAATATGGTACGTCACACATTTGTGATACAGTTGCATCCACTTGTCACTGCATTCCATCTGAGTTCCCACAGTATCCTGGTTGATTTTTTAAAAATTTGCATAGAATAAAATTCACTGTTTGTAGTGTAAATTTCTGTGGGTTTTGACGACTGCATAGAGTCACTTATCCACCTCCACAGAACTGTTTCATCATGCCAAAAATTGCCTTCGTAGTGGCATTATGATGCATCAATGTAGGTTCATCATTCCTAACATCAATCTATGGGCCTATTTTTATGCCAATACCATACTATTTTAATTACTATAGCTTTGAAATCAAGGAGTGTGATGCCTCCAGCTTTGTTCTTCTTTCTCAAGATTGCTTTGTCTGTTCAGGGTCTTTTGTGGTTCCACACAAGTTTTAGGATTGTTTGTTCTATTTCTGTGAAAAACGCCATTAGAATTTAGATAGGTATTGCACTGACTCTGTAGATTGGTTTGGGTACTATGGACATTTTAACAATATTAAATCTTTCAGTCCATGAGCATGGAATAGCTTTCATTTATTTATGTCTTCTTCACTGTCTTTCTTCAGTGTCTTGTAGTTTTCAGTGTACAGCTCTTTCACCTGGTATTTTATTCTTTTTGATGCAATTGTAAATAGAATGGTTTTCTTAATTTCTCTTTCTGAAAGCTTGTTATTAGTGTATGGAATCACAACTGATTTTTTGTGGTGTCATATCCAGAAATTATTGCCAAATCCAGTGTCATGAAGCTTTTCCCCTATGTTTTCTTCTAAGAGTTTTATATTTTTAGTGCTTACATTTAGCTCTTTGATCCACTTTAAGTTTTGTATATGGTGTAAGATAAGGTTCTGACTTCATTCTTTTACATGTAGATATCTAGTCTTCCCAGCACCGTTTGTTGAAAAGACTCTCATTTTCCCATTGAATGGTCTTTGCACCCTTGCCAAAAGTCATTTGACGTATATGCAACGGTTTGTTTCTGGGATCTTTCTATTATTCCATTGATCTATATAGTGTTTCTTTATGCCAGTGTCACACTGTTTTGATTATTATAGCTTTGTAGTAAGTTTTGAAAGCAGAAAGTGTGAGTCCTCCAACTTTATTCTTCTATTGTTTTGGCTATTCATTGTCTCTTGAGATTCCATATAAATTTTAGGATGGATTTTTCTATTTCTGCAAAAACCACCATAGGGATTTTTACCTGCTTGGTTAAATTAATTCCTAAATATTTTATTATTTTTGATGCTATTGTAAATGGGATTATTGTATTACCTTACTTTTCAGAATATTCATTATTACTATATAGAAACACAACTGTTTTTGTGTGTTGATTTTGTATCGTACTACTCTGCTGAATTTATTTATTTTAACAGTCTTGTGTGGAATCTTAGGGTTTTCTACATATAAGATCATATCTGTGAACAGAGGTAATTTTACTTCTTCCCTTTCAATGTGGATGCTGTTTATTTCTTTTTCTTGCCTAAGAGCTCTGGAGAGAATTTCTAATACTGTGTTGATAAAGGTGGGGAAAGTGGACATCTTTGCCTTGTTCTTGATCTTAGAGGAAAAGATTTCAGTCTGATGCTCCACTGTGGGTTTTCATATATGACTTTTATTATGTTGAGGTAGTGTTCTTCTATTGCTAGTTGGTTAAGTATTTTTCATCATGAAAGGGTATTGAATTTTGTCAAATGCTTTCTCCACATCCATTGAGATCATCATGTGCTTTTATTTTCTGCATTCTGTTAATGAGGCATCTTGCATTGATCAATTTTTGTATTTTGAAATATCCTTGCATTCCAGGAATAAATCCCACTTGATCATGGTGTATAATTTCTTTCAATATGCTGCTGAACTTGGTTTGCTAGTGTTTTGTTGACGATTTTTGCATCAGTATTGATAAGGGATATTAATCTCATGGAATGAGTTTGGAAGCGTTCTCTCCTTTGCTCTTTTTTGGAAGAGTTTGAAAAGGATTGTTGTTAGTTCTTCCTCAAATGTTTGGTAGAATTCACCAGTGAAGCCATCAGATCAAGGGATTTTTTTTGTTCAGAGATTTTTGGTTACTGACTTGATCTCCTTACTAGTTATGGGTCTATTCAGATTTTTCTATTTCTTAGTGATTCACTCTTGGTAGGTTTCTAGGAATGTGTCTAGGAATTTGTTCATTTAATCTAGATTCTAATTTGTTGGCATGAAATTGTTCCTAGTATGCTCTTATGATCCTTTTTATTGCTATACAACCAGTAGTGTCTCCACCTTTATTTCTGATTTTAGCACTCTGAGTCGTCTGTCTTTTTTCCTTAGTCAATTTAGCTAGGTTGACAACTTTTTTTTTAAGCTTTTATTTTTCCCTTTTCTCCCAAAGCCCCTCCCCCCACCCCCGCCCCGGTACATAGTTGTGTATTTTAGTTGTGGGCCCTTCCAGTTGTGACATGTGGGATGCTGCCTCAGCATGGCTTGATGAGCGGTGCCATGTCTGTGCCCAGGATTTGAACTGGTGAAACAGTGGGCTGCCGAAGCGGAGTGCATGAACTTAACCACTCGGCCACTGGGCCAGCCCCCGGTTGACAACTTTTTAAAACTTTTTGAAGAAAAAACTTTTGGTTTTGTTGATTTTCTGTTTTTTCATTCTCTATTTTATTTATCTCTGCTATAATCTTTATTATTTACTTTCTTCTACTAACCTTGGGTTTAGTTTGTTCTTCTTCCAGTTCCTTAAATTATAGAGTTAGGTTATTGATTTTTTTAATTGAAATATATTAGACATGTAATATTGTGGAAGTTTAACAAGTTGATTTGATACATTTATATATTGCAATATGATTGTAGCCTAAGCTAACACCTCTATTATGACACATAATTATCATTTCTTTTTTGTGGTGGGAGTAATTAAGACCTAATTTCTTGCATGTCTGATGTTTATGATGAAATATTGTTGTCTACAATCACTGTATTGTGCATTAGGTCTCCAGGACTTATTTATTTACTAGTTCCAAGTGTACCTTTAGACAACATCCCTTCTATTCCTCCTCCTGGGGGTCAGCCCCTGGTAACCACTATGTTCTTCTTTGTCTAATTTCTTAAGTTGTTAGGTTGTTGATTTAAAATCTTTCTCCTTTTTTTTTTTAATTAAAGATTGGCACCTGAGCTAACATCTGTTGCCAATCTTCTTCTTTTTTTTCTTCTTCTTCTCCTCCTCCCCGCCCAAAGCCCCCCAGTACATAGTTGTATATTCTAGTTGTACGTCCTTCTGGCTCTGCTCTGTGGGATGCCACCTCAGCATGGCTTGATGAGCAGTGCCATGTCCACACCCAGGATCCGAGCTGGGGAAACCCTGGGCCACCGAAGTGGAGCACGTGAACTTAACCACTCAGCCACAGGGCCAACCCCTCTTTATCCTTTTTTAATGTAAATGTTTGTAGTTATAAATTTCTCCCCCTAACACTGCTTTGACTCTGTCCGTTAAGTTTTGGTATGTTGTGTTTTTATTTTCCTTAATCTCGAAGTATTATCTTATTTCCCTTGTGATTTCTTCTTTGAATCATTGGTTGCTTAAGAGTACATTGTTTAACTTCCACAAATTTTTGAGTTTTCTAGTTTTGCTTCTGTTACTGATTTATAACTTTATCTCATTGTGGTCAGAGAATATACTTTGTATGGTATCTTTCTTTTAAAATGTATTGAGACTTAAAATTGTGGCCTAACCGGTGGTCTATGCTAGACAATGTCCCAAGTGCACTGGAGAAGAATGTGTATTCTGCTGTTGTTGGGTAGAGTGTTCTGTATATGTCTGTTAGGTCTAGTTCATTTATTGTATTATTTAAGTGGTCTGTTTCCTTATTTCTGTCTTGTTCTATCCGTTATTGAGAGTAGACTATTGAAGTCTCCACCTATTTTAGTAGAACTATCAATTTCTCTCTTTAACTCTGTCGATTTTCCCTTCATGTATGTTATGGTTTGTTATTAGGTACATAAATGTTTATGATTGTTATATCTTCTTGCTATATGAACCTTTTATTAATATATAGTTTCCCTTTTTTTCTTATAACCTTTTTTGATTTAAAGTCTTTTCTGTATGATATTAGTATAGCCATCCCTGCTCACTTTTGCTTATTAATTGCATGGAATATCTTTTTCCATTCTTTCACTTTCAACTTATTTCTGTCATTCAATCTAAAATTAGTCTCTTGTGTACAGCATATAGTTGGATCATGTTTTTAAATATCTTCTAACAATCTCTGTCTTTTGATTGGAAAGTTTAAGCCATTTACATTTAGAGTAATTACTGATAAGGAAGGACATCTATCATTTTGCTATTTTCTGTATACCTTATAAGATTTTGTCCCTCATTTCTTGCGTTACTGTCTTCTTTTGTGTTTAGTTGACTTTTAGTGAAACATCTTCATTAATTTCCTTCTCATTTCCTCTTATGTATATTCTATAGCTATTTTTTTGAGTGGTTACCACCATGCAGATTACATTTAACATCAAAATTTATTCATTTTAACTGCTGCATACTATTCTGTTATATAAACATATTATAATTTATTTATCTATTGTACTCTTGGTGGTCATCATTTGGATTTTTTTAAAAACTAATAGCCTTAATTTTTAAGAGTAGTTTTAGGTTCACATAAAAGTTGAATGGCAAGTGCAGAGAGTTCCCATATATCTCCTTCCCTTCCCCAGCTTCCTTATTATTTGCATCTTGCATGAGTGTGGTGTGTTTGTTATAATTAATAAACTAAAATAGAAACATCATTATTAACTAAAGTCCATAATTTACATTAGGGCTTACTGTATGTTGTATATTCTCTGGGTTTTGACAATTCCATAATGAAATGACATGTATTCATAATTACAGTACCATATAGAATAGTTCTACTGTCTTAAAATATTTCCTGTTCCCTTCTCCCATTTATTCCACTCCACCCCAAATCCCTGGCAACTACTCATCTTTTTACTGTCTTCATAGTAAAAATATTGGCCTTCTACAGAATGTCATATATTTGGAATCATATATTATGTAGCTTTTTCAGACTGACTCCTTTCACTTCATAATATGTGTTTAAGTTTCCTCCACATCTTTTCATGGTTTGATAGCTCATTTCTTTGTATCAGTGAATAATATTCCATTGTATGGATGTACCAGTTTATCCACCACCTATTTAAGGACATCTTGGTTCCTTCCAAGTTTTGACAGTTATTAATAAAGCTACTGTAAACATTTGTGTGCAGGTTTTGATGTGGGTGCAAGATTTTTACTCCTTTGGGTGAATACCAAGGAACTGATTGCTGGATTGTATGATAAATGGATATTTAGTTTTGTGAAAAACAGGAAACCTGTCTCCCAAGGTGGCTATACCATTTTTCATTTCCACCAGCAATGAATGAGAGTTTCTCTTCTTCCACATCCTTATCAGCATTTGGTGTTGTCAGTGTGTTAAATTTCAGACATCCTAATAGGTGTGTAGTGATATGTCAGTGTTTTAATTTACAATTCCCTAATGACATAGTTATGTTGAGCATCTTTTCATATGCTGATTTGCCATCCGCATATATTCTTTGGTAAGGTATCTGTTCAGATCTTTTACTCATTTTATAACCAGGGTTTTTTTCTTATTGTGGAGTTTTAATAGGTTTTTATGTGTTTTGATACCAGTCCTTTATCAAATTTGTGTTTTGCAAATATTTTCTCCCACTTTGTGGCTTGTCTTTTCATTTTCTTAACTGTCTTTTGTAGAGAAGAAGTTTTAATTTTAATGTAACCCAACTTATCAATTTTTTCTTTCATGGATTGTGCTTTTGGTGTTTATCTAAGAAGTCATTGCCAAACACAAGATCATCTAGATTTTTTCCTATATTATCTCCTAGGAGCTTTATAGTTTTACCTTTTACATTTAGGTCTATGATCCATTATGAGTTAATTTCAGTGAAAGATGTAAGGTCTGCGTATAGATTTTTCTTTTCCTTCTTTCTTTCTTTCTTTCTTTTTTTTTGAATGTGGATGTTCAATTGTTTCAGCACCATTTGTTGGAGATTACCCTTTCACCGTTGTTGAATTGAATCCTTTGCTCCTTTGTCAAAGACTGATTGACAGTATTTGTAAGAGTCCATTTCCGAGCTCTCTATTCTATTCCGTTTATCTCTTTCTCTTTTTGTTCACCAATACCACACTGTCTTGATTACTGTAGCTTTGTAGTAGTTCTTGAAGTTGAGTAGTGTTATTCCTCTGACTTTGTTCTTCTTTGGTATTTGTTGGCTATTCTGGATATTTTGCCTTCCACGGAAACTTTAGAATCAGTTTGTCAATATCCACAAAATAACTGAGATTTTGATTCAGGGTGGAATGAACCTGTAGATCAAGTCGGGAAGTACTGTCATCTTGACAATGTTGAATCCTCCTATTCATGAATGTGGATTATCTTTCTATTTATTTAGATCTTCTTTGATTTATTTTATCAGTTTTGTTGTTTTCTTCATATAGATCCTGTACTTATTTTGTTGTATTTGTACCTAAGTATTTCATTTTTTTGCTACTAATGTAAATGACATGTTTTTAATTTCAAATTCTGTTAATGGAAAGCAATTGACTTTTGTGTATTAACCTTGTATCCTGCAAATTTGCTGTAACTTCTTATTATAATTGGTTATTCCAGGAGTTTCTTATTGATCCCTTGGGATTTCTACATAGGTAATCATGTCACTTGTGAAAAAATATAATTGTATTTCTTCCTTCCCAATCCATGCACCTTTTATTTCATTTTCTTGTCCTACTGCATATCCTAGGACTTTCAGTACAATGTTGCACAGGACTGGCAAGAAGGGACACTTGCCTTTCTCCTGATCTTATCAGGAAAGCATCTAGCTTCTCAACATAAGTACTAGGTCTTTTGACGTATTCTTTATGAAATTGAGGAAGTTCCCCTCTATTGCCAGTTTCTGAAGAGTTTTTTGTTTTTATCATGAATGGGTTTGTACTTTTTCTGCATCTATTTATATATGATTTTAATTTTAGCAGGAGACTTCTCAATCTACCTCACTCTTACCCCTCTCCCTGAATCCACTACGGGCATAGATATTTGAGAATGATGGTCTAAAGGATAATGATGTCATCTCACAGAGCAGACCTACTGCCCCATGAGTTTTGAGCATGAATGATATAAAGGAAGGAGGCCCTTTTTTCTTGTTTTAGTTTTTTAAACATTAGGGGCCTTGAATCAGCCTCTTTATTGGCAATGTCATGTCGTGAAAGATTAACAGCTTGAGATTCAGGAGACCCAGGTTCTGGCGAAGCTCTGTCCCCAAGAGTTCTCATATGACAATGGTAATCTCTGCCTCAATTTCTTAAGCTGTTCTTTCTGGTCTATCACACCTATGAAATATACTAAATCTACATCTTCTCATCAGTGTTACTTTGCAGTTTCATAACTGATGGTACCACATTTATGGTGTCCTGGTGCCTCCTATTTTATCCTTCTTAGCTTTCAAGATATTATGGCATACACTGAGTTAGAAATCCTATTATAGTAAGAAGGGCTTGGAGAAATTTACTTCCAGTATGTGAGCTCAGTTCTGTGCTAAAATGCTCTTCTTTCCCCACTACTGCCCCTGGACATGACCTTATAAACCTTCACCAGTCAACTTTTCCTGTGGGGGTCAGCCATGAAGAAATTCACTACTCTTGGCCTTGAACAGAGGCAGTGCCCTGGCCGAGAAGTTACAGGGAGGTGAAGCCACTAGTGTTGCCATCAGGGTGGCCAGTCTGCTAGCCTCCACCTTCCTGTTTAGATCAGATCAGGCTCCTCCTAAAGCTGTAACACCATGAGGTCCAACCTGTGTGCCCAAGGACCCACAAGGCACCCGCGTTGGGCTAAATAGTGTCCCAGACAACATTAACATTTCCAGCACTCTGCATAGCTGCATTTTTCTTTCACATTTTTGAGGTAGAATTTGTCCTCAGGACTGTGTCCTGCTTGTGCGGAGAAGGACTTAGAGACTGCAGACAAATTAATTCCTGAGGAGCCCTGAAGAGCTACACAAAGTAGTTGGTTGTCTCATCTCTCTCATGACTGAATTGTCCAGTTAAGAGACACAGTATAACAAATATCAAAAGGATGCCAGAAACAAGGACGCTAGAGGCCACAGACCTGAGCCAAGGGAGGCCACATGGCCCTGCGGTTGTGAGCACAAGCTCACGACATAAGCTGTGCCACTCACCAGCTTAGGGACTCTACAAACTACTTAGGCTCCCTCAGCATACATGTCCCAGTCTGTTAAATGGGCGTTTGTGGCTAATAGGAATTGCAAAGGTATAGAAAGGCTTTGACCACTAGTAAATGCTACTGTTGATTGCTAGTGTTAATACCACTGTTGTATGACCTGCTCAAGGAAGTGACAACTCTGTGTTCTTGAAGACAAACAAAAATGAGACTATTCAAATCAATAATCACTTTCCACAAATCATCATTAAAAGCAACTCAAAAAGTAAGATGTTAAATGCTTACCCATTAAATTTTTTGTATTGTTTGTTCATTTCTTCAGAACCATCTCCCCTCCTCCACAAACAGAAGAAAGAGGAAGAGCTGGGAAGGGGAGAAGTGCCCAGGGAAAGCAGTCCAGTCCCTGAAGTTTCACCCAGGTTGGGGTGGAAGGGGCAGGCAGGGCCAGCTTCTCCTCTTGGCTCTGAGGCAGCTCCAAGCCATCATTTAAGCCCAGCAGTTATTTTGGATGTGATGTTTTTGAAGGCCATGGAGGTACTGAGTACCCTCTTAATTTGAATACCAAACAGAGAACACTGGGACAGTCTGCATAACTCCAACCTCCACTACATGAAGTCTGCTCGGCTGGCATGCCATGCAAACACACCAGTATGTACTTCTTGCACTGCTCTCACCCACAGCTTTGAGCGCCGCCCTGGCCCACCTCCCACCCTATGTCATCGGCTCCATGGAACTCATGATGGTAAGTGCTTGTTCCAGCTCTTGAGCTTACTTGAGCTCTGGCTGGAGCTGCTCTCGCACTGAAGCTGCAGATGGTGCAGGAAGTTGTTCTAACTCTTCAACTTGAATGAGAGCTCTAGTTTGAGCCTGCTCCAGGTCTAGAAATATGTGTTTGTTTTAGTTCTTGAAACTGAATGAGAGCTCTAGCTTGGGCCTGCTCTTCCTCTGACGCCAGAGATGGTGCAGGTGGTGGTTCCAGGGCTTTACCTTGAAGGAGAGCTATGGTTTGAATCTGCACTTGAGAGAAGTTGAAGCTGGTGCAGTTTCTCCTTCTAGCTCTTGAGCCTAAATTAAAGCTGTGGCTTGAGCATGCTCTGATTCTAAAGCTGAAGCTGATGTAGTTGCTTAATTCTTTAGCTTAAATGAGAGCAGTTGCCTGTGGCTGCTCTGGCTCTTTATGTGGAACTGGCATAACTCTTCAGCTTGAACAGGAGCTGTGGCTCTAGTCTGCTCTCATTCTGGAGCTGGAGCTGGAGCTGTCACCATAGTTTGAGCTGGCACTAGGTCTTGAGGTGGTTCTTGATCTTGCTCTGGAGCTGGTGCTGTAGCTCCAAGAAGAGAAAATATCATCAATATGACTGCCTTGCATGTGCCTTCCAAAGACATGAAACTTCTCATATCAATCAATAAAGTCTCAGTCCAAGAACCCAACCCCAGAAAGTCTTTCCAGACTGCAATCCGTGGGAATGTTGATCTGAGCATACTCATCGCTCCTGGCCCAACTCCAGCCACTGGAGGCTCTGTTCAGCATGGCCTGGCCCCATCCCCTCCACACATGCCCACATCACCCCCTCCAAATCCTCCTCACCTTCAGTTTCCACCTCAGTGGGCTCAAGGTGCTCCAGCTGTGCCAGGAGAAGGTGGGCATGGCACTCCAGGTCCAAGCCTGGGCATGTTGACCAGCACATAGGCCAACAGCATCTTCAGGCAGAGGGATTCTGGGGGCTGGAAATAATCTTCACAGTACTGATCCAGCCAAGTGCCCAGGATAGAGGCTATGGCCCTGGGGATAGGCAGGTGGGCAGCAGAGTCAGAGGCTTGGCCTTTCCTTCCACATTGCCTTCCCAGGGCACCCCCGCAGGAGCCCGGGCTCCTATGCCTCGTGCTCCTGGCTTTCCGAGGCCAATCCTCCTCCTGTCCACTTCCAATCTGGCAGTCCTGGCAGAGACAGACCTGGTCACTAAGGAAGGGCTGGCAAAAAGCCTTCGTAAATGAGATGCCTTGATCAATGGTGTGACCACCTCTCCCCCTTTTCAGGGAAGCCTGACACAGTCCTCTGTCTGTCTCCCTGCTCCCTCCTCCCTGGGATGTCAGCTCCATGAGGGCAGGGAGCAGTGGAGTCTGCTCTGTTCATTGCACTCACTGGCACACAGTAGGGGCTTTGTGAATATCTGACTGATGAGGGAATAATGGACTTTGTCTCCTGCCCAGGCTTCCCAGGGCCCTCCTCATACCTCAAACCTTAGCTCCTGTGCCTACATGCTGCCTGATTCACTAGGTGCCCCATGTGGGTCAGCATCCCCTGACATTAATCTCTAATAAGGAGGGAGTCATTTGGCCCCTGAGCACTCACTGAGTCGCCTGAGCAGAGGCTGAGCACCCAGTGCTGAGGTTCTATGAGATTAGGAAACAGGATGCTCCCCACACCTCCTGTTCCAAGTTCCAGGATGGTGGTGGAGACAGGACTGGGATGGCGAGGGGACAGGCATGGATTCTCATGGGGACCAAGTCCATCCTCCAGCTCCCTCTGCTCTCCCACAGCACTCAAAACCCCAGGCACAGCTCTCCTTGACTGGTTTTTTTCTTTTCTAGGGGAAGCCGTCAGACCTTTGCCTTCTCACAGGAATCACAAGATTTGAGATTCTGGGTTCTGCCAGCACCCTCAATTCACGGGTCCTGCACTCCCCTCAGTGTGGAGCAGGGCGGCCCTCCTACTTGATCCAAAGCCCACTCACACTTCAACTGGTGCAGAGGTCCGCCAACCTCATCAGAAGAAGGGAGGATGCATCCATATCTAGAGGAGGCAGGAGGGATCACATCAACTTTACTGTGGACAGTAGCTCCTGAGAAGTCTAGTGTGACTGTGTGACTCCCAACTAGAATGGAGCCCTGGAGGGCAGGGCTGTGTCTGCTCTGTGCACTGGACTATGGTCAGTGCCTAGAAAACTGCCTGCACCTAGTGGGGCCTCATCTCTATATGATGAATGAATGAGCTCCAACCAGCCCCATCACAGATGTCTGAGTGGGCCGAGGGCCCTCCTTCTCATCCCCAGGGATCTCTGCTCTGGCTTCACCCAGGACAGGGACCCCTAGATGGAATCTCAAATCTCCTTTTCAAATGGGAAAACAGCTCAGCCCAAGGCCACGGGGACAATGATGGATGAGGCAGAGGCTTCATTATGTAGAAGACGAAAATGACTAATTAGTACAACCACAGCCCCTGCAGCAGACCTGTCCCCAGGGCCAGCCCCACAGAGTGCTTCCCACGAGCATCCCAGTGAGTCCCTACAATATCCACATGAGGTTGAAGCTCTATTTGCCGCACTGTGCAGAGGAGCAAACTGAGGCTCAGAGAGCTGCATTCTGAAGACTCTGAGCTAGCAGGCAGCCGAATCCCCACTGTGCTGTGCAGGGGCAGGGTGCTTACCTTTAAACAGCAGCTCCAGCACCTGTTGGGTGGTGGCAAAAGCTCTGCATGTGCCCAGGAGGCTGTGGGTGTAAGTGCTGTCGCTGTGCAGGAAGGCGGGCACCAGGCTCTCCCCCAGCCTCTCCAGTGTGCCGGCCTGGACGGGCCACACCATGTGGGTCTCGTTCCTGTTCACCGTTGATCCATTTTCATCCTGGGGTGGGACAGAGGAGGGACTTGCCATCAGAGGCAGCACCATGGACAGCAGGAGAGCTGGGGGGCAGGAGCTCAGACCCAACTCCCAAGCCCTCAGTGACTTGTGGTAAGAGGTGGGGTATGAGTGCCCACAGCAGGAAAAAGTTCTTGGCGTTAAAAGTAGAATTTGAGGAGGGGAATGATTAAACATTGTTAGCTGAATACTGACAGCGTCTCCATGTGTTAACAGCATCGTCCCTGTGATTTCTGAAAACATAGCCCATCGTAGAGATAAGAACACAGAGGCTTTTCTTGGGGTAGAGGGATCAGGACAGGAGCACATGCAGGATGGTCAGCGCAGTGCTGTGAAAATGGCAACACAAGTCCCACATCAGTGAGGGGCTGAGACACTGTGGGAAACGGTCTCCCTTCTGGAATGTTGTGCAGCCCAGTGAGGCCCCGGCCCCTGACCTGGAGGGGCCATGGGGACGTGTTCCTCAGGAGGGCAAATTGCCATCTGCAGAGTAACAGACATAGTGCCCCGTGTCCTTTTGGGGAAAAGCATCCCTACCACTCGAGATGAGGTGTAAGACGTGGAGATGTGGAAGGGTTACTGGGTCAACATGGACGCTGGGGGCAGGAGGGAAAGAGAGGAAAATCTGTAGAAAAATACTCTTGATTGAATGTGCGGTGAAATGGTTTAAGAGTCTCTTTTCTGATGTTCCTACAAATACATGGACAGTGACTTTGCATCTGGCTGGGCAGCGAGGGTGAGTTTGATAAGGAGGTAGGGACTCAGATTTTTGGGGGAGCCAGCCTCTAGGAGGGAGCCCAGAGGAGTATCAAGGTGTTCTGGGACCCGGGGTCCCCCGTTGGCTGTATGGGGCCTTGGGTGTTGGGTGTCCTCAGCACCTGCTGTCACGGAGCCAGCACTGTTGGTGGTGTGGGGCAGCTTCCTCTCCTGCAGGGAGATGGAGTAGAGGCCCCCGTTAATCAGCTCCTGCCTCATCTCTCGAGTGGAGCTCTGTAAAGACAGTGCCCGGCAGCCAAGCCCTGACCGGCCGTCTTTGCTGCCTCTCACACCTCTGTGACTCCCTCCACTCTAGCACACACACACACATCATAGTCTGCACAGACCTCCACCAAGGAGGGAAAGGTGACAGCCTTAGGGCCTTGGATTAAGATTGGCACAGATAAGAGGCACTCAAGAATCCCCCTTCCACCCTGCCAGCGCTGTCCTGGAGTGTGGACATGAGAAGACCACCAGATTATCAGCCACCCATCAGCTTGCTCCTGCCAAGAGTAAGTCCTCCCCCAACACTGAAGATGAGGAGATGGGGGCTAAGAGGGTTCACAGAGGTGGCCTGGCCTGGTTTGGCCTGGCCCTAGACCACCTTGTGTTACTTCAGGGGACCTCCCAGCAAAGGGCCAGAGGCGTCAGAGAGGAGGGTTGAGCCAACGTCTGCAGCGTCTGAAAAGTCTCTCACTCGGGGTTTCCTGAAGCCAGAACCTCAGTAAGTCAGGTTACAGCAGGAGAACATCTTTCACTATCGAGTGTCTCTGGCCAAGTGAGCTGGGTATGAGGCTGTCGCTAGAATGTGGGGGACTGGTTATGGGGGTTCCAACTTCTGTTGGGTTCTATTGTCAAGGAAGGGACTTCCCTTCCTAGGGTCCCTGTACTTGAGTCCCCTCCTCAGATAACACCTGTCCAAACAGCCCTCTGGGCTGCTAATTGCTCACCCTTGGTTCTCTATGCAACACCATGTCCGTGAACAGGCACACCAACACACCCCTCTCCACAGGCCCCAAGAAGATCTGGGTGCAGCCAGGGTCCCAGCTTTGAGACAGATGCGGACACAACTCCTCATTCCTACTTGTTCCTGATCCTGGAGAAGCCATTGTGCCTCTCAGGGTCTGTCTGCCTCCTGTCTGCACAGTGAGGATCATTGTAGCATGTGCTTCCTAGAGATGTCCTCAGGCCTGTGTGGGATGATACCTATAAAATTGGAGGAGTGGTGTCACCCGTAGGTAATGCTTCCAACCTCTTTTTTCTCTCTCTTATCACCTCCCCTTTGTCTACTTCTCTTCTGATCGCACCCCATAGTCCCTACATCTAATGTCACTGTGTGCATGTGTGTGACAGTGCTCATGTTCTGGATGCCCAGAAGAAAATAGCCCCCACAGAGGGAGGGATGCGCAAGAGCTTCCCCAGACCTTATGGTTTCTAATTCCCAAAGCAAACCCTATGCGAGAGGTTTGAGCCTTGGCCTAGAAGGTCAGAACACACTCTTACCTCTGGATTCTGCATATTGTATGCCATGGGCCAGTTCCTGCCTCTCTATGGGCCTCAGTTTCCCAATTATCCAAGGAGGGATTAACTTCAGAACTGCATAAGCACGAGCTCAGCATAAAGGTGGCCCTGGGTCCCTCCACTCTGGGTGAGGTGTGGACAGAGGTGCACTCAGAGGTTCCCCTGACCTGGGCTCCTCTTCAGACAAGAACTGGCCAAATGCCCATCTAGGCTGCTGAATACTCACCCTCACCCCCATGCCATCTCCATGTGTACATAGTTAGACCAACACAGCCTTTTCCAGGGTCCCCCAAGAAAGCCTGGGTGCAGCCAGTTTCTTAAGTGGACTCCAGAGCTCTCCTGGAGCTGTTTATGTTAGTGGATAGCTGTCTAAGTACTGATCTTTGGCGGGGAATGGAAGCTGGCGTCTCCTATGTCATCATTTTGATGACATCATCTGGATTTTATATTTTTAAATGATTGAAAATGTAAAAAGATTCCTTTCATGGCATGTAAAATTATATAAAATTTAAATTTTAGGGTCCATAATAAAGTTTTATTAGATACAGTCGTGCCCATTGGTTGACATGTTCTCTATGGCTGCCTTTAAGTTACAACAGCAAAGCTGAGTATTTGCAACACAGGCCATACGGTCTGCAAGCCTAAAGTATTTACTCTCTGACTCTTTACAGAAAAAGCTTGCTCACCTCTGACCTAGAGAAAGAAGTCCAAACTCCTATATTTTCAGTGAGATTCAGCACAACCCTGGCCACACAGAAGTTCCTGGTGACAAATAGAAATGGCAAGCAATAGGATATATTGGAGTCTATGAGGAAGCCATTTGGTGTAAACCTAATTCGGCCTGACTTTGTTTTCCCAAAAGGGCGTGACTGTGGCCATTGAGCACGCATTGCATATCTGCTTTAAACATTTCCTATGGCAAGAACAAATGGCCTTAAGATAAAGGCGACAACTTCCCTCCACATTGGCATTTCCTTAAGGATAAGCATCTTTCCTTAGGCTAAGAACTGATTGCTGTGCTCACCTGTGACCACCCAGCTGGAGACAACAGACTGTCACACTGCTGTGTTCACTGAGACAGAAGACCTACCTGCTGTTTCCATCAATCGCTGTGCTGACAGAGCAGTCTCGTGACTATTGTAAAAGAGACATTTGAATCATATGTGAAACATCCTGTTTGGGGGTATATAACCGCTCTGTGCACCCCACTTCTTCGGTGCCCTTTCTTCCTTCAGGAAGAAAGGCCCCGGGCCATGGTGCTCAGATTTTAGCTCAAAATAAACTCTCCCAAATTTTCATTTATAGATTGGTTATGGATTATTTTTGTCGACACTGGTCAGTGTTGCTGAGTGAATCCCATCCCTGTGGCCTCCCTCACCCCAGCCAATCCTCTCCACTCACTGCATTAATCCCAGCTCTGCCCCATTTCCAATCCATCAAAAACCTTCTCCTCCACTAAGGCTTCCTTATTCCTCCCAACCCAAATCCATCCCCAGCCGCAGCTCCAAGAGCATTTTGTTTATAGCTGTTTGTAGCTACTTACATTCTGCTTCACATAGTTATTACGTATTATGGTGTGTACATATCTAGAAGCTCCCTGAGGGTCAGGTAAGGTGTCCTTCAACTCCTGGCATACAGTACCA
Organism: Equus przewalskii; assembly: GCF_037783145.1. Lineage (NCBI taxonomy): Eukaryota > Metazoa > Chordata > Mammalia > Perissodactyla > Equidae > Equus > Equus przewalskii. Next base: position 515,651 of record NC_091847.1, read on the forward strand.
AGCTGAGATGGTGCCCAGGAAGTGGATGTTGGATGTCTGGATGTATGTCTGGGTGGATACATGGATGGATGGTTGGATAGGTGGGTGGATGAGTGGGTGAATGGATGGATGGCTGGTATTAGAGAAATCAAACCTGCATGCCTTGAGTATACCCACCAGAAGCACAACTAGATAGACCCCTGCCCAATCCTCAGGGAGGATTTCTGGCACTTTATTCACACATTTTTTCTCCCACTGGTGAGATGAGAATGAGTTTTGCTGGCCTTCTAGGAGTTCCAAGAGGTCACCCCCAATTCCTGCCACCCTCAGGCTGATGGGTCATGATGGCAGTGGTGGGGACTCGGTCAGAGTGAGTGGGAAGAAGACATAGGAGGAAAATCATCCCATAAGTTGCAGTCTGTCTTTCCACATGGGTCCCTTGAGCTTTTGGAGTTCAGCAAAGACTTGATTAATTAGAGTCTGATCACCAACACCCACTGCTATAGAAGGGGTCACAATCTAGGGGCAAATGGTCAAGGATCAGACAGAAAATGGAAAGGAGCTGGTGCTGAGGGACGGAAGACAGCTCCCAAGGGTCCTTTGGTGGGCCCTTCACAGCCAGAAGTGCAAAAGCAAAAGACTTCACAGTTCACTGGACCGACTGGTGCCTTGAAGCCGTGGAACAGAGCCCGCCTTCTCCAATTTCCTCCACACACTCCTTGATCTGAGGGCAGAGGAGATGGAACTTGAGGATAAATGTTGAGAAGACTAAGGAGGTGTGTTTTTATGGAAACTCTGGTTTAAGAATAACTACTACCGGGGCCGGCCCGGTGGCACAGTGGTTAAGTTTGCACGTTCCACTTCGGCAGCCTGGGGTTCGCCGGTTCGGATCCCAGGTGCGGACATGGCACCGCTTGGCAAGCCGTGCTGTGGCAGGCGTCCCACGTATAAACTAGAGGAAGATGGGCACGGATGTTAGCTCAGGGCCAGTCTTTCTCAGCAAAAAGAGGGGGATTGGCAGCAGTTAGCTCAGGGCTAATCTTTCTCAAAAAAAAAAAAAAACCAGAATAACTACTACTACCACTTCTTGTATTGAGCACCATCCATCTGTCTAGCCCAAAGCACGTGTCTGCTTGCTCTTAACAGCACCCTGCAAGGTAGCTGTGCTTAGCTCCACTTTGAGCCCAGAGACTGAGTGACCCAGGTCAGAAGTCAACACCTGACCCTTCCTCCAGCAGGGAAACACACCAGTTGGTCACTCAGCCGCATTGGTTCAGCCCCTCCTTGGCACCACAAGGAATCAGGGGGAGGCCTGGAGGTGACCATGCCTGAGCTTAGGTAACCCAGGAGAAAAGGTCCTCCCAGCAGCCCAGGGCCACCATCGGGGAGCACTGAGGAGGTGAGCCTGTGGGGTGCTGGCTCCTCCTAGCTTCCTCTAGGGCTCAGAGCGGGGACAGGCCTCAGAGAAGCTGACACTATAAGAAATGCCCAGCACCATTGCTCGAGGTGGCATATAATGCTATGGAGTCAGGTGATGCTTGTCCTGTCATGGTTAAAAGCCAGCAGACACACAGTGCACAGAAGGTGAAGCCACTGGAAACTGAGCCATGAGCAGGTCCCTGCTGGACAACAGACTCTGACCATCAATGAAAACAAAGCTTCCTGTTGAGGAATTGCCCAGGCCATGATGTTGGCAGTGAGTGTCTGCTTACTGCCACTTGCACTCCTTAGCAGTCACCTCCAGCCATTTGAGCCTGTTTACTTAGACGGGGTTGTAAAGTCAAGGCAAATGACCTCTGTCAGTAAAGAGGCATTGATCACCCAATAGTCACGTCAGCTTAAATGTGCCTGCTGACATCTGGGCTGCCCAGGGAGGGCATCCGACTCAGCAAGAGGTAGCAGCAGACAGCTGGGTCTGAGGCCAGGCCTCACAGAACACCTACACCTGCCCTGCACACTGTTGGGCTGGCTGCACTGGCAGCTAATTTTTTTTATAACAGCTTTAAGATACGGTTTATATACCATAAAATTCACCCTTTTAAAAGTGGACAACTCCATAACTTTTCGTATACTCGTAGAATTATGCAACCTTCATGTAGTTGTCGTAGTTTCAGAACATTGTCATCCTCTCTAAAAGAAATCCTATATTTGTTAGCAATCACTTCCCATCCTCTCTTCTCCCGAGCCCCTGGCAACCACTAGTCATTTTCTGTCTCTACAGACTTTCCTGCTCTGGACATTTCAATAGAATCGTACAATATATGGTCTTTTGTGACCAGCTTCCATCAGTTAGCATAATGTTTTCAAGGTCCATCCACAGTGTAGCATGTATTAGTATGTCATTCCTTTTTATGATTGAATCATATTCTACTCTATAGACATGCCACATTTTATTTATCCATTCAAAAATCGATGGACATTTGAGTAGTTTTCACTTTTTCAACTCTATGAATAACGTTGCTATGAATATACACATACAAGTTTTTGTTTGGACATGTGTCTTCATTTTTATTAGGTATATACCTAGGAGTGGAACTTCTAGACCATATGGCAACTCTATGTTTAACATTTTGAGGAACAGCCAAATTGTTTTTCAAAACAGCTACACCACTGTACATTCCCACTAGTGATGTATGAAGGTTCCAGTTTCTCCACATCCTTGCCAACACCTGTTATTGTGGCCATCCTAGTGGGTGTGAAATGGTATCTCATTGTGGTTTTGATTTGCATTTTCCTGATGACTAATGATGTTGAGCATCTTTTCATGTGCATATTGGCCACTTGCAGAAGTGTCTCTTAAAATCTTTCCCTGTTAAAATTGGGATTTTGTCTTTTTATTGTTGTTATAGTTCTTTATATATTTTGGATACTAGATCCTTGTCGGATATATATTTTTGTGAATATTTTCTCTCATTCTGCAGGTTGTCTTTTTACACTTTTGACAGTGTACTTTGAAGCACAAAAGATTTCCATTTTGATGATGTCCAATTTATTGAATTTTTCTACTATCATTATGCTTTTGTTATCATATATAAGAAAGCATTGCCTAACCCAATTTCATGAAGATTTACTGCTATGCTTTCTTCTAAGAGTTTTATAGTTTTAGCTCTTGCATTTATGTCTATGATCCATTTAGAGTTAATTTTTGTATATAATACAAGGTAGGAGTCTGACTTCATTCTTTTTCATATGACTATCCAGTTGTCCAGCACCATTTGTTGAAAAGACTCTTCTTTCCCCCACTGAGTTATCTTGGCATACTTGTCAAAAACCAATTGACTGTAAATAAAGGTTTATTTTTTGCCTCAATTCAATTCCACTTATCTATGTATCTCTCCGTATACTAGTACCATGCTGTCTTGATTACCACAGCTTTGTAGTCGGTTTTGGAACCAGGCAGTGTGAGTTCTCCAAATTTATTATTCTCCTTTAAGATTGTTTTGGCTATTTGGGGTCCCTGAATTTCCATATGAACTTGAAGATCAGCTTGTTAATTTCTGCCAAAAAAAAAAAGTTAGCTGAGATTTTGATAGGGATTGTGTTGAATCTCCAGATCCTTTGGGGGAGTGTTGCCATCTTAACAATACTAAGTGTTCCAATTCATGAACATAGGATGTCTTTCCATTTATTTAGGTCTTTAATTTCTTTCAACAATGTGTTGTAGTTGTCAGTGCACAATTCTTGCACTTCTTTTGTTGAATTTATCCCAAAAAGAAGAAGTATTTTCTTCTTTTTGATACTGAGCACCTTAATTTTTAAGGAAAGGAAGCAGAGAGAGATAAAATGATTCTCCAAAACCCAAAATGTAAGATAAAGGAACAGAAGGGAGGAGACTAATTTCTACAATCATCACTGGAGTTTCATGATGCAGACCAGCCATAAGTTGGATTCTAGAGTCCAGGTCGCCCTTGCCCCCATCCTGCCCTCATCACTCACCATCTTTTCAGAGGATGGGAGGGGGTCACTTACCTGTGTCCTCCACATATGGTTCATCATCTTACTCTCAAGTCAGGAGATGAGAGCTCATTCACTCCGCAATGTGAGTAACATGAATGATTGTTTGATTTTTAAGAGTAATTTAATGCCAATCCTTCATCATCCGGTGCCTACTACGTGTCTTATCTGTGCCGGGAGCTGATGACACAGCAAATAACCTCTAGATAATCCCTGTTTTCAGGGGGCTCAGACCAGTGGCAAGACCACTACACAGTGATATATAGGAAAGAAAGGGACTCGCTAGAGGAGTGCGCAGGGATCCTGGATCCCCAGAATGGCAGTTGGTGATACGCTTCAGGCGAAGTTCCCAGGAGGCCCCAGCTGCATCTTGAGGGAGGAGCAGAAGGACACTGGACACAGGCGCAGGGAGGACAGCTCCTGAGCAGAAGCTTGGAGCCCGGGGCAGGCATGGCAGGTGGGATTCAGGAGGCACAGGGAGTTCAGTGCAGAGGAGATGAGCATGGGGTCAGAGGCAGGCGTGCAATAGGAGGGTCCCATTGTTTCTGCCTCAGCAGAGGATCTCCTTCCTGTTTTCTTGAGGGGGTGGTGACTTCATGTTCCCTGAAACCTCATCCACTCATCCCAGCGTGGAAGGGGCTGATCACCTGTTTACACCTCGGTGTGAAAATCTGATAAATCTCCCACAAGATAGGATTTTTTAAAGAGAATTTTATTTATTTAGTACCATTAAAAAGACACCAAAGTATATAAAGACCACACAATGGGTATCCATGCGCCCACATTGCTCCCATACTCCTCTCCCCAATTGCCCACACCTCCTTCTACGCAGAAGTAACCACTATCCTGAATTTTGGTATTTATTGTTAGCCCCATGCAGCCCTTCATACTTGTGCTCAGTACATATGAATCCCGAAACTGTACACAGTCCTTGTACCTTGCAGTTTTTGTATTTTGCATACACGGCATCATTCTGCAGAGCCCCCGGTGCAGCTTGCTTTTCTCGCTCGGCTGTGAGTCTCAGCCTGTACCCACACTGCAGACGCCCTTCTGGTGCAGCCAGCCTCTGCGGACACCCCATTGTTAGGATAGCCCACAGTCCATTCCCCTGTTTCTGGGCCTTTCATTTGTTCACAATTTTTTGCTCTTCCAAGCACAGCGATGAGTAATCTTGGCTGTTTCTCCCGATGCACAGACAACAGTTTCTCCAGGGAAGAGGCTTCCAAACAGACTTTTACTGTGCTCTGCAGGCAAAAATGGATTTTATATTGTAACTCAGTGCACATATGTTTCCCAGAGTTGCTCTCCTCCCAGCAGTGATGGGGCTGCCTCCAACGGGGACCAGGCGTTCCCATATTGTCAGAAACTTTCGTTTTGGGACATCTGATGGGTATAAAATAATATTTTGTCGTGCTTTTACTTGGCATTTCTCTGTGACTAATGAAGCAAAACCTCTTCTCATGAACTTCCAGGACATCTATACTTCCTCTTCTCTGAGTTGCCTTTTTATGTATTTTACCTATTTTTCTATATTTTTTTAATTGATTTGTGCAACTTCATTATGCATTCTGTATACTAATCTACTATTTTCTCACTGTCTCTGGTTTTTGCTTTTATTGCTGTTTTTTGATAATTTCGTCAAGTTCCTAGATGATTTGTGCTTTTGTATCTTGTTTATGAAATCATTACGGCAAATTCATAAATATAGTCTCTTGCAGATTTTTATAACAGTTTCAGATGTTTGTTTTTTTATATTTAGGTCTTTAACCCATTTGTAATTTATTTTAGATGGGTCTGCTGCCTGTTTTTTGTGGGGAACATTGGTCCTGAGCTAACATCTGTTGCCAATCTTCCTCTTTTATTTTTTTTCTCTCCAAAGACCCAGGACGTAGTTGTCTATCCTAATTGTAAGTCCTTCTAGTTCTCCTTGCAGGACGCCACCACAGCATGGCTTGATGAGCAGTGTGTAGGTCTGCACCCAGGATCCAAACGGGTGACCCCTCAGCCACTGAAGCAGAGCAAGTGAACATAACCACTCCGCCATGGGGCTGGCCCCTGCAATTTATTTTTGTTTATGATTTAAAACAAAGATTCAATTCTATTTCATCTTTCATATGGATAACAAATTGTTCTAGCAAATTGATTTCCCAGCCCGCGCTCTGTCCACTGATCTGCAAGCTCTATCACAAACCAAGTTTCCACGCTGGGAAGTTCTGCTGCTGAGCGCTCCGTCTGAGTCCGCAGTCAGTGTGTATTTCTCTGTACCAGTAACACCTTGTCTGAATTGTTACAGCTTTATGACATCTCACAGGTCTGCTGGGCAATACTTCCTATCTTGTTCTCTATCTTCACGATGGTCTTGGCTCATTGCTCTTCCATACAAATAGTAGAATCACTTTGACAAGTCCCTCCTCCCACCCCCCAGCAAAGAAGCTGCTCAGATGGTAGTAGTATTGCAGCGAGTCTACACAAATTTGAGCAGGACTGACGTTTTTCACATATATTGCTCCATTTATTTAGATTTTCTTTAATGTCTTTCCAGAAGTTTTGCAATTTGCTCTATTAGAGACTATATACATTTTACTTGTATTCATAGGGAACTTATATATTTTGTTGCTATTATAAATGAAATCTTTTTTTAATACATATGCTAAGCTTTAGCTGTTAGGGCATCTTCATTTTTACGGGGCTCCAACCCTACAAGGTGAAGAACTACCTGGTTTGTGTGGCTCCAGCAGGTCTGCCTCCCGCCGCCTTGGAGCCAGGGGCCAGTCATCCTCTGTGCCAGCTACTGTCCCTCCTTGCCTGCTCAGCAACCAGGGGCCCCTCCAAACAGCCTGCCTGCGGACTCGTCTGAGCTAAGACTGCTTCAACCTCCTGTTGGGTCCATGACTGAGCGCGAGGACTCTAGCTCCCAGAGGCCTCCAGGCACTGAGCCATGATCCAGCAGTGAAAGGCAGGTTCCCACAGTGGGGCAGGGCCAGGAAGGCAGCACAGTCAGGGTTGCCCAGGTGAAGCCCACGGGCCACAGGAGGAAGCAAGGTGCTGTGGGACGAGCCATCTGCAGCTGCGCACCCTCCTCAACTTCTCTGAGCAGAGGGCTGGCTTCACAACTGTCCAGGTTTGCCCAAGAATGAGGGTTTCCAGGGACCCATGACTTTCAGTGCTGAAATTGAGGAATTCCAGGCAAACTGGGATAAGCTTGCACCCCCCACTAGGGACATAAGCTGGACAAGACAGAGTCCACAGGACTGGCTACAAAATTTGTGCAAAGCCTTGCAAAATGGGACCCTTTGTGATTGCCCAGGTCGCACCCTATAAAGTAGACCTGCATGATCCTATTCTCTAGAAGCGTGCCAGTTCCAGGGTGGCAGATGGGGCCATGGAAGCCCCACACTGGAATGAAGGGAGCGAGACCTCAGGAGGGCAGGCCCAGCACCAGCACCCCTCACAAGGGCGGCCCACCGGCAGCCGCAGCATGCCTCTCTGGAACTGTCGCTGGCTCCCCATTCCCTCAGTCCTGCTGTTTGTTAGTTTACCCTTCTCTCCCAAGTCCTTCCCAAAGGGTCCAGGCCCATCTCTTCATTTTCTAGGCCAGTGGTTCTCACATGTTAGTAAGCATCAGAATCAGAACAACATACGACAGAGGCTGTACGTGGCCCTTAAAGCCTAAAGCATTTACTTTCTGGCCCTTTGCAGAAAGTTTGCTAATCCTGGCCTAGAGCTGCGATTCAACCTATGGTGCATCAGAATCCGCTGGCGGGCTTGTTACAACACCATTGTCAGCCCTGCCCGGAGTTTGGGGGGCTCCAGGCTACCCGGGTCCGGGGCCCCAGGTCGCAGCCTGCTGGCCAAGGCCATCAGAGCAATTTTCACTGGAGCCTCAAGGGCTGTGGTGGCCCACCCTGCCGGTCAGTGAGGACTGCAAGGGCTGAGCCGGGACGGCCCCATGCCTGCACACGCAGGCTCTCCCCAACTACCCCATCGGGCTTGGTCCTGGGGAGACCAGTGCGCTGGGCCCGCTCCCAGCGGGGCAGCCCCTGGGGGCCGGGCATCCTTTGGTTCCGGCATGGGATTGGGAATGGCCTACGCCAGTCTCAGCACGGTTTCCAGGCTCCATATCTTCTACATGGAAAATATGTCTAACAGCAGGAGCAGTGACTTACCCCTGAGCCATCCCAGTGGCAGGAGGAGAGACATCACGTCTTCCTCAGGAAGGCTCGTGCCCAGGGGTAGGCTGCGTCCTTCTGTCACAAAGTGACGGTAAAGCCTGAAATCCCAGCACACTGTTCACGGGTTTGAACCAGGTCTGCTTCTTGTTTTATATTTTTCTCTGTGGAAATTGCAAGATTGTCTTAAAAGAAATAAACAAAAATAGTCAAGAACAAAAACAAGCACACAAACCTGGGTTTGGGGCCCAGGTGGGGCCCGTGGGGAGTTATGTTGACCAGCGTCCCCCGACGTCCCCACTCAGCGCACGGAGGCTGGAGGCCAGGCGCTTGCTCAGCCAGGGGAGGACTCAGAGGGTCAGCCCTCCTCGCTGAAGCCCTCATGCACAGCACCTCTGAGCCCCATGCCCCTTCTTGCAGTCGCCTGTCCCACAAAAGGGTAGCCAGCCTCCGTCACAGGGACACAGGGCGTTCAGACCCAGGGAAAGTTCCCGCGGCTCCAGCCCCCAGGGTCGCCACACATGCTTGGGGAGTGGGATGGCTGGCCTGCGGGGCCGCCTTCTGCTATCTCCAACCAAGGTGCCCACAGGGAAACACGGACCTGCAGGGCCAGCCCAGGCACAGGCCATGTCTGCCTTCAGACTTGAAGACCCTCCCTCCTCCTCTGTCCCTGGCCTCTGCTGCTGTGCCAGGTCCCTCCACCTCACGGTGCTGAGCCGACCAGCCAGGGTGAGGGGGTCTTGCTGGGGTGGGCACCATGGAGTCGTGGTCGTTGCAGCACAGGCACCCAGGGCCGTGGGGCAGAGCGTGGCCAGAAGCCGGGACCTCCTGCACCCCAGTCAGCAGGGAAGCTGCCCTCAGGGTGTGGCTCAGACTTGGTTGAAGGGAAGGATTTCCTCACACAAGCTCAGAGGCACCCCTCCTCCCTCTGGGGGTCTGCACAGGGCACCCCTTTGCCCACTTTGCTGGAAGGCTGGTGCAGACAGAACTCGCTGACTGAGCAGGTCTGCAGGCTGGGGAAGCTGCTTGTCTCCCAGGCTCCCATCTGGAGGAGCCACCGAAAGCCTTGCTCTAAGGGCGCTCCCTGGCAGCCTGGAGGCCCCCAGATGGACCGTCCAAATGATGCCGCCACAGCCACTGGATCCTGAGCATTGCTTCCCGGGGGGCACTCCCAGCTTTGTGGCGCGCACAGAGAGGTGGTCTCTTTGAGGCCCTGCTGGGCTCTCTGCCCAGCCCACGGGCTGCTGGGGCTTCCAGAATGACAGAGTGAGAGGGAGGTGGGCGTCCATCCCTCCAAGACTTGGGCTGGGCCCTTTTCTCAAAGGAGTGCGGTGCCTCCCCACAATTCCAGAGGAAGGGATTCTGATCCTGGTTTTACCAATAAGGAAATTGAAGCTCCATGATGCTGATATTGGCAGAGCAACGATTCAAGCTGAGGTTTGCCTCAGAACCCTCTGCCTCCCACAGCAGCTCCTCCCTCTGCCTTTGCAATGTGCTCCCCCACTGCCCGTCCTGTACCCTCTGCACCCGGGAGTCATGGGTGGGGAAGGAGTGACTGGTCCAACAGGGCCCTGACGGCGGTGGATTTTAATTTATTAACCTGTCTGCTGGGGACCCAGGATAACTTAATTTGCTACTCCGTGTCACAGACCTGCTTCCTTTGAAGGCTCTTCGTGAGGATGGGGTACCCATGAAGCCCCTCGCTGTAGGAGTGTGTAGAATTGTCCACAGAGGCCCAGATTTTCTGAGGAGCCTTCCCTGTGGGGCACGAACTGTGCAGCAGCCTCTCCGCTGACTCGGGGACAGGCCAGGCACCCCGCTGGCAGTCAGGGAGCCCCTGCCCCACACTTCATGGACACGAGCCCTCTGCAACTTGGGGAGGGTGCAGCTGGACTGGACACGGGGAGCCCCAGACTTTGCAGGGTTAGAGACTCATGAGTTCTGGAGATGAACTCTGAACTCACTGTCATGTGAGGCCACGAGCTCAGGGGCTGTGACCTCCCCGCTCTGTGCAGAACGGGGAGGGTGTGTCTTCATATGCCCCACAGTGCTCTCCCAACATGAAGGTCAAGATGCACGTGCTCCAGAGTGCTGGGGGGTCATGTGATAGATTTTGGTCATTTCTCTTATTACTAAATGTAGTAAATGTCAGACTTTTGAAGTCAATTTCTAATGGTCCTTCCATAAAATTAACAGCAACTGCATTTACTCAGCACATGCCTGGTCACGGGCACTGTGGTTTTCTCCATGTTAAGATGAGGAAACCCTCGCAGGGGGAGATTCCTCGGCTTGTCCATGATCACACATAGCAAGGCCTCGATGCAGGCGGTCAGACTCCAGAACCCTAGTGTCTCCTGCGGGCAGCATGGCACCCAGCACCCATCGCTTCCACAGGTGGCCTTGGACTCGCTGTACAGATGGCTCATGACACCACGCCCATGACTCAGGCTCAGTGCTCACCTGTCAAACAAACACAAAGCTTCTCTTGTGGGCTTTTTGATCTAACTAAAGACTGGATTCTGCTTTCCAGAAACGAGGGGGTGGGTGGCGCCAGCAGGTCTGACACTCACACCTTTAGGCCTAAGCCCTGCCGGGTCGGGTTCACCGAGATGTTGCAGATCAAGGCAAGGTCGTTCCAATAAGCACTGACTGTGAGTCCAGTCGTGCGGCCTCCCCAGACACACCCCACACAATCTGCCTCTGGTGTCACCCCTGGAAGGAGAATCAGGAGACAGCCAAGGCCATGGGAGATGACATGCTATTCCTTTACAACCTCAAGAGGGAGGTGTGGCCCAGTAGAAGTGAAAGGAGAAAGTTCACTCCTGATTGAGTAGGGAGGGGCGCCAGGACAGGAGGAGGCCAAATGAGGCTTCAATGCAGGACACAGAGCAGGACAATGGCAATGCTGATCAGACTTTAAATTTTTAAAAAATGGCCCCACCATGACAGAGACAGAAAATAGGGAAGGGTCACCTTGCTGTGGCCAAGGCCACCTCACTCTGATCCAGTTGATATTGCCACGACTTCAAGTGTCCCTGGAAGGATGTGTCAAATGCACCGTGGCTACCAGCTCCTCCTAGACATGTTAGGACACCTGCTTCCTCCTCAGGGACCTCCTTTGGAACAGAAATCAGACCACTGCCCTCTCACTCACACTGTCTCATGCAGCAGGGTCACAGCGACAGGGAGCCTTGAGGGGATGACTCTCTCATTCTGCACCTGTCAAGGACTGCACACCTCCCACTTAGAGGGCATTCTGAGCCCCATTTCCACATCTCCAAAAGAGTGTGACAATGTGGATGAGACTTTGCCGGAGTTTTGGCTGAGAACAAACCCATTTCAAAGAAAGGTGCTAGACACACATCCCCTGGTCTCCCACCACCAACCTCCATGCCCATCTCCAGGCCTGCCCCCCAAACATAACCTTGGAGGGGGGACTCTCAGTGGAAAATGGGATTCCAGCACTGAGGGGAGGCCTGCTGAGCTCCTACACCCACAGGCTCATTTCTGTTGCAAAGGAACAGGCACATAGCATCCCTGAGAGAGATAGACAGCACCCCATCTCTCTCAGGAATTCAAGGGATGTGGACAACAGCCCCGCCTGCAGAAGCTGGGAAGAGAGGGAAGAAGGGCCAGTGACTGGCGGTGCTGAGCAGAGAAGAGGCTGCATGTGCAGAATGTGGAGAGGTAAAGAGGTGTGAATTTTCCCAAAACCAAGTGATACTGACCCCCAAGGTATCAGCTGTGAGTCGTCCTAAAAGGACCCTGCCTAAGAGGATGGCCTACCAGGTGAGGCCCCCCTGGGTGCACGGCAAGACTATCTGCTAAGGAGAAGGAAGAATTCAATCAGAAATTGTGAGATCCAGCTTAGGGATGGTGCAGACGGTCAGTCCCTGCATGTCCTCAAAGAAGACCACAGATTCGCCCTCCCTTACTCCTCACCTCCCACTCTGTGGCAAGGTCACTACGAGAAACGACATTGGACAGCAAAGAGAGAAGCACCACCAGATCTGCTAAACAGAAGGGCCTGGGATTTGCTCTGTCACCTTGTCCCCCATGCACTTCCTCCCTCGTCTGCACCAGCCTGGCTGGATCAGCCCCTGCGCATGAAGGCACAGACCTCAGGATTCCTTCCCAGCCTTTCCTGGGATGCTGAAGGCAGGAGGTTTGGGTGGACAACAGGATACACATTCATATTTTTATTTACACTGGACGTTACTTCTTAGTATGTTTGATTTCCCCAACTTTTGTGTTAATAGTTTTCAAGCATACAGAAAACTTGGGATAATAGTACCATAAGCACTAGGATACCCACCCCTTTTAAGAAAGGGAAAGAGTTGTACACTAAAAATTACAAAACCTTGCTGAAAGAAATTTTAAAAGACCTAAACAAATGGAAAGATATTCCATGTACATGGATTGGAAGACATAAAACTATTAAGAGGACCCTGCCATGCAAAGTGATCTACAGACTCAATGTACTCCCCTCAGAATTCCAAAGGCCTTTTTGCAGAAATGAAAAAGTAGATTGTCAAATTCATATGAAGTCACAAGGGCCCTGAATGGTCAAATAATCTTGAAAAAGAAGAATAGAGTTGGAAGACTCACATTTTCCAATTTCAAAACTTACCACAAAGCAATAGTAATCAAAACAGTGTGGCATTGGCATAAGGACAGAGATATAGATCAATGGAGTAGATTGAGAGTCCAGAAATAAAACTATATTTATATATATGATCAACTGACTTTCAACAAGGATGCCAAGTCCATTCAAGGGGGAAAGAATAGTGTCTTCAACAAATGGTGCTGAGACACCTGGATACCTACACGCAAAAGAATGAAGTTGGACCATGCTTCACACCATAGAAAAATTAACTCAAAATGGATCAACAATGTAAATATGAAAGACAAAGCCACAAAACCTGAAGAAGAAAACATTTAAATCTCCATGATCTTGGATTTGGCAATGGATCCTTAAATATGACACCAAAAGCATAAGCAACAAAAGGAAAAAATAGATAAATTGGACTTTATCAAAATTAAAAACTTTTGTGGGGGCCGGCTCCGTGGCTGAGTGGTTAAGTTCGCGTGCTCCGCTGCGGCGGCCCAGGGTTCGGATTCTGGGCGCGGACATGGCATCGCTCGTCAGACCACGTTGAGGCGGCGTCCCACATCCCACAACTAGAAGGACGTGCAACTAAGATACACAACTGTGTACAGGGGGGGGTTGAGGAGATAAAGAAAAGAAAAGATTGGCAACAGTTGTTAGCCCAGGTGCCAATCTTTAAAAAAAAACAAAAAAACCTTTTGTGCATCAGATATTATTAAGAAAGTAAAGATTGAGTGACAACAGCATCATGGTGGCTTGAATTGTTCCTTTCGTCCTTCCCCTCTCAGTTACAACCAGTAAGACATCCAGACATCTGTAGACTAACAAAGGATCCTCTGCACAGCACACTAGAATGTCTGAGAGATCAATAAGTCAGTACCTCTGAAGTTGAGTAGACTGGATCTCATAGAGGTGAGGGAATCAGGAAAGCAGAGGCAGTGGCTCCCAAGACCAAAGGCTCCAGGAACCACAGAAACACCCACAAACAGAGGCTCCAGAAACTAAGGCAATGCACATGACTGGAGGCTCCAGGAACCACAGCAACACCTGTGAACAGAGGCACCAGTAATCAAGGAGGCACCCACAAATGGAGACTCAGCACAGCACACATGACCAGAGGCTCCAGGAACTGCTGCAGAGCCTGCAACTGGAGGCTTCAGGAGCCATGGTGGCATATCTGAGCCAGCCAAGCCCTTCACCCCAGCAGTCATGGCTGTGCTTGCAACCCCAGCCCTCCTGGCAGTGGGGGCTGTATTCAAGACCTTGGTGTCCCCAGCGTTGGTGGTGGTGCCTACAACCTGAGGTTTCAGGAACCATGGCAGCACCTGTGATCATAGGCTCTAGGAACCGAGACTTGAGACTCAGCCTCTCCAACTCCCCCAGCAGTGGCAGCAGCACCTGTGATCTGAGGCTCCAGGAACTGCAGTGGTATCTGAGACCAGAGGCTCCAGGAACTGTTGTGGTGCCCATGACCAAAATTAAAAATTTGTGCATCAAAGGATATCCCCTACAGCAGTGGCAGTGCTACCCATGACCCTGGTCAGCCCAGAAGCAGCAGTGATGCCCACAAACCCCATGCCCCAGCAGTGGCAATGCCAGCACTCCCAGAAAACCCAGCAGCAGCCACAGAGGCAGTGCATGTGACTCTGGCCCCTTGGCCACAGCAATGCCCAATGCCACAAGGAACAGGGCAAGAGCAGAAGTGGAGCCCACACCCCCAGTGCCCCCCTCCCCCGCCAGCCACAGCAAGACACGCAAACCTGCCTCCCCCACCCCACTGGAAAATTAAAATTCTCTAGAAAACAAACTTTCAGTCATGGAAGATTGCAATCTAACTGATAGAGAGTTCAAAACAGCTATGAGGAAGAATCTCAATGAGCCACAAAAAATCTCAGAAAGACAGTTGAAGAAGCTCAGATTAAAATTAATGAACAGAAAGAATACTTTACCAAAGAGATTTAAACTCTAAAAAAGAACCAAACAGAAATTCTGAAAATTAAGAATTCAATAAATGAGATGAAGAATACAGCAAAAAGCACTGGGAACAAAAAAGACAATATGGAAGAGAGAAGTAAGCAAGCTCAAAGATAGAAATTGGGAAATGATTTGGGTGAAAGGTGAGAGAGAACTAAGATTTTTTAAAAATGAAGAAATTCTATGAGAAATATCTGACTCCATTAGAAAAATCAACATAAGGATAATGAGTATCCCAGAAGGAGAAGAGAGAGAGAAGGGAACAGAGAGTTTACTCAAAGAAATAATAGCTGACAATTTCCCACACCTGGGGAAAGAACTGGATATACAAGTACCTGAAGCCAATAGAACTCCTAATTACAGCAATGCAAAAAGACCTTAGACAAGGCATGTGATAATAAAACTGTCAAAAGTCAAGGACAAAGAAAAAATTTTAAAGTCAGCAAGGGGAAAAAGACAGTAACCTACAAAGGAACCCCCATTGGGCTATCAGCAAATTTCTCAGCAGGAAAGAGAGAGAGGAAGGCCAGGCCCGGAGAGAGTGGAAAGACATATTCAAAATAATGAAAGATAAAATACTTTATCTTCGATACAGCCAAGAATACTCTATCCAGGAAAGTTATCTTTCAGATATGAAGGAGAAATAAAGGATTCCAGACAAACCAAAGCTGAAGGAGTTCACCATCACTAGCTCTGTCTTACAAGAAATGTTGAAAGGAGCTCTTCTACCAGAAATGAAAAGGCAAAGCTACACAAAACTTTGAGTAAGGTGATAAATAGACAGAACTATAAAATTTCAAAGCAATAGCTGTTAACAGAGTGTTAAACACTCAATTATAGCACAAAGTTTAAAGGGAAAAAAAGCATTAAAAGTAACCAAAGCTACTTCAATATGGTAATGAATTCACAACATAAAGAGGGATAGTGTGACAACAAAACATAAAAGGGAGCAGGAAAAGGACAGAATCTCTATAGGTAAATGAAGATGAGATGCTATCAGCAAAAAAAGGACTATTTTATCTATGAGACATATACAACCCTCACAGCAACCACAAAACAAAAATCTAGAGCAGAGACACAAAACATAAAGAAAGAAGGAAATGAGAAAAACACTATAGAAAATCACCAATCTAAAATGGCGGACAGAAACACAGGGGAAAGAAACAATGGAAATATAGAACGACCAGAAAACAAAAGACAAAATGGCAGTACTAAGCCATCATATATCAATAATCAACCCAAATGTAAATAGATTGAACTCACCAATCAAAAGGCACAGAGTGGCTGGATGGATTAAAAAACAAGACTCAACTATGTGCTGCCTGCAGGAGACCCTCTCAGCTCTAAAGACAAATATAAAGCTTAAAGTGAAGGGGTGGAAGATGATACTCCAAGAAAATCATAGCTGAAAAAAGGTGGGTGAAGCCATTCTTATATCAGACAAAATAGACTTCAAGCTAAAAAAGGTAATAAGAGACAAAGATGGATATTATATAATGATAAAGGGGACAATCTATTAAGAAGACATAACATTTATTAATATATATGCACCCAACATAAGAGCACCAAAATATATAAAGCAACTGTTAACAGACCTAAAGGGAGAAATTGACAGCAATACAATAACAGTAGGGGACTTTAACATCCCACTTACATCAATAGATAGTTCATCCAGACAGAAAGTAAACAAGGGAACACTGGCATTAAATGACACATTAAGCCAGATAGACTTGATAGATACATGCAGAACATTCCATCCAAAAGCAACAGAATACATATTCTCAGGTGCACATGGAACATTCTCAAGGATAGACCATACGTTGAGACACAATAAATTTAAGAAGATTCAAATCATATCAACCATATTTTCCAACCACAACAGTGTGAAACTAGAAATCAACTACAAGGAGAAAACTGGAAAATCACAAATATGTGGAGATTAAACAACATCATACTGAACAACTATTGATTCAATGAAGAAATCAAAGGAAAAATAAGAAATATATGGAGACAAATGAAAACAAAAACATGACATAACAAAATCTATGGGATGCAGGAAAAGCAGTACTAAAAAAGGAAATTTATAGTAATACATGCCTACATAAAGAAAGAAGAAAAATCTCAAATAAACAATCTAACCTTACACCTAACGGAATTAGAAAATGAAGAACAGCAGAAGCCCAAAATCAGTAGAAGGAAGAAAGCAATAAAAATCAGAGCAGAAATAAATAAAATATAGGCTAAAAAGACAATAGAAATGATCAATGAAACTAGGAGAGAGTTCTTTCAAAAACTAAACAAAATTGACAAACCTTTAACTAAACTCAGTAAGAAAAAAGAGAGAAGCCTCAAATAAATAAAACCAGAAACAAAACAGGAGAAGTTACAATGGATACCACAGAAATACAAAGGATCATAAGAGAACACTACAAACAGTTATACGCCAACAAATTAGAAAATCTAAAAGAAATGGATAAATTCTTAGACTCATACAACTTTCCAAGACTGAACCATGAAGAAATAGAAAATCTGAATAGACTAATCACTAGTAAAGAGATGGCAACAGTCATCAAAAACCTCCCAGGGGGCCTGCCCCATGGCTGAGTGGTTAGGTTAGCATGCTCTGCTTCAGCAACCTGGGGATCGCCAGTTCAGATCCTGGGTGCAGGCCTGCACGTTGCTCATCAAGCCATGCTGTGGCGGCGTCCCACATAGAAGAACTAGAAGGACTTACAACTGGGATACACAACTATATGCTGGGGCTTTGGGGAGAATAAAGAAAGAGGAAGATTGGCAACAGATGTTAGCTCAGAGCCAATCTTCCTCACCAAAAAAAAGTATACCCTAAAAAAAAAGAAACCTCCCCAAAACAAAAGTCCAGGACCATATGGTTTCTCTGGAGAATTCTACCAAATATCCAAAGCAGCCTTAATACCTATCCTTCTGAAACTCTTCCAAAAATTGAGGAGGAGGGGACACTTCCTAACTCATTTTACAAGGCCACCATTACCCTAATGACAAAACTAGACAAAAAAAGAAAATTACAGGCCAATATCTCTGATGAACATAGATGCAAAAATTCTCAACAAAATATTAGCAAACCAAATACAACAATACATTAAAAGGATCATACACCATGATCATGTAGGATTTATTCCAGGGATGCAAAATTCAACAGTTGCAAATCAATCAACATGATACTTCACATGAACAAAATAAAGGGTAAAAACCACATGATCATCTCAATACATGCAGAAAAAGCATTTCACAAGATTCAACATTCATTTATGACGAAAACTCTCAATAAAATGGGGATAGAAGGAAAGTACCTCAACATCATAAAGGTCATATACGACAAGCCTACATCTAACATCATACTCTACAGTGAAAAACTGAAAGTTTTTCCTCTAAGATCAGGAACAAGACAAGGATGCCCGCTCTCACCGCTTTTATTCAACATAGTACTGAAAGTCCTGGCCAGAGAAATTAGGCAAAAAAAATAAATTAAAGTCATCCAAATTAGAAACGAAGAAGTAAAGCTGTTACTATTTGTGGACGTCATGATTTTGTTTGTAGAAAACCCTAAAGACCCCACCAAAAAACTGTTAGAACTAATAAACAAATACAGTAAAGTTGGAGGGTACACAATCAACATACACAAATCTGAAGAATTTCTCTGCGCTAACAAACTATCAGAATGAGAAATTAAGAAAACAATCTCGTTTACAACCACAACAAGGGAATAAAATAACCAGGAATAAATTTAACCAAGGAGATAGAAGACCTGTACACTGAAAACAATAAGACATGACTGCAAGAAATTGAAGAAGACACAAAGAAATGGAAAGATATTTTTTGCTCACAGATTAGAAGAATTTAACATTGTTAAAATGTTCATATTACCTAAAGCAACCTATAGATTCAGTGCAATTCCTATCACAATCCCAGTGGTATTTTTCACAGAAACAAAACAAAAAATCCTAAAATTTGTATGAAATCACACAATATCTTGAACAGATAAAGCAATCTTGAGAAAAAGGAACAAAGCCAGAGGTATCACACTCGCTGATTTCAAAACATACTACAAAGCTATAGTAAACAAAACAATATGATATTGGCAGAAAAACAGACACACAGATCAATGCAACAGAACAGAAAGCCCAGAAATAAACCCACACATCTATGGACAGCCATTACATGACAAAGGAGCCAAGAACAAACAGTAGAGAAAAGAAAGTCTCTTCAATAAATGGTATTGGGAAAACTGGACAGCCACATGCAAAAGAATGAAAGTAGACCATTATCTTTCGCGATACAGAAAAATTAACTCACAATGGATTAAAGACTTGAATGTAAGACCTGAAACCATAAAACTCCTAGAAGAAAACGTAAGCAGTACGCTCTTTGACATCGGTCTTAGCAGTATCTTTTTTAACATGTCTCCTTAGGCAAAGGAAACAGAAGCAAAAATAAACAAACGTGACTACATCAAACTAAAAAGCTTCTGCATAGCAAAGGAAACTATCAACAAAATGAAAAGACAATCCACTAACGGGAAGAAAATATTTGAAAATTATATATCTAATAAGGAGTTAATATATAAAATATATAAAGAATTTATACAACTCAACAACAACAAAAAAAACCCACAAACAACTGGATCAAAAAATGGGCAGAGGATCTGAATAGACATTTTTCCAAAGAAGATATACAAATGGCCAATAGGCACATGAAAAAATGCTCAACATCACTCATTATTAGGGAAATGCAAATCAAAACAACAATGAAATATCACCTCAGGCCCATCAGAATGGCTATTGTTAAAAAGTAAGAAAGGGGCCGGCCCGGTGGCACAGCGGTTAAGTGCACACATTCTGCTTCGGTGGGCCAGGGTTTGCCAGTTCGGATCCCGGGTGCAGACATGGCACCACTTGGCACGCCATGCTGTGGTAGGCATCCCACATATAAAGTGCAGGAAGATGGGCATGGATGTTAGCTCAGGGCCAGGCTTCCTCAGCAAAAAGAGGAGGATTGGCAGCAGTTAGCTCAGGGCTAATCTTCCTCAAAAAAAAAAAGAAAAAGAAAAAAGTAAGAAAGAAGTTTTGGAGAGGATGTGCAGAAAAGGGAAGTCTCATACACTGCTGGTGGGCATGCAAACTGGTGTGGAAAACAGTATGGAGATTTCTCAAAAAATTAAAAATAGAATTACCATATGATCCAGCTATCCCACTTTCTGGATATTTATCCAAAGAACGGGAAAATACTAATTCAAAAAGATACATGTGTTTTTCAGTATAGTGACCAGCAAGGTATTCAGGATGACATGAGCAAGAACAGGAGGGGAGAAAGCTGGGTAAAGAAGTCAGGAAGCGGCCAAACCTGGTAGACTTGCAGCCCCAGCACAGGCACTGGGAGGGCAGGACTCCTCACAGGGCACTGCACACAGCCTTTGCAGTGTAGGCACAGAGCCCTGTGACTCGGGCAGCCTTAGGGATGATGCCTGGGCAAGCACGATACAGGAGACTTCAGAAGACCTGTCTGCAGGGGCTTGTACAGCCGGGAACTGTGTGGCACAGCACACTCTCACAACAAGGCGTGGGTAAGCCTCATGGTTCCAGAAAGAACAAAGGAGGACAGGAAAATAATGGCCATTGGTTCCTCACTACCCTGGTGAGCAAGTACACAGATTGCCCTACTGTGCAGTCTTTCTTGCGCTTCCTTTTTTTTTTTTTTTTTTTTTTTATTGTGGTAACATTGGTTTATAACATTATGTACATTTCAGGTGTACATCGTCACATTTTGATTCCTGTGTAGATTACATCATGTTCACCACCCAAAGACTAACTACAATCCATCATCACACACATGTGCCTAATCACCCCTTTTGCCCTCTTCCCTCCTCCCTTCCCCTTTGGTAACCACCACTCCAATCTGCATTTCCTAAAGCAGCTCTCACCTATCGTAGCTGTGGTGCCCTTGGAATAAAACTCAAAAGGGTGAGGAAATTTTGCTCTAATTTACCATTTTCAAAAAGCAAATTCATAACTCTTTAAATTCTTAGTCATATAAGTTGAAGCATCAGCAAAGACATGCATGCTGGACTCAGAACCATAACCACCACACCATCATCATCAACACCCAGCGTTTCACAGCACTGCTGGGAAGCAGCCACTGACCTTCCACTTCGCAGGCTTCCTCTCATCTAGTCCTTGCGGCAGTCCTTCACAGAATATTGCATTAACCCCATTTTACAGCTGAAGAGGTTGAAGTTCAGACTGCTAATTGACACACCTAAGCTCACAGGTCCATCAAAAGTTTATTTTGAACCCAGGTTCCTCCAACTCCAAAAAAGACAGTGCATGAGTTTTAGGTCTAGACTACTTTAGGAAGTTACTTATTCTCTCCAGTTTCTAAACTTGTGCCTTTTGAGTTATTAATTCCAACCCGAGGAATGCATGCTAAGGAAGTAACCCAAATGATAGAGAAAGCTTTACACAGGGAGATATATGTACCAGGGTTATTCACATGATGGAAAAACAATTTGTTCCATGAAATTTCTCTTATCACTTCTACCCCAAAGAAGGCTGGAGCTATAGAAAATCATTTGTTTTGTTGGGTTGGATAATAGGTTGGCATGTAAGCTGAAGAATCTGAAAGGGATAAATTGTTCTACAAGAAAAGGAGGGGGGCTTCCAGAAGGACAGAGTGGGGACTCTGGAAGTCTCTCCCCCAAAGACACATTTATTGAGCTGGTTGAATTTAACCAGACAATCACTCAGAAGCTCTGGAGACTGACCAAAGGGCTTACAACACACTGAAGAACATTTATTAGCAAAATCCACAGAAACTACAATAACAACAGTGAGAGAGAGTGGCATTTGAGCTAGGGACTAGTCCGTCCTCCCACAGCGCTGCCTGTCTCAGCAGGTTAGGCAATCTCCATCTCACCCAGCTCCTTGAGGTGGGAGAGTAGCCAAGAAATTAGATAATTTTAATGAAATGAACAAGTTCCTAGAAAGGCACAAACTACTGAAACTGACCAATTCAAGAAGATATAGAAAATGTGAATAGGCGCATAACAAGTAAAGATATTGAATTAATAATTTTTTCTTTTCCCCAAAACCCTCCAATACATGGTTGTGTATTCTAGTTGTAGGTCCTTCTAGTTCCTCTACGTGGGATGCTGCCCCAACATGGCTTGATGAGCAATGCCATGTCCGCGCCCAGGATCCCAGTCAGCAAAACCCTGGGCCAGGGAAGCACAGCGTGTGAACCTAACCAATCGGCCACAGGGCCAGTCCTGAATTAATAATTTTTAAACTTAACACAAGGAAAAGCCCAGCCTTAGCTAGCTTCACTGATGAATTCTACCAAGTATTTAATGAAGAATTAATAACAATCTTTCACAAATCCTTCCAAAAAGAAGAGGGGATCCAGAATAGTCAAAATGATCTTGAAAAAGAAGAATAAAGTTGGAGGATTCACACTTCTCCATTTCAAAACTTAATACAAAGCTACAGCAATAAAGATAGTATGGTACTGGAATGAGGATAGACTATATATTAATGGAATTGAATAGAAAGTCTAGAAATAAATCCTTACATTTATGGTCAATTGATCAATAAAAGTACCAGGACAAATCAATGGGGGAAGAATAACCTTTTCGAAAAATGGTGCTGAGACAAATGCAAAAGGATAAATTAAACCCCTCCCTATACCTTATATAAAAACTAACTCTAAATGCATCATAGAACTAAGCAGATGTAAGGGCGAAAACTAAAATGGTCCTAGAGGACAAGAGTAAATTGTTGTGACCTTGATGTAGGCAATGGTTTCTTAGATATGGCACCACAGGCAAAAGTGACCAAAAAAAAAAAAAAATAGATAAATCAAATTTCATCAAAATTAAAAGTTTTATGCTTCAAAAGATACTATCCAGAAAATGAAGAGACAACCCAAAGAATAAGAAAAAATATTCATACAGCTCGGTGTGATCCAGCAAAGGAAGGAGAAACCAAGACTTTTCCAATAAACAAAAGGTGAAGGAGTCATCCCCAGTGGACCCGCCCTACAAGAAGTGCTGTAGGATTCCCCCCAGTTGAAACAAAAGGATGCTAGACAGCAACAAGAAAGCATACAAAAATATAAAGCTCTCTGGTAAAGATCAATGTATAAAAAAATATAGAATCCTATAGTACTGCAATGTTGGTGAGCAAATCTCTTTCAATTCTGGTATAGAATTTAAAAGAAAAAAGCATAAAAGTAACTATAAATCTATGTTAATGGACATATAATGTTAAAAATGTCATTTGTGTGTGATATTGTGATTTATAATAAGAAACATATAGTTTGTCTTCATCCCTGGTCCAGGCACACAGCTCCTAAAACTCTTGGAATTTACTATGATGAGAACGATAAAGGTGTCTCTTGTTACGTTAATGAGGTGACTTTTCCACTGCGCCTAAGAATGGGGTTGGCAGCCAGAAGAACCAACCATATGATTAGAGGTTTGGAATTTTTAGTCCCACCCCCGACCTCTGAGATAGGAGAGAGGCTGGAGGTTGAATTAATTGCCAATGGCCAATGATTTAATCAAGCATTACTACATAATAAAGCCTCCATAAAAACCCAAAAGGATGGAGTTTGGAGAGCTTCCAAGTTGATGAACAGAACACTTGAGGATTTGGGAAGAGTGGCATGCTCAGAGAGAGCGTGGAAGCGCTGTGCCCTTTTCTCATACCCCCACACATCTCTTCCATCTGGCTGTTTCTGAGCTATAGGTTTTTATAATAAACGAGTAATCTAGTAAGTAAAATGTTTCTATAAGTTCTGTGAGCTGCTCTATAAATTAATCTAACCCAAGGAGGGCGTCACTGGAACCTCCAATCTGTAGCCGGTTGGTCAGAAGTACAGGTGACAACCTAGGCCTGCAACTGGCACCTGAAGTGGGGCAGAGGGCAGTCTGGTGGGACTGAGACCTTAACCTGTGGGATCTGACACCATCTCCAGGTAGTGTCAGAATTGAGCTGAATTGTAAGACACCAGTTGGTGTCCGAGAATTGCTTGCTGTTATTCTTGTGGAACCACCCTTCCACATTGTAACTGGGTGTAGAATGGAGAACTGATTGGAGATGGTGTGAGGAAGAATCCACATACACATTTGAATTTGTGATCAGAAGCTTTTTTTTTGAGGTATCAATAACACAAAGTGTGCTGGGGACCAGAGATGTGAAGGAGTAGAGATTTTTGTATGTAATTGAAGTTAACTTGCTGTCAACTTAAAATAGATCGTTGTAACTTCAAGATGTTTTATGTAATCCCCATGGCAACTACAAAGAAAATATGTATATATGATACACAAAAGGAAATGAGAAAGGAATCAAAGCATATCACTACAAAAAAATCAATGAAACACAAAGGAAGCTGACAAGAGAGGAAATTAGGTAGCAAATAGCTACACAACATACAGAAAATAATTAACAAAATGGCGAGTCCTTCTGTATGAGTAATTAATTTAAATGTGAAATTCCCCAATAAAAAGACATAACTGGCAGAACGGATTGAAAGGAAAAAAAGATCCATCTGTATGCTGTCTAAAACAGACTCACTTTAGACCTAAGGGCACACCTGGGCTGAAAGAGAAAGGATGGAAAAAGATAGTCTATGCAAACGATAACCAAAAGAGAGGAGGGGAGGCCATACTTATACCACACAAAACAGACTTTAAGTCAAAAACTGTCACAAGAGACAAAGAAGAACATTATATAATGATAAAAGGGTCAATTCTCCAGGAAGATATAACAATTATGACCATATATGCACCAAACATCAGAATTCCCAAATGAATGAAGCAAATATTCACAGAACTGAACGGAGAAATAGACAGCAACACAATCATAGTAGGAGGCTTCAATACTCCACTCTCAATAATAGATGGAAAAACCAGACAGAAAATCAATAAGGAAGAGAGGACTTGAACATCACTATTGACCAGTGCACCTAACAGACATAAACAAAACACTCCATCTAACAACAGCCGACTACACATTCTTCTCGAGCATATATGGAACTTTACTCAAGAGAGATCACATGTTAGGCCACAAAACAAGTCATTTTTTTTTTTTTTTTTGAGGAAGATTAGCCCTGAGCTAACTACTGGCAGTCCTCCTCTTTTTGCTGAGGAAGCCTGGCCCTAAGCTAACATTTGTGCCCATCTTCCTCTACTTTATATGTGGGACGCCTGTCACAGCATGGCTTGCCAAGTGGTGCCATGTCCGCACCCAGGATCCGAACCAGCGAACCCCGGGCCCCCGAGAAGCAGAACGTGCGAACTTAACTGCTGCGCCACTGGGCCGGCCCCAAAACAAGTCTTAATTTAAGAAGACTGAAATCATACCAGGTATTTTTTCTAAGTACAATGCAATGAAATTAGAAATCAATAGCAGAAGGGAAAGTAAAAGATTTACAAATATGTGGAAATTAAACAACACACTCTTAAACAACCAATGAGTCAAAGAAGAAATCACAAGAAAAATTAGAAAATTTGTTATTGTTGTTATGTGCCATCAAGTTGGCTCTGACTCCTGGCGCCCTACGAATGAGTGATATCTACAATGTCCTGTCCTCAACAGACCTACTCAGTTTCTGTCGACTCGTGCCTATGGCTTCCTTTATGGAGTCAACCCATCTCACATTTGATCTTCCTCCTTTCCTGCTGCCTTCTGTTTTTCCCAGCATTATTGTCTTTTCCAAAGAATCCTGCCTTCTCACAATGTGCCCAAAGTAAGGCAGCCTCAGTTGTATCATTTTGCCTCCAGCCGTAGTTCAGGCTTCATTTGCTCCAGGGCCCACTTGTTCGTCTTTCTGGCGGTCCAGGGTGTCCATAGAGCTCTCTTCCAGCACCAGATTTCAAATTAATCCATTCTTTCCTGCCAGCCTTCTTCACTGTCCAGCTTTCGCACCTGTACACAGTAATGGGAATACGAGGGAGTGGATAATCTTGGCCTTGGTCTCTAGTGACCCTTCCTCACACTGATAATCTTCCCAAATCCTTCCATTGCCGCCCTTCCAGGTGTCGGTCTTCTCTTGATTTCTTGGCTGAAGTCTCCATTTAAATTGATGACTGAACCGAGGTAAACAAAATCTTTAACGATTTCAGCGTCTTCGTTGTCTGTGTTAAAATTGCGTAGTTCTTCTGTAGTCCTGAGTTTTGTCTTCTTGATGTTCAAATGCAGTCCTGCTTTGGCACTTTCTTCAGAAGTTGTTTCAAGTCATTGCTGCTTTCTTCCAGTAAGATGGTGTCACCTGCATATCTCGGATTGTTGACATTTCTTTCACAATTTTCACTCCTCTTTCATCTGAGTCTAGCCCAGTTTTTTGTATGACATGTTCTGCATACAGATTGGGGAATACAATGCACCCTCGTCTGACATCTTTGCCTATAGGAAACCTAGCAAACCATTCTGCCTCTCCATATTCTGTCCTGACAGTAGCTTCTTTTTTTGTTTGTTTTAAAGATTGGCCCTGGGCTAACATCTGTTGCCAAACTTTTTTTCTTTCCTTCTTCTCCCCAAAGCCCCCCAACACACAGTTGTATATTCTAGCTGTAGGTCCCTCTAGTTCTGCCACGAGGGACACCGTTCCAGCATGGCTTGATAAGCGGTGCTAGGTCCTCGCCCAGGATCCAAACCTGGGGAAACCAGGGGCTGCCAAAGTAGAGTGCAGGAACGTAACCACCGGGCCACAGGGCCAGGCCCCTGACAGCAGCTTCTTTGTTCACAATTCAGGCTACTCATCAGGACGATCAAGTGCTGAGGCATGCCCATTTCTTTCAGAGCAGCCCATAGCTTTTCATGATCCGCTCACTCAAAGGCTTTACTGTCGTCCATAAAACTTAGACTAAGCGTCTTCTGGAATTCTGTGGAGCACTCCAGTAGCCAACAAATAATCACCGTTGGATCTCCTGTGCCTCTCCCTTTTCGAAACCCAGCTTGGGCATCAGGCATTTTTTGCTCCACATGAGGTAAAAGCTTTTGTTGTAGGGCCCTGAGCGTTACTTTACTTGCACCGGAAATTAGAGCGAGCTTCTTCTAGTCACTGCGCTCCTTGGCATCTCCTTTCTGGGGGATCAGGATGTATACTGAGTGTTTGCAGTCTATTGGCTGTTGTTTCATTTTCCGTATTTGTTGGCATATTCTCGTTAGAATTTTGACAGATTCAGTCTCTGTGGCTTGAAAGTGTTCTACCCACATCCCATGTGCCTTTGTGACTTATTTCCTCCCAGTACTTTCAGGGCAGCTTTCACTTCACTTTCTAGAGTTATGGGTTCCTCCTCCTCAGAATCTTCTTCAAAAGACTCCGTCAACCCTTTGTGTCTTCTCTGCAGGCCTTCAGTGTGCTGTTTCCACCGTCCCTTTATTTTCTCGTCATCAGACAGTGTGCGTCCCTGCAGGTCGTTCAGCATTCCTCATCTGGGTTTAAAGTTCCCTTGGATTTCACGAGTCTTCCAGAAGAGACTTCTTATTCTTCCTTTTTTGTTGTTTTCTTCTCGCTCTTTGCATTGGCCCTTAGAGTGGTTCTCCTTATCACTATGTGACAGTCACTGAAAAACTGTGTTCATGATTCTAACCCTACTTTTGTCACCTTTTAATTTTGCTCCTCACCTATCCATAACAACTTTTAGGGTTTCTTGTCATCCACCTTGATTTTTCTTTTCTTTTTACTTCAGGCATTGTCTTTTCGTACTCTTCTTTAGCAATATTTCTGGTTTCAGTTCATAGTTGTTCTGGTTCTTGGTCAATTAAGTTTAACAATGCACATCTGTTTTGGGTCAACTTTAAATTCATCAGGAATGTGGTTGACTTATATTTTGGCATTATTAGTCTTTAGTGCTCTTCTTCAGCTCTGCTCTGTTGTTTGATATTAACAGCTTGTGGTCAGTTCCACACTCTGCTCATGGTCTTGTTCTAGCAGAGAGAACACAGCTTCTCTATATCGTGCTTCCAATTACGCAGTCTATTTTACTTCTATATTGGCCATCTGGTCATGTCCATGGAGACAGTCATCTGTTCAGTCGCTTGAAGTATTTTCAATAGACAGATTGTTGGCCTTGCAGAAATCCATGAGCTGGTCTCTTGCTTCGTTTCTGATCCCTAGTCAAAATTTTCTGATGATGTTTGATTCTGGTTTATTTCCTACCTTTGTGTTCCAGTCACCTATAGTTATCAGCATGTCTTGTTTCAGTGTACAATTAATTTCTTCCTGGATTCTTGCGTAAAAGCTTTCACTTTCATCTTCTTCAGCTTCTGTAGCTGGAGGACAGACTTGGATGGTGTTTATGTTAATAGGTTTTCCCAGAAGTCTGATTGATATTGTTTGGTCAGACCTCGCATCATAGCCCCTCACTGCCTCTGCTACCTCCTGCCTCAGTATTAGAGCCACTCCTTTTCTTCCAAGTCTGTCATTTCCAGGGCAGAATGTTTTGCAGATGTCTGACTGAAAGTGTCTCATTCCGGTCCATTTTAGTTTGCTAACACTAAGGACTGCAATATTTAAGTGTTCCATTTTTTGCTTTACAATTTACAATTTACCTTGCATCGTGCTTCTCATGTTCCATGTTCCAGTTGTGTGCGTGGTACAGCATCAGACTTTCCTTTCACTTTTGTGCACTTCAGCCACTAGATGCCCTCTGGCTTTAGTCTAGTTGTGTCATCAGTAACAGTGCTATTCCTACTTGTTCTTTGCTCCTCTCTAGTAACTGATTGAGTGTCTTCTGACTGGGGGTCTCATCTTCCAGCACTATCTCATATTTCATTTCGGACTGTCTCATTACAGGGTTTTCAAGGTGAAAAAAAAAAGTTTAAGAGAAAAAGAAAAAAATTAGAAAATATCTTGAAACAAATGAAAATGAAATGTAACATAGCAAAACTTATGGGGATGTAGTGAAAGCAGTACTAAGAGGGAAGTATATACATTTGGCCCTCCATATCCATAGGTTCCACATCCACCGATCCAACCAGCCGTGGATAGAAAGGCCTACAATGGTTGCGTCTGTGCTGAATATGTGCAGACTTTTTTTCTTGTCATTATTCTCTAAACAATATAGTACAACAACTATTTACATAGCATTTACATTCCAGAAAATGGAAGCCACTAGCATGGAGAGGAGGTGGAAGGGGGTACTGTGAACAGAGAGAAGAGCTGGGGGGAGCGTGGCAAGTGCCAGAGAGAGCAGAATCTATTAAACGTGACATTTACAAATCTTGCTTTTTATGTGAGGTATAATCTACTCATCTGTTTCCTTATAAAAACTTCAGGAAAATCCACATGATTTGCAAATGCTTTAGGAGTTGCATCTGCAGGTGTGTTTTGGGTGTAACCACTGCTGTTGTGACCCCAAGGAGACCCAGGGACCCTCTGGTCCCCACACCTTGTGCAGTGTCTGGCACGTGGTGGGTACTCTGTACTGTGGTAGCTGGAAGACTGAAGAAACGAAGGAGCAAACAAACGCCCTGACGTCTCCTAACTTCTCCCTCGTGTCCTGCTGAGTCTGCTTGGAGGAAAGCAGGCCTCCTTGAGGACGATTAGAATAGAGAAATTTCAACATCTCCTCTGCCATGGCTCCTTCCTTGCCTGCTTTTCCCAAATCATCTTCTGCTGATCCCCGACAAGGGCTGATGCCACCTTGCTCCGAGCCCTGCGTTCTAATGGGAGGGGAGTACCTACTCATCAAGCACCTCCCTGTGCTAAATGCCTTTCTAGCTGCTTCCCCTCATTCCTCATTTAATACTCACAACAATGGACTGTGTGAGATGGTAGCTATCATTACTTCACTTTATGGATGAAGAGAGCTAACCTGACTTGACCACAGCCGCACAGTGAGGAAGTGGGATATCCAGAATCTGAACCCACATCTCTCCTCCAGAGCTTTCCCTTCCCTTTAATTTACTGAAAACCTCAAAGCCTTCAAGGTCCGCTGTATCAAAGTCTCTAAGAGAGGAAGCCCAGGCACTGGTGGGGGTGGCAGTACAGGGAGATTCTTTGGGGAAGGATCTCTCCTGCCATGAGCCCCATCACACCAGGTGCTTCACAGTGAAGGCCAGCAGAAGTCCTGAGAGCACCGCTTGAATCTTCAAAGCGTGTAGAAGAAACGAAATGATGTAACCTCTGGAGAGGACAGGTCCAGTCAGGCTCTGGGGGAGGAGCTGAGAGGCAGAGTGCTGAGCCAGAGCTTGGCCTCACCCACAAACACCTGACCTCAGCCAGTGCAGGCGCACAGCCAGGAGAGGCTGTGGCTGACTGCACAGTGGAGGCTGGCCCATGCTCGGGCAGGGCTACTGATGAGGGAGAGTCCCTCATAGCACACCTCCCTGGCCCTGGGACCCAGGATCTGGGCTTCCTTGGTTGGTGCACAGGAATTCCCCTCTCCTCCTCCTCTCAAAGCCCCCCGGCCTACTCCCACACCTAGACGAACCCCGCCCCCCAACATACACAAGAGCCACTTGTAAGAGCATACACTGTCACATCCAGACTCGTGCATGTAACAAACCTGCACTCACCTGAACACATGTGCGCATATACACACGCAGATGGCTACTGTCTTAGGCACAGATTCATGGCTGCAAAGAACAAAAATCAACTGAAACCATCACAAGAAACGTAAGAGTTTGATGGTACCTGAGCATGATGGCACCTGACAGCCAACACCCGGGTTGCAGGAGCCCCACTTGAGAGGGAAATGCCGCGACCACACTCTCAGGCTAGGCTGGGACCTGGAAAAGAGGAGGAAGGCAGAAGGAGAACCAGAGGGTGAGGCGGAGGGCAGCACCAAGCACAAATTGCGCCCACGTTGTACTTGAAACAGGAGAGCCCTGGCTGGTTCTGAGCAGAATCTGCAGTCCTGGCTGTGACTCTCCCTAAGGATGAGAGAGTCCTACTCGGGCAAGTAGGGATGACCTCCAGGAGGACTTGTCCTCCCCTCCCCGACATCAACACACCCACCTCTTCTCTGCACCCAGATCCAGCCATAGTGACCTCTGTTTCCAATGGCTTCAAGGAAGGATTGAGAACAGTGGATTAGAATCCTAATCCACAGTTCTTAGGAGTTTTCTGAAAGATCCTGGAACATGTTTCTCCCTGGTGTCTCTCAGCTTTCGGTTTTGTTTTGCCCCCATGGGTTTATTCTGGCAGCCTCTCACTGGCCTTAAACTTGTCCGTAGTCCCCACTACCCTCCTAGCTGCTGGCGGGCCCTCCTGCAGCTTATAACCCACCACAAACTCAGTTCAGAACCAGCCAGCTCCCTGTGGACCTTGCCTGGATACGATGTCTGGCAGTTCTTCAAAATATTAAACACAGAATTACCACATGGCTAGCAATCTGACTCCCGGGGACATATCCAAGAAAAATAAAAACATGTCCATACAAAACTTGTACACAAATGTTCATAGCAGCATTAATCAAAATAGCCAAAGAGTGGAAACAACCCAAATGTCCACCAACTGCTGAATGGATGAAGAAAATGTGACATATCCAAACACTGGAATATTACTCAGCAATAGAAAGAAATGAAATTCTGATACATGCTACAACATGGATGAAACTTGAAAACATGCTAAGTCACAAAAGACCACATGTGGTACGATCCCATTTATATGAAGCATCCAGCATTGGCAAATCCACAGAGAGAGAAAGATTAGTGGTTGCCAGGAACTGGGAGAGGAGGGTAAAGGGGTTCTTTTGGAAATGTTGAAAATTAGATCTTGGTGATGGTTGCACAACTCTGTGACTATACTAAAAATATTGAATTGTACACTTTAAAAAAGCAGATTGTATGAATGTGAGTTGTATCTCAATAAAACTCAATAATGTATACACACATAGAATAAAACAACATACATACGTGTATGTGTGTGTGTGTGTGTGCGCGTCTATATACATCATGTCACTGCTCCTTTCAAAACCCTCCAGGGTCTTTCTGTCTCACTCAGGGTAAAGACCAAGGCTTTGCAATGCCTGTAATTCCTTACGCCATCTGTCACTACCACTTCTCTGACACCTCGCACTACCTACTCCTGGCTCACTCCACTACAGGCAAACTGGCCATGCTAGGCATATCCTGACACCCACATCCCTCACTAGCTAGCCCTCTGCCTGGAATGTTCACCTCCTGGGATCTTCATGACTCACGCTCTCTCCTTCTATGTGGATAAAAGTAAAGTTGACCTTTCCTTCACCTGCTCTGCAGCACCTCTATATGTAGGAGTGAAGGCAAGAATATATGGAATAAACATATAAAAATATAAAACATAAAATATTTACAAAAAATATGTGGAGTGAACAAAAATTTAAAATATATAGAATAAACAACATCTAAAAATAAATAGAATATTTCATTTATTGGGAAAATATATGGAAATAATCTATGGAAAATAAATATATGGACTAAATAGTATGTGGAATAAACAATATCTTCAAAGCACAAATTTGTAATGTCAGTAAATGAGGAAGATGACTAAATTAAATTAGTCCATTAGTGGACTAAATGCTCCAATCAAATGCCGTAGAGTGGCCAACTGGATAAAAAAACAGGACCCATATATATGCTACATACAAGAGACACACTTCAGACCTAAAGACACTCACAAACTGAAGGTGAAAGGACGGAAAAAGATATTCCATGCAAATGGCAAAGAAAAGAAAGTGGGGGTAGCAATACTTATATCAGACAAAATAGACTTTAAAACAAAAACTGTAACAAGAGACAAAGATGGGCACTACATAATGATAAAGGGAACACTCCAACAAGAGGATATAACACTTGTAAATATCTAAGCACCCAACATAGGAGCACCTAAATATATAAACCAATTATTAACAGACATAAGAGGAGAAATAGACAGTTACACAATAATAGTAGGGGACTTTAACACTCCACTTATGCCAGTGGATAGATCATCCAAACAGAAGATCAAGGAAACACTGGCCTTAAAGGACACATTAGACCAGACAGACTTAGTGGATATATACAGAACATTCCATCCAAAAACCACAGAATACACATTCTTTTCAAATGCACATGGAACATTCTCCAGGATTGATCACATATTAGGCCACAAAACAAGTCTCAATAAATTTAAGAAGATCAAAATAATACCATGCATCTTTTCTGACCACAAAGGTATGAAACTAGAAATCAACTCAGGAAGAAAACCAGAAAAGCCACAAAAATGTGGAGATTAAACAAAATGATACTGAACAACAATTGGGACGATGAAGAAATCAAAGGAGAAATCAAAAAATTCCTGGAGACAAATGAAAATACGACATGCCAAAATCTGTGGGATACAGCAAAAGCGGTTCTAAGAGGGAAGTTTATAGCACTTCAGGCCTACCTCCACAAACAAGAAATATCCCAAATAGACAATCTAAAAGCTCATCTAAAGCTACTGGAAAAAAGAAGAGCAAACAAAGCCCAAAATCAGCAGAAGGAAGGAAATAATAAAAATCAGAGCAGAAACAATTGAAATAGAGACTAAAAAAAATAGAAAAAATTAATGAAACCAAGAGCTGGTTCTTTGAAAAGATAAACAAAATTGACAAACCCTTAGCTAGACTCACCAAGAAAAAAAGAGAGAATGCTCAAATAAACAAAATCCGAAATGAAAGAGGAGAAATTACAGTAGGGACCTCAGAAATACAAAAGATAATAAGAGAATACCACGAAAAGCCATACACCAACAAACTGGATAATCTAGAAGAAATGGATAAATTCTTAGGAACATACAACCTTCCAAAACTGGACCAAGAAGAAGTAGAGAACTTGAATAGACTGATCACAAGTAAGGAGATCGAAACAGCAATCAAAAACCTCCCAAAAAATAAAAGTCCAGGACCAGGCGGCTTCTCTGGTGAATTCTACCAAACATTCAAAGAAGACTTAACCTATCCTTCTGAAACTCTTCCAAAAAATTGAAGAGGAGGGGAGGCTTCCTAATTCATTCTACGAAGCCAACATTACCCTGATACCAAAACCAGACAAGGACAACACAAATAAATAAAATTACAGGCCAATATCACTGATGAACACAGATGCAAAAATCCTCAACAAAATACTAGCAAATCAAATACAACAATACATTAAAAAGACCATACATCATGATCAAGTGGGTTTCATTCCAGGGATGGAGGGATGGTTCAACATCTGCAACTCTATCAACGTGATACACCACATTAACAAAATGAAGAATAAAAATCACATGATCATCTCAATAGATGCAGAGAAAGCATTTGACAAGATACAGCACCCATTTAGGATAAAAACTCTAAATAAAACGGATAGAGAAGGAAAATACCTCAACATTATAAAGGCCATATATGACAAACCCACAGCAAATATCATTCTCAATGGAGAAAAACTGAAAACTATCCCTCTAAGAACAGGAACCAGACAAGGATGCCCACTGTCACCACTCTTATTTAACATAGTATTGGAAGTCCTAGCCAGAGCAATCAGGCAAGAAAAAGAAATAAAACGGATTCATATTGGAAAGGAAGAAGTGAAACTGTCACTCTTTGCAGACGACAGGATTTTATATATAGAAAACCCAAAAAAATCCACTAGAAAACTTTTAGAAACAATAAATGAATACAGTCAAGTCGCGGGATACAAAATCAACATACAAAAATTGGTTGCATTTCTATACACTAACAACGAAGTAGCAGAAAGAGAAATTAAGAATACAATCCCATTTACAATTGCAACAAAAAGAATAAAATACCTAGGAATAAACTTAACCAAAGAGGTGAGAGACCTGTACACTGAAAACTATAAAACATTGTTGAAAGAAATCGAAGAAGACACAAAGAAACGGAAAGATATTCTGTGCTCTTGGATTGGAAGAATTAATATTGTTAAAATGTCCATACTTCCTAAAGAAATCTATAGATTCAACGCAATCCCTATCAAAGTTCCAACAACATTTTTCACAGAAATAGAACAAAGAATCCTAAAATTTATATGGAATAACAAAAGACCCCAAATAGCTGAAAGCTTACTGAGAAAAAAGAACAAAGCTGGAGGTATCACACTCCATGATTTCAAAATATACTACAAAGCCATACTAACCAAAACAGTGTGGTACTGGCATAAAACAGACACACAGATCAATGGAACAGAATCAAGAGCCCAGAAATAAACCCACACATTTATGGACAGCTAATATTCGACAAGGGAGCCAAGAGCATACAATGGAGAAAGGAGAGTCTCTTCAATAAATCCTGTTGGGAGAACTGGACAGCCACATGCAAAAGAATGAAAGTAGACCATCCCCTTACACCATGCACAAAAATCAACTCAAAATGGATTAAAGACTTGAATGTAAGACCCAAAACCACGAAACTTCTAGAAGAAAACATAGGCAGTATGCTCTTTGACATTGGTCTGAGCAGCATATTTTCAAGTACCATGTCTGATCGGGCTGGGGAAACAAAAGAAAAAATGAACAATTGGGACTATATCAAACTAAAAAGCTTCTGCAC
Source organism: Equus przewalskii (assembly GCF_037783145.1). Classification (NCBI taxonomy): domain Eukaryota; kingdom Metazoa; phylum Chordata; class Mammalia; order Perissodactyla; family Equidae; genus Equus; species Equus przewalskii. The sequence goes on from NC_091847.1 coordinate 550,872, forward strand.
AGCAAAGGAAACCATCCACAAAACGAAAAGACAACCTAACAATTGGAAGACAATATTTGCAAACCACATATCATATCAGGGGTTAATATCCAAAATATACCAAGAACTCACACATCTCAACAACAAGAAAACCAACAACCCAATTTAAAAATGGGCAAAAGATCCAAACAGAGATTTCTACAAAGAAGATATACGGACGGCCAACAGGCAAATGAAAAGATGCTCATCATTAGCTATCAGGGAAATGCAAATCAAAACGACACTGAGGTATCACCTCACTCCAGTCAGAATGGCTATAATCAACAAGACAGGAAACAACAAGTGTTGGAGAGGATGTGGAGAGAAGGGAACCCTCGTACACTGCCGGTGGGAGAGCAAACTGGTGCAGCCACTATGGAAAGCAGTTTGGACTATCCTCAGAAAATTAGGAATAGATCTACCCTATGATCCAGCTATCCCACTGCTGGGTATTTATCCAAAGAACTTGAAAACACAAAGGCATAAAGATACTTGCACCCCTAAGTTCATTGCAGCATTATACACAATAGCCAGGACTTGGAAGCAACTTAGGTGCCCATCAAGGGACGAATGGATAAAGAAGATGTCGTATATGCACAATGGAATACTACTCAGCCATAAGAAATGATGAAATCCAGCCATTTGTGACAACATGGATGGACCCTGAAGGTATTATGCTGAGTGAAATAAGTCAGAGGGAGAAAGTCAAATACCATATGATCTCACTCACAAGTAGAAGATAAAAACCACGACAAACAAACACATAGCAATGGAGAATGGATTAGTGGTTACCATAGGGGAAGGGGGGAGGGCAAAGGGGAGATTAGGCTCACATGTGAGGGGATGGACTATAATTAGTTTTTGGGTGGTGAACATGATGTAATCTACAGAGAATCCGAAATTTATTACGACGTACATCTGAAAGCTATATATTGCTATAATCCAATGTTACTGCAATTTAAAAAATAATAATAATAAAATTTAAATAAATAAATAAATAGTCCATTAGTGCACTGACTCCCTTTGTTCCTCATCAAATTTGTTTTTGTAAAACTACAACCCTTTACTATGTACCTAAAGAGAACATATTTTAAATATATGAGGTTAGCTGCCTATGAGCTGAGGCAAGGAGAGTAAGTATTCAGGAAAAAGGGGGAAAAGAATAAACAAAATAATTTAAGGTAAAATAATTTATAATAATTTGAAATAAGTTAAAATTAAAATAATATTTGAAGAACAATATTTGAAGAGATAAAGACTGAAAATTTCCCAAAATTCATGAGTAATATAAATCCTTAGATTCAGGAAGCTGGATAAATAAAGAGAATCTCACAGCTAAACACATCAAAGTGAAACCTTAGAAAACTGAGACCAAAAAAAGCTTTAAAAGAAAGCAGAGAAAAAAGACAGGTGACCTTCAAGAATTACAGTGAGAGATCTCCCAAGATCAATAACAAATGCGGAAGTCAGCGCAGCGATACCGATGATGGACGGAAAGGATGTAACTGCCAGCTTAGAATTCCGTACCCGTGAAAACAGTCTTTAAGAATGAAAGTGAAATAAAGACATTTTCGGATACACAAAAACAGAAAATTCTCCACCAGCAGACAGACACTAGTAAAAATTCAGAAAGTATTTTTTTGGCGGAAAGAAATGATCCTGGATGGAAAGTCAGAGATGCGGAAGGAATGAAGGAGAGTGAGAACGGCGTGTGTGTCCATCTAAATGAATACAGACCGTATAGCACAATAACAATACTGTCTGTGGCATTTAAAACATATGAAGAATTAACCTACGTGACAACAACTGCATATTGTTGGCAGGGGGGTAAATCGAGTTAAAAGAATATTCTAAGATCCTTGCGTTGTCTAGGAGGAGAGCAAAGTTACCGGTTAACACTAGATTTTGATTATTCAAAAATGAGTGTTATAATTTTTAGGGTAATTGCTAAAATTAAAAGAATATATAGGAGAGAAAGAACCTAACTTACTACGTTAAACATAAACAGATTAAATGTTTCAGTTAAAAGACAAAAAGGACACAAACTAGCAGACTAGATTTTTTAAGGGAAAATCACTGTAAGCTGCTTATGAGACATATCTAAAATCTAACCCAAGGGTTCAGAAGGTTTGAAAGGAAGATGGGGAGGGGTACACACACCTTGTAGGCCTACCCAAACCCCATCTGTGTGTGGTGTGCAGAAGTTACAGACAGCCCATTAAGACTGGACAGGAGGTCACCTCCTGTGAAGCAGAACCTGGACCCTCTCAGCTCAGCATCAAAAAGAACCGTCCGGTGGGAGGAGTGCCGAGCAAGGCCGCGGCTCCGTGTCCGTGGTCCACCTCTGGCTGGGCTCGGCCCCCTCCTCAGGTGGGCCTCTGGGGTTGCTGCTGCTTCATGAATGCCCTGAAGGTTTCGTCAATGCCAGAGAAACAATGCCTCTAGGCCCTCCCCTCCATTCCCTGCAGAACAGCCTGGAAGATTCCACAGCCCGTGACCTGGGCTCAGGGAAATTACCACAGGAGCCTGCGTGCGCCCCTGAGCACTGGCGTCCTCCTCCTCAGCCTGCACCGCATTCTCTCAGCTCTCGGCGTGCCCCTGCTGACCCAGCACTTAGAAATCTGAAGTCAGAGGAGGAGGAAGGGTTGAGGCCTTTCTTCCACTTATGGCACGCTGCTCTCCTGGTTTGGGATTCCATCAGGACAACACAATACAATTCTACCAGGACAAAAAGGGTGAGGGTTTGGGCCTCACACATGCAGACTCAGACTCCATTGGTGTGAATGTCTCTATTACTCTGGAAACATTTTTGGTGACTCCCTGTTCCACGTAATCCACAAAGATGGCCTAAGAGCTGGTCGGTCTGCTACAGCCCTGATGCTGGCTCATCCTCTTGTAAGGGGCAACAGCCCTCCTGCTCACAGACATGCAGAATATCGGATATAAAAGAGCATTATCAGACGCTGTCACAGGCTTCTCTCGGGGAGAAGACGGGGGATGGCTGCTTCAGATGTTTTGCAGAAGGAAGGAATCGACCTCCCTGGAGCAGAGTGGGGGACCACCCACCGAGGACTGAAAGGGGGCAGCTCTGTTCTTCCTGCACACTCTACTCACACTCAGAGCATGCTGCGTCTGCTCTTCAGCACGTGGGGCTTCCACACATCCAGCAATTCTTTGTGACACCAGCTGGTGTCCCACAATTAATCCACTCTGACACTGTCTACCCGGAGTGAGTGCAGACTCCGCAGGTTAAGGGCTCAGGCCCACAAGACGGTGCCCGGCACTGCAGACCCCAATCCCAAGTCCGGGTTATCACCTGAGCTTCTGACCAACCAGATATAAGTCAGAGGCTTCCAAGACTTCCCTCCTCGAGGCCAATCATCGGCGGGAGGGGCTCACAGGAAAGCATCTACTGACTAGACTACTGGCTTATTATGAAAGGACACAACTCAGGAACAGCAGGCGGAAGAGAGACACGGAGCGCATGCGGGAAGGTGCAGGGCTTCTGCGCCCCCTCTGGACACACCAAGGCACAAACTCTCCAAACCTCTGAACTTTCCTTTTTTTTCTTTTTTTGGAAGCTTCATTACGTGGGCGTTATTGATAAAATCATTGGCCATTGGCAATTAATTCCACCTCCAGCCGCTCTCCCCTCCCCAGAGGTCACATAGGTGTTGAATGAATCAATGCAAACGCTCCACACTGCCTTTCCCCGTGGCCTCCCCTCCATTTCTGAATTAATGTGCTGTCCTCATTTGGAAGATGTGGAAAGTGCTCAGGGGGGAACTGGGACTCCAGCCCAGGGCGGTACAGCTCCACAGCCTGGCCCTTCGCGCCTGACTGTTCAAAACCAGCCCTTCGAGGTCAGGGTCAGGTGTGAGATGCCCGGTGCATGGTGGCGGCCAGCACTGGTGCTCCTTCTGCCACCCCTGGAAGCACCCAGGTCAGCCCAAGGTGAAGCCGCCTGCAGTGGGAAGGCCCCCGAAACCACAGGCATCCACTCACTGGTCTCTACCCGCAGGGCCACACAAAGACTCAGGGTGAAGCAGGATCCAGAGCCAGGAGGCGGCCCCATGGCTCCGTCTCCTTCTAGCGACCAACCGGCAGCCCCTCCAGCTCCTACGCATGTGACACAGGGGGATGTGGCAGCTCTTTGCTGCCACGGCAGCCCCAGACCAGAGCTGGCGTGAGCAAGAGTCAGCGGACCTTGTCAGTTCCCAACACTTGCCCCCCCCCCCCAGAACTGCCTGGGTTTGGGCAGATCAGCGGGGCATAGGCCCCGTCACTCAGGCGGCGGATCCGCGGCGCTGTGCTCCCCCGGCCCGATCCTGGCCCAGCACCTCGTGCTGCTGTGGGCTGCTGTCTGCAGGAAGCATCTAGGTCCGGGTCTCAGTCCTCAGTTGGTTGAAATATTCAGAAAACCTTCTAATCACAGCTAGACTAGGGAAATAAAGTTGTTGTTGCCCCTTCCCCATCTGCTACATTGCTGGCAGCCTGTGCGCTCGGAGAAAAGCAAGGCCGAAGTGGAAAAGCCGTGTTCTTTCTCGGAGGCGCGGAAGGAACAGGCCTCCCGAGGGTGGAAGAAAGACCCTTCGCTGGAGCGGCTTTCCTCACAAGGAGAGGGACTCTGGCCTGGGGCCACGGCTTATGATGACAAATTTGTTCCCAGAGCCCAAAAGAAAGCGTGTTCAGCCGGAAGCTTCAGCTTGAGTTTGTGAGAAGAGGAGGCGTCTACCTCCGCGTCAGAAAAGGCGCTGCCCAGAGACAGGGGCCAGCACCGGAGCGCCGCCCCTGCGCAGACTCTTCACCCTGGAGCCCTGAGCGATGGCCTCCTGGAAAACCTTGGGGACCCTCTCCCAGGGCGCAGTGCCCAGCACACTGGGGACTTAGGGAAAGATAGTTCCATCAGATGAAATTAAGTAATTGTGCAGCTAACAAACGCAGAACTTTTGCTTTAAATCGCTCATCTATTTTAACCCTCACAACAGCCCTGTAAGGCAGGGGTATTGTTATTATCCCTACTCACAGGGAAGGAAATTAAAGCACAGAGAGGGTTAGCAACTTGTTTCAGATCATACGGTATAAAGAGTCAGAGCTGGGATTCGTCAGGCAGCCCAGCTCTACCGCATTTTTAATATCATCTAGTGAAATGGAAGAAATGGAGAGAAATGAACTTCCTGGCTCTTAAGGACCTCACAGCTGTACCAGGGAGGAAAGACCCCTGCTACTAAAAGAGTTGACTCTTAATTCAGCTTAAATTTGAATCTGAAGTTGATTTCTGACCGTATCCCAAAATGGGTTACTAAATGCTTTGATGATTTCAGAGCATGGCTCTCTCTGTGCTGAGATGGCCTGGAACATGAGGCCTGATTCATGAGGTGCAGTCTACAGGATAAATGTGAGGTTCCAAATCTGAGGTCTCTGGACACCCTCTGCCTGAGTGTCGTCCGTAGCCGGGGACGCTGCCCCGAGGAGCCAGGTCACAGGTGTGTGGTTTCTACTCCAGCAGGGGAGGCCCTCGAACTCCAGTGCCTTTTGTTCCCAAGGGGCGGGGCCCTGTTCTGGCATCCAGAGCTTACATCAGCAAGGGGGATAGAGGGAAACTTGAGCACATCCAGGAGGCTGAGGCGTCTGGGCAGGACGCATGAGGTGGGTAGGGGAGGAGTGTGGACACAGACACAACTGCACTGCTCAGCCACGGCAGGGAGGGTGCGTGGCCAGCTGATCCTGACTCGTTTCAGAGGCAGGGCTGGGACTTCTGGGTGCGGTGCAGCCTGTTGGGGCTGTGTGTGGAGGATGAGCTCGCTAACGAGAGGATGCCACCGTCCGAGTGAGCCAAGTGAGCAGAACCGCTTGGGATGACATATGCTCAAGGCTTCATTTTAGGCATGGGATCCTGCATGGTGTGGAACTGGGTGATCAGCGTGTGGAAGGCTCCTGTCTTTGCCCCTTGGGTCGGGGCTTGAAGTCAGCAGGGAAGGAGGAAGTGGATATGCTGGGGAAAACAGGAAGAACAGAAACCCATGGGAAGCCCCAGGACCAGCTGGAACCCAAGCCTCCAACTTGGATGATGGGCATCCTGCAGGCGAAGCCAGCGCCCTTCTCCAGGAGCTGAACATGCTCAGACCCAAGCTGAGGGAGGGTCCAGCAGGGGCTGGCAGAGCTGCAGCCAGGCTGCTGCCCACACCAACAACGTGAGCCAACAGGGGAGCATGGGCATTTGTGAGAACTTGCCCAACATCCTCAGTGTGAAAAAGAATGTGGCACTGCTTTGCTTCCACATCCCAAATCTCATGCAGAATGTCTCCTCTGAGTGCTAAAACATAGATGGCTCTTATGGCCCCACTCACCCTGAATGCTGTGCTGTGCAGTGGTCAGCATCCCGCAGGCATGGGTGGGCTCATGGTGTCTCCCCATGTTCACTTCTCTTCACCCCAACCCAGGCTTCCTATACCCGGGTCTCTTGAAGTCTGTCTGGATTACCCCATCTCCTGTGGCCAAAGCCAAAACTTGGGCATCTCTTCAGGGAGAGTCAAGACCCCCTCACCACTTTTCTCATTGGTCTCCTCTCCCCCCAGGCATCAACGCCTCCCTCTGCCATTAGCCACAACCTGAAGGCCTCTGTGCATCTCGGTTCTCGCAGGAATCCTCACTCAGAAGCAGCCAGCACTGTGCTCCAGGGTGGGAGCCCTTCTCCACTTGCAGGGCCAGGCTTAGCACCCAGAAGGGTGGTTTTCATCAAATGGCTGGACTTCCAGGGTGGCTGAGGTCGAACCCAGCAGCTCCCAAGGACTGGATCAGATTCCAGTGCACCACTGAGGGCATGGCCCTGGCGCCCAGCGGGCTCTCGTCCTGACTCCTCCAGCCCAGCCTTGACCCTGTGCCTGCTGCAGGGAGGCAGAGAAGGGAGAGTTTGGGAAAGCAGCCTGAGAGCTCCACCATGCTGCTGTACCAGATGCACCATCTCTTCAGGGGCCACAGCAACTGCAGAAAGAGCCTCCCTGTTCCCACTGAATGACGCAGAAAGTGCGGGGAAGCAATTAAGAGACCTGTTCGCAGGCAGTGAGGAGGCCAGAGCCCACCGTCTCTGTCTCTCCTTTGCTGCCTCCCGTCTCACCTTCCCTCTCTGGCAGTGTGCTCATCTTCGGGGGAGAATGTCACCAATCCCCAGGCTGTGCCAAGCTCAGCTGGGGGCTGGAGCGACTCAGGGGAAGAAGTGGGCCCTGTGCTCCTGGAAGACACACCTGTGGCTGAAGGCCTGTGGAGGAGGCTGCAGGTGCCAAGGGGTGAAGACCATCTGCATGGGGTGGATGCCAAGCTGAGAGACAGCCGCTGACCAGGCTGCAGCCCCCTCAGCCTCTTCCTCAGCCTGACTAGTGTGGCAAAAGGGGCCTGGCTCTCTGCCTCGCAAGCTGTGAGAGGAGATAGGGACAAGGACAAGCAAGAGCAGCCAGCCTCACTCACGTGGGAGGAGCCCTCATTCCCTGATGCCCACTCCTGGGGTGAGGATGAGAAAATGGGGCGGATACACTCGTGAAATGACGGAAAATATATATGTTGGTATCTGACCCTGGTTCCTGACACCAAGTCCCTAAGACCTTTGTAGTCTCCTGGGTGACAGGAGTGTCGTTTGCTTTAATGAGGTGACTGTGTGTGGGCTCCTGGATGGCGCTGGTCACCAGAAAGACCAAGCCTGGATTAGAAGCTTGGAACTTTCATCCCCAGCCCCTGTTCTCTGGAGAGAGGAGAGGGGCTGTAAATGGAGTTAATAATCTGTCACTCCTCCATAAAAATCCCACAAGTGTGGATTCAGAGAGCCTCCGGGGTGGTGAACACGTAAAGGGCTGGCAGAGTGATGCATCTGGAGAGGACATGGAAGCTCCACGCCTTTCCCCATGTACCTCACTCCACGACCACTTCACCTGTCTGCTTCATCATATCCTTTATAATAAACTGGCAAACATAGGAAGTGTTCCCCTGAGTTCTGTGAGCCATTCTAGCACATCATCCAACCCAAAGAGGGAGTTGTGGGAACTCTAGTTTATAGCCAGTTGCTCAGAAGTAGTGGGGACAACCTAGACTGGAGGGGCAGTCTTGTGGAACTGAGCCTTAACTGGTGGGATGGAACACTAGGCAGACAGTGTCAGAATGGAATTAAATTGTGAGATTAAAGTAAATTGCTGGTGTTGCAGAGAATTGCTTGATGTGTGGAAAACTGACACCTGGTGTCAGGAGCATTGAGTGCCGAGTGAAGGGAATGCAGGAGTGCTTTCCTAGATGGTGCTCGCTCTCCGGGGCGCCCACGGCCACTTGACTGGGCCCAAACCAGAACAGAATGTGGAAGCCCACCGAGAATCACAACCCTAGCACAGCGGTGTTTGTGCACTTTCAAACTACATTCACATGGAAAACAAGACACTTGGTTCCCAGGACACACTCCAAAAGCAGCTGCCTGTAGTGAGGGAGTGTAGGGGGAAGAGAGAATAAAGGGAGGGAGGGAGGGAGGCAAGGGTTGGGGGTAGAGGAATGGGGAGAGGAGGGAGAGGGAGGGAGGGAGGGGGGAGGAATTCTGCTATTGTTAGAAAACTAACCAGCATAGATGACTGCTGAGACTCTGTATTAACTAAGTTAACAGGCGCTAAGCAAGCATCTATCATTAGTGGACCACGTGCCCTGTTTTCCCAGCATGCTCCTGGTTGACATCTTGCTCCGGGTTCAGCAGAAGCATGTTTGTCCCTGCTCCACCCTCTGGAGGGCGATGGCTCCAAAAGATCCATCAGAGACTCCAGCTGGAGGAAAGCAGTTTACACTGAGAGGTCCTAGCCAAGCTGTGAGGACAACCCACTGCCCGCTATCCCCCTACTGGGGAGGGGAAAGGAGCTTAGAGCTGACCACTTCCACCCAGCATGAACTCCACAGAGAACGGAGACAGGCACCCGCTCTATGCCAGGCGGAGCTGCCCTCGAGGAGATGGTGGGCCACATGTTTCAGCCGCGCCACTGTCTTCCTGCTGGAGCCAACTCCACTTTCAGGTCTCAGCTCTTGGGTGCAAGGGCCACCCCACCCATCCTGTACCAAGGAGAGCTCCCATCCTTTCTGGAGCAGAACAGCTGTGCCACACCTTTGAGGTGTCCTGCCAGGCTGGATCACATCCTCAAGTATCCGCAGGTGTAAAGCCCACCATCTCTGCACACTCCGGGGCGCCTTGTTGGCTGTGGCATGGCTGGATGCATGGTCGGCTCCAGGGCAGGTGCACTGAGTTTCGGGGTGGAATCGAGGAAGGGGTTTACTCTCCAGGGTCAGGGGAGCAGGGAGACGCGAGGAAGGGATGGCCAGGCCAGCTCCCGCATCGCGTTGGTCCTGCTGGAATCTGTGTGCCTGGAAGGCGTGGGGACGGCTCCTCAGAGAACGCAGCAGCTGATGGCGGTGGGAGAGGTGGTAGGAGTGAGAGTGGGTATCCTGCCAGGGAGAATCTGGGGTCTGGCGGTTGAGGGATGTCTCACTCTGAGCCGTCTCTCTAGTCAGCCTGCACAGACTGACAGTACTTCTGCTGTCACCTCATTTCCAGGAGATCAGGACTGTGGGGGAAGCTGTCTCAGCACACCTGAGCACTGTGCACTTTGTGGCATCAGCTGCCTCTGGCTGGGATGACCCTGCTCATGCTTCCTGACCATGATAACTTAGCCAGCTGGACAGTGGCCCCTGGACAACCTCAGGGGACATGGGGCAAGGATTCAGCCAAGTAACCCAGGTGCCCTATTTCATGTTCATTCCCTCATGCGTTCATTCAAGTCCCCGCCCCTCAGGGACCTTCTGAGGCCTGTTCCCAGGTGAGAAACCTGATGCCCACAAAGGCTGGAACTTCCCCAAGGCCACAGGAGACAAAGTCAGAAGCACACGCTGTCGCAGCCCTGCTGCTGTCCCCCTGCTCTGTCTGGCTGACCTTCCCACAGCCAGAGGTAAGAGGGCCTGCCCTGGGCCAGCTGCTCCCTCTGCCCCATGCACACCGAGTCCCTGTCATGCCCCTGTGACTTGGCTGCATCCCCAGGGAACCCCCTCATGAACCTAGTGGGTTCAGGACATAACCCCCCATCCCTTCCTCATGCAGTAGAAAGTCAGCCAGACCTGGGATAGAATCTTGATGCCTCTCCCACCCTGGAGTGGATGACTGTGGGACATCGTAACTTCTGAACCTCCATTTCTTCATCTGTGAAACGGGCTCCTGATGCGGGTGAAGTGCCTGCTCTGTGTGGATCCGGGCAGTGGGGAGAGTGGCTGTTAGAAGGCCGACAGGCTGGCTGGAGCCCTGTCTCCGTGCAGCTCAGCCCCGGGGCCTTCCGATGGGGGCTGGCACACACCCACACGGATAGGATTCTGAGCAGCCCATAGCACGACCACCTGGATCATTTCTTCACACCAAACCTAAAGGTTCTTGTGAACACAACCTAAACTGCTGCCAAACTGCTTTCTTTTTTGAAAATTGTGATTGTTTCTGTGTAAGATAACTGATTCACAGAGACACAAATGCACACTGTGCCGAAACGTCTAAATCTCTTCTCAGGTTCCTGCTTTGCATGGGAAGATGAGTCACCAAGGCACTCAGATGCCCCGCATGGGAAATGAGGGTGAAGGACCCTCTTTCAGTCTTTCTGTTCTGCTTGAGCTCCCATGTGTAAGCAGGAATGATTCACACGCACACACACTGACCCTCTGGAAAGGCGTCTCACACCAGCGCACAGTCGCGGGGGCCAGCAGCCAGGCATGCCTGAGTTATGAGCGGATTTCTCCCTGTGTGCCCCGTTGCTGAGAGCAGCCTTGGCCTGGCTCCCGGACGCAAGGACCCAATGTCTATCCCACTGCCAACACGGGCCAGGCGGACGGAGCAGGACAGGTTCAGGGCTCACCGTGTGGTGGGCGCGATGAGGACAGTGAAGGTGTGGCCAGCGGGCAGCACTGCAGGGCCACCCTGGCTCTGGCACCTGCCTGGCCGTCCCCTGCCCACGGGTTCCCGGGGCTGGTCTCCAGGGCAGGGCCGGCTGCTTCAGAGAAGTGCTCAGCTTGTGGTCAGCTGCCGGCCTAGCCTAGAAGGGAGGTGGGACTGGGAGAGCTACCCAGCACAGTAGAACGCGAGCCTTCACTCAGGTCCAAATGAGATCCTGGAGAGTTCCGATGGGGCCCCCTTCTCAGGATCCTCAGCCCCTCCTCTCAGAAAGCAGGTCTGTGTGGATGCTAGGTCAGAGTACATGGATGCTCTCCAGCTGCAGGGTCCTCCTCAAAGGACGGCCCGGTTCCACACTGTCTTCCTGTGACATGGGGGCCCCGCCCACCCCTGGGTGAGGCTGTGCCCAGGGGTCACTCCCATGCGACCGACACTTCCCTCAGGGCCAGGCCTGCTCATGAGACAGGAGACAGAATTCACAGCCTGGGCAGACCCACTAAGGGAGACGAAGCTACAGCTCGGACAACTCAGGCTTCTGGCTCTGATTTATTCTTCCTCCAACTAAACCTGGGTGTCCTCTAGGCCCCGATGGAGGAGGAGGACAGCCCTGCCCTGGGAACAACACTGCTTGGCCCGCACTATGCCCACAGCCCAGCTCCCTCCAGAGAGGCCAGGCAGAGCCTTTTCCATCCTGAATGGGGACTTCTCTCAGAGCCCCTGGCCAGGCCCCTGTTCAGAGAATGCAGCCCCCGGCCTTCTGGGCCTGGAAGAAAAGCTACTTGTTGCCTAGCAAGGGCACTAGGTGGGCATCTTCATCATGTTTTATGGCCCCTTTCTTTCCTGCAGCCATCTCCTGCCTCCACCCACTTCTCCCCACCAGGCCTGGGAACATACCACCATCCGCTGCACACAAAAGCCCATTCTGGCCTCTGTGGGGCCAGGCAGCCCCGCGTCACCCAGAGACTGGCGCCTTCCTGCCCAGCTCAGTCCCCTCCTCTGCCCAGCCTGGACCCCATGCTGGTCCAACTCAGCCCCAAGTAAGCCCCCAGCCACAGGCCTGCCTGCTGCCCCATGTCAGCTGCCCTGTCTCCTCTCCCCTGAGGCCAGCGATCTAAATTGCCCCCTTTCTCTCCAGGGGCCACCAGCACCAGATCCGGGTCCACTTCCTTTGCTGCTCTTGCCTGTGGCCCTGGGTGTGCCCTCACTCCAGTCCTTCATGCCTCCAAAGCCCAGCTCAGGCCCCTCCCATGACACCCCTAGAGCTGCTCCACACTCTCATCCCTCTCCTCGAGCCACAACCCACATGTGTGCCAGGGTGCACAGGCCACAGACACACACACACCACTTCCTGGAGCATCACACACGCAGTGGTGGTAACTTACAATTCAGTAGTAGAGGCAGACGGGGTTACAGATGTCGCTCCCTGCTGTGCGTGTTGACGCTGGGCCTCGCTTCAACAGCAGGAGGCAGGAAGCACCCCAAAACCTTGGGGCTTAATGCAATCATTTATTATTAACACTCTCAGTTCTGCAGGTTGACCAGGCTCAGCTGAGAGGCTCTCTGTGAATGGAAGAGGGTCACCTTGGGAGGGGCCCAGGCTCAGTGAGCGGAGCTGCTCGGGAAGGGAAATCCTACTTCTTCTTACTGGTATCATTTATCGTTAAAGCAATAATAAAAAGATTGTCTGTCACTCCTTCTCTCATCAACACCCACTCCCCCTGCCAGGCACTGGGAGGAGAGTCTCAGCTCCGTGGAACGTGTTTACCTCACATAAAGTTCGTGCTGACGCCTCGTTTCACGCAGTCAGGCTCACAGCAACCTTAGGAGGCAGGTACAATGATCGCCCAGGTTTTACAGATGAGGAAAGGCAGGCACAGAAGAGTCAAGTAACTTGCCTCAAGTTGCCCAGCACCCATGCTCCCAGCTGCTCTCTGCAGGTCCTCAGGCCACCTCTGACATAGCATCCAGTGTGGCCAGCTCATTCCCACACCTGTGGGAACCAACCCCTGAGGAATCCCACACAAGTTCTGTCTCAGACTTCTGAAGCCACTGGCTCCTTGTCACACACAGACCTTGGCTCAAAGGCAAGCTCCCAGAAACACCTTCCAACCATCCTCCTCCTGCACCCGTTCTCACTCCATCCACCTCAGTTCTAATCCTCCCTCCCTGCTAAGTCAGCTGTGTCCTTGCACTGAGAAAAGTGATGCCCAGCGGCACACACTGCCCCTGCTCCAGGACTTCAGGAGCGTGGGGCTGGGGCGGCGGAGGGTGGTCTTAGACCAGGACAGGAGAATTCATCCCAGCATGTGAAGGGTGAAGTGCAGCGGCCGGCGGGGGGGGTGGGGTGCGGGGAGACAGGACAGGAAAACGCAGGGGAGGGAACGTGCTGTTGGGAGGAGTGGCTGTGAGTGAGGATCCTGACCCCACATCTGAGGCTCCCACATGCCCAGGTTCCAGCAGACCCTGTCTCCCCACCCCTGCCTTTCCCAGGGCTATGCCCAGTGAGCAGCACCCTGAGGAGGCATGTCACTCCCTTCGCATCTGAGCTCAGCCCCCAGAAACCTGTCCTTGGCCCTGTCCAGCCCTCTGGGCCCTCTTCCACGGTCCAGACCCCCAGTGATTTCCCTGGGGGTGCAGAAGGCTGTGAGCAGGACCTGAAGCTCACAGGAGGTCTTGGGGTTCTCGGAGACATGTCTGCTCTGCCCCGAGCTTGACAGTTCTAACAGCAAAGACAGAAAGAGACGGTTCCCATTGTTCCCAAATAAAGACTGTCTTTCTTCCCTTTTTCTTCCTTTTCATTTCTTTTTCTTTTCTCTCCCTTTGTAATAAACTGTCTGCAGCATGGGCTAGAGACTCTGTGGGTTCTTTTCCTTGTCCTGCACAGAGCATGCTTCATGAGTCATGACCCCAGGGTCAGGACTGGCGTTTCCAGGCTTTGGGGGGAGAGCCGGGAGAGGGCTGCTTGTTAATGCACTGAACTGGTCGTGTTATTGCCGAATCTACTTCTCTGGGCTCAAATGCCCCAACTGTTCCCGCGGTGGAGCCAGCCCTGTCCTGGCGGCTCATCTGGGGAGTTCAGTGAACATCTCTGCCAAAGGGGGCCAGAGCCATGCTCTGAACCCAGGGTCATTTCCCCAGAGCTCGAGCGGCAGCCCTGTGGGGGTGTGCCCGGTCCTGCTGCAGGGCTCAGGCCCAGCTTTTCCTGGGGCACCAGTGACGCGTCTGTGTGGGATGTGAGAGTTGACGGCCCTTCCTGAAATGCTCTCCTCCCTGAAGGCCCCCCCAGCGGCAATCCCACCCCTGGAGAGATGTGCTGGGGACCAGGCCCACCCCTTCTCTTTGAAGTGCTGCTTCCTCCCCGGAAGGGACATACATGAAGTCCCTCAGCAGAAAGGAGCTGGAGGCACCAGTGACACTGCAGACAGAGGGGCACCTGCCACAGGAGGAGGCGAGGCCCCAGGTGGGCTTCCAGGCTGCCTTCCCGCCAGGGGTGCCTGGGAGGCTCGGTTCAGACCCGAACAGGAGGGATGGAGCCGTCGGTTGCTAGACTCCAGGAAACGCCGACTGTGCGGGCCTGGCTTGGGAAGGGTGTGCACGTCCTGCTGTGTGTGCACGCTGCGTGTGTCTGCGTCTCACTTTGTGTCTGTGTGGGAGTGAGTCCCTCCTCCAGGAACCCGGCCCAGGCTCTCCCCAAGCCTGCCCCTGCTCCCCAGGCCGTGAGCGGATGGCTGCCACAGGGCCTGCTCGCTGGCCCGTTGGGGGCGCCACGGGGCGGGCGCTGGGACCCCCGTTGGGCTGAGGGGCTTGCAGGGCTAGTGGGCTGTGAAAGGCTGATGTGAGAAGCCTCCAGTGTTTCTCTGACATGGCCCTTACTCCTCTTGAGCCCCTTTGCCCAGGGGGCCCCTGCTCGGCCTAAACAGGGCTTCTGGAGAACTCTGAGTGCTGAGGCCTCCTCAGGAGGCAGAATTAGCGCCTCATTAAAGACAAGATTGCTATTTCTAGGAGCCAACAATGCCCTCCCAGTGCTTCCTGACTGGCAGCATTCACAGCCCTGTAGCCTCTGGACAAGGCTTTTGACACCCACTCGCTCCCCCAGGCAGCAGGCACAGGGACCTGCTCAGGGGGACACAGGGCTCAGCCTGTCCAAGACTCAGTCCTACTTTGTCCCGCAGGGAGCCCCGTCCTTCAAGAGGCAGCCGGGCTCCAGTGGACCACGGCAGAGGGGACCTTCCTAGGGGTTGGGCAAGGTCTCCTCTAAGAGGTGGGGCTTAGTGGAGCCTGGACACTGAGAAGGGGCTGCCTCGACACAGGGGAGCCAGGGTGTGGGGCAGGGACATCCCACAGACAGAGAACAGCATGGCCAGAGGTGAGGCATGGCGACAGGAGCGAGCACTGTGAGAAGGGGAGAGGACAGGGCCACGTGTGCACATTGCCAGGGTCAGCCAAGATGAGACCCCAAGGGCCTGAGGCTGAGGCTGCGTCGTCCCCTCTCTCTCTTCCCTGTGCTGAGGCCTGGACTCAGGAGAGTGCCCACAGGACACCTTCAGCTCAGGCCTCCCACGCCGCAGCCGGAGGATCCCTGCGTGGCCCTCCTCTGTCTCCCCGGACTGTGCGCTCCCAGAAGGCAGGCACCCTGCTCTCCTGCCCTCTGAATTCCAGGGCTGGACCCAAAGTAGCACCCAAACTTCACGTGTTCGAAACGGAACTCTTGCCCCCATGGCTGCCCGAACAGCACCTTCCCCAGAGCCCCTTTCATCCGGGCCTCAAAGGTCTGCTTCCTTCTACACCCAATGCAGTGGCTTCCCACTGCCCTTAGGATATCCACACCCCTCCCTCTGGCCTCCAGGGCCCTTTTGCTCTGTCCCCACACCTGGGCTCCCACCTCAGCTCTGCCCACTTTCCTCTCTGCTCTCCGAGGTGCAGCTGCTTGGTTTCTCCCTGTCTCCCCACCAAGCCCACTGCGGCCTCAGCGCCTTTATCCCCTCTTCACGGACCCTCTTTCCCCGGACTTCATGTGACTGGCTCTTCTCAGCCTCCAGGGCTCAGAGAGGACTTCCCAGGCCACCCAAATCATTTTTCCATCCCTCATCTCTGCACTTTTTACCTCAATGGCACTTAATCCAATCTGATTTTCTGTTTGTTGATTTGTTTCCAGGAGTCCCCTCAGGGCAGGCAAACCAGATCATGCATGCATGCAGGCATTAGGTGCTCAGTAAATATTACTTGAACAAATCCATTTTATTGGGCTGATCTGAAATGACTATAAACTGTAGATGGGACGTGAGAGGAGATTCAACCTTCCCCTCAAGGGGCTTGCAGCCTGCTTAGGGCACTCAGTGGCCACACACAGGTGCCACATGGGAGCCTGGGCAGGGCCTGCGGCTCCCATCCTCTCTTCCTAAAGGAGGGCACTCATGTCTATGCCTTTGGCTGCGTGCTAGCCAGCTCATGCCCCTCACAGCCACCTCAGAAGAGGTGGGTCATTCCCCCTCAAGTGCTGGTAAAAATACCTAGTCCCCTCATTGACCTCAGGGTGAAGGGGTTGCATAATCATGACACTGAATGTCGAGCTATGACAACGATAGCCCTGAGAGCTGGTCCTAGCATCATCCCACCGCACAGATGAGAACACTGAGGCACAAGGGCTGGGCAACTTGCTCGAGCACACACAGGTTGCAGAGCCAGGCTCTTGGGCTCTGGGGCTTTCCACCTTCACCCCAGCCTGGAGCTTCCATGGTCCTTTCACAGAGCAGCCCAGTCTTGCCCACATGTGAATGTGATGGGGGCAGGATGGCACAGTGAGGTGGATCCTGGCTCCAGTGAGTGAGGGCAGGCTACCAGTGCGGGAAGCACAGGACACCCCTGAGCCCAGGCTGTCTGCCGAGCCCACGCCCTTCCTGCCACTCTGGGCCTCCTGGCATCTGGTGCAATGTTTTCCCTCTGACCACTTGATTCCTACCCCCAGACTCCCATGTGTTGAACCTGTGTAATTGCAGTATGTGACAGGATCAGAGAATTTAAATATCGTGAGCTTGGCAATTAGAAACTGTATTGTAAAAGAGCCCATGAGGGTAAAAAAAAAAAAAAAAGGAAACCATGTTATGCAAATTCTTCTGCAAATCTAACAGGTTTGTCTTTTTTTTAATATAGCATTTTCAGAGCAGTTTTAGGTTCACAACACACTTGAGAGGAAGGCACAGAGATTCCCATGCGCTGCCTCTCCCATGCACGTGGGTCCTCCGCTGTCATCAACATCCCTCACGAGGGAGGCACATTTACTGGAAGTGATGGACCTACATTGATGCCTTATTGTCATGCGAAGTCCACGTTGTACACTAATTGGGGTTCACTCTTGGTGTTGTACAGTCTGTGGGTTTGGACTATGGTGACACATACCCACCATTACAGTATCATACAGAGGATTTCACTGCCCTAGAAATCCTCTGTGCTTTGCCTAGCCGTACCTTCCTTGCTGCTAACCCCTGGCAACCACTGACCTTTTTTCTTTTATCTTTTAATAACAAAAGAGAGAGCATACCTTTAACTCCACAATGCAGTCAAGTTCTCCTAAAATCATGTTCTCCAGAAGAAAAACTCAGACATAAGACTAGATTTGACTTATTTCCTCCTGAGCATTCGGTGTTGTCATTTCCCCCAGGACTGCTGAGAGAGTGAATGGCACAAACCATGGCAAGGACCTGGTCCAGGGCTGGGACACGGTAGGTGCTTGGCAAATGGAACTGTCCTGATGGTTATTCTCTGACTTGGGATCTGTCCCAGGCCTCACTTCCCGGACCAGGGATTCTCCAAATGTGGTCCCAGGACCAGCAGCAGCAGTGTCACTTGGGAACTTGTTAAAATGCAGACTCAGGCCCCACCCTGGACCTACTCTCCAGAAGCTCTGGGTGGGCCAGGCAGCCTGTGCTCTAACATGCCCACCAGGTGGCTCTGACACCTGCTCAAGTCTGAGAACCCGTGATCCATGGCCTCTTCCACCAAACAGCAAAAGAAGTCCATGTAGATGTGTAATCTGTGGCCAGGGGTGTGTATTTTCACTGGACCTCCCGGCCCTTTGCCACTTTAAGGCCTCAGAGAAGAGAGAATTAACATTTGCTGAGCACCTGTGAAGTCTAATTTCTCCTTCAATCTCCACAGCAGCTGCATCAGGCAGGCCTTCCTCTCTCACGTTAAGGACTCGGGTTTAGAGGGGAGGACAATTTGTGCACAGCACAGCCGGGCGTCCCAATGCCAAATCCATGCCTTCCTCCCACCACCACAGGCCTCGGGGACATGCTTCTAGCAAGGTGCATGGACCCTGGGTGATGGAGAGTGGAGCTGGGGACACAGGAGTTTCAGATGATCTCATGGCTGCCTCCTCTGCTCCCAGACCCCACAGACTCTAGGCATTTACCTGCTAGGCTTTCTGTCCTGGCTGGGTTGCTCCAAGGGCCTGCGGAGAGGCAGACATAGGTTGAGTGTGGGGGGAAAATACTCCACCAGGCAACACTGGACATGTGCTGCTGACCAGGAACAGCATTCAGGGGGGCCATAAATTGGACGAGGGGGTGCAGGCATGGGCAGGGGTGTGTGTAAGTCCAGTCTGGGCAGATGCTAAGCCCCCATGAGACTCCTGATCCCAGAAATGGTGGGCTTGGAGCAGGACTGCAGTGTGACACCCACAGGCCCTTGGCACTTTTTCTTCATGGGCCCCTTCTGGCATAAAGAAATAGACCTATTTAGGGGCCTGCCCAGTGGCATAATGGTTAAGTTCACATGCTCCGCTTTGGTGGTCCCAGTTCACAGGTTTGGATTGCGGAGCAAGGACCTAGCACAGCTGTCAAGCCATGCTGTGGCAGCATGCCACATAAAATAGAGGAAGACTGGTACAGATGTTAGCTCAGGGAGAATCTCCCTCAAGCGAAAAGATGAAGATTGGCAACAGATGTTAACTCAGGGCCAATCCTCCTCACACACACACACACACATATGTATATTATATATATATTGTATATATATATATATATATATACACACACATATTTAAAATTACTTTTTAGAATTGCGTTCATATAAAGATGAATATAATCCAGGTTGGATGATGATGATGATGATTCTCAGGTTTTTCTTCTGATTTCAACAGAAATTAAAATTAAAACATTTTTGTTGGTCTATAAAAATATTGTGCCCTAGAGGCCAGTGGGAGTGTGTCTCCTGGGCAGGCCGCATCTCCTTAAACCCCACAAAGAAAACAGCCAAGACTTCCCTTTGCCCCTTAGCAGAAAACAGGTCTCTTGCACCTGAGAGAATTCTCCACTTAGATCCTGTCTGCAGGAGCGTGCCTGGAAAGGCAGGGAGGAAGGAGAGCGAGCTCTACACCAGGGAATTAGGTCCTAGGGATTCTTGTCCACACCTGCTTCTCACCAGATGTGTGAGCGCAGACGCGCTGCTGAGCCTCTTGGACTGTTTCCTCAACTGGCAAATGAGCATACTGAGCAAATGCTCTAAAAGTTCTGGAAGTTTGAAAAGCAAAGCTCCCAGACAGAAAGAGAGGCTACCCTTCCCCTGAAGCGGCCAGAGACAGAGTCAGGACGAGGGTATGGGGAGATCAAGGGGATCCACCTGTAGGGTGGATGTGCGCCTGTGTGCAAGGCGCGAGTTCACTTGTTCTTTCTCAGAAAACACTCCGGGTTCCCAGTCCGCCCGGGAGCTCCGCTGGGCCCCGGGAAAGCCGCAGGAAGGAGGGGGCTCGTGGGCCGCTGGTTCGTGCCAGGGGACGGCTCCAGTGTCCGTCTGTGCGTCCCCGGGTCCGCGGGTGACCAAAGCCCGGGACAGGCGGGGCGGGCCTGGGCGGTCCCCGGACCCGCACGTGCCCCAGCGGCCGAGCGCGGGGAGGCGGGCCGGGCGGGGCGCGCGGTGGCGTCCGGAGCCGTGCTCGGCGGCGCGCTCTCGGTCCTGCGGGGTTCCCGGCGCCGCGGCCCCCGACACCATGCTCGGCGTTGTGCACTTCCTCCGGAGCCTCTTCAAGGTGAGAGACGGCGTCCTCGGACCCGCGGGTGGGCTCGGCGGCTTCTGGCCGCGCGCGGGGAGCAGGAGAGCCGGCGCCGCGCCGCCGCTGCGCCCCTCCGACCGCCGGGCAGCGGTGGGTGGGGCACTCCGGGCGCTCCCTGGCGCCCCCAACTTTCCGACGTGCCAACCGGGAAACGGAGTGTGGCCGCCCCGACCGCGGGGAAGGAGAGGCGCCGCGTCGGAAGGGAGCTGGACAGCCGCCCGGGCCAGCGTTGGCGAAGGCGAGCGCTCCTGCTGGCCTCCCGGGCACCGGCTCGCCCTGGACGCCCGGCACTCGGCAGCCTCGGGCCCTCCGCGCAGGCCCGCCGGTTCCGGGAAGGACAGCTTGTGTCTGGCCCAGGAGATGCCCAGGAAGTGGGTGATCCTGTTATAACGCGGACGGAGGGTACCTGAGGGTACCGAGGGAGGGTACGCTATGGGGTTGGGGCACCATTTTGGGGAAGGGGTGTCTACGCGGAGGGAGGGAAACAGGAGCCTGGGGGAAGGTTAGGCTTCTGCGTGAGGCGTCCCCCTCCCCAAACCCCAATTCCAGGACTGCTCACAGCGGCCATAGGGACCCACTCGTCTGGGGTGCCTCCACCTACCCTGCCCCCAAAGGGGACCCCAAGTGAGCAGTAGGCTCCGGGACACTGTCAAGAGGGGTGGCCAGCTGCAGATTGCCAAACTCCACCTTCCCCGGTGAGCAATGTGGGCGGGTAGGCGGGAGTGGGAGGCGGCTGGCGATGACTCTGACTGAGGCACCATCTGCATAACAAAGGAGGCCGGGAAGTGCTGCCAGAGGACTGGCCAGGGAGGAGGGGGACAGCTGGGAGGGTACTGGCCCCGGTGAAGAAGCTGCTGTGCTGGCTGTGAGACCACCTTCTCCCAGAGGTGGAGACTGAAGGTGGGGGCAGAGTTCTCCAGCTCTGAGAGCTCTGGGGAAAGGCAAGCAGCCAGGTGACCCAGGACCGGCCCTGCGGAGCCTTCCCTCAGCCTGGTCCTGGGCAGGTCTGGAAGAGCAGCCTGTGAATCAGCTCATATGCCTGGGGTAATTCCAGTGCAGACGTGAGGGGAGAGGGATGGAGCCTTTCAGGAACCTACGCTAGCACTAGCCAGTGCAGGAGACGGCTTTGAAGAACAGGGGAGCCTGGCTGGTGTCAGACCTGTGACTCTGAGCACACAGACCCCCGCCCCCCCACCATTGAATTCTGATTCTGTCACTGACACGTTGTACAATCTTGGCACAATCACCTAAGCACTTTGGTCTTTGCTTTCTCATCTGAAAAACGTGGTTGATAATTTCACACCTTTCAGGGTGGTTGCGAGGATCTCTTTACAAACCATGTGAGTCTTTATACAGTGGTGAGCCTGGAACCTTGGTCCTTCCCATCCACAGCAGTGGTGGCAGCAGGTCACTGGGGTGAGGGGAAGTTGGCGGGGCAGAATCCAAGATGCCTAACTGGCCACAGGATCTCATGGAGCAGGCAGGTATGGCTGGGGAAGAGGTTGCTGGACGTCCCAGGGCAGCTGCCTTGCCCGCCCATTGACAGGGAGCCTTCTTGGAATGGGGGCTTTGGGGAAAATGTTGTCATGGGACACCCTGTCCTCACATTCTTAGCCTGTTCTGAGAGGCCTTTCCACCCCTCCTTGTCCTCAGCCCCCGGTGCCTACCCTCACGTGCCCAGAGGTCCTGAGATGCCTCAGGCCTCTGTCTGTGCACAGTCAGATGTGCCTCTCAGAGGATCTCCCTTTCCACTGTCCTTGAGAGCCACCCTTGGGAAGGGCCCTGAATGCCACGCAGTCCACTTCTGGCTGTGCAGGTGTATCTGACAAAGCCAGCTGTACATGCAGTTCACGAATGTTCTTCCTCAGACCCTAGTCACAAGGAGCACCCTATGACGCCACAGGTGGGGAGGTGAAGGGAGCCACCTGTTCAAGTCACCTCCCGATCCTTCCCGGGCCTGGTCTTGTACTGACCCCTTGCTGAGGGGTGCCTAACTTGGTTGCTTAGTTGATCGACAATGCTCCTTCATCCTGGGAAACTCGGATCACGGGAGCCCACAGTCGGACTCCACCAGGGCCCAGGAGCAAGAACAGTCCCTGAAACCTCGGGCCCCAGCGAGACTACTGTTGGGATTTGCTGCAGACTCTGCGCAGCACCCAACTGTGCTGTGGGCCCTCGGGGCACTGTGGGACCCAGGGGCCACGACGGCCGTGTGACAGAGCCCCTCGCAGTGCAGGTAGGTCAGCGAGCCTGCACTCACATGGGTCCCACACAAAGCCCACTGCCTTTGGGGCCACCCAGCGGAAGAGTCAGAGTAGCACACCAAGGAGGACATATGTTGCTTCAAAGATCGAGGCCCACCCAGCTTTGGGTGTCTTTCTTGGGGGTAGGGGGCCATTGTCCAGGAACATGTCTTTCACTTTCAAGGGGCTATCCCAAAATGTTCCAGGCACCTGGACACCTCTGCCGCCTGCCGAGAGCCTTCGCTGAAGTGGAGGGTCCCAGTGTGTTCAGAGAAGTTATGTCCCGCACTCTGGTACACGTACGTGTACCTTGCTCCGTGCTGCTTTCTGAGTCCTATCAGTATGATGCTTTAGACTAGCGGGAGGTCCTTTGGGGTAGAAAGGTCAGGGTGTCTGCTAACTAAACTGTGGCCAGAATTAGTGAGCTGGTGAAGTCCTGAGGTGGGGTGGTGAAGTTATGCCGCTGTCACTGTTGTGGGGAAAGCAACCTGCTTCTGCTGATTCCTGAATGTTGAGACAGGAAGCACATGCACACACATACACACTTACACATACAGGCAACACACACACACACACACACACACATACACACAGTTTTCACCAAATCAGTGGTCAAGGACCATAACAGATTTGTTCCATTTAAGGAGATCACATGTGGGACAGCACAGGAGAATCCACACAACTGAACCTTAAACAGCCCGCTGGCATTCTTCAGGCCCCCGTCTTCTGCACAAGCCACACTGGGAAGGTGAATAGGGATGCAGCAGGGATCTCCACTCCTAGATTGGTGATTTCTTAGTCACCAGAGATGAAGTATTGCCCATGATTCCCTACTTTGGAGGGGAGAGTGTGTCCCAGAGGCTTCCAGTTAGCCTTTCCTACCACAGAAGTCTCCATGTCATGGGTGAAGGAAGCAGGGTGGAGTTTCTACCAGGAACTGGGCGTGTCTCTGCCAACTGAGCACTCAGGAGCCGGGGAAATCACCACAGAACAGATTCAGGATCCCAATGGGCTACCACACGTGGATGTGTGGCAAGGCTCCATTTATGACCTGACGTGAATCCCACCTCCAACAGGCCCTCACTCCTGGTGTTGGGCTGTAGTGACATCCTGAGCCGCCAGGAATTAATGTTAGCTCAGAGCCAGTGTTCAGCACTTTTTGAAAGGTCTAGGTATTTGTCTGTACAGGAACCTTCAGAAGATTCACAGTATGTGTTTAGGATGCTGTTGCAGGAAACCAGCCTCCCTTTCATTGAAAGAGCTTTGGGTCTAGTGACTCAAGTCTGGGACTTAGGCAAGGGGCAGTGGAGTTTAAGCAATGAATATTTATTGAACACCTACTATCTGCCAGACACTGTTCTAGGCACTCATGGAGGTTTCTGTCTACCAGCCCTAGTTAAATTTTTTTTAAACCTTTTTATCAACATTACACGAGTCCAATAGGACCCCATTGGTGTCGCCCATCCATTTGTGTCCTGGCAGCCCCCATGATCGATAATACCAAAGAGCCCCGGCATCAGAACATTCTGATACCACTTTGGCTTCTGGCACTTAAATGCTGCTTCTCATCCCTTGTCATGCCAGCTCCTGCCATTCCCATCTGTAGAATTCCCACCAAAGGTACCATCTCTCATCAGCATCTCCAGCTAATTGAGAACAGCATTTATGGCAATTTTCCAAGATGTTGACGTGCTCCTTGCCAAAGTATTTCTCAGTGCCTTGGGAGTAGGGCATGTCTTTTTGGCTCTCCAGAGGATACGGTTAGGGGATAGTGAGCAGGTTGCTCTTGATAAATCCATTCTAACACTCTCTTTCTTCAGATATTTGGATTCCTTCAAGGAATTTCTGGCTTTTCAGTTTCATTTCATGAGGGGCCAATATCAAGCTGAGGTTTTAGTCAGCCGGCAGATCACCTGCTGGAGCGCTGCTGGATCCTGGCTGTTGGAGCTAGCACACATTCTCCAGAATCTGTGGGTGCACCCATGTCGACAGAGTCATCCTGATCCAGAATAACGTTCTTCCCCCTGGTGAGATACTCGCAGAGTCCATTCCCACCCATTTCCACAGGTTTTTGCCAGCACATGTTGGCAAAATAATACTTTTGTGAAACATGAGCCTTTTCCTCCTAGTTTGACTTTGTAATTATTCCCATGGCCATGCTGAGATCTGACTCTGCTTTTTATTCTGGTGGGAGAGAAGGGGGCAGGGGCAGACATGAGGAGAACTGGCCTCACTTTACAGGACAAGGCTCTTGGAGTAGCCAGAGCAAGGAGCACCGGCTCAGGGAGCTTATGAATGCTCTCACGGATCCCCATCCCTGAAGTCGGGGGTCCTGCTCTCTAGTAGGACCGATACTCTAACTTTCACTCAGGGAGCAGGGAAGCTGTCCATTCAGTTGGCTTTATAATTCACAAATCCACAGATTGATGGGACCAGGCTGCTTTTGGTTCAGGGATGTCTCCAGCCTGTGGCTGCAGGAGAGAAGAGGCACCTCGTGCATAGCCATAGAGAGTCCCTGGGGATTCAGGGAGCTGAGTTTGTTATTCTCTCACTCTGTAAGCTGGCCAGCGCAGTTGGAAGCAACAAGCTCACCTCATAGTACTTGAATTCATCGTGCCTTTCACTCAGGTTTTGTAGTAAGAGTCACTTTTCGCCAAAAGCCCCAGTAGACATTTGGCCACAGCAGATTTAATTAGGGGTTCACCATGCATGCAATGAGATGCCAGGCTTCCATAACTTAATCCCCAATATATTTTGACTTCCCTTCTCCTCAACCAGGTGGAATAAACAATCCCAAGCCCCCATCCCTCTTTCCAGAAGGGTCCGTTATCGGTAATCACCCTGGTACCAATTTCTTTACTAGTGAAGGTTTTTGGTTGCACAAGACAAAAATGGACTCCAGTTAAGTGAAAAAAAAAAGTATCTGTCTTGGCAGAGTGTGGGGTAGCTCATAGGACCCAGCCTGGGCAGGGATCAAGAGAGAGGAGCACAGCAGGTCCTGCTGGACAGGCCAACTGCTTAGGATGCCCCGGGCTGATTCTGGACTCTCGCCCTGCCATTCCTCACCAGGACCGCTCTCTGGCAACCCCTGTAGACATCTAGGTCTGTCCACAGAGCCATGGTCTTAGCTGGAGCTTAGCCGAGCTGCCCTTTGGAGGGTGGGAAGAGAGGATGTCTGCCCCCTTTCGATTTCCAAGACAGGTGGGGCCCAGTTTCTCAGTTTTCTTGGGATCCTCTCCTCCCCCGAGTCAGGACTGCCATTCAGATACTGGGCAGGAGAGCAGCATATACTCCCCATGACACACGATTAAGAAGCCCCAGCAGGACTCACCTGGCCTCTCAGCTTTGGAGCTCAGGGACTGTGAGCCCCGGGGCCCTGGTAGCATTTGCTCAGGGTCACGTACGTGTTCAAACTCTGCTGGGTAAGGTCACAGCAGACACCTGAGGCCGCAGAGACCCTGCCCTCTGAGAGGTCATAGAGAAGCTGTCCCCTTGAGTCCTAAAGAGAGGAGGACTCATCTCCTCTCTAAATGATAACAAGAGGAGAGGGCAGAGTGAGCAGGACAGAGCAGGCATAAAAATCAGCTGTCTGCCAAGAGGACCTCAGTACCTCCCCAGGGCTGCAGTTGCCCTGACACCCTGGACTCCACCATCCTTGGCTTGTATTGCTGCTCAGAGGCCCTGTGCTTCCTCCCTGCCCTGGGGCCTTCTCTCCCACACTGCCCATCCCAAGCCTCAGCTGTGGCCAGAGGCCAGCGGCCCCAGGCCATCGTCCCAACCTGGGCTTTTTCTCCAGATCCTCACTCTGCTCCCTCTGCCAACTCGGGGAAGAACCATGATCTTGCCAGATGATCTCTATCCAGCTGTTCCACACACATTTCTTAAGCACTTCCATATTCTGGGTCTTGTTCTCTCCCTCCAGGCCGTAGGCTAGTTGCACAGTGTGTCCTGGGAAACCTGTGCCCAGTCCCTGAATGAATTAACCAGCAGCAAGACCTTGACCAGATTGGAGCCCCAGGGCGCCCTTAGCCCAGAAGGCCTGAGCAGGCTGGCCAGGGTTGATGGTTCTAGAGCCATGGACTCCTGCAGCCTTCCCTCCAAACCTGGGCCCACTGAGCCTTGCTCCTCAGGCTCGGGGCACCTCCCCCCACCTCTGGGTGCCTGCCTCCCCTCAGCTGCAGCCCAGGGACAGTGGTCCCTACTGCCTGCTGCAGACTCAGCCCTTTACAGGCCAACCTGAGACTCCAGCCACCACCTAACCCCAGGGAGGTGCTGGGTTTGAGTTTGTTCTTGGTATTGTGTAGGACTTACTGACCCTGAGTGTTGAGTGCTTCTCCTGCTGAGTGAGTGGGGCATGTCCCTGTGCTCTGGCTCCTGGGAAGTGCCCCATCTTTTGGCAGTCTCCTGTCACGAGTTGTAAGACTGTGAGGTTTAAATGATATTGCCCATTCTGGCCTCCTGCCTGGCTCCTGGACCCTCCTGGGGTACCCAGTCCAAGCACTCTGGAGATGGGAGTGGCGCTATCTAGGGCCCTGAGGCCCCTCATCCAGTGAGTCATGTGTCACAGGTCACCGGGTAGGGAGGCTTCCCTGCCCTGGGGTGCCTCCTCACCTCGCCAGCCTCTTGGAGCTTCCCTGCCCCCATTTCTCCTTCAGGATGCACTGTCTGTCTCTCCACCCCCAGGAAGTCTTCCTTAATGCCTCCTTCCCTCCTCTTTGGGCCCCTTCTCTTTGCAGCTCAGCTTCAGTCACAGCAGCACACTGGCGTATGATTCTCTACCCCCTCAGCACACACGTTCATTTAAATGTACCTTCCGTGAGGGCTTACTTACTGCTGTTTCTACTTTCTATTCTTCTTGGAAGACTCCATGACTCCACGTTTTAATTTCCTTTTTCCCCACATTCCGAGCTTTTCCATCTTACTCTCACATATGACGTGTCACAAACAATGACCCCAAAACAAGCCACTTCATATCCCATGTATATCATGTGAAAATCCCGCACCAGGGTGAAAACACACTTCTTTGGTCCTAAATAACTGAGTGTAGTAATTCAAAACTCAGCCATACCTAGTACCGGGGAGTAGATTCATGGGTGTTCATTTTATTATTACTTCATAACTTATATATAAATATATTTTTGCTTTGGTGTATCATGTATTACATAATTTATGAATTAACCATATAGTGAATCAATCAGCACAGACAGTAAATAGGATAAAAGAAACAATTAGAGAGATCCTTTCCTCATTCCTGTGCACAAGATCTCTGAGGTGGTGCCGGCGTGGGGCTGGGGAGGAGAGAATAGTGACTGACTCCTCGTCACCTCTCAGGAGGCAGACGCCAGCACACTGGCTGTCACCTGATCTGCCTGCTGCCTGTCTGGAAGCCTGAGAGCCTCTTGAATGTAGGAAGACGTCTGACCCATCAGACTCATCTTGACACCAGGACTGGGCATCTGGTTAAATACATGACAAAAACATAACTATGAAGCACAAGTGACAGGTGAATGGATTGCTTTCTCGACGGCCTAGGCCAGTGCAGCCGGGGCCCTGGGCGCCTGGGTCCCTGAGGCCACAGCTCTCCTCAGCCGCAGCTGTGCCTCTGAATCATTGGCCACACCTGGACTGACTGGGTCAGCATTTAGGGCTGGGGTCCCAGCACTGGTTTCTAGGCTCCCAGGTGACTCCAGTGTACAGGCCAGCTGAGAATCACTGCCCTGCAGACCCGTCCAGTGCTGTTCTCAGGGTTTCTCTGGACTGAAGCTGAGGTCAGACCACACGTTGCCCTCCAGCCCTCACCCCTCTGTTATAACCGAGGTGGGGGGCACGTGCTTCCCTGACCAGTAGACACAGCCCTGTTGACTGACATGAATGAACCCCAGCAGGACACCACTCTAGAGCCCCTCCCACCCAGGCCATCCTGAAGGCCTTGGCGTCACCCATGTTTGTACATGGCTCCGTCCCCCGTTGACAACTTCATGCCCATGAGGTAAAGATTCCCTGAGCTTAAGAAGGGATCTTGGAGCAAGGCTTGGGTCTGGAGACTGCTGTGCTGTGGCGTCAGCCCCTCCTGCTGGGTCCCTCTGCACTGGTGATGGTGGTGATGGGCCTGTGAGAGGCCCAGGTGGAGAGAGCCCCCGGTCCCATGTTGCTCAGTGCTCTCGGACACTTTCCTGTGATCCGTCCACTCTCGGGTGTTTTGGAGTTAAATAGGGTAATAAAGACTGGGAAGAGCATGGAATCGCCCAGCACAGAGCAAGTCCTCCACAACTAGGAGTTGTCTCCTTGGACCTCACCTCTCCATCTCTATGTCTCTCTTCTCCAAACAAACATTTTTTTCTTGTAACCAATGAAGTTGAATGAAAACCCATCTCCTGATACTGGACCCAATGAGGGTGCTGCTTATGCAGACACTGTGGGCTACAGTCCCTGATAGAGGGACAGAGTGCATTTCAACTCAAGAGCATTAACTCTTAGATGCTCACCTCAGCACAGCTGACGCAGCCAGTGGGAGAAGCCAGAGTCCCGGGCGCGGTTCTCCTCTCTGTGAACACTGAGCCCCCTTGTGTGGAAAGTGGGAAACAAGCAACTATCCGTGCCACGGACTACTAATAGCAGGGAGGAGTGACCTGTGATTCACACAGCACCCTGGTGAATCTCCAGAGAATTCGGCTGAGTGAAAGAAGCCAGAATTCTGTATGTTTGCATTTACCTAAAATTCTAGAGACTACTAATGAATCTATGGTGACAGAAAGCTCATCAGTGGCCCTGGGGACAGGGTGAGGGGAAGGGGGGCAGGAGAGTGGGATGACAGCGGCCTGAGGTTCTGGAGACGTTCATCGTCCTGACCGTGGTGGTGGTTT
Organism: Equus przewalskii; assembly: GCF_037783145.1. Classification (NCBI taxonomy): domain Eukaryota; kingdom Metazoa; phylum Chordata; class Mammalia; order Perissodactyla; family Equidae; genus Equus; species Equus przewalskii. Next base: position 579,984 of record NC_091847.1, read on the forward strand.
CACGGCGTGTACACGTGTCAGAAGCAGGCAAGGTGCTCTTTCTGTGTGTGCAGCTCACCGTGTGTCAGCTACACCTTGACAGACCCAGGGCTGTCTTCCTGGTGGAACTGGCCTGACTTCTTGGCCAGAGACTCTCAAAACACTCCTCCCACTCTGAAAACAAGGGCATAGAGGCTGCAATCGTTACCGGGCAGCCGACGGCCCACAAGAGGGAGGTCCCATCAAAAATGGAGATGAGGTGGGGCGGCCCAGTGACTAATGGTTTTAAGTTCATGTGCTACACTTAAGCAGCCCGGGGTTCACTGGTTTGATCCTAGGCACACACCTACACACCACCCGCCAAGCCATGCTTTGGCAGCATCCCACATAGAAGAACTAGAAGGACTTACAGCTAAGATATACCACTATGTACGGGGGCTTTGGGGAGAAAAAAAAAGAAAAAAGGAAGATTGGCAACACATGTTAGCTCAGGGCCAATCTTCCTCACCACAAAAAAAAAATTCTTTAAAGAATAAAATAGAGACGAGGCAATTCTGGCTTCCTCAGGTGAGTGCTCAGCATGAGGCTGCCTTAAGACAAGCATGTCTGTGCGTCATGGATGGTGTGTCATTTCTGGCTGGTTCTGTAGGAGGCGTGGGGCCTGGGACCTGTGCCAGCCTGGGGTGCTTGATCATCCGAAGCTTTACACCTGAGAGTCAACTCATCTCAGGTGCTGGGCTCCTGGGAGCGTGCAGATGGCTCCTTGCTGCTCCAGGAGATGGTGTTAGAAAGGACTTTCTATAGGATTTGGTCCTGGTGAGGTGGGTTTGGGAAGATTTAAGGAAGCAGGGCAAATCTACGATAGGTGACTTAATGAATGTTACCCAGGAGGAGGATGACTGGTCTGAAGCTAAAGCTAAGATTGGAAGAGCAGCAGCCGTCACTCAGAGCGGCCAACACAGGCTGTTCCGTCTCCGTGGCCTGGACGGTGTGTGTGTTCTGTCTCTGCCCAGCTGTGAATACAGAGGGGGCTTGTTCTTGTCGTGCTCCAGAACGGTCCCAGAGTGGCCTTGCCTGATGGTGATGTTCTGTGACGTTGTTCATGTTCCGCAGGAGGACATCAGGGCCCAGCTGTGACACCAGGCCAGCTTCTGCATGTCATGGCTGCTCTTGTCTTTCTTGCTCATTTGGAAATCAGTAGGGTACATATCTGACCTCCCGAGAACTTTATCCACAAATGCGTCCCGAAGCCCCCTGGGCCCCAGTGACTCAGCTCTCAGGGGGCCCAAGCAGGTATTTTCGGAAATGCCCCGGGATGATTCTGCTGTGTACCGTGGCTAAGAGTTCTGCACACACGCCTGACTTGCTGAGTCAAGCAGAGTTGGTGTCGTCTGTCCCTCCCGAACCTCAGCCACCCAGGCCGCAGCCAGCCCCACCCTCCAGAAGCAGGTTCTCTCCTCCCTACCCAAGAATCTGGTCTTGCCCGGCACTGCAGGCTGTCCACATGCTGTCAGTGCCTGAGCCACCTCTGACCCGGGTAGCTCAGGACCCTGCCTGTCCCACCACATCTGCTTCTCACCTAGAGTGTGAAAGCCTCAACCCGGAGAGGCCATGGTGAGCGGGCCTGTGAGACCTCACCGCTGACTGGTGGGAGCTGTAAGACACAGGAGGTTTCCGTCACCACGGTGGACTTGGGAGTGCCACAAGATCCTAACTGCGAATTTGGTGTGCCTTAACCATCCAAATCCTCAGTCTCCATGTCTGTAAGATGAGGGCGACAACAGTGCCCCTCCGTGAGGTGGCCGTGAAGGTTAGTGTGCTCACCTTTGTGAAATACCTGGCCTGGAGACCTCGAATTCAACGGTGCAGCCCCCTCCGTGGACCAGCCCCTGAGGCAGGAGCACACTTGGTATTCTGTCCCCTCCTGGGTCTACCCTAGTCCCCTCTCCCTCTGTGTGTTCCGGAGTTTATAAAATGTCAGCTCAGGATTCACTAGGGAAAACACTGCCTTAGAGAAGGTGGGGCCTTCAGCTGAAGGACAGTGAGTAAGACCTGGAGGACAGATGGATGGACAGCCAGCCAGGAACGTAGCTGTGAAAGAAGGACAGCTAATGTGGCTCCACTCCTGTGTCTCAGCCTGGTGCCTCGCCCCCTGCTCAACTGCCCCAGGCCCGGCCTCTCCCGATTGTCACATGGACTGTGTGGCCCTGGCCCTCCCCACAGGTCCTCCCCAGCCTCAGTCTCAGGAACAGGGCAGGAGCTGAGCGGCTGGACGGGGGGCTCTGTAGGCAGACCTGTGTGGAGGGCCACCTCTGGGCGCAGCTGACTGGCCAGGTGGAGATCACAGGTGTGGGAGAGGCCACATGGGGAGCAGGAACTCCTCAACACAAAGAGGAAGGAAGCCCGGACCCGGGACTTTGGGGGCAAGTGGGGAGGAACACGGAAGGCCCAGTCTCTGAGGTGGCAGTGGGCTGTATTTGTGGGGTGGTGGTATTTGCATGAGACAGGAGTTTCTCTGGACAAGTGTGCTCCCTTGATGCCCACCGGGTCTCAGGGCTCCCTCTGAAGCTGCCCTGGGAGGCCAGCGACTCCCTCAGGCCAGGATGGCGTCGAAAGCGTCCCAGGCTGTGGCCCAGTGTGCCGGCTGGGACCTGGAGCACAGTTCAATCATTCCCATGCAAGAAGTCGCCCAGACCCGCTTGATCCCAGGCCCAGTACTGGGGAGACTAAGCTGTGAGCAAGATGCAGCGCAGCCGGCTGGGTGCTCGCAGGCGTCCTGAGTTCGCCTGAGTCTAAGGCCGCAGCCTGTCGAGAGTGCAGTAGAGGCTGTGAACCCTCATGCTAAGACCTCGTGCTTTCGTGTGTGGGCACCTTCTGACACCACTGTCAGAGGCCTGTGGACCGTGGGTCAAGACCTGTGCTCCGGATCTCCAGCTCCCGAGGACCAGGCTCCGTGAAAGGTTGTCTCTCTCCCTCCCGCCAGTGCCCTGCAGGGAGCTCTGAGTGAATGGAGGCTCTGTGAGCATTTCAGTGAGAGGCCTGGTGACACAGTGCTTTGCTCCTGGTCAGTGAGACCTGGGCACTAGGGTCGGGTAGGTTGTCCATGTCAGTGGGACAAGGAGGCAGAAACTACCCATAGGGGATGGGCCAGGGTGGGGCTGCAGTGAGGGACTTGGGGGCTGGGGCGCCTCGGGAAGCGGGCACCAGGAGGGCAGTGAGCCGTGCACTGGCTGACAGTCTTGGTGCCTGGGCAACCTGGCCAGGGATGATGCCTGAGGGGCAGTGGGTAGAATGGGGGCCGTGCCTTGGAGAGGCTGAGCCCCTGATCCAGCCAACACCAGGAGTGAAGCTGGTGCCAAGGCAGAGAGGAGAGAGGGGAGAGGCAGGCTCAGCAAGGAGGTCTCGCCTGCCTGTATGTGCCCGGGGCCCAAGGGTGCCACCCCTCCACATGGCAAGAGAGGAGAGGACAGCTTGTGGGGTCTCATCTGCTGCTCCCCACTTCCACCTCTGTGTCCACAGCCCCCGTCCAGAAGCACCTCCCTGCCCCTTGCTTCAGACCCAGCGGCCTGGGCTCTGGCTCTCCTGGCCCCACTTGGTGTGGCCTTCAGCAGTGCAGAATCTCAGAGGGTGTTTGTTTCTCTCTAAAGGGGGCACAGTGCCTCCCAGGAGCTCCCTGAAGAGTGACAGGAGAGTGGTGGGGTCTGGGGAAGCTCTGGCCCCTTACAGGGCCTGGGGGAGAGAACACCTGTTGCGTGTTCCATGTCATGTCAGAGAGGCACAGAGAGGGGCAGAGCAGGGAGACTGTGGGATGCACAGATGTTTTCTGCACCCTATATGGAGAGTCACCCCCTTGCTGTCCTTAGAGGCAGCCCTGAGGGGGCCCCAAGGCCCTAGCTGTTGGGTGGGGGTACAGCAGCCACCCTGCTCCTAGAGTACAACCCAAAATGTGGGCCAGGCCACCTTTCTGCCATGGAACCTGCAGGAGGCTCTCTTCAAATCACTCAGGAGAGGCACTGTAACGTCCCGCCTTCCCTCGGGGCGAAGATACACTTTTTAAAAACAGCTTAATACTTTTAAAATAAAGATGCATTTATAATTAATGTGTACATTTAAAAGTGATTTCTTCTTACCCCTCAAAAGCTATCATCAACTTAGCAGCATCTTTGTGTTGAGGAAATAGGATGGTTGTAAACTTCACATGTGGTGGGGAAACATAGCATGTGACATCCCCGGGAGGTCCCAGTCCCAGAGCCCAGCTCAGAGGCTTGTGACTCTGGATCAGGCCAGTCTGGCCCACTGGAGGTTCTCGAAGGAGCCCACACTTCCAGAGCATCCTCACCGTGACACGCAAGGATAGCTGGACAAGGGAGGAAGGAATAGATTCCCTCAACTTCCCACAGCAGCTCCCACCTCGGCCCCCACGGCCACCTGCATCACATCTCCCGGAAGTGTGTGTGAGCACCTTGCTTTTGTGTCTGATGGGCAGAACAGGAGCCGCCTTGGCTGACTCTCTGTTGTGGCCCTCTGTGTGCAGGAGGAGCCACCTCTTGGGACACTGAGGGAGCAGGCACTTCTGGTGAGCCTTGTGGTCTGAGTCTGCCCGGAGAGCTGCTGACACGGCCAGTGACTGGGCCACCACATTTCAAGGATTGCTTTTCTCTGGGAGCCATCTCCACACTCCTTCAAGGAGCCAGGTCCTGGGACCCCCTCCAACTTGTCCATGGCCCACACCCAGCACCCAAGTGTCTCTTGCTCAGATCTCCAACTCCACATGCCCCCAAATTGGCCCAGGGCGTCTCTCTCAGGACACAGGCCCCCTCTGGTCCAGTCGCATGTATTCTAACGTGACGGGTCGCACAGCAAAGCGCAGGGCTGGTGGGCAGACTGCAGGAAGGGCAGTGCCTCCAGCAGTGGGGCAGCGGCAGCGGGCAGGCAGGTGTCCCTCAGGGCAGACACCTTGTTTGTGGTTGAAGGAACTACAACTCTCAGGGCTGGTGAGCAAAGCAGGGGTGGTGGAGACAAGGAAGTGGTGGAACAGGAGCCAACGTCAAAAGCCCACTTCTCTGCCATAGTGGGCGGCCTCCAGCAATCTAGGCCTTCCAGTGGGACCCTTCCAATGACATTCTGGAGCCATCCAGGGCCTCTGTCATGCACATGCTTCTGTGGGGCCTGGTTATGTCAGAGGGAGAAGACAGTCCCTGTGCAGGACCCGATGCGTTCCAGGCCCCACCATGCAGCCTGCAGAGTCGCCTTGGACCTCTGGGTGCAGGCCCTGCCTGGGCTGGGACCTGGAGCTGCCAGGCCTGCATTCCCACTATGAGAAGTTCACTCAGTTCCTCTGAGTAGGTCTGTTAAGCTGCAAAACTGGAGTGAGTAACCACCCTGCTGAGGCCCTGGGCAGTGCTGCGGAAAGGGCAGATGGGATGTGAGGTTCCCCAGCTTTTGTGACGTGCAAGACACCGTGCAATCAAATGCCAGGAATCCTGGCTGCTGTTGAGGTGCAGACATGTGTGTACTTGGAGAAGGATGGGTCCTGACTGTAGCTAGGATGGGACAGTTTCTCCATGCCCAGAGGTCAGCACGTGCCTTTCCCCTCCCTGGTGGTCTTGTGAGGAGAAGGGGGTAGAGATGTGACCTGGAAAATGCGGGAAACTCAGGATAGAGAAGGCAGAATCAAGACGTGTCTGCAGGTGGTGACAGGCATCCTCTGCCAGCAGCAGGTGGGTAGGGCCAAGCTGGTACGTGGCTCGTTACTTCGCTTGTTGGGAGGAGAGCCTGTGTAGGCTCCTCGGCCAAGCATGGCTCGCGTTAGTAGGTCATGCAGTGTGGTTTCTTGAGCAGCCATGTCTTTGCAGAGAAAGGAAGGTCACACTCTTCCCAGTGAGATAGGCACCTAGAAAATGTGGGCAAGAACGTGCTCCCAGCCACAACCCGGGAGAGGTTCCTTCGGTTTGGGGAACCTCCTTGCCTATGCTGCTGCCAGGACAGGAGCTGACACTGGGGCTTGGAGGGGTAGCCGCACCCTGGCCCTGGCCCCAGAGAATGGAGTGGGGCAGTCTGTGGGACTCTAGCATACCCGCAAAGCACAGGTCAGAGCCCAGCACTTTGTGGGTCACACGAAGAAGCAGTGCCATCACCGGCAGGAGCCCAGGCGCCTGGAACCCTCCTGATGCTGCCGTCCTCGGCTCATCTGGGAGCCAGAGCCAGTCACTAACCGCTCAGGGCCTCGTGGACACAGCCAGCAGGAAACGGGGATATTAAGACTTGTTTTCCGGGGATTCTGTGAGGCTCAGGTGAGACATAGGCGTTAATGTTTACACAGCCAGGGACTGGAGTCAGAAAGACAGCATCCAAATCCAGGTGCCACCACTTAGTAGCTTGTGCAGGTAGCGTGAGCTTCAGTAGGGTATCTGCAGAAGAAAGACAGTACCCCCTGCCTCATTTCAGGGTTCAATAATGTATCAGAGACATCACTAATTCAACATCACTAATTATTAGGGAAATGCAAATCAAAACTACATTTGATACCACCTTGTACCTGTCAGAACGGCTATAATTACCAAGATAAAAAATAACAAATGTTGGAGTGGATGTGGAGAAAAGCAAACCCTCATAAAATGCTGGTGGGAATGCAAACTGGTGCAGCCACTATGGAAAACAGTATGGAGATTTCTCAAAATTTTGATTTCGTACCCTGCAACTTTCCTGTAGTTACTGCTTATTTCTAATAGTTTGCTGGTGGATTCTTTAGGGTTTTATACGTATAGAATCATGTCATCCACAAATAGTGGGAGTTTTACTTCTTCCTTTCCAATTTGTATCCCTTTTATTTCTTTTCTTGCCTAATTGCTCTGGCCAAACCTTCAGTACTTTGTTGAATAGGAGCGGTGAGAGTGGGCACCCTTGTCTTGTTCCTGTTCTCAGAGGGATGGCTTTCAGTTTGTCACTGTAATGTATGATGTTGACTGTGGGTTTGTCATATATGGCCTTTACAATGTTGAGGTACTTTCCTTCTATACCCATTTTATTGAGAGTTTTTCTTATCATAAATGGATGTTGGATCCTGTCAGATGCTTTCTCTGCATCTATTGAGATGATCAGGTGATTTTTATTCTTCATTTTGTCAGTGTGGTGCATCACATTGATTGATTTGTGCATGTTGAACCATCCCTGCATCCCTGGAATAAATCCCACTTGGTCATGGTGTATGATCCTTTTAATGTATTGCTGTATTTAAATGTTCCATGTGCACTTGAGAAGAATGTGTATTCTGCTGTTTTGGGATGGATAGTTCTATATATATCTATTAAGTCTGTCTGGTCTAGTGTTTCATTTAAGGCCACCGTTTCCTTGCTGATTTTCTGTCTGGATGATCTATCCATTGATGTAAGTGGGGTATTGAGGTCCCCTACTATTATTGTGTTGCTGTCAATTTATCCCTTTAGATCTGTTAGTAGTTGCCTTATATACTTTGGTGCTCCTGTGTTAGGTGCATATATTGTCATAAGTATTATGTCCTCTTTGTGGAAGTCCTTTTTATCATTATATACTGCCCCTCTTTGTCTCTCATTGTCTTTTTTATCTTGAAGTCTACCTGTCTGATATAAGCATGGCAACACCTACTTTATTTTGTTTGCCATTTACGTGGAGTATCATCTTCCATCCCTTCACTCTGAGCCTGCGTTTGTCTTTAGAGCTGAGATGTGTTTCCTGGGGGCAGCATATTGCTGGTTCTTGTTTTTTAATCTATCCAGCTACTCTGTGTCTTTTGATTAGAGAATTCAATCCATTTACATTTAGAGTGATTATTGATATATGATGGTTTCACACTGCCATTTCATCTCTTGTTTTCCAGTTGTTCTGTATTTCCATTGTTTCTCTTCCCTTATATTTCTATCATTTCAGTTTGGTGGTTCTCTGTGATGGCTTTCTTAGTTTTGTAGCTCTACTCTGATTTTTTGTTTAGTGGTTACCATGACGTCTGTATAAAAGATCTCATAGATGAGATGGTCCATTTCTGAAGGCCTATTGTCTCCATTAGCCTAAGCAAGTTCCAGCCCTCTTTACTTCCTCTTCTGCATTATCGTTGTCACAAATTATTCTTTTTTCCTTTTTTTTTTTTTTGCAGGAGAAAGATTCACCCTGAGATAACATTAACATCTGTTGCCAATCTTCCTCCTTTTTTTTCCCCTAAAGACCCAGTGTATGGTTGTGTATATAGTTGTAACTCCTTCTAGTTCTTCTGTGCAGTCCTCTGCCACAGCATGGCAACTGACAAATCGATGATGTGGTTCCATGACCAAGAAACGAACCTGGGCTGCTGAAGTGGTGAGAGCACCGACGGTTAAGCACTAGGCTGTCATGACTGGCTCACAAATTATTTTTTGTGTGTGTTGTGAGTTTGTGACTAAATTGAAGTGTTTATAGTTATTTTTGATGCTTTCCTTCCCTTTATCTTTTATGTTATAATTGTTTGCTAACCTGTTCTGAATTAGAGCTGCAATATTCTGGTTTTGTCTGTCTAGTTATCTCCTTGCTCAAAGCTTTGTAAACCTTTGCCTTTTTGTTTCAGATAGTAGGTCTTCTTTCATCATTTTTTGTCAGGCAGGTCTAGTGTCAATGAACTCCCTCAGCTTTTGTTTATATGGGAAAGTTTTAATTTCTCCATCATATCTGAAGAATAATTTCACTGGATAGAGTATCCTTGGCTGAAAGTTTTTGTCGTTCACTATTTTGAATATATCATTCCACTCTCTCCTGGCCTCTAAGGTTTCTGCTGAGAAATCCACTGAAAGCCTCATAGGGGTTCCCTTGTAGGTTATTTTCTTCTCTCTTGCTGCCCTTAATATTTTTTCTTTGTCATTGACTTTTGCCAGTTTTACTGTTATAGGCCCTGGAGAAGGTCTTTTTGCGTTGATGTAATTAGGAGTTCTATTGACTTAATGTACTTGTAAGTCCAGTTCTTTCCCCATGTTTGGGAAGTTCTCAGCTATTGGTTTTTTGAACAAGCTCTCTGCTCCTTCTCCCTCTTGAATATCTATAATCCTTATGTTGCTTTTCCCAATTTCATTGGCTATTTCTTGAAGAGTTTCTTCCTTTTTAAAAAAATCTTAGTTCTTTCTCCTCCTCCACCTGAAGCAGTTCTGTATTTCTTCCTCTAATTCACTAATTCTGTCCTCTTTAACAATAATTCTATTTTTTATAGCTTCTAGATTATTTTTTATCTCATTAATTGTGTTCTTCAAATCCAGAATTTCTGGTTTTTTTTTTTTTAGAGTTTCAATTTCTTTGGTGAACTATTCCTTCTGCTCATTCATTTTATCCCTGAGTTCATTGAACCATCTTTCTGAGTTTTCTTGTAACTCATTGAGTTTCTTTATAACAACTATTTTGAATTCTCTGTCATTTAGATTGTAAACTTCTATGACAGGATTGGTTTCTGGAGACTTGTCATTTTCCTTCTGCTCTGAAGTGTTACTGTAGTTCTTCTTGGTGTTTGATTACTTGATCCTTTGCTGTCACATTTGTGGTAGTATCAGGTTGCAGACTCCACCTGCCACCGCTTGGTGGGGGGCAGGAGCTGTGTTTTCTGATCCTGCCCCATCTGCTGATAGTTGTACCAGTATGGCTGCTGTGCAGTTGGGCAGCCTGGCTGCAGCCACTCAGCAGGTTGCACTCACGTGGGTGGGGCATCTGTCCTCAGTCAGCAGGTTGTGCACCACAAGTAGGGCCTCTGTGCATGGCAGGTGGGTCACTGTCATGCAGCCGAGGCCACTGTGTTTGGCAGGGAACCAGCTGAGCTGCTGCACTTGGTGAGTGGGGCATCTATGCAGGGGCTGAGCCACTGCCACTCGGTGGGGATCATTCCCACAGGCACAGCAACTGCACATGGTGGGCACCCCCTCAGGCTGGGCTACCACTCCAAAAGCATTCATGTGTGGGCCAGACTGCCGCCAGTTCCACTTAGAATTGTGCCAGGCCAGCTGCTGTGTGAGGATCCTTGACCTGGCTTGCTGCCAGCAGGGAGGGGGTGATGTGCGCTCACCTTGTTCCACTGCTTCCCAGGGATCTAGTCCACCCACCTTCAGATGTATGGCTGCATGGGTCTCTGAGGTTTCCTATTGTGCTGTGTAGGGAATTCTCTGTTGGTTAATGAATGTCCATTTAATTGTAACTTAGAGGGGAGAGACAAAGGGAACAATTCACTCTGCCATGATACTGACGTCACTCCCCTTGTTAAGTATTTTTGTATCTATATTCAGGAGAGATATTGGCCTGTAGTTTTCATTTCTTCTAATGTCTTTTTCTGGTTTTGGTATTAGGGTAATACTGGCCTCATGGGATGAATTAGGAAGTATTCCCTCTAAGTCTGCCTTCTGGAAGAGATTGTGGAGAATTGGTACCATTTGCTCCTTAAAGCTTTGGTAGAATTTATCAGTGAAACCAGCTGGGCCTGTTGCTTTCTGTTTGGAAAGGTTATTAATTATTGATTTATTCTTTGCTATATGTAATCCTAATCCAGATTATTTATTTCCTCTTTGTGTGAATTTTGGTACAAATCCTTTATCCTTGTGTCATCCAAGGAATTGGTCCATTTCACCTAAGATATTAAATTTGTGGGCAAGGAGTTGTTCATAATACTCCCTTATTATCCTTTTAACGTCCATAGGGTTAGTGATGATGGCCACTTTCATAACTTGTGTTGTATTTTTATTTTTATTCAGATCAGAGTATTTTCTAACTTTAATGGTGACTTCCCATGGGGAATAAAAGAATGTAGAGAAGAAAAATAAATAAACAGGAGATTTGCCCCACTCCTTCTGAGTATTGCAAGTCCCCTTCCTTTTCCTTGAGCCAGTTCCCAAAGTCTTATCGTAGAGTTTTCTGTTTGTGTCTTGGTACCCATTTCCAGGTTGGGCAAAGGATACCAGTGATAAAATGAGAAACTCACTTCAGTGGTGTTTCAAATTCTGGCTTTCTTGCCTATCCATTTGCAACTATTTACTTTAAAGAGTCCTCAGATAGCCACTCCATGCATTCTGTCTGGGCTATATAGCTGCATTTAGTGGAAGAGGCAGGTGGAGTATGCTTACTTCATCTCACTTGGAACCGTGACCTCCCTGATGTCCTTTGCTTAGTTGAGGAATTTCTTACAAGGCCACAGTAAAGATAAGCCAGAGTAATGTGGAAACACAGCAGAAAGTCACCTAGCCCGGACTTGGGGGATTAGCATTGGTGGCAGGTAAGGGGAGGCAGGAAGGTTTCTGGGGGAACTAACTCCTTGCTCTCTCTTGGCTAGGTGTAGCAGGGGGAACAGGATTCCAGATAGGGGGGCCAGCTGTGGCACAAAGGTATGAAAGAGCACAGTGTCTTTCAGGAACAAAAGCACACGATTTTATACAATTGGAGCACTATGTGCAGCAGAATGGCGAAGGGGAAGGTGGGAGAAGCAGAGGTCAGGTCAGACAGGAGGGCTTTCTGTCATTCTAGAGTGTTTAGATTCTGAGGGAAATTTTATGGAGAGTGTATTAGTGGCTGCTGTAACAAATTACCACAAACTTAGTGGCTTAATTTATTCACTTACAACTCTGGAGGACAGAAGCCCAAAATCTCTGTTACTAGGCTAAAGTCAAGGGGCCCTCCAGGCTGGTTCCTTCTGGAGGCTCTGAGAGGAGAATCCTCTTCTTTGCCTTTTTCAGCTTCTAGGGGCTGCTTGTATCCTTGGCTATGGCTTGCTCCATCTTCAAAGGCATCACTTCAGTCTCTCCGTCCAGCATCACATGATCTTCTCCTCTGACTCTGATGCTCCCTTCATCCCTCTGATAAGGACCCTGGTGATGGCATCGGGCCCACCTGGATAACCTGGGATAATCTCCCCATCTCAATATCCTGAACATAATCACATCTGCAGAGTCCCTCTGCTATAAAAGGTAACATTCACAGGTCCTGAAAATTAGGACACAAACATCTTGGAGGTTATTATTCAGCCTACCCAGAGGGTATTTCACAGATTTTTGATTGGAGGGGATGATGTGATAAACTGTCTAATTTATAGTTTAGAAAGATCTGTCTGTCAACAGAGTAAGGAGAGTGAGGCTGGAGACCTGCAGAGTAGTTTGGAAGCTGCAGAAATGATCTCTGCCAGTAATAAGAAGGTACAACTGGACCCACGGGAATGAGAGAGGAGAGGATTTACCTGGAGCCCTCGGGAAGTATAATCCACAGGGCTTGCAGCTGGCTGGGATGTGAGATGAGTGAGAGGGGAAGCCTAGGAGGGCTCAAGGTTTCTGCCCTCATCAGTTGGCTTGATGGTGGTATCACTGACCAGTAGGGAGTCCAGGAAGCGCAGAGAGAGACACTGGTTTTGTTTGGAACCTGACTTAGAGGTATCTATGAGGTAAGCAGTGAGTCCTGGTGGGAGTTAGGTCCCTGAGTCTGGAGAGGAAGGCTGGTGGTAGCTATTTGGTGGTGCTGAGCACACGGGCAGCACTTGAAGCCACAGTAGACCGGGATGACTCAGGGACTGTGTCTGGAATTAGAAAGAGCATAAAAGCTGCCTGGGGGAACAATGACCTTTACAGTTGGGGAGAAATAAGGGTTTGGAAGGAAGCCAGAGAAGCAGGGGGAGCACAGGAGAGTGTCCTGTGACTGAGCAGCCACAGCAGGGCAGGGAGCTGACACATTTGCATTCAGACAGAGCCCTTCCTCTCCTGGGGAATGGCCACTTCTTATCAGGTCAAACGCTGGAGGAAAAGCGTTGAGAATGGTTTTGTGCTTTTGCTTGTTAACCTTGGGGACCAGAGGCTCCGGCTGGGAACTGAGTTGTTTCTTGGATGTTAGCTGCATGTACACATACAAGGGGTTGTGTGAGGCCCCCTCGCTGGGACCAATTGTGGCAAATGGGACCAAAGCTCTCAGGCTGGTCCTGGCAGCAGCTGAAAAGCTCTATTATCTGCCTTTCTGGGCACATCTACTGAAGAGGCTGAAGGTTTTGGTGCAAGGCAGAAGTCCCCCCGCCCCTGAGGACAATATTCACTCTCTGCTGTAGTTCCCATTACACTTCTGCTGGAGAGACAGGAGGCCTGCCATACTGTTTCTTCCATAAGTGTTGCTGCTTTCCCCTCTTGTGGCTTCCTCCCCAGTCCTAAAAGAAGGAGGAGATAAGAGGACAAGGCAGGTGAATGTTGGCTAAAGGTGCAAGGACAAGGCCTAATGGGAGAGTCGAGACTTGACTTGGTCCCTGGGAGCAGGGTAGGACTTAGGGCAGAATCAGATAGTCAGGAGGGGATGTGTTACAGATGAAAGGATGGGCCTATCGAGATGGAAAAGCATAAATGCGCATGAGGTATATAGGGGCAGAGCTTGGAGACTGGCTCAGCCCAAGGGAGCACGGCCCAGGGCCATGATTGCCAGGACACTGCTCCTGAGAGGAGAGAGGGAGGGGCTCTCTGGCCCTCCTCCTTCCTCTAGAACAGAGCATCACTTCATGTTTAAATGGTCTTATTTTCCTGCATCCTTTCCCACGTAACCCTCTCAGAATTGTGTACATTATGGTGAGCAAAGGTCGGAGAAGTGAACAACTCCTACAGTCATGACAGTCAGGGCCCAAGCCAGGATGGAGGCTGAGGGCAGGGCACTAACGTTCTGGGTGCTGCTTATGTGCCAAGTGTCTGAATACATGTCTTCATTGCTCCTCGGCTCTCCTAGCAGGGAGGCGAACAGCTGGTTCCTCTCTCTGCAGGAAGCAGGCTTAGCCTTCTGGAAATGACTTCCAGCCTATATGTTACCAACACACAGATCTCAAGCTCCAGGGAGAAGCTGGAGAGGGTCTGCGTGGAGAGACACCAGCCCTATATCAGGCACGTCCCACAATGCTTTCAAAGACTTCCTTGATCTAGAATATGCCCCAAAGATAACCATAGTTTTTGTAGTAAAACTCGGAGTGTGGAATTGATAGAAGATGGAATTTTGAAATTGGGATTGTCTTAGAAAACCTGGCACTATTGTCTTCTGCACCCGCAGGGCCTTCAGTCCTAACCAAGGGCCCCCTGTGTTCCCCTCCAGGCCTCTTGTCAGCTGACATTACTCCAGGGCTTGGCTCCTAGCTCCCAGCTTTCTTTCAAGTCTCCTCCTTTGAGATGAATCATACCAATTGTGTGTCCCTCCGCATGACCACTGGGTACAGTGCAAATCTTAGTGTGGGCAACTTCTTTTGTCTGACGTCTGCAAGGCTCTTAATGGGGTTTCTAATAGAGTCACTCAGAAAGGAGACTGTCTTCCTGCCAGCTCCTCATGAGAGGGAAGAATTTCGCTGTTGTTTTGGGATTGTGGGTCGCAAGGGGATACAAAGGAGTGAAGGAGAAAGAATGGGCCAAGACTCGATGTCTGTGTGTAAAACGGGCACCAGCACCTCCCAGGATGTTGTGCAGCTTGGTGGGCCAGGGTCTGGCCTCCGTGGCGGCCGCCTGTGAGGAGCCGGCCCGCCTCTGCTAGGCTGCCCAGGGGCACCTCCCCGCCCCACAGCTCGCCCCACACATGCTGCCCGCACCACATCCACACGCTCACCCCTTGGCACACCTGCACACGCTCACTTGTAGAGCACACTTTTAAAGGCTCCAAAGGCTGCAAAGCCCCTACTCAGACTACGGAGGCAGGGCTAACTGTGGGCACTAACTCTCTTGTATTGCCTTCCTTAATCTGCAGAGGAATGGGCACACACAGGCTTTGAGCCAAACTGCCTCAGTTTAAATTCCGACTCATCACTTCCTAGCTGCTGTGACCATGACCAAATTACTTGATTTCTCTGTGCCCCCTTTTTATTTATTACCTGTGAAATGGGGATATAGTGCCTACCTCATATGACTGTCATAAGATTCATGTATCATAACGTTTCAATAAATATTATTGTTGTCATTACTACCATTTTTTGAAAGAAGAAAATGAGACTCAGAGATTGACACTGGTCATTTTTTACTTAGCTACTAGTGGCAGAACTAACTGGGATGTATATCTAATTCGAGTTATAGTCCTCTTTTTAGTATATCAGCTGTTTATCATGATCAAAGAAATGAATCTCCAGTGGTAGGACATCAGAAACTGTACAGAGTAGAGCAGAGCAGTAGGGGTCAGAGTGCTCCATGGCGGTGGAATCTGGCGCAGGTTGCACAGCTGTGCATTTCCAGAAGGCAGCCCCCAAGTTCTCTGGATAACCTAATTTGATCAAGGCTGCTTTGCAGTGAAATGCCGGCTATTTTGGATTCCTTGGTGCCCCCTGGTGGTAACAGATTACATCTGGAGCTTTCCTTGAGAGAGAAAGGCGGAAGGAGGCTATTTTGAAATTGGTCTCCAGATTAATGAAGGATATTGAACTTTTTGTTTGTCTCTGTTTTAGCCTTCTCAGCACCTCTGGCTCAGCAGCATAAATCAGTTCTGGGTTTTCTCCTTTTACGAATTAATGAAGAGTTTATTAACTGCTTGACCTCAGCAAGCTACCAGCCTCTTGGGAGTCTCCACATCTGGAAAACCAGCGGCTCAGCCTCACTCAGACACTCCAGGGTCTATTCCATTCTGTTCTTTCTTGTTGTCAACAGACAAACCACAAGGTGACAACAAGAGTTTGTCCTCTTGTTTTCTCCCCGAGAGGTGGGAGAGGACGCCAGGGGAATCATGGTGGGTGCAGGTTGGCTCAGAGCGGTGTGCTGGACTGGAAGCTAGTCTTCGATCCCCAAGGCATGTTTTTGACATGGCCAGGCCCTATACTCAGGCCAGACGTCCCTCAGTGCACTTTGCCTCTGCCTGTGTGTGCCTCTTCTTTCTTTGTGGCCAGTGGAGACAAAATCTGCTCAAATTTCCTTAAGGGGTACTCTGAGGACTCACATTAGCTACTGGGTAGAAATGTGATCTTTTTAATAATTAAGTTAAACTTTTTTGAAGTAATTATAGACTCACATGCAGTTATAAGAAATAATACAGAGAGCGGCCATGTACATTTCAACCAGTTTCCCCCAATGATAGCATCTTGCAAAACTATAGCACAATAACACAACCAGGATATTGACGTTGATGTCGTCAAGATACATAATATTTCCACCACCACAAGGATCGCTCATGTTGCTCTTTTCTAGCCACACCCGTGTGCTCCCCATCTTTAACCACTAACAACCACTAGCCTGTTCTCCATTTCTATAATTTTGCCATTTCAAGAATGTTATATAAATGGATTCATACAGTATGTAACACTTTGGGTTTGGACTTTATCATTCATCATAATTCTCTGGAGATTCATCCAAGTGGTGTATACCATTATTGTGTTCCTTTTTACAGCTAGTATTCCACAGTCTGGATGCACCATAGTTTGTCTACTGTCCACTTGTTGAAGGAGATCTGGGCCATTTCCAGTTTTGAGCTATTATGAATATTGAGTGATTTTGAATTTGAGCTATTCTGAATAAAGTTGCTATGGACATTCATGTACATGTTTTTGTGTAAACATAAGTTTTCATTTCTCTGGGATAGATGCTCAGAAGTGCAATTGGTAGGTTGTATGGATGGGCCCATTTCGTCTAAGTTGTCAAATTTATGTGTAGAGAGTTGTCTGTAGTATTCTCTTACTATCCTTTTGATGCTTGCAGGGTCTGTAGTAATGTCCCCTGTTTCATTCCTGATATTGGTAATTTATGTCTTCTCTCTTTTTTCTTTGTCAGTCCTGCTACAGTTTTGTCAATTTTATTGATCTTTTAAAAGTATCAGCTCTTTATTTCATTGACTTTTCTCTGTTGTTTTTGTTTTCCACTTTATCAATTTCTGCTGTTATCTTTGTTATTTTCTTCCTTCCGCTTGTTTTAGATTTTTCTCCTCTTTAGGTTTTTGAAATAGAGCTTGGATTATAGATTGAAACTTTCATTTGTACAAATGTATGCATTTAGTGCTATAAATTTCCCTCTCACATGGCTTTAGCTGTGTCTCACAATCTTTGATATGTTGCATTTTCATTTTCTTTAGGTTAATTTTTTTTCTTTACATTTCCCTTGAGACTTCCTCTTTGATTGTGGATTATTTAGACATGTGTTGTTTAGTTTCCAAGTGTTTGTAGATTTTCCTGTTATTTCTATTACTAATTTCTAATTTGACTCTGTTATAGCCCAGCAACATACTCTGTATGATTTCAGTTCTTTTAAATGCATTAAGGTTTGTTTTATGGCTAGGATGTAACCCATCTTGATATATGTTTTGTGGACTCTTGAAAAGAATGGCTGTTGTTGGGTGGAGTGCTCTATAAATTTCTATTAAATTCTGTTGGTTGATGGTATTGTTGAGCTCTTCCTTGTCTTTGTTGATTTTCCATCTAGTTCTATCAATTGTTAACAGAGGGGTGTTGAACTCTTCAACTATATTGCAGATCTATCTGTTTCTCCTTTTAGTTCTATCAGCTTTTGCTTCGCATATTGTGCACCTTTGTTTATTTGTGCATACACATTTAAGATTGCTATGTCTTTTTTTTAAAGATTGGCCCTGAGCTAACATCTGTTGCCAATCTTTTTTTTTCTTCTTCTCCCCAAAGCCCCCCAGTACAGAGTTGTATATTCGAGTTGTAGGTCCTTCTAGTTCTGCTACTTGGGATGCTGCCTCAGCGTGGCTTGATGAGCAGTGCTAGGTCCATGCCCAGGATCTGAACTGGTGAAACCCTGGACCACCAAGCATAGCACACCAACTTAACCACTCAGCTACAGGGCCAGCCCCTGCTATGTCTTCTTGAGGGACTGGTTCTTTAATCATTATGTAATATCTCTTTCTATCTCTCGTCATTTTTTCACTAATGTTTGCATGATATATCTTTTTCCACTTGTCCATTTTCAACCTACCTATATAATTACGTTTGGAAAGAATTTCTTGTAGACAGCATGTATCTGGGTCATGTTTTTTAATCCACTCTGCCAATCTCTGTCTGTTCAATGTTATATTTATACCATTTACATTTAATGTAAATATTGAGATGGTAGGGCAAAGTACTCCATTTTATTTTTATTTCATTTTTGTTTTCTCTCCCTCTCTGCCCCCTCTCTCATTTCTCTATTTTCTTTTCTCAGACTTTCTGTGGGTTACTTGTGCATATTTTAGGTTAATTTTTTATGTATACACAATATTTTTTTAGACCAGTTTTAGGTTTACATAAAAACTGAATAGAAAGTACAGAGAGTTCACATATATTCCTCTCCCCATCCCCCACTGACAGTTTCTCCTGTTATTAACATCTTACATTGATGCGGTTAACTAAAGCCCATATTTTACATTCAAGTTCACTCTTTGTGTTGTGCAGTTTTTTGGGGGGTTGAAACTTGCATAATATCATTTATACCCCATTAAGGAATTATACAGAATAGTTTCACTGCCCTAAAAATAAATCTGCTGTGCTCCGACCCCTGACAACCACTGATCTTTTTACTCTCTCTCGAGTTGTGCTTTTTCCAGAATGTCATATAGTTGGAATTAAACAGTAGGTAGCCTTTTAAGACTGAGTTCTTTCACTTAGTAATATGCATTTAAGTTTCCTTCATATCTTTTTGTAGCTCGATAAGTTGATTTCCTTTTATCACTTAATAATATTCCATTGTATGGATGTACCACAGTTGGTTTATCCATTCACCAATTGAAGAACATCTTGGCTTTCAAGTTTTGGCAATTATGAATAAAGTTGCTTACAGACATTCATCTGCAGGTTTTTTGTGAATAAGTTTTAAAATCATTTGAATAAATACCATCGAATGTAATTACTGGAGTATGTTTAGTTTTGTAAGAAACTGCCAAAGTGGCTGCACTATTTTTCATTTCCAAACAGGAATAAATGAGAATTCCTGGTGCTCCACATCCTTATCAGCATTTGATGTTGTCAGTGTTTTGGATTTTAGCCGTTCTAATAGGTGTGTAGTGATATCTCATTGTTGTCTTAATTTGCAATTTCTTAATGACATATGATGTTGAGCATCTTTTCATAACCTATCCACCATCTGTATATCTTCCTGGTAAGATGTCGTCAGATCTCTTGTCCACTTTTTGAGTTATTTGTTTTCTTACTGTTGAGTTTTAGGAGTTCTTTTTATATTTTGGATACAGGTCCTTTATCAAAAATGAGTTTTGCAAATATTTTCTACCAGTCTGTAGCTTGTCTTCTTATTCTCTTAATAGTGCCTTTCACAGAGTGGAAGTTTTTAATTTTAATAAAATCCAACTTATCAGTTTTTTCTTTCAGGGATTGTGCTTTTGGTGTTATATCTAAAAAACACAATGCCAAATCCAAGGTCACTAGATTTTCTTCTGTGTTATCTTGTAGAAGTTTTAAATTTTGCATTTTACACTTGGGTCTATGATCCATTTTTAGTTATTTTTTTATGAAAGGTATAAAGTCTATGCCTAGATTCATTTTTTGTAGGTGGATGTCCAGTTGTTCCAACACCATTTGTTGACAAGTCCATTCTTTCTTTACTTTATCGGCTTTTGTCCCTTTGTCAAAGATCAGTTGACTATATTTGTGTGGATTTATTTTCAGACTCTCTATTCTGTTCCACTGATCTGTCTGTTCTTTCACTAATTCCACAATGCCTTGATTACTGTAGATTTGGAGTAAATAACGCTGTAGATAAAAGCCATAACTATATAGTCTTGAAAATTAGCTGTAGTCTGAAAATTAGCTATATAGTTTGATAGTTGGGTAATGTCTAGGCCTCTGAATTTATTCCTCTTTTTTAATATTGTGTTGGCTCTTCTGGGTCTTTTACCTTTCTGTATGAACTTTAGATTCAGTGTATATGCCTTTCCATATAAACTTTAGAATCATACATAGCTTAGAATCAGTCCACAAGGCAACCTAGGGGAATTCTTATTGGAATTGCATTTAATCTATATATCAAGTTAGGGAGAACTTAATCTTAACAATATTGACTCTTTTTGAAAAATGAACATGGAATATGTCTCCATTTATTTGGTTCTTCTTTGATTTCATTTATCAGAGTTTTGTAGTTTCCCTCATACAGATCTTCTACATACTTTGTTATATTTATACCTAAATATCTCATTTAGGTAATTAATTAGGTGCTAATGTAAATGGGGTTTATGTTTTCAATACAAATTCCAATTGCTCATTGTGGTGTATAGGAAAGCAATTGACTTTTGTATATAAACCTTCTATCCTGAAATCTTTCTATAATCATTTATGAGTTCTGAGAGTTATTATTAGTAGTATTAGTATTATTGATTCTTTGGGTTTTTATACATAAACAATCATGTCATCTGTGGACAAAGACAGTTTTATTTCTTCCTTCTCAATCTGTGTACCTTTTATTTCCTTTTCTTGTCTTATTGCATTAGCTAGGATTTCCAGAACAATGTTGAACAGGAGTGGTAAGAGGTGTATACCAATATTGTGTTCCTTTTTACAGCTAGTATTCCACAGTCCTCTTTAATATTTTGAAAAGTTTGAAAAACATTGGTGTTAATTCTTCTTTAAATTTTGGAAGAATTCATCAGTAAAGCCATTTAGTCCTGGAGTTTTCTTTGTTGGGAGGCTTTTGACTAACAATTCAATCTCTTTTCTAGTTATAGATCTATTCAGACTTTCTGTTTCTTCATGACTCAGTTTTGGTGGGTTGTGTGGTTCTAGGAATTTGTCCATTTTATTTAGGTTAGCCAATATGTTTGCATACAAATGTTCACAGTATTTTTTATTTCTGTAATGTCAGTAGTATTGCCCTTGTTTTTACTTCTGATTTTAGTGATATGAGTGTTCTTCCCTCTGCCAGTTTTGGGTTCAATTTTCTCTTCTTTTTCTTATGACATAAACTAAGGTTAATGATCTGAGATTTTTCTTCTTTTTAAAGTATGTATTTATAGCTTTAAATTCCCTATTTGGCACAGCTTTCACTGTATCCCATACATTTTGGTATTTTGTGTTTTCATTTTCATTTGTCTCAATGTATTTTCTAATGTCCCTTTTGATTTCTTCTTTGACCCAGTGGTTGTTTAAGAATGTGTTGTTTAGAGGAATCGAGTCAAGGTGGTGGCATGGACAGATTCTGAACGCTCCTGCTCCCATGGACACAACAAATTTACAACTATTCTTGGAACAATTACCCCTGAGGGAGAACTGAAAGCTGGATAAAAAGAACCCCTGCAACAAGGGACAGTGCTGACTGAGGTGGAAGAGGCAGGAAATCCTTTCTGGAGAGAAAAAGCCACATTTGAGCTCTGGTGCTTCACAGCCAGCCAGGAGCAATCCCAACGTATGCAGCCTTCCTTGGAGGAGTGGGGGACTTCAAGGGGGAGCATGACCACAATATGCAGCTTTTGGACTCAACACAACCGAGATGGGTGTCATAATACCTGGCTTTGCTGGCTACTAACAACAATGAGGTCTAACCCTCAGAAAAGCTATAGGACATACGGCGAAAAAGCCTGCTCTTCAAGGGCCCATGCACAAATTCGCCCATTTCAGAAAGCAACCCAAAATCACCAGAAAGAAAGATGCACAGTCCTTTGGTGAAAAGAGACTCACCTGATAGGCTCTGGCTGCTTCTTGAGGTGAGACGTCTCTGGGGTCTGAGACATTGGCAGCAGCCATTATTGTGACCTAGTTCAGGTGTGCTGACACAGATGCTGGCAGATGCCATTGGAGTTCTTCCCCTGGCCTGTTAGCCCAGGGTCTGCCTCACCCACCAGAGCACTGATTTAATCCAGCTTAGCCAGGGCAGGAAGCCCACCCTAGGGAGTGGCCTCACCCAACAGCAAGCCCTTGGGCAACTTTTTGGCCTGCATAGACTGGGTTCCTGCATTCTCTGCAAGAAGGCAAGTGGGTCTGCCTCTGCAGGGCAGTGCTTGCATGAGGAGCAGGTAGAGTGTGTGGGGTCTTGGTGAAATGTGGGGGGGGGGGGGCCTCTGCAGTGAGACAACTGGGTCCACTTCAGTGGGTCAGGGTGCATGGGGCAGGACTATGTTGATGGGGTTTGTGGCCCTGTGGGTGGTGGGGCTTGTCAGCCACAGCAGACTTGTGCTTCTCAAACAGCCTCCTAGGGAATCAGCTCCACCTTCCAAAGCCTGAAAAAAATGGGTGCTTCCATGCCTGGGGCCAACCGCATCAGCTGCAATCCTGAGAAAGCTGACAACAGCCTTGCAGGCCAGAAGCCTACAGCAATTGTAAGTCCCTGAGCCTAGCAACCAGCCATGCTTAACACTTAACAGAATAACTGCAACAGGAATGTGCTATTAGATCTTGCAGCCAACTGTGCTGAGGCTCCACATGCCTGATAAGTGTCTGAAGGGTCCACAGCAGCCACATGAAGCTGAACATTACAACAAGCTGGCCAGGAGGATAGCCTAGACTCCCTGGGCACCTGAAGCAAAAGAAACTCTGCCACAACAGAAGGACACACATAACCCACCCCAGGGGACACTCCTGGAATGTTTGGAACAGGTAATGAGAGGGAAGCACACTGCTGGGCCACATAGGGCATCTCTTATGTAAGACCACCTCTCCAAGATTGAGAGATGTAGCTGACCTACCTAATACATAGATATAAGCATGGAGAAAGATGCAAAATGAGGAGACAAAGGAATACATTGCAAGTAAGGGAACAAGACAAAACCTCAGAAAAAGAACTAAATGAAACAGAAATAAACAATCTACCCAACAAAGAATTCAAAAAAAAAGTCATGAGGGTGCTCACTGATCTTGGAAGAAGAATGAACTCAGTGAGAACTTCATCAAAGAACTGGAAAACATAAAAAAGAATGAATCAGAAATGAAGACTACAATGCTGGAGATGAGAAATTCACTAGAGGGACTCAATAGCAGAGTAGATGATGCAGAAGAATGGACCAGCAAGCTGGACAAGAGACTAGAGGAAATCACCCAAGCTGAACAGATAAGAGAAAAAAGAATTGAAAAGAACAAGGACAGTCTAAGGGACCACTAGGACAACATCAGGTTCACTAACATCCATTTTGTAGGTGTCCCAGAAGGAAAAGAGAGAGAGACAAAGGGGCAGAGGATCTATTTCAAGAAATAATAGCTGAAAACTTTCCTAACCTAAGGAAGGAAACAGACATTCAGGCACAGGAAGCACAGAGAGCACCAAACAAGAAAACCCCAAGGAGGCCAACACCAAGACACGTTATAATTAAAATGTCAAGAATTAAAGATAAAGAGAGAATCCTAAAAACCACAAGGGAAAAGCAACAAGTGACATACAAAGGAAATGCCATAAGGCTATCAGCTGAATTCTCAGCAGAAAGTTTACAGGATAGAAGGGAATGGCATGATACATTTAAAGTGCTGAAAGGAAAAAACCTACAGTCAAGAATACTCTACCTGGTAAGGTTATCATTCAGAATGGAAGGAGAGATAAAGAGTTTCCCAGAAAAGCAAAAACTAAAGGAGTTTATCACCAAGAAACCAACCTTACAAGAAATGCTAAAGGAACTTATTTAAGTGGGAAAGAGAACACAAATATGAATAAGCAAATTATCAAAAAAGGCAAAAATTCACTGGTAAAGTCAAATATAAAATAAAGGTAGCAGATCAACCACCTATGAAGAGAATATGAAGGTCAAAAGACAAAAGTACTAAAATTACCTATTCCATGATAAGACAGTAACAGATACACACACACACACACACACACACACACAAAGAGGTTAGATATGATATCAAAATCATAAAATGTGAGAGGAATAGAGCTTTTAGAAAGAGGTCAAACTTCAGAGACCATCAACTCAATACAGATTTCTATATATGTAGGTTATTATATATGAACCTCATGGTAATCACAAACCTATAATGAACACACAAAAAGTTAAGAGAAAGGAAGCCAAACATAATACTAAAGAAAGCCATCAAACCACAATGGAAGAGAGCAAGATAAGAAGAAAGGAATAGGCAAAAATTACTAAAACACCCAGAAAAAAGTAACAAAATGGAAATAAGTACATACTTATAAATAGCTACTTTAAATGTCAGTGGACTAAATGTTCCAATCAAAAGACACATGGGGGCCAATTGGCTAAAAAAAAAAGACCCATATATATGCTGCATACAAGAGGCACACTTCAGACCTAAAGACACTCTCAAACTAAAGTGAAAGGATAGAAAAAGATACTCCATGCAAATGAAAATGAAAAGAAAGCCGGGGTAACAATACTTATATCAGACAAAATAGACTTTAAAACAGAAACTATAACAAGAGACAAAGAAGGGCACTACATAATGATAAAAGGAATAATCCAACAAGAAGATATAACACTTGTAAATATCTATGCATCCAACATTGGAGTACCTAAATATATAAAGCAATTATTAACAGGCATAAAAGGAGAAATAGTAACACAATAATAGTAGGGTACTTTAACACTCCATGTACACCAATGGATAGATCATCCAAACAGAAGATCAATAAGGAAACATTGGCCTTAAATGACACATTATATGAGATGGACTTAGTAGATATATACAGAATATTCTATCTAAAAGCCACAGAATACAGATTCTTTTCAAATGCACATGGAACATTCTCCAGGATTGATAACATATTAAGCCACAAAACAAGTCTCAATAAATTTAAGAAGATTAAAATAATACCAAGCATCTTTTCTGATCACAACAGTATGAAACTAGAAATCAACTACAAGAAGAAAATTGGAAAGGCCAGAAATATGTGGAGATTAAACAAAATATTACTGAACAATGATTGGGTCAATGAAGAATTGAAAGAAGAAATCAAAAAATACCTGGTGACAAATAAAAGTGAAAATACAGCGTGTCAAAATTTATGGGGTATAGCAAAAACAGTCCTAAGAGGGAAGTTTTTACCAATACAGGCCTACTGCAAAAACAAAAAAAGTCTTAAATAAACCACCCAACAGTGCACCTAAAGAAACTGGAAAAAGAAGAACAAACAAAGCCCAAAATCAGTAGAAGGAAGGAAATAATAAAAATCAGAGTAGAAATAAATGAAATAAGGACTAAAAAAAAATAGAAAAAGTCAATGAAACAAAGAGCTAGTTCTTTGAAAAGATAAAGTTGGCAAACCTTTAGCAGACTCACCAAGAAAAAAGAGAGAAGGATAAAATAAGTAAAATCAGAAATGGAAGAGGAGGAATTACAATGGACATCTCAGAAATACAAAAGATTATAAGAGAATACTACAGACACTATACGCCAACAAATTGGATAATCTGGAAGAAATGGATAAATTCTTAGACTCATGAAACCATCCAAATCTGAATCAAAAAGTAATGGATAATTTGGATAGACCGATCACAAGTAAGGAGATTGAAACAGTAATCAAAACCCCCCAAAAATAAAAGTCTAGGACCAGACAGTTTCCTTGGTGAATTCTACCAAACATTCAAAGAAGACTTAATACCTATCCTTCTCAAACTCTTCCAGAAAATTGAAGAGCAGGGGAGGCTTCCTAACTCATTCTGCAAAGCCAACATTAGCCTGATAACAAAACCAGACAAGGACAACACAATACAAGAAAATTACAGGCCAATATCACTGATGAACATCAATGCAAAAATCCTCAACAAAATACGAGCAAATCAAATACAACAATACATTAAAAAGATCATACATCATGATCAAGTGAGTTTTATTCTAAAGATGCAGGGATGGTTTAACATCTGCAAATCTATCAACGTGATACACCACATTCAAAAAATAAAAAATAAAAATTACATGATCATCTCAATAGATGCAGAGAAAGCATTTGACAAGACATAGCATCCATTTGTGATAAAAAAAAAAAAAACTCTGAATAAAACAGGTATAGAGGGAAAGTACCTCAACATAATAAAGGCCATATATGACAAACCCACAGCTAATATCATTCTCAGTGGAGAAAAACTGAAAGCTAGCCCTCTAAGACCAGGAACCAGACAAGAATGCCCACTTTCACCACTCTTATTTGACATAGTATTGGAAGTCCTGGCCAGAGCAATCAGGCAAGTAAAAGAAATAAAAGGGATCCAAGTTGGAAAGAAAGAAGTGAAACTGTTGCTATTTGCAGTTTACATGATTTTATGAATAGACAGCCCTAAAGAATCCAGCAAAACACTTTTGGAAATATTAAATGAATACAGTAAAGTTGCCAGATACAAAATCAACATACAAAAATAAGTTGTGTTTCTATACACTAACAATGAAGTAGCAGAAAGACAAATTATGAATACAATCCCATTTACAATCCGACAAAAAGAATAAAATACCTAGGAATAAACTTAACCAAAGAGGTGAAAGATCTGTACCCTGATATTATAAAACATTGTTGAAAGAAATTTAAAAAGACACAAAGAAATGGAAAGATATTCTATGCTCTTAGATCAGAATTAACATAGTTAAAATGTCCATACTTCCTAAAGCAATCTACAGATTCAGTGCAGTCCCTATCAAAGTTCAAAATATTTTTCACATAAATAGAATAAAGAATCCTAAAATTTATATGGACCAACAGAAGACCTTGAATAGCCAAAGGAATCCTGAGAAAAAAGAACAAAGCTGGAGGTATCACACTCCATGACTTCAAAATATACTAAAAAGCTATGGTAACCAAAACAGCATTGTCCTGGCACAGAAACAGACACACAGATCAATGGAACATAAAAGAGAGCCCAGAAATACACCCACACATTTATGGACAGCTAATTTTTGACAAGGGAGCCAAGAACATACAATGGAGACAGGAAGGTCTCTTCAATAAATGGTGTTGGGAAAACTGGACAGCCACATGCAAAAGAATGAAAGTAGACCATTATCTTACACCATATGCAAAAATTAAATCAAAATGGATTAAAGACGTGAATGTAACACCTGAAACCATGAAACTTCTAGAAGAAAACATGGGCAGTACGCTCTTGGACATTGGTCTTAGCAGCATATTTTCAAGTACCATGTCTGACTGAGCAAGGAAAACAATAGAAAAAATAAACAAATGGGACTACATCAAACTAAAAACCTTCTGCACAGCAAAGGAAACCATTAACAAGACAAAAAGATGACCTAACAATTGGGAGAAGATATTTGCAAGCATATATCGGATTAAGGATTTATGTCCAAAATATATAAAGAACTTGTACATCTCAACAATAAAAAAACTAACAACCCAATTAAAAAATGGGCAAAAGATCTGAACAGACATTTCTCCAAGAAGATATACAGATGGCCAACAGGCACATGAAAAGAAGTTCAACATCACTATCAGGGAAGTGCAATCAAAACTACAATGAGATATCACATCACTCCCACCAGAATGGCTGTAATTAACAAGACAGGAACCAGTAAGTTCCTGTGGAGAAAAGGGAACCCTCATACACTGCTGGAGGGAGTGCAAACTGGTGCAGCCACTATGGAAAACAGTATGGTGATTCCTCAAAAAATTAAGAGTAGAACTATCATGCAGTCCAGCTATTCCACTGCTGGGTATTGATCCAAAGAACATGAAAACACTGAATGTGTAAAGACACATGCACTCCTATGTTCATTACAGCATTATTCACAATAGCCAAGACTTGGAAGCAACTTAGGTGCCCATCAAGGGACGAATAGATAAAGAAGGTGTGGTATAGATACACAATGGAATACTACTCAGCCATAAAAATGATGAAATCTGGCCATTTGTGACAACATGAATGGACCTTGAGGGTATTATGTTAAGCAAAATAAGTCAGAGGGGGAAAGTGAAATACCTTATGATCTCACTCATGAATAGAAGATAAAAACAACAAGAAACAATCACATAGAGATAGAGATTGGGTTGGTGGCTACTAGAGCAGAAGGTGGGAGGGAGGAGAGTGAGAGGGGTAATTAGGCACATGCATATGGTGATGGATTGTAATTAGTCTTTGGGTGGTGAACATGATGTAATCTACACAGAAATCGAAATATAATGATGTACACCTGAAATTTATGTAATGTTATAAACCAATGTTACTGCAATAAAACAAATTGAATTTAAAAAAAAGAATGTGTTGTTTACTTTCCCCATTTTGGTGGATCCAATTTTCCTCCTCTGCTGATTTCTAGCTTCCTTCTGTTGTGGTAGGAAAAGATACTTTTTATGATTGCAATCTTTTAAAATTTACTCTGACTTGTTTTGTGGCCTAACATATAGTCTATCTTGGAGAATGTTCCACGTGCACGTGAGAAAAATGTGTATTCCTCTGTTCTTGGGTGTACTGTATATTTTGATATGTCTAATTGGTTTACAGTTTTGTTCAAGTTTTCTATTTCCTTATCGACCTCCTGTCTGGCTGTTCTACCATGTTGAAAGTGGTGTATTGAAATCTTACTTACTATTGTAGAACTGTCTGCTTCTCCCTTCAACTATGTAATGTTTGCTTCTTGTGTTTTGGGGCTCTGATGTTTGGTGCATATATGTTAAAATTGATATATTTCTTGGTGAATTGACTCTTTTATCAATCTA
Organism: Equus przewalskii; assembly: GCF_037783145.1. NCBI lineage: Eukaryota > Metazoa > Chordata > Mammalia > Perissodactyla > Equidae > Equus > Equus przewalskii. Next base: position 608,429 of record NC_091847.1, read on the forward strand.
TAATATCTTTCTTTGTCTTTGTAACAGTTTTTGAGTTAAAGTCTATTTTGTCTGAATTAGTATAGTCACCTTAGCTCTCTTTTGGTTACTACTGTCATGGAAATATTTTTCCATTCTTTCACTCTCAACTTATTTGTGTCTTTAAAGTGAGTCTCTTGTAGACAGCATACAGTTGAATCTTGTAGGTTTTTAAACCAATTCTGCCATTCAGTCCCTTTTTATTGGAAAGTTTACGTCTAAAGTAATTATTGATGAGGAGAGACTTACGTCTGCCATTTTGATATTTGTTTTCTGTATGTCTTATAGCTTTTTTGTTCCTCATTTCCTCCATTGCTGTCTTATTTTGTGTTCAGTTGCTTTTCTCATAGTGACACATTTTTATTTCTTTCTCATTTCTGTTTGTGGCTATTCTATAAATGTTTTCTGTATGGTTAAATGGATATTATTTATAACATCCTAAAGTTACAAATATCTAATTTGAATTGACACCAAATTAACTTCAACTGCATACAGAAACTCTTCTCCATTGTACTCTGCCCACGTCCCTTTGTGTTTTCATGTTACAAGTTACATATTTATACATTGCGTGCCCAATAACATAGACATAATTACTTTATGCTTTTGCCTTTTAAGTCCTGTAGAAAATTCAAATTCAGTTACAAACCAGGATTACAATAATACTGCTGTTACCTTTGCCCATGTATTTGCCTTTACTAGAGATCTTTATATTTTCATATAGTTTTGAGTTACTGTCTAGTGTCCTTTCATTTTAACCTGAAGCACTCCCTTTATCATTTCTGTAGGGCAAGTCTAGCAGTACTGAAGTCCCTCAGCTTTTGTTTATATGGAAATGCCTTAACTCTCTCTTTTTTGCACACTTTTGCCATACATAGAATTCTTAGTTTATAGTATTTTTCCTTCAGCACTTTAAATATATGCTCTCCTTCCTCTGGTCCAAGTCTCTAATTAGAAATGGCTGATAATCTTATTGGGAATGATACATTGTACATGATAAATCACTTCCCTCTTGCTGCTTTCAAGATTCTCTCTGGTGGCTGGCCTCTTGGCTGAGTGGTTAAGTTCCTGCACTCTGCTTTGGCAGCCCAGAGTTTCACTGGTTTGGATCCTGGGCCCTGACATAGCACTGATCATCAAGCCATGCTGAGGTGGCATCCCACATAGCACAACCAGAAGGACCTACAACTAGAATATACAACTATGGACTGGGGGGCTTTGGGGAGAAGAAGAAGAAGGGGGGAAAAAAAGAAGATTGGCAACAAGTGTTAGCTCAGCTACCAGTCTTTTAAAAAAAAGATTCTCTGTCTTTGGCTTTCAATAGTTTGATTGTAATTGTCTTGGTGTAGGTCCCTTTGAGTTTATCATATTTGGTATTCAATGAGCTTTTAATATTTGTAGATTCAAGTATTTCATCAGATTTGGGAAGGTTTTGGCCATTATTTTTTTCAAATAATCTTTCTGCCCCTTTCTCTCTGTATTCTCCTTCTGGGACTCCCAAAATGTGTGTGTTGACCCACTTGATGGTGTCCCACAAACCCCTTAGGCTCTGTTCACTTTACTTCATTCTTTTTCCTTTGTGCTCGTAAGTCTCAATAATTTCAAATGTTCTCTCTTCATGTTCACTGATTCTTTCTTCTGCCTGCTCAACTCTGTTGTTGACCCCCTATAGTAATTTTTTCATTTCAGTTATTGGACTTTTCAACTCCAGAATTTTGTTTGGTTCTTTTTGTAATTTCTATCACTTTATTAATATTCCCATTTTTCATATATTGTTTTTCTGATTTCTTTTAGTTCTTTGTCTATGTTTTCCCTTATCTCTTAGAGCATATTTAAGACAACCGTTTTAAAGTCTTTGCCTAGTGAGATTGATGTCTGGGCTTCCTCAGGGATGGTTTCTTTTAATTTTTGTTCCTTGAATGAGCCATATTTTCTAGTTTCTTTTTGGTTCTTTTTTAAGGTATGCTTTTTTTTTCTTGGTGAGAAAGATTGGCCCTGAGATAATATCTGTTGCCAATCTTCCTTTTATTTCCCCCTCCCCAAAGCCCCAGTACCTAGTTGTATATCCTAGTTGTAGATCCTGCTAGTTCTTCTGTGTGGTCCACCACCTCAGCATGTCCTGACAAGCAGTGCTAGGTCCATGCCCAGGATCTGAACCAGTGAACCCCAGGCCACCGAAGCAGTGCATGCAAACCCAACCACTACACCACCAGGCCAGCCCCTGTTTTCGAGTTTCTGTATATGCTTTGTGATGTTTTGATGAAATTGGGCATTTGGTTATTATAATGGAGTAAATCTGGAAATCAGATTTCTGCCTTTCTCCATGGTTTGCTTTTTTTTCTTCCTGGTTTTTGAAGGTGTTAATCCATTTGTTTTGAGACTTTTCCAAACTACTTTTGAAAGTTATGTGTGCTAGTCATGTGTGCTCACTGAAGTCTCTGTTCTTTTAGCTTATGTTCATTTAATGCTTTGACAGAGCTTTCCTTGAATGCCAAGAGCTGAAATAGACAAAGAAAACCATCAAAAACAAAAGCAAAAAAAGGAAGAACAACCATCTCTGATAGTCTTTGCAGACAGTCTCTGTACTAGTGCAGTCCTTCAACAATAGCTAGACTTGCTCTGAGCCTAGGGATCAGCTCAAGGTAAAAGTTTAAGATCTTCTCAGGTCTTCTCTGTGAGTGCATCTTGCCTGGGCATGCATGGCTTTCTAAATTTCCCTGTATATGCAGTTGCTTTTGAATTTCCTAATTTCCTAAAGCACTTCATCCCACCTTCTCCTTCAGGCTTTAGATGATCTATTTTGTGTCTTCACCCAGAATCTCTTGCCCCAGGCATCTTTGGGTTTGTAGTCTCCTTGTGGCATTTAAGAGCAATGCCTATCATTTTTCCCACTTATGTTCTGAGTTATGCAGGACAGAGTTGAGCAAGTCAGTCCTTCAGGTATCCCCCAGAAAGATAATAACAGACAATAATTTGTGAATAAGATCTACTCTGCTCCTTCCAGTTCAAGTGGAGTAACTGGGAACTGGGTTGTTGCTGCTCAAGACCAAGAGCACAGCTACCCTAGGTTGGCAATTGGGCAAGGGTGAATAAAACACCATAAAACGTTTCTACAATTGTGAAGATGGTTTTTTTCTTGATTTGGCATTTGCTTCATTGCTATAAACTCCCGATTGTTTTCCAGAGCTCCTAAAAAGTTGATTCAGGCAGCTTCTGCTTGTATATGTGTGTGTGCATACATATACATATATATGTACACATGTGTATGTGTATGTATGTACACATATATATGTGAGTATACATATATTTGTACATGTATGTGTGTATATATATGTGTGTGTATATATATAGTGGGGAAACAAGAGCTTGGAGCTTCCTATGCTGCTTTACTGACATCACTCATCTGGAATATGACTTGAAAATTATAAAATGCTCTGATTTTCATTGTCCCTAATTCCCTGTTTATGCTGTTTCCTTTATGGGCTCTGTTTCCCCTCTTCATCTTATAAATATTTCTTTGGGTCCTCCATCAATGCTCTTCTCTTCTTACTCTGCACACAAAGCCTAGATTGTCTAATTCACATGGTTTTATCTATATATCAATGGCTCCCAAGTCAGTCTCCAGCCCAGATCTCACTCTTCCACATCTGTCTGCTTCCTGGATAGCTCCACTAAGATATTCCACGGGCAGGTCAATCTCAATCTCATTTATCTCCCTCCCAACTCCCAAATCTACTTCTGGACACCCGTTAACTCATCTTCTTGTCTCCAGTCTTGTCCAACTCTAATTGCATCTCCATGTGGAAGCCAGAGGTTCTTTCTATGTTGTCTTTAGGATCAGTCCAAATGCCTTAGCTTGACAATCAAGGCCCTTTAGATCTGACTCAGTTTTGTCTTAGCACCCTCCCCCTTCCCTGTAACTCCCATTATTCAGCTTTACCAAACTACCTATTCTTCCAGCCTTTTCCAAAGGTGTTACCTCTGTCGGAAATGTCGACTTTTTCTCTGGCTAAGATCCTCACCTCAGGAGCTAGTTTAGCTCTTCCGTTGGGAAGCCTTTCTTGATATACTCTTATCCTCCTGATGATTCCCTCTATTACATATCACACTGTATCATCATCGTTGCTTATTCACTTTTCTCTCTCACCTACTACTCTATAGTCTCCTTGAAAGTACAGTCTTATTGACTGGAGGAGGCCCTTCACTTGACACTGCCTGGTAATAAATAGGAGCAATAAGTGAATGCCTAATGAGTGGATGAAGGATTCATGTACTACCTGACAATTAAGATACCATCCTTCGCAGAACATGTATTATGTGACTGACTGTGTCCTTGGTGCTTTGTATCTGTTGTTTTTTTAACAGACAGGTATTATTAGCTCCCCTTTACAAATGTGGAAACTAAGTTTAAGAGAGTTAAAGTAACTTGCCTGAGGTCTCTTGCCCAGCTCACAAGGGGTGAAGGAGGGACTTAGGACCCTACTCTGAATGATCCCAAAGCCTGTGTGCTTTCAGAGTCATCATTTTTTTCTACCAAAGTAAAAGTTCAGTGGCTTTTATGTACATACGCATTTTGTTTCTCATTTTTAGATATGTATGAATGTATGCACTTGAGTGTCTTGGAGCAGAGAATTAGTGTGCATTTGGTAGAATAAAGTAAATCAGGGTTTAAGTACAGTGATTCCTAATTTGGGGCTTTTAATGCCAAAGTAGGATTATGAGGACATACTCATCAGTGGGGATAGAATGCAAAACCCTGTAGGCTTCAACTTGCACTAAATTTGTTCGCTCAGGCTTCCAGGGACCTGTATAAGTGGTACTCTTATCCAGGAGGGAGGTGGGAGGATTTCTCGGGTGCGGCACTGCTCAAATGAACACTCAGTTCAGAAAACCATGAGCTGGAAAGTGGAAGTAAGATGTGCTTTCAATTTCACTTCCCCAGGGTGTCAGTTTTCTAGATGCTTAGAGATCCCAGACAAGTATTGACCTACTTAATTATGCCAGCTTCTCAGAGGGGCCTTCCCTGAATACCTTGCATAAAATATTAGCCATCTCTCCATATCCCACCCCACCCCCCCAAACTAAAGCTTGAAACTCCTCATCTCCTGTATTTTCTCCGTAGCACTTTCTACTACCTGACATATATGTATTAGTTTATTGTCTGTCTCTCCCATTAGAACATCAACTCTATGGGGTTAGGGATTTTTATTGTTTTGTTTACCACTGTATCTCCAGTTCCTGAAACAGTACCAAGCACCAAATCTTTGTTGAATAAATGAGAGGGGCACTTTGGTTTTGGTTGAATCTTACCTGAATGTCAGCCCTGTGCCTGGTGCTATGAGGACCTTAGGAGGAGAAGATGACATTCCTGCTCTCAGAAAGTTAACTGATGAGTTGGAACTGGGCAGAAACTCAGATTTAATTTTACCATCCTTGTAAGATAATACAGGGTTGGCAAACATTTCCTTTTAAGAGTGAGATCATAAATATTTTAGGCCTTGTGGGCAACATAAGATCTCTGTCACATAGTCTCATCTTTTTTTTTTTTTTTACAACCTTTAAAAGTATAAAAACCATTCTTAGCTTGAAGTCTGTACAAAAAGAGATTATATGCTGGATTTGGCCCACAGGCCATAGTTTGCTGGCTCCTGAGATAGTAAATTAGCCCATTACTATTTCATGGCTGCTAGAAGAAGACACAAGACTCCTGAGTTGGAGACAAAGGACTTTGTTACTCATGGCACAGCAAGCAGTGATAGCATCATGTTTGTGCTGGTGCTTTTTGCCCCTCAAGTCCTAGAAGTCAATGCAGAAGGCCCCAGTGGATGCTATGCAAGTGGCAGATTTGTGTCACAGCTGAGGAAGACTGAGCTTGGGCAATCCCTTCCTTTATGGCAAGCCTATACTTTGTCCTGGAAGGAGCCATAACTTCATCTCTCAAGGTTGCTTGCTGCAAACAGAATCCTGAGAAATGCATGGAGACGGAGTTGCATTCTTGGCTTACCCAGTAAGTATGCACAGGGATGCTCAGGACCCATGGTGAATTGCCTCCCTCAGTAGTGTTTTCACTCCTTTGTGTGTTGAATTGAATTAAATAAAATTTAGTACATGCCAGGAGATATGCATGGAACTAATGATCAAAGAGAAATAAAACATAGTCCCCACCCTCACAACTGGAAGTGTTCACAGCAGAGGCATAAACTTTGCTCTGGTAGTACAAATAGGTGCATGGTAAACCTTTGGGCATCTTAGGAACAGGTAAGAGAGGAAGTGGCTTTTGAATGGGCATTCAAAGATGCCCAGGTGAGGCAGTGTAGGAGTGGAAGGGATTTTCAGGTAGAAGATCCAGTTCAGAAAATGGCAAAGTGGTATGTGGAGCAATGCTGAATAGTTGGGTATGACTGAAGTATAGTATATATGGGAGAGGTCGATGGGGAAGGAGGTAGGGAGAGAAGGAATGAGGAAGGAAGCTAGCATTTTCCAAGGGTCTGTTACTTCAGTATTAACTCATCTAATCCTCACTGCCTGTCAGGTGAGTTATTGAGCGTGAACTGTGTGCAAAGCTTCTTAGGCTTTAAATACACCATCTCATTAACTCCTCATAACTGCTTGTGCAACCTTTTGGCAGATGAGAAATCTGACACTTAACTAACTTGCTCAAGGTCACGGCTGCTGGCACATTTGGGATTTGAATATGAGCCGGCCTGATCTCACGGCCTGCGCTCTTCAGCACAACCCTCTATTGTCTCAGGAAGTAAGGCTCTGGAAGGTCATGTGATTTTCCAAAGTTATCAAGCAACAGGGAAACATTACTAGTGGAACTGGGGTTTACACCCACATTCATCTGTCTGCAAAACTAGTCCTCCTTTCCCAGATTATAGGGGCCCTTTATGCCACCAAGTTTCAACATAGTTGAAGGAGTTAACTGACAGTAGAAGGCAATAACTTGAATTGGATGTGTGAAAGAAGACCAGGAACAGCAATAGAAGTGAAAAGGAAATCCCAAAGCCCTATTCCATTTGTGTTAGTTGTCCTCAGCTCCTTCCAAGAAAAGGGAGATGTTTTTCTAATAGAGGTGCGGCAACACAGCATAGCAGTCAGGAACTCAGGCTTTATAACATGAGCAGCCAGGTTTGAATCCTAGCTTCACTAAATAGCTGTGCAGAATTAGGCAGATTGCTTACTTTCTCCAACTCCCATCTTCCTCCTTTGAGAAATGAGTTGTTGTGAATGTTAAATGAGATATTATTTGTGAAGCACTAAATATAGAGCTTGACACAAAGGACTGTCTAGGAGGATATTGAAAATGCCAAAAATTAGGACAAGATTAACATTGAAGAGAGTTGACAGCGAGTAAGAAAACAAAATCTTGAAAGGATGAGGCAGTGTGATCCAGGCGTCAGTATATGCCTGCAGTAAGAGTGGTCATGGGTGGCATAGTCCAAATATATGATAGTCAAGGCTAAGTGACTTAAGACATTGGGCTCCTGCCTTTGTTGGTGGGAGCTGATCAAACTAAGAGACCTCAATGGTGCACAAACTGTCTTTGGAAGTCATCTTCTTCTTGTCCGTTGTTTTTGCTATAGTGAATGTTACAAAGAATTCTGAGGAGGAAGAGGTAAGTGTGGGCCAGAGTCCCTAGACTTGGAGGGTGACCCTTGAGTGTGGGCAAGTTGAAGATGAGGAGCAGATGGTGACGCAGAGTGCAGACGGCAAGGGTTCCACAGACCCAATGTATTTGATGGGGAGAGCCTGATTGCAGCAGGTATGCTGTAAGGGAGTGATCTGGGCTAGAAGGGGTGGTCGAGGCCAAGGCTGAGCTGGCTGGCAAAAGAAAGTACCCACTTCTCTGGTCTGTCTGTGTGGCTGGTACTCAGGCTGGATTCGCAGGGGTCAAGAATGGCTGGGGTGTGGGAGCCAAAAATGCTAGTGCGGGCTGGACGTAGAGAATGGCCAGTGAGAAGGAGAGCTCACTGCCAGGACAGAGAAGTCATTCATGAAGAAAGGGGCTGAAGTAGCAAATGGTTAAGCCAAGCCTCAGGAGAAGGTCCTTCCCCTCATTCTCAGTCCTCCTCCCGCCTCCGGCCTCAGGCCTGAAGTCCACACCCTGTCTCTGCTCACTGAGGCTCCCAATTCTAAAGCAAAATGTGCAGACTAATGCAAATCAAGGCAGTGGTGACTTCACAGGTATCCTCTCCCAAAGATATTCACATGCTAAAAGAAAACATATAGAAAATGGAGTTTCTGCTGGTGCAGCCAAGAGTGCCCGGTGCTGGGCAAGCATTGGGAGCAATTGCCCTGATTTCTCAGGTCACACTGCCTGGAGCAGCTTGTCCTCCATCCACATTATTGGCCAGGTCCTCTGCGGCGTGGGGTGTTCCCTAGGGCTGGACATCCTGTCTAGGAATTGTGCTTTTGTGCATTTTAGCTTCTGTTTTTATTTTCATTTCTTTTTGGCTTGCTTTAAAAGACTTGGGCTTCCCCTTTCAGCCCAGGGTTTCATTACCTGACTGCCCCTCACCCCAAGTTGGGGTGAAGCTTCTCTTATTCCCTCTCTGCCTCACGCTGAGTTATTTTTCAGGATGCCATTGAGAAATTGAGGTCTTTCAGGAGCAAGATGCTAGAACCTTTGTGTGCTCCCTGATGGCAGCCTGTGCTCATCCCTCAGTTAGAATTGCCTGTTGCATATCTGTCTTCCCTGTAAGATTTGAGTGAGCTTTCAGAATTGAATTGCTTGCGTGAGATTTCTGAAATCTCACCTGTGTCATCCGTGCCTAGAACATGATAGGCAGCCATAAGGACTTGTTGAACTGAGGTGGGTCAGATGCCATGTCGTCTTCTCACACAGCGCTAAAGAAGGAGGCTTAGGGAACTGGATCCGGCTCCTTGTGGGTTTTTTTAAAAAAAAAAAAGATCGGCACCTGAGCTAGCATCTCTTGCCAGTCTTCTTTTTTGTTTTTTCTTTTCTTCTTCTTCTCCCCAAAGCCCTCCAGTACATAGTTGTATATTCTAGTGGTGGGTGCCTCTGGTTGTGCTATGTGGGATGTCGCCTCAGCATGGCCTGACGAGCAGTGCCATGTCCACGCCCAGGATCGGAACCAGCAAAACCCTGGCTGCCGAAATGGAGCGCACCAACTTCACCCTAACATCTGCTGCCAATCCTCCTCTTTTTGCTGAGGAAGACTGGCCCTGGGCTAACATCCGTGCCCATCTTCCTCTACTTTACATGTGGGATGCCTCCACAGCATGGCTTGCCAAGCGGAGTGTGAACTGGGAACTCCAGGCCGCCGAAGCAGAACATGCGAAGTTAACCCCTGCACCACCAGGCTGGCCCCAAACAATTTTTTTTTTCAGCAAAAATATTCCAACTCAAGGATATATGGATTTCTCAAATGCCTCTTTTCCTCACCTCTCCCACTGAAAATACTTATTCTCTTATTTACAATATTTTTCTAAATTTCCTACATGAGTGTTGACTTGGTTCATACCTGGTGAAACCAGAGACAAGTGTCAACTCTTCTGGCCCTGACCCAGTCACAGAGCTGGTGGCAGGGCCCATGTCTGTCTGCAGGAGGTGGGGAGCAGGACAGGCAGAGGCTGCTGTGAAATTGCTGCGTGTATTTGGGCTCCCTCTCTGATGTGTCTAACAGCAGCGGGCAGGCTAGTTTTCTGAGAGGCCTTAGGATGTCAGTCTCCTAGTCATTTGCAAGCAGAGGGCCTGGGCTAGCCACTTGGTTTTGTCATTAACTGTGTGGCCCTGGGTAAGTTGCTTAGCTGTTCCTACCACACACACATACTTCATTCCTCTATACTGTGTAATTTAACCTACCCCAAACTGCATAAGACGTGTACAGTTTGAATAGTTGTGAAGCAAACACCCACGTAATCACCACACGGGCCAAGACATAGGGCTTTGTCATTGCTCCAGGAGCCCGTGTAGGCAATTCCTCAGTCTATTGTGATTGGATGTTTAGTTTGATCACGAGGTTTTTCTGTCTGTATCTATTGGTGTGATTGTATGATTTTTCCCTTTTAATGTTATGTTGAATTACATTAATTGTTTTTCTCATATTTAGTCAACCTTGCCTTCTTGATATTAGTCCAACTTGGTCAGTATGGGGTTTTTTTCTCACTATATTGCTGGATTTTGTATGCTGTACTTTGTTTTGGATTACTGCATCTTTGTTCATGTATGAGATTGGTAAGTAATTTTTCATTCTCATTAATGTTTTTGCTAGGCTTTGAGATCAAGGATACATTAGCCGTATAAAATAAATTGATGTGTTACCATTTTAAAAATTTTTCTGAAAGAGATTGCGTACAATTTTGATTACTTATCCCTTAAACGTCCTGTAAAAATTGCTAAGGAAGTTTCTTTTGTGGAAAAATTTTAGCACTGATTCAATTCCTTTAATGGTTATTGAGCTATTCACAATTTCTTTTCCTTTTTGAATCACTTTTGGCAAGTTATTTTTTCTATGTGAATGTACAGTGTATCCAGCATCCTTTACTGAAAAGATTATCATTTTCCCAGTGAATTACCTTGGCAACAACACAGTGGTCTATTTGTAGGTCCACACGGTTCAATCCTTGTCTCTGTTTGGTTCCATCAATCTTGTATCTTTCCACCAATGTCATACTGTCTTGATTACTTAACAGCTTCGTAGTCTTGAAGCCTTGAAATCAGGCTGTGTAGGAGCCCAGTGTTCTTCTTCTTTCTCAAGACTGCTTTAGTTATTCTAGGAAATTTGCATTTCTATATAAATTTTAGAATCACATTACAATTTCTACAAAAAGCCTGCTAGAGTTCTGATTGGGATTACTCTCATTCTACAGATCAGCTTGGGGAACATTGACATCTCAACAGTATGGAGTCTAGTGTTGTTAAATTATATTTTTCTGATAATTTGTCCATTTCCTCTAACTGTTCAAATTAGTAGGCTTTTTTCATAAACCTTATTAATGTTTTTTAACATCTGAAAACATCTGTAACGATATCCTCCTTTTCGTCGCTCATATTAGTTATGTGTGCCTTCACTTTTTCCTTGACCAATCTTTTCAGAGGTTTGTGAATGCATTAGTTAAGGTACTGCTGGTTTCTACAACAACAACGAGCCAAAAATGTAACAGTCTAGAAGTTTATTTCATCAAAGAATTGTTTCTAGTCGGCGGTGGCTTTAGTCTACGGGACGATTCAAGAACTAGGCCTTTTCCATCTGTGGCTCTGCCATCTTCACAACATGATTTCAAGGCTGCTCTGCCTCCTCTGTCATGCTGGGAAGGAGGATGGAGGGCTGTCATGCGGGGCTTAGTGGGCCCAGGCTGAAGACGGCGAGTGTCACTTGCTCACCTTCCCTTGACTAGAGCTCAGGCACAGGGCCACACCCACTCAGGGGGAACTGGGAAATGTTATCCAGCTCTGCGCCTGGAAAGAAGAGGAATAGGTTTATACAACTGTCCTGTGTATTCTACAGTGATTTTTATTAGTGTTAAAAATACTCCACAACTATTCCTTTGCTGGCCCTCTCTGTTATATACTGGTTTTCTATTTTATTAATTGTTGCTTTTAGCTTTGTTATATTTTTTCTTATACTTAATTTGGCTTTATTTTTCTATTCATCTTCTAATTTCTTGAAAAATATGCTTAATTTATTAGTGTTCAGGCTTTCTTTTCTAGTATTTTAGGGCTACAAATTGTCCCCCTGAGTAATGCTTTGGCTGCTTCCCACAAGTTTTTATTTGTGGTATTTTTAAAATTATTCAATTCAAAACATTATCTAATTTCCATTGGTCTTCCTTCTCCAATGGAGGGCTATTATAAATTGTTACTTAATTTCTAAATATGTGGAGATAAGCCTTTGTTATTGTTTTCTAACAAGTCCATTGAATAACAGAACATACGCTGAATTATTTCAATCTTTTGAATTTTGTAATCATTACAATATTTTTCTCTACTTATTTATAAGTTACACATTCTGTCTCCATTCTTTTTATAGTTGTCCAAGACTTATATGTGTATTTAACTTATCAAATTATAGTGAATCAAGTCCTTTATTTTCCTCATAGAGAATACAGTGATCTCAGAATAATTTAACTTTATACCTTTTCTGACTTCTTTGATATTCTTGTCCTATATTTGATGTCTATTTCTTTAGCCCTACTACGTGTTATTGTTATTTTATATAGTCCATGCACATTTTTATTTAACTGCTTACTTACTACTTTCTTTGCTCTTCATTCTTTCTTTATCTAGAATTACTCTCCTTCTGTCTGAAATGCATCCTTTAGCTGTTCCTCAGTGAGAGTCTCCTAGGGATGAATTTTCTCATCTTTCTGTTTTCTTAAATTGTACTTGTTATTAAAAGTTGTTTTCACCAGAAATATGTCATTCTGATTTGGCAGCTATTTTCGTTGAGCATATTCAAGATATTATTCTGCTGCATTCTGGCTTCTGTTGTTGCTCTTATCAGTCTAACTCTTTGTAATTACTCTTTTTTTCTCCCTCTGGCTGCTTTTAAGATAGCTCCACTCCCCTTACCTGGAGGTTTTCAGTGTCATTCTCATCTGTCTAGGTGTAGATTTCTCTTTTTATTTATTCAACTTGAGACTTGTTGGACTTCCTAAATGTATGGACGGGTGTTCATTAGTTCTACAAAATTCTAAGCCATTGATTCTTCAAATATTGTGTCTTTTGCCATCTTCTCTCCCTCTCCTTTTGGAACTCCAGTTTCAACTTATGTTACACCTTCTCACTTTATCCTTCATGTCTCTTAATCTCTATTCCACAGTTTTCATTATTTTATCTCTCTGTGCTATATTTTGTAAATTTCTTTTGACCTATCCTCTGATTTGCTAATTTTCTCTTTAGCTGTATCTAATTTGCTGTTAAAGCTATCTGTTGAGTTTTTAATCCTTTTATTATAGTCTTAATTTCAGTTTTAATTTCTAGGAATTAATTTCTAGTTTCCTGTTCTTTGTATATACTTAAGCTTGTCTTTTGTGTCTTTAAACATAGTAAATGTACTTGTTTTACTTCAGGCACTTTGCATTTGTTGTCTCCTTTACTCTTCAGGATCATCCTGTGAGGTATCATTATGTCTATCATAGGAATAAGAACATTGAGACACTTGTCTCAAGGTCTGTTAGCTCCCTTTCTACCATCTGGCTTTGGCTAGAAGCTGAAGCTCTGAGAAATTTCTCTGAGCCAGAGAGAAGTTTTGGATTTGACCCCTGTCAGGGATCTATAGGGAGATTTCTTTGGCCTGACAGAGTCTCCCCCAAAACCTATAAAAAAGAGGCAGGGCCATTGAGCATAGAATAAGGCTTTCTGGAGCTAAGATGTATGTCTTCGTGACTCACTGTGAGCTCCCTGAGGGCAGGGACCATGTCTGACACATCCCTGTGATTATAGTGCTTCGGACAAGTCTCAGTAAACATTTAACGATTGCATGATTCAGTGTTCTGGGTACATAGCTGGGATGCAAATATACTTGTAGGAATGAATTAATAAATGACTAAAATAATAATATAATTAAAACAAACTCATTTGAGTGGTATTTGTCTGTTGAGTGTTTATCATTATCTGGCTGTGAACATTTAGATTAGGGGTTGGCAAACCTTTTCTATGAAGGGCCAGATAATAAATATCTTAGACTTTGCTGATCATATGGTCTGTCTCACAATGACTCAGCTCTACCATTGTAGCCTGTAGTCGTTGGCGAGGGCTGCCATAACAACAAAACACCACAGACTGGGTGGCTCAAATGACAGGGGTTTATTTTCTCATAGTTCTAGAACCTAGAAGTCCAAGATATGAGTGCCATTAAGGGCAGTTTCTTGTGAGAACTGTCTTCCTAGCTTGCAGATAGCCACCTTCTTGCTGTGTCCTCACATGACCTTTTCTTTGAGTGTGTGCAGAGAGGGAGAGAGAGATTTCTGGTGTCTCTTCCTCTTCTTATAAGGACATCAGTCCTATCAGATTAGACTCCCTCTTGTAGCTTCATTTAACCTTAATTACTTCCTTAAAGGCCTCATCTCCAAATGCAGTTACATTTGCGGTTAGGGCTTGAACATATGAATTTGCTAAATTACTCATAGTTTCATGCCATGTTTTCTCTTGCAATGACATCCTTCACACCAAATGTCGCCCTTGTTATGCCTTCCTCTTTCTACCTGGCAGACTCTAGCCACCTTTAAAAGTTTAGCTCATGCATCTCTTCCTCCAGAAGCCTTCCTATCTGTCCTTGGTTTACCTGGGAGATCCCACCAAACTCATACATTCGGCTCTCCTAGAACTAGTACTCATCACATGGCCTCATAATTTTCTGCTTCCTTATCTGCTTCATATTCCATGCTGACCTCCCTGAGGGTCAGGATAGAGTCTTTTATCTTTATATCTTCATTACCTAGCACAGAACCTGGCACAGTAGGTATCCAACAAATAAATGTTTGAATAATTGTTGAATTATGGAGAATGAATAAATTCCACCTGATTGTAAACTGTTCTGCACTGTTTTCTAATAATTCATCTTGTGCCAGCCTTGACCCTGTTCTGCTTTGTTCTGGCTGGTCTTACAGCCTGGCACAGTGCTGGAAACAGAGCATGGCCTCAGGAACTGGGATGTTGGATTGGACTGAGCTGCTCAGTTGGCCACGTCAGCCACTGTAGGCTGAGCAGGGTGGGAAGACATAATCTCCTGCCTGCTTTGACTCCAGGACTCAGTCCCATGGAGCAGCTGAGAAAGGAAAGACTGCACTTCTGTTTTGATCCATCAGGTGTTGTGGCCCCACCTGGTGAGTCAGCCCAACCAGGGTGAGCCTACGGAACCACATGTTGGCATTTCAGATACCCAGAGGCTCTTTCCAGACTTCACAGGGCCTCCCTCCCTGCCCAGTTCAGGCATGTTCCCCAGTTCTTTGGAGAAGGTGCTCTCCTGGAGAAGGCCACTCCTCGATTTACTTGTGTTCCAGGACAGCTGGACATAGCAGGTGAGACGGGCCATATGCATCTAAGGGGGGGAGGCTAGTGTTGTATCTGAGAAGGAACTTTTGATGAGATCTGGATGGAAGAGTAAAATTCAGAGAGTTTAGATGGGCCTGTTACTGTTCTCAGAAGCCTGCAGCCTGCCCAGTCCTGCTTGGGTATGAAGGAGATGTGCTAACCACAGCCCGCTGGGGTCACGGCAGGGCACGGACAAACTCTCTATGAGCACATCTGATCAATGGATATAGTTTCAGACTTTTGAAGCTGGGTCTATGTATTACAAACTGTGGACATATATGTCAGTTTCTGTGGATGTGATTGTTTTCCGTAAAAGCTGTTTATTGAGCTAAACTAAGTTACACAGAAACACAGAAAATGCAGTAATGATGTTCACCAATGTGGTTATTCATGCTCTTTGTTTCAGCCATTGCCCACCCAGCACTGATGCTCCATTTCTACAACTACATAGTCAGGAAGGGCTTATTCACTCTGGATGTGATCCCTGGAGAATGTTAGATTTGAGATTTTATGAGGAAGACAAAGGACTATTTAATGAATTCTGACCCCTGGATTGCAAACTAAATCCAGTGGTCACTGTCAGTCCTTTTTCACTAAAAACCCCACTGGGACACCTGGAAAGGGAACAGGACTGTGCTGGCAAGAAATGTGGCCCCGCCCAAGAGCCACCTCTGAAAGTGGGATGGGGGCATGGAGAGGGGAGTTTATTCTCATTGCATATCCTTCTGCATTCTTTGTTTACATACTAAAGCATCTATTGCCTTTCTAATTTTTAGAAAAAGCAGTTTTTTCTGGAGAGGAAAAACTTGTGAGAATCCTCAACAATTTCATCCACTGAGGTGTTGCTTTTGCTTCCAAGGTCACATCATGGCTCCCTGCATGGCCTCCCCTCCCAGTTCACATCCTCTTAGGCAGACAAACCTCAGTCCCTCGTAGGCAGTTGCTCATGGTACCCATCCTCCTCCACTAGCTTCTTCTATGATTCTTTTCCTGTTACCCTAGAGACTGCAACATGGACTTTTGTGTGTGTGTGTAAAATTGGCCCTGAGCTAACATCAGTGCCCATCTTCCTCTGTTTAGTATATGGGATGCCGCCACAGCATGGCTTGATGAGCAATGTGTAGGTCTATGCCTGGGATCTGAACCTGCAAACCCTAGGCTGCCAAAGTGGAGTGTGTGAACACCACCAGGGTTTCCCTGCAACATGGATTTTTTAAATGAACTGTATTGAGGTATAATTTACAGACAATAGAATACAGCACTTTTAAATGTACAGTTCGATGAGTTTTGACTGACGTGTACAATTGCAATAACTACCACTACAATCATCAGATAGAACCTTTGTATTCCCTGGAAAAGTCACTGTGCCCCGCCTAGTAACCCCCTTCATATGCCCAAGAGCATGCCTCCGCTTCCTGTCCCTCCGGTGCCCCTTTCTCTGGGGTCTCACGTAAGTGCAAAGGTAGTGCATGCAGCCTGTGGCGTCTGCTCTTCCACTTAGTAGGATGCTTTTGAGATTCGACCATGTCACATGAGTGTGAGAAGCCCATTCCTTTGTTGTGGCTGAGAGGTGTCCGAGGTGTATCACTGTGTCTTTGCCGTGCACGAGTCTGTGGGCATTTGGATTGTTGCCAGTGTGGCAATAATGAATACTTCTGTTATGAACATTTGCTTACCAATCTTTGTGTGGACATGTTTCACCATTTTTCAGTAAAAACCTAGGAGCAGAATTGCTGGGTCGCACGTAAGTGAACATTTAACTTTATAAGAAGCTGCCAGCCTCTCTTCCAATGGCTGTGTCCTTTCACATCCCCACCAGCGGTGCATGCGAGCGCCAGTGCTTCACATCCTCACTCACGTCTTAGGATCAATGTTTTGGGTTAGCCATCCTAGTGGGTGGGAAGCGATATCTCATTGTGGTTTTAATTTGCACTTCCCTAATGACTAATGAGGCTGAGCATCATCTCATGTGCTCATTTGCCATCTATATAATCTTCTTGGTAAACTGTCTATTCAGATTTTTTGCCTATACTTTTATTGGGCTGTTTGTCTTATTACTTGAGCTGTAAGAGTTCTTTATATAGTCTGGATACAATTCCTTGCAGATGTATATTTTTCAAATATCTTCTCCAAGTCTGTGGCCTGCATTTTTATTTCTTGAACGGTGACTTTTAAACAGCAAAGTTTTAAATTTGGATGAAGTCCAATCTTCACTTTGTTTTGTGGTTCGAGCTTTTTGCCTCCTATTTGCTTAACCCAAGATCATAAAGATTTTATTATATTTATTTCTAAGGGTTTTATGGTTTAGCTCTAAAACATAGGTGTATGATCTATTTTGAGTTAATTTTATATACGGTGTAAGGTGGGGGTTTTTGTATTTTGCATTTTTTGCATATGGTTATAGTTCTAGTAGCATTTATTTAAAAGACTACTATTCTTTTTACATTGAATTACAGGGTTTTGCTTTAATATAATCTTTTCAATTAGTTTTGGGTCTAAGGTACTGTAAAAATGTGGTACCACGTATAAATGTTAATAAACGAGCTTCTGTTCTTTCTCTTTTACTGGATACTTGTAATGGCATAGTCTTACAAGCACTCATGTTGCCTGGCGTCATCGATGCTGTGAATGGGAGAGTGTTTCTGGAGAGTAGACAGAGCCCCCCATTTGTTGCGATCTAAACAGAAACCATTCTCCTGGCAGCAATGGCTCAGGACCGTTACAAGATTTGACTGTGCAGTGCTCACAGCATGTGGACTGCGTGTGTACGTGGGAAGGGAACTCCTGTTCATTCAGCACATGCTATCTTCTAGGTACCTGATTTAACCCTCACAACAACAGCATGAGATGAGAATGGCTTTCCCATGTTGCAGATGACAAATGTGAGGCCCGGAGAGGATAATTAACTGACCCATAGTAAAGACACATCAGAGCTTGGATTTGAGCCCTTTTTCTTTCTGTGACACTGCTTCTATCAGAACTGGCAATTTTCACTATATTAATTGTATTAGTCAGGGTTCTCCAGAGAAACAGAACCAATAGGATATATACAGATATATATAAGAGGAGACATCATAGGAATTGGCTCGTGTGGTGATGGAGGCCGAGTCCCACAATCTGCTGTCTGCAAGCTGGAGAACCAGGAATGCTGGTGCTGTGATTCAGTCCAAGTCCAAACGCCCAAGAATCGGGGGCTAACAGTGTGAGTCCCAGTCTGGGTCCAGATACTTGAGAACCAGGAGTGCTGATGTCCGAGGGCCAGAGAAGCAGAGACAGTGAATCTTCCCTTCCTGCACCTTTTTGTTCTGTTCGGGCCCTCAATGGTTTGGATGATGCCTGCCCACATTGGTGAGGTCAATCTTCTTTCCTCAGTCTACCCATTCAAATGCTAATCTCTTCCAGAGGCAGACACACCCAGAAACAATGTTTCATCAGCTATCTGAGCATCCTTTAGCCCAGTCAAGTTGACACATAAAATTAACCACTATATTAAAGATATTTTAGAACCAACTATCGCTTACCAAATGAGGAGACATTTGGCAAACAAAGAGAACGCAGTCCTCAGGGTAGAGGGCTCAGGAGTAGGCCTCTGGAGCCCGAGCTGCAGACCAAGATACCATGAAGAGTGGGTGTCTGCATGTAGGAGTGGCCAGGGTCAATAGAGTCACCAGCTCCTTATGGGTCCACACTGGCTGCTGCTCAGGTCAAGGGCAGTCCACGGGTTCAGTGGGATTTAAGTCTGCCTGGGAATGGTGACCGTCACCTTCCAGGGTGGTGAGAACTGAATAAGACAACGTAGATCAAATGCCTGGCATGTAGTAGCTACTAAATTATTGCTAGCCTTTTGGTCCTGATCACTAGGCCAGGGAAGGAAAGAGGAATACAGCTCCTGTGGGATTTCAATGCAAGGAGCACTCTCAGGGACCGGGCCCCCACGGTGAACTCCACAAATGCTAGCTCTCATCCCCTTATGCCACCAGCGTAGAAACATTTCTGTGGTGGCATACTTCTTGTCTGTCATTGAATGTGGCTTTATTTTTTAACCAACAGCACACTCAGTAAACTGTGTGTCCTTTTCCCTCTGTGAAACAAAGGACAAGCAGTGTTTGGATAAGTGAACTGTGGGGCATGAGGTGAGCCTAAGCTGCTGGCTGCAGGACTGGGAGGGTAGAGGCTCCTGACACAAGAGGATTTGCTGTCCAGTGTGAGTGCATGGGGACAGCAGGACAGCCGGTCAGTAAGGAGCGGTGTGGAGAACACTGACCTTAGAAGCAAGAGACATGGCCTTGAGTTCTGACCGCCCAGCCAAGTTGCTTCACTTTTCCCCAGCTTCAGTTGTATTCATTTTAAAATAAAAGAGAAGATCCACCACTTGTTGAGAGTGCTCCTTGCATCTGTCTACTGCTTGCTGGGCATTTTACACCTGTATCTGATGCACAAACGTATATACGTGATGTGTCCTTTTTCCTTCCATCTTACAGACAAGGAAACTGATGCTCAGGTGAGTCAAATCCCTTACCCATAGATGCATAGCTAAGTGGTAGCTCTTTCCTGACAACAGAGTCTTTTAACTCTTCTAAAACACCATGCTGCTACTAATTCAAAATGGGGGGTGACAATAATCCACAAAGTAATTGTGAAGATCAAATGAGATCATGAATGCAAAGGTTGCAAACTGTCAAGTACAACAGACCTATTCTAGCTGTTTGTTTTTTCAGGTTTAAGCAACTAAATGAACCTCTATATTAACTGTATGGTGAATGTGCCAGAAGAAATATTCAAGTCCAGGCAGAATAGGGGGTTATGCATGTGCATGCTGAAATTAAAATTTAAATATACAAATAGGAAAAATGCATTTTGTTTTATTTGTAGAGTTAATTGTTACATTTTATCCACATCTTCTCTCTATGCCATGGACATAATAATTTTATTATTATGCTCCCAAGTGAGAGCCCTAGCTGGGCCAGGAGAGATCTTCTGAATACTGCCTTGAATGTGATGTAAGACGTAGACGTCTTCAGGCCCTGTGCAGCAGGGCCAATGGAGCGCGAGCACCTCAGAGCACCAGGCACTGCGCGCCACGTTTACAGGCACCACTTCAAGTCCTTCCACAGGCCTGGACAGAGGCCTTCCACACGTATGGGACCAGGATGAAGGACGTTATGTCACTTTCCCAGGGCAGGGAGCCCGTATTTGTATGCAAACCCTTAGTGACAAGCACAGAGCCTGGCATGAAATAGAGACTCACAAGATGGTGGGTGAATAAATTAGAAAGTGAATTTAGATTAGATTAGAAAATCCCTAATTGTGGATTTGGGTCTGGGCGAGCCTCATGAGGTGGCAGCATGAGTTGATCAGAGAGGAGAGTGAGGTCTGGATTCTCAGGTGCAATGGGTAAGTACTCTGCTTGGACAGACCCTTTGAGACGCCAGGACACATTCATGAGAAGACAGTGGTGGGTGTGAAAGATGGGAAAATGATAGGCAAATGAGAAGCTGCAGGTGGAATCTGCTCCTTTCTCTGAACTAAATCAGAGTCAGGAGTATGGGAAGGTTCTGAGCTGAACAAACACACTCCTGGTGGAGCGCAGTGTAGGCGACAAGACTGACGTTAGCCACTATGAACACTGTCTTTGACTGCCAGGCTACCACGTGCCATGGTTCAGTTTGTGAGGGCGCCCCAGGGAATCTGCCCCCATGCGCAAACAGGGACTTACAGCTCATACCTACAGTTTCCCCCGACGCGCAGGATCCTCTGCCACAGCTTCACTTCTTGCACTTAGCCCCCTCCAGTTTAGAGCCGGCACAGGAGTGTCAGAGCTCTGTCACATTTAGAAGCTCCCTGCCTTCTGCACCATCTCACTGCCTTCATCTTCTGCTTTTAAGCACATGATTACTTTGAGCCTTCCCAGATGATCCAAGGCAATCTCTTTATCTTAATGGCAACTGAATAGTAATCTTAATTATTTCTGCAAAATCCTTTGCGTCATGTAACATAATATATTCATTGACATAATACAAAGTCCTGGGGGCCAAAAGTCTGCCTACCACACTATTCTTGCCTTCAGCTCTAATGGGGAATCAGAATTGATAACAAGCAATTATAACACAGTCTAATGAATGCTACAAGAAGAGTAAACACACAGTGCTGAGTACTTGGGAGGTCTCTAACTGAAGAAGAGGCAGCTTCCTGGAGGAAGACTGTCTAAGCTGAGCCTGATATGAGGAGTAGAATTTAGCAAGGGGGAAAGGTCCCGGGCAGAAAGACTAGCATACACATCTACTGCACAGGGGTTCATTACTGTCGGCCTGTAGAATTCACTTCAGGGGGACAGAGAGACAAGAGGCAGGGGAAAGACAAGATGAAAGAGCCACAAAAGGTTGTAAGCAGAGAGCTGATACGGTCCGATTTTCATTTTAGAGAGATTATCTGATGGCACTATGGGAATGGAGAGGAATCTGTCTAGAGAGGAGAGTGGCACACTAATTAGGAGGCTGTTCTGGCAATCCAAGCAAGACGATGATGCCTTAAAAAGTGGAAATACCAGTGGGAGGGGGAGAGGTGAATGTGATACAATTTGGGATTGAGGGTGAAAGGGTAACAAGTTAAGAGTGATTCCCAGGTTCCTGGTTTGGATGACTAAATGTAAAATGGTACCATTCACAGACACTAGGGGAGGAACAGAACAATGGGAGACGTGTTCATTTTTAGACATGTTTAATAATTTGAGGTGGCTGTGAGACACTGAGTGGTGATGTCCTTCAGGCAGATGTAGGATAGCGATAGAGGTTTGGGTGTCATCAGTGAATGATGGAGATCACCTTCCAGAACTTATGTGTGAGAAGACCAGAGCACCTGAAAAGCAACATTTAGGCAGTGGGAGGGAGGAAGAGGAGCCAGGAAAGGGAGAAGCAGCAGCAAGAGTGGAAGAAAGAAATCCAGGTAGGGGGGCTGGCCCCGTGGCCGAGTGGTTAAGTTCGCGCGCTTCGCTGCAGGCGGCCCAGTGTTTCGTCAGTTCGAATCCTGGGCGCGGACATGGCACTGCTCATCAGACCACGCTGAGGCAGCGTCCCACATGCCACAACTAGAAGAACCCACAACGAAGAATATACAACTATGTACCGGGGGGCTTTGGGGAGAAAAAGGAAAAAATAAAAATCTTAAAAAAAAAAAAAAAAAAGAAATCCAGGTAGGTGTGGCGGCTCAGAGCCAGAAGAAAAGAATTTCAAGAGAGAAGGTGAAGTCAAGTGCTTTTGAGAGGTCAGGTTAGATGAGGACCGAAAATATCCGTGGGATTTAGCACCAGTGAGGTCAGTGGTGACATGTTAAGAATAATCCCCTGCGTAGTGGGTGGGATCAGGTGTCAGTGCATTAGGAAGTTACATGTGTGATGTGGGTGGTAGCTGGAGGGGATCAGGGTCAAGAAAGTTGGGAGGAGGGTTTCATTTTAAATGAAAGAATGAAGATAATGTTTAAGTGCTATTGGGAAGAAGCCAGCGGAAAAGTGAACATAGAGAAAAGACAGGATAATCATTGGAGTTAGGAGGGCTCTGGATAAGCGGATGATGTGAACTGGAACACGTGCAGGAGGAAGGGCACAGGACTGGAATTGTGCTAGGAAGGAGAAAGGGAGGAGTAAAACTGCAGGAAAATGTCAAGGATGGGAGACAAGAATTTGAAGGTGTTCCTGAGTGACACCTTTGCAGTCTGTGAAGGACGGGGTGAAGTCATCTTCTGGAAGAGAGGAGGAGAGGAGGTGGAAGGAGAAGTGAGTAGAGTGAAGGTTTGAAGTAGCCTTGTGGAGAATGGGGGAGAGTGCTTGTGAGGGAAATAGGTAAGAATTGCAGAGCAGCAGCTCTGGGGAGCCCCAAAGTTCTTGTTCTTCCCGCTGTGTCTGCTTAAGTACACTTAACAAAGTGGGCCTAGGGAGAAAAGGAAAACGTTTTCTTTAGTGCAGCAAAAACAGATTTTCAAGAAAGTTTCAGCGTAATCCCCACAAGCAATATATTTTTCCCCTTGGTGTATAGTTTTAATAGAGTGAGGGCTGGGGCAGGGATGGACAATTCCTTCTTCCCTTGCCCCGCAGACCTTGCTAGGTGACTGTGGCACTCGTTCCACGCAGGCCCAGAAGCAGCCTCAACTGCTTCTCAACATTGCGCTCCTGCAGCCGGTACCAGTGGATAAGAGCTGAAGTGTGGTGTGAAATCAAATCCGCTTTCCGTAAGCCACTATGTACCCAATAGGTCTGTTTGTTTATTAATCAAACAAGCATTTCCTCAGTCTAGATAACTTTAAGCAATCATAGATGTGTTGTTTGGAATTTGAAGAGGCATGATATTCAGTTCATTCATGAAGGTTTGAGTGCCTTCTATTTTCAGCTACAGTATATTCCAGATTAAAACAATGAACTAGAAATAGACCCTTTCAGGAAAGAATTTATGGGGACAGAATATATATGATAAGTGAAAGAACCATCAAAGGTCATTAACAACATAATCAAAACAGATGCCCTGCAATGGTGTATAATTTAAGCTATATAGTGGTATAATTTATGTATATGTTCAAAGGATAAAGGGATCCTGTGAGTCTTCTGGTATTTATATAAACTAGTTGGGGCTCTGTAGAAAAGAAAGAATTTTGAAAGGAACTTCATAAAAACATGGTGAATTTTTTAGGTATCTAAAACAAGAATAGTCTCCCAGCCAGGAGGATTAAACATTGTCAAGGGTCAGTCGTTCTGATTCACCTCAATTGTTTCTTCTACATCTTTAGTGACGCTCTGGAATCCTGCCATTCACAGGGATGGGGAAGGGCTTACAGCATTACTAATTCATCACATTAGAAATCATGAGGGGCCACTCAGTGGCGCAGCGGTTAAGTTCACATGCTCCACTTTGGCAGCCCAGGGTTCGCCAGTTTGGACCCTGGGTGCAGACCTACCATGCGGTGGCAGGCGTCCCACATATAAAGTAAAGGAAGGTGGGTACAGATGTTAGATCAGGGCTAATCTTCCTAAAAGGAAAATCATGAATCAGTGCTCTGGGGCCTTCTAGGCGTGACCAAAGTGTTGATTCCTAAGTATAGCATATCTCTCCATTTATATGTCTTCCCTAGTGTCCTTATTTCTCTTCATTCTTGAAAGATATTTTTACTGAATATAGAATTTTCAGTGGACAGGTTTTTTTCTTTCAGCACTTGAAAAATACCCACTTCCTTCCCACCTGCATAGTTTTAGATGATAAATCTCCTGTCATTCAAATTGTGTTCACTATGAGAAGCACATCATTTCTCTCTGACTGCTTTCAGGATTTTTTCTTTGTCTTTAGTTTTCGTAAGTTCAATTATGCTGTGTCTTGGCATGGAATTCTTTTAGTTTACCCTACCTGGAGTTTGCTCAACTTCTGAATCTGTAGGTTTATGTCTTTTACCAAATTTTCGAAATTTTCAGCCATTATTTCTTTGAATAACTTTTCAGTCCCATGCTCTCTTTCCTCTCTTTGTGAGACCCTGACAATACAAATATTAACTCTTTTATTATGATTCTGCAGGTCCCTGAGACTCTGTTAATATTGTTACAACCTATTTTCTCTGTTCAGACTGGGAAAATTCTATTGACCTGTCTTCAAGTTTATTGATTCCACCCTGTGTTATCTCCACGCCACTTCTGACCCCATCCAGCGGATTGTTCTGGTATTGTATTTTTCTGTTCTACAATTTCCATTTGGTTCTTTTTCATTAAAAAGATTTTCTATTTTTTTCTATTGCTCAAGTTTTCTATTTTTCACTAGTTTTGAGAAAATTTATACTTCCTATTTTTATGCATAAAGTTCATAAAAAGCATTTTTAGGATGGCTGCTTTAAAATCCTTGTCAAATAATTCCAACATCTGATTCAGCTTGGTGTTGGTATTTGCCGATTGTCTTTTTTCATTCATGTAGTGATTTTCCAGGTTCTTGGTTTGACCCGTGATTTTCAGTTGTTCCCAGGACATTTTGGATACTGCATGCTAAGACCCTGGAACCTATTTCATCTTCTTTTCAGCAGGCAGCCCCCAGTTGAGATGTACGTCTAGGGCAGGGTGGACGTGTATGTTCAGCTTCTCACTGGGCCTTGACAACAGAGCCCAACAAAAATGGAGCACTGACTGACACTGCCCCCTCGCCTGGAAGTGAAGGCAGGCAGAGGGCTGACTCATTGCTGTGTGGCTGCAGGGAGAGATGGAAGCCCAGCTCCATGCTGATGCCAGAGGAGAGATGGGATGGGAGGGGGAGGGGAAGCAGACCCCCCGCTCCACCTCACTGATGCTGGGTGAGGATAGAGGCTTGGTTGGGAGCCGGGAGGGAGGGAGTGATGAAGCATGGTGGTGATTACCTTCTCCTCATACTGCTTGTTCAGTCTAATTGCTACCGGTCTGGGGTGGAGGTTCAGCTCCCCACTGCACCCTGCTGGCACTCTGCTGGCAGAGGAATCAGAGTGCCACATGCTTCCGCTGATGGAGAGATCTGCTTCCTGCTGGGGCCACTGACACTGCCTGCCAGGGGTGATAGCCCAGGAGAGGGAATTGGAGCACCGCCTGCTTCCCGGGAGCAGGTGGAACATCAGCTGGGCACTTGGCCCTGCTGAAACATGAGGTGGGGGGGTTGCAGTTTTTATTGCTGTTTGGCTGAAGAGTAGGGCAGGTATTGCCAAAAAGGTGTTCTCTTGTGAGGCTGCCCTTTTCCTGGACCTTTGACCAGGAGGAACAGACTGTTCTCAGGGCCTTTTGTGTCTGAGCCTGTTGCTGGTTCAGGGTCGGAGGTTCTCCACCATGTGGGAAGCAGTAAGGAAACCAGCGCACTCACGTCATTCCTTAAGTCCAGAGGTTCCTGGGCGGCCACCTTCTTCTTTCCACTTCTCAGAGACTTCCTATGCTTGTTTGTTGTGTTGTACCTACAGTTTTTTAGTTGTCAGGGGGAGGATATGGGAGGAATGAGGCTGTTCCATCTTTGGCAGAACCAGAAATCCTTGAATGTCTTTCAATAAATTTGAAATTTGAAAGTTTGAAATTGAAATTTTACATTTAAAGTTTAAATTGTTTTCCCATGAAGATCTTGGGCATATTTATATACATACATATTCTTAGGTACTAAGATATGTTTTTTGTTGCTTTTATAAAAAGGTATCTTTCTAAAATTGTACTTTCTAACTATCCTTTGATAGAAACACAGTTCATAATATTGATCTTTTTAATGCTTATAATTTGCCTAAAGAATCTTCTGGAATTTCCACAAGAACACATGTGAATGACGATACCTTCATTTCTTCCTTTACAATTCTACCTATTTTACCGCTTCCTCCTGTCTTTTGCGCAGGGTAGGATCTTTAGTACAAGATTGAAAGAATGGTAGTGACCATCCTGCCTTGTTCCTAATTTGAAAAGGTGCTTTCAAAGTTTAATTGAGTATGATATTTTCTGTAGGCTTTTTAAAATATCCTTCATCAGATCTGAAAGTTTCTTTCTCTTTCTCTTTTGACATGAGGAATGGATGTTGAATATTTTCAAATTCTTTTTCAGAAGCTGAGATGACATATTTTTCCCCCTTTAATCTGTTTTTGTGGTAAGCTTAATCTATGTGGGAATAATTCCAACAGTTGGTCCTGAAGTACTGTTTTTTTTTACATCATTAGATTTGTTTTGCTAACATTTTACTTAGAAATTTTGCATCTCTATTTGTGGTGAGATTAACGTGTCTTGTGCTGTCCCTGTTGACTTTTTGTGTCAGTATTATACCATCTTCATTAAATGAGCTGAAGAATGATCCCTCTTTTTCAGTTCTTTGCTGATACTGGAATTATCTGTTCCTAGAATGTTTGCTAGAATGTTCCTTTAAAACCATTTGGGTGTGGTACTTTCTTTGTAGCATGTTTTTCTTTTAAGAAAGGAATTTAACATGTTACTGAGTGCCTGCTGGTTCTCAGGAACTGTACTAGAGTCTTATACATGAGCCTGTTAAATCTGCACATCCGCCCCGTCAGGAACCATCCCTGTTATTAGAGATGAAGAAAGTGAGGCACAAAGAGGGGCTGCCATTTCTCAGGGTCCCTCAGCCAGAAAGTGATGGACCAGGAATGTGAATCAAATTCCAGATGTCCAAAAAATGTTAATCATTCTTGTTACACATTACACTTTATAAGAGACAAAAATGACTTGTACTGTCATCATATCTTCACAGCCTGGGCTCAGGGACCTGAAAAATACTGTTACATGATATCAGATAGAGCCGTCTCTATTTGTACATCTTTAGTTGATGGTGAGGCTCTGTTTTTCTCAACATTTTCTTTCTCTCTTTATTTATTTTAGTTTTGAGTGTTCATTACCTTTGCTTTTAATAGAATCTATTTAATGTAAGTTTATATAATTTAACTTGTAACTATTTTGAGGTAATTGTAGATTCACATGCAGTTGTAGAAATAACAGAGAGATTCCTCAGACACTACTCAATTTCCCTCAATAATAGTATCTTGCAAAACTATAGTAAAATATTACAACCAGCGTACTGACATCGATGCATTCCACTGATCTTGATCAGATCTCCCCAATGTTACTTGTACTTATTTGTGTTTGTATATGTTTAGTTCTATGCAGTTTTGTCATATGTAGATTATTGTATCCAGCACCACAATCAAAATACAGAACAGTTCCATCACCAAAAGGTTCTTCACAGTACCCTTTATAACCACACACACATCCCTCCAGCACCGTCTCTCCTCATCTTTAACCACTGGCAACCACTAATGTGTTTTTCATTTGCATGATTTTATCATTGTAAGAATGTTATACAAATAGATTCTCATAGTATGCAGTCACTCAGGGTAATTCTCTGGAGGTTTATCCAATTTATTGCATGTATCGAGAGTCTATTCTTTTTACTGCTGAGAAGTATTTCACATTATGGATGTACCACAATTTGTTTAATCATTCACCTATTGAAGGACATTTGCGGTGTTCCTAGTTTTGGGCTATTACAAATAAATCTGCTGTTAACATTTGTGGTCAGGTTTTTATATGAACACAATTGCTGGGTCATACATTAGTACTGTGTATAGTTTTATAAGTATAGTTGCCAAGCATTCTTCAGACTGGTTGTATCATTTTACATTCTCACTAGCAATGTAAGAGTGATTGAGTTTCTCCACATTCTTGCTAGCATTTGATGCTGTCACGATTTTTTATTTTAGCTATTCTGATAGATTCTTTTCATGTGCTTATTTCTCATCTGCATATCATCTTCAATGAAATGTCAGTGCATCTCATTTCCTAACTGAATTTTTTTTGCTATTGAGTTTTGAGCATTCTTTGTATATTCTAGATACTAGTCCTTTGTCATACAGGTGATTTGCAAATATTTTCTCCCAGTCCGTAGCTTATCTTTTCATCCTTTGAGCAGAGTCATCCACAGAGCAAAAGTTTTAAATGTTGATGAAGTCCAATTTATCAGTTTTTCTTTTATGGATGGGGCTTTTGGAGTCAAGTCTAAGAACTATTTGCTTAGCCCTAGGTCCCAAAGATTTTCTCCTATTTTTTCTAAAGGTTTTACATTTTATATTTTAGTACATGATCTATTTTTAGTTAATTTTTGTATTGGGTATGAAGCTTAGGTAAGGTCTTGTTTTGTTTTGTTTTGTTCTTTTTCCTTTATTTTTTTCTTTGCCTATGGATGTCAATTCCAGGATCATTTGTTGAAAAAGCTGTTATTCTTCCTTTGAGTTGCTTTGCACCTTTGTCAAAAAGCACTTTAGTGTATCTGTGTGAGTCTATTTCTGGTTTATCTCTTTCGCTCTATTGCTCTACGTGTCTCTTCCTCTGCAAATGCCACGCTATCTTGATTACTATAGCACTAAGTAAGCCTTAATATAGGGCAGGGTAATTCCTCCAACTTGATTCTTTTTACGACTTTTTTTTAGCTATTCTAGCTCCTGTGCCTTTCTATATAATTTTTAGAATAATTTTGTCTATGTCTAAAGAAAACTTTGCTGGGAGTTTAATAGAAATTGTACTAAACCAATAAGTCAGTCTGGGGAGAAGTGACATCTTTATTATATTTATTCTTCCAATCTCTGAACACACTACGTCTCTCCATTTAGTTAGGTCTTCTTTGATTTCTTTCATCAGCATTTTGTACTTTTCAACATATAGATTCTGTATATGTTTTGTTAAGTTTATACATAAGTAGTTCATTTTCTTTGGAGTATATATATATATAATAAATATTTTTAATTTCAATTTGTACATGATCACTGTGAATATATATAAACATGATTGATTTTTGCATGTTGATATTGTATGTTCCAATTTTGCTAAACTCACTTATTAGTTCTAGGAATGTTTTCTAGATTCCTTGGGATTTTCTAGAAGACAGTCATGTCATCTGCAAATAAGGCCAGTTTCATTTCTTCCTTTCCAATCTGTATGCCTTTTCTTTCTTTGTTGTGTGTGTATGTGTGTGTGTGTTTGGTGGGGGGGATTGGCTGGCACTTCTAGTATTATGTTGAATAGGAGTAGTAAGAGTAGATATCTTTGCTTGGGACCCAGTCTTAGAGGTAATGCATTCAGTCTTTCACCCTTAAGCATGATGTTATCTAAATTTTTTGTAAATGCTTGTATTAGTCAGGGTTCTCTAGAGAAACAGAACCAAGAGGATATATATAGATACATATAAAAGAGGAGATTTATTATAGGCATTGGCTCACACGGTTATGGAGGCTGAGCAGTCCCACAATCTGCCCTCTACAAGCTGGAGAGTCAGGAAAGCCAGTAGGTGGTGTAATTCAGTCCAAGTCTGACGGCCTGAGAACCAGAGGGCCACTGGTATAAGTTCTGGAGTCCAAAGGCCCGTGAAGTGGAGCTGTGATGTCCAAGGGCAGGAGAAGATGGACGTCACAGCTGAAGGGAGGAAATTTGGCCTTCCTTCACTTTTTTGTCCTATTCGGGCTCTCAAGGAATTGGATGATGCCTGCCCCCATTGGTGAGGGGGGATCTTCTTTCCTCAGTCTATTGAAACAAATGTTAATCTCTGCCAGAAACACCCTCACAGACACACCCAGAGATGTTTTACAACTATCTGGGCATTCCTTTGCTTAGTCAAGATGACCCATAAAATTGACCTCATAATGCTCTTTAGCAAGTTGAGGTAATTCTCTGCTATTCCCAACTTGCTGAGAGTTTTTATCATGAATGGGTGTTAGATTTTTGTCAAATAATTTTTCTCCATCAATTAATATGATTATATGATTTTTTTCCTTAGCCTGTTGATATATATTGGATTATATTGATTTTTGAATGTTGAATCAACCTTGCATACCTGGAATAAATCCTTCTTGGTCGTGATGTATAATTCTTTTTACATATTACTAAACTCTATTTGCTAATATTTTCTTGAGGATTTTTGAATCTTAAGTTCATGAGAGATATTAATCTGTAGTTTTCTCTTTTTGTACTTTCTCTGTCTAGGTTAGTTCAAGGTAAGATTGCTCTCATAAAATGAGTTGGGTACTGTTCCTTTCTATTTCTTTTTCTGGAAGACATATAAAACTGATGCTAGCTCTTCTTTAAATGTTTACTAGAATTCTCCAGTGAATTATCTGGGCTGAAGATCTTTTCTAGAAGCTTTATAATAAAAATCCAGTTTCCTTAATGGTTATAGGACTGTTTAATTTATCTAATCTTGGCTGAGCTTTGTCAGTTTGTGTTTTTTGAGGAATAAGTCCATTTGTTCCACGTTGTTGAATTTATGAGCATAAAATTGTTTGCAATGTTCTCTTATTATTCCTTTAGTAATTGCAGGATATGTCAGGATATCCCTTGCTTCGTTCTGCATTTTTTTTTGTGTGTGTGTATGTGTCTTCTCTCTTGTTGTTGTTCTCGTTAGAGGTTTAAGAATTGATTTTTTTTTTCAAAGAAGCAATTTTTTTGTTTCATTGAATTTCTTCATTTTTGTCCTGTTTTTAATTTTACTAATTTCCATTTTTGTTTTTATTACTTCCTTTTGCTTACTTTAAGTTTATTTTGCTCTTATTTTTCCTAGTTTCTTAAGGTAGGAACTTACAGATTTGAGAACTTTCGTCTTTTCTAATTGAGAATCTAGTGCTATAATTTCCCTCTCAACACTGCTTTACCTTTTCATATAAGTCCAATTTTTATTTGAACTTCGAAGAAAAAAATCTACCAGGGGCAAAGGATGAAACATAACAATGACAAAAGAATCCATCCAACAGGAAGACCTCACAATCTTAAACATGTGTGCAGCAAACAACAGAGTTTCAACACATGAAACAAAAACAGATAGAGCTCAAAAGAATAGCCCATTTTTATTTTCATTCTGTTCTGTGTATTTTTTTAACTTCCCTTGAGATTTTCTCCTTGACCCATGGAAATGTGTTGTTTAATTTCCAACTGTTAGAGCATTTTCTTGTTTTTCTGTTGTTGTTTTCCAGTTTGATTCTAATATGGTAAGAGAATATACTCTATGCTATCAATTGTTTCAAATTTGTTGAGGTTTGTTCTGTGACCAAGGAGAAGGTCTATCTTGGTGAATTTTCCATGGGTGTTTGAAAACAATGTGTATTCTACTGATGTTGGGTGGTGTGTTCTGTAAATGTCAATTAGATCTAGTTAATTGATTGTGTTGTTCAGTTGTTCTATGTCTTGGTTAATTTTTTGTCTAGTACTTCTATCAATTGCTGATAGTGGGTTTTGTAGTTCCCAACTATTAATTATGGATTTTCCTTTTTCTTTTTTGACCTCTATCTGGTTTTGTTTCATGTGGCTTGAAACTCTGTTGTTTGCTGCACACACGTTTAAGATTGTGAGGTCTTCCTGTTGGGTGGATTCTTTTATCATTGTTAAGTTTCATCCTTTGCCCCGGTAGGTTTTTTCTCTAAAATTTACTTTACCTGATAGTAAAACAGCCACTCTTGCTTTTTTTTTTTAAATTAATGTTAGCATGATATATCTTTTTCCATCCTTTTACTTTTAACCTTCCTATGTTGTTGTGTTTTCAATGAGTGTGTTTCTAGACAGCATATAGTTGGATCATGTTTTTTCATCTACTGTGCCAATCTGTTTTTTGAATTGTATGTTTAGACTATTTCCAGTTAAAAAACTTATTGATATGCTAGGGCTTAAACTGCTACTTTATTATTTGTTTTCTGTTTCTTGTTTCTCTGTTTTTCTTTTCTTGCCTTCCTCGGAGTTACGTGAACAATTTGTAGGATTTCATCTCGTTTTATTTATGTGGTTTTTGAGTACACCTCTTTAGATAGTTTTCTTAGTGGTTGCTCTAGGTATTACAAATACAGATGTAACTAATAACCAGCTATTGGTGCAGACGTTTTACCTCTTCTGGTGGAGTACTGAAACTTTATTTCCATTTAGATCCCTTTACCATCCTGTCTTTTAAAATACAGTTGTCTCAAGTATTTCCTCAATATACATTGAGCACCACAACAGGTAATGTTATAATTTTTGCTTCAACCATCAAATATGCCTTAATAAACTCATTGGGAGAAGGATAGTCTATTATATCTACCTCT
Source organism: Equus przewalskii (assembly GCF_037783145.1). Lineage (NCBI taxonomy): Eukaryota > Metazoa > Chordata > Mammalia > Perissodactyla > Equidae > Equus > Equus przewalskii. The sequence goes on from NC_091847.1 coordinate 641,016, forward strand.
ATTTTTGCCTATTCTATTGTTCTTTCCTTTATGAAGTTCCAAGCCTTCTTTTATAATTATTTTCTTTCTATTGGAGAGTTTCATTTAGCCATTCTTTAAGATCTGCTAACAACAAATTCTTTTAATTTTCCTTCATCTGAGATTATCTTGATTTCCCCTTCATCACTGATGGTGTTTCGATGGATGTTGAATTTGCTGTTGAACGTTCTTTTAGGAGCACTTGAAAAATGCACCACTTTCTTCTGGCCTCCATGGTTTCAGGGGAGGAAAGGTTGCCATTCAAATTGGTGTTCCTCTATAAGGTGGTGCCTTGTTTCTCTCTCATTGCTTTTAAGATTTTCCCCTTTGTTTTTAGTTTTCAGAAGCATAATTATGATATAGTATGGCATAGATTTCTTTGGATTTCCACTATTTGGAATTCATTCTGCTTCTCAGATCTATAGTTTATGTCTCTTGCCAAATTTGAGAACAATTCAGCCATTATTTGTTTAAAAACTGTTTCTGTCCATCCTCTTTCACCTCTCCTCCCAAGACTTCAATGACACAAATATCCCTGAGGCTATTATAATTTTTTGTCTATTTTCTCTCTGTCGTTCAGAATTCTATTGTCTTGTCCTCAAGTTCACTGATTCTATCTCTGTTCCCTTCATACTGTTGTCAAACCCATCCATTCAGTTTTATTTCAGTTATTGTGCTTTTCAAATCTATGCATTCCATTTGGTTCTTTTATATAAATTCTTTTTTTAAGTTTTATATTTTTTCCATTTGTTTCAAGTGTATTCATAATTATTTGTTAAAGTAGTTTTATGGTGGCTGCTTCAAAATCTTTGTCAGACCGTTCTATCTGATTCTTCTCAGCATTAGCATCATCTGAACATTTTTCTCATTCAAGCAAGTTGTGATTTCTTATTTAAGTTGGGGTTCTTGGTATGAAAAGTGATTTTCTATTGTATCTTAGGCATTCTGGATATTATGTTAAGAAACTCTTCATCCTATTGAAATCTTCTCTTTTAGCAAGCATTTGCCCTATTTAGATTTGCTATGTAGATCCGTCCTGTTTTCTTGGCCTCAATTCTAATGACAATTTAGTTTCCTGAGCTTTTGCAATACTATTCAGATTTGTTCTATTCTGATGAAATACCAGCATATAGGTCCTGAATATATTTCGTTAGATTTATACCTAGAGATATAATCTTTGGCTACTGTTGTAAATGCTATTTTTTATTTCAAATTCTAATTGCTCACCCCTAGTATACAGAAATGCAACTTGTTTATTTTTTCTTAACCTTTGTGTCTTGCAAACTTGCTAAACTCACCTATTAATTCTAGGAGGGTTTGTAGTTTCTTTGGAATTTGCTACATAGAAAATCACACATAGACTGTTTAGTTTCTTCCATTTTAATCTATATTGCTTTTGTTTCTTTTTATCATCTTATTACACTGGCTAGGACCTCAAAGTCCATGTTGAATAGGAGTGGGGAGAGGAGACGTCCAGTCCTTGCTGAGGTATTAGCGAGGATGCACTCAGTCCTTCCCGTTAAGTATGATGTTAACCTCAGCAGTTACCTTTATCAGGTTAGGAACATTCCCTTCCACTCTTAGCCTGAACTCTTCATTTCTCTATGTAGATCTGAGTTTCAGTCTGCTATCATATTCCTTCTGCCTGAAGAACTTTTAACATTTCTTTTGCAGTGGGTCTGCTGGAAATTAATTCTCCCAGTTTTGGTTAGTCTGAGAAGGTCTTTATTTCTCCCTCACATTTGAAAGATTCTTTTGCTGGGTATATTTTTTCTTTCAGCTCTTTAAAGATGTCACTGCATTGTCCACTGCCTGGCATGGTTTCTGATAAGATTTTTGCTCTAAGTCTTATCCTTCTTTGTCTCTATGTGTTGTTTCTTTTTACTCTAGCTGCTTTCAACATTTTCCCTTTGTCTTTCGTTTTCAGCAACGTGTGCATCATGTGCTGAGGTGTGAGCTTTTGTTCTTTTGTATTTATCCTGCTCGAACTTTGTGGAACTGTGGTTTAATATCTGTCACTGATTTGGGGAAATTCTCGCACTTATTGCTTCAAATGATTCTTCTGCCCTATTCTTTCTCTTTTCTCCCTCTGGGGGTCCAGTTATGCCTGTGTCAGATCACTTGCTACTGGTCTTGGACGTGTGGGTTTCCTCTCTCCCTGCAGATGACTGTCTCTCCTCATATTTTGGGCCAGAAGTTTGCTCTGCAACCTCAGCTCTCTGAGGGCTCAAAAAAAAGTTGTGACCATTAAGATAATTTGGTTTTTTCATTGTATGGGTGAGAGTGATGCTCCTTTGATCTCTCTTACATACCAGGGAAGAAGCTGCAGTCAGAATGCAGTTTTTAAAAATGCTAATTTAGTCACTTGGCTTCATTTACAAATGAGGACCTGAGGTGCATAAAGGGGCAGTTAGTTGCTAAAGTCACCCAGGAGGTCAGTGGCAGTAGTTTGGCGGAATTTCTAATTCTCCTCACGAGGAGACTCACTACTCTTTTACCTCTCAAAGCTGCGGTTAAATGCCTGCTTCCCACTGGGGAGGGAGTCACGCTAGTTCCTCAGGTGAGCCAATTCACAACCTGGAGTCGTCGGTGGGGGAAGGGTTGTGGGGGCCAACCTGAGGGCACAGAGCCAGGTGATAGGGCGTCCTTGGTAGGTGCCACCCGTGAGACACTGGAGTCTAACAGAGAAGCAAAGTAACCCTCAGCAGTAGCTTCCTGACTGGCCTTGACTCCTCCTCCTCACAGAGCTAGGGTGACTCTGTAAAGATACACCACACGAAGCTGCTACTCCCTGTTTTAAACTCTTTATTGGCTTCCTCTTTGAACTCAGAATAAGATTCAACTCCTCAGCCCACCTACAAGCCCCCATAATGTCTGGCCTCTGCCCCCTTTTCCCTTCACCCACGATGTTACAGTGGCCCATCGTTTTGGTTAACTCAAGCCAAGGTCTCTGGGCCTTAGAGCCTTCATACATGCCCTTCCCTCAACCTAGAATGTCCTTCTCCCTAACCATTCCCACTGCTGGCCCCTGCCTTGCTTTCATGCCTCAGCTTGAGCTCCTCCTAGAAAGCCCTGCCCTAACCACTCATCGCCCCTTGGGTTTTTCTCTTCATAACCCTCATCTCAATGGGTAGTTACATCTGCACGTGTCCTTGTTTGTTGTTTGTGTGTGTCTTTGGGGGCAATGATGAGGTCTGCTTGGTTCACCTGTGCGCTCCAGCCTTCAACGTTATTAAAGGATACTGATTATTGCAACGTAATGTGTTAAGACACAGGTGTGGTAGCAAAGATGGGTACAGAGTAGGTAAACACACACTGACTTGACTTAGAAGAGATGGAGAACACTAAGGACCAGTTTTTGCTACTTTGCCCCAAGTTGGCCCGACCTACTCACTAACTCCCACTTTCACACTTCACCTTGGTGCCCACGAAACTTCATCTCTCATATCACAGCTCAGATGCACAGCCCTCTGAAAACTTCCTCCCCATGAAATCAATCATTTTCCTGTGTGTGTAGTTCTCATTGCTACTATTAGTGGAGCGTAGAGCACATTCTAATTTTGCTGGTTGGGTAGGTACTTGTTCGCTTGTTAGTTCACAACTGCTCTGGTAGAAGGGGCTTTGTTTTTATGTGTCTTTTGTTTGATACAGTTTCTGGTACATAACACTTCCTGGTAAAGGGCAACTTCTTGAGTGACTCTATCCAGAATTTTGGCAAATGCATCTGAGCCCTCTTAGAAAAATCAGATGAGGTAGCAGATAACTACAGGGCTTGAAAATAGAAAGTGTCTAGTATATGTGGAAATCCAGCCTGAGAGTATAGAATTGGGACTAATTAAGAGGAAAGGCCAATTGGGATTCTAGAATCTTCTTAAATAAACATAACAGTCGTACTTCCAGGATCATGTTGTACCGTCCCATTGACTGCCCAAAAGTTCCTTCCAGGTAGAAGCACTGTCACTTTGTGTAACAAATGGGTAAAAGGCCAGTGCGTTATGTGGGTGCCGTGAGGTGGAAACTCCTCGAGTCCTTGGACAGCGAAGGGAACACATCCTCCTTGTAACCCAGTCAGTGTGAATAATTGACCTGGAAACCCATATCTTTCAGATGATGAAAAGATAAATATGATCAGCTCAGGTGCAAATGTCAGGAATTTGTGGGGAAGTGAGGTTAGCTAAGTGAGCAAATATGACTGTAGGAAATATGGAAGCTTGTTCTGAAATTAAGGCAAGAAAAAAGCTTCTGGGATTCCTCAGACCTCCTCAACTTTCTTCCAGTTCTTCTTCAGCCTCTCCCCACGCCCACCAGGTAACTGTCACTGCCTTCTCTGCATTAATTCACTTGACAAATACTTACTGGAAAAAACTCACCGGCCATGAGCCGGGACTCTGGAGGGATTGCCAGGGAGCTCCCTGAACAACTAGAGACGGACTACAATGTGGGCACCTCCGTCTCGTCTGAGGCCTCAGGAGGAGCTGCAGTTCAACTCCAATTACTTGAATAAGACTTCCCTTTTTTAAAAAAAACTTCTTTACTCAAGTAGAATAGTAAAATATTTCATTTCTGTAGTAAAATATATTCAGATTGGAAAACAAAAAATAAGAAGATACTTCTGCCTCTGTTGACACAGGTCTAATGCACATAGTAAGTGGAAAATGTGCATGTAAATCTGAATGTAGGGGCCAGCCCGGCAGCATGGTGGTTAAGTTCAGCACACCTCACTTCAGCGGCCCAGGTTTGCAGGTTCAGATCCCAACTGTGGACCTACACACTGCTCAACAAGCCCTCTGTGGCGGCATCCCACAGAAAATAGAGGAAGACTGGCACAGATGTTAGCTCAGCAACAATGGTTCTCAAGCAAAAGGAGGAAGAATGGCAACAGATGTTAGCTCAGGGCTACTCTTCCTCACCAAAAAAATAACAAAATAAACAAATCAGAATGTACCTTTGAATAGAATGTTTGGGAAAAAACGTCCTGTGCATTTAAGATGCTTATAAGATGATGGCCACAGAGCTACAATAGTCATCCGCGGCAGTGTGATTCGGTGTAGTTCTGCAATCCTCAAACGTTTATTCTGCGTTTACTCTGGACCAGCCCTGCACTGGAAACTATGGGAGACAACAAAGTATGTGACATAATTTCTGTCCCCAGGATATTTGTGACCAAGCTAGTTGCGAAAAGAACTGACAGAGGTGTGTTTAATCTCCACGTTTAACATAGAGAAATCGCCGTAAATGAGAGTGGAAGGTAGGAGAATATTTAGAATTTTCAGAGGGCTACGATATCCTTCTTTCAACTTCCCAAACTCCAGTGAGATAAGCACACTTGGCAGGTGGCAGCCACTGACGGAAATGCAGACTAAAGCAGTGAGAGAACGGACGCCCCCACACTGTGACGCCAGGCTCTCTGCCGGGCATCGGAGCTCTAAGTTACACAGTCCTTGTCTTCACGCCGGTGCTGCTGCTCTTTCCCATTGTCAGACAGTCATGGCAAACCCTCACTTAGGCTAACATCAAGGTGTCAGCCGGGCTGTGTTCCCTTCTGGAGGCTGCCCACATTCCTCGGCTCATGGCCCTTCCTTGAATTGCTCTGATTTCTGCTCCCACATCACAACTCCTCCTCTGACTTTCCTGCCTCTGCTTTTGCCTTAATAGGACCTGTGTGACTACATTGGGCCCACCCACATCATCCCGGATAATATCCAACCCGAGATCTTTAACATAATCATATCTGCCAGGTCCCTTTTGCCAAAAAAGCCAAGGTTCACAGGCTCTCAGAATTAGCATATGGACATCTTGGGGGAGAAGGGCATAATTCTGTCTACCATGGCCTAGAAGAAACTATAGGAAAAAGTCTTAGTTACGTGAGGTTGGAAAGAGTTTTTAAAATTGACACACAAAAAACATGACCTACAAAAGCCCCCAAATTGGGCTTCATCAAAATTAAACCCTTTTGTTCTTCAAATTAAAAAGAATTGTTAATAAAATGAGAAGGTAAGCCACAGACTAGAAGAAACTATTTGCAAAGCATATATCCAACAAAAGACTTATATCTAGGATATATAAAGAGGTCTTACAACTCAATAATAAGAATACAACCCAATTTTTTTAAATGGGCAAAACATTTGAACTGACACTTTACCAAAGAAGATCTACAGATGGAAAAAAAACATATGAAAAAGTGCTCAACATCGTCTGTCATTAGAAAGTGCTGAGTAAGACTGCAATGTGATACCACTTCACAACCACTAGGATGGCTGACGCTAACAAAACTGACCATACCAGACGTGGGGGAGGCTGGGGAGCAGGTGGACTCTGAGACACTGCTGGGGGGGAGTCTAAAAGGGGATGGAAACCAGTTTTCAGTTTCTTAAGAAATTAATCATATACCCCTACCACTTGGCCCAGTCACTCCACTCCTCAGTATTCACACAAGAGAAATGAAAGCACACATCCATGCAAAGACCTGTCCACAACGTTCACTGCAGCTTTATGTGAAGAGCCAGAAACTCAGACTAACTCAAATGTCCACGAGCAGTGGATGGATAAACACGTGTGGCATATCCACCCAATAGAACACTACTTGCCAATAAAACAAGTGTTACTGACAAATTCAACTAGAGGAATCTCAAAGTAACAGTGCTGAGTCAAAAAAGCCAGACAAAAAATAAATACTGCATGATTCCATTTATGTGGAATTCTAGAAAATGCAGATTAATCTACAGTGGCAGAAAGCAAATAAAAATGGCCTGGGATGCAGGAGGGCGGCCAGGGAGAGGCACGGTGGGGACGAGAGGGAGGGACTACAGAGAACCATGAGGTAACTTGTGGAAGCAAGAGAAATGTTCAGTATCTTGATTGTGGTCATGATTTCACAGATACACGTAAAAACTTTAATTGTACACTTGAAATATGTGTGGTTTATTTTATGTCACTTATACCTCAATAAAGTTGTAAAAAATTAAATAGGCAGAAAAAAAGAAAGAAAACCCAGAGCCTCGGATTTAGCAATGCAGAGTCATTCGGGCACCATGCCAGAGTGAACCAGTCAGTGAGTGTGGGGACAGCAAATTGCGGCAAGCCCAGGGACGGCAACTGCTGATTCTAGAATGACTGCAGACTGCGTAATTCCCAAAATGCTCGCTGCACCAAAAACCTGTAGAAATAAGGTATAACATACCTTTAAACATATGCTCTTAAATAAGCCATAGTTGGATTCACAAAAAGAAAGGGAAATTCCCAGGGTGGAAGCAATAGGAAGAGCTGAAAAAGGATGAAATAGGTAGAAGAAAGCAAGCCAGATACATCAATGACCACAATATATCCTAGCTGGTTAAATTCTCTGGTTTAAAAGTGATTGAAATGTTGGATTTTGAAAGCCCAGCTATATGTTAGTTATGAGAAACACACTTAAGAAATATAGAAAGATTGAAAATAAAGCAATGGAAAAATATATACTAGGCAAATACCCAAAGAAAGCTGGTAGAGGTATATTAATATTAGAGAAGACAGCCTTTAAAGGAGAAATCTTCCTTAGGGGTAAAGAGGGTCACTATGTAGTAATACAAAGACCACTCACCGGGAAGATGTATCCCTTCTGAACTTGTTCACACACCTGCTAACATGACACTGAAGTACATAAGTCAAAAGAGGGCAGGATTAGAGGAGAAAATGGACAAATGCACCCCTGCAGTGGGTGATTTCAACACACTTCTCTTAATAGCAAGTGAAAAACTAGTCAAATTACTGATGATTTCAATACAACTGATCTAATGAACACTTCCTAGAGCCTGCGTGCACCATAGAGAATAGACATTCTTTCCAGCACCCATGAGACACTTATGAGACAGACCTCGTGCTATGCCAGAAAGCTAGTTTCAACTAATTGCAAAGACTCAATATCATACAGACCACACTCTCTGAGTAGAATGTAATTAAATAGAAATCAGAAACAAAAGGATAACTAAAACATGCTTCTAAATAAATCATGGGTCAAAGAGCATATCATAATGTTAGAAAAAAATTAAAATTGCAAAATAATGCAAATATCACATATTAAAACTAACCACGCGTGACGGAAGTTGTAGTTAGAAGGGATATTATGTCCTGTCCTCAAATACTAAGATTTTTGTAAAAAGTGAATGGGAGATGAGGAAGCATGGAGATTAAATGTAAACTGTGTCAATGAGGATCTGAGAAGGGAGAGGACGAAGGAGGGCAGGAATTCCCATCCAGGGAGGTTGGTTGCCAGGGACAGCAGAGAGGACAGAAGTGAAAGTTAGGAGGGATGGCGTGGGATGCTGGAGCCTGTTTGTGAACACCATTCTCATCTCCCTGATGTACTGTTTGTCACCACTTCACCAGTCTGTGCAAAAACCCACTGCAGCTCTGTTTCCTACAGAAGGCAGCCCACACATGTTGCCCAGTGTTTGAAGCCACACATAGTTATAGAAATAAGACAGGAAGGGCCAGGCCTGTGACAACCTACAGAGAGCTTTTCTGCTTACAAAGATTCTCACCCCACAAAAAACTGAACTTCAGCAGAAAGAATAGCTTGGCCTCTGGATTGCACCCCGAGCCATCCCTCAGGGATAAGCCGGGAAATATATGGACTAATGCCAAGGAATTATGTGAGGATTACTTTTGAGTCAACTCAGGAAGAAAATATTCTTTCTTCATGAGATTTAGAATCTAATAGTCAACCAAAGCAAATGCTTTTTTTAAAAAAATGTACTCTTCATGTTTCAGCATATACACTTGAAGCAGTATTAATCCTGCTATTCCGGTGCTTTTACATAAACTACACCAAGTTTGTAATCTGGGAGAGTTATTTTTTTATTCCACAAAGGCTTTTATTTTCATTGAGACAGAGTGCAACCTCTTGCCAAAATACCTGGAACTCAAAGAAAGGTTTGACCCTCAGCAGGACCCAGCCAGGGAGCCCAGTCCCTTGGCTGCAGCCCATGATGCTGAGCAGGGGACAGGAATGAGCCCTCTGGCACTTTGGCAGAGTCAATGTCCAGATCATTGTCACCTGGAACTTGGGACTTTGGAATTCTCTGGGCTTGAAGCCTGCGAATATTGATGCCAACATGAGTCCATAAAGTTACACCAAGCTATGACAACGTTGAAAGGACTACTCAAACGCTTTACAGGCAGGAGGTCAGCTCTCAGTTTAATAGCACCGTTGGCAAGATGACGGAACAGAGGTGCTCTTAAAGGCAGGAGTTGCTGAGCAGGCGCGCTCTGCAGGGCCTGTAGCCGGCCGTCTCCATTCACTTGTTCGTGACAATGCAAATTTGCCATTGCATATCCTCTGTGCTTGCCAAGGCATGTTCACATCCGAATCTTGCTCGCCCTTGCCGTGATGTGGGAGGTCTGTAGACCGAGGCTGTTATTCCTGCTGTACAGTCGAGGCGCCTGGCACCTGGGAGCCGCGCGACGGGAGCAAGTGCCTGCGGTGGACTCGTGGGAGACCCTGGCTTCCTTAGCTCTTCTCTCCTCGTGGACACCACAAAACATCCACACAGGCCTCCTTCCCAAATGGTTTGATTTTTAATGTTTCCTTTCTTATTCCCAACTCATTCCTGCTTTGGAACGTATTTGAAATTATAGTATCGTATTACTCCTGATTTTCTGAATCTACCTTGCCCCTTAAAAGCCTCAAACATCACATGCTTTGGTATTTGTCTTTAAGTTAAGGAGGATTAAAAGCAATTTGACTTTGAGAGATCTCTTATGAAAAGTCTTGAGAAACATGCTTGAGAGGGACTTGTTGAGTGGCTTCTGTGCACAATTTGTGTGAAGTAGCCTTAGCTAGAAGTGGGGCTGAGTGCTTGCCCCATCCCTGGCCTGGGGAATCTTTGGGGAGTTTGATAGTTGAATGTTGAGTATAGCATTATCATAAAGTTCAGGGCATTGTATGACTAATACATGCTACAACCACAGTACATGGATGAATCTCTAAACCAGTATGCTGAGAGGAAGAAACCAGACCCCGAAGAATACATCCTGCATATTCTGTCATCTGAAACTCTGAGAAGGACAAATCTAGACTGTGTGACAGGAAGGGGAGGAGCAGAGGGGAGGTGAGGACTGTCCAGGAAGGGGTAAGAGCTTTTTTAGGAAATGGAAATATTCTAAATTTTATCATGGGCATAGTTACACGGGTGTACACGTTTGTTAAAATGCATAGATCTAAAAAAATGCATAGATCTGTACACTTTAAATAGATACATATAAATTTATATCTCAACAAGTTGATTAAGAAATGTGTAATGAGAGAGGAAAATCTGCCAATACTTGCATAGTTCTCTATTTTTTTTTCTGTCTCAAAGCTGTCATGGGCGTTTATAGAATATCTCAAAATGTGTTTGCGCTTTCAGTTATTCTTATTTTTGTTTTTGTTTTCCTCCAGCAAACATAACTCAGAAAACCCTTCTAAGTGTAAGACCTTGACTTCAATCCGTCCGGTTACATAAGAACATACAGAACACAAAGCAAACATATATTAATTTGTTCTTTCTTGCTGAAAACATGAGGTAGAAATATGCTTCCCACCATGACTCATACAACATATTGATACTGCCTTAACCTGCACATGCTCACTCGGCCTGTCCTGATTTTGTAACAGGGCTGTTTTCACTATGTGCTACATTTTCTCCCTGCTGTTCGGGTTTGGCTTCATCATTTGTTTTTTCTGTTACTAAAAGGTAGCTCTTCCTATTTTCCTCTCTTTTCCTAGGGACATATAGGGAACTACTGAGATGCTTCCGAGCCTTTCTCCTCCTGACACAGGTGGGTGCCATGTGAACATGTGTGCTGATGGCCTCAGGCCTCGTCTCTGACTCCTCTCTTCTTCTTCCAGACTCCAGAACCAGGTGCACATCTGCCAGGTGAAGGTGAGATCGAAGATAAGCAGCTTCACCCTTCTCCTGCAGAACCAGAGGAACAGGGATGCAGCCAGGAAACAGAGCATGACGATTTTGAGACACTGTCCCACCAAAGTGAAAGTCAATCAGACTCAAAAACTGACCCCTTTGAAAGTGCTTCCGACACAGAGTCGCTGCCTGGTGACCTCACAGGCAGACTCTGCCTCCCTCCAAGTGGCACCTCTGTGGACACAGATGCACCCTGGGGATGCCCTGACATCCCAGCAGCCAGACCTCCTCGAGAGCAGCATTCGACTGGTGTCCCTGGGCTTATTCCAAAGGAAGAACGAGATTTGTCTCTTGACTTCAAGGAAGAGTCTTACAAAAGTGGGTTCCGAGCCTTTCCCGCAGTTGCTGGAGAAGGGAAGGCAGAACACCTTGGTGACAGCGTGGCCAGCCTGGCGCAGAAGGCTTCGCTGGCAGGGGCTCCTCACCCCACAGAGGGTGCCACAGGCAGCCACAGCCTCCAGCCACCAAAAGTAGTGACTGTACAAGACCTGAGGGGGCTCTCCATTTTTTCTCGTCAGAAATCCAGGTCTGAGAGTTGTCTCCGCATCCGGGGGGCCTGGTCCTTCCTTCCCCCGTGCTGTGACCTGTGCCGGAGCTGGCCACGCATCCACAGCGGGGCCAGGGGACCAGGGCTGCCTCTCAGAGGCCCGCTGGACAGCGTAGCCTCTCCGGGAGCCAGGACAGAGAAGGGAAGTACTCCAGTGCTGGCAATGAACACAGACTTGCTCTGCTCCCCGCCCTGCCTTGATGTCCCCTGCCAGCTTCCTTTAGGGACATCTTGCCTGCTATATGCCAAGCTTTGCCATAGTGCCCCAGAAAATATTGACAAGGGCAGGGCATCCCCAGGGCACCACTGTCAGCACATGAGGACATTGACCAGGGTCCACTCCATAGGAGGGCTTCCCTTAAGATACCCTGAGGGGCCTCCAGGGAAGAACTTTGTGAAGTTTGGGACTCATTTGAAGGAAAGGACAGAAACAGAACGAGATCCAAGAACACAAAACCTTCTTCACCCTGTTCACACCCTACCGTCTCACTTGCTTCCTGGTTCCCAAAGGAGGGCTCCCTATTTGCAAGATCGGTACAAACCCAGTGCTCTTGGCTGGAAAAGGGCCTTTCAGGACAGGCCCTCTGAACATCTCTGGCTGGAAAACCAGTTGGGACGGGATTCTAGGTCCTGCCCAGTTTCTTCATGCCTTACTGAGGAGCTGGTGAGCCTCCCTGCAGAGGAAGTGCCAGCGCCTGCAGAGTGCAAGTCGGAACACAGCCCAGAAATCAGACCCGAGGAAGCCCAAGGCACTGGCCCTGCACCAAACGCTGCTGTGAATGATAAACAAAGGCACCTTCAGGATATTTCTGTTGAGGCAGGAAACCAAACCAGTAATTCCACATCAAACTATGTTCTTAGTGAGAAAAGAAAGCCACCTGCTAGGGCCAAGTTTTCACATCACTCCAGCAATAGCGGGTCACAGGTGTGGAACAGAGCCTGCATGGGTTGCACCACAGTGAGTGAATGTTCAGACACCCCGGAGACCACCCTGAAATCAAGTGCAACAGACACTTCAAAGGAAGCAGAAGACGTGATGGTTCTAGACCCCAACTGCATGAAAAATGTCTTGCAGGGTTTTTCAGAAATAACAGCAGCCACCGTGTGTCACTGGGGGTGTGAGGAGTGTGAACAGGGGCCTGAGCGTGGTGCCACGCCCTTGGCGGAGGGCCTGCAGCTGGAGCCCAAAGCAGACACATCTTCCAGGGGAAGGTGCACACTCATCATTATAGCTGTTGAGCAGAAGGGTCTGCAGGCCACCAGGAGGAAAGTGGGTCCTCTTCCAGAAACGCAGTCCCATGAGTTTCTGGAGGAAAGACCAGAACCTCCCCGCAGAGTTGGCGCGACTCCCTGGGAGTCTCCCAGGGCTGGGAAACCACAAACCTATGGCGATCAGTGTGAGCTGCCAGCAGCCCGCAGACCGGGAGGGGTTGATGGGGCTCTTCAGCCAGCGGCCCAAGCCGCAGAGCCTGCGGGGGGACATAAGGTCCCCCAAGCTGCTTCAGAAGAGAGGACCCCGGGTAGAGGAGAGATTTGTTCCCAGGAGCGCGCTGGGGGTGTGCTGAGCACAGAGGGGTCTGCGGACGAGAAACCGCCTGGGGCGGGCCAGAGCCCGGGGCCTGGGGCCAACAGGGAGGACGCTGCCAGGGCGCCCGGCCCCCGGCCCGAAGACGCACGCGGGACCCGCGCCCCCGCGGTCCTGCCGCGCGCACTGCCCCGCCGGCTCGGCGAGGCTTCGCGGGGGCCCGGCCGGCGCCTGGCGCCCCACGAGGTGACCTCCCTCGGGAGGAGCGAGCCCTCGGCCGCCGCGGGCCCCAGAGGGGGCGCCGGCGCGCAGGGAGCCGGGCGTCCGCAGCCCACCCGCGCCGTGGCCTCCGCAGGCCTCGAGGAGCCCCGCGCCAGGGATCTGAGCGCTGCGGCCGGCAGGCAGGGGGCGTCCGGCGGGGCCGGGACCTCTCCACTCACGGCGGCCGCGAGCGCCTCTCCGAAGATGGCCCTCCAGGGCGCAGGCGAGGGAGCCGCAGGGCTGAGAGAAGGGGGCCACGTGGAGACGCCAGGGGACCTCGGTAGCAGGAGAACGTCCTCAGAAAGCTGCGACGCCAAGAGACTCAAAACTCCACAGAAGAGGCTCAGGGCAAGGTTGTCCTTAGCTCATAAGACCTTTGCAAATTTTTTTGAGTCAAAAGTTGTAGAGAAAGAAGACACTGGTGAATGTTCCCCAGGTTCTGTCAAGGGCCAGAAGGAGAGGAGCAGGCCGCGCCAGAGTTCCTGGCGTGCATTTCTGAAAAGCAAAGACGCACAACGCCCAAAAAGGCCCTCTTCAGTGAGTCTGGTTGCAGGACAGGAGATCCCAAATCCCCTCCGACCTTCCCCACCAGGGATCAACAGCCACTGCGTGGAGCAGGCAGGGGACAAGGAGAGCTATGTTGTTAGAGATCACTGGGCACCCTCTCAGTCCCCCACACCAGTGTCAACCAGCAGTTTGGTCTCTCCAGATAACAGGAGAAAAAGTGAACCAACCATCAAATGTACAAGCCCCCAGGAAAGTGGTAGGTACCTGCCTTCAGCTATCTTTCCTGCGAAGTCCTGGCTGATCTCGCCCGTCAACCCTCATGTCCAGCAGGCTGGGATGAGCCACACCCTCCCCTCCAGCTCTGCTTGTTGCTTGGCATATGGCAGCCAAGGCATGCCCTGCAAACCCATGACCCCCAAGCCCTGGAGCGCCAGGCCTGGTGCTCAGCGGGCAGATTTCCACTCCATGGTTTCTCTTGGAAGTTACCGCGATGTGGATAGCAGCTCAGAGGCCCCTGAAAGGCCCAAGACCCCCAGGGCAGGGACAAGCCTCCTACTTTCTCTGCAGACAGGAGACCAGGATGACCAGAAGGAAGAGAGGGAGGAAAGACGCCAGCATCACCATGGCCTGAGCACAGCCCCATCGCTCAGGGAGCTTCCTGGCAGTGAGGTGAGTTATCTGTGACTGCCACCAACCTGTTTATTTACCTCTCAAGGCAAGAGAAGGAGAGAACCACGGGGCAAGTTTTCCTAAGTGAGGGGAGAAGGGAGGTGGGACGGCCAAGCTGCCTTCCGGGGAGATTGCCTGGTTACCCTCCCAGAGTGCCCCCACCCTGGTCAACACAGTGTGTGACCGGCTTCTTGGAATGTGCCCAACTAACAAGTGGGAACTGGCATTTTACTATAATTTTATTTTGTGTTGCTCCTTTTTTCCTGTATAATTCACATTAATTGAATTCCCTTCTCTGTCAACTACCTGTTCATAGTCTTTGCCTACTTTCCATTGGGTGGTTGACACCGACTTTTTTGTGTCAGCCTTCATCCTTCTCCACTGTGAAATTTAAAAATAGAAATTTCCCAGTGTTGTCTTCTAGTATTTTTATGGGTTTATTTTTAAAATTTAAATTTGATCCAGTTGAGCTTGTTTCAGTGTAAGGAGTGGGAAAGTAGTTGTTGGAGCTTCTGAAATTCCTAGTAAAATGGTCTCTCCCCAGAGCAAGGATACCCACCCAGGACAGGGTACTGTGGCGCTGGAGCAGGCACAGGAAGGGTATATGAGCTTGGAATTTCTCACAAGTCAGGCTGCCCTCAGAAGGAGGCAGCTTTTTGGAAATTCCAGAAAGAATACTTGTGGGACTGTGCAAGTAACCTTCCCTTTGGCCTGTGTACTCCTGCATCTGTGGGCCCTCACTCCTTTGCTTCTTCAGACAAATAGGTGCCGTGTCTCCTGTGTGCCCGGCGCTGTGCTGGTGCGGAAGGACGTCAGGGCCAGAGTTAGCTCCCAAGCAGGCCCAGTGCATGTAGGCCCCGCTGTACAACCCCTCGAGGGTCCTGGTGAGCCCCCACCCTTAGTAAGTTGTCCCTCTTGCAGCCCCCACCTAGCAGCACTGGACTGAGTCCGACCTCAGGCTGTGCCCTCCCTCCTGCAGGTGTCAGCCACCCTGGTGCTCCTGCGGGCCTCCTGTCAGGGAGCATGCGCACTGTCCCTGTGTTCACGTGCCTGCTGCTCTCTCATCTTCACACATGTTCTGATGCGCAAGCACACTAGGCCTTCCCTCTCCTCTGGTAAGCTTTTAAAGAGAGAGAGGACTAGGAACTAACACTTATTAAGCACCCGCTTCATGCCTGGCCCTTTGCTGGGCACTTACAATCACCTCGTGCTGGGTAAAGCCCATGCAGGCTGTCCAGGTGTTTGCCTGAGGCCACCGCACCCGCTCCTTCCAGTGGACAACACGGGAAAAGCCTGCTCTCTGGCCGGCCGAAGGCCTGGGCAGCACTGGAACCGAGTCTCAACTCGGAGATACGAGGCTCCATCTTGTGGCCGCTATTGGGAGGGCCGGCTGTGGGCTGTGACTGTTGGTAACTTGCAAGGAATTTAGTCATCATTCCCATTTTGTCCTTTCACAGTGCTATTCCAATAGCCTGAAACAATCACTCTTAATATTTTGTTAAACCTTTTTCCAGCTTCTTTCTGGAAACAAGTTTTGTATGTTTAACATGGTCATGACCATGCCGTCTATAGAGGCTTTCACTGTATGTGATTTTGTGTCCTGTAATTTGTTTCTTTAAAGACATTCCATTGTCTGCCTTCTTTTGCTCTAATTATGTTAAGACTCATCCTTGTGCTGTGTACCTAATGTTTTTTCATTTTTATTGTTCTATAATTACTGTGAGTCTGAACACCACAAATGTTTACCAGTCGGCTGCTGCTGGACTCCGGGGCTTTCTCAGTTTGGGTCTGTCATGAACGGGGCTGCTGGGACCACTGGCGCCCAGTGCCTCCTGCACTTGCACGTGCGTTTCTGTTGGGCGCTTTCCCAGGAGTGGAACGGCTGGGTCATTGCGGGATGCACATCTTCAGCTTTGCTAGATACTGTCAGATGTTTTTCCAAAGTGATTGTGCCAATTTACATTCCCTCCTTAAGAGTTTCCTTTGCCCCCATTCTCATTAACATTTGCTCCATATTGTCAGTCTTTTTAATTTTAGCCACTCTGCTAGGTGGCCAGAGGTATCTCACTGTGGTCTTAATTTGCATTTCCCCAGTGTCTAAAGAGGCTGAGAAACCTTTATATGCTTTTTGACAATTTGGATATCCTCTTTGGGGACATGTCTGACCTAATCTTTTGTTCATTTGTCCATGAGGAAGTCTTTTTCTTACTGATCGTATATATTCTAGATACAATCCATTGTTGGTTAAATGTGCCACAAACATCATTTCCTATTCCATGGCTTGCCTTTTTCCTTCTTTCATGGTATCTTTTGATGAAGAAGTTCTTAATTTTAATGTTTCCAAATGTATCCTTCTTTTCACTACCCCATCTTCGGCCAAACCCTTTGTTCTTCTTCAATTTCATAAATATTTACTGAGTGCCAATTATGGGCCAGGCAATATTCTAGGTGCTGTGGATACAATATTGAAGAATATATAAAAATCTCTGTCCTCAAAGGAGAGGCAAGTGTGGCAGAAGTAAATAAATAATTGCGCAAATAAGATTATTTCAGATACTGAAAAAATTGTGAAAGAAAAATTTTGAAAATGTAATTAAGAAACTGGAAAGGTCAATGGGCTAGAGAGTTCAGGGCTGAGGGGGCTCCATCAGCCTAGCAGTGTGGAGTCCACCACTGGAGCCCAGCCAGGAGTGACAAGGAGCCTACCAGGCGCCCTCTCAGGCCCAGCCCAGTGTTTCAGAGACCTGGAGAATTCCCGCCCTGCAGGCGGCCATGTAATTCAGTCGCCTCACACCTGGGAGGCCCCAGGCGCTCTGCGTGTGTTTGTATGCTGGAGAGCTGGAGGAGGCCTGTGGTGGAGACTTTGGGTGTGAAAGGTGCTGTTTACATGTAGAAATTTCTTCCCTTTTTAATTTCAGGTTTAAGGGCAAAGAACCTGATTCCAGGGGAAGTAAGTTCCAGCATGTTATTTATCATTTTATTTGCACACATGTGGGTTTGCACTGCTGGCCAAGGGGGCTTAAGAAGGAGACCAAGACCAAGAGGAAGCAAGATGAGAAGTTACTGTGGGCGGGTGAGACAAATGAGGAAAAACTAGAAGTTTAGAACACCTGTGTTCTATTCCCCTCTGATACTTACCAACCCTGAACCTTGGAATAAGACTCCCCAGACTCAGTTTCCTTATCCACAAGGGTTGGCTTAGGTGATCTCTTGGGTCTCTGCTACGTATACTGTCAGCATTATGAGTGAATGCTGGATAGCCTTCCTAACCTTCACCCACAGTCTTCTGTGACTTTGAGAGCAAGGATCCAAGGTACTGTTTCTACTTAAAGATTTAAATTGGGTCTGTGGGGATACATTGTGAACATTTTCTAACCTTTAAAAATCTGTGTGTGTTCTGAAATTTATATGGAGAGGGACAGGCCCTGGAATAACTAAAACAGTTTTGAAAAAATAAAGTGGGGGGAATCCTAGTACCCAATATTAATTGAGGCTTACTGTATAATCCATGGAGGAATGGTAGCCTTTTCCACACCCAGTGCTAAAGCATTTGGACATCCATAGAAAAAAATCTTGACCTAAAGCTCACACTTTACTCAAAAATCAACTCAAATTTAATTAATCAAGACTTAAATGTAAAACATAACACTTAAAAATTTTCGGAGAAAATTTGGGGGATCCAGCAGGTAGTAAAGGGTTCTTAGTCATGACACTGAAAGTACATCCATGATGGAAAATGATAAATTGGACTTAATCAAAATCAAAGAACTTTTGCTCTGCAAAGACTCTGCTAGAAGGATACAAGATACACTACACATTGGGAGAATTTATTTGCAAACCACATATACAACAAAGGACTAGTGCTAGAATATATAAAGAGCTCTCAAAACTCAACAGTAAAACTACAAACAATCCAATTAGAAAACAGCAAAAAACATTTTACCAAAGAGGATATACAGATGGCAAATGAGCACATGAAAGATGTTTGACATCATGATCCATTAAAGAAATGCCAATTAAAAACAATCAGAATGATTCAAACAAAAAATATACATTTAATGACAACCCCAGATGCTGGCAAAGATGTGAAGAGACTGGATATCTTGCACATTTCTGGCAGGAGTGTAAAACAGTGCAGCCGCTCTGGAAAAGGGTCTGGCAGCTTCTTGCGAAACTAACCCTGGGTTCACCGTATGACCCAGCAATTGCACACCTGCACATTTATCCCGGGGGAATGAAACTTATTTTACACATAAACCTATGCATAAATGTTCACAGCAGCCTTATTCATAATAGCCCCAAACTGGAAACAGCCCAGATGCCTTTCTGTGGGTGAATGGTTAGTAGACTGTAGTCCATCCACACCATGGAGCAGTATCATTCCATGGTGTGAAAAAAACAAACTATCGATACACACAACAACTTGGGTGGGTCTAAGGGGAATCATACTAAGTGAAAAAAAGCCAATACCAAGCAGTTATATACTACAGGAATACATTTATATAACATTCTTAAAATGAGAAAAGTACAGAGATGAAGAAGTAACTAGTCATTGCCAGAGGCTGGGCAGAGGGAGGTGGGTGAGGTTACAAAAGGCAGGAAAGGGATCCTGAAGTAATGACACTCTTCTGTGTTTTGACCGTGATGGTGGATACGTGAACCTACAAATGTGATAAAACTGCATAGAACTAAACACACATACACACACATAAATAACTGTGAGGACAACTGGGGAATCTGAGTGAGATCTGTGGGGTGTGTCAGTGTCCTGTCTCGGGCGTGATAGTGCACTGTAGTTTTACAAGATGTTACCATTGTGAGAATCTGAGTACAAAGTACACAGGATCCATTTGTACTATTTCTTACATCTGCATGTGTATCTACAATTACATCAAAATTAAAAGTTTAATTGCTAAGAACAGGAACCAGACAAGGATACCCACTGTCTCCACTCTTATTTAACATAGTATTGGAAGTCCTAGCCAGAGCAGTCAGGCAAGAAAAAGAAATAAAAGGGATCCACATTGGAAAAGAAGAAGTGAAACTGTCACTCTTTGCAGATGACATGATTTCATATCTAGAAAACCCTAAAGATTCCACTAAAAAACTTTTAGAATAATAAAGGAATACAGTCAAATCGCGAGATACAAAATCAACGTACAAAAATCGGTTGCGTTTCTATACACTAACAACAAAGTAGCAGAAAGAGAAATTAAGAATACAATCCCATTTACAATTGCAACAAAAAGAATAAAATACCTAGGAATAAACTTAACCAAAGAGGTGAGAGATCTGTACACTGAAAACTATAAAACATTGTTGAAATAAATCGAAGAAACAAAGAAACGGAAAGATATTCCGTGCTCTTGGATTGGAAGAATTAACATTTTTAAAATGTCCATACTTCCTAAAGCAATCTATAGATTCAACACAATCCCTATCAAAGTTCCAACAACATTTTTCTCAGAAATAGAACAAAGAATCCTAAAATTTATATGGAACAACAAAAGACCTCGAATAGCCAATGGATTCCTGAGAAAAAAGAAGAAAGCTGGAGGTATCACACTCCCTGATCTCAAATTATACTACAAAGCCATAGTAACCAAAACGGCATGGTACTGGCACAAAAACAGACCCACAGATCAAAGGAACAGAATTGAGAGCCCAGAAGTAAACCCACATGTTTATGGACAGCTGATATTCAACAAGGGAGCCAAGAGCATACAATGGAGAAAGGAGAGTCTCTTCAATAAATGGTGTTGGAAAAACTGGACAGCCACATGCAAAAGAACGAAAGTAGACCATTCCCTTATACCATGCACAAAAATCAACTCAAAATGGATTAAAGACTTGAATGTAAGACCCAAAACCATGAAACTTCTAGAAGAAAACATAGGCAGTACGCCCTTTGACATCGGTCAGAGCAGCATATTTTCAAGTACCATGTCTGACCCAGGCAAGGGAAACAAAAGAAGAAATGAACAAATGGGACTACATCAAACTAAAAAGCTTCTGCACAGCAAAGGAAACCATCAACAAAACGAAAAGACACCCTAACAATTGGGAGAAGATATTTGCAAACCACATATCAGATAAGGGGTTAATATCCAAAATATACAAAGAACTCATACATCTCAACAACAAAAAAACCAACAATCCAATTAGCAAATGGGCAAAAGATCTGAACACAGATTTCTCCAAAGAAGATATATGGACAGCCAACAGGCATATGAAAAGATGCTCATCATTAGCTATCAGGGGAATGCAAATCAAAACTACAGTGAGGTATCACCTCACTCCGGTCAGAATGGCTATAATTAACAAGACAGGAAACAACAAATGTTAGAGAGGGTGTGGAGAGAAGGGAACGTTTGTTCACTGCTGGTGGCAGTGCAAACTGGTGCAGCCACCATGGAAAGCAGTATGGAGTATCCTCAGAAAATTAAGGATAGATCTACCATATGGTCCAGCTATCCCACTGCTGGGTATTTATCCAAAGAACTTTAAAACTCAAAGGCATAAAGATACTTGCACCCCTATGTTCATTGCAGCATTATTCACAATAGCCAAGACATGGAAGCAACCTAGGTGCCCATCAAGGGACGAATGGATAAAGAAGATGTGGTATTTATACATGATGGACTACTACTCAACCATAAGAAATGACGAAATCTGGCCATTCGTGACAACATGGATGGACCTTGAGGGTATTATGCTGAGTGAAATAAGTCAGAGGGAGAAAGTCAGATACCATATGATCTCAATCATAAGTAGAAGATAAAAACAATGACAAAAAACCCACATTGCATTGGAGATTGGACTGGTGGTTACCATGGGGGGGGGGGGGAGCAAAAGGGTGATTAGGCTCACATGTGAGGGGGTGGACTATAATTAGTTTTCGGGTGGTGAACATGATGTAATGTACAAAGAATTCGAAATATGATGTACATCCGAAAAAAAAAAAACTCATTCTCTTCCTAAAAAAAAAAGTTTAATTAGAAAAAACCATTTATGTCATTAGTTTAATGGCTGCATGGTATTGGTTTATATGTTTGCCTCATAATTCTTAACCAATTCTGTACTGTTTAGAACATTTTGGTTGTTTCAGTTTTTTAATATCATAAATAATGCTACATTGAACATCCTTGTTGATAAGCTTCTGGGAATGCTTTATTGTCCTTTTTGTTTTTCTTTTGCCCTTTACTTTTCAAAAACTATCAAAATTATGCATGCAAATAGTCATACAAGCAAATGTTACTAAGATAATGCTTTTCAAACTTTAAAGTGCATGTAAATCCCCTGAGGTCTGTTGGGATGCAGGCTCGGGCTCAGATGTGTGGGCGGGGCCTGCGGTTCGCAGTCTAACAGCCTCCCAGGTGGGCACTGCCGCCCCTCCCCTCAGGGAGCGTTAGAACACTTCCTTGGGAAACAACAGCCACTGGGCCCATCCCTCCCCCACCAGAGACAACCAAGTTCGGTTAGTTAATTTTAAGTTAATTAAGTAATTTTAAACTGCTGTTTTGATTTATTACTTATTTTGATTTGTTATTTTAAAATATTATCTGTTAACTTCCAGCTGTGGTCGTGATGAAGATTCAGCCTCTTGCATGTCTATCCCCTCTCCATTCCTATCCTCTTAATATCATATTTCCCAATATGTAGTTAAATCAGTAACAAGTGTTTATATCGTTGTGAGCATGAAAACATTCTTCACTGTAAAGCCAAGTAGTGGGCTACAGTGACATTTCTTTTGCTTTTTTCTGGAGTTAATAATTGTTGCGGTTTTCATATGTATAATTTTCTATAAATCCGTCCTTAAATTTGACTCTCTACCAGATCACCTACAAAGCATTTTCCAGATGTTCAAACAGGTCAGTATTCTGTCAAGTCTCTCCTTTCTCCTGGAGACCTTCCTTCCAGAACCCTCTGGCCTCCTGCTCTCATTTGGACTGTTCTCCAGAAATTCGGCATAACTCTCTCTGATCTCCTGTTTCTCGGATCCTCTGCTTTCCTCTACTCCTTTGTTGTGTTCAAGAACATCCCTCAGTAGCTTCCTAAGAAAAGGTACATAGGAGGTAGAGTTTTTGAGTTTTTTGAACATCTGAAAAAAACCCTTTTTTTTTAACTTTCATATTTGATGGATAGTTGGGCTTTGTGTAGAATTCGGGGTTGAAGTTACCCTTCAGAGACTTGAAAGCATTGCTCCACTGTGTTCTAGTATCAAACTGCTGGTGGAAGGGTGGTGGCGCTGTTATTCCAGCCATTTGTGTGTGGCTTGTTGTTTTTTTCTTTAGAAGCTTTTGGGGTCCTCTCTTTTATCCCTGGTGTTGTGAAATTTCTTAGTGATAATCCTGAATGTGCGTTTCTTTTTATTTATTGTGCTAAACATTCAGTGTGCCCTTTTAATCAGCAGACTTAACCTTCAGTACTGGGGAAAAACATTTATTATTTATTTGATAATTTCCTTCCCTCCTTTTTCCTCCTTTTTCGCTGGAACTCCTGTTAGTCAGAGAGGTTGTAACTCCTTGACAATGCTGTAACATTCTTACCATTCTACATTCCATCTTTCCATTTTTGTTTTGTATCTTTGGGAGCAATTTTCTCAAATTTATTTCCAACCCTCCTATTGAATTTTTCCCTTGTTCATTGTTCTCTAATTTTATTTTGTAATAAAAATGGCTTTATTTTGATTATATGAATAATATATGCACATTATAAAGAATTCCAACAATACAGAAAATTATAGAGAACATTAAAAATTCCCTGTAACCCTACCACTTTGTGGTAATCATCCTAACATTTTGGTGACCATCATTTTATTCTTCCTGTTATACAAACACACTCAAACAAAGCCACACATGCAATTTGATATAAACAGGAGGTCATTCATGTTGTTTTTATCACAGATGCTATCTGTGTCCCTCTTCCCACCTCAGCATCAGCTCGTTGTGGTCCCCCATTAACCTGTGGCAACAGCCTGGTGAATGGCATTCTGTGCTTTCTCCATGCTCTTACAATCATATAGAGATGCATATATATGTATATATGTGTACAGGTCTATACAAACACCCAAACACCCTTCCTGTGTCTTACACTTACCATTTAACAACACACATGGAAAGATCTCCAAGGTACTTGTAATTCTAAGTAATGGCTGCATAATATTCCATGGTGTGATGATTAAAATTTGCACCTCCTTTCACCTATAGATAGCTACACACTTTGTTTTAGTTCCTGACAGCTACAAATATTGATTTGATAAACACCATTTTATATATAACCCCATAGATTAGTACATTTTAGTGAATAGAGTCTTAGAGGTGGAACTGCCAAAGAGTATAAGCATTTTTATATTTTAATAGATTTCAGATTGTCTTCCAAAAAGGCTATAATATTTCACATTTCCCGTAGCATTTTCTATTTCTCCACATCTCCATCAGTAATGAGCACTATATTCTTATAATTCTTTTTTTGGTTTGATATTGTTGCTGTTGTTTTAGACTTTTGTTTTAACTTTTGTTAGCACATATAACTAGAGTTGCTTTTTCTTGTTCCTGCTTGCTCTTTTTTAAACTTCGCATTTTAAAATAATCATGGATCTACAGGAATTAACAAGAATATGGAGAGGTCCAGTGTACCCTGCAAGGTAACATCTTTCCTAACTGTAGAACAAACTAAAGCCAGGAACTGACACTGGAAGAATGTGTGCGTGCTTCTGTGCCATTTCCTCACGTGTGTAGACTCATGTGATGACCACAAGCAGATACAGACTCTTCCATCGCCCTCGTGCTACGCTCTTCACACTCACCCTCCCTCTCCCCTCCTCTAACTACTTTCAGCTACTAATCTGATCTCCATCTCAAGGACTTTTTCATTTCAGAAATGTTACCTTTCGAGATTGACTTTTTTTTTTCACTAAGCATAAATCCATTGATTTCCATTGAGTTATTGTGTGTATCCATAGTTCATTCCTCTTTATTGCTGAGTACTATTCCACAGTATGGCTTTACCATATTTTCCCTTATCAATTACCTGGTGAAAGTAACTTGGGTTGTTTCATTTTGGGCTATTGCATTTAAAGCTCCTGGAAACACTTATGAAAGGGTTTTTGGGTGGACAAAAATTTTCATCTTCTGGGATAAATGCCCCATCGGTGTGATTGCTGAGTTGTATGGTAAGTATATGGTTAGCTTTTTAAGAAAGTGCCAAATGTTTTCCAGAGTGGCTGTACCATTTTACATCCCACCATCAACGTGTGAGAGATCCACTTCTCTACATCCTCACCAACATTTGGAGTTTTAGATGTTTTCATTTTACCCCTACTTTATGCTTTACTAATAAGCATGTGGTGACATTGCGATAATGATTTACATTTCCTTAAGTGATGTTAACATTTTTCATGTCCTTATTTGCTGCCGTCATCTGCTCAGGCTGCTATAACAAAATACTACAGACTGGGTAGCTTAGAAAAACAGCAGAAATTTGTTTCTCACAGTTTTGGAGGCTGGGAAGCCTAAGATCAAGGTGCTGGCTGATTTGGTGTCTGGAGAGCTCTCTTCGTGGATGGCCGTCTTCACTGTGATGTCACATGGCTCTCCGGGGCCTGTTTTATAAGGGCACTAAATCCCATTCAAGTGGGCTCTGCCCCCATGCCTTAATCACCGCCAAAGGCCCCACCTTGGGATTAGGATTTCAACATATGAATTTTGGGGGGACACAAAACATTCAGCCTATAGCATTTGCCATATGTACCTTCTTCAGTGAAATGTCTCTCTATGTCTTTTGCACATTCTCTAATTGAATTCTTGCTTTTTACAGTGGAGTTTTGAGAGTTCTTTTTTTCTTAAATGAGATATACCTGACAAATGACATTCTGTAAATTTAAGGTGTACAACGTATTGCATCTGATAGAATTATATATTGCAATATGATTATCAGCATTAGCTAACACCTCTATCATGTCACATGATTTTCTCTTCTTTTTGTGGTAAGAACATTTAATATCTAGTCTCCTAGCAACTTTGAAGTTTATAATACAGTATTGTTGACTATAATCTCTATGCTCGCATCAGATCTCCAAGTCTTATTCATCTCCTAGTTACAAGTTTATGCCCTTAAACCACATCACCCAATTCTCCCACCCCCCCATCCCCTGGGAACCACCATTCTACTCTTTGATTCTACGAGTTCAGCTTTTTTAGATTCCACGTGTGAGTTCATACAGTATTCGTCTTTCTCTATCTGACTTATCTCACTTAGCATAATGCCTTTAAGGTCCAACCATGTTGTCATAAATGGCAGGATGTCCTTCTTTCTCATGTCTGAATAACATTCCATTGTATATATATGCTCCATCTTCTTTATCCATTTATTCCTTGACAGACAGTGTGTTTCCATATTTTGGCTATAGTGAATAATGCTGCACTAAACTTAGGAGTGCAGATATCTCTTTAATATTCTGTTTCCATTTCCTTTGGATATATACCCAGGGATTGCTAGATCATATGGTAGTTCTACTTGTAATTATTTAAAGAACCTCCATACTATTTTCCATAGTAGCTGAACCAATTTATATTCCCACCAACAGTGCACAAGGGTTCCCTTTTCTCCACATCCTCGCCAACATTTCTCTCTTTATCTTCTTGATGAAAGCCATCCTGACAGGTGTGAGCTGATACCTCATTGTGGTTTTTGATTTACATTTCCCTGATGATTAGTGATGTTGAGCATCTTTTCACGTACCCTTTGGCCATTTGTATGTCTTCTTTGGAAAAATGTTCAGTTCCTCTGCCCATTTTTAATCGGATTGTTTGGTTTTTTGTTATTGAGTTGTATGAGTTCTTTATATATTGTGGATTTTAACCTCTTATCAGATATATGGTTTGCAAATATTTTCTCTCATTTTGTAGGTTGTCTTTTCATTTAGTTGTTTCCCTTATTATGCAAAAACTTTTTAGTTTGATGTTGATTTTTGCCTTTGTTGCTTGTGCTTTTAGTATCATATCCAAAAAATCATTGCCAAGACCAATGTCAAGGAGGTTATCACCTATGTTTTCTTCTAGGAATTTTATGGTTTCAGGTCTTACATTCAAGTCTTTAATCCATTTTGAGTGAACTTTTGTGTATGTTGTAAGATACTGGTCCAGTTTCATTCTGGCGAATGCCATACTGGTTCATTGCATGTGGCTGTCCAGTTTTCCCAACACCATTTATTGAAGAGACTGTCCCTTCCCCATTGTATATTCTTGGTTACTTTGTTGTAAATTAATTGACCATATATGTGTGGGTTTATTTCTGGGCTCTCTATTCTGTTTCGTTGATCTGTGTGTCTGTTTTTATGCCAACGCTATGCTGTTTTCATTACTATAGCTTTGTAATATAGTTTGAAATCCAGCTTTGTCCTTCTTTCTCAAGATTGCTTTGGCTATTCAGGGTCTTTTGTGGTTCCATTCAAATTTTAGCTTTGTTTGTTCTATTTCTGTGAAAAAATGTCGTTGGAATTTTGATAGGGATCGCATTGAATCTGTAGATGGCTTTGAGTATTATGGACATTTTAGCAATATTAATTCTTCCAATCCATGAGCATGGAATATATTTCCATTTATTTCTGTATTCTTCAGTTTCTTTCATCAATGTCTTGTAGTTTTCAGGTCATTCACCTCCTTAGTTAAATTTACTCCTAGGTATTTTATTCTTTCTGATGCAATTGTAAATAGGATTGTTTTCTTAATCTTTTGTTCTAATATTTTGTTTTTAGTGTAGAGAAACACAACAGATTTCTGTATGTTGATTTTGTATCTTGCAACTTTACTGAATTCATTTATTACTTCTAAAAGTTTTTTGGTGGAGTGTTTAAGGTTTTCTATATAATATCATGTCATCTGCAAATACCAACAGTTTTACTTCTTCCTTTCCAATTTGGATCCCTTTTATAGTCATATGCCACGTAACAATGTTTTGGTCAACCATGGACCACATATACAACAGGGGTCCCATAAGATTATGATGTAGCTGAAAGATTCACATCACTGAGTGACCTTGTAGCCATTGTAATGTCATAGCACAATGCATTACTCACATATTTGTGGCGATGCTGCTGTAAACAAACCTACTATGCCGCCAGCTGTATAAAACTATAGCACATACAATTATGTACAGAACATAATACTTGATAATGATAATAATGGCTCTGTTACTGGTTTATGTGTTTACTATACTTTCAATCATTATTTTAGAGTGTACTCTTTCTACTTATAAAAAAAGAGGTTACTGGGGGCTGGCCCAGTGGTGTAGTGGTTAGGTTCACGTGCTCTGCTTCAACAGTCCAGGGTTTGCGGATTCGGATCCTGGGCACAGACCTACACACTGCTCATCAAGCTATGCGGTGGCAGCATCCCACATGAAAAAGAGAGGAAGACTGGCATAGATGTTAACTCAGTGACAATCTTCCTCACCAAAAAAAAAGAGGTTACTGTAAAATAGTATGCCGTGCTACACCAGCAACTGACTCATACGTTTCGTGTTTACTGTATCTCTTGCATCATTTTCTGTAGTGCTTGATTTAATCTTGTGTTGTTTTGTGCATCATGGTCCCTAAGCATGCAAAATCCACTGCTAATGTTGACAGTAAGAGGCCACATCAAGTGATTGGCCTAGAAAAGAAATTAAAAGTGATTTAGGTAGAAAATCAGTGATGCTTATTTCTCGCCCATCAGGCATGTCCCATTCCACCACAGCTACGATCTTAAAGAACAAGAACAAAGTGACAGAAGCTGTTAAAGGATCTGCTTCACTGAAGGCAATGAGACTAACAAAAATTCAGGAAGGGCCTATATGAGATATGGGGAAACCTAAATTGAAGACTAGACAGAGAATATGTCCCTCTCAGCACCATGACAATCACGGCCAAAGCAAAAAGTTTGTTTGCGATGTTAAAAGAAGAGGCTGGACCTGGCTATAATGTTGAATTTACTGCTGGCTCTGGGTGGTTTAAATAATTCAAGAATCATTATTCATACGTAACATGAGAGTGAGTGGTGAGTCTGCCAGTGCTGATGTGAAGGCAGCTGAAGAATTTTTGCAAACTCTAGATAAGCTGATTGTGGAAGAAAATTACTTGCCAGAGAAAATATTCAAAATGGATGAAACCTCCCTATTCTGGAAACAGGTGCTTGAAAGGACTTTCATCCATAAGGAGGTCAAGGCAGTGCCAGGTTTCAAGGCTTTTAAGGACAAGATAACAGTCTTGCTTGGGGGCAATGGACCCTTTGTGATCTGGCACAGTGAGAACTCCAGCGCCTCCAAGCCTATCAGTGAGCACACACTGCCAGTGAACTACAGGAACAGTAAGAAGTCACGGATGACCCAGCTGCTCTTCCAAGACGCCCTCCTGAATTGCTGTGCCAGCAAAACGGAGAAGTGCTGTTTGGAGAATAACATGCCTTTCAAGATTTGGCTTACTGTTGATAAAGCTCCCAGACATCCTCCTTTTATTGGTGATCTTCATCCCAGCATCAGAGTGGTGTCTCTGATGTCTCCCTCCAAACACCACCTCCTGGATCCAACCAAGGGATCAAGGAGTAACAGCGGCTTTTAAGGCCTGCTACGTGAGGAGGACCTTCGACCAGGCCATTGCTGCAACTGAGGAAGACACTGATGCAATTCTGGAAGGATTACAGCATCTGTGACCGCACAAAGAACCTTACTTGGACTTGGGGTGATGTCACCAAGAAGTGTATGAATGGCATCTGGAAGAACACACTCAAAAGGTTCGTCCATGTCTTCAAAGGATTTGCCAAGGATGAGGAGGCTGCAAAAATCAACAAGGCTGTGGTTGAGATGGAAACCACCTTGACCAGGGTGTGGATGAGGATGACGCTGAGGGGCTCCTAGAGGTGCTTCCCGAGGAACCGACTAGTGAGGAGTTGTTGGAACTGGAACGGGAATGCATAGCTGAAGAAGAGGCAAAAGAAAATAAAATGAAGGAGAAGAAAATTTACAGTGAAGGGTTTAGCAGAAGCTTTTGCAGAACTTTTAGAAAGCTTGAAAACATGGATCTCAACACTGAAAGGCTTTCATTAATAGCGAGGAATGTTCCTGGTTCATTATCTGCTTACAAGCAAAACTATGAAAAAACAGAAACAAACCAAGCAAACCACCATGGACGTATTTCTGAAAAGAGTGGCACCTCCTCAAGAAGGGCCTCAGGCAGTTCCTTCAGGAGGCATTCCAGAACAGGCACTGTTAGCATAGGAGATGACAGCTCCATGTGTGTTAGCGCCCCTGAGGACCTTCCACTGGGACAAGATGTGGAGGTGGAAATCAGTGATGTTGGTGATGCTGACCCTGTGCAGGCCTAGGCTAATGTGTGTGTTTGCGTCTTAGTTTTTAAGAAAACAAGTTTAAAATGTAATAAAAAATAAAAATTAAAAATTTTTAAAATATAAAAAAGCATATAGAATAAAGATATAAAGAAAGAACGTATTTTTGACAGCTGATAATGTGTTTGTGTTTTAAGCTAAGTATTATTACAAAAGTTTAAAAGTTAAAAAAATTTTAAAGTTTATAAAGTAAAGAACTTACAGTAAACTAAGTTTAATTTATTATTGAGGAAAGAAAAATATTCTTATGAAATTAGTGTAGCCTAAGGGCACAGTGTTGTAAAGTCTGCAGTAGTGACAGTGATGTTCTAGGCCTTCACGTCACTCACCTCCCACTCGCTGACCCACCCAGAGCAACTTCCAGTCCCGTAAGCTCCATTCATGGTCAGTGCCCTATTACAAGCGTACCATTTTTTATCTTTTATACCATATTTTTACTGTACTTTTTCTATGTTTAGGAACACAAATACTTACCATTGTCACAACTGCCTACAGTATTCAGTGTAGTAACATGCTGTACATGTTTGTAGCCTAGAAGCAATAAGCTATAACATAACCTAGGTGTGTAGTGGGCTCTACCATCTGGGTTTCCATCCATGCACTCTGTGACGTTCGCACAATGATGAAATTGCCTAATGACACATTTCTCAAGTGTATCCCCGTCATTAAGTGACACATGACCATATTTCTTTTTCTTGCCTAATTGCTGTGGCTAGGACTTTCAATAGTATGTTGAATAAAAGTGGTGAGAGTGGGCATCCTTGTCTTATTCCTGATCTTAGAGGAAAAGCTTTCACCTTTTCACTGAGTATGATCTTAGCTGTGGACTTGTCATATATGGCCTTTATTACGTTCAGGTACTTTCCCTCTATGCCCACTTTGTGGAAAGTTGTTGAGTTCTTTTCTTAATGATTTTTATCTGTTAAACTTCTCATTTTTTTCATGTGTTTTCCTGATTTCACTGAATTGTCTGCGTTTTCTTGTAGTCCACTGAGTTTCCTTAAAACAGCTATTTTGAATCTTTATCATGTAAATTGCAGACGTCCATGTCTTTGCAGCAGGTTACTGGAGTATTACTGTGATCTTTGGTGGTGTCATGTTTCCCTGATTTTTCATGCTCCTTGAAGTTTTGCCTTGCTTTCTTGGAATCTGAAGTAGCCGTCAACTCCTCCAGCCTTTACCAACTGCCCTCGGGAGAGAAATACCTGCAGTCAGCCCTGCTTGTGGTTGTGGGGCCTTCTCAGATCTGTGAGTGCACCTGTTCCACACTTCTTACTCCCCTTCTGGCAGATTTCCTCAGTTGGCATGTCTTCTACTGATTCTGCAAAGCACCAGGCTGGGTGTGATAGTCTCCCTTTTGGTTTCCAAAAGATGGCACTAAAACACGTTTGTGTTCTCTCCCTGACCCACAGATTCAGGCCAGTTTTCTGCAGGTGCTCACCAGCCACTTTTTATATCCTTTTTATTTCAGCCTACTTATATCATTATATTTGAAATGTTTCTTATAGCCAGCATATACTTGGTTGTTTTTTTAATTTACTCTGCCTTTCTCTGTTTTTAATTGGTCTTTTTACCGTATAATATTTACCATTTATATTTAAAGTAATTATTAAGGCTTAAGTCTGGCTTTTTATTTTTTTCTGTTTTTATGTTTATCGTTTTTGTGTTCTTTTTCCTGGAGTCCTATGGGTTACTTGAATATTTTTGAGAATTGTATTTTTATGTATCTACAGCTTATTTGAATCTTTTAAAATAATTTTTTAGTGGTGCTCTAGGTATTACATTGTATATATACAACTTACCATCACAGTCTACTGTTGTGGACATTTTACCCGTTCAAGTGAAGTATAGAAACTTTACCTCCTTTTAAATTCCTTTACCCTACCTTGTTTACAATATAATTGTCTTAAATATTTCCTCTAAATACATTCAGAACCAAATCAGACAATGTTATAATCTCTGCTTCAAATATCAAACATAATTTAGAAATCTCAAGAAGAGAAGGAATGTGTTATATTTATCCATATTTTTACTCTCTTTACATTGTTCTCTTTTTCTTCATTATTCTTCTTACATTGATGTTGGTTGTAAGATTCTTTATTTTATCATCTGTTTCAAAGCTTCCTTTAGCCATTTTTTAAGAGTATATCTGATGGCAATAAATTCTCTCAGTTTTCCTTCCTCTGAGAATGTCTTGATTTTTCCTTCATTCCGTAAGGATATTTTCACTGGATATGGGATTCTACGTTAACAATTGTTTTATTGAAAAAAGCTGTGCCACCTCCTTCTGGCTTCTCGGGTTTCTGATGTCACTTAAACTGCTTTTCCCTTAAAGGGAAGGTGTGTTTTCTTTCTCAGTGCTTTCAAGATTTTTTCTTTGCCCTTATATTTTTAGAAGTTTAATTATGATGTTTCTTCATGTGGATTTCTTTGGGCTTATCCAATTTTGGTACAGTCAACTTCTTAAATCTGTAGCTTTGTCTTTTGCCAAGTTTTAGAAAATTTTAGCCATTATTTCTTGGAGTACATTTTCACCCCCACCCACTTCCTTCTCTCTTTTTTGGACTCCAATTACTCTAGTATTCTGATCTTTCTTTATAGTCTCATATGTCCTTGAGCTTCCGTTTATTTTTTTTCAGTTTGTTTTCTCTTTGTTTTTCAGATTGCGTAATTTCTATTGTTCTATCTTCAAGTTCAGTGATCTTCTGTGCTCTCCATTCTCCCATGAGCCCATCCATTGAATTTTTTATTTTGGTTATTGTATTTTTCAATTGTTTTATTTAGTTATTCTTTATTTCTTTGTTAAGATTTTCTGTTTTCTGAGATGTGCTATTTTTTCACTTGTTTCAAGAGCATTTGTATTGCTTGTTGAAGCATCTTTATCATAGCTGCTGTAAAATATTTGTCAGGTAATTCCAGCATCTGAGTCTTCTCGATGTTGGTATTTGTTAACTTTTTTCTTTTTCAAGTTGAGATTTTCTCCATTCCTGGTAGGACAAGTGAGTTTCAGTTTTATTCTGAGCATTTGGGGTAGTATGTTTTGAGTCTCTGGATCTTATTTAAATCTTCTATTTTGCAGACCACCTGTAACACCACTCCTTTGGGGGAAAGTGGGTACTGCCTCATTACTGCCAGGTGTGGGTGAAACCCTAGGTTCCTTATTTGGCCTCTGTTGCTGACCTGATGCACACATGGGTGTCTCATTATGAATGAGTGGGGATGGGAGTTAAGGTCTCCACTAGGACTCCAGTGACACCACCCTAGTTGAGAGGAGACTTGTTAAAGCTCCCCACAGGCTCAGGAGGCTTTGTTACTGCTGGGTGATGGGGAAGGTCCTGGCTCTCTGCTAGGCCTTCTCCTACATGACCCCAGCAGGGCAGGAAAGGGATGGCTCACTGCTGCCAGGAAGGGGATGGAAGAAACCATGGGGGAGAGCCTCGTTATCACTGGAGGGGATCTAACTCCCAGCTTCCCACCAGGCCTTCTCAACACGATTTGGCTAGGGGAGAATTATTCCTCATCGTAGCTTGGTGAGGATGGAAGTTCCCCACTCGTGCTTTGCTGAGGAGGGCAGAGAATGAGGGGATATTGTGTGGTTTTTACCATGTTAGAGTAGGGCAGTTCTTGTCTAAAAGTTTTCTGTCTTGCTAGGCTGGTTCTCTACGGTTAGAGAAAGCAGGCTTTTGTTAGGGTTTTATGTCTGAGCCTAGAGGCATTTCCAGGTAGCAAGATTCTCCAGCACTATATATGAGACATATATAAAAGGAATACATGAGGCAAGAGAAAGCCCAGGGAGCTCACTGGTGAGTTGTTCCTTGAGTTCTGGGATCCCTAGCTGGTGTAATTTCTTCTCTCTGACATTCAGAGTCTTCATATTTTTCTTTTATATATAATGTCTGAAGTTTTTATCCATACTAAGTGGGATGAATAGGGAGAAGTCTGTCTACGCCATCTTGTCCAGAAGTGGAAGATCCGTGGGTGTTTTTTTTTTTTTTTCACACCAGCATGCTCTTGTTTCACGGTTACAGTATCTTTCCTCTTTCTTTTTGAGGTTATTAATATTAGTTCTTTTTAAGTTTTCTTCTATCCCCCACGTTTTCTATTTAGTGGGGTTTTTTTCTTGTTTATTTGGTCTTTTTAGCGTATTGTGGATTTTTTCTAAATGTCTGGCAATCTTTGGCTGCAATTTACATTTATTAAAAGTGTGGCACCGTACATCTGTTTGGTGCTATGGGCATGTTTGGGGCTAATCAGCTAGTGGGCTTCACTATAGGACAACTAAGTGAGAATTTGCTTATTTTATAAATCAGTATTTGGAAGTCTTTTCTCTGAGGTTGGTAAATTTTGCCAGAGAGATATCCTCCAGTCTCCCACCTAGGAGTTACAGGCTTATTCTGGGAATGCAGCAGGAAGCTGAGTGACCCACAGTTCACTAAGCAGATTTTTCTGTTATCCCTGTTTTCATCCCAAACCTCTTCACTGCTTTCACCAATAAATCTGCTGTCCCAGAATCTGGATCCTCTTGTTTAGTTATGCAAATCCATGAGTCTCTGGTGTTTTTAACTTGGCAGACAATTTGAGGAGGAGAGAGGGGAAATGAAAAGGGGAGTATGCATAGTCACTAGGCTGATTGGGCTAGGGGAGGTTACCTGAAGGCCAGACTTTCACAGACTTTAAACCAAAACCTCGGTATGCTTCCCCAAGACTTGCCCCTGTCCTGCACAGTCGCTGATAACTTCTTTCCTTTAGATAGCTTCCTGTGCCTGGCAAAATCATTTCCTACACCCACTTACCAGTTTCCAGCTTTTGTTGAAATTCCTCATCTGCCATTGTGTCATCTTAGTTTTTTTCCTTTCAGATTACAAAAATGGATAGTAGGTACTTAACTAATGATAGCTCCTTCCTTTCTTAGCTGCTTTGTCCAAAAAGCAGCTCTAGTGTTTAAATCAGCAGCTAAGAATACAGGAGCTATTGTTGGCTTATTACCTACCATGTGCCATCTACTTTTTCATTTCAATTATTTTACTGAGATCTTTTGGTTTATAACATTGTGTAATTTCAGCTGTAATTATATATCAATTTCTGTATATACTGCCGCATGCTCACCACCAATAGTATAATTTTAATCTGTTACCATACATATATGCCCCTTTCACCCCCCCATCCCCTTCCCCTCTGGTAACCACTAATCTACTCTCTTTATCCATATGTTTGTTCATCCTCCACATATGAGTGAAATCATCTGGTGTTTGTCTTTCTCAGACTGGCTTATTTCGCTTAGCATAATTCCCTCTAGGTCCTTCCATGTTGTTGCAAATGGGATGATTTTGTCTTTTTTTCTGGCTGAGTAGTATTCCATTGTGTATATATACCACATCTTCTTTATCCAATCATGAGTTGATGGGCACTTTGGTTGCTTCCACATCTTGGCTATTGTGAATAGTGCTTCAGTGAACATAGGGGTGCAGAGATCTCTTTGACTTGTTGATTTCAAGTTCTTTGGATAAATACTCAGTAGTGGGATAGCTGGGTCATATGGTATTTCTATTTTTAATTTTTTGAGAAATCTCCATACTGTTTTCCATAGTGGCTGCACCAGTTTGCAATCCCACCAGCAGTGTATAAGGGTTCCCTTTTCACTACATCCTCTCCAACATTTGTTATTTCTTGTCCTGGTAATTATAGCCCTTCTGACAGGTGTAAGGTGATATCTCATTGTGGTTTTGATGTACATTTCCCTAATGGTTAGTGATGCTGAATGTGTTTTCATGTGCCTATTGGCCATCCATATATCTTCTTTGGAAAAATGACTGTTCATATCCTCTGCCCATTTTTTGATTGGGTTGTTTTATTGTTGAGTTGTATGAGTTCTTTATATATTTTGTAGAGTAACCCCTTGTCAGATATATGTTTTGCAAATATTTTCCCCCAGTTGGTGGGTTGTCTTTTAGTTTTCTTCCTTGTTTCTTTTGCCTTGAAGAAGCTCTTTAGCCTGATGAAGTCCCATTTATTTTTTCATTTGTTTCCCTTAACTGAGTAGACATGGTATTCGAAAAGATGTTGCTAAGACTGACATCAAAAAGTGTACTGCCTATATTTTCTTCCAGGAGTTTTATGGTTTCAGATGTTACATTCAAGTCTTTAATCCATTTTGAGGTAATTTTTGTGTATGGTGTAAGATAATGGTCTACTTTCATTCTTTTGTATGTGGCTGTCCAGTTTTCCCAGCACCATTTATTGAAGAGACTTTCCTTTCTCCATTGTATGTTCTTGGCTCCTTTGTCAAAGATTAGTTGTCCGAGGATGTGTGGTTTTATTTCTGGGCTTTCAGTTCTGTTCCATTGATCTGTGTGCCTGTTTTTGTGCCAGTACCATGCTGTTTTGATTACTGTAGCTTTGTATATGTTTCGAAGTCAGGGATTGTGATGCCTCCAGCTTTGTTCATTTTTCTCAGGATTGCTTTGGCTATTCAGGGTATTTTGTTGTTTCATATAAATTTTAGGATTCTTTGTTCTAGTTATGTGAAGAATGTCACTGGGAGTCTTATTGGGATTGCAGTGAATCCATAGATTGCTTTAGGTAATATTGACATTTTAACTATGTTTATTCTTCCAATCCACAAGCATGGATTATCTTTCCGCTTCTTTATGTGTTCTTTGATTTCTTTCAATAATGTCTTACATTTTTCGGTGTATAGGTTTTTCACCTCCTTGTTTAAGTCTATCCCTAGATATTTTCTTTTTCTTGCAGTTGTGAATGGAATTGTATTCTTGAGTTCTCTTTTTGCTAGCTTGTTATTAGAGTATAGAAATGCAACTGATTTATGTAAGTTGATTTTATACCTGCAGCATTGCTGTAGTTGTTGATTATTTCTAATAGTTTTCTGGTGGATTCTTTAGGGTTTTCTATATATATAATCATGTCATCCTCAAACAGCGGGAGTTTCACTTCTTCCTTTCCAATTTAGATACATTTTATGTCTTTTTCTTGCCTAATTGCTCTGGCCAACACCTCCAGTACTATGTTGAATGACAGTGGTGATAGTGGCACCCTTATCTTGTTCCTGTTCTCAGAGGGAAGGCTTTCACTTTTTCCCCATTAAGTTATGATGTTGGCTGTGGTTTGTCATATGTGGCCCTTATTATGTTGAGGTACGTTGCTTCTATACCCATTTTATTGAGAGTTTTTTTTATCATAAATGGATGGTGGATCTTGTCAAATGCTTCCTCTACATCTATTGAGATGATCATGTGATTTTTATTCATCATTCTGTTAATGTGGTATATCACATTGATTCATTTGCAGATGTCAAACCATCCCTGTGTCCCTGGTATAAATCCCACTTGATCATGGTGTGTGGTCCTTTTAATGTATTGCTGTATACAGTTTGCCCATATTTTCCTGAGGATTTTTGCATCTAGGTTCATCAGCAATATTGCCCTGTGATTTTCCTTCTATGTGTTGTCCTTTTCTGGTTTTGGTATCAGGGTGATGTTGGCCTCCAAGAATGAGTTAAGAAGCCTTCTATGGGGCCGGCCCTGTGGCCAAGTTGTTAAGTTCATGTGCTCCACTTTGGCAGCCCAGGGTTTCACCACTTTGAATCCTGGGTATGGACGTGGCACGGCTCATCAAGCCATGCTGAGGTGGCGTCCCACATGCCCCAACTAGAAGGACCCGCAACTAAAAATATGCAACTATGTACCAGGGGGCTTTGGGGAGAAAAAGGAAAAATTTTTTTTAAATCTTTAAAAAAAAAGAAGCCTTCCATCTTCTTGAATTTTTTGGAATAGTTTGAGAAGGATAGGTATTAAATCTTCTTGAATGTTTGGTAGCTTTCTCCAGAGATGTCAACTGGTCCTGGAGTTTTGTTTTTTGGGGAGTTTTTTGATTACTGTTTCAATCTCTTTACTTGTGATTGGTCTACTCAGATTCTCTAATTCTTCTGGATTCAGTTTTGGGAGGTTGTATAAGTCTAAGAATTTATCCATTTCTTCTAGGATAACCAATTTGTTGGCATATCTTCTCCTAATATTCAATGTAATTTCTCCCTTTCATTTTTGATTCTATTTGTTTGAGCCTTCTCTTTTTTTTTCTTAGTGAGTCTATCCAAAGGTTTGCTAATTTTGTTTATCTTCTCAAAGAACCAGCTGTTAGTTTCATTGATGCTTTCTACTGTTTTCTGTTTTTAGTCTCTATTTCATTTATTTGTGCTCTGATCTTTATTATTTTTCTCCTTCTGCTAACTTTGGGCTTTCTTTGTTCTTTTTCTAGTTCTATTAAGTGTAGTTTAAGATTACTTATTTGAGATTTTTCTTGTTTGTTGAGGTGAGCCTGTATTGCTATAAATTTCCCTCTTAGAATCACTTTTGCTGCATCCCATAAGAATTGGTATGTTGTATTTTCATTTTCATTTGTCTCTAGGTATTTTTTAACTTCTCCTTTGATTTCTTCATTGATCCATTGGTTGT
The DNA here is from genome assembly GCF_037783145.1 of Equus przewalskii. Classification (NCBI taxonomy): domain Eukaryota; kingdom Metazoa; phylum Chordata; class Mammalia; order Perissodactyla; family Equidae; genus Equus; species Equus przewalskii. The sequence goes on from NC_091847.1 coordinate 679,331, forward strand.
TCAGTAGCATGTTGTTTAGTCTCCACATATTTGTGACTTTCCCAGCTTTTGTCTTGTACTTTGTTTCTAGTTTCATAGCATCATGGTTGAAAAGATGCTTGATATGATTTCAATCTTCTTAAATTTATTTAGGCTTGCCTTGTTTCCCAACATATAGTCTATATTTGAGAATGTTCCATGTGCACTTGAGAAGAATGTGTATTCTGCTGTTTTTGGATGGAATGTTCTCTCGCTATATATGTCAGCTCTATTTTTTAAGGATTCTAGATTATTTTTTAATCTCATTAATTGTGTTCTTCATATCCAGAATTTCTGTTTGGTTTTCTTTTAGAATTTCAATCTCCTTGGTGAAGTATTCCTTCTGCTTATGCATTTTATTCCTGAGCTCAGTGAACTGTCTTTCTGACTTTTCTTGTAACTCACTAAATTTCTTTTTTTTGTGTGTGTGAGGAAGATTAGCCCTGAGCTAACTACTGCCAGTCCTCCTCTTTTTTGCTGAGGAAGCCTGGCCCTGAGCTAACATCGTGCCCATCTTCCTCTACTTTCTATGTGGAACGCCTACCACAGCATGGTGTGCCAAGCGGTGCCATGTCTGCACCTGGGATCCAAACCAGCGAACCCCAGGCCGCCGAGAAGCGGAACATGAGAATTTAACTGCTGCACCACCAGGCCGGCCCCTCACTGAATTTCTTTATGACAACTATTTTGAATTCTCTACCATTTAGATTGTAAATTTCTGTGACTTCATGATGGGTTTCTGGAGACTTGTCATTTTACTTCTGCTCTGAAGGGTTACTGCAGTTTTTCATGGTGTTTGATGAACTGACCCTTTGCTGGTGCATTTGTGTTAATAGCGGGTCGCACATTCCACCTGCCACCTCTGGGTTGAAGCAGGAGCTGTGTTTCTGCTTTGACCCCATCTGCTAGAAGTTGTATGGGTATGGCTGCTCTATGTTTGCATGGGTTGACCACAGCTGCTCGGCTGGTGGCTCTTGTGGGGGCAGGGCCTCTGTGCTCAGTGGGTGGGTTGTGCAGGCACAGGCCGGCACTCTGCTTGCTGGTGGTTTGGCTGAGCTGCTGTGTTTGGTGCGTGGGGCTCCTTTATGGGGGCTGAGCCACAGCCACTCAGTCAGGAGCCTTCCCTCTGGTGTGGCTGCCAGTGCCCGGTGTCACTCCACAGGCTGGGCTACCCCTCAAAAGGGGTAGCTGTGAACAAGGGTAGCTGTTCGCTTGTGCTTGGCTGCCCCACTTCCTCTTACAGTCACACCAGCCGCTGTGCTTTGTGGGCAGGGTTCCTTCACCTAGGCTGGGTCACAGCTACTCAGTGGTGAGCATTCCCAGTGACAGGCCACCGTGGCACGGTAGGCACTCCTCTAGGCCAGGCTACCCTTCCAAGAGCATTTGCATGTAGGCTGGCCTGTCCTCCACCTCCTCTTACAGTCACACCAGCTGCTGTGTAAGGATCTCTGACCAGACTCGCTGCTGCTGGAGAGGGTGAGGTGTCTTCTCACTTAGTTCCATTGGTTCCCAGGGATCCAGTCCCCCCATCATCAGATGTGTAGCTGCATGGGTCTCTCAGGTGTCCTGTTGTGCTGTGTGGGTATCCTCTGTTGGTTAGTGAATGTCCATTTAATTGTCATTTAGAGGGAGAAAGACAAAGGGAACAACTCACTCAGCTATGTTGCTGATGTCATTCCATCTACTTTTCATCTATATAAAGAAAGCTCATGAATTTATCTGTCTCTATTGCCCATTATATTTTGAGTGCCTGGAGAGCTGGGACTCTGTTTTGTCCATCTTTGTGTTCCCATTGCTTAAGAAACTCCATGGCAGCAACTTTTTACTGTTCCTTTTAGAATTTCTAGCATCTGCAGTGCTGTCTGGCACATACTGTGTACTCAAGAAAGACTTGTTGAATGATCTCAGAAAGTCAGGAAGTTGTCTACCTATTGGAACATTTCTTTATTCTGTAAAATTCTACTTTCATAACATAATGTAAATGTACCTTGCACTATGTGGTGATGGATTTTGATCTGCCTTGCTTGTGTTGGCTGAGGGAATGTCTGCTATTAAACAGACCCACATTAGGAGAGCACCTTGTTCATTTGTGGATAACAGGTTTACTTTACTGGGATGCAAACTGAGAAACTGACTCTGCATTGCCCAATACTACAGGGAGAGTCAGAGATTTGTGCTAGAAATTTCTCCAAATAGAAATGAAAAAAGCCTCCTGAAAATAAAAATGAAAAACCAGAGAATAAGTTTAATCCTAAGTAGCATTTTTGTAGAGAAGTTCTCAGGCAGGGTCTGAAAATAAATCGTTTCAGAGAGAATGGACTCTATCACCACCACATCCATCTCAGCCCTGTCTACTTATTGACAAAGACAGTAACACTGGCTACCATATATTGATATATTGAATGTGTGACAGGCATTATGCTAAGTGCTTTATGTGCACTATCTCATTTATTCGTATAACATTTCTGAGAGGCATTAGTATTTCCATCTTGTAGATGAAGAAACAGAGAGGGGGTTAAGGAAACTTGCCCAAAGTCACACTGCTAGTAAGAGCCAGAGCCAGGATTCAAACTCAGTTTATATAACCCCAAAGTCTGCTCTCTGACCCTCCACGCCAGGACCCATGAGGAGCAGCAGACAGCCTGATCTACCTTGCCTCTCCCTTATTTGCCTGTCTTTTTAGTACAGTGATTCTCAAACTAGCCTTGCGTCAGAATCCCCTAGAAAGCATTTTAAACACAGATTGCTTGCCTACTCCCAGAATTTCTAACTCAGCAAGTCTTGGTGGGGCTTGAAAAGTTGTCTTTCTAACAAGTTCCCAAAGAACAAGTTATCTATTGCTGCATAATGGGCTGACTTTGCTGGGTGCCTTCAGCTCGGGGTTCTTCACAAGACTGTAGTCATGGTGTTGGCAGGGACTGCACTCATCTCAAGGCAGGACTTCACTCATGTGGCTGTTGGCAGGCCTCAGAGCCCTGCTAGCTGTAGGCTGGAGATATCAGTTCCTTGCCACATGAGCCTCTCCATAGCATCCCTCACAGTATGTCACCTGGCTTCCCCCAGAGCAAGGGATCCATGAGAGGCCCCCCAAAATGGAAGCCATAGCCTTTTTATAACCTAATCTTGAAAGTGACATACCATCACTTTTGCCATATTCTGTTCCTTAGAAGCGAGTCACTAAGTCCAGCCCACACTCACATTGAAGGACTCTGATAAGGGCCTGCATCAAGGAGGTGAGGTCTTTGGGGGCCATCTTAGAGGCTTCCCACCATATCAGGTGTTGCTGCTAGTCTAGGGACATACTTTGAAAAATACTGCTCTAATTAATGGCCTCGAAACAAAAACCTTTTCTCCCAAGAAGATCAAAGCTCTTTGGTGAGTAAGTAAATGAATGTAAGACCCTAGCAGTCTCCCACGGTGGGGAGAGGGGTAGAAGGGAAATTAACTCTTTTCCATTAAGTTTATGGAAAAAATTACGGAAAGTTTTGCATTTATGACACCCAGTCTCCAGCAAACATTCTCTCTAAAGGCCTATAACCAAGCTGTGAAAGTGATAATGTTCTAAAGTTCTGATAAAAGTTGAGGATGAAACCATCACTGATGGCATCAAGCCAACAACTCAGGTATAGGCTGGTAGAAGACTAGGGTATAGTGTATTGGAAAAGTCCAAGTTTTCTTCTAGTTTGAAGTCAGTGAGCTCATCTCTAGTGGCAGTAAGTGGCATTCCTGGGGAAGCCCCAGCGTGAGGGTGGCTTGCCTTCCTTCCAGATAGCTTTATGTCACCTACTTACTAAATGGCCCTAGGAGGACCCAGCTTCCTTATCTGGTGTACATAAGATGTGTAACAGGGAGCCTTGCATAAAAATGTGCTCAATTAACATCCATCCCCTTTTAGGGGATGTCGAGAGTTTATAAAAGAGTCTGAGGTGTGGTCCTTGCTTAGTTATTTAGATGTTATTTCCACCCATGAAACAACAGAAAATTATACATTGAAGAATAGTGAATGGACATGGGATGTAGAATCAGAAGAATATGACACACAGAGCTGTGTGAACTCAGGTAATCACTTAAGCTCTCTAAGTTTCTATTACTCTATTTGTAGGATTTGGGTAATATACCAGCTGTTTCTAGACCACAGTGTAGTTGGGGAGAGAAAACTAAGTGAAAGCACTTTTTAAACTTCGAGAGATATTTGGGAAATAAAAAAAAAAGACACTGGTTCTCAATGTTGGGTGCATACTAGAATCACATAGAGAACTTTGAAAAGTCTAGTTCCCAGGGTGTACCCCAAAACCATTATGAACCATTTATGCCTCCTCTACCTTCTTTTCTTTCTCCATATGTGTGCATGTATATATGTGTGTGTACATATGTGTATACAGTCATGTTCTGCATAACAAACTTTCAGTCAACACCAGACAGCATATACATTGGTGGTCCCATAAGATTAGTACCATATAGCCTAGGTATGTAGTAGGCTATATACCATCTAGGTGTGTGTAAGTGCACTCTATGACATTCTCGCAACAACAAAATTGCCTAACAATGCATTTCTCAGAACAGATGCCCATTGTTAAGAAACACATAATTGTATATGTAAGTATATATAGGTGTGTATGTACATATGTATATAGACATGTGTGTATACATTTTTAAGGAAGATTCTTGAAATATATTTTTAAAATTTCACCTTTGTTTCTATCAAATAGTATACACAAAGTGCTTAGGGATGACATTCCAAAGAGATGCTGTGACGAGGTGTCCACCGGGATGGGGGTGGTTTGACTTGGAGAACACATGTGAAGAAAAGGGGTTCTTCTCCCAGTGGCCATAGAACACAGCACGGTCGTGTCCACACAAAGCCAAAGTATTCTGTTAGTGTGGACAAATTCGATTTAGAAATTCAGTTAGGGTGCCTGAGAGGGTAACTGTGACCTGGGACAAAGTGGCGGCAGCATAGGTAAGGTGCAGCTGTGCACACGTTTAGTTAGTGTCTGTGCTGAGAAGGAAGAAGTCATGAGTGCCTGTGTGTTTCTGTTCAAGTCTGTTCTCAGGGGACATTGTTCCAACAACAGCTTTTTGCCCCAACTGCTGACGTTTAAAAAGTATTCTGATGAGAATGCCAAGTTCAGTAATTACTTTTGAGTCCTAATTTTTTGATCAATGTAAAAGACTTGATTTTTTAAAATAGTCTTGAGAGAAGAAATTTTAACAGAAAAGATCTGTTTTGTTCCTAACCTTCATATTTTCCAAAATTACTGTGAATGAAGTATTTCACTGGAATCTGTATTTTGGGGATTAATCAAAACATGGGGTTATAACCAAAAGAAACTGAAAAGAGAGGACACCGTGTGCCCAGTTGATATGTTCTCCTCTCTGCTCTCCAGAACCACATGCCGTGGGAAGAACAACCAGGCAAGAAGCCCAGTTGCTCCCTCGGTCAGAAAGCTTTTCACATTGAGCCAGCCCAGAGACCATTCTCTACCACTGAGATGGTGACATGGACCCTCCCCTCTGTCTCTGCTGAGGACGTCCCCAGGGAGACTCCTCCAGAACCCAGAAGCATGCCTCAGCACTCACACAGTTTAGATGAGCTGTGGCTGGAGAAGACGCAGAGGAGGAAGCTGAAGCAGCAGGCCCAGGTTGAAAGGAAGATGCATGCAGGGATAGCACATGAAGATGGAGTGCAGGTAAGCAGTTCACATCCCTGTGTCATCAGGCACCTGATAGCCCCCTTCCTCTGCAGCTGCTTGCATTGCCTGAGCTTTCCCCTCTTTCCTGTGCTGTAGCTTGTCACCCTTGGGCCCTCTGGAAACGGCATGATGACACCCCCAGCCACTGCCTCTGCCCCAGTATAGCCTGCAGGAGAGACACTTCATAGTGGTGTGTCCCAGAGCCACAGAGCTTGTGGCTCCCCCTTCCCTCTCTGCCGTGTGTCTCTGCCTGCGTCCGGCCCTAGGCGAGGCAAGGAGCAGAACAGAAGAAGGCGGGGCCTGCCCACAAGCCCTTTCAGTACTACTTACCATTTAGTGAGGATCTACTCCGTGACACACACTGTGTTAGACACTGGACAGCATAATAATCATAGCAGTGCATGATGTTCGGATATAACAATCTTAAATGAATTAAATAATTATATTAAGTCAATTAAATTTTGTCTCTAGGGACATTTTGACACCGTTATTTTTGCATGAAACTGTCAGCCTATTAAAAATTGACTTCATAGTATACACAGCATCCCTTTCCCCAGTCCCTGACTCTGTTTCTTGTTCTTTCCCTTTATAAAATAGCAGTATTTTTTATCATCAAGTATTTGTGAAGTATACATCCCTGAGTTGCACTTCAACCCTGAATACCTACTTTTTTTAATTGATGTGACATTCACATAAGATTAGCCATGTACATAAAGTGTAAAATTCAGCGGCATCTAGTAGATTCACAAAGTTTTGCAAGCATCACCTCTGTCTAGTTCCAAGACATTTTCATCATCTCAAAAGGAAACTCCATAATCATTAAGTAGTCATTACCCATTTCCGCTTCCCAGACCCTGGCAAGCACTCATCTGCTTTCTGTCCCCGTGGATTTGCCTACTTTGTACGTCTTATATAAATGGAATCATATAATAGGTGACCTTTTGTGTCTGGCTTCTTTCACTCACCATAATGTTTTTGAGTTTCATCTATATTGTAGCATATATCAGTACTTCATTCCTTTTTATGACTGAATAATATTCCACTGTATGGATATATTTGATTTTGTACATCATTCATCCATTGATAGAAATTTGGGTTGTCTTCACTTTTCGGCTATTGTAAATAGTGCTGTCAGGAACATTGTGTGCGTGCTTTTGTTTTAATACATGTTTTCTGTCTTTTTGGGTGTATACCTAGGAGTGAAATTGCTGGGACATAGGGTAATTCTACGATTAACTTTTTGAGGAACTGCCAAACTGTTGTCCACACTGGCCTCATCATTTTACATTCCCACCAGCAATCTATGAGGGTTGCAAGTTCTCCACACCCTCGCCAACACTTACTGTTTTGTTTTGTTTTGTGTTGTTTTGTTTAAATTATACCACCCTAGTGGGTCAGAATGGTACCTCATCATTGTTTGATTTGCATTTTCGTAATGACTAAAGTTGAGCACATTTTCCTATGCTTGCTGGATATTTGTATATCTTCTTTGGAGAAATATCTATTCAAGTCCTTTGCCCATTTTTTAATTGGGTGGTTTTGTGGATGTAGTAAGAGTTCTTTATATAATTAGATACTAGACCCTTATCAAATAAGTTATTTGCAAATATTTTCTCCCATCTCTGGGTTGGCCTTCACTTTCTTGATTGTGTGTGTCTACTGATGCAGAAAAGTATTTAATTTTGATGTAATCCAATTTATCTATTTTTTCTTTTGTTGCTTGTGAATTTCGTGTCATGTCTAAGTGTCCATTGCCAAATCCAAGGTCAGAAAGATTTATTTGTGTGCTTCCTTCTAAGACTTTATACCTTTTGCTCTTACATTTAGGTTTTGATTCGCTTTGAATTAATTTTGGGGTTTTGTGTGAGGTAGAGATCCAACTTCAGTCTTTCCCATGTAGATACCTTGTCGTCTTAGTACCTACTTGTTGAAGAGACTATTCTTTCCCTCATTGAATGGTCTTGGCACCCTTGTAAAACATCAAATGACCTTAGATGTTTGGGTTTATTTCTAGACTCTCAATTCTATTGTATTGGTCTATATGTCTATCCTTGTGCCAGTACGACACTGTTTTAATTACTGTAGCTATGTATTAAGTTCTGAAGTTGGGATTTGTGAGTCCTCTTGTTATTTTTCAAGATTTTTTTTTTGGCTGTTTGCTGTTCCTTGAAATTCCAAATGAATCTTAGAATCAGTTGTTCCATTTCTGGAAAAAAACAAGGCCACTGGGATTTTTTCAGGATTATTTTGAATCTGTAGATCACTTTGGAGAGTACTGCCTTCTTAACAATATTAAATTTTTGAATCCATGAACACAGGATGTTGTTCCTGTGTTGCTTAGGTGTTCTTTAACTGCTTTTAGCAATGTTTTGTAGTTTTCACCATATGAGTCTTACACATCCTTGGCTAAAATGTTTCCTAAGTATTTTATTCTTTTTGATGCTACTGTAAATGGGATTGTTTTCTTAATTTCATTTTTGGATTGTTCACTGCTAGTGTATAGAAATACAATGGGTATTTGTATATTGATCTTGTACCCTGCAGTTTTGCTGAATTTATTAGCTCTAAGAGTATTTTTGGCTATTTAGAAATTTCCCTAGATAATATACAGATCCTATACATTTTTAAAATTTATACCTTTGTATTTAATTTTCTTATAGATTATTATAAATGGTATTATATTTTTCATTTAATTTTCTACAAGTTGATTCTTAGAATATTGAAATATTATTAATTTTTATGTGTTGATCCTGTGACCTTGCTAAATTCACTTACTGGTTCCAGGAATTTTTTTAAAGACTCCTTGGGATTTTCTATGTAGACAGTCACATCACCTGCAGGAGGAAACAGTTTTATTTCTTCCTTTCTAAGTTGTATGCCTTCTTTTTCCCCTTGTCTTATTGCAGTGGCTAGGAATTCCAGTAGTGTGTTGAATAAGAGTGGCCTTATTCCCTTTCTTTCACTATGAAGTATGATGTTAGCTATAGTGTTTTTATAGAATCTCAAATTGAGGAATTTCCCCTCTGTTCCTAGTTTCCAGAATTTCGTTTTTGAAATCATGAATGTGTGCTAGCTTTTCCAAAAACTTTTTCTGTGTCAAGTGATATCATTTTATGTTCTCTTCTTTAGTCTCTTGATATGGTAGATTATATTAATTGATTTTTTGTATGTTGAATCAGCTTTGTATACCTGGAACAAATCTCACTCGATCATGGAGTATATATGGAATGTACAATTTTTTTAAAACTTTTTATTGAGATTATGATAGTTTACAATCTTGTGAAATTTCAGTTGTACATTATTGTTTGTCAGTCATGTTGTAGGTGCACCCCTACGTCCTTTGTGCCCACCCCCACCTCCCCTTTCCCCTGGTAGCCACTAATCTGTTCTCTTTGTCTACATGTTTAACTTCCACATATGAGTGGAGTCATACAGAGATTGTCTTTTCCTATCTGGCTTATTTCACTTAACATAATTCCCTGAAGGTCCATCCATGTTGCTGTGAATGGGATGATTGTATCCTTTTTTATGGCTGAGTGGTATTACATTGTATATATATATACCATATCTTCTTTATCCAATCATCAGTTGACAGGCACTTAGGTTGCTTCCATGTCTTGGCTATTGTAAATAATGCTGCAGTGAACATTGGGGTGCATAGGACTTTTGGAATTGCTGATTTCAAGCTCTTTGGGTAGATACCCAGTAGTGGAATGGCTGGGTCATATGGTATTTCTATTTTTAATTTTTTGAGAAATCTCCATACTGTTTTCCATAGTGCTGCACCAGTCTGCATTCCCACCAGCAGTGTATGAGGGCTCCTTTTCCTCCACAACCTCTCCAACATTTGTTACTTTTTGTTTTGGTTATTTTTGCCATTCTAATGGTTGTAAGGTGATATCTTAGTGTAGTTTTGATTTGCATTTCCCTGATGATCAGTGAGGATGAACATCTTCTCATGTGCCTATTGGCTATCCATATATCTTCTCTGGAGAAATGTCTGTTCATGTCCCCTGCTCATTTTTTGATCAGGTTGTTTGATTTTTTGTTGTTGAGTTGTGTGAGTTCTTTACATATTTTGGAGATTAACCCTTTGTCATATATATAACTTGCAAATATTTTTTCCCAATTAGCGGGTTGATTTTTGGTTTCAATCCTGTTTTCCCTTGCCTTGAAGAAGCTCTTTAGTCTGATGAAGTCCCATTTGTTTATTCTTTCTATTGTTTCCCTTGTCTGAGAAGACATGGTGTCTGAAAAGATCCTTTTGATACTGATGTCAAAGAGTGTACTGCCTATATTTTCTTCTAGAAGCCTTATGGTTTCAGGTCTTACCTTCAGGTTTTTGATCCATTTAGAGTTTATTTTTGTGAATGGTGAAGAAGAATGGTCAATTTTCATTCTTTTACATGTGGCTTTCCAGTTTTCCCAGCACCATTTGTTGAAAAGACTTTATTTTCTCCATTGTATGCCCTCAGCTCTGAAGATTAGCTATGCATAGATGTGTGGTTTTATCTCTGGGCTTTCAATTCTGTTCCATTGATCTGTGCACCTGTTTTTGTACCAGTACCAGGCTGTTTTGATTACTGTAGCTTTGTAGTATGTTTTGAAGTCAGTGATTGTGATGCCTCCAGCTTTGTTCTTCTTTCTCAGGATTGCTTTAGCAATTCGGGGTCTTTTGTTGCCCCATATGAATTTAAGGATTCTTTGTTCTATTTCTGTAAAGAATGTCATTGGTATTCTGATTGGGATTGAGTTGAATCTGGAGATTGCTTCAGGTAGTATGGACATTTTAACGATGTTTATTCTTCCAATCCATGTGCATGGAATGTCTTTCCATCTCTTTATGTCGTCATCAATCTCTTTCAGGAAAGTCTTGTAGTTTTCGTTGTATAGGTCTTTCACTTCCTTAGTTAAATTCACCCCAAGGTATTTTATTCTTTTTGTTGCGATTGTGAATGGTATTGTATTCTTGAGTTCTTTTTCTGTTAGCCTGTTATTAGAATATAGAAATGCTACTGACTTATGTAAGTTGATTATATACCCTGCAACTTTGCTGTAGTTGTTGATTATTTCTAATAGTTTTCCAATGGATTCTTTGGGTTTTTCTATATATAAGATCATGTCATCTGCAAACAGCAAGACTTTCACTTCTTCCCTCCCTATTTGGATTCCTTTTATTCCTTTCTCTTGTCTAATTGCTCTGGGCAAAACCTCCAGTACTATGTTGAATAAGAGTGGTGATAGAGGGCATCCTTGTCTCATTCCTGTTTTCAGGGGGATGGCGCTCAGTTTTTGCCCATTGAGTATGATGTTGGCTGTGGGTTTGTCATATATGGCCTTTATTATGTTGAGGTAATTTCCTTCTATCCCCATTTTGTTAAGAGTTTTTCTCATAAATGACCATTGGATCTTGTGAAATGCTTTCTCTGCATCTATTGAGATGATCATGTGGTTATTTTCCTCAGTTTGTTGATGTGGTGTATCATGTTGATTGATTTGCGGATGTTGAACCATCCCTGTGTCCCTGGTATGAATCCCACTTGATCGTGATGTGTGATCCTTTTGATGTATTGCTGAATTCGGGTTGCCAAAGTTTTCTTGAGAATTTTTGCATCTGTGTTCATCAGTGGTATTGGCCTATAGTTCTCCTTTTTCGTGCTGTCCTTGTCAGGCTTTGGTATCAGCATGATGTTGGCCTCGTAGAATGTGTTACGAAGTGCTCCATCCTCCCTAATTTTTTGGAATAGCCTGAGAAGGATAGGTATTAACTCCTCTCTGAAAGTTTGTTAGAATTGCCCAGGAAACCCATCTGGTCCTGGGGTTTTATTCTTTGGGACGCTTTTAATTGCTGTTTCAATCTCTTTCCTTGTGATTGGTCTGTTCAGATTGTCTGTTTCTTCTTCACTCAGCTTTGGGAGGTTGTAAGAGTCTAAGAATTTATCCATTTCCTCTAGGTTATCCATTTTGTTGGCATATAGTTTTTTGGAGTATTCTCTTATAATCCGTTGTATTTCCATGGAGTCTGTTATTTCTCCTCTTTCATTTCTGATTTTGTTTGTTTGAGCTTTCTCTCTTTTTTTCTTTGTAAGTCTGGCTAGGGGTTTGTCAATTCTATTTATCTTCTCAAAGAACAAGCTCTTTGTTACACTGATCCTTTCTACTGCCTTTTTTGTTTCAAAAGCATTTATTTCTGCTCCGATTTTTATTATTTCTCTCCTTTTGCTGACTTTGGGCTTTGTTTGTCCTTCTTTTTATAATTCAGTTAGGTGTAATTTGAGATTGCTTATTTTGGATTTTTCTTCTTTGTTAAGGTGAGCCTGTATTGCAATAAATTTCCCTCTTAATATAGCTTTTGCTGTATCCCATATGAGTTGGTATGGCATGTTATCATCTTCATTTGTCTCCAGATATTTTTTGATTTCTTCTTTAATTTCTTCAATGATCCATTGCTTGTTCAATAGTATGTTGTTTAGTCTCCACATCTTTGTCCCTTTCTCAGCTCTTTTCTTGTAATTAATTTCTAGCTTTATAGCATTATGATCAGAGAAGATGCTTGTTATTATTTCAATTTTTTTAAATTTATAGAGGCTTGCCTTGTTTCCCAGTATGTGGTTAATCCTTGAGAATGTTCCATGTGCACTTGTGAAGAATGTGTATTCTGCTGTTTTTGGGTGGAGTGTTCTATGTATGTCTATTAAGTCCAACTGGTTTAGCTTTTCATTTAATTCCACTGTTTCCTTGTTGATTTTCTGTCTGGATGATTTGTCCAATGATGTGAGTGGGGTGTTGAGGTCCCCTACTATTATTGTGTTATTTTGATATCTTCTTTTAGGTTTGTTAATAGTTGCTTTATGAACTTTGGTGCTCCTGTGTTGGGTGCATAGATATCTATAAGCGTTATTTCTTCTTGATGGAGTGTCCCTTTGATCATTATATACTGCTCCTCTTTGTCTCTCTTTACCTGCCTTATCTTGAAGTCTCCTTTGTCTGATATAAGTATTGCAACACCTGCTTTCTTTTGTTTGCCATTAGCATGGAGTATTGTCTTCTACCCCTTCACTCTGAGCCTGTATTTGTCATTGGAGCTAAGATGTGTTTCCTGGAGGCAACAAATTGTTGGATCTTGTTCTTTAATCTATCTTGCCACTTTGTGTCTTTTATTGGAGAGTTCAATCCGTTTACATTGAGGGTGATTATTGATGTATGAGGGCTTAATGCTGTTGTTCTGGCACTCATTTTCCGGTTTTCCTGCATTTCCTTTGTTTCTCATCCTGTATGTTTTGGTCTACCCATTGATTACTGCAGTTTCTTATGCTGTCTTTCTTAGTTTTTTCCTTATTTATTTTTTGTGTCTCTGTTCTGCTTTTTAGTTTAGTGGCTACCCTGAAGTTTGTATTCAGAATCTCGTGTATAACATAGCCCATTTTCTGATGGCCTCTTATTTCCTTAGTCTAAAGTGATTCAGTCCCTTTCCTCCTTCCCTCCTAAGTTATTATTCTCATATCTTATTCCAACTTGTGTTGTGAGTTTCCAGTTAAAGTGACAAGATCGTCTTTGTTTTTGGTGTTTTCCTTCCCTTTATCCTAATGCTATAGTTGAATATTTGCTACCCTATTCTGATTCTATCTGTTTGTCTCCTTACTCTGTGTTTTGTGACCCCTTTCTCCCTTTTTCCCTTTTTTTCAGGTATGTGGGCCTTCTTGAGGATTTCTTGTAGGGGGCGGGTCTCATGGCTACGAAGTCCCTTAGCTTTTGTTTATCTGGGAAAGATTTAATTTCTCCCTCATATCTGAAAGTTATTTTTGCTGGATAGAGTATTCCTGGCTGAAGATTCTTGCCTTTTAAAGTTTTGAATATGTCATTCCATCCTCTCCTAGCTTGTAAGGTTTCTGCAGAGAAATCTGCTGAAAGCCTGATAGGGGTTCCTTTGTAGGTTATTTTCTTCTGCCTTGCTGCCCTGAGTATTCTTTCTTTGTCATTCATTTTTGCCAGTTTTACTACTATATGCCTTGCAGTAGATCTTTTTACATTGACAAATCTAGGAGATCTGGAAACTTCCTCTACACACATTTCCCTCTCATTCCCTAGATTTGGGAAGTTCTCTGCTATTATTTCTTTGAGCACACGTTCTGCTCCATTCTCCTTCTCTGCACCTTCTTGGAGACCTATAATTCTTATGCTGTGTTTCCTCATTGAGTCGGATATTTCTCGGAGAATTTCTTCATTTCTTTTTAGTCTCAGTTCTCTCTCCTCCCCTGTCTGGAGCATTTCAACATGTCTATATTCAATTATGCTGATTCACTCCTCTATGGTGTCCACATGAGCATTCAGGGAATCCATATTTTGTTTTATCTCTTCCATTGTGTCTTTTGTCTCTAGTATTTCTCATTGATTCTTCTCTATAGTTTCAATCTCTTTTGTGAAGTAGCTCCTGAATTCGTTGAATTGTTTCTATATATTCTCTTTTACCTCACTGACTTTTTTGATGATAGCTATTCTGAATTCATTGTCATTTAGCTTACTTATTTCTGAGTCCTCAGGACATAATTCTGGGTATTTATTGTTTTTCCTCTGGTCTGGAGTTTTGATGAATTGCCTGATGCTGGAAGTTTGCTCTTTCTCATTCTGACCTTATTCGGTTGCAGTTACAGTCTATCACTACTGGGTTTGCATCGAGAGCCGTGTATTCTGAGTGGCCCGCCCTCAGCCAAGATGGCACAGCACAGCACAGGTGGGGGGTGGATTTTCTTTTGCGGGCAGTCCCCAGTTTCCCAATCAGCTCTCACTATCTGGTTTCCTGGTGTCCTAGTCTGATGAGGTCACCCCACGTGAAAGCTTTCACCCTGTTAGAGGGCTTCCCTCTAGACTGCATGGGTGCTAGGGAGTCCTGGGTGATCCCGCAGCTGCGTGGCTCCTCCCCCGCTCCTTCCCTCATGGAGCCGCCAATGGCAGTGATCCCAGTCTTTAGGGGAGGGAGCAAAGTTGTCTCTTACCCCGTTCCAACTCCTCCCAGGGGGGCTCCAGCCTCTCCACCCTCCATTGTTTAGCTGCCTTGACTCTCTGGGGACTCCTGTGCTATTAGGGTATTTTCTGTTGGAATATTGTTGCTCCTTTTTGTTGTATGTTGGAGGGGAGAGAGTCTCAGGCAAGCTCACTCTGCCATGACGCTGGAATGTATAATTTTTATATATTCCTGGATTAATTTGCTAATATTTTGTTGAGATCTTTTGCAGCTAAGCTCATGTTTGTACTATCTGTTTGGTATCAGGGCAATATGGACCTCATAAAATGAATCCTCATAAAATGAATTGAGAAGTGTTCGTTCTCTTCTATATTCTTGAACAGATTGTGTAAAATTGGTTTTCTTGCTGTGAAGTCTGCTTTGATATTAATATAAGCACTTTTTTGATTAGTGCTGTCTCCTCACAGGCCAGAAAGAGAGATCACCTCTCTCGTGTCTCTTCTTAAAAGGCACTGATCCATTTATGAGGGCTTCACCTTCATGACCTAATTACCTCCTCCAGATATGATCACACTGGGGATTAGGGTTTAAGATGAAGTGAAGTGGGGGCGGGACACAAACATTCAGTTCATAGCACTTAGCTTCTCGAATTTGTAGTTTTTATGTCTTTCACCAAATGTGGGAAGCGTTCAGCCATTATTTCTTTAAATACTGTTTAAGTCCCATTCTCTCTCTCTCCTCTCCTTCTAGCACTCTGCTCTTATGTTATTATCCCACAGGGGTCTGAGACTCTCTTCATTTTGTTTCCATCTATTTTTCTCTCTGTTGTTCAGAAAGAGCAAATTCTATTGATGTGTCTTCAGGTTCAATGATTTTATCCTCTGTCATCTTCACTGTATTACTAAGCCTATTCAGTAGCTTTTTTGTGCCATTTATTTAATTATTTACTTTCCATTTCTGTAAGTTCCATTTGGTTCTTTGTACAACTTCTTTTTCTATTTTTTATTTGTTTCAAGAAAACATGTAATTGATTGTTCAATATTTTTTATAATGATTGCTTTACCTTGTCAGATAATCCAGCATCAGATTCATCTCAGTGTTGGCATGTTGATTGTCTTTTCTCATTCATTTTGTGATTTCCTGTTTCTTGGTATAATGAGTGATTTTCTATTATGTCCTGGATATTATGTTATGAGACTCTGAATCCTACTTTATCTTCTTATTTTTGGCAGTCAGTCCCCTGAAAAAAGCTGGGCTTCTCTGCAGTGGGTGGACTGGAAGCTCAGCTCCCCCTCAGCCCTGCTGACAACTTCCTGGCAGAAGTAGGGCACCAAGTCTACTACCTCATCACCTTCAACGTGTAGGGTCAGCTCCCAGCTGGGCCCTGCTGACCTTAGGAGAGGGGGAACAAAGTGCAGTGCCAGCTTGTCCCGCCTCTCACCACTTTGTTCTGCCTCATTGCTGCCCAGTGAGTATGGAGGTTCATCTCTCCTATCTTTCTGACACTAGGGTAGGTGATATTGGAGTGGTGATTAGTCCTGATTTGCATGACATCATTCAGTCTTGTGGATGCCAAGTGTGGTGGAGGATCACCCTGGCTGCAGCCCACTAACACCAGAGTGAGGGTGGTGAAACCTAGTGGTGAGTTGCCCCACCTCACATTGCCTGATTATCCACTGGATCCACTGACACTACCCTGGCAAGTGAATTGGATCACCACTGCTTGCTTCTCCCAGACAAAGAATGGAAGATCAGTGCCCTGCCTGGCCTGCTAATACCACCCAGTGGGGAAATTGGAGCGCCACCTGCCTCTGCCTGGTAGGGAATGGAAACTCCCCCCTCACTTCCATTGACACCACTGAGTGGGAGAATTGGAGCACTACCTGCTTACCCTAGGTGGAGAATGGGAGACTGGCTGCCTGTTCAGCTCCACCAAACTTCCGAGAGGGGAATTGCAGCGTGCTTCCTTCTGCCAGGCAGGAAGGTGGAGTGAAAGATTAACTCTCTGCTTGCCACCACTTTCATGTCATGCTCTCTGTCCCCTTTCATCCAAGAGGGCAGTGATTTTCCTAGTATAAAATTCTCAAGGACCTTCTGGGCCTCCCATGTATGTCATGGGGATTCATTCCATTAAACAAGAGACTTTTTCACAGATATTTCCTAAATAACCTTATCTCTATTTTTGGCTTCTTCTGAGATGGCTGAGGGGAATCTATGATCACATCCTTAGTGTCTTCAAAGACCCATTTTTATGACTGAATACTCTGACTTTTGATCTTTCTGAGGTATTAGCAAAAGGTTGTCTATCCACACTCTCAGCTTTTTCCCTAGACCTAGTTTTCTGAAACTGAATCTCTTAATTTTAGTATCTTTTACCACCTGGACAAGCTGAGAATTTCCCAAATCATCAAGCCCCAGTTCCTTGTTATTTAACAGTTCTTCTCTCCATTTATCTCTTTCTTCTTGCATTTTACTACAAGGAGCAAGAGGAAACCAGGCTGCAACTTCAACACTTTGCTTGGAAATCTCCTCAATTGAACATCCAAGTTCATCATATACCACTTCTGCTTTCCACATAACTGCAGGGCAAAGTTCTGCCAAACTCTACCACTAAATGACAAGGACTCACCTCCATTTTCCTCCACCTTCTGGGCCCTCATTAGAAGCACCTTTAATGTCCATATTTCTACTAACAGTCTGTTCACAACAATTTAGGTGTTCTCTAGAGCAATTTATGTTTTCTCTACCATGCTCCTCACTTCCTTCTGAGTCTTCACTGGCAGGCATCACTTTAGCATCCATTTTCCTACTAACACTCTGTCCAAGGCAATCTAGGTTTTTTCCATCATGCTTTTCCCAATTCTTCCAGCCACTGACCACTGCCCGATTCCAAAGTCACTTCCACATTTTTAGATATTTGTTACAGTTACACTCCACTTCCAGGTACCAAAGTCTCTATTAGTTTCCTATTTCTGCTATAACAAATTACCACAAATCTAACAGCATATACCAACACAAATCTATTACCTTACATTTGTGTAGATTAGAAGACTGACATAGCTCTGACTGAGTTAAAATCATGCTATCAGTAAGGCTGTGTTCCTTTCTTGAGGCATTAGGGGGGAATCCATTTCTTGCCTTTTCCAGCTTCTAGAGACTGCCATATTCTTTGATTCCTGACCCCTCCTGCATCTTCAAAGTCAGCAATGTGGCATCTCTGGCCATTCTGTAGTTATATCTCCCTCTAGCCCTGACCTCAGCTGGGAAAGGTTCTGTTAAGCACTCATGATTAGGTTAAGCCCACTTGGGTAATCTCCCTACCTCAAGATCCTTAACCTTAATCTGCAGTCACTTTGCCCTGTAAGATAACAGGCAGGGATTAGGTTGGGTATACAGAGAGCATTATTCTGCCTACCACATCCACTCTTTTCCTAGTGTTTTAGCTAGGGGAAACAAGCTTTTCTTGGAGCTTTTTTCATGTGTGCTTGTTGTTGGTTCTGGGTTGGAGGCTTCTGCAGTGCCTTGTCTGGGACATATGAGGCAATAAGGAAATTCAGGTCACTCAGCACCCAAAGTCCTGACGTCTCTAGGAAGCCCACCTTCTTTCCACCTTGCAGCATCTTCCTATGCTTGTTTGTTATGTTATATCTAGAAATTTTAGTTGAAAGAGGAAGGACCTTGGAAGAATGGGGCTACTCCATCTTAGCAGAACTGGAAGTCTCCAAAAGTTCAGTTTTAAGAACTAAGTTGTTTTTTGGGAGGAGGGGAGTCTCCAAGACCACCCACACATTCAGTGATTTGCCAGGAAGACTCATGGGACTCAGCATAAAATCATACTTATGGATAAGGCTTATTACAGTGAAAGGATATATGGCAGGATCAGCATGGGAAAAAGACACAGGTCGAGTCGGAATAAATAATCCATGCAGGCTTCTTTATGCTTTCTCCCTTCTGTGAGGATGCACATTGAACATGCTTCTTTCTCCAGCAGAAAAAAAATGCAGTAACATGTACCCAGTGCTTCTGTCCAGGGAAGCCCATTAGTCACTGAGAGCTCAAGATTTTTATTGGAGGCTAGTCATGTAGGCACTCCCTGCCTAGCACATACCAAATTAGAAGGAAGGCAGGTGTTTGGCATAAAGCACGTTATACAATTGAGACCTGTAAGATCTCATTTTAATTAGCTGATATATAAAAATTGTACAGACCGTCTAGGCACAGTGAACCATCCTTATCAGTTACGGAACAGTTTGAGTGCCAAGTTTCCAGATGCTAGCCAAGAGCTAACCTTACACACAGGCCTTCTAAAGATAACAGCCTCAGATCTGCTATATTAGCTCTTTTCTGCATACAATTAACAAACTTATTTGACATATTATCAAACAGTACATCCAGACAACAACATAAGTGGAATAGCCAAATAGCTGAGGACCTTGCCAAATCCCACACCAGGGAAAATACTATAACTGGGAATAGAATGAAGAATGGGGTGAGATTCAGAACTGGGGATAATGCACAATATCAGCTCACTTTTTACAAAGTACTTTTTGCCTTTTGACTATAACTCTCAAGGTGGGGTATGAGAGGATAGGGGACAGTTATATACAAATAAAGGTCAGAGATATAAGCTGAACATACTACTTTTTAAATTAAAAGTATTGTTTTATATTTTGAAGTGACTATTTTGATGCAGCTGCCACTACAAACGGGCCATGTCAAGGGAGTATGTCAAAAAGGTTGAAGTCATCCCATGGATATGTCCAGTTTTGTGATCACGACAATTCTGTGATTCAGTTGTCATGTGCCTTACTTTACAGATGAGGAAGCTGAGATTCAGAGACAGTAAGAAACCTGCCAAATTTTAAGGTGATACATTGGCAGGGACAACACGTGAACTCCTATTTGTGTGTCTCCAAGGACTCTGTTCTTTCTACTTGCACTGTTTTATGTAGGTTATGGATAGATGGGATGAAACTACACATTTTTTACCCTAAGTTCTCATTTTAATTAACTTACATTAAAAAATGTTTGAAAACTGTGTAAACACATATGGCAGAAGCAGATGCAGCACATTTAGTGTGGCACTTCCCTGGCCTCTACATCCCCGATGAAAGGTACCCCTGCCAGAGTCACTATCCAAAGAAGATAGAGTCCTACTGCATCTGGGGAAATAGTTCAATTCTTGCTACACTACCATTCTTTCATACATAAGATTTATATCACCAGTGGCAAGGAACTCACTTTAACAGTCTTTTAAAGAAAGATGCATTTTAAAGAAATATGTACAAACATTGGGTCCTCACCAATAGGCCATATTCTTGTCCGAAACTCAAAAGCAGAGTCAGGACCCTGGGGTTCCTAAAGAGTATCTTTGCCTCCAACTCCCAGCATCCCAGACAGCCCCTCCTTACTCTAATTCAATACTCTTTTTTCCTAGTGATTCAGTTGGAGCTAAGAATGTTTTCCTCCATGCTATTCTAACAAAGAGTGATCTGCCACTAATGGCCACTTAATGGAACTAAGTACAGTTCCTCATTATTCAAAGACTCCATATTTGTAAATTCGCCTACTCACTACAATTTCTTTGTAACCCCAAAATCAGTACTCAAGGCTCTTTTGCAGTCATTCATGAACATGTGCAGAGCAGCAAAAAATCTGAGTCACCCAACACCAGGTTCCCAGCTAAGGTGAAACAAGGCGATGCTCTTCCTTCTTATTTAGGCTCTTGTACTAAACAGATGTCCTTTTTGTGATCTATTTAGTGCTATGTTTTTGGCATTTTTGTGCTTTTTGTTGGTGGTTTTGCTGCTTTAAATGGCCCCCAAGCATAATGCTGATGTCTAATGTTCCTAAGCACAAGAAAACTGTGATGTGCCTTACAGAGAAAATACATTTATTGGATAAGCTCAGTTTAGGTATGAGTTCTAGTGCTAGGGCCTATGAATTCAATGGTAATGAATTAACAATATGGTACCTTCAGACAAAGGAAGAAGTTCACCGATCTGTACATGAAGCCATTCTGGAAAGTGCTAAAGTAACATCTGTAGTGTGTGATGGAACTATGGAAAAGCAGCTGAAATGTGAACTCATGAGATGATGACCAATAAAAGTGTAGTGGGCAGCATGTTGTGAGACTGAAAGCCAGAGAAATTTATAGTAAAATTCCCCAGGGTCAGGAAACTGTTGAACCCCTCTCGGCTGGTGCTGCCTGGTTCGCATGCTTCAAAAGACGATATGGCCTGAGAAACCTTCAACTTGCAGGTGAGGCAAGTTCTTCAGGTCAGGAAACTTCAGAAAAAATTTTAAAACACCTGCTAAGTATTATATAGGAAAACGCTTATGTGGAAGAGCAGGTTTTCAATGCTAATGAGATGGGCTTATTTCATAAGGATGTTGACAAATGAACTGATATAATGCAAACAGCATTTCTGTTATTTGCAGATATTTCCTATAATAGGAACCTGTCTATTTCCCCTAGGAGCAATGATTCAGTATTTGCTAATCCAGTGTTTTCAGAGACTTTATAGAATACAGCCAGCACAAATAATAAAAACTGAGTGTAACTGGAAGACCACAGCTCTAGGATGCAGGTATTCAGGGAAGCATGGGACTATGTGGATATAGAGCAGCCATAAGTAATTGGGACTCATTTATTCTATTTAACGCCTTTTTCCTGTGGAAGGGGTCCCCTTCCTTGCCCTTGCCCCTACCACGACCAGACTGCATTTGCAGTCACTCAGGTTTGGGACTTGATTGTCCATGCTGACAGGATGTTGTCCAGGTGTTTATCAAGGCACTATATTTCACCTAATTGAAAGGGCTGTAAGCCAGGAATTGAAAATATCTGGATTAAAGTGAAAATTAGTTTTGCTTATTTATTCAACATGAATTTGATTTAAAATATAATGGTGAAGCTCTAACATACTAGGCATTGCTCTGGGTGGTGCGGACATAAGAACTAAAGTGCTACCACAGAGGAATGCAAGGACGCTAGGGGATCAGAGGAGGGATGCTGAAGCCAACCTGGCAGTGTCAGTGACCCCTGACTCGAGTCCTGACCCGGCGTGTAGGTTAATCAGGAAGGAAGGTTACAAATGTAAGAAAGGCTGTCAGGGCAGAGAGAATATCATTAGCAGAGGCACAAGAGATGATGGTACCTTTAAGGAGTTTGGCTCAGGTGGTGTATAAAGTATGAGGCAGGGAGTGGCAGGAGATGAGACAGAGAGTTAGGGCAGGGCCAGGTCATAGAGCATTCTAGATGAAGAGCTTGTAGTTTGTCCTCTGGTCACAATATGAGGAGGAGCCACTGAAAGCTTTTAAGGGAAGAAGCAATACGGTCAGTTTATGTTGTCAATTGTATATTTTACATAGGATACTTGGTAGCAGAGTAGAGGATGAATTTGAGGGGACACCTAATAAGATATGAGGACCCGAATTAGCATGGTGGTAGCCAACATAGGTAAAATAATAAAAATTACTCTAATATTTACCGAGGACTTTCTATGTGACGTGCACCAAGTGATTCAAATGAAATACATTTAATGCTTATGGATGCCGTTAGATGCAGGTATTAATATTATTCTCATTTTTCTAGTGAGATAATCAAGGCATAAAGAAGACAAGAAATTTGGCAAAGTCACAGAACTAGCAGGCAGCAGCAGGCTTCAAGCCTAGGGCCTCAGGCCCCAGGGCCCATGTTCTAAACACCGCCTGACACATCCTAGGACAAGGCTGGAACATGTTTAGGAGAAAACCTATGGGATTTGGTTATTACTGGATGAGGAAGGTGATAGAAAGAGAAGAGTCTAGTGTGTCCTTGGATTTCAGCTAAGCAGCTGGGTACATGAATACTGATAACACTCCCTGAGACAGGGAGCATAGGAGGACATGAGGTGTGGAGAAAGGGGTAGAATGATAAATCCAGTTTTGCACTTGTTGAGTCAGAGATGCCTGTCGTTCATCCAAATGGATATATCCAGGAATTCTAGCAGAAGAGGAGGGGGCAGAACCCAGAACACCAAGAAGAGTCATTAAAAAGGAAGGAAAACCAGGAGAGAAGGCAAAGGAGTAGAGCAGAAGTGGTGGAATGGTGAGCAGTGTCAAACGCAGCAGAAAGCACTGAAAGTGGCTCGCTGGACTTCACCACGTGAACTTAATGATTGAGCTTTGTAGAAGCAGCGTAGGTCCGGGAGTGCGGGGAGAATCGGTACAGCCGAGTGAGGAGGGAGAGAGGAAGTGGAGGAAGTGAAGCAATAGAAACAGAAGCATCATTTACTCTTTCAAGAAGCTTGGCCTAGAAAATAAGGAGATTTGGGGCAAGTTAGGTTGCTTAACCTCTCTGAGCCTCAGTTTCCTCATCTGTAAAATGGAGATGTTAATATGTTTCTACCTTGTTGGGTTGTTGTGGGGATTAAATGAGAAACAATGGGCAAACTGTACAGTACATACCAGACACATAGAAAGTGCTAAATGAAAGCTAGGTCCTTTCCCTTCCTCTCTATCAGCCCCTCCCTGAACAATGAGCTTGACTCAGAGCCCAGAGGGATAAAAGATGAAGACAGTCACTTTCCAGAAGGAGCTTACAGTCTAGCTAGAGGGACAACACAATAATAAAATGTATATTGTAATTCAATATACATAAAACTGTACAGCAACTATCCTGCAATACACGTGCTGTAGCAATGCCAGCCACACACTGTTAACCAGGTAGGAGGTGTGCCTAATTCTGTGTAGAGGGAGCGTGGGGAAGACTGCAGAGAGGAAGAGGTTTCCCTGAGGAATGGAGAAAAGTTCACCAGGGAAGGCATCTCAAGTAGAGGGAATAGCAAGATTAAGGGCATGACAGTGTGGAATTCAGGGAGCATCAAGGGCATAGTGAGTGGTATGTGCGCGGTGGGAGAGAGTCTTGGCAGTGGTCAGAAAACAATGTGAGAACTCAGCCCAGCGTCAATCAACCTTGGCTTTATTCTATAAGCAACGGGCAGCCTTTTAGGGCTTAAAGCCTTTAACAGGGGAGTGACAAGACAAATGTGGTGTGGAGCAAGGATAGGAGAGTTAGGACAGTGTTTTAGTGATTCATGTGAGGGATGGCAATAAAAGTTTTATAAAAATTATACAGTCACTTGCTTACATGGCTATTTTTTAAAAATCAGATGTAATCTGGACTGCCTGAATACATCTATGTACAGGGTCCAGTTCCCCCTTAACCAAAATTAAAGTAGATTTCAATAGGATTCCAAGTCTAAGATTCTATGATTATAAAAAGCTTGAGGGCCAAAAGTTTGAGAATTCTGATAATTTAATAGGAAATGGATATTATATACTAGTTGAGTCAAATAATGGTTTGGTAGTTTCTTCTAGTAAACATAAAAAGATGTATTACAAGAACAATTACCAAAAAAGTGTGGCAAAGAATAATACAATGTAGCTTGAAAAAGTCAGAACACCAGGAATAATAGAGCATGTGTTGAAGGGATCAGAACACTACATCACTGTTTGCAGAACAGAATCCACTACCATGCATTACTTCGAAGTGTGTTGCTTAATTTCTAAGTAGGTGGAGACTTCCCAATTACCTTTCTATTAGTGATTTCTAATTTAACTCCATTATGGTCAGAGAAGCATACTTTGTATGATTTCCATCCTTTTAAATTTAGGTTATTGTTGTTGTTATCCTCACCAAGTATATGGTCTTTCTTGGTGAATATTCCATGCGCACTTGAAAACAATGTGTCTTCTGCTATTGTTGGGCGGACTGTCAGACAAACGTCAGTTACTTCCAGTTGGTTGATGCTGCTGTTCATTTTGTATATTCCCTTGCCATGTTTCTGTTTATTTGTTCTATTGATTACTGAACTAGAAGTGTTGACGTATCCAAACATAATTGTGGATTTTCCATTTCTCCTTTAAATTCTATCAGTTTTTGCTTCACACATTTTGAAGGTCTGGGGTTAGGTGCATACACATTTAGGACTGTTACATCTTCTTGGTGAATTCAGCCTTGTGTTATGTAATGTCCTTCTGTATCCCTGGTAATTTTCCTTACTCTGAAGTCTGCTTTTTCTGATATTAATATAACCACTCAAGTTTTCTTTTGATTAGTGTTTGTGTGCATATGTTTTCCCATCCTTTTACTTTGTATCTACCTTTATCTTTATTTTGGAAGTGGTTTTCTTGTGATAGCATATTATGCGGGGTGGGTGTTTTTTCATTAATCTATTTTGAAAATCTTTTAACTATGTGTTCTGAGTATTTACATTTAATGTAATTATTGATGTGTTTGGATTTAGATTTACCATGTTCTTTGTTCCCTCCTCTGATTTGCATTGCTCTGTCTCCTTTTACTGTCTTCTTTTGGATTATTTGGTTATTTTTTTAGTTTTAAATTTTAACTTATCTATTGAGTTTTTTTTAACTATATTTTCTTTGTTTTTTTTAAATACTCGCTCTAGGGATTACTATACATCTTAACTTTTCACAGTCTGCTTAGAACTAATATTTACCACTTCGAGTGGAATGTAGAAATCTTCCACCCATATAGGTCCCTTTGATGTCACCCTCTATGCTGTAGTTGTCATATGTCATCTGCATATATTGAAAACCTTAACAGACAATATTATAATTTTTGCTTTTAACTGTCAAATACACTTTAAACAACTTAGAGGAGAATAATAGTCTGTTATATCTACCTATATATTTACTATTTCTATCGTTCTTCCTTCAATTCCTGAAGTTTGAAGTTTCCCTCTGGTATTGTTTCCCTTCTGTATGCAGATCTGCCTTCAAAGTTTCTGTAGGGCAGGTCTGCTGACTATGGATTCTCTTAGATTTATTCACGCGAGATATATTTATTTCACCTTCTTTCCAAAAGTACTTTCACAGGATCTAAAATTCTGGGTTGACAGTTGGCTCAGCATTTTAAAAATATTGTTCCACTTCTTTCGGGCATCGATGAAAAGTCTGTAGTCATTTAAATGACTGTTCCCTTTTATATGATCTGTTATTGCTGTCTGGGTGCTTTCAAAATTCTTCCATTGTCTCTAGTTTTCAATAGTTTGATTATTATGTTTTAGGTTGATTTCCTTGGGTTTCCCTGTTTGAAGTTTGCTAAGTTTCTTGTTTTATCAGTTAAGGGTTTTTTTTTAAACCATATTTGAGATCTTTTCAGAAATTATTTCTTGATATTGTTCTGCACCACAATTTCTCTTCTTCTGGTACTCTGATGTCAGAATGTTAGACCCTCGTTGTCCCACAGGTTCCTGAGGCTCTGTTTATTTTTTCCAATCTTTTTTTCTCTCTGTTCTTCAGATTGGATTATTTCTATTAAGCTATTTAGAAATTTACTGATTATTTCCTCTATCATCTCATTTTGTAATTGAACTGTGACAATGAGTTTTTTATTTCAGTTATTATATTTTTCAGTTCTAATATTTCCATGTCATTCTTTTTTGCATCTATTTCCCCACTGTTATTTTTCATTCATTTTAAGTGTTCACCCTTACTTCTTAGAGCATAGTTATATAAGCTGCTTTAATGTATTTGATAATTTCAACAACTGTGTCATCTTGGTGTTGAGATCTGTTGTCTTTTTTCCCTTACAAGTTATTGAGATTTTCATAGTTCTTTGTTATCAAGTAGTTTTTTGATTGTATCTTGCACATTTTGAATATTATGTTATGAGACTCTGGGCCTTGTTCATTCCTATGGAAATTATTCTAAGTTTTAACACTATTAAGTTTTTCAGGAAACTGATCTAGTTTAGGCTACAGGCTTTCATTGGCCTTCAGGGGCTATGTTTCTTATGTCAGTCCAGTCTTCAAGGTGTTTTCAGTGCTGTTTGGATAATGAGGATCATCCATTAGTCTGGGACTTGTAAAATGTTCTATCTAAAAGTTCAGTTCTCAAAGACTTTAGTATTCTGTTTAGGCTCAGATCCACCCATGCATAGTTTGGGCATGAGTCCAAGAGTTCATAAACAACTTTATGGGATCATTTTCTTGAATTCCCTCCTATCTGCATTTTTTGAGGCACTTCCTGGTTTCCAGGAGCTCCCTCTTCCTGGCCTTTTTGCTAGAAAGCTGAGATTTCATTTTCCCACTCTGCCATACACTTCCTACAACTGTGTCTGCCTCTGGAGCCATGTGGCAGGAGACAGAAAGAGGAAAACATAAACCAGAGATTCTCCCCCCATGCTCTTGGGCCCACACTTCCTCTGGTCACAGAGGATTCCCCTCCCTGAGAGTTTTAGCGGTCTGCCTGGCCATCACTGCCATACTATAATGGGATTTCCCAGGAGTCTTGGGTGGGAGGAAACAACAACATAGAGGATTTCCCCCATTTGTTCAGACCCTTGGGGGCCCCTTTTCCCTCTCTTCAGACGAGAGAGGGGTTCTTTCGGAGTCCTTTTTGTCCACACCCAGTTTCAAGCTGCTGTTGACTTCAGGCCAGGGGATACCACAGGAACAAGAAAACAGGAAACTTACCACAGGATTAGTGTAACTTCAAATTCTGGTTTCCTTCCCCAAATGCCCTGTTAGCATTTACTTTCAGAGTCTTCAAATAACCGATCTATACATCTGTCCAAGGTTTTTAGTTGCATTCAAATGGAAGAGAGGGGTTGCAGTATGCTACTCCGTCTTCATCCTTGTTTGTATATTTATGTTTCCAGATATCACTAAAAGAATTTTTTAAGCGCTATTACTTAATAGTATGAAGGATACAAAAGATAAGGAAAGGGAACAAACGTTTATTTGAATACTGACCACAGCTTTTAAGTTAATACAATAACCTTATAAAGTAGACAAAACTGGGAGGGGCCAAGTTTATCTCTGGATGGTGGGATGATAAAGAAAGGGACAATATCCCTTGTCTTCGCAAGACCTCCTATAACCCTGGTCCTTACTGTCTAAAGGTGAGGTCTGTCTCATAACTATGAGATGCCAGAGACTTCATGAGTTGCATTTTAATTAAGTAGCCCTAAAAGAATATGCCTTAGCTAAAACTATTAACAGTTTTGCTTTTGGAGAAATGTTGGGCTGTGTGGCTGACCGGCTGGGAGAGATTCAGGGGTTTGGAGACCTCAACATCCTCATTTCACATTGTTGAATGATAACCTCTTCTGCCATGGTTGCCACATATGGCCATACAGGTTACAGACTACCAGCTACAGGAGAAGCTTTTTTTTTCCTCATGGATTTCAATGTGAATGACACCTCCTGGAGCTGTGTGCATTTTGGCTGTGTGCTCTGCTCACAGCAAGGTCCTGGACAATTAAAAAATTATGATGTGGCAATGACAGCAGGTCATCTTGTCTTCATTTACTCTCTGCCTCTTTCCTCCTCTCCCAGTGTTGGAGGAAGATGACTGTTACCTCTCCAGAGACTCTGAATTTGCCTAGAAGAAGCCATCCCTTCTCCCAGAGTGCTCCAACAGGACTGAACCACCTGTGCTGGCCGGAGGACAGACCGGACACTGGTGAGTTAGGTGCCTCTCTCTTTTGTTTTACACTTGGATGTCCTGGAAAGAAGGTCAAGAAGTAAGAGTGTGTTGTAGACTGCTGTGTTTACTTGTCTGGCAGAAGTAGCTTGAAGGTGATCAAGATAAACCATTGTCTCTTATCCCTTCAATTAGGAAGAGGTTCCTAGCACCCAGACAAAGGGAATTCTTGGTTTGGGGAAGATTCCGTTATTGAATCCCCAAACCTGGCTCCATTCGTTTATTTTGAGCAGAACTAATGATCATCCCTTGGGCGTTGTAATAGGATATAACTTGCAGAAGAAATAATCACACAGAGAGCCATCTCTCATCTAGTGATGGAACTTGAGTGTTTTCCCTTCTGAGGGACGAGCCTCTTTCTTGAGTTTTATGGCAGCCTCTCTGAGTCCCTTTCCCAAAACTATGGCAAACAGCATCACATCACATATTTGTCCATAAAAGGGCTAGCTTTTGTGCCAGAAGGAAACTGGGCCCCAGTGAGAGCCAGAATGGGGCCTCCTCATGCACAGCCACTGCCTTTCCTAGACCTAACCTAGGAGGAGCTGGACAGGCTGAAAATGCTCAAGGCCTCCTGGTGGAAGGACAGATGTTGGGTATCAGGTCTTGAGCAGCTGCAGATTATGTTAGACAGCAACTCACAGTCTAAAAGCATCCGGCTGGCTGGAAGGAGAGGCCAAATCTGGTGCTTAAGAAGGATAAAGAAGGGTAAAGCCCTAGACAGGTTGAAAAAGCAAAATGGCGTTGCCTGTCAAACATGTACTTCATCCTGACTTGGCGAGTAGGAATGGGACTGGCATTCAAGGCTGTCCGCACTTTGGTCCTGTGAAGCTAAAGACCTGTAGAAAGCCGATAGAGTTAGCAAAAGATGATATGGAGAGCAGTGGTCAGGCTCTGAGCATTAAAGTGGCATATGCCATGCTAAGGAGTTGGCTCTGATGCAGACCTGAGTCTTGAGCTCTGACTCTGACTCAGTGCATACTGGGTGCTGGTCCTGGGGGAGCTGGCCACTCAGATTAGCTGGTGGACATGCTTATTTTCCATTAGCAAATGTATGCACTTATGCTGCATCGTGCAGTGGACTTTTATGCTTTCCCATATATGGCTGTGATCTTAAATTCACAGTAAGCAAAGTCATGAAAAGGAGTTTGACAACTACTGAAAGAATCTTTTCAAGGGAAAAAATATTTCTAACACAAGCTCTTCATTAAGTCATGGAATCATTTAGAGGCTTCTGGAAGGGGCTTTCTTCCAGCAATAATCCTCAAAGCTGATTTTGGCCCTTGAAGTTAGAAGCTTCTTACAAATTCAAAGTTTAATAATCATGTTTTCCTATTATTTCTTAGCCTCATTCGAATTAATTGGCAGATGAATTTAATATTGCAGAATAAGAAATAAAAACCCCTCAGTGACACAGGTGGCCCTGCATGCCTGCATACCAAGAATACTGCAGCTGCACGCCACACAGGGGTGAGACACTAGGCACCTCCCTCCATTTCTCTGTAGCTCAGATTCCTTTTTATTCAAAAAAGGAGTGATAACACCTGTCTTCCCATTTCACCAGGGGAATGTGAGGGTCAAATACTGTGAGCTTGGGTCTCTATATTGAGCTTAGGAAAGCTTTCTTTCCTTTAATTATTGCTTCTACTCCAGCTGTTCCAAACTTCTGGATTTCTACTTTGTATAAATTGTATTTCCAGTTTCCATCCCTGGAACCTCTCATCATTTTCCCTTTTTGATTCTTTTTTCTCTCAGTTCTGGCAGAATTTCTCAGTTTTATCTTCCACTCTGTTTTTCTGGTTCTATCTCACCTGCTGTTCGTTGCCTTTACCAGAATGTATGATTCAGTGATCATGTTTTTAATCTCCAGTAAGTCTTTCCAATGTCCTCTTGAAACTTGTTAAAAACAGAAAATTGGGAATTTTTTAAAATTTTGTTCTGTTCATGTTTTATAAACTCATTTCCAAACTCATCTGCTTTTCTTTTGACTGGCGGTTTTTTTATAGGAGAAATTTCTCTATTTGCTTATCTTTCCAGCCATCAATCCTTCCCCAGCAATGGCTGTTATCAAGCAGCATTGGAGACAACATCCTTCCAGAGATTGTTACAGGTTTCTGTTAAAATCCTTCAAACACATCTTCCTATGGAAGTAGGAAGTGAAACGTTAAGCTCTCCTGTATATCAGGAGGTCAGTCACCTCGGAGGGAGCTGTAAGCAGTCCCAGCAGAAAGCTGTGCCTCATTCCAGCATTTCTTCTCCATGTTCGAAGGGGTAGCCAAGAATTAGCCTGATGTGGGAGCATGCCACTCTGCCCCGCAAGTCGGCGCCCAGGATAAGCTCCACCATGTCCTCTCCTCTCTGAGTGGAGCCAATAGAGTCAGATAGGACTTTCGAGTCCCCAGCACACAGCATCACGTGAAGCCCTCCACGGCCCACACCTGTGACTCAGGGAGGGTTTGTAGGGTTTTACCAGGAATTTCCCTACCTTCCTTCTAGTTGTACTGTTATGTCAAAGCTATGGGTCACTTCTTCCTTCAAGCCAATTATATTTTTCTTGTAGACTGTGGCTGACTAGTGGTTGATACCCTTCCCCAGTTTCTAATGCTGGTAAAGGAATTTCTCCATTTTCTTAACAGCTTTATTGAGATATAGTTCACATACCATAAAACTCACCCATTTAAAGTGTACAATTCAGTGTTTCTTAGTCTATTCACAGATATGTGCAACCATCATCACATATTTCCCTATTCTGGATTTGCACATGAATGGAACCATATAGGACCTGGTCTTTTGTGACTGGCTTCTTTCACTTAGAATAATGTTTTCAAGGTTCATCCATGTTGTCACATGTATCATTCCTTTTGATGACTGAATAATATTCCATTGTAGGGATGTACCACAATTTGCTTAGCCATTCATCCACTGATGGACATTGGGATTGTTTCCATCTTTTGGTTATGTTAAACAGTGCTGCTGTAAACATTCATGTACCAGTTTCAGTGAAGACATATATATGCTCTCATTCACACACCTAAGAGTAGAACTGTTGGGTCAGATGTTACCTCTGTATGTTGAATCATTTGAGGAACTGCTAAGCAGTTTTCCAAAGTGGCTGCACCACTTTACATTCCCATCACCACTGTAATTCCTGCAACATCCACATCCTCACCAACACTTGTTATCTGACCTTTCAACTCTGGTCAAATTAGCGAGTGTAAAGTGGTACCTTGCTGTGGTTTTGATTTGCTTTCCCTTTTCATGTACTTATTGGCTATTTGTATATTATGTCTTCCTTGGAGAAATGTCTATTCAAATCCTTTACTCATTTTTTAATTGGCATATTTGTCTTTTTTTAGTGACTTGCAAGTGTTCTTTATATCCTGGATACACGTCTCTTACCAGTTACATGATTTACAAACATTTTCTCCTATTCTGTGGGTTGTCTTTTCACTTTCTTGATGGTGTCTTTTGAAGCACAAAAGTTTTTTTAAATTTTGATGAAGTCCAGTTATCTATTTTTTTTGTTGTTGCTTGTGCTTTTGGCATCATATCTAAGAATCCTTTGCCAAATTCAAGGTCATGATGCTTTACCCCTATGTTTTTTCTAAGAGTTTTATAGTTTTAGCTCTTACGTTTAGGTCTTTGATATACTTTGAGTTCTTCTGCATGTGGCTATCAAGTCGTCCCAGCACCATTTGTTGAAAAGACTATTCCTTCCCCATTTGAATGGTCTTGGTGCCCTTGTCAGAAGCAAACTGACCAGAGGGGCTGGCCTGGTGGCACAGTGGGTAAGTCCATGCGCTCCACTTTGGCGGCCTAGGGTTCACAGGTTTGGATCCCAAGCACAGACCTAGCACCAGTTGTCAAGCCATGCTGTGGCGGCATCCCACGTAGAGTAAGGAAGATTGGCACAGTTGTTGGCTCAGCGACAATCTTCCTCACACACACAAAAAAAGCAAATTGACCATAGATGGATAGGTTTATTCCTGGACTGTCAGTTTTATTCCACTGATCTGTGTGTATCCTTGTGCAGTTCCACCCTGTCTTGCTCACCACTGCTGTGCAGTAAGTTTGGGAAGTAGAGTGCTCCTACTTTACTCTTCTTTTTCAGGAATGTTTTGGCTATTCTGAGTCTCCTGCAATTCCATGTGAATTTTAGAATCAGGTATCAACTTCTAAAAGAAATCGGCAGGGATTCTGATGAGGATTGTGCTGAATCTGTAAATGAGTTTGGGGAGTATTTCCATCTTAACAATACTGAGTCTTCTGATCCATGAACATGGGATTTTTCCCCATTTATTTAGATATTCTTTCATTTCTTTCAACTATGTTTTGTCATTTTCAGAATACAAGTTTTTACTTCTTTTGAAAAATTCATTCCTAAGCATTTTATTCTTTTTGATGCTTTGTGAATGAAATTGTTTTCTTAATTTCATTTTCATATTGTTCATAGAAAGTGTATAGAAATACAATTGACTTTTTTATATTGATCTTGTATCCTGCAGCCTTGCTGAACTTATTTATTAGTTCTAGTAGTTTTTTTAATGGATTCCTTGGGATTTTCTATATACAAGATCATGTCATCTGTCAATATAGTTTTACTTCTTCCTCTCCAATCTGGATGTCTCATTTCTTTTTCTTGCCTAATTGCCCTGCTTAGAGCCTCCAGTACAGGACAGCTGAACAGAAATGACAAGAAGGTACATCTCTGCCTTGTTCCTAATCTTAGGGGGGGAAGCATCCCATATTCACCAGTAAGTATGATGTTAGCCTGAGGTTTTTGTAGATGCCCTTTATGAGATAGAGAAAGTTCCCTTCTATTTCCAGTTTGTTGAGTTTTTATCATGAGAGGGTGTTGGATTTTGTCAGTGCTTTTCCCATGTCTATTGAGAGGACTGTGCAACTTTTGCTCTTTATTCGATTGATATGGTATATTGCATTAATTGATTTCCAGATGGTAAAGCCCCCTTGCAGTTCTGGGATAAATCTCACTTGGTCAAGATGTATAATTCTCTTTATATTTTGCTGAATTTTGTTTGCTAGCATTTTGTTGAGGATTTTGGCCTCCATATTCATAAGAGATACTGGTCTGTAGTTCTCTTTTCTTGTAATATCTTTGTCTGGTTTTGGAATCAGGGTACTATTGGCCTCATAAGATGAGCTGGGAAATGTTCCTTTCTCTTCTATTTTTTGTAATAGTTTGTGAATGATTCGTATTAATTCTTTTTTTTGAAGGTTGGTAGAATTCAGGGGTGAAGCCATTCAGGCCTGGGCTTTTCTTTGTAGGCAGTGCTGTGATTACTGACTTGATCTCTTCACTTGTTATAGGTCTATTCAGGTTGTCTATCTCTTCTTGAGTGAGTTTTGGGAGTTTGTGTCTTTCTAGGAATTTGTCCATTTCATCTAAGTCATCTAACTGGCTGGTGTACAACTGTTCATAGTATTCCTTTATAATCCTTTTTATTTCTCAAGGTCAGAAGTAATGATGTCCCTTCTGTCATTCCTAATTCTACTAATTTGAGTCCTCTTCTTTCTTAGTGAAACACGTTCAAGGTCTGCCAATTTTGTTGATTTTTTCTAAGAACCAGCATTTGGTTTCATTTATTTTCTCTATTCTCTATTTCTATTTCTATTTCTCTCTCTCTCTCTCTCTCTCTATATATATATATACATATATATATATATATATATTTTTTTTTGGTGAGGAAGATTGCCCCGGGCTAACATCTGTGCCAATCTTCCTCTATTTCGTATGTGGGATGCTGCCATAGCACGGCCTGATGAACAGTGCATGGGTCCTCACCCAGGATCCGAACCTGCAAACTGCACCCATGAACCCCAGGCCACCAAAGAAGAGCATGTGAACTTAACCACTGTGCCACCAGGCTGGCCCCAGTATTTCTCTATATTTCTGTTCTCTATTAATTCCTACTCTACACTTTAATATTTCCTTCCTTCTGTTTGCTTTAGGTTTAGTTTTGCTCTTCTTTTTCCAGTGTCATAAGGTGCAGATCTGGTTGCTGATTTAAGATCTTTCTTCTTTCGTGTGTGTGTGTGTGTGTGTGTGTGTGTGTGTGTTTGTAGCTGCATGGATTACTTTTTATTTAGAGATAACTGTAGGCTCACGTGCAGTTTAAGATATTACGGAGAGATGCCATGTCCCTTCCACCCAGTTTCCCCCAATGGTCACATCTTGCATAACTCTCATACAATATCACAAACAGGAAATTGCATATACAGCGCACGAACCTTATTCAGATTTCACAGTTTTACGTGCATTCATTTTCTGTGCGTATCTAGTTCCATGCAGTTTTATAACATGTAGTTTCCTGTGACCATCATGGTCATGATACAGACCGTTCATCACCAGGATCCTACCTACTACCCTTTTATAGCCACGCACCCCCCCAATTCTCCTGTGTCCCTAATCTCTGGCCACCATTCATCTGCTCTCCACCTGTATAGTATTGTCTTCTCAAGGATGTTATATAATTGGAATTATACAGTATGTAACCTTTTGAGATTGGCTTTTTTCACTCCACATAAATCTCTTGAGAGCCATCCTAGTTGTTACATGTACCAGTGTTTGTTCTTTTTGACTACTAAGTACCGGTGCATGGTGTGGAGGAACCAGTTTGTTTAACCATTGAGGACGAAGGACATTTGGGTTGTTTCTAGTTTTAGATTTATGAATAAAGCTACTATGAAGATTCATGTCCTGGTTTTTGTGTGAAAATAAAGTTTTCATTTCTCTGGTATCAATGCACCAGAGCACAACTGCTGGGTCATATGGAAGTGCACTTTCAGTTTTTCTAAAAAACTGCTGTATTCTTTTCTAGAGTGGCTGCACCATTTTATATTCCCACCAGCAAAATCTGAGTGATCCAGTTTGTCTGCATGCTGGCTATTATCACTATTTTTTGTTTTAGCCATTCTTTTTTTTTAAATTATTTTATGGAGGTCATATTGGTTTTATAACAGAACTTTCAGGTGCACATTATTTTTATCAGTTTCTGTATAGACTGCATCATGCTCACCACCAATAGTCTAATTTTCCTAAGTTACCACATATATGTGCACCTTTGCCCCTTTTGCCAACTCCCCAACCCTCTTCCCCTCTGGTAACCACTAATCTGTTCTCTTTGTCCATATGTTTGTTTATATTCCACATATGAGTGAAATCATACGTTGTTTGTCTTTCTCTGTTTGGCTTATTTCACTTAACATACCCTCAAGGTCCATCCATGTTGTTGCAAATGGGAGGATTTTGTCTTTTTTCTGGCTGAGTAGTATTCCATTGTATATATATACCACATCTTCTTTATCCAATCATCAATAGATGGGCACTTCTGTTGGTTCCACATCTTGGCTATTGTGAATAATGCTGCAATGAGCATGGGGTGCATAAGTCTCTTCGGATCACTGATTTCAAGTTCTTTGGATAAATGCACAGTAGTGGGATAGCTGGGTCGTATGGTATTTCTATTTTTAATTTTTTTGAGGAATCTCTATACTGTTTTCCATAGTGGCTGCACCAGTTTGCATTCCCACCAGGAGTGTATGAGGGTTCCCTTTTCTCCACATCCTCTCCAACATTTGTTATTTTTTGTCTTGGTATTATAGCCATTCTAACAGGTGTAAGGTGATATCTCATTGTAGTTTTGATTTGCATTTCCCTAATAGTTAGCGATGTTGAACATCTTTTCATGTGTCTGTTGGCCATCTGTATATCTTCTTTGGAAAAATGTCTGTTCATATCCTCTGCCCATTTTTTTCTTTTTTTGAGGAAGATTAGCCCTGAGCTAATGTCTGCTGCCAATCCTCTTTTTGCTGAGGAAGATTGGCCCTGAGCTAAGATCTGTGCCCATTTTCCTCTACTTTATATGTGGGACGCTTGCCACAGCACGGCTTAATGAGCAGTTTGTAGGTCCACACCTGGGATCCAAACCAGCAAACCCTGAGCTGCTGAAGCGGAGCACGTGAACTTAACCACTAGACCACTGGGCCAACGCCCCCCCCCCCCGCCCAATTTTGATTGGGTTGTTTGTTTTGTTGTTGTTGAGTTTTGTGAGTTCTTTATATATTTTGGAGATTAACCCCTTGTTGGATATATATGATTTGCAAATATTTTCTGCCAGTTGGTGGCTTGTCTTTCGGTTTGCTGTGCAGGAGGTCTTTAGCCTGATGTAGTCCCATTTGTTTATTTTTTATTTTGTTTCCCTTAACTGAGTAAACACAGCATTTGAAAAGATGCTGCTAAGACCGATGACAGAGTGTACTGCCTATATTTTATTCTAGGAGTTTTATGGTTTCACATCTCACTTTCAAGTCTTTAATCCATTTTGACTTAATTATTGTGTATGGTGTAAGATAATGGTCTACTTTCATTCTTTTACATGTGGCTGTCCAGTTTTCCCAGCACCACTTATTGAAGAGACTTTCCTTTCTCCAGTGTATGTTCTTGGCTCCTGGGTCCAAGATTAGCTGTCCAAAGGGAAGTGGTTTTATTTCTGGGCTTTCAATTCTTTCCATTGACCTGTGTGTCTGTTTTTGTGCCAGCACCATGTTGTTTTGATTGCTATGGCTTTGTAGTGTATTTTGAAGTCAGGGATTGGGATGCCTCCAGCTTTGTTCTTTTCTCTCAAGATTGCCTTCGTTTTATCGGGTCTTTTGTTGCCCCATATGAATTTTGAGAGTCTATGTTCTATTTCTGTAAAGAAGATCATTGAGATTCTGACTGGGATTGCACTAATCTGTAGATTGCTTTACGTAGAAGAGACATTTTAACTATGTTTATTCTTCCAATCCATGTGCATGGGTTATCTTTCCAATTCTTTATGTCACCTTCGATTTCTTTCAATAATGTCTTATAGTTTTCATTGTATAGGTCTTTCACCTCCTTGGTTGAATATATTTCTAGATATTTTGTTCTTTTTGTTGCAATTGTAAATGGAATTATATTTTTTACTTTCTGCTTGTTTGTTATTAGAGTATAGAAATTCAACTGATTTTTGTAAGTTGATTTTTCACCCTGCAACTTTGCTGTAGTTGTTATTTCTAATAGTTTTCTGATGGATTCTTTAGGGTTTTCTATATATAAAATCACGTCATCTGCAAACAGTGAGAGTTTCACTTCTTCCTTGTCAATTTGGATCCATTTTACTTCTCTTTCTTGCCTAATTGCCCTGGCCAAAACCGCCAGTACTATGTTGAATAGGAGCGGTGAGAGTGGGCATCCTTGTCTTGCTCTTGTTCTCAGAGGGATGGCTTTCAGTTTTTCCCCGTTGAGTATGATGTCTGCAATGGCTTTGTCATATATGGCCTTTATTATGTTGAGATACTTTCCTTTTATACCCATTTTATTGAGAGTTTTTATCATAAATGGATGTCGGATCTTGTCAAGTGCTTTCTCTGCATCTATTGAGATGATCATGTGATTTTATTCCTCTTTTTGTTAATGTGGTGTATCACAGTGATTGATTCGTAGATGTTGAGCCATCCCTGTGTCTCTTGTATGAATCCCACTTGCTCATGGTGTATGATCCTTTTAATATATTGCTATATTTGGTTTGCTAATATTTTATTGAGGATTTTTGCATCTATGTTCATCAGCGATATTGGCCTGTGATTTTCCTTCTTTGTGTTGTCCTTGTCTAGCTTTAGGATCAGGGTGATGTTGGCCTCATAGAAAGAGTTAGGAAGTGTTCCATCATCTTGTTGGAATGGTTTGAGAAGGACAGATATTAAGTCTTCTTTGATTCTTGGGTAGAATTCTCCAGAGAAGCCCTCTGGTCCTGGACTTTTATTTGTTGGGAGGTTTGTGATTACTCTTTCAATCTCTTTACTTGTGATTGGTCTATTCAGATTCTGTTGTCATTTTCCTTCTGCTCTGCAGTGTTAATATAGTTCTTCTTCTTGTCTGATGAAGTGGACCTTAGCCGGAGCATAGCGGTAGTGTCTGCTCGCTGATTAGACCTGCCATACTGGGGGGCAGCAGCTGTGTTTTTCTGAACCTGCCACATCTGCTGGAAGTTGTGCCAGTAAGGCTTGTCTCGCCTGCCCACTGCCCGCCACTGCCTGGCATGTCACATATGCAAGCGCGAGCACTCTCGTATGCATCCACTGCCCTGGCTGGCCTGCTGAGTTGGTGCTCCAGGTGGCAGGGGAGGGAAGGGGTGCTTTCTTTCACACACTCAAGCCCACTCAGCACCCACTGGCAGCCCAGGTGGGTGGCAGTGCCCACCCTGTGGCTGAGCTGCCTTGGTGTGGAGTGCTCCTGGGGCTGGGATGCAGCTCCAAAAGGGAAAGTGTTCACGGGGAGGCCTACCTCTTCCCCACATGCACGTGGCCTCACAACCCAGATCGCTGCCACTGGGCAGGGGAAGGAGACCTGCTCACCTCCTTCCAGCACCTGGGGTCCAGCACCACCACCGGCGGCCATATGGCTGCCTGCACCTCTCAGACATCCTATTGTGCTGTGTGGGTGTCCTCTGTTGACTAATGAATGTCCTTTTGGTTGTGTCTTAGGGGGGACAGACCACGGGAACAGCTCACTCTGCCATAATAGTGACATCACTCTCTTCCTTTTTTTTTTTGAGGAAGATTAGCCCTGAGCTAACATCTGCCACCAATCCTCCTCTTTTTGCTGAGGAAGACTGGCCCTGAGCTAACATCTGTGCCCATCTTCCTCTACTTTATATGTGGGACGCCTGCCACAGCATGGCTTGTCAAGCAGTGCCATGTCTGCACCCAGGATCTGAACTGGCAAACCCCAGGCCGCCAAACCAGAACGTGTGCACTTAACCAATGCGCCACTGGCTGGCCCCCACTCCCTTCTTTCTTAATATAGACATTTATAGCTATAAATTTCCCTCTAAGCACTGCTTTAGCTGTGTTCCATAAGTTTTGGCATATTTTGTCTTCATTTTCATTTATCTCAAAGTATTTTCTGATTTTTCTTTTGATTTCTTCTTTGATCCATTGGTTACTTACGAGTATGCTTTTTAATTTCCACATATTTGTGAGTTTCCCAAATTTCCCGTTATTGATTTCAACTTCATTCCATTTTGGTCAAAGAACACACTTTGTATTATTTCTGTCCTTTAAAATTTATTGAAGTTTGTTTTGTGGACTAACGTATGGTCTATGCTGGAGAATGTTCCATGTGCACTTGAGAAGCATGTGTACTCTGTTGTTGTTAGATGGTGTCTGTATGGATGTCTCTTGGGTCTAGTTGGTTTATACTGTTGTTCAAGTCTGTTATTTCTCTGATCTTCTGTCCTGTTCTATCAATTATTGAAAGTTGGGTATTGAAACCTCTATCATTGTAACTATGTCTCCCTTCATTCCTGTCAGTTTTTGTTTTATCTATTTTGGTGTTCTGTTATTAGGAGTATATATGTTTGTAATTGTTCTATCTTCCTGATGGATTGACCCTTTTATTATTAAATGCCCCTCTTTATCTCTAGTGACTTTCTTTTTGTTTTAAAGCCTATTTTATCTGATATCAGTACAGCCACTCCAGATTTCTTGTGGTTGCTGTTTACATGATATTTCTCTTTCCATCCTTTTACTTTCAATCTATTTGTGTTTTTGAATCTATGGTGTGTCTCCTGTAGACAACATATGGTGAGTCATGTTTTTTATCCAGCCTCACATTCTCCATTTTTTGATTGGATTGTTTAATATACTTACATTTAGTGTTATTATTGATATAGTTGGATTTAAATCTGCCAGTTTACTTTTTGTTTTCTATATGTCTTCTCTTTTTTTGTTCCTCTATTCCTCCTTTACTGCTTTCTTTTGCAATGAGTGAATATTTTTTAATGTATCATTTTAATTTCACTAATGATTCTTGCACTGTATTTTTTGAGTATTTTTTAATGGTCACTCTAGTGTTTAACATATACATCTCAACATATCAGAATCAACTTCAGATGTATACTAGCTTAATTCCAGTAACATACAGAAATATTACTCCTATATAGCTCTATTCCCTTTCTCCCCTTTGTGGTATTATTGTTATATTTATTACATCTATTAATGTTACAGACACAACAATTAAAATTATTACTGTACCACGTCATCATTTTCCTAGCCATTCCAGCTTTGCTCCAACCCACCTCCTTTGTGCTACTTTTGGCAGATATATTCCATTATATTACATTTCTGTATCTTATAGGCCAAACAATACATTTTATACATATTACTTATACAATTGCTTCTTAAATCAGTAAAGAGAAGAAAGGACAAAAACAGGAGTTTATGGTATCTTTTATGATTATACAATTAGCTTTACGAATGCTGTTTTTGTTCATGTGAATTCAAATTATGAGCACTGTTTTCAGTCTGAAGAACTTAGTATCTCTTGTAAGTTGGGTCTGCTAGCAACAAATTCAAAGTTTGTTTATCTGAGAAAGTTTTTACTTTGCCTTCACTTTTGAAAAATAGCTTTGCTGGATATAGGACTCTTGGTTGACAGGTTTTTTTCCTTTTAGCACTTTTAACATGCTATCCCACTTCCTCTGGCTTCCACAGTTTCTGCTGCAAATCAGCTGTTAACATCAGCTGTTAATATCACTGAGGTTCCCTTGTAAATTACACATCATTTTTCTCTTGCTGCTTTCAGGTTTTCTTCTTGTCTTTTGCTTTCTATGACTGTCTGTTTGTGGGTCTCTTTCCATTTATCCTACTTGGAGGTCGTTGGGCTTTTTGGATGCATAGGTTATTGTTTTTCAATAAATTTGGGAAGTTTTCAGCCATTATTTCTTTGAATATTTTTTCCTCTCCTTTCTGTCTTCTCTTTCTGGTACTCCCATTACACATATGTTGGTGTAGTTAATGGTGTCTCATATTTCTCCAAGGCTCTGTTCACTTGTTTCATTCTTTTTTCTTTCTGTTCTTACACTTGCATAATCTCTATCAATCTCTCGCCAAGTATGCTAATTCTTTTTTCTGCCAGTTCAAACCTACTGTTGAGACCCTCTAGTGAATTTTTATTTCAATTATTGTAATCTCTAGAATTTCCATTTTTTTAAATAATTTCTATTTATTTATATTCTCTATTTGATGCAACTATGCCATCATGCCTTCCTTCACTTCTTGGATCGTGATTTCCTTTAGTTCTATGACCATGTTTATAATGACAATTTGAATTCTTTTTCTGATAAATCTGACATCTGGTCACTCTCACAGGCAGTTTCTCTTGCCTACTTTTTTTCCCAGTGTATGGGTCATACTTTCCTGTTTCTTTGTATGTCTCATAACTTTGGGTTGGAAACTGGATGTTTTAGATAATATATCATAGCAACTGAGAGTCCTGTCCCCACTCTGGGCTTCTTATTGTTCTCTGCTTATTTGTTTAGTACCTGGGTGAGCTGTTTTAATGAAGTCTGTTTCCCGTCCCAGTGTCAAGGCTCTGACGTTGCTCTCTGGAGGTGCAGCTGTGGTATGCCCACAGTCCTCCTTGGATGACAGTGGTGTGGCAGGGCTCTGTCTCTCTCCCTGACCACACTAGGCTTTTCAGCTCCACAGATGGCAGCTAATTGCTCTACTGTTTTCAGCAATGCCCCGGGGCATAAACTGACCTACATACTAATCCAAACAAATTCTAGCTCCTTTGAAGGACTAGTTTCAGGGGTCTGTGTTTGGTATTTGTTCTGATCCCACAAGGGCTCCTCCCAAATATCTTATTTTTGGTTCTTTCCTGCAAACTAAGGGGGTTACCATCTAGACTGTATCTTCATTAGATCCATGAATCTCTTCACAAATGCCGTTCTCCACAACCTCCACTGTTCTTGAGAGCACTTCTGGGTGAAAACTTCTCCATGCTCTATTACAAATGAGGGCAGTTCCTTTGGGAAGAGATTAGTAGCTATCTATTTTACAGCCTCCCTACAGTCACAGTTTCCCCCCAGGCAAAATCCTGGAGCAATGGCAGGCTTCTCTCTGAGTGACACTCAGTGAAGGGGGGTGCAGTGGCCTGCAGTCCCCTCAACTGGTCTCTCCTGGCAGGGAATCACAGCCTGATAAGCAGGAGGAAAGGTTCTCGAAGCCCCGGTATTCTCAGTGTGTTCAAGAAGGGAGCCCCCACTGCTCAGCCATTCCCACCCAGGACTTCTCCTCGACAGCAGGTATTCGGGGTCAAGGTGAGAAACGCTGCTCCCCCAGGGAAGGAGGCTATCCACCTGGGAGCTGGGGAAAGTGGGCGCCCTATGACCAGGCATCAGCCATCCGAGTGGAATCTCTGCCTCACCAAACAGGGAAGCAGGAAGGAGAAGTGGTCTTGGTTCAACTGTCACAGATTCTCAACTTTCTTACTGAATTTTCACTGATTTTCTTAAATAGATGTTTCTTTATTTGCTGTTTCCCTTAGGACCATTTCCAGAGGTTTTCAATGGTTATTTTAAAATAATTCTCACCAGCTTCACTGGGGGAGTGGGTCAGTGGAGCTTGTCACATTGTCTCGCCTGAAGTAGATCTCCATTTTCCCTATTATTATAATGCATTGGTCATTTCATGAGAGTCTTGGAGGAGATAAGGCAGCTAACTGAGCTCATGGCATAGGTACTCAACGTCAGGATCCATCGCTTCAGCTTCCTCATTATATCCCCAACAGCTAGCATTATGCTCTGCACAGAGTAGGCTTGCAGTGTCACTTACAAATGACACTAATGACATTCCAGCAAGAACCGCCTGGAGAATCCTCAAAATAGTAAGGAAGGGAATTAACAGTTACACAGTGGTTCAAAGCATGGAGGGGAGCAGTGAAACCAATCCCACCACTTCCTAGGTGTGTGGCCGTGGATTACTCTGAGCTTGTTATTTTCAACTGAAAAATGGGGTTAATATTAGTACCTATCAGTTAAAGTTTTTCTGGAAGTAAAATAACATATGCAAAGTATTTAACATCTAATATAAGCTTAATAAATAGTAGCTAATATTTCAGACATTGCTAGACACTGTTGCATATTTACATATCAATTCATTTCGCTTTCATATTAATCCTGCAAAAATAGCTGTTAATATTGTTATTTGATTGGTGAGGAGGGAAAGATTCAAGAAGGTTAAATAATTTGCCCAAGGTCACGAGTTGTAAGAGACAAAATCAGGATTTGAACCCAGATCTCTCTGGCTTTAAGCTTCTTTCCATCCAACACTTGTAGAAACTGAAGTACAGGGTTAGTTAGGAAAGACTGGACAGAAGCCGATCTCAAGGCTTAGACAAGCTTCCATCCCATTCCGTGTCTGTTTATACAAGTACAGTCACATTGCAACTCCTGTTTTCACATCACTGACCCAGCCTCAAGAAACGCTGATCCTTCTGTGCTGACCTTTCTGATAAAGACATTATATCACTATTAATTCATATATATATACACACACACACACACACACACCAGAAATACATATAATTATAAAGCTACCATGTGATGGTAAGAGAATCAAAATCTGCTCTCTCTCAATAGTAACAGAAGTGGAGCCTATAGGTTTTATGGGGAAAGAAACTTGCCAGGTGGGGGCGAGGTGCTAAGTCTTGCTGCACCACCTCCTGTCCCCTACGATTCCCTGAAGTTGTGGGGTAAGCATTAATTTCAGCCATCATCACTATGGTCTTAAGAAATATGGATCCCTTTCTCACACCGGAGCTCAAACAGGACACTGTTCATCACTGCAGTACAGCTGAGACTGAGGTAGCTGATTCAAATAAGACTTTACTGAAGTCCCAGGGAGATTTAAAAGAGGAATGGACTGAGGA
This sequence comes from Equus przewalskii, assembly GCF_037783145.1. Lineage (NCBI taxonomy): Eukaryota > Metazoa > Chordata > Mammalia > Perissodactyla > Equidae > Equus > Equus przewalskii. Next base: position 723,252 of record NC_091847.1, read on the forward strand.
AAAGCATGGTGCAGGGCTGTCTGGCTGACACAGTGGTTCGTGCCGGCTGGCCCGGCCAGGCTGCTGCCATCTGAGCACGACTGTGCACTCTCCACTCAGGACCACACATCGTCTTCTCAAAGTCCTGACCAAAGAGCAAGAACGCTGTCTTCCTGCCTCACTGGCCCGCTCCTAACACTGGGACACAGCCGTGGGTAAGGATCCGCTGCCCTCAGTGCATGTGGTCCACGGGGGGGCAGACAACAGGTAAATAACAAGCCGCTGACAGATGGTAATAAGTGCTGGGAAGGAATAAATGAAGTCTTACTGAGGAAGCATCATTTACTGAGAGCTGAAGGCTGAGAAGGAGCCAGCACCTTGAAAAGCAAAGAGGCTTCCAGGTAAAAGGAACACTAAGTGCAAAGGCCCTGAGGCAAGAAGGTGAAGGAGCAAGATGGCCACAGTGGCTGGAGTGCAGAGAGCAAGGGACAGGGTGGGGATGAGAAGAGGTAGAGAAACAGGTCGGGCAGAACACACAGGGTCCCCTGCAGGGTTTGAAGCAGGAGTGGGATGTGCTGTGATTTCTACTGTGGTGCTCCCTCAGGCTGCTCTGTGGAAGAGGCTAACAGACTGAAGCTATCTACCATACACAGTACGGCAGTGGTGGCAGTAAAGCAGAAGAGAGTCATGGACAACTCTGACACTTATTTTGGAGGTGGAATCCACAGACTTGCTGACGGATTGGGAGGGGTGTCTCTTGATCCGGGCCTCACACTGGAAATGGCCCTCTCCTTCCTGAGCTGCTTGTCCCTGCCCAGGGCTTATCTCACAGGCCTCAAAGGGCAATGCAGAAGACGCACGTGGTGACTCCCCCTTGCATAAGGGCCTGCCCTCAGGAACAGGGGAGGGAAGGGCTGCTCTTCCTGAGGACAGGAGAGAATGGAGTGGGTGGGAAATGTGCAGTGGGAGGAAAGGCACACAGGTTCCCCAGATGAGTAAGGTAAACTGAGGGACTATCTTCAAGATGCAGATGTGGCTGAGTGACCCCCCAAGTGCCCATCAGCTGAACTCCTACCACCACTGGGATTACCTTTGCTGTACAGAGCTTTGACTTTACGTAAAGGTCTGATTCTTAACACCAGCAGTTGTTAACATACTCATCCGGCAGACGAGGTGACAGAGTGCCCGCAAGGAGGGGTTAGGGTTAGGGTGAGCATGCATGGTCCCTTTTGATACAGAGACAGGAGCACATATGGCTTAGGAAGGAGATAGGCTACAGGAGAGGGACCCCGAATGGAAGGAAGAGGAGAAGACGACCACTTTTCCAGCATCCACCCTCTACCAGCTGGTGTGCTGAGGCGGGGCAAGCACCTCTCATTTCATCCTCACCATCATTAACCCGTCTACCACTTTACACTAGAACCAGCTCCCTATGGCTTCGTTCCCTAACTGCTATCCTCCAAAAAACAAACCCCTGGAATCCCTGGCTCTATGTCATGTGCTGTGTGGCTCCCATTTTCGTTTGTGCTTGTCACTGGACTTTTCCAGACACTTTCTAAAATCGTTCAGCGTGGACGGTGACTCTACTTTTTATGGCCTCTTGATCACTACAGAGCACCGGGCCAGCGTCCCCCGGGCGAGGCGCGCTACTGCCGGCCCGCGGTCGGGAGGGTCGCGTGTGCCGCGTGTTCCCCGCGCGCGTGGCGGGGTCGGGGACGAGCGGCAAGTCCCGGCCAAGCGCGCTCCCCGGCCCCGCTGTGCAGGGCTGCCCGCCTAGTCTCTGCCCCAGGCTGCGCGTGGCCTCCGCCTGCGTTCCCGCCCCAGATGGGCAAGTCTGAGCTGGATCCTTAGGAAGGAAAGCGAGCGCCCGCCGGCTCTACTCACCACCACGGCTGCGGGGTGTCTGGGCGTCCCTCCCGCCGATGACCCAGTCCTCGCACTCGCCTGCGAACGCCGGCGGCTGGGCGCAGCTCGGCGGGCACCTAGGGCGGCCGGCCCCCGCGCGCCGCGCCCGCGCCCGCCGCTCCAGGTCTGCGTGCGCGCGTGCGTGAGCGCGTGCCGGCCGGGCCCGCGACCCGCAGCGGGGTCGCCGCCGCGGCTCAGCGCCCGCCGGCCGGGCAGAAGCGGGCGGCCCGCGGAGGCGCAGCGCCCTGCCCGCTGGGCCCTGGCCTCGCCCGAGCCGCGCGCGCCCCGCGCCCGGCGCCCCGCGCCCGCAGAGGATCCCCGCCGCGCGGCCGCAGAGCTGAGCGGGCGGCGGCCGGCCGAGAGCCTCCTTAGCGGAGCCCCATGATGTCAGCGGCCCCGGAGCGGCGGCCGCGCGGCGGCGGGGATGGGGCCGAGGTCGCCGAGCGGCCGCCCGCACGCCCCTCGCCCTCCGACGGTGGCGCCGGCCCCGGCCCGCTCGCCCCGTCGCCTGGCAGCCCTGCCGCCGCCGCCGCGACCCCCGCGCCCTGGCCCGCGCCGCCGCCCGCGGCCCAGCCGCCCGCGAGCCTGTGGCTGGAGCTCGGGCCCGCCTGCATGAGGGCGCAGCAATGCCCGAGCGAGTCGAGCGGGCAGACGAGCGGCGACCTCGGCACTAGCAGCAGCAGCGGCGGCAGCAGCGCCGGGCTGTCCCCGGGCTCCGACTCGGACAGCAGCGGCGTGGTGTGCGGCGGCCGCGGCGGCAGCGGGGGCATGCGCGGCGCCCTGTCCCGCTCCTGGAGCCTGGAGAGCCTGCGCTCGGCCACCGCCGGTAAGGGCGCCGCCGCTGCCCTCCGCGCGCCGGCGCCCCCGCTCCGCGCGTCGGTCCTCCCGAGCTCCTTCTCTCCTCTCCCCTCGAGACCGTCTTTTCCCCTTTCCTCCCCCCAATTTTTCTGTTTCTCGTTTCCATCTTCTGGTTCCTTCCTTTTGCTTCTCCCTTTTGATTGCTTTCCTTTTTCTGGTTTTGTTCTGATTTCCCTCACCCGCCCACCATCCCTGTCCCTTCTTGCACCCACTTCTATCAGTGAGTTACCAGTGGGTTACCTGTTAGAGCCGGGACCCTGATGGTCCCCGTAGCGGGGCGCGTCGTCACCTGGGAAACTGAGTATTCAAGGTGAGGATGGAATTTGGTCCCTTGCTGCGCTGTTTCCCTTCCCCAGTTTGTTCTTGACGGATGGCACATGTCTGGCTTCGGAACTGCAGCCTCTTGACCTCTATAAAACGGAAGAGATGAGAGAGGGCTCGCTGGCCTAGGGTGAACTGGATTCCGTTTGCCTGTCGTCGCTCCAGGACTGAGGCCCCCAGCCCAGAGGAGGCGGCCGGTCCTGGATCCTCTGAAATAAGCAGGGCAGCTTCCCTGAGATGGGACCGCCTTGGTGTCCCCTGCGACCGTGCGCTCCGTTTAGTGCCCCTCTTTACACCTGGAGAGCCGAATTCTGAGTACAGATTGAGAGGAAGACCTTGACCCTAAATATTAGTTAAGCAGGGAAGTCTAGAGGCGTTTTATGGTGGTTGCCTACCCTTGGTTAGTTGTTAAACTGAATTCTTTGTATTTTACTAATTGCAAACACTCAACAAGTTATTTTTGAGCCCCTGCAGTGGGAGCTATAAAGGAAGATGTGTGCTGCCCGGAAATAGCGGGGATAATATGCCCATTATGTTTATGGCTGAGAGTGGGGAGACAGCCGGTGAGAGCCGCAGGGCCCCGCATGGTGGAGATAAGGCTCTGCGTGTGCTCTGGTCAGAGCAGCAAAGCCCGAGAGGAGGCGGGTGGGGTGGGGGAGGGGAGCGGTGCGGGGGGCGCCACGCCAACATCGGGGAAAAGCATGAAAAAGTTCTCCAGAATTCTGTAGCTCTGACTCCTTCCCATCCCATTTCCCTTCAAACTCTCCTTTCCCTCCTCTCTGGGGTGCTTAAACAGAACCCAGATTGAGGAAACCAGCCTAGATAATACTGTAGTGCCACTTTAAGCAAACTGGCAAAGGACCCTTCCTTCTCTTTGCCCAAGTGGCTTTCCTTCCACTTCCAGTGTTGGAAGCCATACCTTCACCTCAGCAATGGTAAACAGGCCCAGAGAGGCTCCGGGAGGTGGCCCTGGCGCCCCCAAGGACTCCCTTGCTGTTTCTTCCTTCTGCACCAGGACAGGGGCGAGGCATGTGGAGATGGCAGAGACCTGAGATCCAGGGACTGCCCAGACCAGACTACTGGCATTGAGGCAACTTGGATGAATTTCAGCTAACAGCTGTATATGCGTGAAGGTCTGGGGTACTGTGTATGTGTGTCTGTGTATTGTGGGGGGAGGGTGGCCCCAGGTAAAACATAAGGCCCAGAAGGCTGCTCCTTGAGGAGCTCCGAGCTGCCCCCGCGATGGCAGGGCATGGTTTATTTTAAAGCAACACGATGCTGGAAGAGTTGATATGAGACCCAGAAGTGAATGCTATGCCCTCCCAGAACACTGGACCGCTGAGGATGGGTTCTGGGTATTGTCAGGCATATAGGTAGCCCGCTACCTGTGCTCAGGAGGTGCTGGTCAGTAGCCAAGCACAGAGGCCCCAGGGAAGGCATTTTAAAACCCCTCTTCATCCTCTGCTCCCACTTCCAGCCCTCAACCCTCCACATCGTGCCTTGTTTGGGGGGCCCTGTATCGGTGGTGTCCAATACTAGATGTGTGAAAGAGGGCTGCCATGAACGCTGTAGAGCTGTATGAGTCCAGGAAGCCATCTCTCAGCTGGATTCCTGCAGAGAATTAAGCCCTGATATCCTAAGACGTCCATTGTATGCAATGAATGAACTCTCTTCTAGAATGGTACTAGCCCTTTGCCATCCTTCGGAGGAATTGAGAAAATAGGCACTCAAATAATTCTCATTGGATTTGTGGTTCAGATGAGGAAGTCTGGTTGGAAAGGCTGCCATGGAGGAAGACTTGATGGGACGAGCAAAGGGAAAGTTTATTGAGCATCTTCTATATGCCAGGCATTATGCTCCCTGTTACCTCATTAACCACATAAAATCTAGTGAGGTAAGCATTATTATTCTACAATCCAGTGATGAGAACAGGCCCAGAGAGATGCAGTAACTTACTCAAGGTTGCCCAGCTAGGTCGTGTCTGACCAGAGCTTCAAGCCTGGATTGATGTAATCTGAGGGGTGCCTTTGCTGGAGTTGGGTGGAGGCTGGGCCAGGCCTAGTGAGGAAAGGCAGCATGCTGGGGGCTTGGCACGTTGAAGTAGTGTTTTGGCTATTTGCATGCTGTTGTCTTTATTAAATAGTCACAGATTATTTTCTGGGTGCCAGCTACTCCATTTCCAAAATGAGGACGTTCAAATCAAAGATCTGACCTCTTTTCTAATCAACTCTAAAATTCCATGATTCTGGTCAGAGCTGTTGCTTTGGGGTGGGTTGGTATTTATTGCATATTATATTTCTCTTTGGTCTGTAGCTCTAAGACAAAGCACATGTGTGTTTAATTGAACTGTTTCTCTCTTTTTCTTAATCTTTCTTAATTAAGAACTACCAGTAAAAGACCTTTAGCAAAACTTAATTATTGTGCCGTGCTTTTTATGATGGAGTATATTGGTAAACATTTGTGACATTATCAGCAAGAACCAGAAAGGCTAGAACTTGAGGCTGGGATTGCAACTTACCTGCAGGACCGAGTATTAGCCAGGGAATCCAGTGGACAACTATAGACGCTGCTTGTTCCCAAAAGGCTTCTTGAATTTTAAATGCCCAATCTGGAATTTTCCATTGAAATCTGACTTATCCTGCTGTGGAGACAGCTTTCCTTGCAGGCAGAATCTGAAAATAAAATGTAGTTGACAGGGTGGAATGTCCATGGCCCTTCTTCTGCCCACTGCTCTCATCGCCCCCCACGCGCCCGTGGCCTCCGCAGCCCTCAGCTGTGCTATCACACTGCTGTGACTCGGCTAAGGCTTTTTAAATTCTTATTCTGGATGTGTTGTCTGACAGGCTTAATTCTCAACTCAGGCTTCTAGGGTTGACAGCTTTTGCATGGTTCATGTTGTGTGATCTCTGTGGGAGAGAACCCATGCTACTTCCACCTTCTTCTGCAACCCCTGAGGCATGTTTGTGACTCAAGTGGGAATGACTTAGAAGAAGCGTAGGCCTCACCTGCAGTCAGACATTTATTTCACGTTTGTCATGTTCTAGGCACAGCATTCGGCACTCAAGATGGGAGAGAAATCATACAAGAGTCTTGCCCTTAAAGAAATCACAGCACAGAGAGACACTGGCAGTGACAATTCATTATGAAAAGAGCTCTGAGAGAAGAGGACCCAGGGGGAAGATGTGTCGGGGCGCCCAAGCCACTCAGTGGGTGATCCTCCAGAAAGACTCACAGAGCTCAGAAAAGCTGTTCCACGCCCAGTTACAGTTTGTTATAGTGAAAGCATACAGATTAAAATCAACCAAGGCAAAAGGCACCTGGGGCGGACAGAGTCCGGGAGAAACCAGGCACAAGCTTCCAGGTGTGCCCTCCCACAGAATCCCACGGACCTTGCTTAATGCTCCCACCAAGTGTGTGACGGCACGTAGGAAGTATTGCCAACCAGTGAAGTTCACCCAAGCCTTGGTGTCCAAGGTTTTTACTGGAGGTCAGTTACTTAGGTGTGCAGCACCCACAAGGCTGACATTAGTTACTTAGTCTCCAGGCCCACCAGAGCTCAGCCTGTGGCATGTAGCTCAAGGCTCCCACCATAAATTGTTGTTAGTGTATACTGTCTGGCATGGCCCAAGGCCCCAGACGTACAAAGACATCTTATCAGGCACGATATTTCAGGGACTTAGAGGCAATGTCCCAGGAGCTAGTGGAGGGCCAGTGCTTTCTTCAAACGCGTAAGGGTTGAACATCCCCAGTCCTTTGCCACACAGATGAGGAGGCTCAGAGGAGAGGCACCAAACCCAACGTATGAAGGGCAGAGACAGGGAGGAAGTGATTCGGAGAAACCCTTCAGGAGAAGGTATGCCTTAATGCCTACAAGTGAGCTGTGGTGAGGACTAGAAGGGGCTTTCCGGAGAGAGGGCTCCCCTGAACAAATGCAGAAAGATATCTCTGGCAAGGGCACCTGTGCCAGGAGCTGTCAGGGGCTTTAAATGTGCAGGAATTGCAGATGGTATGGAATGGGGAACATAGTAGGAGGTGAGGCTAGAGACTGGAAGATTGGGGCGTGGCTTTGACCACTGATGTGGAACATTTTTCCATATGCTTATTTGCGATCTTCTTTGGTGAAGTACTCGAATCTTTTGCCCAGTTTTCATTGCTTTTTTCATTTTCTTATTTTGGGGTTTATCAATAATTGCTTTAGTTATTTTATTTTATTTTTTTGCCTTTCCATGTACATTTGAGAATCAACTTCTCAGTATGTACAAAATAGCCTCCTGCAATTTTGATGTGGATTGTGTTGAATCCTAGATCAACTTGGGGAGTATTGAAATCTTGACAATATAGAGTTTTCCAATTTATGAACGTTGAACCTCTGTGGCTAGGAAGCCAAGCCAAGAACTCCCCACCAGATCTCACCTGTAGCATCTATAGATTTGGGCAAATTCCTCCCTCTTAAATGTTTTCAAAACATCCCAGAATTCCTAGGCCTGCCAGAGAGGGGCCTCCCTCACTGACATGTAAGCCTGGAAACCCTATGAGCCCAGGATCAGGCTGGTTTTTCCAAGAGGGGTTTGTAAGCTTTGGCTCCATGAAGTTAACCTCGGCTCCTTAAAAGTGTCTGGTTGAATTTGATTAAATTAGCATCATTCTCAAAAGTGACCTTCCAGGCAAGGCTTTGGTTGCATAGCCAGTGTTTCCAAGTGTCCCTCCTGCCATTGAGGACGGCAGATTCTTATGGAACCCACACAAATGATTAGATTCCTTTGAAAATAAGAACACTCAGTTAAGAGCTTCCAAATTCTGGAGGGTCAGGCAGGGAGAAAAAGATACCATTTACAAACGTTTCATTTCACTTTATGAAAACATGGTCTACTAAATAGCTATTTAGGAGTTAAAGATGACTTAAGAGGGAAAAAGGGAGTTCCTTTTTTATCCAGAAAACAGAACATTAAAATATCAACAATGTTGCACATAAAACCCACAATCATCCTTCGTCTGTCTGCTCATTCGGTTTTATGCAATTAATTCTTGCTCCGGTCTGTCTGGTGTTTGCAGTGTCTTGAACTCATCTGCTTCTCTTCAAGAGTTTTGGAAATCCTGACTCATCCACTGTTGTGGTCTCAAAGGTGTTTACGTGACATCGTCAGAGCCCTGAACCCAAAAGTACCTGGCGTAGTCCTTCCCCCAGGCCTTTGTTGAAGAAGACGGAAGCATTCAGGCTGGTAGCTGAAGCATCAGAATGAAACAAAGAACTAGCTAGAAGAGACTTACGGGCTGCAGTAAAATTGTTACTGATAGTTTTAAAAGTGAAAGATCTCATGAGAATTTCCAACAAGAATAGTGCAATGGACAAGGAAATTTGGTGGTTCTGCAGTATACAAAACAAGATAAAGTCAGTCCAAAAATTTCAGGCATCATAACTATGAACATGATTAACCCTATTTTCAACATTACATTCAACAGTTAATTATGTTTAATTTATAAAAATGGATGAACATAATCTTTACAGAGGAAAAAATCTTCAGATATAACATATGATAATCCTGCCAAAATTATGTTATTATATCAAGCATACAGTTATAATATACCAAAAATATCTATAAAAAGATTCAGTAAGTCTGGGGCAGGTCCTAAACATCTGTGCGTTAATAAACTTCCATGGGTGGGTGATGTGGTTCCCCAACTGAAAACCCCTCACCTACAAGATGCTAGATTCCAATGAAAGCAGTAAAGTTGCAACCGAGTTAGCATTTTAAAGCCAGGTGAAGTTATGGGTGCTAACACTACGCTGTTGTTGCATGATGGGAGGCAAAGTAGCACCAGGACTCCCACAAACAGAAACACTGCACGGACAGCGAGGGCATTGGCCATTCTCTAGAAACTTTCCACACAGCAAACGATTTCTGAAATATTTCTGCTAGCATTCGCCCATTCAGATTTAACCTAGGGAAGGCTAGGCAACTCTTCCGACTGGACAGCTCTTCCCATACAGCTCCTCAGGATCAAATAAACTTTAATAATTGTAGTGTTGAAATGAAAGAACAGATGCTTTATGATTTTCCAGGAGCTCTCTGGGAAATACCAATGACAGTTTTAGGTGCAAAAGTTATCATTTAGGATTTAATTTTGGAAGGGGAGAACATCAAAAGTTGTCAAGAGATTTGATCTGAACACTGATTAAGATAGGATCATGGGTTACTGAGAACAATACTTGGCTAGCTAACCAAAGTGACTATAAACTACTTCTAAAATCAACATAATGCTCTTTCCTAGCTAAGGAACTTTTGTCTTCTTAACCAAGGACATGACAAAGTCAACATAAAGCACAAGGAATGATTTTCATCATACATAGAATCTCTGCTGTCTATGTAGCTTACACAGAAAGTAATGAATAACCTTTTACGACCTGTTATTAAGCACAGACCAATACTCCAAGAAAATTTTGTCATTTTAACAGAGAGAAAACCAAATTCTTCTCTTTTTTTGGCATCAGTATAACATTCGCTACTAAAGCTCCTTTTGAAAATCTTATTTAAAAACCCATCAACTCGGGGCTGGCCCCGTGGCCGAGTGGTTAAGTTCGCGTGCTCAGCTGCAGGCGGCCCAGTGTTTCGTTGGTTTGAATCCTGGGCGCGGACATGGCACCGCTCATCTAGGCCACGCTGGGGCGGCGTCCCACATGCCACAACTAGAAGGATCCACAACGAAGAATATACAACTATGTACCGGGGGCCTTTGGGGAGAAAAAGGAAAAAATAAAATCTTTAAAAAAAAAAAAACAACCATCAACTCCTAGTCAGCTCTGACCATGACAAGTAGAATTCCCCTACAATTTTCTAGTTCTGTCTTCATCCCTTACAGTACAACTTCTCGAAGTTGAAAAAGCAAGCCTATTCATTAACAGACCCATCTATACATAGCCTCTCTGGAACATAGAATAAAATAAAAATAAAAAGCAGGAGTACATAAACTTAAATTGTTTAGTAACCAATGATTCAGTATTCTGTTTTATTGAAATGATCTGGATATCTATTGAATATCCTTTAACTACTACAAGGTTAAATTACCTAAAAGATCTTAGAAATTAACTAGAAGGTTAAATTACCTAAAAATCTTCAAAATTATCTTCAAGCTGACATACTTCCTGTTGAAGGAAAGTTTGTCAGACATAGTGATTCAATTTGGTTAAGCACAAATGTCCATTTTTCATAGTCTTTAACATTCAGTAGAAGGAGTGCTAGCTTGCACAATCAGTAAGTCTGCATGAGTTTAGGAAGAACACACCCAAGTAGAATAAAAATCTACACGTGTATTGTTTACCACTGATAATCATTTAATACAGTAAAGATGTAGTTCTATTTATTAAACCAAATATTGAACTACTTAAGATGTTTCCGAGTTAGTTTCTATAAGAATACTTCTGTTTCTTCACATTAAAAGTATTTGAGATTCCATTTCCTTAACTTGTGGTAATTTTAGGAATATTTAATTTATATAAATGCTTATTTATTTCTAAGACAATCAGAATAGAGTTCCTTTAAGAGATTTTATCATCTAATTCGGTAATACTGTCTGGAGTTAGGAAATTATTACGCTTGCACACAGTGAGAGGGAAAAGCCTTTCTAACTTACAGACGTGTAAACACACAGAGAGCTTACAGCTTCAGTTACAAAATGTCAGCCACAGGTCACCCATCATCACAGAAATAACAAAACTCGCTAGTCCAATATTCGCTTCCTGCGGGCGTGGAATTCTTAGCTGATTTGAGCTAGATAGTCAAACAGACAAACAGAGAAGACTGACTAAGAGGATGGTCTGTCCTCCTCCATTCAGCAGAAACGAGCTCTCTATAAGTCATTAATCTGTTTACAGAGATCACCAAATGTTCACACCATGAAACCAGAGAAGCCAGCACCAGCAATAGAGTGAGTACTCAACAGGAACCAAAATCACATCCTTCCCATGCTACTGACAGACCCAGACCCAGGGCCAGGGGTTGGACACAGCACTTCCTTGATCGCCAGTCAGGAGGGAGAGGCTCATCACCTGGGTGGGGTAGGCAGGGAGCTGCAGGCCAGGTGTGGCTGTCTTCGAGTCACACACCAAAACTGCCAGAGACGAAGTGCAGGTTGAGGAGATGGCTTCACTCAGGCGGTTGCAATAGGGAGAACGTTCGTCAATGAGGAAAGTTCAAAGAAGAGGGAGAAAGCAGGGTTTACAGAACAAGGGAGCCATTGAAGAGGGATGGAGGTGGTCTTAGGAATGGCAGAGTAGGGTGGTCCTTTGTGGCTAGTCCTTTCTCAGAAAACAAGAGGGTCACAAAAGGAGGGGGATTTCTCTGTTTTCTGGGAGCACAGGGCTCAGCTAAGGTTCAACGTTGTCAGGATTGTTCCCTCTTTTTCTATTTCTGGGAAAAGATTATGTAGACTTGGGATTTTTTTCCTGAAATGTTTGGTAATTCACCAGTGATGCTCTCTGGGCCTGGAGGGCTCCATCAAGTTTTACTGCGGATTCAGTTCCGTTAATGGAGGCTTAGTCAGGTCATGGACGTTTGATGGTTTGTATCTTTCAAGGAATTGGTCCATTTCAACTACATTGTTGAATGTGTGGGCATAAAGTATTCATAGTATTTACTTATTAATATATTTAATGTCTATGCCCTTTTATTATTGTTATTGGTAATTTGTATCATCTTTCTTTTCTATTTTTCATTCATTCTGACTAGAGGCTTATCAATTTTATTGACTTTGCAAAGAACCAACTTTTGGTTTCATTGATTTCTCTGTATTTTTCTGGTTTTAATTTCATTGTTTTCTTCTTTTATCTTTATTATTCCCTGTCTTCTGCTTTCTTTGGGTTTGGTTTGGTTTTGTTTTGTTTTGAGGAAGATTAGCCCTGAGCTAACATCTGCCACCAATCTCCCTCTTTTTTGCTGCAGATGACTGGCCCTGAGCTAACATCCATACCCATCTTCCTCTGCTTTATGCATGAGACGCCACCACAGCATGGCTTGACAAGCGGTGTGTAGGTCTGCACCCAGGATCCAAACCTGCGAACCCTGGGCCACCTAAGTGGAGCACGTGATCTTAACCACTGCACCACCAGGCCAGCCCCTCTTTGGTTTTTTTCTGCAGTTCTTTTTTGAATTTCTTAAGATGTAATTGTAGATAATTGATTTGAAACCTTTCTTCTTTTCTAATAGAAGCATTTAAACCCATAAATCTTCCTCTAAGCACTGCTTTAGCTGTATCTCACAAATTTTGATACATGTTTTTATTTCATTCAATTAAAAATATTTTCTAGTTTCCCTTTGACTTCCTATTTTATTTATAGATTATTTAGAATGTGTTTTTAATTTCCAAATCTCTGGGGATTTTTTTTCCAAATATCTTTTATTGATTTCTAGTTTAATTCAATTATGGTCAGAGAACATATTTTGTATGATATAGTTCCTTTAAAATTTTTTAAGCTTTATTTTATGGCTCAGAATGTGGTCTGTCTTGGTTAACGTTAGGTGCAAATTCCATCTGGAAAGGTCATTTTTATTTTTACATAAGGAGAACAGTTAGGAGTCCATCTAGAACTTAGCTGAACCGGAGAGAGCTGAGCTGCCAGGTGTTGGGGTCATCAATCAAGACAAAGCAAAGTAACAGTGAAGGCTTGAGCCCCTCCCTGCAGCAGTGTGAGCAGGAGGAGCGCACCTGGCTCCCCAGGGTCCTGCTCCATGCATCAGCGCAGGTGGGAGACTGCCCACTGCTGAAAGGATCCAGAACAAGAGGCTCCACAGGGAGCAGGGGAAGATAGGAGGACTGGCTACTGAGTCAGAGCGGAGCAAAGAATCTTCAAGGTTTCCCACGCCTGCCCCTCGGTAAGGAAGTCTCAGCAGAAGCACCTGAGGAAGGCCTTGGCCAAAGGTCCCAGATAAGGAGGCCTCCAAACGGAGGCACCTGGGCTAGGCACGCAACTGTGTGTGGGAGCAGGGCTGGCCAGGTGCCTGGGTCCTTGGCTGCAGCTGCCTTCAGAGACTGCAGTGCGCTGGCTGTGCACCAAGTCTGCTTCGGGAAGGGTAGCTTTCCCCAGTAAAAGTCTTTGCAATTGTGCTTGGTAAGACCTGAAAGATCACACATAAGTTTTTGGCCAGGAGCCAGACTCCTAGAGTCTTGTCATTAGCTAAGATCTGATGGTGGCTGTGAACTAAAACACTAATAGTAGGAAAAGACTTGAAAGTAGACTTCAGAGATGGTGAGGAGGTGTGGTCATCACTTGGTCATAGATTGGTGTCATAGGCTGGGCTTCCTGGGAGACAGACTCCACAGGATCTAGGGTGTAGGATGTTTCTTGAAGAGTCTTTGAGGATCAGCGTCCATGAAGGGAGGGGACGGGAGCAGCAGTGGACAGAGGGAGAAGTCCAGCTATGATGCGGATCCAGTAACAGCCATAGCCAGCTTCCCAGGGTACTTGTGAACTAGAATCGCCCTGCAAACTTGTTTCGATTTGGGTGGAGGTGGCGACGCCCTTCTCCTTCCACATGGATTGACATGGGCCGCTCCATAAGGGGCAGGGCTAAGGTATGGTGGTGCTCTGAAGCTGCAGCTGTCTCTGAGGGGACTGTCACTGAAGGCTATCTGTCATCAGTTTCCAGCGTCAGGGCAACAAGTCCTTTATTGAAAGGGGATCTGGGCGAAGGCTCACAGAGAGCAAAAGAGAGGAGTCTGTAACTCACAGGCATTTGACTTGGATGCCTGGGCGGATGGAGATGCTCTCACTGAGGTGAGTAGTCCAAGACGAATAGGTTTAGGGGAGAAAGACGCTGAGTCAAGTTCTGGACACATTGACAACTTGGGAATCAATAAACAGTGAGGGTCAGGGCCGTTCTTCCGAGAGTACAAGGAACTAATTGTATTAATCATGTTTTTATTTTCTGTATTACCTAATGCTTGGACATCTTGGGGTTTTGCTGACACTGGAGAGAATGCCCCTCCCAGGGCTAGCAAATTCCAAGAGATAATATACACTCATCTGACAGCGTGCTCTTCAGGTGCAACTAACCAGTCCAGAGCCCACATCCTCAAACACCTCCTCTAGGAGGCTCTCACACTCAGGCCCTCTCCCCCTGCCCCAGGTCAGGGACCAGACAGCTAGGGGACAGTCCCTATACCACAGAACCCCCTGAAATTATTCACACTAGCCAATGCTAAGCCTGTTGACCCTGCCTTGCCTAGCCTTTCCTGCTGAAACCACAGAAAAAGCTCTTTCCCATGTTTCCCCCGAGCCCCACCTCCTGACTGACCCTGATGCTTCCCCACAAGGCCCCACATGGTGTGCCACGCTTCCTGTTTCTAGGAAACTGTGAATGTAAACTTCTTCCTTCATGACAATCATTTGCATGTCTGCATGTCTTACCATACCTGATTGAAACAAATGCTGGGTACATATGCAGAAGCTGGTTACCCTGGGAGTGATTATTTAGGTGATCTGGGCTTCCAGACCTGTCATTTAGGCATCTATCTACCCACCCCTCCATGGTTAGTAGTTGAAAGAACACTGTGCTGAGAGGATGCAGGTGAGGAAGAGAAAGAAGAAATGCCAGTTTAAGTAAAGATTGTTGTGTTTAGTCCTCACAACAGTCCTGTTTTATAAATAAGAAAAATGGGAGCTCAGAGTTTAAGTAACTGACGGTGGTGGTCACATCACACAGATGATAGCGTAGCTTAGAGCTGACCTCAGATCTGTTTGATTTCCCTTCTCTCTGCCTCTGATCTGAAATGCTTGTTTGATCTCTTCTGAATAAATGAGGAAATTGACACCTGGGGAGACTGTCCCAGACAATTAGTGTGAAAGTGAAGCTAGAAACCTGCCTCCCGGGCTTTGTGCCCAGAGCACTGGTCTTGAGGGATGTTAAGAGGAAAAAGGGATTCATGGATCAAATAAGTTTGGGGAATGCAGGTTAAACATCTCAGAGCTATAATTTTCTTATGTGCATCGTAGCACTTTCAGAATTCATCTGACTCTAGAATTCTTGTGTGTGTACCTGTACATCTGAGGGGCACACTTGGGAAAAGCTGGACTCACACTTCCGTTTCCTGCTTGTGCTTGCCCCTCCGGACACTGTGAACCTGTCCTGGGCTCTGAGTTCCGTGACGGGATGGTTAGACAGGTGTGAAGTTAGAAAGGAACCTTCTGAATCATGCTCACTAAAATCAGCCAATGATAGTGCCAGCAAATAATTCACCTTGAGGGTGGGAGGAAATATGAAGGCGGATGTGGAAACTCTTAACCCAGAAAGTTTCAGAAAATACTGTAGACAACTCTCTGTGAATCCAAAAGTCTTGACTGAAAACCTGATGTGAGTAAGATCCACTGAAGAAAAAAAGATGGGGCCTGATAGACAAGAGGCCATGATGGAAAATAAGAGATGCTAGCTTAAGCAAAAGAGGAGATCTGATGTCAGAATCAGGCAATCGTGCATGTGTGTGTGTGTGTGTGTGAGTGTGTGTGTGTTTGTGTGTGCGCGCGCTGGGTGTATGTCTTACCACTGCCTGTCTCTGCGTCAGCTTCCTTCTTTGTCTGCTTTGGAAAGCAGTGTCTTCCTCAGGTAGCCTGGAACAGCCCACAGTGTCCAAGGTCACATGTGCCATCTGTCCATGTAAAGAGGCAGACTCTCTCATCGCTATTCTCGATCCTTGAGGAGGATCCTGATTGCCTTAACATGTGTAATCATCTGAAGTTAGAAGAATTGCAATTGCCTGTGTGAGCCAGAGAGACGTTCCAAGAGGCATCTATTGTAGGGAGTTTCTAGTCTCATTTAAAAGAGCTATTTATACACAAGAAACTGTAAAGACACTGATTGCTAGAAAGCATAGCTCACACACGGTGGTGGCTGGAGCAGGAGAGGCTCCTGTGAAGGCTGGCAAGGTTGGCTCTGAGGGGTTTGATCTGGATGGGTGTGCAAGTGCAGCTCTTCTGTGCTCGGGAGGTGGAAAGGGGCTGGCTCAGGACTGCAGGACTCTCACTAACAACCACAGGGGCACACTGGTTTGGAGCCCAGCAAAAAGAACTGAGGGTTCTCCTTAGGGACATGTTTCATTTCATCAGTGCTTCTGCTTCATTTTCGGGTTGCAGCTATCTCCCCCAAGAAAACAGGATTTTAAACAGGCTCCGTGTGAGAGACAGGTGAAATTTTGGGAAAATAATTGGCCGCAGATCTCAGTACTTGTTTACAGGTTCCAGTGCTCCAGCCGCTCCCTTTGGCTCCTGCCTTTCGCAGGTCAGCAGGCCTTGAAGCCCCTTCCCTTCTCCCTGCAGCGCTGTCTGGAGGGCTTGGGTCTCAGGTGCCTGCCGCGATGGGGGAGGTGGACCTGGAGGAGCGCTTTCCTGGCCCTAAGAAAGCAGCAGGGAGAGCCAGACTCCTTCCACGTGTGGTCACTCAGCTCACTCACAGAGCAGCCGACTCCAGCTTTGCTGTCCTTGCTGCGTGTCTCACTTTTGATGTATCCACCATGTTCCCACAGCAGCCCCATGACCAGTGACTAGAGCACAGCCCTCGCGCACAGCCACACAGTGAAGGGTGGGCCATCACAGGGCACTGGCCTCACTTTGCACAGCTGGTGCTGGCCCCTGTGCAGGGGCCCATGCCGCAGCCCAGGGAGTGGAGAGTCGGTGGGCTGTCCTGCACCGTCTTTCCCAGACACATCTGTGTGGGGTCTCAGGGAGATGGTTCTGGGAAGTCAGAAGGCACCCCAGCTTTCCTGTGTTCTGGAAGGCGTTCCAGACGCTTGGTCAAGGGACCAAGATAGTGGTGGATTTCGTTCCGCTGTGGAATAACCTCCGTATTCCAATGCTGTGTCTCATTGGGGTTCTGGGCTGAGAGCCTGCAGACCCTTAGCAGGGGGCATTATAAGCCATGTCAAGGCTGCTTTGGTGTGGGATTTTAATGGAAAAGCAGCTTGTGAAAATGTAGGGAAAGATGTGGATTAATGTTGTAAGCATCAAATCTGATCTTTTAATTTATTTTAAAAGAAATAGCCATGGGAAACCCTGGAGTCCTGTGAAGGACACTGGAGTGGGAGCCATACAGACCCTGGGCTTGGATCCCAGCTGTGCCTCTTACTGTGACAAGCTGACAAGTGACATAATTCTCTGCCCTTAGGTTTCTCATCTGCAGAATCAGAATCATAACATGATTCTAAGGGCTTTCATAAGGGGTGAAGGAAATAATGTGTGTAAAGTCCCTCATTTACAGCCTAGCGCATAGACAGTAGATGCTCAATAAATTTATGGAATGAATGACTGAATCTCTCGTAGGAAAACAAGTAGTTGGCTGTGGTTGCGTTGGTCTGTCTGTGCCCTAGTGAGCACGCAGGGCGCCTGGCAGCTCACCTGCGCAGTTCCCTCTGGCAAGCGGCACACTCAGCCAGTGGAGACTCAGCATCCTGAGGGCTGAGCCAGGGCTCTCCTGGAGCCGCCTCAGGTTGGAAGCTTCCTGTTGCCCTTGGAGGACCAGAATGCACCGTCCAGAACCACACTGAGTCGGTGCGTCGCACCCCTGGGAGCGTCTCAGGCCGACTCGGCAGGCTGGAAATTACGATCAGCCACAAAGCTGGGACACGCGGACACAGAGAAATGAAACTGCATCTGGGGTTAGATTTCAGAAGGAATTTTTATTATTACAAAAGTAATGTAGGTTCATTATAGACATTTTAGAAAAAAATCACTCAAAATTTCCCAACCTAGAAACCATTGTTAATAACATTTTGTTGTATATTTGGCCAATCTTTATTCTGTGTATGAACTTTTTTATTAACAAAAAAGAGCTCATACGATATGTTTTGTTTCATGACTTGTTTTTTTTCTCCGGTTAATAATAGATCGTGGGCTACCCTGGATCTCATTAGGTGTTCCTCAAGTACTATCATAGCAACTATTATTTTCATGGCTACATGTTAGTCCATTTATGAACATGTCGTAATATTTTTAGTTAATATTCTATTGTTGAGCATTTGCAGTTTTTTATTTACAACTTATTTTTTTTTTTTTTAGTTTTTAGTATTTTAAGCAGTACCATCATGGATATCCTTCTCCGTACATCTTTGCATTCTTCCATGATTATTTTCTTAAGATAAACTTCTAGAAATGGATTGGCTCAGTCAAAATGTATGTAAAACTTGAAGGTTTCTAATGAATTTAATTAGATTTTGATTTTAGTTTTATTCACCATATGCTATGAATCCCTGGAAGAGGATTATCCTCTATAATTTCGATAATGTATTACAGCTGGTGTATTTATGTTAAGAGAATACTCTCATAAATAACATATTTTATAAAATATTTAATAGGAGTACATTTTATTTTTAGCATTGAGCATGACTATGGTTAAAAAAATCTGAGGATGAATAAATATAAAGGAACAGGACAAAATTGCCCATAATCTCTTTTCCCAATTAGATCCAGTCTTAACATTTTAGTATTTTTCCTTCCAGATTTTTCACATGTACGTTTAAACACAGCTGAGATCATTCTGTAGCCTTCACCCAGTGCTTCTGCTGGTGTGATTTGTATGTGGTGAAATGTGCTAGACTTGTCTCTGTCAGCTTCTGGTGACAGGACACATGCTTTATCCAAACCCTGGTGTCCCAACATCACGTAGCACTGTCGTGAGCACCAAGCAGATGCTCTACAGAGACCTTCTCTGAAAGGATTGGAGAGTCAGGAAAAGCACAGGGAAAATCAGCCTTGTGGCCACATGGACAGGGAATTGTCACCATGTGGTTAAGACTCTCCAGGCCCCTGGAGACAGCTCTGCACTCCAGGATTAACTCACATTGCTGCTTCTCAGAAGTCAGGAGAAAACCACTCCCCATAAATGGATGGCTCTGCACCTCTGTCAGCAAACACAGCAGGACAGTGACTGCCATCTCTGCACACCCTCACACCACCTCTACCTGGGGCCCCCTTCCCTCCGTTGTGTGTTGGGGTCCAGTCAGATTTGCAGCTTTGGAACCTACAGATATTTCGGACCTGGGCTTTGGTATCAGGTAAGCTTTTAGAGTCTGGCAGATTCAGAAAAAAATTTTATACATAAAATGAATTGATGCCATACAGACACAGCTCAGCCTTCTTCAGGTGAGAGAATTGCTAATTTTGTTGAGAGAAATATTCTGAATGACCAAGGATTAAACAGTAAACCCTTTTTGCTTTAACGTTTTCACCCTAAACTCTTTGAACCCATTTCTCCCCCTTATTTAGTTGAATCTAGAGATTTTCATTTAATTTTTTTCTTTGCTGATTAAATATCTGCAGATACTGAAGAAGGTTTTGTAATGGACTAAACCTCACGTGGGCTTCAAGGTCAGACCGCCCAAGAGCAGGTCCGGCTCCAGCCCATGTGAATAGTTTGGCCCTGGGCAGATTATCCACTCTGGAGCCTGAATTTTCCCATTGCTAAAATAGGACTAATGATACCTCATTAATTGAAATATTGAAGGTAAAGTTCCTAACACAGTATTTGGCACATAGTAGATGCTTAATTATTATTTAATCTTTTCTTCTGCTTTCCCTAAGGACCATCATCAATGGTTATGATCTAGGACTGAGGTCTTCATCCCAGATATCAGTAACTATGGCCAAGAGCTGTCAGCAAAAAAGGCAGAGGAAATTAGCTCACATAAATAATCATCTCTGGATAGTAACTGGTTTTTGAACAAATCCTTAACAGCCGTTAGTTTTATTATCCTTATTTTTTTTCCATAATGAAAATTGTTGTTGCTAATGCCATGAGTCAATTCCAACTCCTAGCGACTCTGTGGACAACAGGGCAGAATCCTGTCCAGTCTTTTTGCGCCATTCTTTTGCCTTCCGTCAGTGTATCAGACAATGCTACACTGCTATTCACAGGGTTTTCGTGGCCAATTTTTACAGCAGTGGGTGGCCAGGTCCTTCTTCCTAGTCTGTCTAATGTGGAAGCTCTGTTAAAAACCTGTCCATCATCAGTGACCCTGCTAGTATTTGGAATACCAGCAGCATAGCTTTCAGCATCACAGCAATATGTGGCTGCCACAGTGTGACAACCAACAGTCTGGTGGTGTGGTTCCTTGACTGGGAAACGAACCCAGGCTGCAGTGGTGAGAGCGCTGGATCTTAGCCACTAGACCACCAAGGCTGGCTAATGAAAACTGACTATATCTTAAATTTAGGCTTCTTTCTGCTTGGCTCAATTCTCTTTCTTATCTCTGTGGCTGGTGAGGGGGGGGGGGCAGTGTATGTTTTTAAGTTTAAAGAGGTGTGTAAAACATTTGTAGGTAAAAGTGATTGGTTGTTGGTGAAAAAAAATGGAAAAAATTCACCAACCTGACATTTTGCAGAGCAAGATTCCATGGTTTCTCTGTTAAAATAGAAATTTAACTTCTTATTAGCTTCTTGATGAGTTTACAGCCTTAGGAGCTGTGTCAGCTAGCACTTTGTGTATTGGTAAAGATAAAATTGCAACTTCCAGTTCTGCAAGATGATGAGCTGAAATAACTTGAAAAACTCTCCTGCTATAAACTCCTCAATATACTGGATAAAATACAACAAAAATTACCTTAGCTGCATGGCTCAACTCATAGGAATGGAAGAAGACTCCCAGGTGCCAGCACTGGGAGACTCTGAAGATGAGAGTTGATGGTCACGTACTCTGACACTGTAGCTGATGGGGAGAAAAGGGGTATTTAGCCTGAAAACATAGCAGCTAGAGTTGTTATCCACCTGGAAACAGAAGATCCAGCCTCAGGCCTGTTCAAGACGGGGAGATGGAACTAAAACTTGGTACTCAAAACTGAGACCCTCTAAGAGCTGTACTGTCAGTGGAAGAGTGGATTTTTTTTATTCCACTCAACCCTTGCTGTCTCCCTTTGGGTTCTGGGTAAGGAACAAAACCTCTCTTTGAAAATTTGAAATCTTAGGCCTGTACCTTACATGGATATAGGGTTCAAATTTATATCAACTCATGCAGTCTGAGAACCTACAAATTGGAAAATCACCTAAAAATTTGTCCCTGCTTAGTGAAAACAGGGTATTTGAGAAACACTCATCTATCTAAATGGTGCTCAAAAAGGAGAAAATGGAATGAGACAATATTTAAAGAATGCATGGCTACAAATTTTCCAAAATTGATGAAAGATACAAATTTTTATATAACAATCACAACATGCCACTCATTCATAGTGAAACTGCAGAACACCAACGACCAGTAGGAGACACTCAAAGCAACCAAAGAGAGAGAGAAGCCGGATTGCCCACCATGGAATGATGTTAGATTGAAAGTCTGCTCATTAGCAGTGATGGGGAAGCCAGAAAATAACTTCAGTAACTTCAGAGCACGTCAGAGTGCTAAGAATTCTTCACCCAAATAAAGTACCATTCGAGAGGGAGGTTAAAACAAAGATGTTGAGGCCCTTCCTCTTTTCTAATACAAGTTTAAGGCAATATGCTTTCCTCCAAGCAGATTAAGCTACATTCTAGAGATTTTTATATTATTTGAATTACCATTCAGTTCAAAATGTTTTCTAATTTCTATTGAAATTTCTTCTTTGGCCTTGGGTTAATTATAAATATATTATGTCTAAATATATGTGGATTTTCTAATTAGCTTTTTGTCTTTAATTTCTGACTTACCTGCATTAGGACATAGAAAAAGTCTGCATGATTCCAACCCTTTTAAATTTGTTGAAACTTGATTGATTTTTATGTGTTTTCAATGTTTCATATATACTTGAAAATGATGTGTATTCTTTCCTTGTTGGATGCATATGTCATTCTTCTTGCTTTATTTATTTCCTCTTTCTATCAGTTGCTGAGAAAAGTGTGCCTAAATCTTCCACTAGGATTTTTAATTTTTCTATTTGCTTTATATATTTAGAGGCTATGTTATTAGGAGCATACAAATTTAGATTTGGTCATATCTTCCTTAAATATAACCTTTTATCATTGTTAAAGGGTCCTCTCTCTCTCTGATAATGTGTTTTACCTTAATATCTACCTTGATATAAATAACAACTGCATTAGCTTTATTTTGGTTAGTGTTTGCATGACGTATGTAATTTTCCATTCTTTTACATTTAACCTTTCTGTGACTTTAGATGTATTTCTTAAATAGTGAGTAAGCGGATTTTTAAATCCAGTGTGAAAACCTGTGTTTTCATTGAAATATTTAGTTCAATGTATTTAGTAATATATTTGGTTATACATCTACCATCTTAATAAGTGTATTTCATTTGTTCCATCTGTTTTGAGTTACTTTTCACTCTTTTGCTTTTTTGCCTTTTTAAGATTGACTAGTTTTTTTTTCCATTTTTTATCTCTGTTAGCTTGAAAGTTATAAACATTATTATTCTTTTAGTGGTTATCCTACAAATTATATCAGAAAAAAATCTTATAAAAGTCTAATATAAATTAGTACTTTTAACATGTTTCTGGACAATACAAGGACCTTAGAACACAGTCCATTTACTCCTCTCCTGATTTATAGGCCCTTGGTGTCATATATTTTAATTTTCTGTGTATTTTTTTCTCTGTGTATTTTTAACTCAACAAGACAGTATTTTTTTGTAAAGTCAATGTTTATTTATGTTTTCCCATATATTTACATTTTCGTTGCTCTTCATTTCTTCCTGAATCTCCAGTTTCCTATCTGAGGTCCTGTTCTTTCTGCCAGAATGACTATACCTGGTATATTCTTTAAAGTATGTCTGCTAGGGATGAGTTCTTCCAACTTTTCTTTGTCTGAAAATGCCTTCCTTTTACCTTACTTCCGTAATTTTCTGAGTCTAGAAGTCAACACTTTAAATGTATAATTACATTGTATTTTGGTTCCCACTGTTTCTGTTGAAAAGTCATCAGTCGGTCTAATTTCTGCACCTTTAACATGAGTCTGTCTCCTCCCCAGCCTCCTTAAAAGATGTTCTCTTTGCCTTCAGCTTTCAACAGTTTTACTCATGTGCCCAGATGTAGTTGTTGTTTTTTTTAATTTAATCAACTTAGGATTCATGAGAATTCTTGAATTTGTGGCTTGATGTCTCTCACTTATTTTGGAAAATTCTCAGCCATTTTTTTTCGAATACTGCTTCAAGTGCATTCCCTGTCTCCTACCCTGGGACTGTAGTTACATGTAGACCCTCTCAGTGCATTTGCAATGTCTTTTACCTTCTCTTTTGTGCTTTCCATCTTTCTGTCTCTGCTTTATTCTGAATATTTTTGTCTGACCTATCTTCTCTATTCAACTGTATCTTATTTTCTGTTAAACCCATCCATTGATTTCAGTTACTGAATTTTTTAGCTCTGGACTTTCTAATTGTTTCTTTTTTATAGTCTTCACTTTTCTGCTGAAATAGTCAATCTTGCCTTCCACTTCCTTGGTGGAAGTAAGTATATTAATTTTAAGATCTGTGTCTAATAACTCCATTTTCTGGATTGTCTATGGATCTGTATCTATGGAAGTTATTTCTTTTGTTCATATTGCCTTCCCTCCACATGTGCCTGGTTATGTTTGGTGATGAACAGAGTACTTGCAGAATTGTTTATAGAAATACTTTTTGGCTTAAGATGATATTATCTTTCCCCAGAGGATTTATATTTGCTTCTGCCAAGTAACTCTGGGCACTAGCAACTAGGGTTTTCTTAGTACAGTTTTGAATTGTTCAAAGCTGAGCCAAGTCCTGCAAGGGCAGTCTATTTGTAATTTATCCATACTCCTAGCATGGAGTCCTTTGGAGTCCCAATGCAAAGAGAGACAACCCCCACCTCATCTCCTTGGTGGGCTCTTGCGTCCATTTCCTCTCCCTCTAGCCCTTTGAGGTGGTCAAAAGTATTCAATCTCTCAGCCATTTCCCTGTTTTATCACAAATCAACACCCCTCTTCCCCAGAGAAAGGCAGTCATAAACACTTGGCTTATTTGCTTGAGCTTGTTGGCCTCTGGATCCTGACCAGGTTGTTTTTCATATCTTAATACCTGTCGTGTGTCTTGAAGCACATATGGTTTGTATTTTGTCTAGGTTTTCTAATTGCTCCCCATAAGTGGATTGTTTGAATTATAGTCTGCCATTACCAGAAGCAGAAGTCCCTTACCGTTATATTTTTTAAGGTCTGCCTATGTTGCTGTGTATATTTTTAGTCCTTTGACTCTCACTGTAGTCTATGATGGGCATTTATTGCATTTTACCTATTATTCCAGTGATAAACACCTAGATTGCCTTCAGCTGTCTACTACCACAATCAGTACTACAAAAAAAATACACCATTATAAATTTTTCTTTATAAACTGTGAGGGGGCACATATATCCAGGAAGAGATTGACAGACCGTTGAGAATACCTGTATTTATTTTAATTAAATGCTGCCAGGTGACTTTTCCAGAATGATTATATCAATATACCCTCCACCAGCAGTATGAGATTTCCTGTATCACCACACCATCACCAAAACCTGGAATGTTCCAGCTTCCTAATTTCCCTCCAATCTAGCAGAAATAAAGTGATGTCATAATTTTAGTTTGCATTTCTCTGATTACAGTTTTTCTGTTTGGATTTTTTGGTCTTTTTCTTGTTGATTTGCAAGCATGCCTTTTGTACAGGCATGCCTTAGAGATGCTGCAGGTTCAGTTCCAGACCTCTGGAATAAAGCGAATGTCTCAATAAGTGAATCACACCAATTTTTTGGTTTCCTAATGCCTGTAAAAGTTATGTTTATGCTCCACTGTAGTCTATTAAATGCACAATAGCAGTATATCTAAAAAAACAATGTATATACCCTCATTAAAAAACACTTTATTGCTAAAAAATGCTAACCATCATCTGAGCCTTCAGCGAGTCATAATCTTTTTGCTGGTGGAGAGTCTTGTAAAAAATGCACTATCTGCAAAGTGCAGTAACATGAGGTATGCCTGTACGTAAATACTATCCCTTGTTCGATACAAACATTGCAACTATATTCTAAAACAGTCTGTCATCTAACTTCCACGATGTCCTAACTCATCAATATTGTTTGCTTGTAGCTTGTGCTTTGTGCTATTATTTAAGAAATCATTCACTGCCTTATTTCTCCTATATTATGAGCTTTTAATTTTGTATTTTTACCATTCATTTATAAATGTTTAAATCATTTAGAGTCCACTTTTGTATAATGTGTGTTGATGCGGATCCAGTTTCATTTTTCTCCATATAGTAATCCAGTTTTTCATTGACATTCTATCCTTTCTCTCTTTTTCATTTTTTTCATTTCATTTTCACTTTTAATAGATTCCTATCTTATTTTTAATGTGTTACTAACGAGATTTTTTTAGTGTTTTTCCCCAACCCCATTTTTGCCCCAAATCCTGTGGATTTTGTTGCATGATTTTAGATAGCATAGTGATTTTTAGGAACACATATGTTGCTTCATAGTAGAACTACCTATATTTGGAAACTTTTATAAAAAATGTTTTTGGTATAGAAATGTTTATAGAAATGTTTGTAAAAGAAAGAAATTCTATTTTATTCCAATTTTGCTAAAAGTTTTCTTTGTAAGTAGGCATTATTTCTAAGATACCTTTTCAAAATTGATTGAAATGTCTTTTGGTCACTTTTCCTTTTGTCTACTGTTATGGTGAACTTTGTTGATAGGTCATCTCATGTGGAACTATCCTTGCATTTCTGGATAAACCCCTATTTAACCACGTTCATTATTTTTAATGCACTGTTATATTTGGTTAGCTAGTATTTTATTTAGAATTTTTACATCTGCTTTTATAAAGGAGATCTGAATCAGATTTTTTGTTGTTGTAGTCCCTTATTTGGTTTTTGAATAACCAAGGTTTTACTAGCCTGAAGTTGAGCAGTTTTTGTTTTTCTCTTTTCTGGAATGATTTGTGTAAGATATGAATTAACTGTTCTTTAAAAGATTATTAGCCTCCTGTATAAAACCTTCTGGGCCAAAGGATTTGGGACAGGAAGGGAGTTTTTTTACTACCATTTTAATTTCTTAAATTTTTGTTGGTTCAGATTTTCTCCTATGCCAATTTTACCATTTTATATATATTTTTACCATTATATGTACATTTTTAGGAATTTATTTGTTTTATCTAGGTTTTCAGATTTAGAATTGAATTAGAAACTGAAGCTACAATGATACCTAGAGGAAAAGATTAAAATGGGTAGGGAAAGTCAAAGCCAAAAAAGAAACCCTAACATAAAGGAAAAGATTAATAAATTTCACGACATTAAAATATGAAACTATGCTTCAAAAGACTCTCTGGACATTGTGTCTTTTAACAGACTAGAAAGTAGACCAAGTCACAGACTAGGAAAGAAATTTACAATATCTTATAAATGACAAAGGATTCGTGTAAAGAATGTATAAAGAACTTCTAAAACTGGATAGAGGAAGACAGGCTGCTCAACGTAAAAATGGGCTTATGGTGTGAACAGGCAATTCTTAGAAGAGGAACTTGAATAATCAATAAATATATGAACAAATACTCAACTTCACTGATAATCAAGAGAAGCGACATGAGAAACTGTTTCCCAGCCTTGAAATTGGCAGACGCTTTAAGTGTGAAGGCCAAATATTGGTGAGGATGTCCAGTGTCAGGAATTCTTACAAATTGCTGGTGGAGGTGTAAATTTATACAGGCGCTTCGGAGAGAAGTTTGTCACTATCTAGCAGAGTCGAAGATGTTCTCTGGTATCCCTGGTAAATTCAGTTTGTGGCTGAGGGGACAGCTGTGTGTTGATTGGTGCTTCACGGTTTGGTTAAACCCAAGAAACATGGAAGAAGCAGGGCTCAGAAGGGTAACTGCAGTATGACAGCATTTATGTAAATTTGCGGAATACAAGCAATCGAATCTGTAACAGTATACCTTTGGATATATACATATTTAGTATTAGTAATATAATAATACCTTTAGATATATACATATTTAGTAAGATTATATAAAATCCATGAAAATAATACAGAACAGTTTTGAGTATAGAGATTTACCTCTGGAGAGGTAGGAGCTAGCTTGAGGGGTGCGGCTTCACATGTACCCATAATATTTTGGGAGATCAGTAGAAAATATGGCAAAATGTTAATTAGCACTTGTTTAATCCCTGTACTTTTCTGTATGTTTAGTTTGCACGTATTCACCAAGTCTTTACTGAGCATCCGCTAGCTGTCAGGCTCTGTTCTGGACGTTTAGAATACAGCAGTGAACGAGGTACCCTGATGCCCTGTGCTCATGGAGCTTACAGATTTAAAATGTTTTAAAATTAAAATTTTTTAATGCTCAAGATAATTTTTTAAAGAGATTTATTTGGCAAGTTTTCCATCTATAAAGCTCTAATTACACCTTTAAGTCCATTCACCTTTGTTTCTCTTTATTCCTGGAATCAAGCACTTTTTAAAGCTGCGGGTAACGGGCGAACCACTCTGCTGTGGAGCGTTGATAGTGAGGGAGGCTGCAGGAGCAGGAGGCACATGGGAACGCTGTACTTCCTGCTCAGTTTTGCTGTGAACCTTAAACTGCTCTAAAAAAACAGTCTATTTAGAAAAAAAAAGCCATGGGAAGGAAAGCTCACTGCTGTTTGTAAAATCAGCCTTCACTAACATAATGGACAGTCTGAATGAGCTGTTGGTCTGCCTCCTATGTTCGTTTTTCAAAATTGTGGTTTACACTTTAAAGTTCACAGAATAAGCACCTGAGCCCTACGGTTTTATACGTAGTCACCTGGGGGAACTGTTTTAACACGTGAACAAGGTTGGCTTCTAATTACTGCATTTACTGAAGAGAGATTGTTGGCATGCTACTTTGTGCAAGACACTAGGATAGAGGCCATGGGACCAGAGAGGAGCAGGCAGAGATCCCTGCTCTCAGAGGCCCACAGTGTCCATGGTATCATCAGTACTAGTAGCAGTAGCTCTGACCCTTCGCTGTTGTATCTCCCACATCAACTCTCTAACGCCCTGGAAGGTGTGCAAGCTGCGGCAACCAAGCACGGCCAGGCCCAGCACTGCACACCCAGAGACCTGGATGGCCAGGGGCCCAGCCCAGTCAGCAGTGGTTCAAGCATCAGAAAGGGTGTGGTGATGGAGGCCCCTAAAAGATTAGCAGGTGGGAGCTGACAGCCTTTTCCACCAGAGGGAGTGGGCTGAGCAGAGGCGCAGGGCCTGCCCAGGAATGTCAGAGCAGCAGACATGCTCAGGAGAGGGCAGATAGAAAGTTAATCTTGGACGGGGGAGATTTTTGAAACCACAAAAATTAGTGAAATGGCCAAAGGGGAAAATAAAGAGATAAGCAAGAGGAGAAGGCCGAGAGCAGAGACCTGGTACCTAAGCCTTCAAGTGTGAGTGGAGTGGGAGGAGTTGGAGTAGGAGCTGGCCCAGTTGTCCTGTACCACTGGGCTAGGGGTCAGAGCAGGCATGAGCACTGCATCCACACTCTGGGCCTGCCACTCTGGCCAGGACCGAAAATAGGAATTTTGCCTGACCATGCAAACCACAATGTGCCCAGATTAGTGGAAAAGCTTTCCTCTGGTGAGGACCAGTGTTCACAGATCATGGCAGTCGTGGGGCTGGCGGCATCCTGGGTGAGCCTACATACAGCTGTCTCAGCACAGACGCTGACAAGAGTCATGCACATGTGTGTGTCAGGTCAGGGTTCTGACAGCTCTGGGGGACCCGGCACAGGCCACATTCTAGAGTTCGTGAGGACCTGCTTCTGCCTGTACCCCCTCATTCCATTCCTCCCCAGATGCTCCAGATGTTGTCATCCTTGGCCACATCCTGAGTTCATGGACCTTCCATGACTCATTCCAGAAGACCTGGTCAGTCTCTCTTCTACTTCTGTGCACAGTATTTGAGGATGACTCAGAGCAGAGGGGAAGACCATTGGTGGCAGCTGTGTGTAACAGAACAAAAGGCCGGAGACAGGCCTTCCCCTCCGAGCCTCACATGAAGCCACAGGCCTAAAGGACCCCTGACAAAGGAGGCCCTCTGGGACCCATGTCTGATCGCTGGAGTGGTCAGAGTCAGACATTTGCAAAAGGCAAATGGGTGCCTAGTATGAGTCAGGCTTTGTGCAAGGTGGTGGAGTACAGTTAGAAACAAGAAGTTGTTCCTGGCTTTTACAGAAAGTTTACCCTAGCGGGGGGACCCAGACCTGTCAAGGGGGCAGTGAAAACACGTTACCAGGACTGAGTGCAGAGGGTGGCATTGCTAGTGTTTCTGTAGAGAGAAGTACAGGGTGCTGTGGCAGTGTAAGGAGGAGGAATCTAACCAGTCTGGGGAGCCCGGAAGATGTCCCAGAGGACTTATGACAAGCCCACAGCTAACATCATACTACTGGTGAAAGACTGAAAGCTTTCCCTCTAAGATCAAGAACAAGGCAAGGATGTTTACACTTGCCACCTCTTTCAGCATTGTACTGGAGATTCCAGCCAGGGCAATTAGGCAAGAAAAAAAATAGAAGGCATCTAGATTGGAAAGGAAAAAGTAAAAGTACCTCTATTCACAGATGACATCACCTTGTATTTTAAGGAAAACACACACGCAGCACAATTAGTGCTAATAAATGAATTCTAAGATATAAGACCAACACCAGAAATGAGTTGTATTTCTATACACTATCACTGCATAATCTGAAAATAAAATTGAGAAAACAATTCCATTTCAAATAGCATCAAAAGAACAAAAATTTTAGAAATAAATTTAGCAAAAACAGTGCGAGATTTGTACGCTTCACTGTAAAACATAATTTAAATAAATTAAAGAAGACCTAACTAGAGGGAAAGACATCCTATGATCAACAGACTCAACACCATCCCTATCAAAATCCCACCTGGCATTTTTGCAGAAACTGACAAGCTGATCCTGATATTAATTTATATGGAATTTCAAAGGAACCAGAATAGCCAAACAATCTTGAAAAAGAACAAAGTTGGAGAACTTATACTTCCCAACTTGAAAACATACTGCAAAGCTGCAGGAATCAAGACAGTAGAGTACTACTGGCGTAGGATAGACGGATAGGTCAATGGAATCAAACTGAGAGCCCAGAAATAGTCACGTACATCTATGCTCAATGGATGAAAGAATAGTCTTTCAATAAATGGTGCTGAGACAACTGAATATCCACGTGCGAGAGAATATAGTTCAGCTCCTACTTCACGCTATATTAAAAAATTAGTCCAAAATGCATTGTAGGCCTAAATATATGAGCTAAAACTTCAAAACCCTCACTGCACAGGGCATGATACGGGAGCTGTGTCTCCACAACAGCAGCCCAGGAGAAAAGCTACTCACAGGCTTTAGTTGACAACTGAAAGAGTCAGCAATAGGATAGAGGAACCAAGCAAATCCTTACACTCTTCCCAGTGTTAGGCTGAACCATCTGAAGTCTAATCTTGGAGTGCTTGGTGAGGCCATGGTGGGAGCGTTGCAGATGTGTGTGCTACAACGTAGGAAGGGCAAAGCAATCAGAGTGTGTTCAGAAGAGTGACCAGGCTTGCTCTGCCGCGGCCATGCTCCTTTGAGTTCTGCATTCTGTATGTCTTTTCCTGGGCAGTGCACAGTTACAGGTATTACCCATTTTGTGTGTCATGAGGTTAACAAGAGTGAGAGGAACTTTGCCTGCCATTCTTGGCTTTCCTCTGTCTGAGTTGACCTTTCCATGTCAGCTCACTAATCCTTCATGTACATCCATTGCTCTGTCCAGAATGGACTCTGAAGTGCCAGCATGCTTGTTCCTACTTGTATGGCTCCACTCATGCCCTTGGTAACCTCATTTTGAGTTCCTTCCCAATTTTTTCTCTCTCACACAATCATACCTGCCCTTCTCTGCTCAGTGGGAATCCCCCTACCTCCAGGAACTCGTCCCTGACCTCACCACCGACATCTCTCTCTGTGTTCCTCTCTGAGTTACTCATTTGCCCCTATGGTGAGCATAGATCATCAATCATGACGCTCGTGCTAAGCCTAGACAGCTCCTTGGAAACAGCATTGTGGTCTGTTGTTGATGTGTACCATGGACAGAGGCAAGATCGCCATTGCCTGTTGTTTCTCATTTGCAGCTTGGTTGATTTTCGCTGTGTCATTGCCTCATTGTTTCTCATGCATTGGTTCTGTTTCATTAGGCAGACTGTCCCATCTCTCATAAATCATAACAAGAGTATTAAGCACGTGGTTGTAGTTCAAGAGTGCCTGTTACCTTACTGGTTCAACTGACTCTTTTATGTGGAGATGCAATTACGTGACTCCAAAGCCCATGTTGAAATCTGGACCCTAAAATATTTGTCATCAAAAAGGCTAATTCCACAAGGCTTTGAAGCCATTTGTACTTCTAACCAGCTTCTTTGTCTTCATCTATCCAAAATTCTCCGAACAAACCTTTCTTCTCCAGTGGGCCAGGGCCCTTCGTGGCCTTCCTGGCAGTCCACAACTGTCAGTACCACTCCTGATACTGCCCAAAAGCTGTTCCTCTTCCTCTGCCTATCCAAATGTACTTAGGATCCACCTCCAGTGTCTCTCATTCTTGGAAACATCCTCCAGCCCACAACATCTCTCCCTTAGTCTCTTACACATGAGAATGCCTGTAATTCATTGGAATTTGGTTGTTTACTATCTTATGCATTCATCTGGGTTTCTTAGTGGAAAGTAGCTTGCTCTGGATGTAGCTAGACTTCACGTCCAGACACTCCCACTCACTCTACGACACGACTGCTCCAAACCTCACTCAGTGCTTTATTTATAAAACAATGGTGATTTCTATTTCACATGGACTTTGTTTTAAGTGAAATAATATATATGAAAATTCTTGATGCATAATAACCTCTCAGTAAATGTTAGTTTCTTTTCTTCCTTCTTGAGCATGAGAACCTCTTAAAATTTCTCCAGTATTCTCTGCAGCTTCTCTAAGCAGAGTTCTGGTCAAAGCAGAGACACTCAGTAAACAGTGATTGATGGGAATGCACAGTTCATTGAGTCCCAGAAGCACTCGGATGAGTTGCCTGTGGGCAGATGGGTGAAAAAAAATCTAGAAGACACTCTGTCCAGACTTGCTGGGTCAGTGAGAAAGGATGACAGCCCAGCAGCCTACGAGGGTCTGCCCTGTCTCAGAGACTCGAATGACACTGATGTTAAGATTAGGATAATCTTTTGTGAACTCTGATTTAGCCAGCACTCTGCCTTGCTTTGGATGGTATGTGACAGCAGTTGCTAGAATGCTACTAAAATGCAGAAACATTGAGGAGAAAACAATATCTGACAACCTAGCCTAGAAATTCAAACCTAAGCAGAGTTATGCGTCCATCCACTGATGGCTTTCAGATCAGTCTTCTGGGAAATAGGCTTTTGTGAAACTGATGGGCTTAATTAGAAAGAACTTACCTAGGATAACTGGATGGTGATGACTTGGAAATGTCTATACAGGGATCCTTCACAAGGAGTTTCTGTTGAAATAGGACTTCTTTCCACTCCAAAGCTTTCAACAGCCAAAGGCACATCTGTGGTGGGCCCAGCACAGGAGGGAGCTTCACCCCACAGAGCCTCCTAGTGCCCCCGTGGTCCAGACCCGCCTCTGAAGGAGATGAGAAAGGGAGGAGACGGGCTGGGTGCAGTGTGAGCTCTGGGTACACCTTTGGAATCAAGAAATCTTTGTTAGTTTTTAAACCACATTCTGAGATTTTTCCATTTTCTAATTGTCTTTTCTCCTTAAAATCAAAAAAAAGGCTCAGGGGGAGAAGTGGGTTGACAAAGCTCACTCAGTGGCAGAGCTAATCCCTCCTCATCACACCCTCAGAGCTGGGGTCAATAGTCCTTCCAGGGCCACATCCCAGGCCCGGGCTCCCTGCGTGTGAATTGGGGCCACATGCATATGCCACCCTCAGGCTCCCCTTAGGTGTGTGCGGTGGTCTCTGTCTCATCCACGTCCTTGTGGAGCCCAGGTCTAGATCTGTACTAAGGTGAGAATGAAGAATGGTCTGTACCCAGGGCACTCACATTTCCACTGAGACCTTCTGGAGGCAACATCTCCACTTTTTTATTTAGTCTAGTGTGGCAAATAGCTTACATATAGTTTTGTGGTTGCCCTGTGGAGGGCAGGTCAAAACCCCCTCTGCTCCCCAAACTGGGTGTAGATGTTGAGTCTAATGATGCCACATACACACCAAGAGGGTATGAAAGGGTTATTGCTCACAGAATGGGGCTCTCTAGGAAAGCAGGGCAGCCTCCCAGCCTGGCTAGAGTAGCTGGAACACAGTGGGTGGTGGCTTGGGATTTTCTGTGGTTAGGGGTGGGCTGGGGTGAAGGCTCCCCACCACCTGCTGCCTCAGGTGCGGCCACAGGAGGCAAGATCCTTAAACAGATGGTCAAGGCACAGTAGCAAGCAAAGTAACCCCTAGAGTTTGGAGGGGGCTTTGCCTTTATAAATGACATAATCTAGTCCTGAGCTGTGCTGCATGCGATATGAGTGGACTTATTCTATAGAACAGGTTTAGTTGGAGCTATTTTTGGTTCAAAACATGGATTTTTGTATTCAAGGTGAAGTCAGAAATCAACATGGCTTTGGGCATGGATTTTGGGGCCAGAATGTCTGGGTTTGAATCCCAGCTTCACCATTTTTTGGCTGTGTGACCTTGGGCGGGTTAACTTAAATGCTCTGTGCTTCGGTTTCTTTAAACTGAGATACTACTTCCTATTTATAGGTTTGTTCTGATTAAATGAGATTATGAACAAGCACTTAACTGATATTAGTTAACTGTATTAGTTTCTAATACATAGTAAAGACTCAAAAGATTATTTTATTGTTCTGGAAGTACAAATACATGAGGTAAAATGAGAAATAAATCAAGAAGTGTAAAAAATGGAAAGGAGGAGGCAAAGGTATTATAATTTGAAGACTATTGTTTATTTCTGGAAAACCAAAGAGAATCAACTAATTTAGAAGCAGATTCAGTAATGTAACTGGTCACAAAATCAGCGCACAAAATTAAATTTCCAATATATAAGGCAAAATAAGTAACATATAAAAATCAACTAAGTTTTTCTATATATAAGAAAGAATAATGCAAGAAACATGTCCTGTATATCTCTAACCAA
Organism: Equus przewalskii; assembly: GCF_037783145.1. Taxonomy (NCBI): domain Eukaryota; kingdom Metazoa; phylum Chordata; class Mammalia; order Perissodactyla; family Equidae; genus Equus; species Equus przewalskii. The sequence goes on from NC_091847.1 coordinate 757,393, forward strand.
AATTAAAAGATAGCTTTGTATCTTGAAAAGAAATGTGGAGCTATATGAAGAAGCTTTTAAATTTTTACTGAAATTAAACTTGAAAGTTAGAAAACTTCTTTTTAAATATCATAAAATAAAATATCATCTCTTCGCTAAATTAATCTAAAAATTCTGTTTAGTTCATGTCATTCATTTATTCAACAAACAGCGAGCAATTTCTGGACGTCAGTCAGTGCGCTAGAACTAAGGGTATAACAACAAACAGGCAGCCGTGGCCTCTCCCCGTTGGAGATTGCAATCAAAATAGCAAGACACTTGGAGGTAGCCAGATTTGGGCATTTGTGATAAGTGGAATGAAGAAAAAGTTTAGGATATTGTGAGACCAATTAATACAGAGTGGGTGTTCCAAACATGGTGGGCCTACCATTCTGAGTTAAGAGGAACTAAAGAGATGTAACGATCAGAGATATAACAAACAGAGTTAAACATTGTGGCCTTTTCTGATACCTGCTACCCCATCTGATCCCAGGGGTTAGGTTCATTCATTCTTCACATGCTATTGAGGCATTCCCCTAGGTACTGAGATACAATGGAGACAGAAAACCATTATGAACATTTCTTTGGGGCAAAATTGGAAACTTTAATGTGAGCTATAGGCTAGTTGACATTGTTGAATTAGTGTTAACTTTCGCATGTCTGATAATGGTATTCTGCTCATATAGAAGAATATCATTCCTAGGAGATGTATGTGGAAGTATGAGGGGTGAATGATGGCCACAGGGGTGAATGTGGCCATGATGGCCACAACTTACTTTTAAATGGTTCAGCACAAAATACAGTACATGACATATATCACATATGTGTGGGGAGAGACTATATGGAGAGTGAAAAAGAATTAGAGATAAGTGTAGAGTATCTCTCTAGTTCTTTTTCTTGCAATTAGTAGATAAATAAGTTCCCAAAAACTAATGCACAACATAGTAATTATAGTCAACAACACTGTACAATCATGCACTGCGTAACATTACAGTCAATGATGGACCCCATATATGACAGTGGTCCCTTGTGGTATAACCATAAGATTAGTACCATATAGCCTAGCTGTGTAGTAGGCTATACCATCTAGGTTTGTGTAAGTGCACGCTATGGTGTTGACGCAACAACGAGATCACCTAATGATGCATTCCCTCTCATTGAGCGAGGCATGACTGTATAATAAACGTCAAAGTTGCTAAGAGGCTAGATCTTAATTGTTCTCACCAAAAAAAAGAAATAATAATTGTGCGGCGTGATACAGGTGTGAGCTAACACCACAGGGTAATCATATTGCAACATATAAATGTATCAAATCAACACCTTGTACACCTTAAGCTCACACAATGTTATATGTCAATTACGTCTCAATTAAAAAAGAGTGAGGGAGATAAGGCAGATGTGGCCAGTGTAAACAGTTGGTGAATCTAAGTGAAGCAGCATACTTTCAGCTTCTCTGTACGTTTGCTATTTTTCAAAATAAAAACTGGGGGGAAACTCAGGTTCTCTTTTTATACAGTCACAGTATGAGACCCCCACGCTCTCTGAGAATTGACTTGTCAACAGAGTTAGGAAGACTTGTGATCCAGGGGCTGGCCTGGGGAGCTTTTGATACTGAGGGGGAGAGAAAATTGCAGACTCATACGTTAGCAGGTTAGCATTCGAAAGATGGAAAGCTTGTATTTCACAAGTGAGGGTCACATGCATTAGAAAGGAGTTATAGGATCTGTCTAATAAAACATTAAGGAGCTGTCATTTTGTTGAGACTAACTGTTTTGATTATGTCTAGTGTACATAGCCTGAAGCTCTCTCTATTATGGCGACCAAATTTCTTCATCAGCAGGTTGGTTATGGGGGCACAATGATGAAGCAATGCCACCTGCAGTCCTCAACAGACAGAAGGAGGAGAACAGTAGAAAGTGCATGAGAGTTTAATTCAGACAGTCCTTGGTTCAAGTCTGAACTCAAGCCCTTACTAAGAAAATCACTTAATATTTCTTTGCCTCCATTTTCTCAGCTTTAAAATGAAGACGATAAAATCTACTTTCTAGGTTGTTAAGAGAATTAAATGAGATAAATGATGTAAAATACCTAACATAATGCCTGCCATTTAACAAGCATTCAATGTTCAGTGGTTTCATTTTTCCTTGGATTAATATGAATCATATACATGTGGATTTGTCCATAGGTTAAACTTTGAAAAGCTGAATCTTGACACATACGTATGTGTGTACAGAATATGGATCTAGAAAGATATATGCCAAATTGCTGATAGTGTTTTATACAGGGGGTGTAGTGGGCAATCTTCCACTATTTACTTTGGATACTCAGTGTTTAAATTTATTACAACGGAAATCTATTTGTTTCAAATAAGAGAAAATAAAGAAAAGGTGAGCTGTCTTCTAAATGCACAGGACGTGGGGATGGGTCGCCTACTGGTAAAAGGAATCTTTCAGTGAATCCTTCTCTAAATCCTTTCCCTCTTCTGTTCATCTGCATTTACGATTTTATATGCAGGATTTTTCTTTTAAGTGAGGTACCCTAGAGTTCTGGCTGGTAAGGATACTAGGCAGAACAAGAGGAGAAAAGAAACTGATAAAAATCTGTCCTCAAGGCTTTCCCCACTCCTGCTCTTCATTTCTAAGAGCAGAGGGAATGCCCTTGGCTCTGCTAGAGAAGCTCTGGCTGTGAGAGCCAGTCCAGGGGTCCTCTCTTCTGTTCAGGGACACTGTTCATATTTGTTTATCCTCACAGGATGAGCATGCCGTGGTAGTTATGTGGACAGGACTAAGGCTAGGCTTTGGCTAAGGAGACTATCACAATGACAGCGGAGGTCATTCTGGTTTAATCATTAACCACAGGCAAGAACTCCTTTATTATTACTCCTGTCAGCTGTCACTCCCCTCTTCCTTGATTGAACACTGTAGTTTCAATTTTGGAAAACTTTACTGCTTTGGAAAAGCTTTCTTCCTTATGCTGTGCCAAAATCAATCTTCCTATAGCTTTTCACTGTTGCTCATTCTTTAAAGTATTTCAAATAAAGTTTTATGCCTCTTAAGTGTGAGGGCCCCACTGATGTCTGAAAACCTTTCTCATCTCCCCTGCCTCCGAGTGTTCCCTTTGCCAGGATAACCATCAGTGGCTCCTCATCACTGTTTCTGGTATTTATAGACACATCACTGTCCTAGTTACCCTCTACTAGACATGCCCATATTTGTCAGAGTTCCTCTCAGAAGAGTGTTGTCAAGGACTGGACATGGCATTCCAGATGTGTTCCATCAAGCACAATGGAACAAACACCTCCATGGATCGCCACAGTATTGCATCAAAGATATGAGTATCCATCTAGAAAGTTAGGAAAAGAAGAGCAAATTAACTCAAAAGTAAGTACAAGGGAGGGAATACTAAATATGAGAGAAGAGATTAATTAAATGAAGAGCAAACATATGACACAGAGGATAAACAAAACAAAGTTCTTCCTTTGAAAAGTCTAATAATTAATTTTTTTAGGTCTAGAATGGATAAACCCCTAGCAAGAGTAATGGGAGCAGGAGAGAGAAGGCACAAATTGCCAGTGTGAAGAATGGAAAAGAACCCATTCTTATGATTCTATGTGATCAATACAGATCACATAGACATTTAAAAATCTTAAGATAGTATTTTGAGCAACTTTGTGATGATAAATTTAAAACTTTGAAATTCCTTAAAAAACTAACTTACAAAAGTTAACCAAGAAGAAAGAAAAAGTCTGAATTGTTCTAAAAAAGAAATTGAATCCAGAATTAGAGAACCTTTTCATAAAAGCATTAGGTGGCTTCACTACTGAATTCTACAAAACTTCTAAGGAGGAAATAACACCAATCTTATCTAAGCTTTTCCAGAGAATAATAAAGGAGGAAGTTATTCCCAATTCATTCCATCAGGCCACATAACATTAGAAAATTACAAGACATACTCATTACAATAGAGCAAAACCCTAAACAAAAAATTAGCAAACCAGATTCTGCATTATAAAAAAAGGACACACCTAAGTTGACTGAACATTCAAAAGTCAATCAGTAGGCACAACCACTTTGGAAAGCAGTTTGGCTTAAAAAGGTAAACATACACCTACCATATTAACCAGCCATTCCACTCCTAGGTGTTTACCCATCAGAAATGAAAACACATATCCACAAAAATACGGGTGGTCATCTTCATAGCAACTTTCTTTGTAATAGTCAAAAACTGGAAACAACCCAAATGTACATCACCAGCTGAATGGATAAACAAAATGTAGTACATCCATACAAATGGATTACTCAACAATAAAAAAGAATGAACTATTGATACACGGAACAGCATGGATGCATTCTCAGAATCATGCTGAGTGAAAGAAAGCAGACAAAAAATGTTGTATGATTCTATTTATATAAAATTCCAGAAAATGCAAATTAATCTGTATTTATAGAAAGCATGTCAGTGCTTGCCAGAAATAGGGATAGAGGGAGGACAGGATTTCAGAGGAGCATGAAGAAAATTTGGGGGATGATAGAAACGTAAGTAATCTTGAATGTGGAGATGGTCCCACTGCTGTATATATATGTCAGCACTCATCCAGTTGTACAGTTTGTACAGCTTATTGTATGTCAGTTATACCTCATAAAGTTATAAAACAAACTAATCTATGTAATTGATCACATTGACAGAATAAAGGAGAAAATCATATGATCATGTTAATAGGCACAGAAAAAGCATTTGATAAAATTTAACATTTCAGTCGTCTTTTTTAAAATTTAAACTAAGACTAGAAAGTGGTATCAGTAACAACAACAAAAACCCTTCAGCAAACATACTTAATGGTCAGGTGTTGGAAGCTCTTTCTAGAGGTTAGGAATACCACATAGATGCTGGTTATCACCGCTTCCGTTTAATATTGTGTTGGACATCCCAGCCAGAACACTAAGGCACGAGAGAAGAAACAATGACTGCATAAGAAGAAAAAACTCTCATTATTTCAGGATGACATGATTTTGTAATTAGGGAAATCTAAGGATCTCCCCAGTAGAAGCCAACCAGAACAGTGATTTGTCTAGAAACAAAAGGGCACAATTAAAATTAATAAGCAAATTATCGAGGGGCGCTGGATTCAAAATCAATATGCAAAAATCGATTGTATTTCCACACAGAAAACAATTAAAAAATGAAATTTTAAAACAATACATTTACTATTGCATTGAAAATACCAAAATACCTAAGAATAAATCTAATAAAATTATTTAAGTCCTTTACTCAAAAAACTATAAAATATAATTGAAGGAAATTCGAAGACCTAAATAAATGGAGAGCTATACCATAGTGAGGATTAGAAGATGCAATATTGTGAAATGTTAGTTCTCCCCAATTGTCCCTCCCATTAGCTTAATTTTACACTCTTTTATTATTCATTTAGTGGTTAGCCTAGATATTACAACATCCTTGACTTACCAAAGTCTAGTGTAAATTGGTACTTTTATCACTTCCTGAACAATGCAAGGACAATGCCCTTTATTTACCGTCCTCCCCCATTTTATATCATGTTGTTTGTATTTTTCTTTTACATATAGTTTAAACTGCACAAGACATTTTTATTATTGTTGTATCTAGTCAATGTTCATTTAGATTTACTGACTTGTTTACCCTTTCCAGGCTTATTGTTGTCCTGTTAGAGATAATACGTCTTATCCGAGGGCAAGGGCTGCTCTCAAGATTTTCTCTTTGTCTTTGTCAACAATTTTACTCTGATGAGCTAGGAATATTTTTCATTGTAATTATCCTGATGGGGTGTCATTGTACTTCTTAAGTCTGTTGCTTCATATCTTTCATCAGTAAGAAAGAATTTTCAGGCTTTATCTGTTTATTTCTTATGCCCCTGTTCTCTCTCCTCTCCTCCTTCGTTACAATTACACCTATGATAGTCCTTCTCACTGTACCCTTTGTGCCTCTTAACACTCTTTACTGTATTTTCCATCCTTCTTTTTTTGTGCTTCACGCTCGCTATTTTTTTCCAATTTGTGTACCAGTTCACAAAGTCTCTCTTCAGCTATGTCTAATATATTGTTAAATTTTCCTCTGGGTTCTTAATTTCAGTTATTCCTTTTTTCAGTTATATAATTTCCATTTTGTTCTTTTTGTAATTTCCATTTCTATGCTAAAATCCCCAATCTTGTCTTTTAATTCTTGCATATATTAAGCAGAGTTATTTTAAAGCCTGTGTCTCACATCTCCATTTTCTGGATGCTTTGTGGATAGGTTTCTATTGTCTGTTATTTCCCTTGACTTGCATTCTCATGGTCATATCTCCTCTTATACCTAATTATTTTTTATCAAATGCTGGACATAGTACATGAATGGTTGCATAAATAATTTGTGGCTCTGGTCCACCAGAGAGGATTTACATATGTTTCTTGTGTGCAGCTAGCTAGTGGCTTTAGCTAGCTAGATTTAGTACTATAGTCCTAAATCACCTTAGCCTATCCAGTTGAGTTTTGAGATGACTCACATCTGGGATTCAGTCCCTGTGTGACAGCTGATCTATCTCTGGTTTATCCTTACTTCTAGAGTGTAGCTTATTGAGGCCCCAACCTAAAGCCTTTGGAATTTGCTAGGCTTTGTCCTCCTTAGCATGTCCTGAACTCCACATTGTGTCCTCTAGCCCCATGTGTCTGTTCAGAATCTCTGCTCAGCTTCCCAATCCCTGTGTTTGAAATTGCCAAATGCCTGAAGGGAAAAGTGGCCTGGATGCTACATGTACCTTTCAACCTTCTCTCCTCTCCTTAATCTTAGCATTATAGTTTCCCTTTTCCTTACTATCTCTCTGGTACCTTCAAACAGATATTTTTCATATTTCATACAACTTTTTTAGCTGTTCTTTCTACCTTTTTTGTTAAGCTAGGGTATTTTCTTCTGTTTATTAATTCTTCACAAGTATTTGCTTTAAAATGTAAACAGCTTTATTGCTCTTTCTAATTATGAAGACAATGTATTCATCTTGGAAAATTCAAGATAACAGAAAATCATTAAAGTTAAATTCACTTGAAATCCCACCATCCAAAAATGGACACTGTTAACATTTTGGTAAATAACCTTCTGCATATGTACTCCTTTTCATTATTTGTCTTTTCATTATTTTTCATAAATAAGATCACACTTTACATACCAATTTGTAACCTACTTTTTATTCAGTAATATGTTTTTAGTGACTTTTTGTTTTAATAAATAGCTAAATCATCCTATCGAATTGGCTGCATGACATTTCATTATGTAAATGTACCTTAGTTCATTTTACTAGTCCCCTAATAATGTAAATTTAGTTTGTCTTTAATTTTTTGCTATTATACTCAGTGCTGGGATCAGTATACTTGTAAATTCATATTTTTGTACTTTTCTAAGTACTTATTTGCTTAGGATAAAGTCCTAGAAGTAGACAACTTGGATCAATATATTTTTTCTTGTAAAACTTTTCTTAAAGTATAATATGCCTCTATAAAAGTGCACCAATAATAACTATATGGTTTGATGAATTTCCAACAAAGTGAACATTCCTGTGCAGCCAAACCCAGATCAAGACATAGGACATTACGAGCACAACAGTCTTCTGTCTTTTAATTGGTGTATTTCATCCATTACATTTAATGTGACTATTAATGTAGTTGGACTTATGTTTACCATTTTCTCTTTGTTTGTCCCATCTTCTTGGTGTCCCTCCCTTTCTCCTTTCTTGTTTTCTCTTGGGTTAATTGCTTGTGTTTCTTAAATCCCATTTTAATTTATTATTGGCTTGTCACTATTCCTTTGCATTATTTTGTAATGGTTGCTCTAGAGGTTATAATATATGTCCTTAACTTTTCACAGTCTACTAAGAGTAATGTAAATGTAACTGTAATTATAAATGTAAAATATAAAATGTAAAAACCTTGACATTATTTGGTGTCATTTATCTCTTTCCTGTCTTTTAAGATAGGGCTGTGCTATACATTCATCTTCACATACTACAAACCCCACAATATAATGTTATTTTTGCTTTAAGTGGTTGCATGTATTTTAAAGAAATTAATTTTTTTAAATAGTGTACTGTATGTACCCACATTTTTATCAGTTCTGGTGCTTGACATTCCTTCTTTAAGATCACAGTTTTCATTTCGCTTCAGCCTGAGGAACTTCGGTTCGTTTTTGACAGTAATGATCTGTTGGTCACTAATTCTCTTAGTTTCCATTTTCTCAGGATGTCTTTATTTCACTTTTATTCTTGAAAGATATTTTGGCTGACATGGAATTTTGAGTTGACAGCTTTTTCCTTTTAGCAGTTCAGAGATGCTGTTTGCACTGTCTCTGTCCTCCATTATTTATGATGAGAAGTCAACTGTCATTCAACTAGAGTCTCTAGTTATGTTTCTCTATATTTATCCTTCTTGGAGTTCACTGATATCCTTGAATTTGTACATTTATGTATTTCACCAAATTTGTTAAAGTTTTGGCCATTATTTCTTCAGATTTGTTTCTGCCCCATTCATTCTCTCCTTGTGTATGTTAGACCATTTAATATTGTCCAATAAGTCGCTAAGATGCTATTCCATTATTTTCCAGCATTTTTTATCTCTTTTCATATTGGATCATTTCTTTGATCTGTCTTCAACTTCTGACTCTTTCTTCTATCTCCAATGTGATGTTAAGCCCATCCAGTGAATGTTTTTATTGAAGATACTGTATTTTCCAGTTCTAGCATTTCCATTTGATTCTTTGTAATAGTTTCCACTTCTTTGTTATTGCTTACCTCTTTATTCATTAGAATCATGTTTTTCTGTATATTTTTGAGCATTGTCATAGTAATTTTTCTGACATCTGCATTATCTAAGTGTTAGTCTCCATTGATTGATTGATTGACTTTTGAGTACCAGTCACATTTTCCTTTTCTTCAACATATCTAATAAATTGGGATACTATCTTGGTCACTGAATGACAGATTGTAGAGTCTCTGGGTTCTGTTCTGTTTCTCTGAAGATTTTTTTCCCTGTTATCAGGAAGTTAATGTGACTGACTTAAAGCTGCATGTTCTCCGTTCAGTTTTTCAGCCTTGTCTAGACTTCGTGGAGTCTTCTCCATACCTTCATAGTTCAGGAGTCAGCCAGAGATGTGGGCAGAGTTCCACTCAGAAATCATTTGTAGCTCTCCTCTTGGAGCTCTATCCTTTCTAGGATTGTCCTCCTTCCAGCTTCTATGATTACCCTGAATTTTGTTTTCTGATTCTTCAGTCAATGAGACTGTGACTGCAGGTTTCTCTCTGAGTTTTAGCCCCCCTCCTTGGAGCTCACCCTAAGGCACAAAGCTATAACATCAGGAAACTCACCCGGTAGTGTTCTGTCTTCTGAGTATCAGCTCACCTCTAGTTTCTGCCTGCTGTAGGTCACTCTCCAGTGCCATCAAATAGTCGTTTTTATATTTTTCCAGTGGGTATAGTTATCTGTGAGAGATTTTGTCTGATAGCTATTCCTCTATTACCGGAAGCCCTTGAGTAAAATAAATATTTTCTTTATTGAGTGGTCGAGGGAGATATCCTGGAATTCTCTGATACGGGAAATTAAGTTTTGCTTGACCTTGAGCACCTCTGTCTAAGTAGAATAATCAAGGATGGGAAAGTAAGAGTGTGTGTTGCTGTTGTAACTGAGATTAATTTGTTTGTAGACTTGGCATTTAGTGAATGGAAGTTAGCATCCTTACAGAGCCCTACATCTTAGCATATTTCGGGGGACATTTCCATGTTAAAAATCAAATTCATGTTTGTGTTTTAAAAGCAGATCCAGAATGGATGGTCTTTTAAAGTTAATTTGGACAGGTCTTCAAAAACAGGAGGGAGATGGGCAAACTGGTAGAGCAGAGCTATGTGTGCTGGAAACTACACGGACTGGAAGTCGTAGGACTCACATTTGTCTCAATTCTGTTGCCATTTTTTCTGTGACCTGGGAAAGCCTCTCCAGGCTGCATCATTTTTCTTCCATAAAATAAAAACAAATGACATAGGTCCCCTGACAGAGGGGTCAATGAAAATGAAAATATTTGTTGCATCTGAATCTGAAAAGTTTAGATTGTGTTTTCTTGGTAGTAAAACAAAATAGTCCAGGCATTTTAGACGCCTGATCTTCTTAGCCCTTTTTATCCCAACTTTAACCCCTTTATCCACCCCCACGTTATTCTAAGTTTCATCAGTGTTCAAGCCCATGGGCAGACTTTTTATGGGAAATATTTTGACAATGAGAGAACAGTAGCCTTGAGCAAATTTATTTTATCTGTCTGAAAAGATGTGTTCATTTGAAAAGACAGTGTCAGGGTTCATAGGAAAATGGATAGTAGCAGAAGAGAAGCAAAATGCAATTTCTGGAAAGTCTGAATGTTTCCAGCAATATTTCAGGACTTGAGCCCTGAGTGTCAGGATCTTAAGCATGTGCCTCTGCATCAACCACTTTGGCCAGTGTTGTATGCTATTACGTCCACATTAATGGTTCCTAGTGGCTTCCCTCAAAATTGGTTAGTCCTCAGATTGGTCAGGAGCTCATGGGAGCTGCAGTGGAGTGAGTAGGGGCACAGAGAGGAAACGAGGCAGACAAGCCATGAGCTTTGCTTGCCGTGGTAAGGCCTTTAACTCTTACTCTGAAATAAATGGGAGACTTTGCAGGTTTTAGGCAAAGGAGTGATGTGATCTGATTGTATTTTATTAAGCACCACTCTGGCTATTATGTAGACGAGGAAAAGGGCTCAAAAAGAGAGATCAGCTAGGAAGCTTTTGTGTCAGTGTGTGGAGGAGAGGGCAGTGATGTGACCTGCACCAGGGGCTAGTGGTAGAGGGATGAGAAATAATTGGATTCTGATTAATAAAGTAAAAGCAGAGCTCATAGATTTGGACATGAATCGTGAGAGAAATAGAATAATAAAGGATAACTCCAAGATTTTTGTTCTGAGCTATTGAAAGAATGCAGTTGTCAGCTATTCAGAAAAGGATGCCTGTAAGCTGAGTGGAGTGGGTGGGTGGTCAGGGGTTCTGATTTGGGCACATTAACTTTGAGATGCCTATCAGACCTCCAGGCAGAAGAGCCAAGCAGGCAAGTGGATATATGAGCCAGGAGTTGAAGAGAAAGCATCAGGCCAGAGAACTAAAGTGTCTTCAACGCCAGAAGGATTTGAAGCCACCTACAGCAGTGCTCAGCCACTTGGGGGGCAGGGACTGGTGCCTTCTCGTGTCACCTAGCACAGCCCTGACAAAGCAGGTCATGGGCACAAGACAATCTGGGCTTCAGAGCACATATTCAACCACCATTGGGAAGCTATTACAATGACGACAATGCAAAAATGTCCAAATATCCAAATGTGAACCCAAGTGTGGCTGTGGCAGACAGACGATAGCTCACACTGACAGTTACAAAGCCATAGGCTTCAGGGCACCGAATGAGAAATGCCTTTCGTTGTGAAATCACTTATCCTTGCAGCAAGAATCAAAAGATAGTGCAAAAACCTTATGCAGCTGATTCTTATGGACACAACAATGGAAATGAAGTCTACCAATATTTCATTTACATATAAAGTATGAGAGACTTATATACAAGTCACATCTTCAAGATCCAGGAAAAGCTATTCTAATTCAAAAAACCATAATCACTGTGAAAGGATTTACCTCAGCAATTACCTGGCACTAACGACAAATACAATATTTTCAAATATTAAATGCTGAAATTGAAGAATTGTCAGCCTCTGAAGAAGAAAATAAGGACACCCACAGCAGCATTTGTAGAGAAATGACCGTCAGGATTAGTATAAAGCATAAGTTCCCCCAGGTCTCTCCAATCTAGCAATATATTTGTTTTTATTTATTTAAAAGGTGTAAGTATATGTTAGGCAGAGGTTTTTTAATAATAGGCTGCAGAAAGAGTGAGTGAATGTTTGATCTAAGCTGAAGAGAGGTGCAGATCTTCTAAACAAAGAGGTCACCTAGACTGAGTGTTGGATGTAAAGACCAGCTAACATCGAAGGTTCCACTGTGCATGTGAAGACGTAGTAATATTTGAAACTTTACTTCAGCTTGAAACTGGTGTCGGCATGCTCAACCTGCATAAGTTAAACTTAAAGCTTTACATGCATGGCCGTACTTCATTTAAGGACAGCGTTACAATGAAGCAAAGCCAATCTTTTAAAATTTTATTTTATTGTGATAAGAACATTTAACATGAGATGTACCCTTTTAATAAATCTTTAAGTGTACAATACATTATTGTTGTCTGTAGGTACAATGCTGGACAGCAAATCTCTAGAGCATATTCATCTTGCTTAACTGAAACTTTAGGCCCATTTATTAGTAACTTCCGTTTCCCCTCCTCTGGCCACTGGCACCTACAATTCCCTTCTTTGATTCTATGAATTTGACTGTTTTAGATGCCTCATATACAGTCATGCGTCACTTAACGATGGGGATATGTTAGGCAATTTCGTCTTTGTGCAAACATCATTGAGCACACTTACACAAACCTAGATGGTCTAGCCTACTACACACAACTCTCTATGGTACTAATTTTATGGGACCACTGTCATCTATGCGGCCCTGTTGTTGACTGTAACGTCGTTATGCAGTGCATGGCTGTAAGTGGAATATTGAGGTATATGTCTTTCTGTGACGGGCTTATTTCACATAGCATAATGTCCTCAAGATTCATCCATGCTGTTGCATATTGCAAAATTTCCTTTTTTAAGAGTGAACACTGTTCGACTGTATGTATATACCACATTTTCTTTATCCATTCATCTGTTGATGGACATTTACGTTTCCTCCACATCTTGGCTGTTGTGAACAGTGCTGCAATGAACATGGGGATGTAATATCTCTTTGAGATCCTGATTTCAATTCTTTTGGATAAATACTCAGAAGTGGGATTGCTAGATTATATGTAGTTCTATTTTTAACTTCTTGAGGAACCTCTAAACCTTTTCCATAGCGGCCGCAGCATTTTACATTCCCACCGAGAGTGTGCAAGAGCTCTAATTTCTCCACATACTCTCCAACACTTGTTGTCTTTTGTTTTTCTGATAATTGCCATCTTAACAAGTGTGAGGTGATCCCTCATTGTGGTTTCGACTTGCATTTCCCTGATTACTAGAGACTTTGAGCATTTTTTTAATATATCTGTTGGCCATTTGTATGTCTTCTTTGGAAAATGTCCATTCACATCCTTAGCTTATTATTTAATTGGGTTATTGGTTTTTTTGCTATTGAGTTGTAGGAGTTCCTTATATATTTTGGAGATCAACCTCTTATCAGATATGCAGTTTGCAATATTTTCTCCCATTCCTTGGGTCACCTTTTCACCCCGTCGATTTTTTTTTTTTTTTTGGCTTTGCTGTGCAGAAGCTTTTGAGTTTGATGTAATCCTATTTGTTTATTTTTGTTTTTGCTGCCTGTTCTTTTGATGTCATATCCATGAAATCATTGCCAGGACCAATGTCATGAAGCTTTTCCCCTATGTTTTTCTTTTAGGAGTTTCACAGTTTCAGGTCTTAACGTTTAAGTGTTTTATCCATTTTGAGTTGATTTTTGTGTGTGGTGTAAGACAAAGGTCCAGTTTCATCCTTTTGCATGTGGATGTTCAGTTTTCCCAACATCATTTGTTGAAGAGACTATATTTTCCCCATTTTGTATTATTGGCACCCTTGTTGGAGATCAGTTGACCATACATGCATGGATTTATTTCTGAGTTCTCCATTCTGTTCCATTGTCTCTATGTCTGTGTTTGTGCAGGTACCATGTTGTTTTAATTGTAGTTTCATAATATATTTTAAAATCAGGAAATGTGATGCCTCCAACTTTCTTCTTTCTCAGGACTGATTTGGCTTTTCAGGGTCTTTTGTGCTTCCACATGAATTGTAGAATTGTTCTTTCTATTTCTGTTAAAAAAAATGCCGTTTGTATTTTGATAGAGATTGATCATTTTGGGTAGTCTGGACATTTCAGTAATATTAAGTCTTTCAACTCCTGAACACAAAGGATTTCTTTCCATTTGTTTGTGTCTTCTTTAATTTCTTTCTTCATTGTTTTGTAGTGTTCAATAGATAAGTCTGTCACCTCCTTAATTAATCTTATTACTAAGTATTTTATTCTTTTTGATGCTATTGTAAATGGGATTGTTTTTCTAGTTTTCTTTTCAGATAGTCTTTATTAGTGTGTAGAAACACAACTCACTTTTATACATTGATCTTGTATCCTCCAACTTTCCTGAATTCATTTACTAGTTCTCACAGGTTTTTTTATGGAGTCCTTTGGGTTTTCTTTAGATGAGATCATGTCATCTGCAAATAGGGACAATTTTACTTCCCTCCTGATTTAGATGCCCTTTTCCCCCCCTAATTGCTCTGGCTGGGATTTCCAGTAGTGTGTTCAATAGTAGTGGTGAAAGTGGGCATCCTTGTCTTGTTCCGGACCTTAGAGGAAAAGCTTCCAGTTTTTCACCATTGAGTATGATGTTAGCTGTGGGCTTTTCACACATGGCCTTTATTATGTTGAAATACTTTCTTTCTATTTCCGGTTTGTTGAGACTTTCGTGAAAGGGTGTTGAAGTTTGTCGAATACTTTTTCTGCATCTGTTGAGATGATCATGTGATTTTTATCCTTTATTCTGTTAATGTGGTGTGTCACATTAATTGATTATCATATGCTGAGCCATCCTTGCGTCCCAGGGATAAATCCTACTTGGTCATGGTGTATGATCATTTTAATGTGCTGTTGAACTCCCAATATTTTGTTGAGAATTTTTGCATCAGTGTTCATCAGGGATTTTGGTCTATGGTTTTCTTTTACTGTGGTGTCTTTGTCTGGCTTTGGTGTCAGGGTAATTATGGACTCAAAATGAACTTGGAATGTTCCCTCCTTTTCAGTATTTTGGAAGAGTTTGAGAAGCATTGGCATTAATTCCTCTTTAAATGTTTGGGCAGAGACATCTTCCAGATACATAAGATTGTCCTATGTGTTTAACTTAAGCAGCTTACACTCTAAAAGAAGGAAATAGTATCATTTTACAAGCTTAATTTGTTTAAAATAACTTAATAACTTAATAAAAAAATAACTTAATTTGTTTAAAATAACTGGCCCAGCTATAATCTACCATGAACAACCATGTTGTTTTATTTGGTACTTAATTTTTTGCAGTGAAAATTATCATTAAAGTAATATATGATATGATTTTATTGCATTGCAGAGTATTGAGGTGAAAATGAAAATTTTCAGTAAAGTACTATGTGACATAATTACAGTATTATATTATATATTATATTATATATATAATATAATATAATATATATATATTATAGAGTATTGTATTGATTTACCAAAACTTGTAATTTGGTAAAGACATTGCTTTCTTTGGATTTGTACTCCAAAAGTCTATGATCTAGAAAGTTATATTGTGGGCTCATTATGTTAAATGAAAAGTCATTACCAAAATTTTGCAAGTCTCAACTTAGAGGACTAGTTATTCACATCCTTAGCACATCACACTTGCCTAACGTAAAATTGCCGTGTGTCAAAAATCGTGCTTCACTTATTGCTAAAGCATGACATGTCACATGTAATTGCTTTTTGAAGTAATTGTGACCACAAAGCACATTTTATACAAGAAAACCTGTACATTGACTGATTTCCCAGGTCCTTAATTCTTTGAATAACAGGGAAGCATGGCACCAAGCAGCCAGGTGTGGCAGGGCACTTCATGGCAACAGGGGGAAACAAGGGGCTGTGCACCCACGCAGGCAGGACAGCAGGAGGCCCTCAAGGGGTGCAGGCAGGAGTGTGGGTATTTGGCAAGTTCTGATCCTGCCTCTGCTGCTGGCTCTCTGTGAGACCTTAGCAAGCACTTCACCGCTGTGAGCCTTGAGTTTTTATCTGTGTAATGTGTCTAATAAAACCTATTTCATAGGTAGGTTTGAACATGATATGTAAAGTAGGCACATTGTAAACGCTCAGAAAAAGTTACTTTCCTCCCAGCAGTAAGAGAACGAGGGGCCAGATAGGGCGATAGGAGTTCAGAGTCTTTCCTTGCTCAACCCTGCGAATGAGCCCTAGGGAGCAGAGCGGATTCAGAGGCGTGGGGCAGATGTCGTAAAGTTTTACTTGCCAAATGAACAAAGCTCTCAAAAGCTTAAATAAGCAAGTCTTTGTGCACCTAAATCAAAAATGCTCAGCCGAGGAGATCACTAAATGTGATGTGGGATCCTAGGACAAAAAAGGCATATTAAGGAAAAACTGAGGCAAGGATGGACTTTAGTTAATAATAATCTATCAACATTGGTTCATTAAGTGTAACTAATGTACCTTATTAATGTAAGATCTTAATAGGGGAACCTGGGTGTGGGGTATATGGGAATTCTCTGTACTGTCTGCTCAATTGTTCTGTAAATCTAAAACTGTTCTAAAAAATAAAGTCTGTTAATAAAAAAAATTTTTTTAACCTGAAAGCTAGACAGGATTTAGATAATAGAAGACAGACCCCAACCCATGAGCAAAGGCACCAGAGCAGACAGGGGTGCGTGAGGAGAGACTGGTCACATCAGGGGGATGGCCTGGCCCCCGAGGATGGGGTAGGGGCGGGGGGCTGGCCCCAGCACAGGACCCCACGCCCTCTCCACCCTAAGTCCACCTCCTGGCTCCCCAAACCATGCTGTCAGAGCAAAGCAGGAAGCCGCTGCTGCGTCTGCTTCCAGCCAAGGGCAGTGCAGGGCCCCTGACGGGTCGTTGATGAAGGCCTGGACACTGCCTGTGCGCCTGCTCCTCTAGCAGCACTCGGACCTTACTGACCCTTGTCTGACCCCCATCAGCAGGAACCCTTCATGCAGAAGAAAAGAAACAAAATTTAAGCAAACTCAGTCTGGCCAAAACAACCCAGCTGGTCTCTGAGGTTTGGCTCCTTGCTAGCTGGGTGATTTTTGGAAAGAAACTTTACCTCTCCAAACCCCAGCTTCCTCATCTATAGAATGGGGCACATAACTTACACCTTCCTTGTTAGGTCACTGGGAGGTAGTGAGAAGCCCGCGAGGCGACAGGCCTGAGAATCTGTTCTAGTCGTTCAGGCGGGGCTGCCAGGACAGTTCTGCCCACACCCGCTGTCCTTCAACGAAGCGACTGTCAGACCTCCCCTCCTCCCTCTTCTTTCCCTTTCTCTAGTCCTGGAACTCTGGAAACGCCCCTGCCCTCTTGCTTCTGGGGCCTGATGCTGCCCCATTGCCTGGACACTCTTCGGGCCTTCGCCACCCCATTCCCTCCCCCATGTCACTTCTCCCTCGAGGCGTCCAGAACCCCCCGGGCTTGGTCACCACGTCCTGGGCTTGCCACGTTGCAGCTCTGCCCCTTGTCACCGTTTAGCTCCCCCGTCTCCTGCCAGGCTCTGATCCCCACAACAGCAGGGACTGTCTGTCTTCACACTGCATCCTCAGAGCCCAGTGCGTGTCTGGTGACACATACACAATAGGCACCGCGTGCTTTTGAGTGAATTCAGAAAGAAGTAAACAAATGCATAGATGTGATAAATGGAAGCCCCTGGCTGGTTGGTGCTGGGGGAACAGCTGAGGCTGCCTGCACCCCGCCAGATGCCTTAACGTTCCGGCTTTGCTGTTTCTACTCTGAGACCGTGTGCCAGGCTCTTTAGAGTTTTCTGAGGGGGCCCACAGTTCCCCTGAGAGCTGTGTTACCTGGACCTGGTGGAGCAGAATTTCCCAGGGAGTTAGTAGGTCACTTTGATGAGGACTCTTGACTGACAGCAGTGGATCCCAGACTCAGCTCTGTCCCAGGGTCACCTGGAGAGCTGTTCAGACAGCCTGCCGGGCCCCACCCTGGAGTTCTGATTCAGCAGGTCTGGGGAGGGATCCCAGGAAACTTCATCTCCAAGGAGTTCCCAAGTGATGTTCCTGGTCTGGGGACCACACGCTGAGAACCACCGATTTCCAGGGCTCTAGGTCACACAGAAAAGACTCCGCTGGAGCTGTCTCCCCTCGTTGGCATAACCACCACCTTTCCTTATAAGTGGAGATGGAACTGTGTGGGTGCTCTTCATCAGAGGTAAAGAGGGCCTTGCTGACCTTTTGTCTAGAATCCAGAGTTCTTAGCTATGTTGCTGTCTAAACATTCTAAATTGTTAGAATCTCAGAATGGATCAGACAGCTGACTTTTCCTACATAAAAATTAAAAATCCAAAATCGTGACTGACTTTGCATTGACCAGGCCGTGTCATGTTCATTTATTCACCCGAAGATGCTTTTGGAGCCCTTGATCACATCCTTGAACACTTTCATAGAAGTTAACTGCATGTGACTCTTCCATGGGCCTTGCTTTGTAAGAAAGGGTTCTGGCCAAGTGTCCGAGGGCAGGCGATGGCTCTGCGCTCGGCCGGCCGTTTGCACAGACCAGCACAGGCCCTGGGCTTCCCACCTTCAGTCTCGGGCCGTTCTCCCACCACCAGCTCCACAACACTCCCGTGAACTGCTTCTTCTCTCCTTCCTTGATGCAGACACCTCCTCTGTTCCAGACCCTGAGCTCAAAGCTGGACATTAGATGATGACTAAAAATATCGGCAGAAACTTGCTTTTCTTCTCTCCCAGGCTGCCGATTTGCTAGATGAGCAGTCGTGTTGAGAGCTGATGAGACCCCATTTGGGACTGGCTAAGAAAAAGGCCAAGAAAAGTAGTGACTTTTACAAGGAATGTGTTTTCTTCCCCTAAAGAGACCATTGATTTTTAAATTCCCCTAAGGTGTGGCAGAGAGAGAGATCCTGTATCTTTTAAGATACATACCATAGTCTTTACAGATTAAATTATAGGATGTCTGGGATTTGCTTTAAAATAATGGAGCTCTGAAGGAAATCAAAGAAGGTGTAAATTATGGAGAGATGTTCCATATTCACAGATCAGAGAACTCAACAGAGTATAGACATCAGTTATCTCCAAAATGATGCACAGGTTTAGTGCAATTTCTGCCAAAATCCCAGCAAGATTTTTTTTGTAACTATAGACAAGATTATTCTAAAGTTTATATAGAAAAGCAAAGAAACAACAACAGCTAAAACAATTTTGAAAAAGAGGAATAAAGTAGGAGGAAACACTCTACCAAATTTCAAGAATTATTCTATAGCTACAGAAAATAAGAGTGTGTGGTATTGGAGAAGAATAAACAAATAGATCAATGGAACGGAATAGAGAATCCAGAAATAGTGCCAAATAAGTATAGCCAACCAATTTTTAAAACAGCTTTATTGAGATATAAACCACACACCATACAACTCACCCACTTAAAATGTAAAATTCAGTGGGGTTTTTTTGGTATATATTATTAATTTTTTAATTGTGGTAAAATATATATTTAAAAATTTACCATTTTAAGAGTATAATTCAGTGGCATTAATTATTTTCACAATATATGCAACCATCACCACTATATATTGCCAAACTTTTTCATCACCCCAAATGGACATTCTATAACCATTAAGCAGTAACTCCCCAGCCCCCTCCCCCTGCAGCCCCTGATAATCTTTCATCTATTTTCTGTCACTAAGAATTTGCCTATAGGTACCTTATATAAGTGGAATTATACCATGCGTGTCCTTTTGTGTCTGGCTCATTTTACCCAGCATAATGCTTTCAAGGTTCATCCATGTTGTAATGTGTATCAGAACTTCATTCCTTTTTATGACTGAATAATATTCCATTACATGTATATACCACATTTTGTTTATCCATTCATCTGTTGAGGGACATTTGAGTAGTTTCCATCTTTTGGCTGTTGTGAATAATGCTGCCATGAACATCGGCATACAAGTATCTGTTTGAGTCCCTGATTTCAATTCTTTTGGGTATATACCTAGGAGTGGAATTGCTAAATCATATGGCAGTTCTATGTTTTGTTTTTTGAGGCCCTACCAAACTATTTTTTTTTTTTAAGATTTTTTTTTTTTCCTTTTTCTCCCCAAAGCCCCCCGGTACATAGTTGTGTATTCTTCATTGTGGGTTCCTCTAGTTGTGGCATGTGGGACGCTGCCTCAGCGTGGTCTGACGAGCAGTGCCATGTCCGCGCCCAGGATTCGAACCGACGAAACACTGGGCCGCCTGCAGCGCAGCGCGCGAACTTAACCACTCGGCCACGGGGCCAGCCCCCCTACCAAACTATTTTCTGCAGCAGCTGCACTATTTTATATTCCTGACAGCAATGCCCAAGGATTCCAATTTCTCCACATCCTCTACAACACTTGTTATTTTCTGGGATTTTTTTATAATAGACATGCTAAAAGGTGTGAAGTGGTATATCATTGTGGTTTTAATTTGCATTTTTATAATCATTAGTGATATTGAGCATCTTTTTATGTGTTTATTGACCATTTGTATATCTTCTCTGAAGAAATGTCCATTCAAGACCTTTGCCCATTTTTAAACAGTTTTCCAGTTTGGTAACAAACGGCTTTTGTCCGATGCAAAATTAATAGAAACTAGTGAAGTAGCATAGAAACTATGTAGCTCTTCTAGAGTTTTAAAGGCAAATCTATATTGGCCTGCGGTTAACATGCAAATTCATCCAGCAAGCAACATGAAATGTATCACAGTAGTCATTCATTTTTATCAACATTCAAGGAGATCTAGTCAGCAGCACACTCTCCTGTGTCGGCAACATTTTATAACATGGTCACAACTGAGTCAGATCACGTCTGGTAAGATACCCCCTTCCTGATCCCTCCTCTAGAGGCGGTTCAGACTTCCAGCACGATACATCAACAATTGCGATTAATACCAGGGACGAAGGTAAATACAGAAAAGAGATTGGTGTGGCAGCATACAAAGTTTTAAAAATAGTGACAAACAAAACTAAACATCTTGCCCATTCTCTCTCCTTTCCCTTTGTGAGACTGGAACTCTCACGGCCTGATTGAAACGTTCAGTTTGGGGAACTGAGCCCAGCGATCCTGGCACTGAAGTTGTTCCTTGGGAGGGAAATTTGTCCACAAGGGGACGTTATACCCATTTGCGCGAGAGCACCAGGAAAACACCCTGCTGTGCAAAAATAAGGTTTGTGACTAACAGCCTTGAAGGAAAATGCGATTTTTCAAAATATTTAGCTTTATCCCAAGGACTAGTTTGGTGGTATTGTGGCTCAAATTTTATTTTATTTTTTTGGTTGGATAAATGAAATATGCACCACCATCACCATCACTCTTAATTCTTTCTTCCATTACAGAAGACACTTGTTAAGATAAGAAAGATATTCTGCTAAAGCTGATGGTGATTGAGAGTCATTCAGCATTCAGAGTTCCTAAAGAATCATTGCTTCTCTGAAAGGGATAAAAAAGTAGGAAGAGCTTTGTTCAAACTCTTGCTGGTAAACAAGTCTTTCAGCTGATACGATGGCTACATGACATCAAAGTACTATAAATTATCAAACCTATCGTACAGGAAAATTACAAATTTATTGCAAAATACATAACACTGCTACCATTAAGAAAAAAGTGGTTTTTGTTTTCCTTTCTTTTTTTTTTTTTTTTGGCCAGAAAAGTGTTCTTTCAATATAGAAAATCCTATGTGTTACCCTGCATGTGGCTAGAATATATCATAATGGAGTTTGTACTAAGTCTTTCTGATTTGCTGGATGAAAGGCTGAAAATGTAATAATGACTTCTTAAAGCAGTGTTGCAAATGACCAAACCAGCTGTCAGTGGAGAAATGCCTGCTTAAGACCCAAAAAGATTCCCTGGTCTGTCGAAGCCTGCCAGTCATCACACTGTCCCACCAATCAGCTGGTCTAGAATGCACAGGCCTTTGCACGTTCTGTGGTTTCCTCATGTTCTCCTGAATTACTCCCATGTCCTCATCTAGCTTTGTCACCTACACGAATCCCCTGCTCACCGATGCCTGTCCTGTCTCAGGAGGGGAACAATGCAAGACGGTGGTCCTGCCAGTTTCAAGAAGGGATGTCCAAGGAGCTCCTGGGCTGTGGCTCTTTGAGAAAGCTTCCTCACCAACATCAGGTCTAGGGACCCTGGGGCACTGAAGAAATCTGATAGGCTCTGGGTGCACCTTGGTGGGAGGGGAGATCTCTCCAGGGACCAAGACACCAGTGGCAGCCATTACTGTGACCCAGTACAGGACTGTTATTGTCCTTGAATTGTAGGAGTTCTTTATATATACTGCATATTAATTCCTTATCTGATATATGATTTGCAAATATTTTCTCCCATTCTGTGAGCTGCCTTTTCACTCTCTTGAGACTATCCTTTGGTGCACAGTACTTTTAAATTTCCATAAAGTTCAGTTTATCTGTTTTTTCTTTTGTTGCTTGTGCTTTTGGTGTCATATATAAGAAATCATTTCCACATCTAATGTCATAAAGATTTTTCCCTGTTTTCTTCCGAGAATCTTAAAGTTTAGCTCTTATGGTTAGGTCTTTGATCCATTTTGAGTGAATTTTTGTATACAGTGTTTAGGATCTGGCTTCATTTTTTTGCATGTGGATATCCTGTTTCCCAACACTTATTTGTTGAAAAGACTCTTTTCCCCCACTGACTGTCTTGACAGCTTTGTCAAAAGTCAATGGACCGTATATGTGAGGGTTTATTTCTGAGTGCTCTATTCTGTTGGTCTGTATGTCTATCTTTATGGCCAGTACCACACTGTTTTGATTACTGTGGCTTTGTACTAAGTTTTGAAATCAGGAAATGTGAGTCCTCCTACTTAGTTTTTATTTTCTCAAGATAATTTTGGCTATTCGGAGTCTCTTGAGATTCCATATGAATTTTAGGATGAGTTTTTCTATTTCTGTAAAAAATGTCATTGGGATTTTGATAGGGATTGCCTTGAATTTGTAGATTGCTTTGGATAGTATTGTTATCTTAACAATATTAAGTCTACCAATCCATAGACATGGGATGTATTTCCAGTTATTTAGGTTTTCTTTAATATCTTTCAGCAACATTTTGTAATTTTCAGTGTACAAGTTTTTGCCTCCTTGGTTAAACTTATTCCTAAGTAATTTATTATTTTTAATGATACTGTAATAGAATTTTTAAAATTTTCCTTTTTCAGTTGTTCCTTGCAAGTATATACAAATAAAACTATTTTTGTGTGTTGATTTGTATTCTGCAACTTTGCTGAATTTATTTTTCAGCTCTAAAAATTTACTGTGGATTCTTTAAGGTTTCCTACATATAAGATCATGTCATCAACAAACAGAGATAGTTTTCTTCTTCCTTTCCAATGTGGATGACTTCTTTTTGTTTTTCTTGCCTAATTGCTCTGGCTAGAACTTCCAATACTATGTTGAATACAAGTGGTGAAAGCAAGCATCTTTGTCTTATTCCTGATCCCAAGGAAAAAGCTTTCAGTTTCTCATTGAGTATGATGTTAGCTGTGGGTTTCTCATATATGGCCTTTATCAAGTTGAGGACATTCCCTTCTATTGCTAGTTTATGAGTATTTTTATCAGGAAAAGGTGCTGAATTTTGTCAATGCTCTCTCTGTGTCAATTGAGATGATCATGTAGTTCTTTTTTCTCTTCATTTCTATTAATGTTATATTGAATGATTTTCATATCTTGAACCATTCCAGAAATAATCTCAGTTTGTCAAGATATATAATCTTTTTAACATGCTGTTGAATTCAGTTTACTAACTCTTGGTTGAAGAGTTTTACATCTACATGCATACAAAGGAATTTTCTGTAATTTTCTTTTCTTGTAATGTTTTGTCTGGTTTTAATGAATTAGGAAGTATTACCTTCTTGTCAGTTTTTTAGAAGAGTTTGAGAAAGAGTGATGCTAATTCTTATTTAAATGTTTGGTAGAATTCACTAGTGAAGCCATCTAATCTTGGGCTTTTCTTCATTGGCAGGTTTTTGCTTACCAACTCAATCTCCTTACTAGTTATAGGTCTATTCAGATTTTCTGTTTCTTCTTGAGTCAATTGTGGTAGATGTGTGTTTCTAAGAATTTGTCCATATCATCTAGTTTATCTAGTTTGTTGGTGTACAACAATTGATAGTATTCTCTTATAATTCTTTTTATTTCTGTAAAATTGGTAGTAATGTCTCCACTAGGCCAACTGATTTTTGACAAAGGTATAAAAGTGATTGAGTAGAAGTAAGATAGTCTTTTCACAAATAGTGCTGAAACAATTGGACATCCATAGGCAATAAAAATGAACCTCCATCTAAATCTCGCATATTATACAAAAAAATCCTCAAAATGGATCATAGATTTAGATATAAAAGATAAACTATAGAGGCTGGCCCCACAGCCGAGTGGTTGGGTTCACGTGCCCTGTGGCCCAGAGTTTCCCTGGTTCGGATCCTGGGCGCAGAAATGGCACCACTGATCAGGCCATGCTGAGGCAGCATCCCACATAGCACAACCAGAAGGACCTACAGCTAGAATATACAACTATGTACTGTGGGGGCTTTGGGGAGAAGAAGGGGAAAAAAAGAAGAAGAAGAAGATTGGCAACAGATGTTAGCTCAGGTGCCAATCTAAAAAAAAAAAAGAGATAAACTATAAAGCTTTTGGAAGAAAACATAAGTGAAAATCTTTTGGAACAAGGGTTTAGTGAAGAGTTCTTAGACATGACTCCAAAAGCATGACCCACAAAAGGAAAAATTGATAAATTGAACTTCATCAAAATTAAGAACTTTTGCTCTATGAGAACCCGTGTTAGGAGGATGAAAAGATAAGCTATAGACTGAGAGGAAATTCTTACAAACCACATATCTGACAAAGGACCCATTTCTAGAATATATAAAACATTTTCAAATCTTACATTAAAACAGCAGACAATCCAATTGGAAAACAGGCAAAATCATGAAGAAATACTTCACCAAAGATATATGGATAGCAAATAAGCACATGAAAAGGTGTTCAACACCACCTGCCCTTTCAGAAATGCAAATTAAGACCAGGAAGCAATATCGCTATACACCTATCAGAATGTCTAAAATATAAGATAGTGACAATACCAAATGCTGATAAGATAAGGATTCTGAGAAACTGGATCTTTCGTACATTGTTGGTGGGAATGTACACTGGTATAACTTCTCTGGAAAATAGTTTGACAGTTTCTTAAAAACTAAACATCCAGCTGCCATATGACCCAACGATTGCATCCTAGGCAACTGCATTTATCCCAAAGAAATGAAAGCTTATGTCCACCCAAAGACCTTTACACAAATGTTCATTGTAGCTGCATTTGTAACATCCTAAAACTGGAAACCACCCAGATGTCCCTTAATGGATGCATGGCTAAACAAACCTGTACAGCCATTGCATGGAATACTAGTAAGCAATCAAAGGGAATGAAGAATCAATACAAGCCACACTTTGGATGGCTCTCAAGGGCATTGGGCTGAGTGAAAAAAGCCGACCTCAAAAGCTTACCTTCTGGTTGCATGATGGTTACACAAATCTACACAGGTGATAAAATGACATAGAACCACATGTACCTGTTGTACCAAGGTCAGTTTCCTGCCTGTGATATTGTACTGGAGTTACTTAAGATGTAACCATTGGGGGGACTGGATGCAGAGTACACAGGACCTGCACTAAAGTCACAACACCCTATACTCTACAGTTATTTCAAAATAAAAAGGGTTTTTTCATGCCCCAGAGGAGAGGGTATGACACTTAGACAACCTTTGATGGATTATAGTTTGTTTTAGATGTGTATTACAGTTATGTTTTTTAAAAAGAGAGAGAGTCCTTATCTCTTAGAAATACATACTACAATATTTACAGATGAAATTATGTCATGTCTTGGATCTAGTGAGGAAGGCATATAGATAATGAAACAAAATTGCTTGCCCGTTGAGAATTGTTGAAGCTGGACAATGGGTGTACAAGGTTCATTATGCTATTATCTCTCCCTTTGTATACATTTGAAACTTTCCATAATAAAACATAAATGACGGTTCCTTGGGACTCTTGACTGTATGGGTCAGGAGCAGGTCTCTCAGTTCCTGCTCCCAAGCTGGGCTAATGCCAGCTGGAGACAGAGGGCTTCCCAGGTCAGATCTGGGGACAGGGCTTGATCTCATGGCGTCACATGCTTCTGTGTCCATACTCAGCCATACACAGGAAGCTTTAACTGTCTTCCTGGCATTGGCTTTGCCAGGCCTCGCCAGCTCTGCCTTCAGTTACTTGCCACCATCCTCCAGTCTTCTATGCATTCATTTATTCATCTCTCCACTTTTTTATTCTTCTGCTTAGTCATCCCTCTATCCACCATTCTTCCATCCATCTATTTACTCACTCATTTATTTAACATTTACTGAATGTCTACATCAATGAATAAGACATGGTTACTGCCTTTGGGAGAGACAGTCAAACAAATATAATGTATGGGGGGCGTATGATAAGTGCCATGAGCATTGTCTGTACAAGGCACCTTGGGGGTGAGAGAGAAGCGGATATCAGTTCTTGGAGAGAAGGTGTCAGATAAAGCTTGCACAGAGGAGGTAATGCTTGAGGTGAGTGTTTAAAGTTAATATTTTCACCTGTGTTGGGCTCACCCAGATAATCCAGGATAATTTCCCTATTTCCAGGTTAGCTGATTTGCAGCCTTAATTCCGTCTGCAACCTTAATTCCTCTTTGTCATGTAAAATAACATATTCATGGACTCCAGGAATTATGATTTTGACATCTTTTGGGCACCTTACTCTGCCTCCCACAAGAATAGAGTACAGATGCAGACCCGCCTATGCAGAAACTTGATTTAAGCACAAAGCAGACATAGAAAAGGACTGCCTCTTCCGTAAATGGTGCTGAGACAATTCATTGTCCTTACAGAAAAAATGAAATTGTATTTTAAAGGTTCTGGACCCAGTTCCAACGTCGGGAGAGGGGTCCCAAACCACCAAGCAATTCTCGGGACACCAGCAGAGTGCCGTGCAATTCAACTAAATTCTGACACTATCTACCTGGAGATAGCATCAGATCCCACAGGTTAAAGGCTCCGTCACACAAGACTGCCCCTCACCTCTTCAGTCGCAAATCCAAGGTGCTTCTGACATTGGAGGTTCCAACAACCCCCTGCCTTGGGTTCAATTAATGTGCTTGAGCAACTCACAGAACTCAGAGACACATTTCACTTACTAGAGTGCCAGTTTATTATTAAAGGATACAATTCAGAAACAGCCAGATGAACAGACGCACAGGGCAGGGCACAGGGAAGGGGCACGGGGCTCCCATGCTCGCTCCACGGGCACCACTCTCCCCAGATCTCCACGTGGTCTCTGCCCTGGAAGCTCTCTGTACCCCATCCTTTAGGTTTTTATGGAGGCTTCATTACGTAGGTGTGATTGATTAAATCATTGCCCATCAGCAATTGATTCAACCTCCAGCTGCTCTCCACTCCCTGGAGCTGAGCGCGGGGGTGGTGGTGGGCGGCAACTGAAAATTCCATCTAATCACACAGTTGGTTTCCCTGGCAACCAGCCCCCATCCTTAGGTTATCTAAGGGCTTTCCAAAAGTCATTTCATTAACATAACAAAAGACACCTTCATCTTTCTCATCACGGGAAATTCCAAGAGTTTTAGGAGCTCTGTGGCAGGAAAGGGTCCAAGACCAAATATATATCTATATTTTTAAATTTATTTTATTGGAGTCATATTGGTTTATAACATTGTGTATATTTCAGGAGTGCATCATTATATTTCAGCTTCTGTATAGACTGATCATGTTCACCACACAAAAGTGCCCCTTACCCCTTTCACCCTCCCCCCACCCCCTTCCCTCTGCTAACCACCAATCTGTTCTCTGTATGTGTGTTTCTCTTCCACATGTAAGTGAAGTCATACAGTAATTTTCTTTATCATCTGACTTATTTCACTAGCATAATACTACTCAGCCATAACAAAAAAAGAAGATGAAATCATGCCATTTGCAACAACATGGATGGACCATGAGGGTATTATGCCAAATATACGTTTCTTATTATAAATCCCAATATCACAGCTTCCAACCTCACACAATATGCAAAAATCATTCCCAAGTACATTAAAAACTTAAAAGTCAAGGAAGAACTACAAAGTATTACAGGATAGCATAGGGGAGAATATCTTTATAACTTTGAGTTACAAAAGAGTTTCCTAAACCCAAAAATAGAAATCATAATAAACAAGATTGATAAATTTGTTTATATGAAAATTAAGAACTTCTGTTCATCCAAAACATCTTAAAAAGACAAGACAAGCCACAAACTGGGAGATGTTACTTGTGACACATATGGGTGACAAAGATTTAGTATCTAGAATGGAGGGGGGAAAAGTGTATGTATATACATATATACATACATAGAGGTATATTTTTCACACCTAGGATTACGTTAAAGATAAGCACCTGAATAGACATTTCACATTGAAGGAAATAGAAATGACCCATAAACATAGATAAGATGTTCAACTCATTAGTAATCATAGAAATGTAAATTAAAACTACAGTAAGATACCACTTCATACCCTTCTGTCTGTCAAAAATTAAAATTTTTGAGAGTGACATCAGCATCATGGCAGAGTGAGCTGTTCCTGTAGCCTCTCCTCCAAGATACAACCAAAAGGACATTCATTAGCCAACAGAGGACACCCACACAGCATAGTAGGATGTCGCAGAGAACCTGCAGCTCCACATCTCAAGGTGGGGGTGCTGGATCCCCAGGATCAGCGGCAGGAGTGAGCAGCCCTCCCCCACACCCCAGCAGCAGCATCCACATGTGGGCCCTTGAATAGTGGCCACCATGAGTCCAAGGAAGATGACGCAGCAGGCAGGTCTCACAGGGATGTGTTCCCTTTCAAAGTCACCCCAAACCCCCAGGCACATTCTGCACAGGACAGCCAGCGCCCTGGGAGGCACTCCCCACCACGCCCAGCTGCCCAGGCAGGCTACACCCAGTGGAGTGGACATGGGCGAAAGCCAGTGCCCCACTGGCAGCCCCTTCTGCCTGGGGCACCAGCTCGCCTGGCACTCAGGGCAGCAGATCCACATCATAGGGCCTGTGCCTACATGTGGGACCCGCTAAACCATGGCCAGCAAACGTAGACAGGCCCCACTAGCACAACTCCCAGTGAACACAGCAGGTTCAGAAAACATGGCTCCTGCCCCCCAAGTGGTGGCAGGTGGAATCTGCAGCCAGACACTATCACTATGCTCCAGCAGAGGTTCACTTCATCCAACAGCATGAAGAAATATATTAACACTCCAGATCAGAAGGCAAATGACAAGACAGAAACCAATCCTGAAGACAAAGGAACCCTTGGCACCCACCTACACACCACTCATCAAGCCATGCTGTGGCGGTGTCCCAAATACAAAAACAGAGGAAGACTGGCACAGATGTTAGCTCAGGGGCAACCTTCCTCAAGCAAAAAAGAGGAAGATTGGCAACAGATGTTAGCTCAGGACCAATCTTGCTCACCACAAAAAAAAAAAAAAAAAACGCTTTCCATGATAAACAGAAACTGAGGGAGTTCATTGCCACAAGACCCTCCAGACAGGAGATGATCAAGAATGCCCTCATACCTGAAACTAAAAGGAAAAGTTTTACAAAGCCTTGAGCAAGGAGATAAACAGACAGACAAAATTAGAAAATTGCAGCTCTCTATCAGAACAAGTTAGCAAAGACTTAATTATAACATTAAAGATAAAGAGAAGGAAAGCATCAAAAATAACTATAAACGCTTCATTTTAATCACAAACTCACAACATGAAACCAAATAAGTTGTGACAACAATAACTTAGATGTGGAAGAGGAAAGAGATGGAACCTGATTAGGCTAATGGAGATAAGAAGCTATCAAAAAATGGACTATCTCATCTATGAGATTTTTTTTTCTGCTTTTTCTCCCCAAATCCCCCAAGTACATAGTTGTATATTTTAGTTGTGGGTCCTTCTAGTTGAGGTATGTGGGACACCACCTCAACATGACCTAATGAGCAGTGCCATGTCCATGCCCAGGATCCGAACCAGCAAAACCCTAGGCTGCTGAAGCAGAGCATGCTAACTTAACTTGGCAATGGGGCCAGCCCCATGAGGTTTTTTATACAAACATCATGATAACCACTAAGCAAAAAATCAGAACAGAGACACAAATGGTAAATAAAGAGAAAACCATCACAGAAAATCACCAAACTGAAATGTCAGGTAGAAATACACAGGAAGAGAAACAAGGGAAATATAGAACAACCGGAAAACAAGTGATAAAATGGCAGTATTGAGCCCTCATACATCAATAATCACTCTAAATGTAAATGGATTGAATTCTCTAATCAAAAGACAGAGAGTGGTGAGATGAATTTAAAAACAAGACCAAACAATATGCTGCCTCCAGGAAACACATCTCAGCTCTAAAGACAAACACAGGCTCAGAGTGAAGGGATGGAAGATAATACTCTAAGCTAATGGCCAACAAAAGACAGCAGGTGTTGCCATGCTTATATCAGAAAAAGCAGACATCAAGATAAAAAAGACAATGAGAGACAAAGAGGGACAGTATATAATGATAAAAACGACATTCCACCAAGAGGACATAACACTTATGAATATATGTGCACCTAACACAGGAGCACCAAAGTACATGAAGCAACTATTAACAGACCTAAAGGGAGAAATTAACAGCAACACAGTAATAGTAGGGGACCTCAACACCCCACTTCCATCAATGGATAGATCATCCAGACAGAAAATCAACAAGGAAATAGTGGAATTAAACAAAAAACTAGACCAGATGAACTTCATAGACATATATAGAACACTCCATCCCCAAACAGCAGAATACACATTCTTCTCAAGTGCACATGGAACATTCTCAAAGACAGACCATATGTTGGGAAACAAGGCAAGCCTCAGTAAATTTAAGAAGATTGAAATCATGTCAAGCATCTTTTCCAACCATAATGCTATGAAACTACAAATCAACTACAAGGAAAAAGCTGAGAAGGTCACAAATATATGGAGACTAAACAACGTGCTACTGAACAACCATTCAATTAATGAGGAAATCAAAGGAGAGATCAAAAAATATCTGGAGACAAATGAAAATGAAAATACATCACGCCAATTATGGGACCCAGCAAAAGCAGCTCTAAGAGGGAAATTCATAGCAATACAGGGCCACCTCAACAAATAAGAAAAATCTAAACTAAGTAATCCTAAATTACACCTAACCAAACAAGAAAACGAAGAACAAAGAAAGCCCAAAGTCAGCAGAAGGAGGGAAATAATAAAAATTAGAGCAGAGGGGCTGGCTCTGTGGCCGAGTGGTTAAGTTCACGCACTCCGCTCCGGCGGCCCAGGGTTCGGATCCTGGGCACGGACATGGCACCGCTCGTCAAGCCACGTTGAGGCAGCGTCCCACATCCCACAACTAGAAGGAACTGCAACTAGGATATACAACTGTGGACGGGGGGGTTGGGGAGATAAAGCAGGGGAAAAAAAAAGATTGGCAACAGTTGTTAGCCAGGTGCCAATCTTTAGAAAAAAAAATTAGAGCAGAAATAAATATAAACAAAAAAAAAACAGTAGACAGGATCAATGAAACTAAGAGCTAGTTCTTTGACCAGATAAACAAAATTGGCAAAACCTTAGCCAGACTCACTAAGAAAAAAAGAGAGAAAGTTCAAATAAATAAAATCAGAAATGAAAGAGGAGAAATTACAATGGATACCACAGAAACACAAAGGATATAAGAGAATACTATGAGAGGCTATATGCCAAAAAATTAAACAATCTAAAAGAAATTGATAAATTCTTAGACTCATACACCCTCCGAAAACTGAATCCAGAAGAAATAGAGAATCTCATTAGACTAATCACAAGTAAAGAGATTGAAACAGTAATCAAAAACCTCCCAAAAAACAAAAGTCCAGGACCAAATGGCTTCTCTAGAGAATTCTAGCAAACATTCAAAGAAGAATTAACACCTGTCCTTCTCAAACTATTCCAAAAAATTGAAGAAGACAGAATGCATCCTAACTCATCCTATGAGGCCAATATCACCCTGATACCAAAACTATACAAGGACAACACAAAGAAAGAAAATTACAGGGCAATATCACTAATGAACATGGATGCAAAAATCCTCAAGGAAATATTGGCAAACTGAATACAGCAATATTACAAAGTGATCAATCACCATGATCAAGTGGGATTTATCCATGGATGCAGGGATGGTTCAACATGTGCAAATCAATCAACGTGGTACACCACATTAACAAATTGATCAATAAAAATCACATGATCATCTCAATAGATGCAGAGAAAGCATTTGGGAAGATCCAACATCCATTTATGATAAAAAAAAAAAAACTCTCAATAAAATGGATATAGAAGGAAAGTACCTCAACATAATAAAGGCCACATATGACAAACCCACAGCCAACATCATACTCAATGCTGAAAGACTGAAAGCCATCCTTCTGAGAACAGGAACAAGACAAGGGTGCCCACTCTCATCACTCCTATTCAGCATAGTACTGGAGGGTTTTGGCCAGAGCAATTAGTCAAGAAAAGAAATAAAAGGAATCCAAATACACAATGAAGAAGTGAAACTCCTGCTGTTTGCAGATGACATGATTCTATATATAGAAAACCCTGAAGAATCCATCAGAAAATAATTAGAAATAATCAACAACTACAGCAAAGTTGCAGGGTACTAAATCAACTTACAAAAATCAGTTGCATTTCTATACTCTAATAATGAACTAACAGAAAGAGAACGCAAGAATACAGTCCCATTTACAGTTGCAACAAAAATAATAAAATATCTAGTAATATATTTAACCAAGGAGGTGAAAGACCTATACAATGAAAACTACATTATTGAAAGAAATTGTTGATGACATAAAGAAATTTAAAGAGATTCCATGCACATGGATTGGAAGAATAAACCTAGTTAAAATGTCCATACAACCTAAAGCAATCTACAGATTCAGTGTAATCCCAATCAGAATCCCAATTATGTTCTTGATGGAAATAGAATAAAGAATTCTAGCATTCACATGGGGCAAGAAGAGACCCAAAATAGCTAAAGCAATTCTAAGAAAAAAGAACAAAGCTGGAGGCATCACAATCTCTGACTTCAAAATACAATACAAAGCTATAGTGATTAAAACAGCATGGTCTGGCACAAAAACAGACACACAGATCAATGGAACAGAATTGAAAGCCCAGAAATAAAACCACACATTACGAACAGCTAATCTTCAACAAAGGAGCCAAGAACATACAACAGAGAAAGGAAAGCCTCTTCAATAAATGGTGTTGGGAAAACTGAACAGCCACATGCAAAAGAATGAAAGTAGACCATTATCTTGCACCATACAAAAATTAACTCAAAATGGATAAAAGACTTGAAGGTAAGACCTGAAACCATAAAACTGCTAGAAGAATACATTAGGCAATACACTCTTTGACACTGGTCTTAGAAGGATCTTTTCGAATATCATGTCTACTCGGACAATGGAAACAAAAGAAAAAATAAACAAGTGGGACTTTATCAGACAAAAGAGCTTCTACAAGGCAAATGAAACCATGAACAAAACGAAAAGATAACCCACCAACTGGGAGAAGATATTTGCAAATGATATGTCCAACAAGGGGTTAATCTCCAAAATATATAAACAACTCATACAACTCAACAACAAAAAAACAACCCAATCAAAAAATGAGCAGAGGATATGAACAGACACTTTTCCAAAGAAGATATACAGATGGCCAACAGGCACATGAAAAGATGCTCAACATCACTAATCATCAGGGAAATGAAAATCAAAACTACAATGAATTATCACCTTACACTTGTTAGAATGGCAGTAGTCACCAAGTCAAAATATAACAAATGTTGGAGAGGATGTGGAGAAAAGGGAACCCTCATACACTGTTGGTGGGAATGCAAACTGGTACAGCCACTATGGAAAACATTATGGAGATTTCCCCCAAAATTTAAAAATAGAAATACCATACAACCCAGCTATCCAACTACTGGGTATTTATCTAAAGAACTTGAAATCAACAATCCAAATAGACTTATGCACCTCTACGTTCATTGCAGCAGTATTCACAATAGCCAAGACGTGGAAGCAACCTAAGTGTCCATCAACTGATGAGTGGATAAAGAAGATGTGGTATATATATATATACAATGGAATACTAATCAGCCATAAAAAAGACAAAATCGTCCCATTTGCAGCAACATGAATGGACCTTGAAGATATTATGTTAAGCAAAATAAGCCAGACAGAGAGAGAGACAAACACCATATGATTTCACTCATATCTGGAAGACAAACTAACGCACAGAGAAAGAGAACAGTTTAGTGGTTACCCGAGGGGAAGGGAGTTGAGGGGTGGGAAAAAGGGGTGAAGGGGCACATTTATATGGTGACTGACAAATAAGAATATGCAACTGAAATCTCACAATGTTGTAAAATATTATGACCGCAAATAAAAAAAAAAAAGCTTAGACTAGAGCTACACACAACAATATGGATGAATCTTACAATCATATGTTGAATGAAAGAAGTAAAAATACAAAGAGACTATATGTATAAATGAACAAATTAAACTAGATAAATGGACATACTAAACTATATTGCCTTATATAACTGTACAAATTAAACTATTTTGTTTAGCTATGCACACATAGATAATAAAATATAAAGAAAAGCAGAACTAATTATCATAAAAGTCAGGGTAGTGCTTACCTCTGTGAAGGAGGAAAGAGTTTATAATTAGAGATACATGAAGAGGTTCCAGGGTCATTCTAGTTCTTCATATGGGTGGTGTTTATTTTATAGTTCTTTACAATGCACATTTTGCTTTATATATGTTTCTAAATGTATGTAATATCTCATAATAAAATGTTTTTTAAAAACATTAAAAAATACCATTACACTCCCTCCCCCAAAAAAAGACATGGAAAGATATTCCATACACATTGATTGAAAGAATAAACATCGTTAAAATATTCATATTACCTAAAGCAATATACAGATTCAATGTAATCCCAATCAGAATCGCGATGACATTCTTCAAGGAAATAGAAGAAAAAAATCTTGAAATTCATATGGAACAACAAAACACCCCAAATAGTGAAGGCAATCCTGAGAGAAAAGAACAAAGCTGGAGGCTTCCAAATCCCTGACTTCAAAATACAGTACAAAGCCATAGTGATCAAAACAGCTTGATACTGGCACAAAAACAGACACACAGATCAATGGAACAGTATTGAAAGCCCAGAAATAAAACCACACATCTATGGACAGCTAATCTTCCACCTAGTAGCCTAGAACATACAACAAAGAAGGGAAAGCCGCTTCAGTAAATGGTGTTGGGAAAACTGAACAGCCACATGCAAAAGAATGAAAGCAGACCATTATCTTTCACCATACAAAAAAAAAAAATTCAAAATTAATTAAAGACTTGAAGGTAAGACCTGAAACTGTAAAACTTCTAGAAGAAAATATAGGCAGTACAGTCTTTGACATCGGTCTTAGCAGCATCTTTTCAAACACCATGTCTACTCAGGCATGGGAAACAAAAGAAAAGATAAACAAATGGGACTACATCAGAGTAAAAAGCTTCTGCAAGGCAAATGAAACCATGAATAAGATGAAAAGACAACCCACCAACTGGGAGAAGATATTTGCAAATGATATGTCCAACAAGGGGTTAATCTCCAAAATATATAAAGAACTCATACAACTCAGCAAGAGAAAAACAAACAACCCAATCAAAAAATGGGCAGAGGATATGAACAGACACTTTTCCAAAGAAGATATACAGATGGCCAACAGGCACATGAAAGATGTTCAACATTGCTAATCATCAGGGAATGAAATTCAAAACTACCATGAGTTATCACCTTACACCCGTTGGAATGGCTGTAATCACCAACACAAAAAATAATAAATGTTGGAAAGGATTTGGAGAAAAGGGAACCCTCATACACTGTTTGTGGAGATGCAAACTGGTGCAGCCACTATGGAAAACAGTATGGAGATTCCTCAAAAAATTTAAAAATAGAAATACCATACAACCCAGCTATCCCACTACTGGGTATTTATCTAAGGAACTTGAAATCAACAATCCAAATAGACTTATGCACCCCAATGTTCATTGCATCATTATTCACAATAGCCAAGACGTGGAAGTGTGGTAAAGAAGATGTGGTATATCTGTACAATGGAATACTACTCAGCCATAATAAAATAGAAAATCATCCCATTTGCAGCAACATGGATGGACCTTGAGGGTATTATATTAAATGAAACAAGCCAGACAGAGAAAGAAAAACACTGCGTGATTTCACTCATGTGTGGAAGATAACCTAGTACCAGGGCGAAGACAACAGATGAGTGGTTACCAGAGGGGAAGGGCGTTGGGGTGGGCAAAAGGGGTAAAGGGACACATATATAGGGTGACACATATATTGGTGGTGAGCATGATACCATCTATACAGAATACTGATAAATAATAATGTACACCTGAAATTTCACAGTTATAAACCCTTATGACCTCAATAAAATAATTTTAAAAAATTAAAATGTCTGACAATGCCCATCTCAAGAGTTGGCTGGGATGTAGAGTGATGGGAACGTTCACAAATATTGCCAAAAGTCTGATTTGGGGGTTGACCTGGTGGCATAGTGGCTGAGTTTGTGTGCTCCACTTCAGCAGCCCAGGGTACACAGGTTCAGATCCAGCACAGACCTAGCACCACTCGTCAAGCCACACTGTGGTGGCATCCCACATCAAATAGAGGAAGATGGGCACAGATGTGAGCTCAGCGACAATCTTCCTCAAGCAAATAGAGGAGGATTGGCACAGATGTTAGCTCAGGGCCAATCTTCCTCACACACAGAAAAAGTCTAATTTGGTGGAGTAGCTTTGGGAGACAGTCTGGCCACACCTAGGTGTGTCTTTACCCTGGAGCATGGATTCACACCAGGAGCAGTGATTTTGCCAAAGGGGGCAAAAATCTTAGATATTACAATGGTTTGTGGCCCTCCAAAGAGTCATGGAACATAAAAAACATACAGTGTGGGGCTGGCCCAGTGGCGCAGCGGTTAAGTTCGCACATTCCGCTTCAGCAGCCCGGGATTCGCTGGTTCGGATCCCGGGTGCGGACATGGCACTGCTTGGCAAGCCATGCTGTGACAGGTGTCCCACATATAAAGTAGAGGAAGATGGGCACGATGTTAGCTCAGGGCTAGTCTTCCTCAGCAAAAAAGAGGAGGACTGGCAGTAGTTAGCTCAGGGCTAATCTTCCTCAAAAAAAAAACATACAGTGTATTTGTGATAATGAAATTTTATTGGGAGTATTAGGAAAACAATATATAAAAGGCTCTTTAGGGGGAGATAATGAAAAAGAGGTTGAGACGGTGTCTGAGAAAAACTGTGGGACATGTGCCCAGGAGGCATGTAGACGTGTGTGCAGCGCCACCGTTCACACCAGCAACAACATAGACAACAACCCCCTGCAGTCCGTGCATGTGTAAAACTTGGAATATTCACAAGATGGAAGACTGTGCCTCAGTGAGAATGAATCAATCGCAGCGACACGAGCAGTGAAGTAAAAAAAGCCCGTCAGACAAGGAAAGCTGCTGCATGCTTCCATTTATATATAAGGTCAAACCAGGCAAAACTCAACAGAAATCAATGCTAAAACAAAGACAAGCGTGGGTATGACTTATAAAGAGGCTGAAATCTTGGCTCTCTAAAGGAGTGAGAGTGGTGGCATTGGAGCGGGTACAGGAGTCAGATGCTGAGAGTCTGGTGTTCTCTCAAGCAGTTGGTAAGTATCGTAGTGTTCATTTTATTAATTTTCACACTATCTTTGCATGTATATTTCTTTGGAGAGATGTATGTATGTTTCACAATAAATTGTTAGCATTTTCCTTAAGGGCCTTATGCCTTAAGGACCTCACATGTTAGTGAGTGGCTTGAAGGGCATCACTGGAGGTGACTCTTGAGCGTCAGGCTGTGGCAGATACTGTTTCTCCTTGTTTGTGGAGCGGATGAGGACTGAACAGTGGGTGACTAACAGGGATGGTGTGAAAGTCGACCAGCGCACTCTTTCAACCAGACCACATTTCTGCAGCAAGGAAGGTTTGAGAAACTAGTTCCCAGATCTTCTCCCTTCTCTCAGAGAAGGGGCTTTTATCCTGAACAGTTTCTTCTCCTTGTCCACGTGCCCCCTCCCTCAGCTCCTCTTTGCCAGCTGGTCTCTCTCCTTGCAGCCATTCCCGATGGAGTTCTGGACACTGCCATCCGTGCTGACGAGGCGGGGAGCGAGGAGGACCTCTATGAGGATATGCACAGCTCCAGCCACCACTACAGCCACCCTGCTGGGGGCGGCGAGCAACTGGCCATCAATGAGGTAGGGTCAGGGCTGCGTGGGCAGGGGCGGGGCTGGGAGCTGGCCTCGCCATCAAGCCACTCCAGCACGTTCGTGCAGGCCTAGATGTCCAGTCTTTGTCTTCCAAGCAGACGACAGTGGCACAAGCGTGTATACAGCATAGTTTCACCCTGTGGCTCACACTTTAGAATGTGGTGTCCATGAGCAGAGCTTGTCCAAGTATAGGAACCTCCCCTCTGCCCTCAGGGGGCTGACAAGGAACCCAGAATAGCAGGCGTGACACCTAGGACTTACGATGTAAGAGTGCTAGTCTGTCCTGTAAAGCCATCTTGGATGGAAGAAGCTCTGCTTGGTAGAAGGAAGGCCAGGGCTTAGCTCCCTGACCCTCCAACGAGTTGTTTGGGCAGGACCGAGGGCAAGGCGAGGGCAAACTGAGTTCTTGCCTATTGGCTCCAAGAGCTGAAAGGCATTGCTGTTGCTATGACAACTGTGTGCAAGTTATCATCTTTGGCTGTTCCTACCTAAGCAGAAGAAATTAGTGAGACACTTCATCTCAGCAAAACTGCTTCCCACACCAAGTTCTCCTTTTGCATCCGCCAAGGAGAGAGAAATTTGAGACCTGACGCTCCTCTCTTTTTCTCACTGGTTCTCCTTCTCTTCTTTTTTACCTAATTTGGAGGGGGCTGTTGAACATAAAGTGGCAGTTACCTGGCTCAAGCCGTAACAACACCATGTTCTCCTCCTGGTCATGACATACTGCATATTTCTGCTTCATTGGAACTAGAATCTGACCACCTGGGATCTTGCAGCACCCAGATTTGCTCCTCAGGAGGGGTCAATTTATGAACAGTTCAGCTTAACATTTCTGTGGATGAATGGGCTGGTAGGCTTCTCAGAAACCCTTAAGGAGTGTAGGGTCCTCATCACCTACTCGACAGATGGGCACGTACTGTCGATGGTGGACAAGCTCTTCTTACAGGCCCGGCTCTGAATAACGATTTAAAATAGTTGTTGTATAAAGCTGCCTTCTTGGCGCAGTCAGCAGCGCATCCGTCTCATGAAATAGTTCTTATATAATGATTTACTCAAAATCCATGATGCATAAAGAATAAACATCTAAAGAAATTGATTTTTCCAATAAGAAAATCAATAAGCCTTCCTTAAGAAAGGCTTAGATAAAGCCTTTCTTTAAGTGCTTCTCATAAGCTATTTTGAAGGGATGGTGTTCTAAAATTGTGTCATCCGAAGCAGAATTCACAGATACTGGTTTTGCATTTCCTTGAAGACTCAGGCTGCCCTCCTCAGTCTGGGGGCCCAGCCCAACGGGAGGCAGCACGTGCAGTGGGGCCTCCCAGACCTACGTGGGCGTCCTTCCCTGCCAGCAGCCAGCTGTGAGCTCTGAGCACTGGGTTACTTCCCTGTGAAACGGGAGAACCATGAGGTTATATGAGGACTGCCTGAAATAACAAATATAAATAAGCTGGCGCATGGTGGGTTCGCAATAAATCTCCGATGACGAGGATGACAATGAAGGAGGAACACTAACATCAGGCCTTGAGGGACTCTGAAGAGATGTCGGCTCATCTGATTGGCCATGAGAGCTGCATTGTTAAGAGTTCCTGTGTCTGCTTTCTGTAGTTGTGTGTCTCCCACCTAATGCTGAAATTCTCGTCTGTCCCGTCTTGCTGCTGCTGTGGAAGCACCTCTTAGAGCCCTGGACAGGCTGTTTGTTCGAAGACGCTCTGGACGAGGAAAGGCAGAGCCAGGCCTGCTCTAAGAACACAGGCTCTGGCAGAGGGCACCTGGGAGGGAAAGAGAGGGGACTGAAATGAGGAATGTGTAGGTCCTATTCTGGCTGCTTAGAGAATTTGTTGCCTATTTGGTTCAAAGATGTTTCTTGGTATTTGAGGTTGCTGAGCAGGCACGTGGTGCTATGGGACCTTATATTTAGAGCACTCTCCAGGGCACTTGTCTTCCCTTGACACTCAGCATGTCCCTTGGGGGAAGGACTTGTCACGTCACAGAGGAGGACAGTCAGTCGGGTGAGGAGCCCCTCTCCAGGGATGCAGCAGGCCAACACAGGGTGGAGGCTGGGCTCCAAACGCGGGCAGCACCCACCAGGCTACTCTCCCTCATGATACCCGCCAATAATTCTAGATCCTGATGGAGAAAGCCTAAGATATGCAGCCCTGAAAGGGTCAGGACAGCAAGAAGGCTGACCTCCCTGGGGCTGACCCCATTCTGCCACTGGCTGGAGCACCTGTGGCAAGTCATTCCCTCCTTGGCGCCCTGATTTCCCATTGTGGGGTGGATGTGGCACCTGGGCCCCCCTGGCAGCTACAGGAGCGTCGCTGTGCCTGGGGTATCGGGTACTCAGGAATGACAGCACCTGTTATGATCCGTTGGCAGTGTTAGACTCACTTTATCAAAAACCTGGAAGATACAGAAGGTGTCCTCCAGTGACCTTCCAAAAGCAGCAGCGTCCCACTGCACTCCCCGGCCCCCAGCCCTCGCTGCTGTCTCACACCCGCTGCAGGGAGGTTTGCTGGGCGTCCCGTGAGTGTCGCACGTGAA
This sequence comes from Equus przewalskii, assembly GCF_037783145.1. NCBI lineage: Eukaryota > Metazoa > Chordata > Mammalia > Perissodactyla > Equidae > Equus > Equus przewalskii. The sequence goes on from NC_091847.1 coordinate 798,388, forward strand.
GATTACAGAGCAGCGGATGCCAGAGAAAAGTCCATGCTTGCTTGAAGTCACATATTCACTGTGTTTTCTAAGCACGTGTGGGTGTCATGTTCTATTGTGACACTTTCTTGTTCCGTATACTCAGAAGGAGAGACCATTTCTCAGTTTCCTATGCAGAAGGGACCCCTACCATCTGGCCCAAAGAGGAGTGGACACAGGCGATGACAGCAAAGTACTTTCGTATTCTGGGCGCATAAGGAGTAAGGGGAGGCACCCACACGCGTACACACAAGGTGGCTGTTGTGTGACGTGTGCATGTGTACGTTGCACACACATGACACACATTACTGAGTATTTGATATGTGTCAGGTACTGCCCCAGGCCCTGGGATACGGCTGTGCAGATGTGGTCCTGCCCTCAGGGGCTGCCATTGGGTGAAGCAGGCTGTGCATGTCTGCGTGGCCCCGTTCTCTTCTGTGTGCCCTGGCAGAAGTGAGAAGGAAGCAGTACCTTGTTCATTCTGTGTTTCCTGCACCTGACTTGTGCCTTGTACCTCGTGATTGTCCAGTCCTTGCAAGAGGAGTCAACCTCCTAGAGATGGGAGCAGAGGACAGGAGGGCCTGTTTCCTAGCACTTCTTGGTGAACACCTAGATGACACTGCAGAACACAAGGCCAGCTGGGGCCCGCTTCTCGGTGGAGTCGGCCTGACCTCCTCTCCAGGTGCTTCTGTCTCCCCAGCACCTGTGACACTAGACGTCTGGTCCCAGGTCTGACCTGGTTCTTGTGCACCTCCTCCCTAGCCCCAGGGTGGAGCCCGATAGATACGTTGTGTGCGCCGGAACAGCTGAACAGAAGTCTCTGTGAGCCAGGGCAGCTCACAGCCCCAGGGCCAGGGCTGAGTGTTGTCTGGTGGCCAGCATATCCACAGTGGCTTTCCTCTTCTCTCTCGAAGCCATGGCGCGGGGACTCAGCCCTCCTCTGCTCCAGAATCCTCTGTCCTCCTCCACGTCCATGTCAGTCCTGCCCCCTTGGCAGACCTGCAGACCCACCCAACCAGTCTGGGTGGGCTACTCCCTGCTGCCACCTCCAAGGGCCTAGCCCTTTGCTTTCAAGCTTTTTGGGCTTTGTTTTTGGTGATGAAACACTGACATAAAACACTGTTGCCACTGTCGTCCCTGCTGTATGCCCAGATCACCAGGATCTGAAGACTGAGTGCCCCTGGGCAGGGCAGAGGCCGCCTCTCAGTCCTTGGCCCTGGCCCCGGCTCATGGGTTCTTCTGACACCTTAGACCCTCCGTGGGCTATTCTGCTGCGGGGGACAGAGGGCTCATCCAGAACTGGGCCATGGATGAAGTTCTAAACGCGGCCACTGGAGCCAGCACAGCAGCAAGCACGGTGCTCTGGGCCCACAGCAGTGTGCAGACCAGTTGGTTCCCACAACCACCCTGACCAGGACCTGAGGACACACAGCCACAAGGGCACAAGGAAACATCTGCCCAAGTCAGGGCTTCTGAGCCACGGCCCACGAGAGGGCATGTCACAGTCTCACAGAGGAGCGCTGGGTTTGGGGTGGCAGGGAGCCTTTGATGCCTTCTGATTCCCCACTGTCCTCCTGGGAGCTTGAGGAAGCAGATCCTGAGCCTCGCTTTCTGAAGAGCTGGGCAGGAGCAGAAGACTACTTCCTCCCAGCCAGACAGATGAGCCCAGGCTGACCCTTCAGATCTGAGGGAGACAGGCAGCCTCTCTGGACACATTCCTGACCCTCCTCTAACATACACAGGAACCCAGACACGCACATACATCCTGGCAGGGTCTTCAGCAGGTGCCCTCATCTGTACTTGCTCACTGCCTGTAGCTGGCACACGTGGAAACCTAAGCAGACGCAGCCACCACGTGTGGACACCCAGCCTCTCCAGTATTCCCTCCAGGGCCTCCCTCTGCCCCAGGACTCACAGTGCTGAGCATGGAGCCTGGAAATCTCTGCCCTCTTCCGGGCTGCTTTTCAGTCAGCTCAGCCCCCTCAGCAGCAGCCTTCTGATCCATCAGAAGGGCACGGTGACTGTGACGGAGCTTGCCGCTGTGGACGGAAGGAGAGATACCTGCACGTGAACTTTGAGCCCTACAAAGATAAGGTGGCAGGCTCGTCAGGGAGGCAGTGGAAGCCCTGGGTACCTGATGTGGGGCTGTTTAAAAAGCTGCGGAACCACATGCAGAAGAATGAGATTGGACCCTCATCTCACACTGTTTACAAAAATCAACTCAAAATGGATTAAAGTCTTGGGGCTGGCCCCGTGGCCGAGTGGTTAAGTCTGTGTGCTCCGCTGCAGGCGGCCCAGTGTTTCGTTGGTTCAAATCCTGGGCACGGACATGGCACTGCTCATGAAACCACGCTGAGGCAGTGTCCCACATGCTACAACTAGAAGGACCTACAACGAGGAATATACAACTATGTACTGGGGGGCTTTGGGGAGAAAAAGGAAAAAATAAAATCTTTAAAAAAAAAAAATTTCCATGTTTCCCATAATTTAAAAAAAAAAAATGGATTAAAGTCTTAAACACAAGACCTGAAACCATAAACATACTAGAAGAAACAGGCAAAAATGTTCTTGACATTGGTCTGGGCAATGATTTTTTGGATGTGATACCAAAAGCACAGGCAGCAAGAGCAAAAATAGACAAGCGGAATTGCATCAAATTAAAAAGATTCTGCACAGCAAAGGAAACAATCAACAGAGTGAACAGGCAACCTATGGAATGGGAGAAAATATTTGCAAACCATAAATCTGATAAAGGGTTAATATCTAAAATATATAAGTAACTCATACAATTCAATAGGAAAAAAAACCAAATAATCCAATTTTAAAATGGGCAAAAGAGGTGAATAGACATTTCTCAAAAGAAAATGCTCAACATCACTAATCATCAGAGAAATGCAAATCAAAACCACAATGAGCTATCATCTCACACCTGTCAGAATGGCTATTATCAAAAAGACGAAAGATAAGTGTTGGCGAGGATGTGGAGAAAAGGGAGCCCTTGTGCACTGTTGGTGGGAATGTAAGCTGGTGCAGCCACTATGGAAAACAGTATGGAGTTTCCTCAGAAAATTAAGAGTAGAACTACCATATGATCCAGCCATTCCATTTCTGGATACATACCCGAATGAGAAGAAGTCAGGATCTCAAGGAGATCCCCATGTGCACTGCAGCATTGTTCACAACAGCCAAGGCAAGGAAATACCGCAGTGTCAGTCAGAGGATGAATGGATAAAGAAGATGGTGGGGGGCGATGGGTGTGTGTATATATATATACATACACACAATGGAGTGTGTATACACTCCATTTAATTGTAATAATTAATAATTATTATTGTAATAATATTGTATTGTAATAATACAATGGAGTATTATTCAGCCTTAAAAAGAAGGAACTCCTGACCTTCACGACAACGTGGATGAACCTGGATGCGTTATGCTAAGCAAAATAAGTCAGACACAGAAGAGAAATCCCGCGTGACCTCACTCGTGTGTGGAAACCACAACAATCAAACTCACAGAAGAGGAGAGGAGGGTGGTGGTTGCCAGGGGCTCGGGGAGGGAGAAATGGGGAGATGTCAGCCAAGGGTGCAGAGTTTTAGTGACGCGGGACGAGGAGGCTCTGGAGAGCTGAGGCACAGCATGGCGCCTACAGTTCACAAGGCTGCACGGCATGCTTGGCATTTGCCGAGAAGGCAGACCTTGTGTCCTCACCACAAACACGAAATACTAACCCTGTGAGGTGACGGATGTGTTAACTTGCTTGCGGTGATTATTTTACAATGTATATGTATATCAAAATATCAAGTTGGACACCTTAAATATATACACTTTTTGTCAATTATACCTCAATAAAACGGGAGGCGGGTACTGGTTAGCGGCTGAAGAAGCCTGCTGCTTTCCCAGAGGAAAAAATGCTGCTCTGATGGGCAAGGCCAGTAAGGAGAAGTCCTGAGTCAGGGCCTTCCTTAGGGTCAGCCTTAGTCCAGAGTTCCAATCCAGGCTCCCCGGTCCCTGTATTCCTGTGCGTCTTTATGACTGAGCTATCTACCAGACCTTTCAGAGCCGCATTGACTCATCTGGGAAGTGGGGGCCAAGGGCAACCCTCGGTGCTAGGAGTCAGAACCTCTGGCCCCTCCCCGTGGCCCCGGTGTGCCTGTATCTGCGAAGCCGCACTGCATCCCGTGCGCCGCCGCGATGATCTGTGCGCCTGGCCGGCCCAGGACCAGGACCACTATCTCGGCGTTGAAGGTCTCCCGACCCCCGAAGGAGGCGCCGAGGGCAGAGTGCGGCGCCCGCCGGAGCCACCCCGCCCCCTCCCGGGCCTCCCCGCCCCGGCTCCCCCGCCCAGGCGGTCGGCGCGGGTGCTGGGCTCGGGCCGGAGACGCAGCGCGCACGTCGCGGGCGGCAGGCAGAAGCCCCGGGCCGCGGGCGCACGCGGCTCCGCCCCGCTCCCGCCCTCTCCGGCGGGGTCTCGGGCCGCACCGAGCTGGGCCTGGCGCCATGGCCAGGGCCCCGCAGTCCCGGCGCCGCCCTGCGGCCCCCGGCAGCGCCCTGCGCGCTCTGCTGCGCTGCAACCTGCCCCCCGGCGCCCAGCGCGTGGTGGTCTTCGCCGTGCTGGCGCTCCTCGTCCTCATCAACGTCGTGCTGATCTTCCTGCTGGCCTTCCGCTGACCGCGGGCCGGCGCCCGGGGACCGCGCTGCGGTGAGTGGGCGGCGTGGGCACCCCCGACCGCCGCGCGTCTTCCCTTCCAGCCCCGCCCCCATCGGGGTCCCCGCGCGCCCGGCAGGTCGTGACCCAAGGTGCGGCCGCTGGCCCCAATGCTGCCCCGTGAGCCCGCACCGGACCTGCCCCGAGAGGCGCCCATGTGCCGGGGCCGATCTGCGTTTGCGCCCCCCCGGGGGCGGCCATGCGGGTGACTCAGAGGCGTGGTGACATGTGCCACGGGGTCCGTCCCTCTGTCTGCTGTGCCGTGTGTGTGTGTGTGTGTGTGTGTGTGTGTGTGTGTGTGTGTGTGTGTGACTAAAATGGCGCGTTTCCGTGTCTAACTGAGGATGCGGAGGCAGCTGTGGCCGCGGCTGCCTGTAGTTGTCTGGGAACAGCGTGCGTGTGACCGCTGTGTGAGTGGACTGGGCAGCATTTCGTGTGGGTTGAGAGATGGCTGTGGAGGATGAGTGGACGCCTCTGCATATGTTACCTGCAGTTGCTTTTCCCATTTTAGGTCTTAAGATAACTGGTCTCAGTCAGTGTGCCGCGCCCCACAAGCAGAGCCCCCCTCCTTGCAGGTGGGTGCTTTGCACACACAACCCCCTCCCCCCACCCCTCAGGGCTGCACAGGGACCCACAGGAGCTGAGCCACATTCCCAGAGTGGATGGGAATCCTCCAGCAGTAGCCTGCATGTGTGAGAGAGAGGACATGGGGCAGGATGGGAAGGGCAGCGGGCGGTCATCAGGGGCCGCTTTGAGGCAGAGCCTGGCTTCCCCAGGCTTGTCAAAGTCTCCGGGGCACAGGAGGGGATCCTGCCTCCTGCCCCTGGCTTGTCTTAGTCTTGATCTTACCCCTCCACTGGAACAGTCCCCCACCTGCGTGCCCCCCCCAAAACACAGCTTCCGCTCCCCTGCCAGGCCAAGAGGGAGCCCCCAGTCCTCTCCCCATAGCCTGCTGGGCTTGAGTGTTGGCTGCCCTGCAGCTGCACCTCACACAGAGCGCGAAGAAGGGCCTCTGCCCAGAAGCCCACCCAGCCGGGGCCCGGGCGGCCTCTGGGCTGTCCTGGAGGTAGAATGTGGCTCTGACCTCTTGGAGCTACCTTTTGTCTTGGTGACATCACATAAACGGGTAATGTCATTGCTAACTCGTCAGGGTGCCTCGCATTTGTGGATCTACACAAGAGTTTTGGGTCCCAGGTAGAGCACATTGTCACTCTGGGTATCGATGGAGACCAAGGCACAGGGACATCAGGGAAGTTGCTCACAGCTGTGTGTCTATCTGTTGCTCCTGTTCCTGGCAAGGTGCTGGCACAAAGAAGGGACAAAAGCGACCAACCCCTCCCATCACCAACTGGGGCTTCCAGGTGACAGGGCAGGATGGGTAGGGGGCTTGTCCATACAGGCATTGGGAACCCTGGCCTCTCTGGGAAGCCCAGCCTCTTTGCCCCCCAAGTCCTCCCCTGGCTGCCTTGTAGAAAGCGCCGGTGTAGGACCCGCCCCTCTCTGCGAGGGCTGGCAGAACACAGCCACCGGAGGAGCACTGGGCCAGGGCTCTGTTGAGGGAAGCTGGGGACAGGGGAGGCGCCTGACCTGCTTAATACTAGGCGGGAACAACCAGGGAAGGAAACCAGTGGGAAGCTGGACTGTGTGGGGTGTGTCTGTGTCACTTCCTCCTGGCCTGGCTCCAGCAGTGAGGGCACCTGTGCTGTCCTGTGACCTGTGTGTGCAACTGATGTGAACGGAGGAAGACAGCATCCACCTGCAGTCCTTCTCAGGACTTCGCAGGAGACCACAGTGGAGCCTCCCTTAGCGGGCATGTGACTGTGCACATACAGGCGCGTGTCGGGGTGTGCAGCAAGAGGGGTCTCAGGACACCCACTTCTCCAGAGTCAGAGCTACAAAGCTTAAACAAGAAGTTCTGTTCCCTGCTGGATACGAACCTCACTTTACCCAAGAAGTCCCGAGAGTGAACCCTTCCATTGTCTCAGTAACTCATCACTCAAAACATACAAATCTTCCCATGTAGCCCGTGGTCACACACTCAGTCCTGATGTACACGGTCACCTGTGGTCACACACACACTCTGTCCTGATGTACACACTTACCCGTGATCACACACAGTCTGTCCTGATGTACACGGTCACCCGTGGTCACACACTCTGTCCTGATGTACACGCTCACTTGTGGTCACACACACAGTCTGTCCTGAGGTACATGTTCACTCATGGTCACACACTCTGTCCTGATGTACATGCTCACCCAGGCACACATACACAGTCTGTCCTGTACTACACGCTCACCCGTGGTCACAATCACACTCTGTCCTGATGGACATGCTCACGCCTGGTCACACACACTGTCCCACGGTCACTGTCCCTGAACAGACACGTTCACTTGCCGCGCACAGGCTCATTGGCTCCTCTCCACCCCTTCTGAGCATTCTGCTGCTTTGTTGTCCTCAGGCCAGACCCCAGGCCTCGGCGGGCCTGCTTACGGAGTGTGTGCCTGGGCTGCAGTCTAGTGCCGCCCCCCGTGCAGCAGGCTGGCTCTCGCATGTGGCTCCTGAGTCTCCCATTGTGCCTTGCCGTGTTGCCACCAGGAGGCCTTGATCCTGGGAACCAGCCTCCCCGCAGGAAGGAGCATGCCTATAGGTCTTTCTCTCTCTAGAGGAGGAGTGCAGTGGCACCTGGAGGAGGCACGCAGCTCCCCAGGAACAGCCCAGTGCTCCTGCCTGTCTCTGGGGGGCCTCAATGGTCTGCAGCCCCTGAACGAGTGCTGCCTGTGAGAGAAGTGCACACAGGCTGTGGGTTACTCAGGAGTGCTTTCCTCAGGGTTTGGAGCAGGTTTCACCCCCAGAAAATGGGAAGAACTGATGGCTTCTGGATGTGCTCGCTCGGGCCTCCCTTGGAGGAAAGGGCCAGCCTGGGTAGGCTCCATGCCTGCTGGCCAGCCCACCCCTTGCCCTGCCCATTTGGGGCACAGTGGAGCCTCTGAGACAGTGGCTGGAACTCACTCAGGCAGAGACCCCGCAGTCCTGCTGCGGCCCCACTCTGGTTCCGTTTCAGTGTGAGGATTCGCACACACACTGCCCTGGGGGCACCAGAGGAAAGCCCCACTGGGCCTGAAGCCAAGGGTGGACTTCCACGGTGAGGGGGGCAGGGGCAAGCTGCCTGGAAGAGGAGACAGCACAGAGGGCCTGTCTGGTGACGCTTTGAGGCCTTCACTGCTCTGCTAAAGAACCAGCCAGTGGCTGTGACAGAGCCAACACTTGGTCCCAGCAGAGAGGAGATGGACCTCACCTCCCGTAAACCCCCAGAGCCATTCGTCATTCACAGAGCAGAAACTGAGCCCATGTGACAGGAAAGCAGGTGTCAGCCCAAAGGGAAATGGAGCTCTGAGCACGAGGACTGCCCAGGAGGGTGCTGTCTCCCTGCCTCTGGGGCTGGGGACCATTCCTCCTGAGGTGAGGTCTGCGACCACCAGGAAGAAGGAGTCACACAGTCAGTTCCGCAGAGAGAAGTGATAGAAAGAATGTTAGCCAGTATCAAGTGGTTGGCTCATAACCGAGAGCACAAGAACAGGACAAAGGGAGCAGCTGCAAGACATACCTACCTCTCCTAGAGCTGGGGAAAAAGGAAAGAGGTTGGAAGAACTGAAACTGAGAACCCTGTGGGCTTGGGGCCTGGAACTCTGAGGAGAGTGAGGCTCAGCTGGTGCTGGTGGGGGCGCCATGAGACCAGCCCTGCACGTGTTCGAACCCTGCGAGCCGGGGTCTGGCTCCTGCAGCGGCTGGGCACGGCGCCCGGGGGAAACGGCCCTGCTGCTTGTCAGGTGGCCTCTCGCAGGTACGGCCGGCCCGCAGGAAGGCCACAGGAGCTTCTGCAGGGTGAAGGAGGGAGGCAGCCCCTTCACCCAGCTCTGCGGTCCTCTCCAGTGCCACGTTAGGAGAGCCTGTGGGGAAGCAGCCGGCACAGCAGAAAGGCAGCTTGCAGTGTCCCAGCACCAGCATCCAGAGCACCGCAGAGACGCTGGGCGGGCGGCTGAGAGGCAGTGCTTTCATCACTGGCCCAGTAGGGGTGGGAGGAAGGTGTGCCCTGTGCAGGGGAGTGAGCAACACGCTCACCCCTCAGATCTGGTGGCTCCCCAGGCTCTAGTGGTCGTGTTCACTTCAGGCTTCCTCATCAGCTCTGCCGGTCTAGACATGGCCAGGGCATAGACTGCTCCCTGAAGAGTGGCTGCCCAGAGGGAGCCCCTGTCAGCTCCCCTGTAATGTCAGTCAGGATCCCCTTTTCCCAGGGCTGCTGAGGGGTGGGGTCAGAGGGCAGGAGCACCCTGCCCCCTGAGGGGGTCCGTGCAGCCTTACTCCACTGACGTGCTACCCATGGCTCTCTCCACAGCTCATCAGCGATGGCAGTGTGGTCTGTGCTGAAGCACTCTGGGACCATGTCACCATGGATGACCAGGAACTGGGCTTCAAAGCTGGGGATGTCATCGAAGTAATGGATGCCACCAACAGAGAGTGGTGGTGGGGCCGTGTCGCCGACGGCGAGGGATGGTTCCCAGCCAGCTTCGTGCGGGTATGGCACCGGCCTGAGCTTCTCCTAGGCCTGTAAAAAGCCAGCTGGCTCTGCTCAGAAATGCAGGCTTGAAACTGCTCTGGGGTCCGAGGTGCGGGGCATGGACCTCCCACTCATGGCTGTGGTGGGACTGCAGGTTGTGGGCTGAGTGGTGGCTGTCAGGAAGGCCAGCCGGGAGTTCTGACACAGCCTTCCTCCACCCACTCCAAGCCCTGCTCCACCCTTCCTTGGGAGCCCTCAGTGGACAGAGAGGAATGGGTCAGAATGATGCTGTGTGGCTGCCTCTAAGGGGACTGCACGTCAGAGGACCACGGCCACAGACAGCTCGGTTTACCGTGCACTTCCTATGCACTGTGCAGAACATCTGCTCCAGTCATGCAGTTAGAGCTTTCACAGCAGCTCCGGGGAAACTGAGGCATGGACAAGTCAGTCCTTAGCCCAAGAGATCACAGACAGGGGACCCAGATTCCACCTAAGGTGGCCTTTGGTCTCCACGGAAAGGCCAGGCCAAGGGCAGTGGGAAGGAGAGATCCCAGGCCTTGGGGTTCATGGCTTCTTCTGCCCCAGACCCCTTGAACAAGCTGCCCACTCTGCACCCCACGCCTTCCTAGTTACAGGTCAGACAGCCAGCAAGGCCACATCACCCTTTCACTTCCATCACAGCCTCTAGAGGGCCCTATGAGCCGACACTGGTTCAGAACTCTGCTGTTAGCATCTGCTCTGTGCCCGGCACGAGCCGGCTGTAAGAGCGCCTTAGGAGGCGGCGGGTGGTCTGGGAGAACACTGACAGCTGCAGCAGTCATCGGACTGTCGGCCCCTGTCCGGATGGGCGTTATGCGGGCGATGGGAGGAGGGGAGCTTCCCGGCCCGCCCCAGCCGCCTGTGCGTCCGGCGAGTTCTCCGAGCCTCAGTTCCCCGCCGCCGCCGCCGCCGTGCTGGCTGCGGGGCGCTGCCCCGGGCGCTGACCCCTGCGCGTTGCCCGCAGCTGCGTGTGAACCAGGACGAGCCTGCGGACGACGAGGCGCTGCGGGCCGGGGCTGGCGGGGCGGAGGACGGCGGGACCGAGGCGCAGAGCAGCAAGAACCAGATGCGGACCAACGTCATCAACGAGATCCTCAGCACGGAGCGCGACTACATCAAGCACCTGCGCGACATCTGCGAGGTGAGGCCCGGCACGGCGGGGGGCGGGGGGCGCGGGGCCCGGGACTGACGGCCCGCTCGGCCCAGGGCTACATCAGGCAGTGCCGCAAGCGCGCCGACATGTTCAGCGAGGAGCAGCTGCGCACCATCTTCGGGAACATCGAGGACATCTACCGCTGCCAGAGGGCCTTCGTGCAGGCGCTGGAGCAGAGGGTCAACAGGGAGCGGCCGCACCTCAGCGAGCTGGGCGCCTGCTTCCTGGAGCACGTGAGGCGCCCACGGGGACCTCGCCCCGACCCTGTCCCCTCCTGCCCCCAGGACCCACTGCCCTGGCTCCCGGGCGCAGCGGCCCCTTTGGCCTCGGCCCTCCCCCACACACCCGGGCCCCCCCCCCCCACCTCCCCGCCCTGTAACCTGCTTTGCCCTTGTATTCCTCGCTGCCTCCTCTCAGAAGTCAGACCTGTGGCTGAAACCCAGGCAGCCTGCCACTCTTTTCCAAAAGCTTCCAGGCCCCACCCCCCACCTGCCCGACTGTGTCACCTCCAAGCAGAGGGCACCCCAAGTCAGAGAAGGTCCCCTAGAGCAGGGGGCCTGGGCGTCGGCCAGTAGAGGTAGGAGGTGGGCTAGGCTGCCTGTTGAGCATCCCAGAGCTGTTCACAGCCAGTTCTGGGGTTCCTCACTCAGTGAGCAATCTGGAATTTATGTGGAGTTTATAGTGCCTGCTTCCACTAAATGCCAGCTGGCATTTAGCCACAGTTCACTGGACTAGTCTGGACTAGATGGACTCCTAGCCTTGCCTGATCGGGAAAACACTGGTTTTAGCCCTCTCCTGTGCAGTCACGGGGGAGTGAGCCAGCCCGTCAAGGACAGCGTGGGCTCCTTCCATACCAGGGTGGTGTTGGGGAGGGCCTGTCCCTCTCCCCAGCAGCAGGAGGAGTACTGAAGGGAGACGTGGACTGTCCACGAGCAGGTCCGGGAGTAGGCACTTCATTGACATGACCTACTGTGCCCATCACAGGAGCCGGCCCACCAGCGGCTGTTGTTCCCTCCTCCCCCACCCAAGTCCGTGAAGTCCTAGGTCGATGGCAGACCTGGTCTCTCTCTGGCTCTAGGTAGATGAAGCTTAAAAAAAAAGAGGCACAGTGAGGCTTATGTACAATACGTGCACAGTGTGGACATATCTGTGTCACACTGTGTTGAACAAAGTGACAGTGCTGTCCCTCAGACACGAAGCCAGAGCTTCGTGAAGAAGCAGCAAGACGCTAGGTAGAAAAGGTTGGGTGGCAGGCGACAGGGGCACCCAGGCCTGAGCGTTCAGAGGTCTTCGCCATCCCAGCTGTGATTCCGCACAGCTTGTACCCAGTGAAGTAGGTAGACAGAGCCTGAGCTCCGGGAGCCCAGCTCCTGAAGGAGCTGCAGAGGCTCTTGCTCCCTCCCAGCACGTGCCGGGGGGCCTTGGGGAGCAGGAGCCAGTGTCCCTAACCTGCAGCCATGCCCGCAGCAAGCGGACTTCCAGATCTACTCCGAGTACTGCAACAACCACCCCCGCGCCTGCCTGGAGCTCTCCCGGCTCGCCAAGCTCAGCAAGTACGTGTACTTCTTCGAGGCCTGCCGGCTGTTGCAGAAGATGATTGACATCTCTCTGGACGGCTTCCTGCTGACCCCAGTGCAGAAGATCTGCAAGTACCCTCTGCAGCTGGCTGAGCTGCTCAAGTACACACCCCCCCAGCACAGGTAAGGAGGCTCTTCTTGCCTCAGGCCGCTTTGCTGAGTTCTTGTAGTGTGCTGGGCACTGCTGCAGGCACTGGGGCGACAGCACAGAGAAAAACCACCCCTGCTCTCAGGACCTGTGGTTGCAATGAGGGAAGAGGCCACACATAGGGTCTTAAGTCCTGCTCTGTGTCGGCACGCATGGAGAAGATGGGGATGTGCACTTGACTGGTGAGGAAATGGCTGAGGGGCACCGCCACAGAGGCAAGCAGCACCACAGGGGGCTTCCGGAGGCTCTCTGCGCTCCAGCTGGCAGCCCAGTCCCATCTCTGTTCTGCCCTAGGGATTTCAAGGACGTGGAGGCTGCTTTACATGCCATGAAGAACGTGGCCCAGCTCATCAATGAACGGAAACGGAGACTGGAAAACATCGACAAGATTGCTCAGTGGCAAAGCTCCATAGAGGACTGGGAGGTGAGGGCCTGACACCCCAGAAGACACCATGGGGCTTGTCCCTGAAAACTCAAGGAGGGAGCTGAGGAGGGAGACAGCTCCTGGGAGATAGCAAACAGGAGCTGGGGACGGGAAAGCGTCCTCCACCTGGGCGCCCGAGCCCTGAGCTCCAGGCCTTTAGCGCTGCCTCCCAGAGCAGGCCCAATGGCCTCTTTCCTGGTGAAGACTTTGGGGCACGTGTGAAATACCACATGCCTCCCAAAGTGCAGCCAGCCAGCCCAGCAGGAGCTGCTCCTCTGCCCTTAGTGGACAGGCCAGATCCCCAAGTTTTTTGCTGGGACTCCCCACAGAAGGTTATGCCCCAGCATGACCAAAAATGGATCCACCGCCCAGAACCTCCTGGTGCGTTTTCTCTGGCTTGCACATTTCCCGCATCTGCCAATCTTGCCTTCTAAGGGAACACAGAGGCCGGAACAAACGGTGACATTCCTGTCCTCCTGCTCTCTCCACCTCCATCCGACAGCCATGAAATGTTATAAAAATACGGATTCCTGGGCCCCGTTCTAGAAACACAATTAGAATTCCTGGGGGTGGAGCTGAGCAATGCGGGGTTTGTTTTGTTTTGGGGGTTTTGTTTTTTGGGTTTTTTTCCAGGTGATTGATTCTGAGGCCCAGTCCTAGCCGAGGACCCCTACAAACTCACTTATCCCAAACAATGGCTGCCAACTCCTGCGATGGCTTGCATTTTGCAGGAGGAATGGGAAGGGGGGCAGGGCTTAGTCTGAAAGTTTGAAGTCTGATGATGGGACTTCGGTACCAAATATGTTTAACTGGGAAGAAGACCTTTTGCCCCTAAAAGACGGCCCTCAGAGGGGACTTGCAGCCGGGGCTAATCATCCGCACGGCAGCACTGTCCATGTGGAGCGAGCCACATGGCCGATCTTACGTGTTCAAGTAGCCATCTTAAAAAGGAAAGAAACAGGTGAAACTAATAATATTTTGTTTGACTTTATAGATCCAAAATATCATTTCAACATGTAATCAACATAAAATATCATTAGTGAATATTTCACATTCTCTATTTCATACTAAGGCTTCAAAATCCGTGTGTATTTTACTTACATGACATCTCAGCAGGGATTAGCCACATTTCAAGTGCTCACGCCACTGGCTGCCGATGAGCCCCGTTTCGCAGAGACAACCAACTCCTGGGTCAAACCACCTTTCTACCCCCCACACTGCCCCCACTACTTCCTTGGGCTTCAGGAGCAGCCCCGCCCTCTACAATCTGCTGTTCGCTGCAGACCCTGGCCCAGTGGGGGCCACAGGCGGGGCCACTGGGGAGCCCTCCTCCCCATGATGGAGGCAGGACGCAGAGCCTAGCAGAGGGGCCTCCTCTAAGCTCATGGCTCTCCTTGGGCCCCCAGGGGGAAGACCTCCTGGTCAGGAGCTCAGAGCTCATCTACTCGGGGGAGCTGACTCGAGTTACACAGCCACAAGCCAAGAGCCAGCAGAGGATGTTTTTTCTCTTTGACCATCAGCTCATCTACTGTAAGAAGGTACCAGAGTTGCTCTGCTCTGCTGGACAGAGCGGGAAGGGAGGGAGTGAAGCCGTGGGCTGGGAGCAGCCACCCAGAGAACAGGAGCCACACCCACATGGTCCCTCCTTCCCAGGGCCCTAAGTGCAGCAAGGCCTTTCCTGGTCAGGCCCTTAGGGCCGGGCTGAGGGTGACTCTTTGCAGAGTGAGCCTGGTAGCCCCAAGACCACAGGCAGCCCTCAGAGTCTGACTGGGGCCTCCTTTCTGACCTAGGCCCTGCTTACACTACCTCTTCTCTCCCTGAGAGGAAACCTCAGCCTGCCCTTCCCAGTCCTGGGTCCTCTGTTGCAGCTGCCCCCTGGCCACCTCCTTGCTGCTAGTTTCTACTCCTCTTCAAAACGTGGCCCAAGCAGCCCTGTCCAGGAAGCCCTACCGACCACTAGCTCTGGCCTGGCCCTGGCAGACCTGGTGCTCTTCTCTGCTGTGTGGTGTGGGCCCTGGCCCGCTGTTTCCTTGGCTGTCTCCCCATCAGACTCCTCCCTCGAGTTCAGCATGGTCCTGGGCCGTACCCAGGTCTGCTCTGCCCTCAGGAGCTCACCATGTGCTGGTGGGTGGGTGTGCAGTCCAGAGTCCTTCCAGTTACAGGGCAGAGGGGGAGGCAGGCCCTTGGACATGGTCAGAGGAGTGGTCCCAAGGCTGGGGAGGGCTCCAACAAGCAGGCTGGGCCAGGAGCTCACGGCATCTCTGGCAGGACCTTCTCCGCCGGGACGTGCTGTACTATAAAGGCCGAGTGGACATGGATGACCTGGAGGTGGCAGATCTGGAGGATGGGAAGGACAGAGACCTCCATGTGAGCGTCAGGAATGCCTTCCGGCTGCACTGCGGCGCCACAGGAGAGAGCCACTTGCTGTGCGCCCGGAAGCCTGAACAGAAGCAGCGCTGGCTCAAGGCCTTCGCCAGGGAGAGGGAGCAGGTGCAGATGGACCAGGAGACAGGTGCGACCCGGCTCAGCCTTGCTCCGCCATGAGGCCCCACCCAGCCTTCCTTGCTCCTGAATGCAAGGAGGTCAGGACAGTCTTAGACTCGAGACAGCACATCTTACAGCCCAAGAGCCTGGGTTTGGCGAGGGTCCAGGGCAGGGATCTGCTGGCCTGTGAGGGAGTTTGCTCGTACCACACCTAGACATGCACACACGCACACACACTCCATAGGGTGGGGGCCCTCTGCTTGGTCACAGGGACCTGGGGGAGCCCCTTTCCAGCACAAGCCCTGGGAGAGCATTGGAGTGGGAGGTGGGCACTGGCTCCAGAAGCCTCCCCCACCCCCCACATGAATAGGGCATCTACCCACTGCATTTCTCTCCTGGCATCGGCCCCTGGACATCACACTCTGCAGTTACCAGGTCCACTCTTGGTCTGGGAAAGAGCCTCCACCACAGTGGAAAGGACATGCGACACTGGACACGCTGGGGATCAGGTCAGGGTGGGAGATGGGGGAAGGCAGAGGAGGATGTGGGGAGGGCCTGAGAGGGCAGCAGAGGCTCTCCTCTGCCTGGTTGGCCAAGGCAGGCTAGCTGAGCCCAATGCTGAGTTCCTGCGGCATGATGGGACCCCAACCACGGTGGGCAGTGTAGGGTACAGAGGTGCACCAGTGCCAGGGAGCACAGGACAGGAGGGACGTGAGCAGGGGAGAAGGAGCTGGAAGGGCAGTCAAGTCCTCTCAGGGAAGTGGAGTCTCATTTGTGCCCCTCCCATGTCCCAGGATTCTCCATCACTGAGCTGCAGAGGAAGCAGGCCATGCTGAATGCCAGCAAGCAGCAGGCCACCGGGAAGCCCAAAGGTGAGCGGATGGAGTCCCACCTCCACCTACAGCAGCCTGGCCTGAGCTCTGATCACTCTTCTCTGACCCCTAAAGCAAAGCCAGCTAGCACCTGGTTCTCAGAGTTGCCCACTGCCCTTTGCAGGTGTTTGATCGCAAAGGTTGGTACTAGGGGCCACTGGTGACAAAGCTGTATCAGTATGCAGTTGATACCCTTGCCCTCAATGCCCTCAGACAGGGCCCCCAGAGCAGCACCATTAGTGACAGTGCTCACTTCCCCAGGCAGACTGCTTTCTGGCAAGGGGCTGATATCCCCATTCCTACAGACATCAAATGCCTTGCATAAGGCCTGTGCCACGGAGAAGCTCCAGGGCTCCTCACCTTCCCTGGCATTCCAGCTACCCCCTCGGCAGGCCACAGGAGGGCAGTCCAGGCCCCTCAGAGTGGTTAGCCCTGTGGAAAGCAAGGGCCCTCCCATGGGAGTCTGAGGCAGAGCCTTGGGACAGGCCCCATCCACCCTCCCCCCTCGCCCAAGCAGTGGAGGCTGCCACCCTGTCCTGCACCACCTGGCTCCCCAGCACCTATGACCCCTGCTGTCTTCTCCTGCCCAGCCCTCAGCCGGCCCTACTACCTGACACGCCAGAAGCACCCGGCACTGCCCACCTGCCTGCCCCAGCAACAGGTCTTGGTGCTGGCAGAGCCCAAGCGGAAGCCCTCCACCTTCTGGCACAGCATCAGCCGCCTGGCACCGTTCCGCAAGTGAGCCAGTGGCCCACCCGACCACACTGTCTGGACCTTCCCCGCCAGCGGGCCTCCGGCTTCTCCTCCTCAAGGTCCACTGTGTCCGGCCCTCCTCTGCGTATGACACAAACTGGAAGCGAGCAGGGCCATGTGAGGAAGCTGCTCAGTGCCACCAGTATGTGCCAAGTTCTGGGCTCCCATTCATGGTTTCTGCCCCACTACTGGTGCACTGAAGACACCAGCCAGACAGGGAGCCCCACAGCATGTGGACCCCCTGGCACCCTGGACGTTGGTGGGGCCTCCTGGGAGCTAGGGCTCAGAACCACCCCCCAGGCCCACACACATGAGGAGACTGGCAGCTCTGCACCCTCTTCTTTGGGCATCTAATCATCCCTCCTTCTCCTGGTTTTTTCTGGGCAGGAGACCATATCTACCTTCAGCCACCTGCCAAGCTGGGCCGTGTGCCCCCCTGCCCTCAATTCTCCTTGCAAGCCCCCAGCCCCCAGCTGGTGGTGCAGCAGCTTGCATCCCTGGAGGTTGGGAACCAGGAATTCTGCGCACAAAAACATCTGGCCCAGAGCCCACCTGTTCTGCCTCCCAGTCCCTCTCTAGACACTCCTGGCGGCCAGACACCCTCTTCACTTGTGATGTGTGTGTTTATAGTGGAAAGAAAACAAAACCATAGTCCGCCACATACTTCTGTCAAGGTTTGTGACCAGTCCACGTGTAGCTGTGGGTTGATTCTAGAACCTTGCTGCAGTTTTGTTATTTTGTTGTTTTTATAACAATGGAGAAAAAAAATTACTGTTAGTGACACAGAAAGACTGCCTTACCCTGAGTGAGCGTGTGAAGCCGGAAGGACTGACTTCTGAGGCCCAGCATGCAGGGCGGACCCGCCCCCAGAGGCTGGTGCGCACTGGGCTGGAGGGAAGCCCACCTCCTTCTGAGGAGGGGCCCCCACGAGTGTGGCCAGGGCCTGGCTTTTGGGTGCAGAGCACCGAGCTGCCCCTCTGGCCCATGAAAACTTAGCAGCATGTACAGTCACTCTTGCACTATACCCTCTCCAAGCCAGAAACCACATTTAATTTCATAAAGAAACCTGTGAAAAATAACCTGGCTGCCAGCCCGTTTTTTGTTGCTGTCTGTGCATTTTCTCCTCTGCATGCCCCATCCTTCCTGTGCCCATGATCTTTGACCCAGGCCTTTTCTTACACTGCAGGAAAGAGCCAGCAGTACCCTGAGGTAGGGTGGGACTCACCCAGTTGCAGACCGTGCCCTCAGGCTTTGGTGGAGAGAGGCTAAGGGGGCAGGGCTAAGTGCCTCCGGGAGGCTCAGGGGAGCCAGGAGGACTGTGTCTGGCCTGGGAGCTGTCCAGGTATGAGTACAGCTAGCTCAGGGCCTGGGAGCCCACTCTCCCTGACTGCTCGCAGAGTCCATGTTTGGCTGAAGTTAGCAAATGTGGGTTTAGCTGTCAGGCTACAGAAAGGTCTGTAACCTTTCTGGGTCTCGGCATCCTCCTCACTGAAATGGGGAAGAATATGTCCTCCCAGGAGGCCCCAGGCCGCGG
This sequence comes from Equus przewalskii, assembly GCF_037783145.1. Classification (NCBI taxonomy): domain Eukaryota; kingdom Metazoa; phylum Chordata; class Mammalia; order Perissodactyla; family Equidae; genus Equus; species Equus przewalskii. The sequence goes on from NC_091847.1 coordinate 816,654, forward strand.
GACGAGAAGATTGAGGGGGGCTTCCCTGCCCCCGAGGAAACAGTCCCACCTTGCTGCCTCCACACCCCCTTAACACTGCCAAGGGCACTCGAGTGAGTGCCACCAGGGCCTCTGCCCACGACTCCATGTATTTCCTAACTGGAAAGAGGCTATAGCACCTCCCAGCCAGGCCAAGCCACCTGGAGAGAAAACCCACAGGGAAAATCATGAAAACTATGACATGCAACACAAGTCAATCTTTATTGAAAACTGCAGTATTCATACAGAACAATTCTTGTTACAATAAACGTGCTTTTAAGAATTTTAAATCTGAGCTCATCTACTCATCAGATTGCATAAAAAATTAAAATAGTATGAATTTACACACGATGGAACTGGCTCAGGATGACGCTCCATTCCTTTGTATTGACACCTGAAGTTCAATGCAGAGGCAAGGGATGCCTTTAACACTGGAAGACAATGCTGACGTAAGCTTAAGAAAAGTACTAAGAGAACGGTCTAAAAAAACAGTATTTAAAACTTAAAAAAAAAAAAAAAGGAACCGTTTCCTAGTCAGTCATATGTTGTAACCCATGTGGCTCCTTGGGGCCTCTCCTCTGAGTGGCCGTCACAGCAACCCTGCAGGAGCGCACATGAGCTGGTCTCCAATCCAGCCCGACTATCCTACCAACACTGGTCCAGACAAGGACCCACGGGAGCTGCGGCAGGGCTCAGGTGGCTGATGCGACGCCTGTCCCCTCAGTGCACCAGGCCCGGGAGCACCCCACGTCCCGAGGCTCACGGCGGGTTCCTGCAGAGATGCCTGCCTCTCCTCTGTCTGCCCGTCCCAAGTAACTTGCACTTGAGTCCCGGGGACTCAAATAAGATTACCCCACAGGTTTTCTGTTCTTCAAATGAATAGGGGTGGGGAAAGAGACAAATCCTCTGAAACAGGTAAGATCAACTTTGAAACTTTCTACCCAAAAAGATCAGACCCTCCTCTGCAGCGTGTCACCTTCAGAAAGCTCATGATGAGTAATAATAAACAACTCAGGGAAAAACACAAACATCTGAGATGTGCTAGAGGAGAGGTAAGCACTCTGCCCCTCCCCTAAGCCAACCACAAGTCTCTTTAGAGACACACCCTCCCCTTAAAAAGCACCAGAGAAGAACCAGAAGCTGCCTCCCACCTCAAGCCACGCACCCTTAAACCTGCCCTTGCACCCACTGGAGGGCGTCACAGGCGTCCTGTCCTGTCTGGGCAATGTCCAGGCTGGCAATGATTGGGGTGTCCAGCCATTAGCTGCCAGATGGGGAGGAGGTGGCCCAACTGGTCAGAATAATACTGTTTCCAAGTGTTTACAAAGGGTAGGTGAAGAAGTCTGATTTATTTTTCTAAAGCAGGCCCCAATATTGATGCGCTGGTGCCTGCCACCCTTTCGCCACCCACTGGCAGCCACACTCACAGAAAGCCACGTGGAGACAACACTGCCAGATATTAGCATATCCAAAGTGCCTTAAGACTATACTTCCTCTCATTACTGAAGCGCTGATGCCACCAGACAGAGCAAAGGCATACTGCATGCCCAGCTTGGGAAGGGCAGGATGCTTACTGACCAGGTACCCACCCCAAGGCTCAGGACCCCCTTCATCTCCTGTAAATATGACATTTGCATAGCACTCAAGAAACAGACTCAGAGAATAGCAACTGGCAGGCCTAATAACCACACCAACAAGAATGTTCTGGAAAGATTTAATACAAGAGACACAAAAGGTTCTGGAAGCACCTCCAGGCCGGTTAGCACAAATGGCCCTGGCCCTGATGCTGGCCTCACTTCCCAGAGGCAGCGAGCTGATGGGACCACTGCCATCACTAAACACTCGGTCACTGGCCCAGACCCCAACAAGACTTCCTTCAGCAGAGAAACAGACCTCCTACACCTTAGGGGAGAGGCTGGACAACAAAAATGTTCTAAAATATCCATGATGATGTCCATGTTTATAGGAATTCAGTCCTGTGCTTGCCTGTCTCAACTTCTAAAAGAACTGTAATTCAGCTGAAAGACTCTGAAATTAGGAATGTCACATACAAAAAAGGCAAAATTTCTCTGAATGTTCCACTGTTGTGCCTGAATAATCAAATTATGCAAGTTTCTAACAGAAGTTCTATGCCTTAATTAATTTTACCGGAATTAAATGCTTCTAAAATGACAACCTATGATAGTTTTGTTACTATTCCTATGTCCAGAATCTTACCTGCTAGATAAGTTCTACTTTTCATCATATTTGATAGCTGATGCCCTGATAGTTTCGAAATTGAAAAGATTTCCACACAGATGTATTCCATAAAGCGAAAGTATCTGATAAAGTCTCCCAACTCACCTTTACAAAAGGGAAAAGAGATTAAAAAAAAATTAGAGGAGGAAAGTGTTTATAAAGCTGATGTAAATGGGAGGAAAATGCAACCCACTCTTCTCTTTCTCTTGAACACATGATTTAATTCGGTGCTCATGAGAACACTCACCTGTGTGCGCCAAGTCTCAAGCAAGCCTGGAGAAACATCCTGTATAACTTCTCATCTTTCTCCTGAATTCAAATGACTCTTCCCGACCGGTAGTGGTGTGTGTGTGTGTGGAGGGTGTGTGTGGGTGTTTTCCTTTTGCTGTTTGGGGCTTTTTTAAAGCCTATACTAAAATTATATTTTCTCCGAATCTATTACACTAAATTGGGGGACCCGACTTCTTGTTATCTGGTCAGTTCAGCCCCTGGACTCCTTAGAACGTATCAGTACTACACAGCATCCACTATACAAATGGAATGACCGACACAGAGTTGAAGAAGTGGACACAAACGGTGTGCCTGGGATAAACGGCTACTACACACACACACACACACACGTGGGCTAAGTGCTCATGAAGCAATTTAAAGTACTTATCAGTAAACACATTATGTTAATAGACATTAGGAATAAGGAATCTTCTGTTTACAATGATCCATGCAAAAGTGTTCCTAAAATTCTTATAAAATAAAATGTGAAAAAGAAAATTATGAAGAGTACTTACTACAAAAAATAAAGTTACCAAAGGCTCAGGGGTCAGGTGTCCCACTCACCAACTGAGGTGGAATGCCAAACCAGGGCCAGAGCCCTGACCTGGCTGCTGGAGACGCGAGAAGAGCAGCGGCCTCCCCAGGCAAAGCCTACAGCACGGCCACAGTCACACCCACCCCTGCCCGACAGACTTCTGAGAGGGAACAGAACCGTCACCCCGACCACTGACTCTGAGAAGAGAAACACACTCCCATCAAGTTGGGCACATTTAGGCAAAAAAAAATCCTCTTGACTTCTTATGTACAACATTCAGATTTTGAACACAAACCCCTCTGTCATGAATCCCAGCAGGCAGGCACACTCTGACGCTGCCTGGCCCCTTGCTGTCCACACACACGTGGTGCTGAGCGCCCTCAGCTGCAAGAAAAGATGGTAGAGGAGACGCACAGACAACAGGCCCCAGACCCTCCTCAAGCCTCCCCACAGTCGTCTCCTAGGAGCCCCTCCAAAGAGTCTCAGAGGACAAGTCTCCATCAGGTGGATGGGCCCAAACGGCCACGCCCTGCCTCTCTACAAGAAAGAATCAATTTCAAAGAGTTTTGTTCCCTTTTAATAGTTGTTAAATACAACTTTCTTCATAACACAGCTGAATCTTTGCCCTTGTCTGTGGGGAAGAACAGCAATGCCTACACATGTTTTCACCTGATTCAAACATTTCTCAGGGAAAAAAAGGAATGATTTTCTAGGCTGAATAAGGGAGAGGCCAAGACCCCCTCCAAGTGTGACTGTTTCTCATTCATATACCTTCCATCCCAGGAAAACAGTTTAGTTCTACATAGGACTTTTCCAATAAAGATACAGCAAACAGCACTGCTATCTGTAAGAGATTGGTAATGAAAATTTAGACAGACAAGATTGCTTTGCTGATACGTAAACCACCTCTTGCCCCTAACTGTACTGGCCACACAACTCTACCCTTTCATGATAATTGTTAAGAATGTCCACATCTCACTGACCCCACAGCCTAAGTGGAAAAAAAGGGATGTGCACTGACCCAGCTGTACCCACAAGGCTGTGGCCCTCCCTCACTCCCCCGTCCTGCAACTCTCTCCCAGCACAGTCGGTGTGAAAGAAACAGACGGCAGAAACTCAGAGTCCATGTGTCCAACTGGCAACCCACATCAACCCCAAGAGGCTGAAGAATCATCTAAGAGACTGCAAATGCTCTATGAAGAAATTCACTTTAACACTTACAACTTTAAGACTTTGCATACGTTACAACAGTGCATTAGGGATACAAGTTGTAAAACACTTTCCATTCCTTTGGATTTTGCATATGATGGGTTTGCATCAGTCACTGCAGGTAGATTGAGCAAGCTTTGTTTTTGTGTTTGTTTTTTTAAACATGCATTCAACTAGATATGATTCTGAATAGATTAATACTCCCTTTTTATCATTATAGTTAGCTAAAAAATTGCCAGGCAGCCCACAAAACAGGATTTGCTGTAAGAACAACCCAGAGTCAGCTGGAGACTCATGGCGCTGGGACCTGCTGGGCGGGCCGCAGGAGTGTTAGCTAAGTGTGGAGAGCATTAGGAAGAAAGTCCGGGTTGGAGGCGCGAGGCCTGCAGCACCAGCTGTGGAACCTCCATTATGTGACCGCACAGCTCCATCCTCAAACCTGGGGGAGAAAAGACAGACACAGTCACAGACCCTCTCTGGCACCACTGCTCCAAAGAGGAGGATGAAATCCACTAGGACTGGAAAGGGCAGCATTGGGAAAGGCCCTGCTCCTGGCCCCGCGGAGCTCACACTTGTGGTTGCACCTGGACCCCCACCCCATGCAGGATGGGGTGGGAGGCTGGAGCACAGCCCACAGGAGGGGCGAAGTGTACAGCGTACCCAGCAAGTACTCAACGGTTTCCCTCTCTCTCCTATTTCGTAGAGTAAGAACAAAAATTTAATCACTGCACTGCCAGTGGATCAACAGGCAGGTAGCATTTCTCTCAGCGCCTTAAGTTGTGGGAGATCTGACATTCTCCACTGACAAAAATGCACTCTAATTAGGAGCAGAGCCAGGCTTCACGGCCACTTACATTTGCAGGGTGATCACCACTGAGGGGGCACGTAGCTGTAGGTGGGTGTTCCGGGGGCCCGATATGTGGGCACCGTGACTGGGTGAGGGGCGACAGGAGTTGGGGAGTGGGCAGTCAGCAGGGTACCTGGAAGACAGAACAGTGTATCTCAGTGGCAGGCAGCACCGACCACACACAAGGCTGGCCTGAGGTCCCCGCATGCATGGCTCCGTGCTGCCTCTGAGAAGAGGGCGCTGGCTCAGCCCTCTCTGCGAGGAGGGCGCCACACAGGAAGAGGGGATGGGCTTGACCTAGGGGCTGCCAGAACTCCAATTACATACAACACAAAGATGCACAAACACAGCGAGCTTGTACTGATAATATGTTTGTAGAAGCCTTTGTGCCTCCTCTTCATACAAGCCCACTCAAATATTTTTGCAGATCAGATGGTCAACAACAAAATTTAAAAATTATTATTCAGCCTTAAAAAGGAAGGAAATTTGTCACATGCTACAACATGGATGAACCTTTAGGACGTTATGCTAAGGGAAATAAGCCAGTGAGAAAAGGACAAAAACTGCATGATTCCACTTACACGAAGTCCCCGGAGTGGGCAAACCGACAGAGACAGAAAGGAGAAGGGTGGCTGCCAGGGGCTGGGGGAGGGGAAAGGAGAGCTGTTGTCTAATGGGGACAGAGTGTCAGTTTTGCAACATGAAAAAGTTCTGGATATTTTTTTCACAACAGTGTGAATACACTAAATGCTGTTGAACTGTACACTTAAAACTCAGGGATTCTGAGAGTCCATTTATAGACAAGCATCACCTCAAAGCTAACAGCCTCCTCTTGCATCTCTTCATTGCTTCCCTGCCCACACCCAGCCCAGGGCCTGTCATCTCCTCCCTCCATGTGTCGCAAACATGCAGGTTCCGTCTGTGCCACATCTCCTTTGCATTCACAGCGAAGTATGGGAAAACCAAATAAAACAAGACACTCTGAGCAGAAACACACATGGTGTCCTGAAACACCTTCTCTCTGGCACGTTTCCTTACACTGAACTAAAGTCTAGACAAACAATGATGGGACAATATATTTTTTTAAAATTCCCTGCCATGGGCCACCAAGTGTATCATGTGTATCTGGCCCCTCTGCCACAGCAACTCACATGTCCACAGGAAGGATTCTAATCCCTAGACATTAAAGCAAGCCCCTAGGGTTCCCCGGTCCCAGGGAGATGTGCCCATCCTCACCAGGGGTCTCCCCTCTCTGTGGTCTGTTTTCCTAACCTAGAGGAAGCCTTGGGAAGTAGAGCTGATAGGAGCCAAACGACTCTGACAAGCAGCTGTTCTCTATTAACACAAGACCAGCTTTCCCAGATTCATGAAAACACCCTCATTTAGACAATGTGGCTTGTAAAAGCAGCCCACACTAAAGAGAAGTATCATGAGAGCAGGTCCCCAGAACATAAAGTATCCCCTTCTGCTCAAACTTCATGCGCTCACTGGCTGAGCTGGTCACTCCTTGTCCCTACTGGCTCAGCTCACCAACAAAGTGGCCCCATCAAACCCAGAGGGCAATATCCAGTCACACTCCCTGGGAGGGTGCTAGTTCATGGTTTGTTACTCTGAATCCCACAACCCAGTCTGCTCTCAACTGAAAGAAGAAGGGGAGGGAAAGAAAAAGACAATATGCTGATGCTTCCCAAAAGCATCAGGTCCTTCCCCATAGCTCTAGCCACAAAAAAGGCCAGGGGTCAGAGTACCAGTGAGCGCTCCCTCCCCCAGCTCTCATGCCACCGTGGGACAGGCACCCAAGGTCAGGGACTCACCTGCTGACATCGCCATAGTGGTCCCAGCCACCATGCCCATGGTGACCCCGTTGCCTCTAGGTGGAGGGATAGGTGCAGGGTACACCGTCGCCGGCATGCCATTGGGCTGCACCACCGTGGTGTGGTGGATGACGTGAGGAGGTGCTGCGTACAGAGGTTGTGTGTAGTATGTGCCTTGCTGTGGAGAAGAGAAACATCTGCCACACAAGGTCCCACGCCCAGTGGGTCAGAGCCCAGATGGAACCAACCCTTCCCACAAACACAGCGCCCAAGAGCAGCATTAAGAGAGCATGGTACAACCCAGGCCTACCTGTGCGTATGGGCTCTGCTGGGGGTAGGCACTTCGCACGGGGTACACGGCGGTCTGGTAGGGGTTGGGGGAGGAGGAGTACGGTGGCACTGCCCCACTGGTGGGGGAACAGGACACTTTGTAAGGTGTTCCAGGAGTGTAACCTGAAACAAAGAAGGAAGGCCAACAGCATTAATTCAATCCCACGTTTGGCCAGGCATGGGGGAGGGGCTGAGTCACAGTGAGGAGCAAAGTCAAGATCTGACACCTCTGTGGCCCTGTCTGTCTGTCCTCCACTAAGATTTGATTTCATTTCTTAGAGTTTATTTGCAAGTATCGGGGGGGGGGGGTGCGTCTAGGGAGGAGGGGGAAAACCAAAGGAGACAGTCCTGTTGAGAGTGTACTCCCTGTCGGAACATGAGCTGGCGTGACCTTCCTGGGGCACAAGATGGCATTAACAGTGTGTATGTCTTCTAATCCCACAATTCCACTCCTAGAAATTTATTTTAAAGAAACAAGCATGGGATTTGAACAAAGACTCAACTGTAAGCATGCTTATCACAGTGTTGTTTATTACAGCAAAAACAAAAGGAGAAACTTCTCAAATACCAGGGATAGAGTAAAAAGACTTCTGAGGTAAGAGAGCAGGTTGAACACAAACATTTGCCTCTGTCTCTATTCAAAGTGACAATAAAGCAGATTAACAAATAAAAAGACATAAAGCCATACAGATCAAGAATGGAAGACAAGACACTTTGGAACCTAAAAAGCAGAAGTGGGAAATGATTCAGCAGACTCAAAAAAGGTGTACTCTCAGCCAGCAGTGACGAGGATCAAGACGCAGCCTGAGCCCAGAGAAGCCCGTTCCCAACACCTAGAAACTGTCCAGGTCCCCAGGACCGAGCACTCGTTCCCAGGAGCCGAAGAAGGGCACTATCTGGAAGGGCGGCTGAGTCTCTCTGGTCAGCAGTGAGACGAGACGCCTGCCTCCCCTTGCTGACCCCCACCCCACAGAGAATATGGGTTTATTCTCTGGGGAAGGCAAGAGAGGCTATGAACTCAGAACTGCTATGTTCATAGCACCTTTACTCATAAGGATCAAATGTCCACCAGCAGACTGTGGTACATCCACAGAATGAAATACTACTCAGCAAACAAAAGGATAGAACTGCTGATACACACAATATGAGATAAATCTCAAAAAAAGCTGTAACACGCCAAAGAAGCCAGACACAAGAATACATGCTGAGTCCACTGGTATGAAATTCTAGGAAAGACCAACCTAATCTACAGTGAAAACCAGTAATAGTCACGCAACATTTAACGATGGATATACAGATATACATTCTAAGAAATGTGTTGCTTGGCAATGTCATCACTGTGCGAACATCAGAGTTCACTGACACAAACCTAGATGGTAGAGCCCACTACACACCTAGGTTACATTATAGCTTATTGCTCCTAGGCCACAAACCTGTACAGCATGTTAATGTACTGAATACTGAAGGGAATTCTAACACAACAGTAAGTACTTGTGTATTTAAACACATCTAAACATAGAAAAAGTACAGTCAAAATAGTGACTGAAAGATTACAAACAGGACACCTTTAATGGGGCACTTGCCGTGAATGCAGCTTGCAGGACTGGAGTAGCTCTGGGTGAGTCGGTGGGTGGTGAGTGATGTGAAGGCCTGGGACATCACTGTCACTACTGCAGACTTTATAACACTGTTCACTTAGGCTACACTAAATTTACAAAAAAAAGATTTTTCTTTCTCCAATGATAAATTAACCCTAGCCTACTGTAACTTTTTTACTGGTTATAACCTTTTTGTTTTTAACTTTTTGACTCTTATAACAACAGTTAGCTTAAAACACACACTGTACAGCTGCACAAAAACATTTTCTTTATGTATCCTTATTCTGTAAGCTTTCTTCTATTTTTAAAATTTTTTTATTTTTTTTACTTTTTAAACTTTTTTTGTAAAAACTAAGACACAAACACACACGTTAGCCTAGGCCTACACAGGGTCAGGATCATCAATATCACTGTCGTCCACCTCCAGCTGTTGTCCCACTGGAGGGTGTCCAGGAGCAACAACATGCCTCTCCTATGCTAACAGTGCCTCTTCTGGAACACCTCCTGAAGGACCTGCCTGAGGATCTTGCTGAGGAAGTGGGACTCTTCTCAGAAACACGTCCATGGTGGTTTGCTTGCTTTCTTTTTCTCATCACAGATTTGCTTTTAAGCAGATAATGCACCACGAACATTCCTTCCTCTCCATTAATGAAAACTTTTTGGTATTGAGGTCCATGTTTTCAAACTTCTTAAGGAGCTTGTTAAGGTCTGCAAATGCTTCTGCTAAACCCCTCACTGCGAATTTTCTTGGCGGTTCCTCTTTTCCTTCTCCTGGAGTTTCCTCTTCTCTTGGCTCTTCCTCAGCTGTGTGTTCCTGTTCCAGTTCCAACAACTCCTCATTAGTCAATTCCTCAGGAACCACCTCTAGGAGCTCTTCAAAGTCAACGTCATCTACACCCAGGTTAAAGTTGTTTGCCGGTTCAACCACAGCCTTGTTGATTTTTGCAGCCTCCTCATCCTTGGCAAATCCTTTGAAGACATGGACGAACCTTTTGAGTGTGTTCTTCCAGATGCCATTCATACACTTCTTGGTGACATCATCTCAAGCCCAAGCAAGGTTCTTTGTGCAGTCACAGATGCTGTAATCCTTCTAGAATTGCATCAGTGTCTTCCTCAGTTGCAGCAATGGCCTGGTCAAAGGTCTTCCTCAGGTAGCAGGCCTTAAAAACTGCTGTTACTCTTTGATCCCTTGGTTGGATCCAAGAGGTGGCGTTTGGAGGGAGATATCAAAGACGCCACTCTGATGCTGGGATGAAGATCACCAATAAAAGGAGGATGGCTGGGAGCTTTATCAACAGTAAGCCAAATCTTGAAAGGTATGTTATTCTCCAAACTACCTCTTCATTTTGCTGGCACAGCAATTCAGGAGGGCGTCTTGGAAGAGCAGCTGGGTCATCCGTGACTTCTTACTGTTCCTGTAGTTCACTGGCAGTGTGTGCTCACTGATGGGCTTGGAGGCGCTGGAGTTCTCACTGTGCCAGATCACAAAGGGTTCAATTTGCAGCCTGAGACACTGCCCCCAAGTAAGACTGTTATCCTGTCCTTAAAAGCCTTGAAACCTGGCACTGACTTGGCCTCCTTATGGATCAAAGTCCTTGTAGGCACATGTTTCCAGAAAAGGGAGGTTTTATCCACACTGAATGTTTGCTCTGGCAAGTAATTTTCCTCACAATCAGCTTATCTAGTTTCCAAAAATTCTTCAGCTGCCTTCACATCAGCACTGGCAGACTCACCACTCACTCTCATGTTGTGTATGAATAATGATTCTTGAATCCTTTAAACCTCTCAGAGCTAGCAGTAAATTCAACATCATAGCCAGGTCCAGCTTTTTCTTTCAACATCACAAACCAACTTTTTGCTTTGGCCATGATTGTCATGGTGCTGAGAGGGATATGTTCTGTGTCTCGTCTTCAATCCAGGTCATTACAATTTTCCTCATGTCTGCTACATATAGGCCCTTCTCGAATTCTTGTTAATATCGTTGCCGTCAATGAAGCAGATCCTTTAACAGCTTCTGTCACTTTGTTCTTGTTCTTCAAGATCGTGGCTATGGTAGAATGGGACATGCCTGACTGATGAGCAATAACCATCACTGATTTTTCACCTTCGTAGCTCTTAATCACTTTCAATTTCATTTCCAGGTCAATCACTCGATGTGGCCTCTTACTGGCAATATTAGCAATGGGTTTTGTACACTTAGTGGCCATGATAAACAAAATACAAGATGAAATCAAGCACAGGAGAAAATGAAGCAATCAAGACGAGCGAAAACAAGATGTATGAGGCTGCTGCCGGTGCAACACAGCATACTGTTTTACAGTGAACATTTTTTTTAATAAGTAGAAAGAGTACACTTTAAAATAACAAGTATAGCGCAGTAAATACATAAATCAGTAACATACTCATTTATCATCATTATCGAGTATTATGTACTGTCCATATAGCTTGTGTTATACTTTTATACAACTGGCAGTGCAGCATGTTTGTTTACACCAGCATCACCGTAAATGTGAGTAATGTACTACGTGCTACGACGTTACGACAGCTATGATGTCACCAGGCAACAGGAATTTCTGAGTTCCCCCTATAATCCTTATGGTACCACAATCATATATATGGCCTGGCATTGACAAAGACAACATTATGTGGCACATTAAGATAGTTGTGCCCAGGGGCCTGAGGAACCTTTCAGAGGAATGAAGCCACTTGATTGTGGTAGTGTTACACATCTGTATATATCTAAACACACCAAACTGCACACTTAAAAGGATGACTTTCAGTATTTGTAAATTATACCTCAATAAAACTGCTAAGAACGCCTGAGACACCATTTCTCATTCAGCAGAACAGCTGACATTGTGGAGTGCTCACATGCGGTCCATAGGAGTATCGAACAGTACAACTTCTCATAAAACTACAGATATACTTCCCATAGGGCCCAGCAATTCACTTCTAGACATTTTCTCTAGAAGAATGAAAACATATGACCACAATAAGACCTGTAAAAAGTGTTCACCAATCTTAATTATACTAGCCGAAAAATGGGAAATAATCCAAATGTTCATCAACAGGAGAATGGGTAAATTACAAAACATCCATATAAACACTATTCAGTATCAAAAGGAAAAAACATGGATGAATCTCAAATCATGCTAAACTTTTAAAAGAGCAGACACAGAGGAGCACACACTGCATGATCTCATTTTCAATACCTAACAAGTAAACCCAGCCGTGGGGACGGAAATTAGAAGTGGCCAGCGGATCTGGAGAGGGCAAAAGGAAAGCTTCCGGAATGATGAAAGTGCTTGGTGTTTTGTTTCAGTTGGTGGTTACATGAGTATGTACAATTATCAACATTCATCCAACTGAACACAATATGTGAATGTCTCTGCATAAATTATATCTCAAGTTCAAAAAATAAGCTAAGGGGCCGGCCCAGTGGCGCAGGGGTTAAGTTCAACATGCTCCATTTCGGTGGCCTGGGACCACAGGTTCAGACCCTGAGCATGGACCTAGGCACCATTCATCAAGCCATGCTGTGGCAGCATCCCACACATAAAAGAGAGGAAGACTGGCACAGATGTTAGCTCAGGGACAACCTTCCTTAGGCAAAAAGAGGAAGACTGGCAATGGATGTTAACTCAGAGCTAATATTCCTCACCAAAAGAAAAATAATAATAAGGTGAGTATAAATTAAAGCTATAATTAAATTAAAATTCAAGTTTGAAAGCTTTAAATTATATTATTGGACTGTGTACATTTATTTTGCCTTTAATTTAAAGGAGAGGAGGAGAATGAATGACTCCAAGCTATGCATCAATTTTAAATGATCCTTTTTTTTAAAACCACAAGAAAAAAAAAACCTTTTCCTCCAAGGAGCCAAGTCAGTCCTGGAGGTCCTCAGTAGAACTGTCAAGTGCTTTGTGTGGTGAGGGTCGTCAAACCTTAATGCTATGTTTTCTCATTTACTCCCCAAAGCGCTCTTCATGGCATTCATGATGAAGATGCTGATAAACATGCGACTGCCCAAAAAGCTGCACAATCCTAAGCAGCAGAGCAGGTACTCAAAACCCTATCCAGTTGCATCGAGTCCCGACTCCTTTGACCCAGTCAGGTAACTCCCAAGCTCAGCTAGTTTCTGTTTCAAGAGAGAAAAGATCATCCCAGTTTCCCTATATTATTTTGAAACTTATTAACTGCTGTTACTATTAAGTAAAAACAATGCCAAAATTTGAATACACCAATTTTCGATACTAGTACGCAACTAAAAAAGCAGAATAAAGAGACTTTCAGTCAGGATTTGGAAAAGCAACTTTAACCTTAAAGACAAGAGCAGTTAAAAAGTCCCTCTCTCCAGCTGCTCATGTCCTAGTCTTTAAGAGGGATAAAAAAGGAACGTGCTGGTTTCATGGGTATATACATGTTAAAATTCATCAAACTGAAGCTTTAAATATTTACATTTTATTGTACACCAATTATACAATAAGATTGTAAAACATTTTAATTATAAAGAAAAAGGTAATGTGAAAACTATCGATTTCTAACCAAGCACTGACACTCCGAGAAGGAGACTCAGTGACAGCTCCTGTTTCCCCATAAATGACTGGCTAACTCAGAGGAGGAAATGAGGTGCTGGTGCGTGGTGGGCACGCCTGTGACCAGTCACAGTGACGCAAGCATTGCGCTAAAGCACAGTGGCTGTTCGTCACATCACACAACCATGCATAGGGCCAGGCCCCAACACAGAGCTGATCAGGGGAGGTCCAACCCTCTTGACAAGGTGCTGACTTCAGGGGAAAAGCACAAGAAAATAGACCACCAACAGAACAGCACCGATACAGTCTTGGCTGGCAAAAGCTGGAGTCAGGTTGTCTCAAAAAGAAAAAAGAACTTTGTGGATGAGGTCTGGCTAGCTCCCTGCTCCCCAAGCCACCATCTCATCACTTCTCACGACCTTGCAGCAGCTGCGTCATCGGGCCAACACACAGGAGACCACTGCCAAACGTGGTTTCCATTCCTTGGCTTAACCCGTGTCTTTCTCATTATTTCTAGGCCTGAATGAAGAAGAGATCCTCCCAGGAGCTACTAAACTCATCTGACCAAAATGCTATCAATTTTTCTAAAACTGTCTGACAATCAGCATAATTCACAGAACTGCCCACTGTTATGTCATATTTTGAGAACAAATGCTAGACTTACAAGTGGAGAATCACATTCAGAATTTCCGGTGCTAGCCAGTTTTCATATGGCTAAAAGAAAACCAACCAACAAGGCCCTTCTTCATCATACAATTAAAAAAATTCATGATATAGATGAGATAACTGGAAACACAAATACTGATTGTGATACTATTAATAGTATCAAGGAAATTATTGTTATTTTTTAGGTATGACGATACATATTTTTAAATTTATCTTTTAAAGGTAATACTGAAAAACTGACGAGTATAATCTGAGGTTGGCTTCAAAATAATATAGGGGAAAGTGGTTGGAGTATAGACGAAAAAGATCAGCTATGAGCTAATAACTGCCAAGCTAGGTGATGGGCAAATGGACATCACACGCTGTGTACTTGTGTCTATACAGAAGGTCCCCAACTTACAATGTTTTTGATTTTACGATGGTGCAAAAGCCATATGCATTCAGTAGAAACCATACTTCAGATGCTGAATTTTTATCTTTTCCTGGGCTAGCGATACACTGTATGATACTTTCTCAGGGTGCTGGGCAGTGGCAACAACCTACAACTCCCAGTCAGCCACGTGATAATATGGGTAAAGTACCAACACACTTATAACCATTATGTACCCAGACACTCATTGTGTTTTTCACTTTCAGTACAGTATTCAATAAATTACACGAGATATCCAATACTTAATTATAAAATAGGCTTTGTGTTAGATGATTTTGTCCAATTGAAGGCTAATGTAAGTGTTCTGAGCACTTTTAAGGAAGGCTAGGCTAAGCTATGATGTTCGGTAGGTGAGGTGTATTAAATGCTTTTTCAACTTATCATATTTTCAACTTATGATAGGTTTATTGGGACATAACCCCATCACAGGTTGAGAAAGAACTGTATTTGAAATTTTTGTAATAAAAACTTTTTAAAGTCAAAATATTTTTTAAAAGGTTAGGCAGACTTATGGATTGAAAGAGACAAAAAACATAACAAATTCAGCTTTATAAACAAATTCAACATATATATGTTGAATAGATCCTGGTTCCAAAAATGTTTTCAAATTTTTGAGACAAACAGGCAAACTTAAATATGAACTATTAAATAAAACTGGGGAATTTCTGTTTCTAAGTGTGATATGGAAATGTCGTGCTGAAGGGCACCCTCACTGTTATTTTAAGAAGGGCCACAATGAAGTCCATGGGCCAAGACCCACAAGGGTTACAACTCTGAATTAGCTCAGCAGAAAAACAAACAACAAAACACACACACACTCATCTTTATATAGTAGATAAAGCAAATATGGCAAAATGATAACTGAGGAATTCAGGTGGTATTATGAATATTCACCATATTGTTCTCTCAATTTTTCTGTGTATCTGAAAATTTTTTATAGTAAATAAGGTGGGAAAAATTATAATGCCTTCAGATGGTGACACACAATTGAGAGAAGATCTAAGCCAGCCAGCCAATCTTCCTCAAAACAACAGTCATGCAAAAGCTGAAGGGACAAGTAAGGAAGCTGACAGGCCCACTGACTGCCACTGGGAGACAAACATAAAAATCTTGCTGAGTCTTAAGGCCATGAGGGGAAGGCCCCATGGTGTAGTGGTTAAGTTCTCATGCTCCACTTTGGTGGGTTTGAATCCTAGGCGCGGATCTACGCACCACTTATCAAGCCATGCTGTGGCAGCAACCTACATAGAAAATAGAGGAAGACTGGCACGGATGTTAGCTCAGGGCTAATCTTCCTCAAGCAAAGGGAAAAAAAGGCCTTGAAGACAAAGGCATGGCTCTTCAGCAGTCTGATCTGGAAGCTGATCTGGTGGCTAGGTGACCAGCTGGAAGACCAAATAAAGGTAAAACGTGCCAGTGTTCAATACACACACAGCCAACGTTCTACAGAAAGTCAAGGTTAAGCTGATTCACAAAAGAATGAGAAGGAAAGGGAGAAGCTGCTTGAGGAAGGGAAAACACGCAAGCAATGAGGTTAAGACCTGGAAGAAAACCTGGAGGAAAAAGAACCTCTAAAAAACCCATCAATTCTCCTAATAAGAAAGTCCATGACCATTTTGTCAGTGTTCAAACTGCAGAACGAGGTCGGAGCTTGAACTGAAGAGAAGATGGAAGCAGCCAACCTAAACAAGCTTCCAAGAATACAGCGTAAAACTATGAAGGAGCTCCAGGCATAACCCCTCCAAAAACAGAGGTTTCTCTAAATTCAGAAGCACTCTTGGCCACCACATCCACTGAAAAAAGTGAAGTCCTTTACCCACAATCAACAATCAGCCAAGCTAAGAGGTCCTTCTTCTCTTCTCACAGAGGCCGGAGGCCACGGCAGTGGACATCCCTCCAACTGGCCTAGGTCTCCTCATCACCTGAGGTGTCTATTCTAACACCTGCCTCATAGGTGGGCTTTGTTGAAGATAAAGGGATGACTACAGGGATCTATGAGGTGTGTGCATCTGTCAGAATGTAGTGAATGGTACTCAAAGTCTATGCATCTTACATATGGAAATTTCACCTAAAAACAAAACAAAGAACTGTAAACAAACATTAATAATATGCATGCTGAAGTACATAGGGTGAAGTATACTTACATCCACAATTTACTTCGAAACACATGAAAAAACACAATGGACTAAAGGATGGATAGAGGGATATACGTGTAATACAAACAAAATGGTAATTTTAAAAAATTTAATTCTAGCATCTTGGCAGTGCATACATAGATGTTTGTGAATTTTTTTCAGCTTCTCTGTATATTTCAAAATTTTCACAATAAAATGTTGGAAAAAGTCACCCACTATTTCTACTAATTATAGCAATGGTTTTTAATATATATTATCTTACTACTTATTCTTATAACTGTGAGCTACGTCCTAATACTCAGCAGAAAATGTATTCTGGTTTGTTATACAGGCAATATTACACTACTTTCTATCCAACATTCAAGACAAATCAGTTTCATGTAAAGCAAACATGTCTCCCACACAATTAAAAACTAAATGTGTGCTAGGCACTTTCCTTTGTTCATTTATATAGCACTAGATTCATTGTATTACACCACAGAACCTCAACAGGAACCTTACGAACTTAAATAAACACACACACACATACACATCTCACGTTATCCAAAACAGACACTGCTTCTCTGAAACAGTTTTTACACTTGCAAACCATCCACGGTACAAAACCAAATACCTTCACTGCTAAGTCTTTCAAAAACAATAATAGCTTTCCCTATTCTCCTTCCCTACAAAGACCACCCATACCAATGCCACAAAGACAAGAGAACGGTTACAACTCTTCTTTTACTCTTGCCAAACATGTGAGCCACCACTGGCTGACTTCCTCTCGGGGAAGAACTCACCCATAGGGCCATTGTTCTTAGACTGCTAATTGTGAGGTGCCAGCTTTCCATATTTGAATGGATCACTTTTTCCAAAAGCACTGTATTACCACACAGATTGTATATAATAATTTTCCGAGCGTAATAAACATTTATTTAGAAAATTTGGAAAATTCAGAAACACAAAGTGTATGTAAGGAGGAAAGGCCTGCACCAAAACACAGCATGAGGAAATTGCAGAACAATGAAGACAAAAATATTACCAAGTACCGACGAAAAACCTAGGCTATAGTCAACCATTAGCGAGGAATCCAAATTCTCAGCAGCGACAAGAGAAGCTGGAAAACAACTACGCAATTCCTCAAACCTCTGTGGGGAAATAACTGCTAGCCTAGAATTTCATATCCAGATAAACTACTGATGAAGTGTGAGGGTACAATAAAATGTTTCCAGACATGAAAAATCTCAAAATTGTGACTCTCTCATACTCTATTGGGAGATGACTGAAGCAGGAGAGGGGGCTTCAAAATGAGGTCACCAAGAAATAAAACACAAAACACCTCATATGGCCTGAAATGTTGAGAAGAGATGCCCACCCCTGGGGGAAAGTCGGGGTTTTAAAGTTGGGGATATGGCTACAAAAATATCATCAAGGACAACAGGTCCAGGGAGGAAAAAGGAGTTTCAGAAGAAAATAGCCAAACATTCACAGGAGCAAACGATACTGACACAGTCACAACAGGGATGGGAAGGAGAGTGAGGGAATCTTTCAATTATGTGCATGTAAACCTTTAATTTAGGCAAGAGAGAAACAGATCCCATGACCCCACAACCTGATAACCACCCAACGCTTTTCTCTCCTGCGTGGCTGCCATAAGTGAAATTTAATTTTTAAACAAACCTGGGGTCCTACTTCACAGACAAAACTCTGAATTTAAAAAGGAGAAAAGCTCTACTATAAAGGATTTTCACTTATTAAACATCCTTCATAAACAAGCAGTAAGACCAGTTAAGCATTGCGACACAAACCAACAGTTTCATGAAACCATTACTTTATTAGATATTATCTGCACTTGTATATAAAATGTTTGCACAGCTAGGGGCCAGCCTGGTGGCGCAGCGGTTAAGTTTGCACATTCCACTTCAGCGGCCCGGGGTTCGCCAGTTCGGATCCTGGGTGGAGACATGGCACCACTTGGCAAAAGCCATGCTGTGGTAGGCGTCCCACATATAAAATAGAGAAAGATGGGGGGTGGGGGGAGGGTACGGAGGGGGAAGTGGTGTACCCACAACATGACTAACAAAAATGTACAACTGAAATCTCACAAGCTTGTAATCTATCATAACATTAATAAAAAAAAAATAAAAAAAATAAAAAAATAAAAAATAGAGAAAGATGGGCATGGATGTTAGCTCAAGGCCAGGCTTCCTCAGCAAAAAAAGAGGAGGATTGGCAGATGTTAGCTCAGGGCTAATCTTCCTCAAAAAAAGAAAATGTTTGCACAGCTGATACATTCCTAGAAATGGGTCAGAAGGTCTTATTTTTAAGCTTCTTTCTAATATATTGCCAAGCTGTCCTCCAAAAAACTTTCCCCAATTTCCCCTTCATCCAGCAGCCATGCATGAAAGCAATGATGGAAGCTATTTCCCCCTTAGGAACATTTTCATCTTTTTAAAATATGTGCTGATGCAGTATCTAAATTACCTCTTAAATAGAGCTTACTACAAAGAAACGTTTCCTCAATGATTTTAGATGATCATCACAAATATCAGTTACAGAGGCTCATGACTGTAAATGGGAGTAGAAGAGAAGCCTGACTGTGCAGCCTCAGGGCCATGGGAGCCTGAGCCCGTGCTCACTGCTGGAGTCCTCAAAGAACACATCTGACTCATTACACAAATGGCAAAAACGAAATGAAATAACTTTCCTGGGAGTGACACAGCCAGGATTTGAGCCACATCCAGCTAACTCCACAGCCCAAACTCTTTCCAATATATTGCTCTGATTCCAGAAAAGGATAGCTCCTCTGATTGCACGTGTACTCAGCTGACTATGCTTGTTCGTGAGGACGAAATGAATGACACCTCCATTTCCAGATTCTGAGTAATGGAATCTTCCAGCAAAAGACATGACATCGCATCACGAGGTTCTCTAAACTCTCTGTCACACTTAGAAGAGCTAAGAAATAAGCAGTGTTAGGATTGCAGGAGTGCTTTAAAAGGCAAACTCGACATACACAACACCAACACTACACACCAGCTTTGTCCACAAATCTGGTGGTAAGAGAACCAGAAGGCAGAATGAGAAAGCAGCAGAAATGGAGAAAAACTTTTTTTTTGTTTAGTTTTTTCAATAGTGACAACTTGGGCTTGCTCATCATATACAAAGAAAGGCCCACTGAAAAGGGAAATTAAAAAATTCAAGATATGAGGGGCTGCCCCCGTGGCTGAGTGGTTAAGTTCGCGTGCTCTGCTTCAGCCGCCCAGGGTTTCGCCGGTTCGAATCCTGGACGCAGACACGGCACCGCTCAGCAGGCCATGCTGGGGCAGCGTCCCACACGCCACACCTGGAAGGACCCACAACTAAAAATACACAACCATGTACCAGGGGGCTTTGGAAGAAAAAGGAAAAATAAAATCTTAAAAAAAAAAAATTCAAGATATGAAAACAGTGAGAGGAGCCCAGAAAAACACAGGATCACAGCTGTGGCCCAGACCCAGCTCAGGAGGCTGAAAGCACTTGTGGAACAACTGTAGGACTTTCAGAGTACCGTTTATTTTTTCATTCTCAAATTTCACACACATCTTCATTCCCAGCTTCTCCTAAAAATCAGAATCTCTGGCACTGCTGGGCCAGCAGTCTGGCAGCCGACAACTATCAGGCACCTATCAATGAATGCCCCTCTAAACTAGGGAGGCCGTCGTGGCAGCCACCATGCCCACCAACCCCATTGCTCCCACCTGCCTGCCCCAGCTTCTGGGCTAGAGGAACAGCCTGACAGCAGTCTTGGAAAAGTGGCAAGAAAAGACCCATCTCCCTAAGAGAAAGGAGATTTATGAGAGAAGATGGATGACACTTGTTCCACAGGTTGGCCCAGAGGCACCCAAAGGAGGAAGCCGTCTGTCAGCAGCACCGGACGCCCCAACACTGAGCTTCCTCTCAGGGCAGACACGCACTCTGGGCAGGGGGGAGCTTTGCCAGCCTCAAACAAACATGAGGCTCTTTTTGTAAAAGAATAAGAGTTGGTACATTTTCACATTTACCTTTACTCATGAAGAAAATGAGTACAAGTGAGCTGCCCTGGAAAATTCTAGAACAGTGACACTTTATGGTGGTCCGCAGCATGATCACACATAGTGACAAAGAACTAAAACTTATGCAAAAAATAAACTTCAATCTACTTCTAGCACCATATAAAAATTAATCCAAAATCGGTCATAAACAAAAAATGGCACAAGCACTTTGGAAGACAGTATGGCAGCTTCTTACAAAGTTACACATCAGCCTGCCTTGAGAACCAGCTGCTCCACTCCTTTGTATTTACTCAAGAGAAATGAAAGTATTATGTCCACACAAAGACTTGTGTACAAATATTCACAGCAGTTTCACTTGTAACAGCCCAACACTGCCAACAGGCCAAATGTTCACAGAATACTACCCAACAATAAGAAGGAACAAACTACTGAAACATACTATAACATGGATGTCAAAATAATTACGCTGAATGAAAAAAATGTTCATTCTATATGACTCATTTATATAAAACTTCAGGAAATACAAACGATTGGTGAGTGAGAAAAAACACACGAGTGATTTCCTGGAGCTTGGGCAAGACGACAAAGGAGCAGGGGAAAACTCCTGCAGATGAGGGATTACGTTCACTCTCCATTCTCAGGGTGGTATGCATTATAGCAAAAGTTATCAAACTGCGCACTTCAAATATGCGCAGTCTATGTCATTTATGCCAAGAGAGCTGTTTAAAAAACCTCTCCCCAGCTGCAGGGACAAAGCACTTTTGCCACCCAGCACATGTGGCCTGCATACCTGTTTGGAAGGTGGGGTTCGCTCCAGGGTACATGTTGGGGGAGTAGGCGGGAGCCGCTGCTGCGTAGCCCATGGGGAAACCAGCTGGAGGAAGAAACACAGAACAATCTCATGTCATCACCAGGAGTAATGTGATTTTACAGCCAGGGCTCCCACAGACTGTCATTCTTACCCTCTTCATCAGAAGCCCCAGACGGGCTTAAGGAGCCCAGCAGCACTATGAGTGCTGAGCGGCCTCCTCTAGCTTTCTCTTCTCCTCAGGACTGTGATGGGTCACAGTCACAACCACGTCTTTTAAACCTATGAGTAAAGGCTTACAACTTTACACAACTGAAAAAATCTGGCAGAAACTCAGTTACAATGCCAAAAAAACCACCCCAAGCTGAAGTACAAAGACTACAATACTTCCGGCAATTTTATTCTAGATTCTAATCACATATAATTTATTACTTAGCAAGAGTAACAAGAGTGCTAACAGCATCGCGTGCTGAAGGGGCTCTGACACAAGGAACTGGGAAAAAATCCAATCTCACAATCCACTTACAAGCAACTTGATCACAAATAAGACTTTAAACTGTAATAAGACTAAACCGCAACCACTAACAATTCATATGAACACGACAGAAACATGAAAAAAGGCACTAAGTCGCACAGTCCAAAGCCCCGCCACCACGCATCCATCAGCAGAGGGCCACAGTCATCTGCTCCAGGGCTCCTCACAGCCTAAGGACGCCAGGCCTTCCGCCCGACCCCTCTGGTTCACAGTTCAGAACACGTCGTTCCTGTGACAGCTGGGACACTAAAAGCCTCAGGGCTCAGAGCCAGTGAAGAGGACCCAGGTTCGCTAGTCTTTACTACCATCATAAACCAGTTGTGAGAGGCTGTAACTTTTCTATTCCTCTCTTCTCCTGCCCATAAAATAAACTGAAACAGAACTTTGAAAGACAGTGTGCTGAGGAGACTTGGAGAAAAGCGACTCTTCAGGAGTACTGAAGTCACCACGGTGGTAACAGTAACCTCCGTGAGGAAAGAGAAGGGCAGAAGGCTAAGGAGAGTTCTGAGGAGGATTCACAGGTAAAATCTGGGTGGGTCTGGATTTTACTTTTAAAGGCTTTGAATAAAGTGCCTTATAGGAACCCCTGCCAGCTCCGCCACAGCTTGCAGACCCCAGCTCTGCTGCAGCTCCTTCTCAAGCTGTCCTGTGGGCCTCTCGTGGGACAGGAACAGAAGCCTGCAGTCCCACTGGTCCCCAGGAATCTCTACTTGCAAGTGCTCTGATCTCATCTCATGTATAAATCCTCTGCATCAGAGCTGTTTTCCTCTTTCTCAAAACTGATCCTCCTTTATCTTAGCAGAAGCTATTTTGGGTTTCTTTCTTGGATTATGACTTTCCCAATTGCCCTAATTAGTCAGAGAACAGTGTGTGGGGGTCAAGTGTTTATCAGGTTCACTTATTTTAGACATCAAGGACAGACTCAACTTGAAATACACCTAAAATGGCCATTTTAAAGACCAGAACCAGAGCTGGCCTGGTGGTGCAGCGGTTAAGTTTGCACATTCCGCTTCAGCAGCCCAGGGGTCGCTGGTTCAGACCCTGGGTGCAGACATGGCACCGCTTGGCACACCGTGCTGTGGTAGGCATCCCACATATAAAGTAGAGGAAGATGGGCACGGATGTTAGCTCAGGGCCAGTCTTCCTCAGCAAAAAGAGGATTAGTGGCAGGTGTTAGCTCAAGGTTAATCTTCCTCAAAAACAAACAAATAAATAAATAAAAATAAAGACCAGAACAGTTGTTTTCAATCTACGGACCATGAGTGATTCCTTGGAAGCCTCAACTGTGAGCAGAGGAAGGCCAAGCAGGCTCTGGAGCCTGCCCTCAATTCACCCTCAGTAGTTGCTATGATTTATCTTAGAAACCAGGGAACTATTTAGAATTTTTTTTTTAAAAAAGATTTTATTTTATCCTTTTTCTCCCCAAAGACCCCCAGTACATAGTCGTATATTCTGCGTTGTGAGTCCTTCTAGTTGTGGTATGTGGGACGCTGCCTCAGCGCGGTTTGATGAGCAGTGCCATGTCCACGCCCAGGATTCGAACCAACAAAACACTGGGCCACCTGCAGTGGAGTGCGCAAACTTAACCACTCAGCCACGGGGCCAGCCCCTAGAATTTTTTTTTTAAGGTTTGACTGTTAAAAAAAAAGTTTGAAACACCACTAACCTGTATCTCATCCTGTAAGCCTCTGCAACAATCTCCTCACAATCCAAATTTCCTCATCTCTCCCCACAAACTCTACCAATAAACTCACGGGGCAAGATGCCTCTGCACTTGTCCTGTGTCCAAGGGTTCCTAGAACACTACTATTATGTTTGCTTGGCTCTTCCTATCCTACCTTCTAATAATGAGTTAACATGTTCTAGAAGGAAACAGAAAGCATACATATTTGGGTGGTGAACAGATGCAATCTACAGAGAATTCGAAATATACTATGATGTACACCTGAAAGTCATATAATGTTACAATCCAATGTTACTGCAATAAATAAACTAAAAAGAAAGCATATATAACAAGCATTTCAAATAGCATAGTTAACCACCAGGAACAGGACGTCCTCTGCTCCTTCTCTGCCCTCATTCCCTCATCCCCTCAGCCAAATCCCACTGGCACTGCCACCACCCTGACCTACAGCCTCAGTAACGGTGACCTCATTAACTTTAGTCCACTGGTCTCCAACTTGGCTCCACAAACCCCCTACAAGGAAACCCATGAAAGGACGCCCTTCCAGGACCCCAACAAACTCTCTGCTTTAACTGGTCTTGGTTGTAGCACCAACATCTTTTCTTTCTTAATCTCTCCAAAAAATTCTAATCGGAGAGTTCCAATCAACATGCTTGAGAACCACTGCTCCTTCCGAGTCCTGTCAGTCTTGCTGGCCACAGCACTGTCCTCCTAAAAATGCCCATTTCAGCGAGTACTCTGACTGTCTCTGTCAACATCTACTCGAGCTCCTTCTGGCACTGAAAGGCTAGAAAGCTGGAAATTACACTGCCCAGACACCCTTCTTGCAAGACATTAGAAGTGACCCCAAATCCTAATCACTTTTATCAGACTGATTACCTCATGAAAACAAGAACTTTAGAATAGCGAAAAATACCATGAGCTAAGTAAAAAAGACAAATAAAATACTTGCAAATTATTTAGACAAAGGGCTAATACACTTAATGTAACTCTTAAACCAAAAAACAGTAACATAATAGAAAAAAATTCAATAAAGACATGAACAGATAGAACTGCCAACTGCAACTACACTGAGACCATCTCTAACATCAGACCACCAAAACCCAAAAGGCTACGACACACTCTGTTCGCCAGGTTGTGGGGAAACAAGTCTCACACACTTCCAGTAGGAGCACAAAACACTAAAAATTCTCTGGAAGGGAAATTGGCAGTATCTTAAAAATTACATTCTCATTTACTCCCACCCAGCAATCCCACCTCAAGGAATCCACCCTAGAGACAATTTCCACAAACACAATCAACACAAGCTGCAGTATTATTGGAACAGCAAAATACTACATATCCATCCAAAGAACCAACTGAATAAATTTGGAAACCCCACAAGACGGAGAGTTACGCAGCAGTATCACGTAAAATATAAAAAAGAACAAGGCAAATCTTTGTGAACTGAAATGGAATGATTCCTAGAATACATTAAGTTGACAAAGCAAAGTGACCATCACCAGCTGCACCTCTCTTCCAGAAAAGAACTGCTGGCCAGCGGTGAGGAGTATGTGAGCCGACAGCCTCCAGCAGCACGGCCTTCCAGGGCCACTTCTGCCTAATGAGGAGCTCCTCTAACTGCCAAGCCCTGCCCCAGAGCTCCCCAAGGAGCTGGGTGAGGCTTCAGCAAACGTCTGTCACAGGCCTGAGGCTCTCCCTACCCAAGTCTGTCTGCTTCCTCCCCACTAGGCCTTTCATAAGTGTTACCCTCCCCAAAAATGTCTGCATTCCTAATTCCATCTCAGTGCCCACTACCTTTTTATTTTTATATATTTTTATATATTTATAATTATTACTTATGTTACATATGTTAAGTCATTACATACACCTTAAAAAAAAACATGCTGTAAACATAAATAAACAGAATTTTTATTTGTCAATCCTACCTTAATAAAGCTGGGGGAAAAAAGATCAAGGAGCATGCCATCTGCCTAAGAAAAGCAGACATCCACTGGGCCACCTACAATTTTTAATACACTGTATTACACTCAATGAAAAAAACACTAAGCATGCCAAGAGACAGGACTATACAGCTGAAAAACAAAAGAAAAAGACAAACTGACAATAGAAACAGACCCAGAAGTGATTCAGAAACTGCAGTTGCAGTTGTCTTTAAAATAACTGCAAGTAGTATGCTGGAGAAAACAGAAGATGGAGTAGATGAAAAGACAACTCAATACATGGATTTTATAGCAAATTAAGAGTAGAATTGCAGGATTAGTGAAATGGAAGCAGATAGGTACAATATATCCATGTTAAAGCTCACAGAGAAAAAAATGAAAAATACAAAAAAGGACACAAGAGACATGAAACAGTGAAATGGTCTAATAATATACTTGTAAGAGGTCCTAGAAGAGAAGAGAGAAAGGAGTAGAAAAAAATATTTGAAGAGCTACTGCTATTGCTGGAAGAAACCAACCCACAGAATCAAGAAGTTCTGTGAGCACTAAGCAAGATAAATACAAAGAAAATTAAGTCAGGTCATATCATAGCAAAAATAAAGATATAGTAAAAGAAATGGGGGCAGGTGGTGGAGAGGGAACATACTAACTTCAAAGGAACAAAACTAATTCTGACAGAAACCAGAAGACAATAAAATTATACCTTTAATGTGCTGAGAGAAAGTAAGTGCCAACCTAAAATTGTGTCCTCAGTGGGGTAGGCAAAAAAACGGCCCCCAAAGATACCACATCAAACCCCTGGGACCTATAAATCTTATCTTATCTAGAAAAAGGATCTTCCCAGATACAAATTCAGGATCTTAAGATAAGATCATCATGGATTACCCGGGTGGGCCCTGAATCCAATGACAAATGTCCACATAAGAAATGCACAGAAGAGGTGGTGATGATGTGACCACAGAAACAGAAGGTGGAGTGACGCGGCCCCACAGCCACCTGTGGAGAAATGCTGCCAGAAGCCACAGAGGCAACATGGCTTCTCCCCTCGAGCCTCCACGGGGAAGGTCCTGCCGACACCTTGATTTTGGACATCTGGCTTCCACAACTGTGAGAGAATAAACTGTGGTTTTTAAGCCACCAACTTTTGTGGTAATCTGTTACAGCAGCCACAGAAAACTAACATACTCAGCAAAAATACACTCCAAAAATGAAAGCAAAATAAAGACATTTTCACAAACCCAAACAAAATTCACTGCTAGCAGATCTGCAGTTAAAAAAAAAGAAAACACTAAAGGGAGTTGTCCTGGTAAAAGGAAGATGATCCCCGACAGAAACATGCAAATAGAAAGCAATAAAGAACAATGAAAATAATCAATGTGTGAGGTAACGCAAACGCTGCTGAACGCACAAAATAAAAACAGCAATGTCTTTAAGGCATGGCAACAACATTCGAAAGGAGGAAGAGGATAAAAATGTTGTAATCTAGGGCCAGCCCGGTGATGCAGCGGCTAAGTGCCCACGTTGCACTTTGGCGGCCTGGGGTTCGCTGGTTTGGATCCTGGGTGCAGACATGGCACCGCTTGACAAGCCATGCTGTGGTAGGCGTCCCACGTACAAAGTAGAGGAAGATGGGCACGGACGTTAGCTCAGGGCCAGTCTTCCTCAGCAAAAAGAGGAGGATTGGCAGATGTTAGCTCAGGGCTAATCTTCCTCAACAACAAAAAAAATGCTGTAATCTTTAGAGTCATCACCAAATAGTAAAAGAATTCTTAAAAAGTTAACAGAAGGAAAAAGTGAATAAAAAGTATTTAATTAATCCAAAAGACAAGAAAAAGAAAGTGAACAAAAAACAGGTGCTATCAATTAGAAAGTAATACTAAGACAGTACATATAAACCCAAGTATATCAGTACTTACACTACTACCATTAACAGATGAAGTTGGTGGGAAGTTTTCTTTCTTTTCCTTTAAACGTCGATTTAAAAAGTTACAGACCATATGTTAAGCGAAATAAGCCAGCCAGAGAAAGACGAACTCTATATGACTCCACTCATAGGTGGAAGTTAGTATATTGACAAGGAGATCTGATGGGTGGTTACCAGGGAAAAGGGGGGTTGGGGGGAGGGCACAAAGGGGGAAGTGGTGTACCCACAACATGACTAACAAAAATGTACAACTGAAATCTCACAAGGTTGTAATCTATCATAACATTGATTAAAAAAAAAAAAAAAAGTTACAGACCAGCCCTCTCCATTTGCTGGTATAAAAGGACTTTCCTCTCTTGCACACCTTGCCAGTTTTGGTATTGAAGTTATGCTAGCCTCAAAATTCTGTACACACATTAATTCCCTGCAGTAAGCCCCCTTTCCTCCCACCCCAGTTCAAAACACCTAGAATGCTTACTAGTTCCTGCACTGAACCCTTGCTGATACAGAGGTGGGTTTTTACTTTGAGGAAGATTAACCCTGAGCTAACATCCACCACCAATCCTCCTCTTTCTGCTTGAGGAAGATTGTCACTGAGCTAACATCTGTGCCCGTCTTCCTCTATTTTATAGCCAAAGAGAATCTCGAGTGGATCCGGAGACAGGGAAATAGGCAGAACCCGATGGTGTCAGCATGGCCTGATGCCCCTGTGATAGAGCGTGGACTGTTGTGTGCCGACTCTGTGCAAGGCTGTGAGGATACCGTCTTGCCACAGCATGGCTTGATAAGCGGTGCCCAGGTCTACACCGAGGATCTGAACCAGCGAACCCAGGCTGCTGACACAGAGCACATGAACTTAACCGCTACATCACCAGGCTGGCCCTGATACAGAGTTTTATGAAAGGCAAAGAGACTAAAAATACCAAAACCAAGAAAAAAAACAAGACGTATAAAGAAATAGATGAGGGGCCAGGCCGGTGGCGCAGCGGTTAAGTTCGCACGTTCCATTTCTCGGCAGCCCAGGGTTTGCTGGTTCGGATCCTGGGTGCAGACATGGCACCCCCTGGCAAAAGCCATGCTGTAGTAGGCGACCCATACATAAAAGTAAAGGAAGATGGGTATGGATGTTAGCTCAGGGCCAGTCTTCCTCGGCAAAAAGAGGCCAATTGGCAGCAGTTAGCTCAGGGCTAATCTTCCTGGGAAAAAAAAGGAAAGAAATAGATGAAATAAGGAGAAATTACAAAAAACTATGCAAAATTTAAAATCGCTTTAGGGCCTGGCCCCGTGGCCTGGTGGTTAAGTTGGGTGCACACTCTGCTTTGGCAGCCCAGGTTTGCAGATTCAGACCCCAAGTGTGGACCTACATTACTCATCAGTCATGCTGTGGCAGCAACCAATGTATAAAGTAGAGAAAGACTGACATAGATGTTAGCTCAGAGCTAATCTTCCTCAAACAAAAGAAGAGGAAGACTGGCAAGAGATGTTAGCTCAGGGCTAATCTTTCTCAGCAAAAAAAAAAAAAAAAACTCACTTTAAAGTTACAGAGGTGCCGGCCCGGTGGCACAGAAGTTAAGTTCACACATTCCACTTCTCAGCGGCCCAGGGTTCGCCAGTTCAGATCCCGGGTGCAGACAGGGCACCGCTTGGCATGCCATGCTGTGGTAGGCGTCCCACATATAAAGTAGAGGAAGACGGGCATGGATGCTAGCTCAGGGCCAGACTTCCTCAGCAAAAAGAGGAGGACTGGCAGTAGTTAGCTCAGGGCTAATCTTCCTCATAAAAAATAAAATAAAGTTACAGAAATATTCTTTTAAAAGTACTTTAAGACCCAAAAAACCCTAAGGAAAGTGTTTTACTTCAATTCTCCTGACCATAGGTAAGCATACTACAGCCCACAGGACAAATCCAGCCCACTGTCCGTTTCTAGCTTGACTGAAGTACAGTCTACGGCTGCCTCTGTGCTGGAGAAGCAGAGGTGGGTAGTCAGGAAAGAGACAGTGTGACCCTCGAAGCCTAAAGCACACATGACCCTGGACCTTCACATCGCGCCTGCCAACCCCGCTTCTGACCAGCCAAAGAGCACGGACAACACAGACGTGCCTCAGTATCCTCCAGCCTTGCAGAGAGTCGACATACAACGGTCCACGCTCTATCACAGGGGCATCAGGCCATGCTGACACCATCGGGTTCTGCCTATTTCCCTGTCTCCCGATCCACTCGAGATTCTCCTCGGCTATTTAGGATTCTGTTTAAACCAGTGTTAATACTTTAAAGACAGTAGATCTTATCACTAAATTACCTTTTATCAATTCTGGGAAACTCTGTCACTCTTCTATTCTAGTCAGTCCTCCTGGAGCTCTTAATTCTCCTCAAATCTTCTCATTTTAACATCTCTATTTCTTAAGCAGTCTCCTATTTCCTCGTTCCCTATGGCGCATTCTGGTTGACTCTTTATCAGTGTTTTACTTGCAATTTAATTTGAATTTTGTTCACATGCCATTTCTCCCCATTTCTCTAAGTTCCAGTTGGTTCTTTTTGTCCCCTTCTTACGTTTTGATTCTTTCTTTTACATCTTCAATTATCCCAAATGTTTGTGTGATGTGGTTTCTAGCTAATGTTCTATTCCTGCAGTCTGTCATGACTGGTGACTGACTTGATGAATAACGTCATGTGTTTTATAATAATTTTGCATTGTTAACAGGCAGAACTTTGTGGGAAGCCCACGCAACCTGGATTGAGAGCATGTGCCTCCACAACAGTTCTGCATTGGCCACTGTCTGTGCTTTAGGGGGGTATGCAGGCTGGAGACTAATTTTTATGTTAAGTTTCTCAATTATGGACTGCCCTGGGAAGCACAAGTAATACAAAGTAGTGCCTCAAACATCCCTGAATGGTTACAAACCTTTAGGAAAGATTTCCCCCTTCCCAGAGCCCAAGCAGAGACAAACTTCCTTGGGGGCCAGTGAGAGGATTGTTGCAGTCTGCTACCTCTTCACCCGAAGTATCACCCTCTGGAGGAAACAGATTGATGAGGGGCCCCACTCCAACTCCCAGCCTCACAGGGGCCTAAGGCCTCACTTTCTGTCCCCATGCAGGTTGTTGAAACCTACGAATAGCAAATGCCCCCAGGACAAGCACGACATCAGCTCAATGGCCAAATGCGCAGGTTTTTACATCACTTTGACAGTTAGCTGGAGCTATTTCTCTTACTTTCTTGCAAGTTCAATTATACATTTTTAAAATGTTTTATTCAATTTTCTAGGGGTTTTTTAGCAACAGGGTTTTTAGGTTATCTGTTTCACCATATTATCAAAACGCACAATGAAATTGTAATATTACATATTACAAATAATTACTCCTTGTTCAAAGTCACCAGTTAGGACAGCCACTTGCTATTTTTGAGTAACCAGCTGCTATCCTCCTCGATTTTGCTTCACCCCATACCTCATGGCCCCCGTTTGACTAGCTGACTCCAATAAGCGTGGGGAATGTGGCTCAGGTCTAAATTAACAGCAGAATCCCCTCCCTGGCCCAGGGATGGAAGGTGAGTCCAATCAGAACAATCCCCAGGACTGGTTTGAAGAGACAAGAAGAAGCCCCATGGGGCTTTCTTCCAGAGCAGAGGTAAAGAGCCTCAGAGTCAAGGGACTGCTGGGAGGGGCTGAACACTACAGAGAGACCATAATGGGACAAGTGTGACCTGTGACCAACACTGAGGAAGTGAAGCTGAGCCCGAGACGAGAGAAACTAGGTCCTAGCCCCAGCCGCTGGAGCCACCACATCAAGCTCTGCCCAAGGCCAGTCCCAGGTCTTGATTTTTCAGTTCCATAAGCCAATACACTTCCTTCCTTGTCTAACCCACTCTGGGCCAGGTGTGTCAAGTGAAAGCAGTCTTACTGACATGGAAATTTAACAAGTGTTCACAGTTCAAGAATGAAAATAAAATTTCACTTGCTTACCTGGATAACCAATTCCTTTGGCATTTGCATAGGGAACCCCAGAAGAACCAGGGCTATAAACAGGATTCATGATTTCAAGAACTAAAAAGGAAAAGAAAGGGATTTAGCAAGCACTTTTGTTCTCATGTTTTTCTCCAGCATCAGTCTCAAAAGAGCAGGGAGCAAGAGTCCTTTCTCTCATCTATTATAAAACAAGGCATTTCAAACTGCTGCCAACCATCCGTGAACAGAGAAGGAATGCCGAAAGTCCTAACGGGCGCCCACCAGGACTTTGTAAACTTCCCTTTACGATTCTCTTCAGTCCACCAGAAGCTAAGGAAAAAGTGTTCTCGGCTGGCCCAGTGGCGCAGCTGTTAAGTTCACACGTTCTGCTTCGGCAGCTCCAGGTTCACCGGTTTGGATCTGGGGTACAGACATGGCGCCACTTGGCAAGCCATGCTGTGGCAGGCATCCCACATATAAAGTAGAGGAAGATGGGCACAGATGTTAGCTCAGGGCCAGTCTTCCTCAGCAAAAAAGAGAAGGATTGGCGGCAGATGTTAGCTCAGGGCTAATCTTCCTCAAAAAAAAAGAAAAAGTGTTCTTTACATCCCTGCATAAAACAGTGAAAACAAATCTGTAAATAATCTAAATAAATGTCCCTGTAATAGGGGAAAATAGTTAAGTAAAGCAGATCTATCCAGAGCAGGAAATATCATGCAGGTGCTTTTTAATCAGTGTTTAAAAACCGAAGATTAACATAATAATAAGGGAAAAGAAGGTACAACACTGCACTGCAGTATGACTCCAGATTTGCACCTGCACGTGCAGGCCAGTGCACCTCCAGCACAAATGGAAGAGAGGCTGGGAGGAAATAAAATATCAACAGTGCGTGTCTCCAGATGGGGTGATTTTAGTGTTCTTTTTCCACTTTTTTCTGTTTCTTAAACAACTTCTGTTAAATATGTATTTTCTAAAAAAGACAAATTAGGTACAGCCCAGCAACTCTATTAACCCATCCGATGTTCTATCATTCATAATCTTTTTTTCCTGAAAAGTTCAAGAACTCGCACAGCTATAACCATGTTTACCCCTTCCCCAATAGAAATAAGATTCTCATTAGTACCTCCAGCAAACTCCTCTGAATTTTATCATCCAAAGTATTCTTCACTAACCCTCATCTAGTAAGTCACTCACTGGTTTATGTGAATAATAGTAAGAATTAAGACAATCTTAAATTTAAAAATAAAAACACAGGGCTGGCACCGTGGCATAGTGGTCAAGTTCACGCACTCCACTTTGGCGGCCTGGAGTTCAGGGGTTCAGAACCCAGGCACAGACCTACACACCACTCATCAGCCATGCTGTTGTGGCATCCCACATACAAAACAGAGGAAGACTGATACAGATGTCAGCTCAGGGACAATTTTCCTCAAGCAAAACAAAGAGGAAGATTGGCAACAGATGTTAGCTCTGGGCCAATCTTTCTCATCAAAAACAAAAAACAAAAAAAAATTTTTAAATTAAAGTAAAAACAGCATAAAGGGGGCAACAGGTATATGGGAACTCTGTACTTTCCACTAAATTTTGCCATGAACCTAAAACTGCTCTAAAAAATAAAGTTTATTTAAAAAATAAAAATACATAAAATATACATATGTTTACTTGTTCAGTGTCTGCCTTCCCCACTACAACCCCAACTAGAATGTAACCCCATGCAGGCAGGGATCAGGGACTTGGTTCTATCGACTGCAGTACCCCAAGCACCAATAACAATGTCTGGCGGAAAACAGGTGCAACCACCTGTTAACTTTTAAAAACCACGTGCACCTCAAGACACTCTAGGTATCAAATTCCATCACTAAAACAAAAATACAAAAAGGAACCACTTCAAATTTTCAGCTCATGTGACTCATTTAGAATATTCATAACCAAGCAGTTCAGTAGACAAAAAAGTACACTCAGTCACATTCTCAGACTTTGTAACAAGTTCTAGTCTAAATCAGGAATAAACTGGGGACATTCATCATTGGGACATTCATTATCTGAAGAATTGTCTTAATTTTTTTAAACTTCTAAACCAAAAGGCAGATGCCAAATTTACCATGACATCCACAACCACAGCTAAGACAGAGGTCCAGATCAGCGCTGTCCAACAGCACTTTCTGCAGCGATGAAGCTCTTCTCCATGTGGGCCGTCCGATAAGCACCCATCAGCTAAAAGTAACGACTGAACACAGGAGGAAGGCAGCTTGTGCAGGATCTGATTTTTCAGTTTTATTTAACTTCAATTTAAATTTAAACAGTCACATGCAACTAGGGGCTACCACACTGGACACTGCAAGTCTACAGAACAGACTAGAGAGAGAAAACAAGGACAGGAAGACATAGCAAGAAATCAGGAGACTCAATCGTGTATTTTACCCCACACTTTAAGAATAAACAAATTGGCAACTGCCAATCCCTATTATTCTGCACTTTCAACCCATTCTTGGAGGAACTACAACATAAACATTGTGGAGGCCCTCAAATATTTCATCAACTTGTCTAGTTCAACTATCATCTCTCAAGAAGTAAATACTTCCTAAAACTGTATTTCTCTATTCTGTGCCAGAATCTAATTTTATTTTCTTAACTGAATTCAAGATAAGCAAAGCACTATGCAAAGGTAAGAGAAAAAACAAAAAAAAGCTCTCACAGTCCCTGTTCTGAGTTTACAATCTAGAAAAGTGATGTCCAACAGAACTTTCAGTGAAGATGGAAATGTATGTCTGCTCTGACCACATACAGTAGCTACTAATAGCTATGAACACTTGAAATGTGGCTAGCACAACTAAGGAACTACATTTCAGTTTAATTTGAATCAAACAGTCACATGTAGGGGCCGGCCCGGTGGTGCACTGGTTAAGTTCACACATTCCGCTTCTCGTCAGCCCGGGGTTCGCCAGTTTGGATCCCGGGTGTGGACATGGCACCGCTTGGAAAGCCATGCTGTGGTAGGCGTCCCACATATAAAGTAGAGGAAGATGGGCACGGGTTCCTCTGCAAAAAGGAGGAGGACTGGCAGTAGTTAGCTCAGGGCTAATCTTCCTCAAAAAAAAAAAATTAGAATTAAAAAAAATTTAAAAAAAAACAGTCACATGTAGGTGATAGCTATTGTACTGCACAAACAGGCCTATAAGAAAAAAAGACATGGGGGCCGGTCCTGTGGCCGAGTTTTAAGTTCGCGTGCTCTGCTTCACCAGCCCAGGGTTCTGCCGGTTCGGATCCTGGGTGCAGACATGGCACAGCTCGTCAGGCCATGTTGACGCAGCGTCCCACGTGCCATAACTAGAAGGACCCACAACTAAAATATACAACTATGTACTGGCAGGATTTGGGGAAGAAAAAAAAAGACATGAATAATGGTGATAGAGGGCAAAGAGTGTGACGAGCCACCTAACAGTAGAATAAAGCGTTCTGAAGGTTGAATGAGGAAAGCAAAAATTCATTGTAGGAGGGGAGGAATGGTTAGGAAAAACTTGATTACAGAGGGGTGTTTCCAATAAGCTCTAAGCAGCAGGTAGGATCACAAAAGTGATAGAAATGAGAAAATGCTTTAGGAATATCAGGCAATTGGGCTTGTCTGGAGCTTAAGCGACAGGTAGGGAATCTGCAAAGATGTTATGGAGACGTAGGTTAAGTTAGAACCATCATAGGGAGACCCTTAAATGTGGGGCTGAGCTGGAGATGTCATCTGGTAGGCAATGAAGCTCATGAACAGCACAGCAGGTAAACACAAGAGTTATGATATGACCCGCTAATTCCACTCCTAGGTCTACACCCAAGAAAGATGAAAACATACATCCACACAAAAACTTGCACATGAATGTTTATAACAGCCACAATTATAAACAATCCAAATGAAGCACTGAACACAAGGCTCTCTTTCCATAATGACCTGGCTTACAGTCTAAACCAGTAATACAATTCTACTCTGCATTTGTCACTAAAAAATTCATAGAACTGCATTTGAATTCTAAATACCAGAAGTTCCAAACTACTCGGAAGTTACATTTCTTGAAAGTACTTTTACTTCCCCAGAGGCTAATAACAATAAATATTTTCTAAAGTGATTAAAAAGTCTTAATGAATTAAAAATTATAGGTAAGAAAATATGATAATAGGATTGGTGAAAGAAAATGCTTCAGTTCCCTCTCCAATTGGACAAAAGGCTTAAAATGGTAATACAAAGACAAGGTGTGTGAACAAATGTCAAACAGCTCCTTACATTACTTGTTCAAAAAATGAGAGATTCCCCCAAGATTCTGAGCCTCAAGGGCAGGGAAAATAGCTCACGCAGCCCCGTCTCCCTGCATCTCACAAACGCTTAGCACAAAGGTAGGTTGTAAATATCTTCTCAATGTTCTTCAATAAAAGAACTACTATACAATAGAATACAGGACATTCCATAGCAATAAATATGAAGCTGAGACATTTATTTAAAATCTAATCAGAAATGTTGAAACACACCTGTTTATTGATCAGTGATTATGAAAGCTGAACCCAGTGACCAATCTTAATATCACTAACCGTCAAACTAAACGTTATATGCATCCTCACACGATGGAATTACTCTGCCTCATCTAAGGTGTACTGCTGCAAAAATAGAAAAATCTGAATCTAATGGAGCGCATCCATTGAACTTCTAGTTTATAGGAAAAGACAGGAGTTGGAGGAATATGCTGAACATCACCATGAAACAAAGAGACAAACCCAAAAGGTGGAGCATTCTAGAGGACAAACGACCCAGTTTCTTCAGTAAGTCAACGGTCTGAAAAAAGGTGGAGGTGTGGGAAGGACAGAGGTACATTAAAACAGATGTAGACATAAAGGCCATAGGTAGTTTGTGTTTGGATCCTGATTTAGACTGAAAAAACTGTGAAAGGATATTTTAAGGATTTGGGGATACAAATGAATATGGGGTAGCTCTTAAATGACATTAAACAATTGTTAATTTTGCTAGGTGTGCTAACAGTATTTTGGTTACGTAAAGATATATCATTTTTTTAGAAATACAGATGAAAGCATATAAGGATAAAAATGACATTAAGTCTATAATTTAAAATATTTCTACAAAGACAGGAAACTACAGCAAAATGCTAATAATTATTACATCGAGATGTTGGGTAAATGGCTGTACACTGTATTGTTACACTTTTTAAATCTGCATAATGGAAAACGGAAGGAAAAAACCCACACTCCCTCAGGTTCTAGTGCCACTGGCCACCCAGAAACCAGGAATTTCCCAGTCTGCTATGGTGTGGGCCAAGGATCCCAATTCCAAGGCTGGATCCAGAGGGTATCACTTTTTTTTAGTTTTCCATTTGGAATGACTCAACTGTCAGAATTCCTATGGGTGGTTTGACACTTGCAACAGAATAGACAAATCTCAGATTTACCTATAAAAAAAAGAATGTCAGCAAAATTCTTCAATTTAAAAACCCAATAATAATCAGAGGGAAAGTGTATTTAAGACCCATTACTGTATTAGTTTCTCTAGTTTCAAAACATACCATGACCTAAACAAAGTTCCCACACAAAACAGTAATTATAAAATTTTAAAGGCCTTGTATACTAGTATTTCACGTAAACAAAACTAATTTCAAGAAGCTTAAATCCTCTCTCTCTGAGACATCAATATAGATACAAGTGCCCGTTACTATAATCAACACTGGAAATGATCAGTAACCTCTGATCAAGAAGAGCACGCAACAGCAGAAAGTTCTCAACTCCCCCAAAGTCTACCTTCCCTACCAAGGCTTGCAATCCATTGGGAGAAATTCATGTATTGCTGCGCAGAACAACTGGGGAGACTTCAAAGATACAGAGAGTGGAACACAAACATGACAAAATTAACTATTACTCTGTTACACTGGTGTATAGCTGTTTTAAAACTGTTCTCAACTAATCCAGGAAAAAAGAGGTTTATATAACGGAAGTCTGGCAGACAAAAATTTCTCTTTAAACTACAAAACCAATAAAAAGTTAAAACAGTATTTTTCAGGGGCTGGCCCAGTGGCATAGTGGCTGAGTTCATGCACTCCACTTCAGTGGCCCTGGGACTGCGGGTGCTGGGCCTGGCCTACAGACCGCGCATCAAGCCATGCTGTGGCAGCATCCCACATACAAAGTAGAGGACAGGCACAGACGTTAGCTCAGGGATGACCCGCCTCAAGCAGACAGAGAAGATTGGTAACAGACGTCAGCTCAGAGCCAGTCTTCCTCACCAAAATAATATACATATATATTTTTTAAATGTACTTAAAAAAAAATTTTCAGTTCTAATCTTCTGCATCTGTGACATTACAATACTCATTTTCCTGATATTTGAAAACGCAAATAACTTTGGCAGTAGAATTCTGTCTATCTAACCTTAAAATGGGAATGGTTTGAAAGGCAGTTGCAGAGCAGAACTGAAAATCCTGGCAACTATTTCAGGCCTGATAAGCGGGCAGGAGAGCAGGGACAGCAGCAGACGGGGCTCCCCGCTTCCTCCCGGGCTGCAGGCGCCCGCCCTACACGCGCTCCGACGTCCTCCGGAGGCCAGGAGGCAGGCCGACGGCGCTGCAGCGGCGGCCGCGGCCCAGGAGCAGCCAGAGCGAGCCCGCGGCGACCCTCCCAGACCCGGGCCTCCACTCAGGCAGAC
Organism: Equus przewalskii; assembly: GCF_037783145.1. Taxonomy (NCBI): domain Eukaryota; kingdom Metazoa; phylum Chordata; class Mammalia; order Perissodactyla; family Equidae; genus Equus; species Equus przewalskii. The sequence continues at coordinate 854,815 of NC_091847.1, forward strand.
GGGCCGGGCACAGGCCGCACGGGCGAACACCCGCGCCAGAGCGAGCCGAGCGCAAACCCGCTTCACAACGCCTGAGACAGACAGCCAGCCCTCACGACGCGCACCACAGCGGCTTCAACACCGAGGAAAAACAGCCTTAAACTGCTCAATTCTTGGCTGTCAAGGCTAAAGTAATCCACTACCTGTTTACTTACCAAAGTTTAAATGTGGCCCTATTATTGCCTTAAAAAACCCTTTCACCTAAAGTTTTCCATGTGATATCTGACAAAATAATCTCAAATTACACAGAGATGACTTGAGAGTTTGAGGAGTGGGAACCAGACAAACTTTGTCATTTTACGAGTTTCCTCGCACGCTAACATACTCCAAGCTACTTCTCCGCCCGACCTCAACGCAGCACGAACCCTACAACCCACAGCAAGCGGACGCGCGCCACAAGAGCAACGCGGCGCGCGCGCCCCAGCCGCCCGCCGCTCGCTCCGACGCCCGCGCGGGCCCGAGGGCCCTCTCGGAAACAGCCCGGCTGAGGCGCCCGAGCGCCACCGGCTCGGCCGGGCGGGCGGCGCGCACGTGCGGCAGGCACGGCGCCTCGCGCACGCGCTCACGGGCGTCCACAGCCGGGCGGTAGCACCGCACCCCGCCGCTCCCCTCGCACAGTTCCCCACGGGGTCGCTCGGGCTCGCACGGGCCCGGCCTCGGCGCCGCCCCGGCCGCACAAAGCGCTGCACTTCCGGCCGGGCCGCCGGGCCGCGCGCCGAGCCCGAGGGCACCCGCCCGCCCCGCCCGCACTCACTCGCTCCCCGCGCCGCGGCGGGCGGCCTGGGCCTCGCTGACCAGCGCGCCGGCCCGGGGCGAGCGCCGCGGAGGCCTGCTCCGATGCGGGGGCCGAGCCGCGAGGGCCAGTCGCCGCCGCCGCCGCGGCCCACTCCCCTGCTCCGCGCCAGGCCCGCCTCTCCGCAGCCCGCGCGCCCCGCCGACGCTGCGCAGCCGCCGCGCCGCCGACCTCACTTCCGCCCGGGACGCGCCGCCGCGGAGGCGCGCCGGGCACGTGACTCGACGGCGCCGTCGGCCTGGGGGCGGGGGAGGCGGCGTGCGCGCTCCCGCCGGCGACCGAGAGGACCCCGGATGGAGAGGCGGCGCGCGGCGGTCCGTCGGCCCTTTGGAATAAGCTGCGCTGGGAGGGTTTCCTCCTTGCAGTTCCTGCTCTCGCGCTAATGCGGTGCGGGAAGAGGAACAGGTGGGAACTTGGTTGTAGCGCTTTACTAACTTCTACGAGAAGAAATGCACTTGGTTTTGGGTTTTAGAGCAGCCACCGCCCGGCAGGCGCCTTTGTGTCGGCGCAGGCGCACCCCTGGCCGCGGGGCGGCTCAGTCCCTGGAGCCCGGCGGGCCGGGCTGCGCCGGAGCGCGGCTTGGCGACGCGGGGACCGCGGTGGCTGCGGCGTGGCCGAGCGCTCCGCTCCGCAGACACGGCTGTCCGTGCTCGGCGGTCGTTACGTCCTTTAATACTTACAATGAGCCGTTTTACAAATGAGGAAGTTAAGGCACAAAGAGGCTGACAAACTTCAAGAACACGCAACTACTAGGAAGCCGACCTAGGATTCACAGCCAAAGTCTGGCTTCTGAGTGCTTGCGGTTAAAGAGAAAGTTCTGGCTTTCAGCTTTCCCAGAACTGCTCCCGCTGTCTCTGTAACATCAATAGGACCCACAAGTTCCCTGCCTGAGCTGAGAGCCAGCAGGTGTGCCTCGGAGAGAGGGGGTGGCATCCCACGGTGCAGGTGGGACGCGCAGTCTACGGCCCGGAGAGCAGGACAGCAGAGGGGGCCTGGACAAGGCGAAGAGAGCCCCAGCAGCCCCCCTTGCCCTGAGCAAGCAGGAGACAGCCGGCTGTCCGTCCGCGAACATCAGTTACAGTTCCCAAACACTCTACTTGGTATCTGTAAGACTTCAGTGCAAGTTAAAAGAGTTGCAAAGGACGTGATTTCTGGCACGCTGTAAATGTTGATAGTTTTAGATAAAACTGGATGTTACTCTTTAAAACATATCCGTTGGAATATAGATACCATCGTAATTTGATTCTCACTATTTTCCATTTAAAAAAATCTGTAAGTTCTATAGCAGTACAAAATGTCATTGTTCCTTTTCCTCCTTGAAGTCCTGCTTCTGTTGTCCCGTTGCCCCAACAGACTATTACCTTACTATATTTGTGTGTTGAGTGTCTTTTTTGGGTTTTTTGATCACTTGTATCTATCAGGATAGCTAGGAAATGCTGCAGTAGCAACAAGCCCAAAAGCTCGGTGTCTACACGTAACAAGTTTATTTCTTACTTAAGCATCAGATCCAAAGCAGATGAGATCATTTAAAAAACTACACAAAAAATAAGACAATTCAGTAACAAGCAATAATCAAAATGAAAAAAAAAAAGGATAGCTATCATGTATCTAAAAGAAGATATAATGGAAGAAAAGATCCATTTTATGCAAGATTACTTATAGGAAAAAGGAACAAGTATATAAATACGACAATATAATACCCAACAATAATGTTTTATAAGAGTTGTGCAACATCTACATGAATAAAATTTTAAATAACTACCAAAAGGACACTTAAACACATGGAGAAAAATACCATATTCTTGGATAAGTAGATTTAACATCAGAAAGATGTCAATCTCCGTAAAGAAATGTATGAATTTAATACAATTCCTGTAAAACACCAATAATTATTTTTAACTAAAGTGATAATTTACATATGGGGGAAAATTCCACAAGAAAAATCAAAAGCAAGACTATCTGCCAGGAAAACTTTGAAAATAAAGAGTAATAGGGAGGGGCCTACTAGACCTGATGGTGAGCCTCGTAATCTCAAGTTTGTGTGCCCGGTGAGCAGCAAGCCAGTCACTGAGACACCTGTGCTTGGACTAGAGAAAGATTTATTCGAATTGGCCAAAACAAGAAGGCGGGAGATAAGTCCTCTCAAATCTTTCCTTAACAGAAGAAGAAAGCTGGGGGTGAGGGGGAGGTTATAAAGCTATGGGGATCGGAAGGACGAGTTTCTCAGAAGCAAAGGGGAAATCCATGTTTCTTTCACTCTAGATAAGCCCTCGGGCAATCAGACTTCTCTGCGGCAACCGCAGCTGGGGCCTGGTTATCTGGTCATCTGATTGTAACTTCCTTGAAGGTATTATTTTTCTTTTGCCAAACAAGCTCATAAATCCTTATGACTCTTCAGTCACCTCTCAGGTTAAACAAGAAAACAGCAAATTAACAAGATTAACTTCTTTTTATCCCATTGTCTGTGTTGGAAACAAGATCAAAGAGTAATCACATTCTTATTGAATATTTACAGTACCCCTCAGGTGCCCAGCTTTAGACCTACCAGGTAAGAAAACATGTTTAAAATCCTCCATCAGTAAAGCAGTGTGTTAGGGCCAGCCCTCTGGCTCAGCGGTTAAGTGTGCACATTCCGATTTGGTGACCCAGAGTCTGCAGGTTCGCATCCCAGGTGCGCACCTATGCACTGTTTGTCAAGCCATGCTGTGGCAGGCACCCCACATATAAAGTAGAGGAAGATGGGCACGGATGTTAGCTCAGGGCCAGTCTTCCTCAGCAAAAAGAGGAGGATTGGTGGCAGATGTTAGCTCAGAGCTAATCTTCCTCAAAAAAATAAATAAATAAAGCAGCGTGTCACTGAAGCATGAATAGACAGACCATGGAAATATAACAGAAAATCCAGAAATATACCCAAATAATTTTGGGAAGTTGATATCTTATCAAAGTTGCATCTCAAAACATTGGGGATAAAGATGGACTGTTCAATAAATGGTATTGAGGCAAAAATATAGCCACCTGAAAGAGTATAAAATTGGATGTTTACCTTACACCATACCAGAATAAAATCCAAATCAAAGAAGATATAAATATATAACAATGGAATCATAAAAAGACAAAAAGGAAACATCGGAAAATTCCTTTTTAATCTTGGAGTAAAGAAAGCCTTTCTAACTCACTCTCAAAGTCCAAAAGCCATGACTGTGAAGAACTTTGGTTTGGCAAAAAACACCATGAGCATAGTGAAGCAACAAATGATTAACAAGGAAGAAATAGTCCCAACTCATATCGTAGGAAAAGGTCTGGTCATTTCTTAGAAAACTAAACATACACCTATCCTGTCACCCAGCAAATTGTAGATATCTGCCAAAGAGGAATGAGAGCATGCGTCCACGCAAAGAACTGTACAGAAATGCTCATAGCAGATTTATTGATAATAGCCAAAAGTTGGAAAGAGTCCACCCTTCTGTCATCAGGAGAACTGAATGAGCTCAGAGGTGTGTTGCTCTGGCTCCCGAAAGCCAAAGGACACATTTTCAGGAATTTGGCAAACCATTTGTCAAGCACAGCGATTATTAAAAATTAAATTATAGAAAGGATGTTAAAAACTAAAGGAATAAATACTCAGAACTCATCCCTTCCTAATTACTTTATTATGCCTGTGCCCTGAGGCTCTTTGCAGCTGAGGCATCTGCCTGGTGGAAATGCTCATATCCTAGGCTGTGGGGTTTCCCTTTCCACCTCCTTTCTGGGATGTCACAGTGGTAGCCTGAAACTGGCCATGGTAAGAATATTTATACCATGCAACTCATCAAATAATACTAATCAGGACTTGATTTATGGTTTGGTTAATTTTATAGGCTTAAGAATATGATGGAGAAAATTTTAATAATGCAAATTAAACTTAAAAGGGGTGGTGTCTATAGCCATAACGTTGTGAATAGCACAAAAAATTTAGGAAATATTCTACTATTCAAAACTTATTATCCAGGCCCAGCCCCATGGCCGAGTGGTTAAGTTTGCACTCCACTGTGGCGGCCCAGGGTTTCACGGGTTTGGATCCTGGGTGCAGACATGGCACCACTCGTCAGGCCCTGTTGAGGTGGCATCCCACATGCCACAACTAGAAGGACCCACAACTAAAATACACAACTATGTACCAGGGGGCTTTGGAGAGAAAAAAGAAAAAAAAAATCTAAAATATACAACTATGTACTAGGAGGATTGGGGGAGAAAAAAAAAGATTGGCAACAGTTGTTAGCTCAAGTGCCAATCTTTAAAATATATATATATGAAAAAAAAACTCTATTATCCTTTTCAGCAAAGAAGTGACTCATGTCACTGATGAACAACTCAAGTTCCAACAAGGTTATTTCACTTCAATCTTACTAATTAACATAAAGGGAAATATCAACCCAGAGTACTATGAGACAATAATAATAAGTTTCTGTTCTGAGCCACTAAGTTTGGGTGTAGTTTCGTATGCAGCAAGAGGTAATCAGAGCAGCCCTCCCTGCAGCAGCAACCCAACTACTAGTCCCAGGCCATAAAATCAATCTCCTGATTCATTGTCTGCATTGTCAAAAATGAACTAGAGTGGAAGGCGAGAGACAGAATGCAAGGGGCCGGCCCCAGTGGCCTAATGGTTAAGTTCGGCACTCTCTGCTTCAGAAGCCCAGGTTTGGTTCCTGGGCGAGGACCTACACCACACGCCTGTCAGTGGCCATACTGTGGTGGAGGCTCACATACAGAAAGAGGAAGATTGGCGGCAGATGTTAGCTCAGGGTGAATCTTGCTCAGCAAAAGAAAAAGAAAAAAAAGCATGCATAGTATAAGAATAAGGATAAGTATTGTTTTGTAAAACTTGCTTTGTATATATACAGATTTACATATATATTATGTACTGGTTATGAAGTAAATTTATTGCTGTAGGTGATAGTCAAAAAGTTTGAAACTACTACTCTACGATATTTACCTAGAAGCAGAATTGTTTGGTCAAAGGGTACCTACATCTTAAAACTTACTAGGTGATGCCAAATTGCTCTCTAAAGTGTTTGTAACAAGCTACACCATCCCCAGCAAGATAAGAGCTCTGGTACCTTCATGTATTCATCATACTTACTGTGAACTTTTAAATTTTTGCCAGTCAGGTGGGTGTGAAATTGCATCTGATGGTTGTTATAATTTCCATTTCTTACATACCTGATGTACATCCATATTAACAACTTTTGGCTGGATTTTCTGTTTATTACGGGATGGTTGCCTCAAAGCATTACCGGTTTAAAGAGCAAGAAGTATTTTAAACCTCGTGATATTATCAAATTTTACTCTAGAATGGTCATACTAGTTTACATTTTGTACGAGCAGTGTATGCCAGTGAGCATCTCATCAAATCCTTGTATTGAGTATTTCATTAAAAATCTGCTAAAATTTGATCACTGGAAAACTGTATTTCATTTGTTTTAATTTGCATTCGTTAGACTGCAGGCAATATTCATTTAAAAATATTTGTTGCATTTGCACTTTCTCATACGTGAATGACTTATTCACATGCCCTTTGCCTGTTTTTGTATTAGAGTCTTGGTGTTTTTCTTGTCAATCTATTTGAGTTCCTCCTATGTATAAATTGAAGGTTTGACAGGAAAACAGGGGCCAGCCCCACGGCCGAATGGTTGAGTTCGCGAGCTCTGCTTTGGTGGCCCAGGGTTTCACCAGTTTGGATTCTGGGCACGGACATGGCACCACTTGTCAGGCCATGCTGAGGTGGCGTCCCACATGCCACAACTAGAAGGACCCACAACTAAAAATATACAACTATGTACTGGGGTGCTTCACGGGGAAGAAAAAAAAGAGATTGGCAACAGATGTTAGCTCAGGTGCCAATCTTTAAAAAGAAAAAATAGGAAAAGAGCACTGCATTCTGTTCACCATCTAGCTGGAGGCAAAATTTTTGAGAGTGAAAAACTCTGTTTTGGTTCAGCACATTGACTTGAACATGGAGCTCTACCTCTCCTCCCTGCCAAGGCCACATTAAGGTAAAAAAGAAGGCATTTTTAAAAGATGACTCCTGAATAGTCCTGGAAAACAAGTTAGGGGTACTATCAGTTAACCAGACATTTTGAGACAGTTGAGCACAGTAGAAAGCAATTGAGGTTGGAGGCTTCTGATTCAGGATGGCAGACCAAGAACACACTTCTGCCTTCTATTCTCTCCTAGACGGCAATGACATAGATAGCAGATGTTTAAAAAATAATAAGCAGCACAGCAAACCGGAGCAGTAGCAGAGGGTCTGGTGGGGTGCAGGAGGGGAAGGAATCACTTTCACGAGGATGGCTTAAGTAGGCAGAAAAAAACTGCAAACCACAGCAGGTGTGATGGGGGAGGAGAAGGGTGGTGAGAAATAGTCCTGTAAACAAGGACAGTAACCGGAAGGCTGCCTGTGCTACAGCGGTACCCCATCTCTCTTTCCCATTCCGCGAGCTTGGGCAGTTTCAAGTTGATAGTGGGCAAAAACCCAACTGCTCTTCTTAAAATAAATGGACTCAACTGTCTAAAGAAAGCCAAGGCTTCTCAGTAGATGTTGAAGGCAAAATAAAGTCAAACTTAAACACACAACTCATTGCTTCCTACCCAATAAAGACAGTTCTAAATTTTCCTTATAGGAGGAGCGAAGGTGCAGCAAGCTGAGTGGAAGGTCTTCCCAGTCTTGGTTGGGCTGGCCTTTGCTTGGCTTTGACCCACACTCTGTTCTCACTAGAATGGTATGCCTATTAGAATGAATTTGGAGTGCTGGTGAAGATTAAGGGGCAGCTGAAGTCCCACTGCTCCACCCTAAGTGCCACCTTTGTTATGCAAAAATTAATACAGGGAAACCTAATTTAAAATGGAGTCAGGAGCGTGGAAGAGGCAGCTCTCATGTAGTACTACTCCAGGTCAATTACAGGAAAGATAGTCAATTACAGATCCCACTAGAAAGAAGTCTTCAAGAGAAAGAATAAATTACAGATGGCAACAGGAAGAAAAGTATATTACCTCCTAAACAGAAATTGACTACTCCAGCAACTCAGCCAATGAGAAATCATCACCACCCTGGACTTTTGCTTTTCTCCAATGGACTTTTGTTCAAAACAACCCCTCCCAATTTCCTTCTTTTTACTTTAAAACAATGTTCCTCTGCTTTGGTTGTTGGACTTGCCTATAGTTTTTGCCATAAAATGCAGGTCCCAAATTGCAATATTTTGATTTTCCAAAATAAGCTCATTTGGCTGGTAAAAATAACTGTTTTACTTTTAAGGTTGACATACATGGTGCCTGAAGTAGGATCTGAAGGAGGTGACCACTGAAAGATGGTGGCCCCCAGAATTGAGCGAGGTACCCACACTTCCATCAGCTGCCACCTCCTGTTGGTTTGGTGAATCTTCTCTTGGATTCTAAGCTCCACTTTTCCTGCATTTTGAGCTCTCCAACTTTGTTTGGAAAGGGGAGAGGGTTGTTTTTTCCCTTTGAAAGAAGAGTTCAAGTCCCTTCAGGAAGAAGTTTTATCCTAGGCTCACAGAGAAAGGCTTCATCCTTCCAGGGAAAGGGTTGAAGTCCCGCCTGATGAGTACTCGGCTATCTTCTGAGGTGCACAGTAACACGTTTCCTTTGTTTGTTTGTTTTTTGAGTTTTTTTTTGAGGAAGATTAGCCCTGAGCTAACATCTGCTGCCAGTCCTCCTCTTTTTTTGCTGAGGAAGGCTGGCCCTGAGCTAACATCCGTGCTCATCTTCCTCCACTTTATATGTGGGACGCCTACCACAGCATGGCGTGCCAAGCAGTGCCATGTCCACACTCAGGATCTGCACCAGCAAACCCTGGGCTGCTGAGAAGCAGAACGTGCGAACTTAACTGCTGTGCCACCAGGCCGGCCCAAGCACGTTTCCTTTGGAGGATCAAACATTTTTGGAATTTTCTTTTGGTTGTGGATTTTCTTTTGGTCTTGAATTCCTCCTGGAATCAATTTGGGCTTTCAGAAGATGAGAAATGGGATCCCAGTCATCTAAATATTCTGAGGACAACCTACTTCAGGGACTCCAGCCAGGTTCATGTTTACGAACTATGGGCCTCCTACATGCATATTTTTAACTAAATAGGCAAACTGACCAGGAATAGTCTGGAATTACAATGGCCATTATGAGGAAATTTAGATATCCCCAAACTCGTTTTTCTTAAAACCAAATTGGAAGGCTGTGGCTCTAAAGTTAAGCAAAACAAATGGTATTTTTATTTTAATTGGTACCTAGAGGCTTCCAAACAAACGAAAAACTCTAAAATCACCTAATTACAAGATACCATACCTGAATCAGCCAAAACAACTGAAACACTGAGGGAAGACAAAATGGCTTCTGAAGTCTCTTCTTCTTCTCCCATTTTCTTTGTCTTATGCTCAGGCCCCACCTCCAGTGGCATCTTTTTTCTTCCCTTCTGCACCACCTCTGGTGCTGAAACTTTGGCCATCTGAGCAAGTAACTTTAACTTAGTCCATCTGCCAGAAACACAATTTGGATTCAACTATTCCTTTGAACTTGGTACTTAAGACATTGGTGAATTTTTTTAAACAAAAGCTGTAAGGTCTCTGTGTCTATTTGTTATGTATGTCTGTGTGTGTAAGCGATATTTTTCTATCTTCAGATGGTATTGCCAAAATTAATTTGTAAAAGAGCTCTATTTAATTGGCTTAAGAAAGAGCAAGTGCTTATATAAATCAAGTATTCTTTTTTTTTTTTAAAGATTGGCACCTGGGCTAATAACTGTTGCCAATCTTTTTTTTTTCCTGCTTTATCTCCCCAAAGCCTCCCTGTACACAGTTGTATATCTTAGTTGCAGGTCCTTCTAGTTGTGGGATGTGGGATGCCACCTCAACATGGCCTGATGAGTGGTGCCATGTCCTTGCCCAGGATCTGACCCTGGGCCACCACAGCGGAGCACGCAAATTTAACCACTCAGCCACGGAGCCGGCCCCCCAATCTTTTTTTTTTTTTTAAATCAAATATTCTTAAAAATTCCCAGGAATATAACAGACTCTAACCCAGAGGCTTTTCAGGTTCATGTGATCTGGGAAAATATTTGAAATTAAAGATAGTTTAAGTTTTTTGGTTTAATTTAAACAGGCATGGCTTTAAAGTTATCAACATTAAATATAACACTTTTATTCTACATGAGTTTATTGGTCAAATAAGTTCATGTTATCTCTGTTGTAAAATTTATCAACAAGAAAATTCGCTTGAGATGATGGCTGACTTTGTGTAACATCTCATGAAGATTTTGTGAGTAAAATGAACATAATTGTTGGAAACAAATTAGATGAAAATGGGATGAAAGTTTTTAGGTGCAATAATTACGTTTTATAGTGTGTAGGCTTAAAAATAACATCCCCAAGTCTTTTTAGGTAACTGAAAACTTTAGAGTTTTCGCTAAGTTAAATTAAGTGACGGAATTTTATTGAATATCTGGATCACTTTCCAAATAGTATAAAATACTAAAACATTAATTACTGAACACATGTTTATCAACTTTGTCTCCCTATTGCAAAGAAGTTAAAGATAAATTTGAGTCTGTTAGTAACCATGTCTTATGCCACATTTAAAGATTGTACTATTTAAAAAGGCTTATGCTTTTAGAAGTTTTGAAATGTATTTATAAATTTACTAGTCCACAATTGCTTACTTCTTACTTTTTCACTACAAATTAAGGATTCTAAGGGTTAAGAATTCTAGTAACTATATGTAATAAGAGAAACATCTCTGCATGCAAGGAATGTAGGATATGTGTTTTGATAAAAGAAGGTGTGAAGAACAGAAATGCATTTTCTTGGGGGAAAAGAAAGTAATTTTGTCCTAAAGAGAGGCTAGCTATTTTGGAATGGGAAAGAGCGGGGGAAAGGCAAAATCTAAATGTAAAAAAAAGTGAAGAAAGTTTGCAGAAAGGAATCTTGGGAAAGGAATTTTAATGTGTGGTCAAGCTGGCTAAGATTAAAATGAATTTATTAAAATGAGTTTAAATACCAAAATATGCTGATGCAAAATTAAAATTTGTCTTTCTTTTCTGTTGAAAGGATAAGTTTTTCTTGGGGTATTCGTCTGTTCTCAATAACAGACGATGCAAGCTTCTTTACCTGTTGTTTTTTTTTTTTTGAGGAAGATTAGCCCTGAGCTAACTACTGCCAATCCTCCTCTTTTTGCTGAGGAAGACTGGCCCTGAGCTAACATCCATGCCCATCTTCTGCTACTTTAATTGTGGAACGCCTACCACAGCATGGCTTTTGCCAAGCAGCGCCATGTCTGCACCCGGGATCCAAACCTGCGAACTCCAGACCGCTGAGAAGCAGAACATGCACACTTAACTGCTGCACCACCAGGCTGGCCTTGCTTCTTTACCTTTAAGCAATATGCCTAGAAAACAGAGATTTTGTCTTTTGTCAAAATAATTTCCCATGTTGTTTCTATAAGATCTTTAATTACTTAAGAAAACTGAGTCTTCTTAGTATTAAAGGAGTTAAGATTTGCTTACAACCACGTAAACTGTGGTATTCACCTTCAAAAACTTTTATTGTTATTTTGGTCAAATAGATACTTACGTATTATTTCATAATGATCTGTGATACTATTTGGTCAAGTGTCCAAACCTTGGATATTTTTGACAAGCTTCTCAAAATATTCAAATTCTAAATGAAGCCTTTTTGATCTGGATGTAACTTTGGGATTTTCCAGAAGTCACCTGGGACATCTCAAAAGATTTGTTCCCTCTCCTTATAAAAAGAGACATTAACTAATTAGGCTTATTTGGTATGTCAAATTACATGATAAGCATGGCCAAATAAACAATAATAAGTCTTTTTAGGTTATATTACACAGGTCAATGTTACTAAAAAGTGTTCTAGAAATTGTATACAATTCCTAAAAATCTGATGTCCTAATATAAATCTTATCACTTCTAATTCTGGTTACTATCTAAAAAGTATGTCACAAAAATACCCAAATTTCCTTGTCAATTGCACTTACCCATTGCATTTTAAAAAATCTTTTGTCAGTGACAGTTATTGTTTTACTCTGATGCTTTTACAAATGTTCCATTTTCAAAGAGATTTGTGAAAAAGGCTTTGAGAAGTACTCTGAAATACAGGTGTTGATAATTTTAAGATCATAACAGTGAACTGGGTGGGAATTTTTGGAAATTGAGTGGAGGACTGATTACTTTGAAGTTTTGTTTTCCAGATTTAAAGGACCCCCTTTTCTCCTCTCCTTTAAGCTATCTGTAACTTAACAGCCGTTTCATAAAGTGTATCTTTGCAACAAGGGTTGCAACATTTATCTTTTTCTCTCGCCTGATTCCTCTAGAATTTGGAAGTTCTTAAGTGTTCTTTTTCATGACAATGTATGTATTTACATGCGTGAAAGTCTGTTCCCCTTGTAACAGGACAATTGAAAGTGTTGGCTACATTACCAAAGCTTTGACTAGAGTGGTGAGTTCAAGAAAGATGTACATACACTCAGGTATGACCAGACAGCTTTGACAAACAAAAATGGCAAGCAATAGTGATGCGGGGTCGGAGAGCCGAGGAGTCGAAAGAAAGATTTCTTAGACTCTCAAGATCTGGCAGTAGTGCTCTTTTATTTAGAGAATAGTATAGAATAGCATGGGGACAGGACCCATGGGCAGTCAGAGCTTCTGCTGCCGCCGCTTCTGCTGCCCCCGCTGGCATGGGGACAGAGCCCATGGGCAGGCAGAGCCACTGCTGCTGCCCCCGCTGGCATGGGGACAGGACCCATGGGCAGGCAGAGCTGGTGCGTGGGGACAGGACCCACGGGCAGTCAGAGCTTCTGCTGCTGCCCCGACTTGAGGGTTAGGACTAAATTTAAGGCATAGGTATGTGAGTCATCTCTTTACAAGACAAAGAAAGAACATGAAAAAAAGTTAAAATGGTATCAGTGCGGGTGGGGTCTGGTCATTGGGTGATCCCATGACTTTTAGACAAGAATCAAATCGGATTAAGTAAAGGTTAGAAAGGTTAGACGCCACCACCCTAAACCAGTTACATGAGATTGCCAGACAGCAACCAACTTAAGTTCTTGCCTTCCCCATTAAGAGCTTCTAGAGATAAGACCATTCCCCCTTCTTCCTGGCACAGAGAGGGAGGCATCTTCACAGATAGAGGTTTCCCTTAGAAATATAAATGTTTCCCAACAAAGGGGCAAAACAAATTCCACTCCTTGGAGCCTGACTCTCATCTGTAGTTTTAAAACTAACCAGCCTAAAAATCCTCATCATAAGCCATTTTAAAATTAAGCAGCCTAAAAATCCTCATCAATAGGATATATTGGAGTATATGAGGAAGCCATTTGGTATAAACCTAATTCGGCCTGACTTTGTTTTTTCCAAAAGGGCCTGATTGTGGCTGTTGAGCACACATTGTATATCTGCATAGACAATTTCCTATGGCAAGAACAAAGGCCCTTGAGATAAAGGTGCAACTTCCCCCCACATTAGCATTTCCTTAGGGATAAGCATTTTTCCTTAGGCTAGGAACTGATTGCTGCACTCACCTTTGACCACCCACCTCACCTGTGACCACTCAGCTGGAGACAACAGAGTGCCACCCTGCTGTGTTCACTGAGACAGAAGACCTACCTGCTGTTTCCATCAATCGCTGTGCCGACAGAGCAGTCTCGCAACTATTGTGAAAGGGACATTTCAATCCTATGTGAGACATCCTCTCTGAGGGTATATAACCACTCTGTGCACCCCACTTCTTTGGTGCTCTTTCTTCCTTCAGGAAGAAAGGCCCCGGGTTATAATCCTCAGATTTAAGCTCAGAATAAACTCACCCAAATTTTCATTTACAGATTGGTTATGGATTATTTTCGTCGACAGCTTTAAGGAACTCCTTGAAAAATTGACCTAGTACCTTGCTTACAAGATTTCAGCAAAGCAATCTTAAAAAAGAATTTATATGGTCAAGCACTATTTTTGCTGCATTAATATAAATAATCAGGCCAAGTTTAATATAAACAAATTAGTTTTACTATGACTATCTTTAATAAGAATGGGGATAATTGTTTGTATCTTTGTAGATATTAACTTCTACCCTTATTAATTGTCTTTAAGGTTTGGTTATATGCCTGAAAGCTGGACTGGATCCTAAATTCTTCTAATTTCCTTAAATGGCTGTGATGAGCCAAACTGAAATTTCCAATTTTACTGCCCTTGAAATCTCCTTGGAAGGGACTATATCGAGTCTTCCTCACTACCCTGGTGGCAGCCAAACTTGAGAGACTTGAGCCTTTGGTACACACCTCACAGATAAAGAAGGCTCCACCTGTCATGAAATCCTGTACAAATGCTGGAGATCTCCAAATCAAATTGACTAGGAAGAGAAGCAGTGACATCTGAGGCAGACAGCTTTCCAAGATGACTGGAGCAGGCCTGTATTCCCTTTCTCACTGTTGCTTCTTCTCATTATCTCTTTGGAAAGACAATGTTCTTGTCTGCATTTCCCAAACCCTTGTGAAAATGGGAAAGCTCTTTTGATTATTGCCTTTTGGAAACAGCCTTATCATGATCCTGTGACAAATTAATCTTTTCAGTTGCTTTTTATGAAGGGTTAGAAAGTTCAGAATTCACAGAAGTCTTTCTTTCATCTGGCCTATTAAATGACTCTGGGTTCTTATCCAAATTCAAGGTCTCCAAATTTGCAACCCTACAGGCTGTATTATTGGATAACACATTTGGTTCCCGAACAGTTTTATTGAGATAACAAGACTGTTTTAATATGTCTTGAAGTTTTTGCTATTTTTGCAAAGAGTTCATCACCTATGGCTTCATATTTATTCCTGCACTGTGTCTTCCCAATGCACTTAGTTAATTCTTTCAGTCTGAGTGTGCTCTTACTGTATTTGTCGTTCTATTTTCTCTTCATAACAAATCAGACGCCTCTCATTGGTCCACCCCACTAAGCCTCTGTTTAGCTGGTTAACCTCAGGTTTGGGCTCCTAGTTTACAACTTGGAATTGTCATGTCACTTTTAATTCTGTTTTGTATAATTATTTTGTTTTGTATTTTTTAAAATGTTGTTGTTTTGCTGGGAAAGATTGGCCCTGAGCTAACATCTGTTGCCAATCTTCCTCTCTTTTGTTTTCTCCCCAAAGTCCCAGTACATAGTTGTAAGTCCTTCTAGTTCTTCTATGTGAGCTTCCACCACAGCATGACTACTGACAGGAGAGTGATGTGTTCTGCGCCTGAGAACTGAACCAGGGCCGCAGAAGCAGAGCACACCAAGCTTTAACCCCTAGGCTGTCAGGGCTGGCTCTTAAGTTTTTTATTTTCTTGCCTGTCAAATCTTTGTAAACATGATGTACACAATAAGGTGATGTTAGCTCAACAATTTGAAATAATTTCCTATGCTTATGACCTCAGACAACTATAGACTTTGAATAACAGGCGCCTGAGAGCTCTCCCTCCTAACCTTCCTTGTTACTCAAATGTGGCCTAAATGATTTCCAACTACTGTGCACTTTCCCTCCAGTGTGGGACACGACAACCGTGAAAGGTCCTTCCTGGCACTGAGGGACAAACCACTAAATGCAGAAATCCTGACTCTTGATTAGCAATGCTTTTGGAGAAAGATCTTGATCAAAGGGGAAAAATGTGAAAATTAATAAAGAGAAACTTCATTTAAAATGGAGTTGGGGGCCAGCCCAGGGGTGTAGTGGTTGGGTTCCTGTGTTCCACTTCGGCGGCCCAGGGTTCATGGGTTTGGATCCTGAGCGTGGACCTGCACGCTGCTCATTAAGTCACGCTGCAGCAGCATCACACATACAAAACAGAGAAAGACGGGTACAGATGTTAGCTCAGTGTCAATCTTCCTCAAGCAAAAAGAGAAGGATTGGCAATGGGTATTAGCCTAGGGCCAACCTTCCTCAAAAAAAAAAAAAAAAAAGGAGTCAGGAGGCTGGATAGGGGATCTCTCACACAGTACCTCTCAAGGTCAGTTACAAGAAAGATAGTCAATTACAGACCCCAACAGAAAAAAGTCATCAACAGGAAGAATCAACAATTACAGGGGGCGGGCCCCATGGCCAAGTGGTTAAGTTTGCATGCTCTGCTTTGGCGGGGCCTCAGGTTTCGCTGCTTCAGATCCTGGGAGCACACATGGCACTGCTTGTCAGGCCATGCTGGGGCATTGTCCCACATGGGACAGCCAGAGACACTCACAACTAGAATATACAACTATGGACAGGGGGGCTTTGGGGAGAAGAAGGGGGGAAAAAAAAGATTGGCAAGAGTTGTCAGCTCAGGTGCCAATCTTTAAAAACAAAACAAAACAAAACACAATTATAGACCCCAAGAGGAAGAAATGTACATTGCATGCTAAACAGAAATCGACGACCTCAGGGACTCAGCCAGTGAGAAACCATCACCACCCTGAACTCTTGCTTTTCTTCAGTGGACTTTTGTTCAAAACAACCCCTCCCAATTTCCTCCTTTTTCTCTATAAAATGATGTTCCTCTACTATGATTGTTGGACTTGCCTATGGCTTTTGCCATAGCATGTGGGTCTTGAAATGCAATTCTTTGTTTTTTCTCGAATAAAGTCATTTTACTGGTAAAATAACTTTTATTTTTAAGGTTGACACCTACATATATATATACATTCCTTGAGATACTGCAGAAAACCAAAAATGAATCCAATAAAGAAAAGAACATGAGAAGCTGTGATTCACTTAGAAAAGGTAAAGAAGCTGGAAATAAATGAGTGTTTATATTACCTCCTGTTATTTGGAAGATCCTCACTCTAAATTATATGAGATGTGGGAGGCAGACATGACATTTTACTTTATATCCTATTTAGATTTTCTCTTTTAACCACAAGAATGTACCACTATTTCTTATTTTTTTTTACGAGGAGGATTCGCCCTGAGCTAACATCTGTGCCAATCTTTCTCTATTTTGGATGTTGGTTGCCACCACAGCATGGCCGATGAGTAGTGCAGGTTGATGCCCGGGATCCAAACCTGCAAACCTGGGCTGCTGAAGCGGAGCAAGCTGAACTCAACCACTACCGCATGGGGCCGGCCCCATCACTTTCTTTTTTTAATAAAGGAAGCAATACTAGTAATCAGGGCAAAAAAGGGAGTGGGGGTAATCAACACGTAATTTGGCATGACTGAGTTGAAGACCACAAATTCTAAGGAGCCATGGAGCCATGTGACTGACACATGGGGATTCCCAGTGTGGCTTCTTGGAAGCCCCTCTCAGTTCCAGACCAGAACCCACACCTTCCGTGCTGGCAGATGTGGGTCTGTAAGCAGGTGTTCTTGCCCACAGGGGGCCTTCTCCTGCCTGTACTTTCCTCATCAGCAACCGTGGACAGAAAGCCAATTTAACTGAACTAAAATACTTACCCAGGGGACATTCCCTGCTCTGGCTCCTGGAACACCTACTTAAACTGAACTGGATTCAAATAGTACTTTTTCCTGTTGTTTAAGTGATTTTAAGTTGTTTAAGTGTTAAGTGATTGATTAAAGAGAATTTGGAAAATACAGAAAAGTAGGAAGAAGAAATAGGTCATCTGGAGTCCCATCACTCACAGACAATATGTTACTGTATTTTTGGGCACTCCTAATCGGAGTCCCGAAAGACACCTAAGACCAACAGTGAAGGCGGCTAGCGCCGGACGCACAGCTCTAGGGTCAGCAACCTCAGTGACCTCGGGCAATTTGCTCTACCTCATCCATGGGTGGCGGAATCAGGAAGAATTTCAGATGACGCTAATCTCTGAATTCTGTGTTGAGGATGCCACACTATCTTACAGATTAGGTTGGAAGGCATCACAGGACTCCCTACCCTGCATTTCTTTCCCCGGGAGAGGAGCTAGATTAAGACAGGAACCCTTACCACCAGAGTTTGGAGTTCTGAAGATCATTTACCACTGCCTTTCCCAAAGTTTTGTTTTAGCTTTTTAAAAGTATATATATAGAGAGAGATAGAAAATTTATATATAGAAAAGATGACAAATGTTAAGTGTACATCTTGATAAATGTTTCTGTACACATATCTACCACTCAGGAGTAGGGTTGCCAGAAGGTTCCCTCAGGCCACTTCCCAGGCATTCTCCCTACCCTGCTCCCAGAGGCCCACAGGGGCTTAAAAGTATCTTAAAAGTTGAGCAGTAGGGATAATTAACGTTTCCCTTTTTCTCTCCATTGTTTTTTTTTTAATAAACTTTTTATTTTGGAATAATTTTAGATTTGCAGAAAAGTTACAAAGGTAGTCTACTCTTCACTCAGTTTCCCCTAATGTTAACATCTCACATACTCATGGTACAATTGTCAAAACTAAAAATTACTATTAACTAAAATCCAGACTATATTTGGAATTTACCGATTTTTTCACTAACATTTTTTTTTGTTCCGGGATCCCATCTATGACATCACATTGCATGTGATAGTTTCTGAGTCTTCCCTTGTTTTTCATGCCCTTGCTAGGTTTGAGGAGTACTGGTGAGTTATTTTGTGGAATTTCCCTCAATTGGAATTTGATGTTTTTCTCATGGTTAGACTGGGGCTATGCTTTTTTGGGAGGAAGATCAGAGGAAAAGTGACCTCTTCATTACATCCTATAAGGGTAAATACTATCATGACTCATCACTGTTGATGCTAACCTTGATCACATGGTACAGTACTGTTTGTGAGGTTTCTCTAGTTATTTTTCTCCCTTCCCACGCTGTACTCTTTGGGAGGGAGTCACTATGCACAGCCCACACCCAGCGGTGGGTGGAGATTAATACCCCTTCTAGATAGGGTATGATTAATTAGAATTCCTATATAAGGAAGATTCATCTCTTCTCCCTATTAACTCATTTAATCATTTATTTACAGCAAAATGGACTCTAGCATATTTATGTTATATTCTCTGCTACAATCTAATCCTATATAATTGAAGTTGTTGCAGAAATTGTTCCACGTTGGCCTTTGAGAGCTCTTCCCGGTTGACTCCTGTGACCTCTGACAGCCTCCATGCGTTTACATTTCCTAAATTGCTTATTCCTGGCGCTGCACGATGCTGCAGACCTCGCTTGGGCTCCCCCGGACCCGCTCTAGCGTCACTCTTCTCCCTAAGGAGACCCGGTTTCTTTTATTGGAGGGGGCATTCAGAAGCAAGGTCTGCGCGCGCACCGCCCCTTCTGGGCTGGAGCCCAGCCCGAGCTCAGCGGAGCCGGCGGAGCCCCGCCCCCGCCCCCGCCCCCGCCCCCCGCCCCCGCCCCCGCCCCCGCCCCCGCCCCCGCGACAGCCCGAGGGGCCCGCCCCGCCGCGGTTTGGGCAGGCGGCGCGCCGGGCGCATGCGCGCCGGGGTTGTGACGCGGCGACGGCAGCCGCGGGCGCGAGGCGGCGGAGTCCGGAACCGCGGCGGCGTCCTGGTGTTCCCAACGCTCCTTGCTCGCAGGTGACCGTCCCGGCCAGCCGGCCCTCCACCCCGCACCCCTCCGGGCGCCCCTCGCCCGGCCTCGGCCCTCCGAGCCGCCCGCTCCGCCGGAGCGCGCCCCCGCAGGCGCCCCCGGGCCCGCCGCAGCTCCGCCCGGGCTCCCGCGGTGCCGGCCGCAGTGGCCGCAGTGGCTCGGGCCCGCTCGCCCGCCCGCCGACTCGTGGCGTGCCGTCCCTTCGCGTCCGGTCGCCTCCCGACCCGTGGGGTCTCCGCGGGCGGGGGGTGGGCTCGCGTCGTCGCGGGTTCCCGCCGGCTCCTCTCGGACGCAGAGGGACTGACGTGGGAGGCGTCCTGAAGGAGTCGCGGCGCTGCGGCTGGGCGGAGGGCAGGGCGAGCCGGGCCGCCGGGCCTTCCGTGTGTTCTTGGGCCCCGCTCTGACCCGGAGCGCGGCGTCGCGCCGGGGGCCGGGCGCTGGGCCTCGTGGAGGCCTGCTACAGGCTCGGGGCGTGGGGCGCGCGCCGGGACCGTGGAGTGCGTCGGCCCCGGATCGCGGGGCAAGTCAGTGACCGCTGTGCGCGGCAGGCTCCCGCCCCGCTGCTGGTCCGCGGGTTCCCGACCCTGCGCCGGTCGGGGCGTCGTTCGCGGGCAGCGGTGGAGACGCTCCGGCTGGGCGGGCGCGCGTCTGGGCTTCCAGCGCCCGGCGTCCGCGCCGTGCCGCCGCGTTTCCTCACTGGCCTCCACTGTGCTTTTCCGCCCCAAACGCCCTCAGCCGGCTCAGGGCTCCGAGCGCTGCGGGTCGTCCCGGCGGGCGGCGCGGTGCCCGGCGCCTTCCCGGGGTCGGTGCGTGCTTCCTGGAGGAGGCCGCAGAAAGGGCCAGAACCTGACGGCCAGTCTGTACTAGCATGGTATTTTTATTGGTGTTAGCACGTTCTGTAAGTAAATTGCCGTTCTTTTTTTTTTAAATCGAGGTAGTATTGGTCTATAACATTATATAGATTTCAGTCTTCTTAAATTTATTGAGACTTGTTCTGTGTCCTAACGTGATGTCTCCTGGAGGATGTTTCATATGCGTTGAAAAAGAATGTGTATTCTGCTGTTTTTGGATGGAATGTTTTGTATACATCTATTAAATCCATGTGGTCTAATGTTTCTTTTTTTGTGTGAGGAAGATGGTCGCTGAGCTAACGTCTGTGCCAGTCTTGCTCTATCTTATGTGGGCTGTGGCTTGACAAGGGGTGCTAGGTCTGGGCCCGGGGTCCAAACCCGCAAACCCTGGGCCACGGAAGTGGAGCACACCACTGGGCTGGCCCCCTCTAATGTGTCTTTTAAAGTCACTGTTTCTTCAGATGTTCTGTCTGGATGATCTGTCCATCCATGTAAGTGGAGTGTTAAATTCCCCCACTGTTACTGTGTCACTGTTTGTTTCTTCCTTTAAGTCTGTTAATATTTGCTTTATGTATTTAGGTGCTCTTGTGTTGGGTGTGTAGATATTTACAAGTGTTATATATCCTCTTGTTGGATTGTTCCCTTTATCACTATGTAATGCCCTTTTGTAGGTAAATTTCCTGATAATCTCATAAGGACAGAATTTATGAAATGTCTACATCGATGGTATAGAAAGAACAGATAACTGACATTTTGTGTTCTTCCTAGGGAAGACAGGTTTTTCTTGACTCCCTTTAGAAGCTTTCTATGCTTCCCACCTTGCTGTCCTATGGTAATGTTTGATTTCCGTCTGCTCTCCTCTGCCTTTTTTATTTTTTACTAGATATCTAAAGAAATTAAAGAATTACTTTATCAGTGTCAGTAACTATCAAAAATTGCAGAGAGTGAAATAAACTGTTAAAAGTGTTACAAAAAGTAGGCCAGTTGAACTAGTCGTTTGATTGGTTGTATATTTACTTCTGAATCTAGTCATGGGTACAGAGAGTTGAACTTTCTTGCCTCTTTGTTTTCTTGGTCTGTCTGCCCTTTGATGAGTGCTTGTTATTAAGCAGTTGTTGCTAGCTGGAAGTGACCACTGCCACATACGAACTGACCTCTAAATGGTGCTAGGTCACTCTGACCTCCTTGTCCCCTGTGTTGTTGTGAAGTACACTGGAGACTTCTTGTGTTTACGATACTGTCCTTGAAGAACAGAGTTTTTCTCCCTTTCATGAGGAAGTGACTTACAGCGAAGGTCCAGAGAACACTAGAGGACCTAGGGTATTGAGAACGGGTCGGTTGTAGACAAGTGACCCTGAATTGCAGCTCTTAGAATGAAATAGTAATGTAATTATAGCAGTTCTCACTTTGGGAGCATGTCCTACAGGGCTCCTTGGGCATATTATTTAATTCTCAAAATAACCCCACGAGGTAACTAGTAATATCCTGTGGTTCAGGTAAGAAAAGTGTGGTTTAGAGAGGTTTAGTCTCTTGCCCAAAGTCATACCAGTTAGTAAAAGGCAAAGGGAGTCGACTTCAGCCTCAGAACTGCAAGATTCAGAAGGCAGTGTTCTTTCCACCTCTTAAATTGGCCCCTTTTGGATTCAGTGCCTTTAAAATGATTTGGAGTTCACATTGAAAATAATTTGAATTGTTGGGTATGGTTTATATTTTAAAAGTTTCCATAAGTTTTCTTGGCATGTGAGTATTGTAGCTATTTTCCAGCTAGTTTGCCAGCATTTTATCCTCCAGAGACGCACAGCAGGACTTTAGACTTTGTCTGATGAGTTTTAGTTTATGCATTAGATCTTGCTCCAGGGCATGAATAGTGAAATGTTGGAATAAGTTGTGAAGTGCTGTGGAGTGAAGCAAGGTAAGGCAAAGAGCTGCTGTTGTTCCTTCAGAGACTAATTCGGTTGTGTGTTCTGGCAGGTTTTTGGTTTGATTTTTTATTTTATTTAACTTTTTTCTTCTAGGGTGTATGCGTTCAAATTTTGACCCTCAAGGGCGTCTGAACTTATGAAGTCTTCTAAGCCATTTGAGAAGCACCCTGATGTGCTTCTGTCTTCTAGAATGTTTTGGGCAAATTTAAGTCAAGTTGATAGTGAGGAAATAATAGTGATAACAGTAATAATATTTGTTGTAGGAGCAGTTTTAGTAACTGTCAGGCACTATGTCAAACACACCTTATTTCACCCAATTTTCCAAACATCCTCTCTAGTAGGTGTTGGATTTTATAGATGAGAATAGGGTAAGCCTTGGAAAAGTTAAGTAACTCGCCCACAGTAATTTATAAGTGATTGAGTCAGGATTTGAATGTAGGTCTTTTGACTCCAAAGCCTGTATTCTGAAGCATTAGGCTCTATGAATTTTTAAAAGCATATCATCAAAATCATACTTTGTGATTTTTGGTTTCTAAAGATATACTAAGTTCCTCCGCCCAATTTAAAAACAAAAGCAAGGAACTGTTAGAAGGAAGGTTCAAGTAGGTGGATTTCATCCAGGGTTTTTTTTTTTTTGTATATTTGAAGATATTTAAATTATTGCTTACGTGTTTACATGTATCAAAAGAATACATATGCAGAGATTGGAAAGCCAAATACTGCTTTAAACCTCAGAGCAAAAAAATCAGTTTCTTGTTCACTCCCTTTCCATTAACTAGAGACAACCATTTTTACCTTTTTTAGTTGCCTTTTTTAATAGTATTTTTATATTTTGAGATGTGATGATATATTATTGATTTCAATATAGTCTTTAATTCCCACCATATAAGACTTTTGCTGCTTTGTAAACACTCCTCGATCCAGTTTACCAGAAACTCTAAGATGTTGTCAGTCCGTCTGTCCGAGTCATCCCTGTTCCTCCCCACCACCCCCCCGAACTCTGTCCTGCTCCAATCTAGACTAGTGTCTCTCCCAGGCCTATTGCAGCTGTCTTCCTGGGACCTGCCTTCACCTGCTTCCTGGGCATTTTCTTTCTCTTGGTCTCTTGTTGGATCCCTTAGTTCCTCTTGGTTTATTCTCTCGTTTTGGTGGAACACGTTCTTCACTAGGTTGAGGTGGAATCAGGGTACATGGATGGTAAATCTTGAGCCTTTGAGCATGTATGTAAATGTCTTTATCTACCTGATTAATAGTTTGACTGGCTATGGAATCCTGGCTTGGAAATAGTTTTCTGTCAGCATTTTGAAGATACTGATCCATTGCTTTCCAGCTTCCAGCACTGTTGGTAAAGATGCCTTGTGCTTTTCTGATCCTTTATGTGTGACCTCTTTTTTTCTCTGGGAAGTTTTTAGGTTCTATTCTTTGTCCCTAGAGTTCTAAAATTTCTGTCATATACCTTATTGAAGATCTTTTTGTAAAAATTATTATTGAGGTCATAATAGTTTATAATGTGAAATTTCAGTTGTACATTATTATTTGTCAGTCACCATGTATCTGTGCCTCTTTACCCCTTATGCCCACCCCTCTGGTAAGCACTAATCTGTTCTGTTCCCCTCTCCTGACCACTAAACTGTTCTCTTTGTCTGTGTGTTTATCTTCCACATACGAGTGAAATCATGTGGTGTGTTGTCTTTCTCTGTCTGGCTTATTTCAGTTAACATAATATCCTCAAGGTCCATCCATGTTGTTGCAAGTGGGATATTTTTGAATATAAGAAGTGATTTGAGTCTGCAGAAGAATTACCCTTTTTAAAAAGTCATGAGTTAACTGTTGCTAATTCTAGTGTAAATTTCTTTCTGTCTTGTTGTAATAAGCTAGTTTTACCTTTCTCTAACTTTTGAGCTATTTTATGTAGACACACCAAAGATATGTTTATGGTGGTGTCCTCTAGATGTAGAAACTTCTTTTTTTCCTTTTTGATTCCTGACTCAAGTGGCATGAAATTGATTCCCAAGTCAGCTGTTCAGTTTCCTCTTGGTGACATTCCTTGAGCTCTAGCTACTGGAAGAGTAAAAGAAACCCAGCTTTACCCCAAGGAAGCACCAAAGAAAACATAGGCAACTCAGATGTTGACCCATACAATGAGTAGATGATAATCAGATAATAGGAAATCTCTAGGTCCTTAAGATTTTATCTTAAGCTCTCTTTTTAACTCTTTATGTTCATTGGTGCTAGTGTTGTTGCTAATCTTACAGGCATGTAAAATTGTTGAACTCAGAATCTTAAAGACCTCTGAATAAATGAAGTTGTTCTTAATCCCAGTTACAATAGTCTGATGTTTTGACTGACTTATGACAGCACACATAGCCAAAACAATATCAAGAATCATTAGAGATTTCTAAAAACTTACCACAGAAGTTCAGGAAACTCCGTTTTTGTTGCCTCACATTTTTACACTGTTCACTTCGTTCCAGAACCACCAGCTCATAAGGTACCAGCAAAATTGTATGGCAACATTTCAGTCAGGTTTTGTGTGTGTATTATAAGTAGGTAGCTCCTAGTACCCACAAGTAATTTTTAGCCTATTCCTGGATATTTTCTTTTTCATATGAAATACAAACTGAGAATTCACATTGTGATGGTAGGAAGTTTTAGTGTAAATATCCAGGATTTGGCATGAATGAATATGTGCTCCATACCCTTCCAGTTTTATGTTCTGGGGTAATAACATCACTGAAGAGATGTGATGCCATCGATAACACTCCTTTGCTTGTCTTTTTAATTTGTAAGTTTAAACTGTTTCTTCCATTAGAGTGTGAGCTAGATGAGAGCGGGCGCTTTGGCCTGGTCACTGCTGTATCCTTAGTGCCTATTGCAAGGCTGGGCACACATTCCGAGCTCAAGGAATATTTGTGGAATGAAAACATGATGGTGTTATTTCCCTGCCTCAAATCCTTTTGAAAGTAAATGATTATTTTGGGATGTTTTAGGCTACATGTTGCAGGAAACTAGTTCAACCCAGTTTAAATAGTAAAAAAACCTGTCGTTTTGCTTAGCAGAAAGCCTTGGATTCAGACGGATTTCCTGGGTGGCTGAGTCAGTGGCTCTGCAGAGTCAGCTCTGCTCTCTCTACACTCAGCTGCCCTCAGGCTGGTTCCCTTGTGGCAGAAGGTGGCTGCCAACAGCAGTAATCAGCATGCACATCCCCTGGGAGGAGGAGGAGAGATCGACTTTCTGGATCTAGTTCCCCTAGGACCGTATACGAACACATAAGTGTGTGGGGGAGAAATGGGGCAGGATGAGGAACTTAGTTTCTTTCCTTTCTTGGTGAGGACAGACAGCATGAGTTGGCAAAACTTGCAGGAGATTAAGAACCTTCAGAGTACAAGATTATGGAGATGTCAGAATATAGAATGACTAAAGCTTATGGAGCTATTTTTCTAAAAGTTTGAAGAAGTGAGAATTCAGCCATATTTCAATGTGGGCAAAATTAAATAAGGGGGACTCATTTGTTCTTCTGAGGTGCCCACTTGGGCTTTTGCTCCATTTTGCTAACCTTCCAAACCATAGTGCCTTAAAGAGAACACTTGAAAATGCTAAGGTAGAAAACAAAAGTGGCCCATAATCTCGTCCTCCAAATATCTGTTAATTTCAACAACAACAACAAAAGAATAAATAATAAAAGGATATAATAATGCAGATTGTTAAGAAATTTTAGATAGTACAGAAAGGTGTAATAGAACCAAATAGTCACCTTCTTTTCTGATGTACACACAGCATTGCCTCATTCCTTTCCTCGGAGGTACGCGTTGTTAATAGTTTCTATGATTCCTTCCAGAAAACAGCCGTGCAGGTGTCAGCTTGTCAGCACGCACTGTCCCACCTCACTCCTTCCTGTCTGCATCGTGGCCTGTGCTGTGTGGAAGTGCTCATTGCGCAGGCCTCTGCTGTGTGCACTTAGGGTAGGGCTGGTGGCGTGCAGTGTGAGCTGTGCTGTAGTGAGTATACCTGCGTGTTGGTGAACCTGCACCCACGTGAGTGAGGTGGATTCCTAGTAATGGTGAGGTTGCTGGGTCAGAGTATATGAAAATGTAAAATTTTGGAAGATACTGTCAAATTCCCCTTCTAAAAAAGCTTGCAACATTTTTTATTCCTGCCATCACACTTTCTCTTTTCTAGGTATCACAGTTGTTTTCATTTGTGTCCATCTGATAGATAATATTGTTAACTTGTGTTTTGAATTTCATCCATTGATTTGAGAAATTGAGTATCTTAGGAGTTTCTTGCCCCTGCATGTTTCTTTTTCTGTGAACTGCTAAATGATTGCCATTTCTGTTATATGTGAGCTTTATGAGTGAAGGAAATTAGCTCTTTGCTGCCATATGGCTATAAATGTTTTTTCTTAATCTTTTATTTTTCTTTGTATTTTTTTAATTGAGATTGATAGTTTACGACATTGTTAAGTTTCAGTTGTACATTATTACTTGTCTGTCACCATATAAATGCTCCCCTTTACGCCTACCTCCGACCCCTCTTTCCCCTGGTAACCACTAATCTGTCCTCTTTGTCAGTGTGTTTACCTTCCACATATGAGTGAAATCATACCGAGTTTGTCTTTCTTTAGCTGGCTTATTTCCCTTAACATAATACCCTCAAGGACCATCCCTGTTGTTGTGGATGGGACGATTTTGTCATTTTTTATGGCTGAGTAGTATTCCATTGATATATAAACCACATCGTCTTTATCTTATCACCAGTCAATGGGCTCTTGGGTTGCTTCCATGTCTTAGCTATTGTGAATAATGCTGCTATGAACATAGGGGTGCATAAGCCTCTTTGAATTGCTGATTTCAAGTTCTTTGGATAGATACCCAGTAGTGGGATGGCTGGATCATAGGGTATTTCTATTTTTGATTTTTTGAGAAATCTCCACACTGTTTTCCATAGTGGCTGCACCAGTTGGCATTCCCACCAGCAGTGCATGAGGGTTCCTTTTTCTCCACAACCTCTTCAACATTTGTTATTTTTTGTCTTGGTTGTTTTAGCCATTCTAACGGGTGTAAGGTAATATCTTAGTGTAGTTTTGATTTGCATTTCCCTGATGATCAGTGATGATGAGCATCTTTTCATGTGCCTATTGGCTGTCCGTATCTCTTCTTTGGAGAAATGTCTGTTCATATCCCCTGCCCATTTTTTGATCAGGTTGTTTGATTTTTTGTTGTTGAGTTGTGTGAGTTCTTTATATATTATGGAGATTAGCCCTTTGTTGGATATATGATTTACAAATAGTTTTTCCCCCTTGGTGGGTTGTCTTTTCGTTTCAGTGCTGTTTTCCCTTGCTTTGTAGAAGCTCTTGAGTCTGATGAAGTCCCACTTCTTTATTCTTTCTATTGTTTCCCTTGTCTGAGAAGACATGGTGTCCAAAAAGATCCTTTTAAGCCTGATGTCAGAGAGTATACTGCCTATATTTTTTCCTAGGAATATGGTTTCAGATCTTACCTTCAAGTCTTTGATCCATTTTGAGTTAATTTTTGTGTATGGTGTAAGAGAATGATCTTTACTTTCATTGTTTTGCGTGTGGCTGTCCGGTTTTCCCAACACCATTTGCTGAAGAGACTTTCCTTTCTCCATTGTATGTTCTTAGCTCCTTTCTCAAAGATTAGCTGTCTGTAAATGTGGGGGTTTATTTCTGGGCTCTTGATTCTGTCCCATTGGTCTGTGTGCCTGTTTTTGTGCCAGTACCATGCTGTTTTGATTACTATAGCTTTGTAGTATATTTTGAAGTCAGGGACTGTGATGCCTCCAGCTTTGTCCTTTTTCTCAGGATTGCTTTAGCAATTCAGATTGTTTTGCTTCCCCATATAAATTTTAGGGTTCTTTATTCTGTTTCTGTGAAGAATGTCATTGGGATTCTGATTGGGATTACACTGAAGCTGTAGATTGCTTTAGGTAGTATGGACATTTATTTTTGTTTTTCCCATCCATGTGCATGGAATGGCTTTCTATCTCTATGTTGTCGTCAATTTCTTTTAGAAAAGTCTTGTAGTTTTCTTTGTGTGGGTCTTTCACATCTTTGGTTAAATTTATTCCAAGATATTTTATTCTTTGTGCTGCAGTTGTGAATGGGATTGTGTTCCTGAGTTCTCTTCCTGTTAGTTCATCATTAGTGTATAGAAGTGCAACTGATTTCTATAAGTTGATTTTGTACTCTGCAACTTTGCTGTAATTGTTGGTTACTTCTAGTAGCTTTCTGATGGATTTTTTTTAGGGTTTTCTATATGTAAAATCATGTTGTCTGCAAACAGTGAAAGTTTCACTTCTTCATTGCCTGTTTGGATTCCTTTTAGTTCTTTTTCTTGCCTAATTGTTCTGGCTGAAACCTACAGTACTATGTTAAATAGGAGTGGTGAGGGTGGGCACCCTTGTCTTGTTCCTGTTCTCAGAGGAATGGCTTTCAGTTTTTCCCCATTGAGTGTGATGTTGGCTGTGGGTTTCTCATATATGGCCTTTATTATGTTGAGGTACCTTCTATATCCATTTTAGTAAGCGTTTTTATCATAAATGGATGTTGGATCTTGTTGAATGTTTTCTATGTGTGTGTTGAGATGATCATGTGGTCTTTGTTGTTCATTTTGTTAATGTGGTGTATCACATTGATTGACTTGCAGATGTTGAACCATCCCTGTGTCCTCGGTATAAATCCCGCTTGATTGTGGTGTATGATCTTTTTAATTTATTGCTGTATTCAGTTTCCCAGTATTTTCTTGAGCACTTTTGCATCCCTGTTCATCAGCAGTATTGGCCTGTAGTTTTCCTTCTTTGTATTGTCCTTGTCTGGCTTTGATATCAGGGTGATTTTGGCCCTGTAGAATGTTTTAGGAAGTGCTCCATTTTCCTCAATTTTCTGGAATAGTTTGAGAAGAATAGGTATTAAATCTTTGAATGTTTAGTAGAATTCTCCAGAGAAGGCTTCTGGTCTTGGACTTTTATTTTTGGGAGGTTTTTCATTACTGTTTCAATCTCTTTATTTGTGATTGGTCTATTCAGATGAGTCTAAGAATTTATTCCTTTCTTCTAGATTTTCCAATTTGTTGGCGTATAGTTTTTCATAGTATTCTTATAACCTTTTGTATTTCTGTGGTATCTGTTGTAATTTCTCCTCTTTCATTTCTAATTTTATTTATTTGAACCTTCTCTCTTTTTTTTCTTAGTGAGCCTGGCTAAAGGTTTGTCTGTTTTGTTTATTTTCTCAAAGAACTGGCTCTTTTGTTTCATTGATACTTTTTACTGTGTTTTTTGTTTCAATTTCATTTTTTTCTGCTCTAATTTTTGTTATTTCCCTCCTTCTGCTGACTTTGGGCCTTGTTTGTTCTCTTTCTAATTTGGTTAGGTATAGTTTGAGATTGCTTATTTGAGATTTTTCCTGTTTGTTGCGGTGAGCCTGTATTGCAATGAATTTCCCTCTTAGGACCACTGTTGCTGCATCCCAAATGAATTGGTATGGTGTGTTTTCATTTTTATTTGTCTCCAGATAATATTTGATTTTTCCTTTGATTGCCTTAATGATCCCTTGGTTGTTCAGTAGCATGTTGTTTAATCTCTATATCTTTGCCCCTTTCCTGTTTTTTTTTCTTGTAGTTTATTTCTAGTTTCACAGCATTAGGGTCAGAAAAGATGCTTGATATTATTTCAAACTTCTTAAATTTATTGAGGCTTGCTTGTTTCCCTACATGTAATCTATCCTTGAGAACGTTGTATGCACACTTGAGAAGAATGCGTAACCTGCTGTTTTTGGATGGAGTGCTCTCTATTTATCTATAAGTACATCTGGTGTAGTTTTCATTTAACTCTACAGTTCCCTTGTTGACTTTCTGTCTGGATGATCTATCTATTGCTGTAAGTGGGGTGTTGAGGTCCCCTACTATTATTGTATTGTTGACATCTTCTTTTTGTTAATAGTTGCTTTATGTACTTTGATGCTCCTGTGTTAGGTGCATATATATTTATAAGTGTTATCTCTTCCTGGTGGAGTGTCCCTGTTATCATTATATACTGCTCCTCTTTGTCTCTCATTACCTGTTTTGTCTTGAAGTCTACTTTGTCTAAGTATGGTGACACCTGCTTTCTTTTGTTCACTATTAGCTTGGAGTATCATCTTCTATTACTTCACTCTGACCCTGTGTTTGTCTTTGGAGCTGAATGTGTTTCCTGGAGGCAGCATCTTCTTGGGTCTTGTTTTTTAATCCTGCCACTCTGTGTCTTTTGCTTGGAGAATTCAATCCATTAATATTTAGAGTGATTATTGATATGTGGGGGCCTAATGCTGCCATTTTATTTTTCCTTTTCTGGCTATCCTTCATTTCCTTTGTTTCTCATCCCATGTATTTCAGACTACCAATTCAGTTAGTTAGTTTTCTATGTTGATTTTCTTAGTCTTCTCCTTATTTATAATGTGTGTCTCTGTTCTAATTATTTGTTTAGTGGTTACCCTGTGGTTTGTATAAACATCTCGTAGATGAGGTATTCCATTTTCTGATGGCCTCTTATTCCCTTAGACTAAGCCAATTCTATCCCTGTCCTCTTCCCCTTCGAAGTTGTTGTTGTCACATCTTTTTTCTTCTTATATTGTGAGTTTGTAGTTAAAATGACAAGATTATGTTTATTCTTGGCATTTTCCTTCCCTTTATCTTTAATGTTATAATTAAGCATTCGCTAACCTGTTCTGATGGAGAGCTGCAATTTTCTGATTTTGTCTTTCTACTTATCTCCTTGCTCAGGGTTTTGTAACCCCTTTTCTTTTTTTTTTTCCCCAGGTCTGAGGGCCTTCCTGAGGATTTCTTGTTGGGGGTTCTTGTGGCGATGAACTCCCTTAACTTTTATCTGGGAACGATTTTATTTTTCCATCATATCTGAAGGATGTTTTTGCTGGATAGAATATTCTTGGCAGCAAGTTTTTGTCTTTCAGAGTTTTGAATATATCATTCTACTCTCTCCTAGCCTGTAAGACATCTGCTGACAGCCCAATAGGGGTTCCTTTGTAGGTTATTTTCTTCTCCCTTGCTGCCCTTAATATTTTTTCTTTGTCATTGACTTTAGCTGGTTTTACTACTGTATGTCTTGGCATTGGTCTTTTTACATTGATGAAGTTTTGAGATCTCTTGGCTTCTGTCGCATGGGTTTCCAGCTCCCTCCCCAGGTTTGGGAAGTTCTCAGCTGTTATTTCTTTGAACAAACTTTCTGCTCCATTCACCTTTTCTTCTCCCTCTGGGATACCTATAATCCCTACGTTGCATTTCCTAATTGAATTGGATATTTCTCGGAGAGGTTCTTCATTTCTTTTTAGTTTTATTTCTCTCTTCTCCTCTATCTGAAGCATTTCTGTATTTCCATTCTACAGACTGCTAATTCTGTCCTCCAAATTATCAGCCCTATTGTTCAGGGAGTCCAGATTTTTCTTAATCTCCTCCATTGTGTTTTTCGTCTCCAACATTTCTGATTGGTTGTTCTTTATAGTTTCAAGTTCTTTTGTGACATAGCTCTTGAACTTGTTGTGTTGTCTATCTGTATTCTCTTTTAATTCACTGAATTTTTTTTTTTTTTGAGGAAGATGAGCCCTGAGCTAACATTTGCTGCCAGTCCTCCTCTTTTTTGCTGAGGAAGACTGGCCCTGAGCTGACATCCATGTCCATCTTCCTCTACTTTATATATGGGACGCGTGCCACAGCATGGCTTGCCAAGTGGTGCCGTGTCCGCACCCGGGATCCGAACCTGTGAACCCCGGGCTGCCAAAGCAGAACATGAGAACTTAACCACTGTGCCACTGGGCTGGCCCCTCATTGAGTTTTTTAATGATAGCTATTTTGAATTCTTTGTCATTAGGTTATAGATTTCTTTGTCTTCTGGATTGTTTTTTGGGTACTTGTTATTTTTCTTCTGTTTTGTAGATTTAATATATTCTTTTCATACTTCTTGATGGCATGGATTTGTGCCTCTGCATAGCAGTAGAGTTTGGTTACTGCCTCCACTTGGTGCCACTAGGGGGAGGGAGCAGGAACTGTGTAATCTGTGCCCTCCAGGACCCCCGTCAGCTTGGGATCCTTGGGATTGCAGTGGCCCTGTGGGTCTCCCATCAGCTGTGGGAACGATCACATGGGGGCTTCAGGCTGCTGCTGCCTGCTTCCATAGATCTGCGTAGACATGCTCTCTCCTTAGGAACCGCAGACATGTTATGGGCTTTCAAGATAGCTGGGAGTTGTTCACCCAGACTCACAGCTCCGCTGCCGTCTCGTCCTGCTGGATCTCACTTGCCTCCTCAGGGCTGCAGCAGAGCCATGGGGGTTTAAGGCAGCTGGCAGGTTGCTCGCCCAGCCGCCTGTGTCTGCTCCTAGGTTGCACCAGCCTTTGTGTTTGGTGGGCGAGACCTCTCCACTAGGGCCAAGACAAGTCTCTCCCTGGGGCTACTCTGGGACCGTGGATTTTCCCCACTCCCCAAGGAGGGCTCATGCTGGGGCTCCAGATTGTCACCGCCCACTCCCGCAGTCCCCCTGGATTTCACTTGCTCCATTGGGGCCGCTGCAGAGCTACGTGCATTTAATGCAGCTGGTGGTTAGCTCAGCCAGCTGTGCTGCATCTGTTCCTAGGTTGCCCAGCCTTTGTGCTTTGTGGGTGGGGCCTCTCCACTAGGGCTGAGCAGAGACTCTCCCTGCAGCTGCTGTGGGGCTGTGGATTTTCCCACTAGACTAAGGAGCAGTCACACTGGGGCTCCGGATTGTCACCGCCCACTCACATGGTCCTGCTGGATCTCACTCGCCCCCTCAGGGCTGTAGCAGAGCCCTGGGTGTTTAAGGCATCCGGTGGTTTGCTCGCCCAGCCGCGCTGCATGTGCTCCTAGGTCTCACCAGCCTTTGTGCTTGGTGGGCGGGGCCTTGTTACCAAGTCTGAGCCCGAGTCATTCCCTGGGGCCACAGTGGGTCCATGGATTTTCCTACTGGTCCAAAGAGCAATAGTAG
The DNA here is from genome assembly GCF_037783145.1 of Equus przewalskii. Lineage (NCBI taxonomy): Eukaryota > Metazoa > Chordata > Mammalia > Perissodactyla > Equidae > Equus > Equus przewalskii. The sequence continues at coordinate 887,917 of NC_091847.1, forward strand.
GGGTCTTGGGGCTGCAGTCACCTGTTTCCATGGTCATGCTGAGGGGCACGGCCACCCTCAGGGCCGTGGCTGTGCTGTGAGTACTTCAGCTGGGAGAGCAGTCACCGTGGATACTGGCCTGTCTCAGGACTGGAGAGTTCTCACCCATCTCCCTCTCTTCCCTGGGATAGTCCATCCACCTTCCATGTATAGCAGCATGGGTCTCTCAGGCATCTTGAGGTGCTGTGTGAGTATCCTCGTTGATAAATGAATGTCCATTTAGTTCTAGTTCGAAGGGGGAGAGACAAAACTGCTCACTCTGCCATGTTGCTGGCATCACTCTCCTTTAATTGGTCTTTTTGACCTTTTTTTTTTTTTGCCATCCAAATTTTTATTTTTAGGGAGTTAAATTTATCAGATTTTTTTCTTCATGACTCTGGTGTTCTGCTCTGACCTGGCCACTCGGCTAGCTGACAGCAGTACATACCTGACTGGGCTGTTAAAGTTGACTGGGCACACTGGCGGCAAAGCTGAGGCAGCTGGACTCAGAGCCCCAGGACATAGGGCACTTTAGGAGAAGCCGCACTTCTCGACAGAGCTAAATCTTCATGTTCTTGGGGCTGCTTTATGTCTGCTAAGTGAAGTTAGACTTAGTAAGGTGGACAGGGTGTTGAGGCTAAAGCCTAGAGTGGGAAGTGAGGCGGAGAGGTTGTATTGGCCCCACTGAGGAGGTATTTGGTAAATACCAGGTAGCCAGTGAGGTAAGTGGCTTTGGTTGACACTGAAAGGGATGAGGATGGAGAGTTAGACCGGATTGCTGTGATTTTCTTACATAAGAAAGAACATGTGAACTTGTAAAACCCTTGGAATTTTGTGAGATATTAAAGTGTTGTTATTTGTAATAAACCTCTTTCAATCATGACTGAGTTTATGCTAATGAGATGACCCTTGGTGGGCCTCTGGATAACTTCAGGATGGGGCACGTAGCCAGAGGAACCAACCTTGTGATTAGAAGGCCAGAACTTTCAGCCCCATCCCTGGACCTTCCTGGAGTGGAGGGAGGCTGGAGATTGAGCTTAATCACCAGTGGCCAATGATGTAGTCATCTGTGCCTACCTAATGGAACCTCTTTCAAAACCGCTGAAGGACAGGGTTCCTGAGAGCTGAGATGATGATCACATAGAGGTACTGGGAGGTGGTGCGCTTGGAGAGGGCGTCACAGCTCTGCATCTTTCCCCACACCTTGTCCTGTGCATCTCTTCCCTCTGGCTGTTCCTGAGTTGTATGCTTTCTAATAAACAGGTAGAGTAAGTAAAGTGCTTTTTTGAGGTCTGTGAGCCATGCTAGCACATTATCAAATCTGAGGAGGAGGTCATATGAATTTATAAGTCAAAAGTATGGGCCTGCCCAGGACTTGTGTCTAAAGTGGGAGTACTCTTGTGGAACGGAGCCCTTAACCCATGGGGTCTGATGCTAATTGCAGGTAGTTAGTGTCAAAATCGAACTGAATCAGTACTGTCCAGTTCATGTCCTGAGAGTTGGAGAATTGGTTGTTCGAAAAACCCCACACATATGATGTCAAAAGTGCTGTGAGTAAAAATAACTTTCATGAGCCGTTCTCTTTTCTGGGTGTAACTTTGAACCTGTTTCTTTTCCTGTAGGTGAAAAAATGGCGTTTGTGAAGAGTGGGTGGTTGCTGCGACAGAGTAAGTACAGGACACTAGCCCCTTGGACTGGGTTTAGTCTTGCCTTAGGGCACATCTTTATTTCTGTTGCTGGAACAGATCACATTTAAAACAAATAGTAGGAGCCAGCCTGGTGGCTTAGTAGTTAAGTTTGTGTGCTCCTCTTCAGTGGCCCGGGATTCTCTGGTTTGGATCCTGGGCGTGGACCTACACACTGCTCATCAAGCCATGCTGTGGTGGCATCCCACATAGAAAAACTAGAAGGACCTACAACTAGGATATATAACTATGTATTGGGACTTTGGGAAGAAAAAAAGAAGAGGAAGATTGGCAACAGATGTTAGCTCAGGGCCAGTCTTCCTCAGCAAAGCAAAGACAGAAACAAAAACAACAAAAGACATCCTCTTGAAAAAAACAACAAAATCAAGTAGCACAGTCTGATTAGTATTGTTCCCCTGGATTTCCTCTTGGAAAGTTTTAGAGCTCTGTGAACTGTTTCTCTTCACACATGGAGCTCCTTGGTCACTGCGTTGACAGAAGCTGGGTAATAGTGGTATTCCCTGCTGGTCTCTCTTTTCTTACTGGCTTGCTTTATGGGTAACGGCTGACCTGAGGCTCTGCTTGAATCTAACCAAGCTCAGCTGATATATTAGCATGAAGGTATGCTCTCTTTGTGGGAAATGCCTGTCTTATCTGGGATATGAACAGTGACTGAGATTCCGAAATACTGGAGTCCTTATACGGGTGAAGATTTGACCTAAGGGAATGAGTTCATCTAGCTAGCCCTGGTGGCCTAAGTGGCAAAGTTCGGTGCGCTTTGCTTTGGCGGCCTGGTGTGGGTTTGGTTCCTGGGCATGGACCTACACCGCTCGTCCATCAGTGGCCATGCTGTGGCAGCAGTTCAGATACAAAAAGAGGAAGATTGACAGCAGATGTCAGCTCAGGGTGAATCTTCCTCAGCAAAAAAATAAATAAAACCAAACCTTTTGTATTTCCAAAAGGTCTCTGGAGAAGAGACTCAATTCTTTATTTATGGGATTGAGATCTGCTTCCTGAGACTCATCTCTGGGGGCTTATCTTTCATATGCTCTCTGCTTATCTCTGAGGCTGCCGTCTGAAGTAGGATTCATAGTGTGGTTTTCTTTTTTGACTGGAAGATTTTTTTTTTTTTTAAAGATTGGCACCTGAGCTAATATCTATTACCAATTTTCTGTGTTTCCTCTTCTTCTCCTCCCCAAAGCCCCCCAGTACGTGGTTGTGCATTCTGGTTGTAGGACCTTCTGGTTGTGCCCTAGTGTGTTTTGAAGCTGGAAGAACCAGCTCTGTTTATTGAAGAAAGAGTAAGCAGATTATTCTGCTGTCCTTCTAGAAAGAACAGAGTTAATGGAAAATTGACTACATCGTTTATGCCTCCAGCAAAAAACTGAGCTGTCGTATATATTGTTTATTGTTTAGTTATGAATTTATATTTGAGAGATACCGTCAGAGCTTTGTCGCCCTTGAGACAAGCGGTGAAGGATGGGCTGTATACCTTAGATGATTTATAAAAACTGTTATTTATGAAGCTCGTTTGTGTTCCTGTTACACAGATTTTACATATGGTACGTAGTTCTCACAACAGCTCTGTGAGGTGGTGGCATTATCCCAGTTTCCAGTTGAAGAAACTGAGGTTCAGTGATAGGAGATAATTCGCCCAAGTGTTAACAGTGGGTGGCAAAGATACATTCACACTCAGGACTGTCTCATTTCAGCACTGACACTCTTTCTACCAGGAGACAAGCGTCAGCCTGTCTGTCCTGCTGCTAGTTCTGCATTCCCAGACCTAGAGCTGAAGCAGGTGTCCCTTCAAGGTCTGTCTAGTGCTGTATTCCAGGAATGGGCAGAGCTGTTGTAATGCTGGCTTTAAAAAGAAAGTCTTGGCATGTTGGATTTGAGCTCCAGTCTTTGTGTAAGTTTCCTTATCTTGAGTTTTGTGATCCCAACCTCCCCCAAATGGTCAGGGGACATGGAGAGCTTTTCTCAGACCTTGACGATATGCCTGCCTTTCTTGGCTCTTCCGATGTCCTCTGGTTTTCTTCTTAGACTCCACTGCACCCATGTTTGAAGGCAAGCTTTCCTTTCTCCACCATAATTCAGTGTAAGTGCTCTGTCAACCTAAGTGGACAGTGACCCTTTTGACAATTTTCTCTTGCCTATCAGTGCCTAGCATGATGATGTGCATAAAATAGATGTCCTTTTAGTAAGTTGTACAGTCTTTCCAATGTCCCAGGCCATGGCTATGTCAAAAGTGTGTATTCAGAAGACTGATTCCATTTCACCACCTCCCAATGTGTGGGTTGATTTTCCTTTGCTAAAAGCAGGAGTATCAATCATAGTAAAATGAGGTGAGATGTAATATATTCACCGGGTTACAGAGCAGCAGAGATACACATGTGATTACATGTATGCAAAGCTGTCTCCAGAACTCCTTTTCCTGCCGTTGCCAAATAGACCCTTAGGGCCCAGTATCTGGACTCTGGAGGGCGCCTAATTTGGGAATCTGCAGTCAGGGCTTTGATGGCAGGTGAGATACTTGGGTAGAACTCCCCAACCCAGTGATTCCACCTGTCTGTGTTTGGGTGCCTCTATCTGGTAGTTTCTGCACAGCTCAGGTGCTGCCAGTCAAATGGGTGCTGGGTGTCATTTATCAGTTTGGGCAAGTGCTGTGGCTGCCCTTCTCAGCAAGAAGAGTGCCTGATAGTGGTAAAAGAAATTTGAAAGGCTGTTGTGTCACATATTTGGTTGAAACCATTAGCAGACATGGGAGCATAAGGAGAGAAGTACATGGAGTGGATTTGTGCACGTTGGCCAAGAGCACGTCGGGATCTACAGGAACAAAAAGTATGTGTGGATGTGAAAAAGGTGCAGGGAAGACTTGGAGTTTTGGAGCCAAAATTGGCCTTTTAGTATTCCCTTTTGGCTGGCAAGGAAATTAGAGTTTTTTAAAGTCAAATGTCTGGTCCAAGATTACAAATGAAAGGACGAATTCTCGTAAACTGATGGAGATGTGTGAGGTAGTAGGATGGATGCATGGAGGGTAGGCGTCAGGCCGCGGACCTGGGTTTGGTGTCCTGGGTGTGGATGTATCCACTGTCTGAGCCTGCCTCTGCGTCTGCCTCAGGCAGGCAGGCCCTCCTAGGTGTGGGCTTTAAGGGAAGAACAAATGTTAGAGAAGAGTATCCGTGAAAGCTCTTCAAGGAAAAGAGAAAAACATATTTTTCCAAAAGAAGGTGTTATTGTTATTTGTATATGGAGACTTTAACATTTTCTGATCAATCCAGCAAAGTTAGATACTACTGGGAAAATTTAGAGAGACTGCATGGAGAATTAAATGTTAGACATCTTTCATTACCTCAAAATCAAGGTTTTATTGAATTTTTTCTTTTAAGTTTTGGGAGTTTTAAGTTGTCAGTGTTCTTAGTATCTCTAGTGTGTGCCTCAGGCAGCCCTGGTACAGCGTGGGTGTTCATGCCCTTGGGGTCTGCTTTCACTTTCATTTGGATGGACTGCTCCGGACAGTTATGTGCAGGTGTACTTATAGGGCCAGAGGAAAATTTTCTTTGCTTCTGTTCCCTGTGAATTAGAGGACAAAGTTTCAGCTCAAAGCCAACTTTTCTTTGTTTTCAGGTACTATTTTGAAGCGCTGGAAGAAGAATTGGTTTGACCTGTGGTCGGATGGTCACCTGATCTATTATGATGACCAAACTCGGCAGAGTGTCGAGGATAAGGTCCACATGCCAGTGGACTGCATCAATATCCGCATGGGACATGAATGTCGGGGTAAGCGGGTCTGTCTTGGCCAGCTTCTGTCATCTACCCCTCCCTGTTCTTGATGGGAGTTGAATCCTCTTCCTTACCCATTTTGCTTTCGTAAATAGACCAAAGAAGTGTTTCATCTGGGAAGAGGTAACCACAGTGGGGACCCAGACACTTAGATCATGAACCATATGGTTCGGATAAATTAACTTTTTCATCTGAATTAGACCACATTCCTTCCCCTCTCATGGAGAAGGTGGTGGAGAACTAAGGTGTGCTGGGAATCCCAAGAAGGATGGAGCCACCCTAGGCAGTATAGATTTTGTGACTCAGAAACTGGCATCTTATTGGTGACAGTTACAGTCAGTCTCTTAAAATCCATGATGACTGACTTGGTTTTCTGGAGTTATTCCTTATATTCATTTTAAAGGAATAGATTTTTAACAAGCTTAGACTTTTCTATTTCTAATTGATGGCATAGGTAGACTTCCCTGTTTGTTTTAGTAACTCTGTTGCTATTTGGAGTAAACAGTCTGCTGTAATAAACATTGATGCTTATACCATCCTGCCCCTACATATTAATTCATGAATTAAAAAGTCACAAATGAGATATTTGCTTGTAGTAACCATTGGCGTTGTAGTATCTTGCCCCTATATATTAGTTCTTGAAACACAAGTCTCCATGGACCGTCTGTTGAAATCCCTACCTAAACCAGGCTCACGTATCATAGATCTTATTTTTTGGTACACAGAGATACTTCAAAAGTCAGATTTTCACTTTTAAAGCAGTGATCTGTTTTGATGCTTCCTGTGAACAAAAGCAGTAAGTATTCTCCTGTCTGATGCTTTGTAACATTTTCACTATGTGGGACGTATTCTTCTACGGCCTGGGCTGTTCTGTCCATCTTCGTCTGTGGAATGCCGTCTGGAAGAGACCCGCTTGTTCTTCCTGCAGGAAGTGTGATTAGGATGGAGTTGTGATGCCTGTTTGTTCTGTAGAGCGAACAAAGATGTTTTGTAATGGGAATGTTCTGAATACTGCTCCTTTGCTTATCTGAGCTGGTAGATAAGAAGAAGTCCTTTTAAAAAAACTATATAAATATTCCTTTATTCTACTTCTTTGTCATAGATGTGCAGCCTCCAGATGGGAAGCCGAAAGACTGTATGCTGCAGATTGTTTGCCGAGATGGGAAAACGATCAGTCTTTGTGCAGAAAGCACAGATGATTGTTTGTAAGTTTAATTTTCTTAGGTGTTTAATTTAAAAAGTATTTTCTGTTTTAATTTTCACTTATCAGAAAGGGAAAATAATGTGAGTGGAGTTTTCCTTTAGGCAGCAGAATAAGTGACTCAGAGGATGAGTGAAAGAAATGTAGCAGGATCTTATTCCACCTCTGATAACGCTGATCCCAGTTCCTGCCTGTTTAGAGCTGCCCTGGCAGAACCCGTTACAGAGAGAATGGCAGGAAGTATTCACCTCCAGTCACTTTGCGCGCTCTTTTTTCATTACTAGATGCACATCGGGAATGGGCTTAGTTGAATGAATTCTTAAATCTTGTTCTTTTTATGTAAAAGTCTTTTTAAAAAGCCCTGATGTCTGCATTATGCAGCCTTTTCCTTCCTTGATGGTTCTTACCCCCATCTGCCATCTCTGAAGAAGGGATGTGGAACTGCAAGGAGGAAAACCCAACTTTATTAATTCTCAGCTTGTCAACATTGGCATTGATGTTGGATCAGAATCTTGAAAATACTGATTAAATGAAATTTGGAGGGAAGAATTTTTTTTCCTCTCTGCTCTGTACTCCTACCCTGAGTTAACTCTGGACATTGTGAGAATTCACTAACAGAGATTATTGTAGTATTCATATATATATGACATGTTCATAAAATCAATCCAGCAGACTAGTTTGTCAGAGTGCCTGCCTCCCCATTTCACATATATGTTCATCCTCAATTTAAACATTTATTCCATGCTAAACTATAGGGTTTATTTTAAATCCCGGATGTAGCTTATTTTTTATACTGTTTTGATTTATATCAGTGAATCTTAAATGATACTTTCTGGAAGAGATATGGCTTGCCTAAAGACTGTTGGAGAAATGGCCACATGTTAAGCTAGTTCACTACTTTTTTAATAAACTGGAGCTATATTATTACTATTTAATAATTTAAGCTTATATATATTGGACACTTACGTTGCACTAGGCACTGTGCTAACTGCTTTACATATGTTATTTAATCCTCACCGTACCATGTAAGGTGGGTTACTTTTTCTAGTATCAGAAATTAAGGCGTCCTGAGGTTAAGTAACTTAACCTCGTTAACTGTATCAGTTTTTTAATGTTCCTGTAATAAATTACCATAGTGGCTTCAAATAATACAAACTTCTGCTTATATTTCTGGAGGTCAGAAGTTCATCAGGAGTTTCACTGGGTCTCAGAGAGGCTGTTCCTTCTGGAGGCTCTGGGAGAGAATCTGTGTCCTTTCCTTTTCCACCTTCTAGAGGCCTCCTGTGTTCCTTGGCTTCTAGGCCGAGCCCTTCTTATGCTGTCATCTCTCTGGTTCTCTGCAGCCAGGGAAGGTTATCTGCTTTTAAGGACTTGTGACTAGTTTGGGCCAACCTGGATAATCCAGGATAATCTCCCTATCTCAAGCTGCTTTATCTTAATTATGGTTCTGGAGCTCCTTTGCCCTCTGAGGTGTCACCTTCACAGATTCTGGGGATTAGGACGTGGACATCTTTGTGGGGAAGGGACTTCATCCTGCCCGCCACACTTCCCGAGGTTTAGAGCCGGTCTGCTAGACTTGGGATCTGAACCTTTGTCTCCAGAGCCCTTTGTCCTCAACTGATCTGCTCTGCCGTATGCTGAGATGTCACACGTATGAACTATTCCTTTAGGTAATAGTGGAAAAAATATCAGGAACTAAAATTTTATCTTATCAGAACACGGGAGGTTTTGTTATGTAGGAGGGAGAACAGGTAAAAGTATGAGGGAGCACTTGCTTTGTTTGGCCTGGAAGAATGTGTGGGTCAGAGGAGGCTGAGATATTCTCCACCTATGTGGGAAAATAGAGGTTTATATATATGTCTAATTTTAAGGATATACGTTAGGGAAGATAGCAATGGAGAATAATACTTTTTTTTTTTTTTTAAAGATTTTATTTTTTCCTTTTTTTCTCCCCAAAGCCCCCCGGTACATAGTTGTGTATTCTTCATTGTGGGTTCTTCTAGTTGTGGCATGTGGGACGCTGCCTCAGCGTGGTCTGATGAGCAGTGCATGTCCGCGCCCAGGATTCGAACCGACGAAACACTGGGCCGCCTGCAGCGGAGCGCGCGAACTTAACCACTCGGCCACGGGGCCAGCCCCAAGGATAATACTTTTTTAAACCAGAAGAATAAAAAGGAACAGAAAACATTCCTCATGGAGAAAAAAAAGAAACAGCAGATAAAGTTAATAAAGCATGACAGAAAACGAACTAGCAGTAATTAGACCAGCAATATCTATGATCTCAATAAATGGGAGCTGGTTACATTCCCCTTAAAAAGAATAAGATCTGAGATTGGGCAAAAAAATACAAAGTCCAGCTATATATTCTGTTCACAAGAAACCCACTTGGAGTAAAATGGCGCAGATAAAAAAGTAAGGGATAAAAGACTATTAGTTACCTATGGCTGCTGTAACAGTGTGCCACAAACTGGGTGCCTTAAAACAACGGACATTTATTCTCTCATGTTCTGGAAGCTAGAGGTCTGACATGGGTGTGTCGGCAGAGGCAAGCTTCCTCCAGACTCTGGGCAGACTCCTCCCTTGCCGCCTCCTGGTTTGGTTGTGGCGGTGAGCCTTGGCGTTCTTGGCTTGCCCCTGCATCCATCCATCTCTGCCCCTGTTGTACCACAGCATTCTCCCTGTGTGTCTGGGTCCAAATTTCTCTTCTTATAAGGACACCCATTAGATTAAGGACCCGCTTTATTCAGTATGACCTTATCTTAACTTGATTCCATCTGCAATGACCCTATTTATGAATAATTCACAGGGACTAGGGAATGGAACTTCACCTTATCTTTTGTTAGGGGACACAGTTCAACCCATAACAGAGGCCTCTGAGTAAAAGTGTGAAGTAAATCTGGATCATCTTCCCCAACTACCTAGTGAAATGAAGGGGAAAACATTTCAGCAGCAACAGCCAAATAAAGAAGTTCACCTGCAAGCACAGACTACAGAGAGTGACAGCCAAAGAAAGAGATAGAAGGTTCTGTTGAGGTGTATCACCGTTTTTAACCCCACCCGAACTCCCAGAAGCAGTAACAAGATGAGTTAATTAAGTCTTGCAAATTTTTAGTAATCATCTGTGGTCTGGAGGGATGCTGATTAAAGGAGTAAGATCGTTTTTGGGAAAGCTAAGGAAAAACCCTTGAGAATATGATGTCTTTGGGACCTCAGCAGAGACTGGAAGATTCCCCCAGGGCTTGTCATTTCAGAGCACTGGAAGGCATTGAAGCTCACAGGAGTAGGAACACTCTCTGGCTGATGAAGTGAGTCCTAGCATGAGAGATTCAATGAAATATGTTCAGAAGAGTGTAGAACCTAAATTACAAAAGATAGGAGAAGGATGGAGAGTCAGAAAGGTGAGGGGATGAGGGAGGGAGAGCAGAAAAGTTGTGATAGTTAGGATTTAGGTATCTAATTTTTATGGTCACATAGGCAAAAGTTGGTGATAGAATTTGTTACAGTCTTTTTCCAGGGCCATTTGGCAGTACCCACTGAAGTAGATTTTGTCTTTTGCCCCAGCAGTTTCACTCTTTGGAATTGTCCTGTAGAAATATTTACATAAGGGTAGAGAGGTAGTGAGGATGTTAATATCAGCGTTATTTTAATGTATGACAAACCCATAGCTAATATATTCAACAGTGAAGGGTTGAAGGCTTTCCCACTATGATCAGGAGCAAGGCAAGGGTGCCCACTCTTACTTCTGTTCAACATAGCACTGGAAGTCTTAGTCAAAGCAGTTAAGCAAGAAAAAGAAAGAAAAAGCACCCAAATAGGAAGAATAAAATTTTCTGTTTACAGATGATGCAGCTTATGTACAGACAGCCCTAAAGATTCCAGCAAAAAACTGTTAGACCTAATAAACGAGTTCAGTAAAATTGCAGGATACAAAATCAACCTACAAAAATCAGTTGTGTTTCTGTACAGTAATGATGACCTATCTGAAAAAGAAAACAATTCCATTCACAACAGCATCAAAAACAATAAAATACTTAGGAATAAATTTATCCAAGGAGGTGAAAGATCTGTACACTGAAAATTATAAGACGTTGATGAAAGAAATTGAAGACACAAATAAAATGGAAAGATATTCCATGCTCATGGATTGGAAGATTTAATATCATTAGTGTCCATACCACCCAAATCCATGTATAGATGCAATACAGTTCTTATCAAAATTTCAATGGCATTTTTTACAAAAATAACAAAAAGTCCTAAAATTTATGTGGAACCGCAAAAGGACCCTGGATAGCCAAAGCAATCCCAAGAGAGAACAACAAATTGGGAGGCATCACAATTCCTGATTTCAAACTTTAGTACAAATCAAACTTTAGTAATCAAAACAGAATAGTATTGGCATAAAAATAGACATGTAGACCAATGGGACAGAATCTAGATCTCAGAAGTAAATACACGCATATATGATCAACTAACACTTGACAAGGAAACCAAGAATACTGTCAGGAAAAGATAGTCTCTTCAATAAGTGGTGTTGGGAAAAATGGATAATCACATGCAGAAGGATAAAATTGGACCCCTGTCTTACACCACTCACAAAAATTAAGTTGAAGTGGATTAAGGACTTAAATGTAAGACCCTAGACTGTAAAACTGCTAGAAGACAACATAGGGAAGAAGATCTTTGGCATTGGTCTGGCAACAGTTTTTTGGATATGGCACCAAAATGCAAGCGTCAGAAGCAAACAAGTTAACAAGTGGGACTACATGGAACTAAAAAGCTTCTACACAGCAAAAGGAACATTCCAAAAAATTAAAAGGCATCCTACAGAATAGGAGAAAATATTTGCAAACTATCTATGTGATAAGACATTAGTATCTGGAATATATAAGGAAGTTGTACAACTCCATAGCAGAACAGCAATCTGATTAAAAAATGCACAGTGGACTTGAACAGACACTTTTCTAAAGAAGACATACCGATGGCCAACAGGTACATGAAAAGATGGTCAGCATCACCAGTCAGCTGGGAAATGCAAATCAAAACCACAATGAGATCACCTCACATCTTAGGATGGCTGTTATCAAAAAGATGAAAGAGAAGTGTTGGCAAGGACGTGGAGAAAAGGGAACTCTCTACATTGTTGGTGGAAATATAAATAGGTACAACCACTGTGGATATGTTATGGAGGTTCCTCGGAAAACTAAGAGGAGAACTACCCTATGACCCAACAATCCCACTTCTGGGTATACGTCCGAAGGAAATCATCTCGAAGAGATATCTGCACCCCCGTGTTCATTGCAGCATTAGATAGTAGCCAAGACATGGAAACAGCCTAAGTGTCTGTCAATGGATGAATGAATGAAGAACATGTGATATATATGTACATGTGTGTACACACGCAATGGAATATTATTCAACCTTAAAAAAGAAGAAATCCTGTGTTTTGCAACAGCATGGATGGACCTTGAGGCTGTTATGCTAAGTGAAATAAGTCAGACAGAGAAAGACACCGTGTGTTCTAATTTATGTGTAGAATCTAAAAACGTCAAACTCAGAAATAGAGAGTAGAATGGTGGTTGCCAGGGGCTGGAGGTTGGGGGAAATGGGGGGGATGTGGTTATAGGGTACAAACTTCCAGCTATAAGATGAATAAATTCTGCACATCTAATGTACAGTATGGTGACTGTGTGAATAATACTGTATTATATACTTAAAAATTAAGAGAATAGATCTGAAATGTTACCACCAGAAAAATTGTAATTGTGGGAAGTGATGGAGGTGTTAACCATATTGTGCTCATCATTTTGCAATATATGTGTATCAGCTCATCACTACACCTTAAACATAGGTATGTTATATGTCAATTTCTCAAGCTGGCAAAATTACCAACATTATTTTTAATCACAAAAAATTGCTGATAATCTAAATCTCATATCATGGAACATTATGTAGCCATTAACAAAATCAAGTAGATCTGTGTGTATGACATGAACTGATGAAGTTGTAGTATAGTTAAGCACAGTATATTTTACATTCATGAAAAGTGAAGCAAAACCCTGTGTTTTAAATGTTACATATTATAGGTACAATAGATACAGTTTTTTATGTCTCAAATGAGTTGACCCAGTGGGTATTGGGGCAAGGGCTGAAGACCTGTTAAAACAAGCTTTTTCAGAAACTGTGCTGCCAATGCAGGTTTGCGAATCAGAGAGAGATGTTGGATTGCCTCAGATGAAGTACCCCTTTCTTTTTCTATTCTCCAGGGCCTGGAAATTTACGCTTCAGGATTCCAGGACAAATACAGTAAGTTGCTAATGGACACCAGTAATGTTTTCACATCGTCTTACTGTAAGAAACAGGAGAACAGGAGATGAAGAAAGGGAGATGGGGAAGATGGGTTTCTGGGCCATCCAGCCATGGATGAGCAAGCAGAGCTGGGCAGGGCGGCTTTTGCTGACTGAGCAAGTTGGAGTTTGCCCAGCTTTTTGGCAGGAGGAGCCCTCCTCACACAGGCACACTGGTTCCAGTGTTGTCTTCTAGAAATGTTTGTGTCTTGCAAAGATTGGTAGCACTGTGAACCCCACTGTGGTTTACAGTTCCAAAGGCTCAGAAAGGACCACAGGTTGCTTTTTATGCACAGCATCTCAGCCTCATGGAACAGACACTTCTGGGGCTTGTACTTGGCTCTAGTTCTGACTGTAACCATACGAGGTCATTGAGACAGCCAACCCCATTTGCAGAGGCTCGTGATGCCATCTTTGTGTCTGTCAGGGAGTCAGAGTGACTTCCTCTGTGGTCAGCATTTTCATTCTTCAGATAGGATTTTATTTTTTCCTTTCTCTCTCCAGGAAGAAAAGAAAAAGGTAGATGGTGCTTATAAAAGCATTTGTATGGGTGGGAAAAGAACGAAAAAGACTTAGTATCCAAAGGTCGTTGTTTCCTACTCTTGTTAGCCCAAGACACTTCTTCCCCCAGAGCTTACTGTAGAGCTCCAGTTACCTTTTCTCTCATGAAAATTCTCTTCTTGGGTGAAATTAGTATTAATGATCCATATAGTTAGGAGCAAGATGTCAAGATGATTCTTTATATGGATATTTTTTTAGAGAGTGCATATATTTTTCTTTTCCACTGGGAAGTAATTCAATGAAGGATTTTTTTAAATGCAAAAAACAGACTCTGTGTGTAGAACATATCTCTGGCTGCTACACTTCAGATTGTAGGATTTTTATTTGTGAACAGAAGAGTTGTTGAGAGTGGTGTAACATCTTTCAAAGGCTCAGGAGCAGTGGAGGTGCTGTGGCCCTCTTGGGCAGTGAGAGCTCTCCTCCGCCTCCTCCTGAATTCAGAGGACCCCAGAGTGTGGAGCTGAGGGGAGGTGTGGGAGATAGTCCTCCTGCCGTTTACTGCTTCTCCGAAAGCATTTGCTGGTCAAAGATTAACATTTTGGCTTTTAATTTTTTTATCTGCTAAATAAAGTGGATATATGTATAGGAAGAACCTGCAGGTGCTTTGTGGCAACTCACTGTCTTTCATATTTTCTCTCTTCTTTTAGGCTTATGTGGGCTCAGAAGTCATGTATGATGAGACTGCTGTGGCTGCTTCTCCACCTCCCTACACAGCCTATGCCACACCAACCCCTGAGGTAGGGAGCAAATCTTTGCCTTATACGATCCAAGAGAGGGACGTTGGGGTCTCTGTGCCACTGTCCTTTTCTTTTAAATTTAATTTTATTTTATTGAGGTCATAATAGTTTATAGCATTGTGAAATTTGTCACTCACCATATAAGTATGCCCCTTCACCCGTTATGCCGACCCCTGAACCCCCTCCCCTCTGGTAACCCGTAAACTTTTCTCTGTGTGTTGGTTTATTTTCCACATAGGAGTGAAATCATATGGTGTTTGTCTTTCTCTGTCTGGCTTATTTTGCTTAACATGATGCCCTCAAGACCCATCCATGTTGTAAATGGGACGATTTTGTCTTTTTTATGCCTGAGTAGTATTCCATTGTATATATATATATACCACATCTTCTGCGTCCAGTCATTGGTCGATGGGCACTTGTGTTGCTTCCACTTCTTGGCTGTTGTGAGTAGTGCTGCAGTGAACATAGGGGTGCAAAGTCTCTTTGAATTGCTGATTTCAAGTTCTTTGGATAAATACCTAGTAGTGAGATAGCTGGGTCATATGGTATTTCCATTTTTAACTATTTGAGAAATCTCCATACTGTTTTCCATAGTGGCTGTACCCGTTTGCATTCCCACCAGCAGTGGATGAGGATTCCCTTCTCTCCCCACCCTCTCCAACATTCATTATTTTTAGTCTTGGTGATCATAGCCGTTTTAACGGGTGTAAGATGATATCTTAGTGCAGTTTTGATTTCCATTTCCCTGGTGATTAGTGATGTTGAGCATCTTTTCATGTGCCTATTGGTCATCTGTGTATCTTCTTCGGAAAAATGTCTGTTCATATCCTCTGCCCATTTTTTGACTGGATTGTTTCTTTTTTTGTTGTTGAGTTGTGCGAGTTCTTTATATATTTTGTAGAGTAACCCCTTGTCAGATACATGATGTGCAAATGTTTTCTCCCAGTTGGTGGGTTTTCTTTTCCTTTTGTTCCTGGTTTCCTTTGCCTTGCAGAAGCTGTTTAGTCTGATGAAGTCCCACTTGTTAATTCTTTCTTTTGTTTCCCTTACCCGAGTGACATGTTATTTGAAAAGATGCCGCTAAGACCATTGTCAAAGAGTGTACTGCCTGTATTTTCTCCTAGGAGTTCTGTAGTTTCAGGTTACCTTCAAGTCTTTGATCCATTGTGAGTTAATTTTTCTGTATGGCGACAGATAATGGTCTACTTTCATTCTTTTGCATGTGGCTGTCCAGTTTTCCCAATACCATTTATTGAAGAGACTTTCCTTTCTCCATTGTATGTTCTTAGCTCCTTTGTCGAAGATTACCTGTTCATAGATGTGTGGTTTTATTTCTGGGCTTTCAATTCTGTTCCATTGATCTGTGTGTCTGTTCTTGTACCAGTCCCATCCTGTTTTGATTACTGTAGCTTTGTAGTATATTTTGAAGTCAAGGATTGTGATGCCTCCAGCTTTGTTCTTTTTTCTCAGGATTGATTTAGCTATTTGGGGTCTCTTGGGGCACATATGAAGTTTAGAATTCTTTGTTCTATTTCTGTGAAGAATGTCCTTGGGAGTCCGTTGAATCTGTGGGTTGCTTTGCGTAATATGGACATTTTGACAGTGTTAATTCTTCAAATCCATGAGCATAGAATATCTTTCCATTTATTTGTGTCCTCTTCAGTGTCATAGTTTTCAGTGTACAGGTCTTTCACCTCTTTGGTTAAATTTCTTTATAGGTATTTTATTCTTTTTGATGCAATTATAAATGGGATTGCTTTCTTTTTTTGTTTTTTTAAAGATTGACATCTGAGCTAACATCTGTTGCCAATCTTCTTTTTTTTTCCCCTTCTTCTTCTCCTCCCCAAAGTGCCCCTCAGTACATAGTTGTATATTCTAGTTGTACGTCCTTCTGGTTCTGCTATGTGGGATGCCACCTCAGCATGGCCTGATGAGTGGTGCCATGTCCGTGCCCAGGATCAGAACTGGTGAAACCCTGGGCCGCGAAGCAGAACGCATGAACTTAACCACTCAGCCACAGGACCGGCCCCTGGGATTGCTTTCTTAATTTTTTGTTCTAATAATTTGGTTTTAGTGTATAGAAACACAATAGATTTCTGTATGTTGATTTTGTATCCTGCAGCTTTACTGAATCCATTTATTCTCATAGTTTTTTGGTGGAGTTTTTAGGGTTCTCCATAAATAATATCATGTCGTCTGCAAATACTGACAATTTTACTTCTGTCTTTCCAGTTTGGTTGCCTTTTATTTCTTTTTCTTGCCTGATTCCTCTGGCTAGGACTTAATACTGTGTTGAGTGAAAGTGTCTAGAGTGGCATCCTTGTCTTTTTCCTGTTCTTAGAGGAATGGCCTTTTCCCATTGAGTATGATCTTAGCTGTGGGCTTGTCATATATGGCCTTTATTCTGTTGAGGTACATTCCCTCTCTGCCTCCTTTGTTGAGAGTTGTTGTTGTATACAGACGTTGAATTTCAAAAGTGTATCTCTAATGGGCTTGTTTCTTTTCAGCAGGCATATGGCTATGGTCCATACAGCGGTGTGTACCCGCCCGGAACTCAGGTGGTCTACACTGCGAATGGGCAGGCTTATGCTGTACCCTACCAGTACCCATGTGCAGGTAACTCATGCCAGGCTTCCATTCCTTGTTTCTCTTCGTTTAGTGGGTAGATCAGTGAAGAATTTTTATTTCTGAGTTTAAGGATAAGAGAGCTATGTTTTTGGTTATAGACCACACGTCACTCTGCTACTGTGCTTTTTAAAAAAAATATGTGGTATGTATTTTCACTGTTTTACAAAGCTAGAGTAGGCTTGATTTTTAAAACTTTACCGTTGTATCCACATTTGTTTCCAAGAAGAGAATTAGTATACTTAAATAGGTTTCACTTATATTGAGAAGCAGCCAAAGTAAGAGGCTCATTTTAAGGGGTAAGAGGTAATCTTTCTCCTGTTTTTTCCTTCTGGTAACATCCTTCAGCAATTATCACTACCGAGGTGATGTTTCATTTTGCAAGTGCAATAGAGTCCTGGAAGGGCTTATCTTTGTTCTGGGCTTTTGATGTGTTTCTGTCCATTTTTCACCTCACCTGAAACAAATTATAGGTGAGAGTGACTGGCCTTTGTATCTGAAGCGAGAGTCGTCAGGAGCACACACTGTAGCCCCAGTGCCTGGCCTTGTAAGCCCTTACTGCTCTTAATCCCTTTGTGCCTCACTTTTTGCCTGTCTGTAAAATGGGGATAATAGTAGACCCTCCTAAGGTTGTTGTGAGGATTCAGTCCATGTAAGCACTTGTAACAGTGTGAGTGCTTAGACTGGGATGGTTTCACTTCCATTCTTCGTCCACAGGGACACACTGCTATTGGATTAGTTTCTGGCTCTCCTGGGGTTGAGCTGTTGAAGGAATAGTGGGTCAAAGAGGAAAGTTAACGCTATTTTTATGTGAGCAATTTTGAAGCTAATTACCTATTAGACTATATAGCTGTGAAGTATAGAAGAGAACAAATAATGTGTTTCCAGTTGGAAACTTTAATCATCCAAAATTAAATATTAAATTTGTTTAAAGTGTGCTTTTTAGAAATTTTTCTCTAACATAAATATTGTTCCCCATAAGTTCACATGATTAAAAATGAAGAGCAAGTTATATTACCAGATTTAAGGTTTAATTTAAAAGTAGTTTACATGAGGGCCGGCCTGTTGGCGTAGTAGTAAAGTTCTTGTGCTCCGCTTCAGCGGCCTGGGTTTGCAGGTTCGGATCCTGGGCACGGACCTAGTACTGCTCATAAAGCCACACTGTGGTGGCATCCCACGTAAAATAGAGGAAGATTGTCACAGATGCTAGCTCAGCAGCAATCTTCCTCAAGCAAAAAAAAAAAGTTTACATCAATACTTAGAAGCTAATTAGCTTTTCAATGAGTTTTTCAATTTTAGCTTTCAATGGGGATTCTTGACTCTCCCATTCTCTGCAGTCTCTGTGTATCTCCCATGCTCTCCACCATCTGCCTGTCATCCTAAGTGTGATGTGGAGGGCTGAAGTGGAAATTGGAGGCTGGGGTTTGCAGCTTCATTTGAATTCTGCTCTTTGCAGTATTTGAGACTTTGGACCTTGGAAAGCTGTGCATCTTGATTTTCTCTTAGTGCGATTTTAGAAATGGAGGTGTTCTCACTGAGCCAAGTCCAGTCACCTTAGCCTGAGGTGGAGGAGCGCTGGGGAGCACTTGTTGCAGCCACCCTACCACTCTCTAGAGGCACACTCAGCCATAGCAGGAGGGCCACAAATGCACAGAGAATGACCTCAGCTACTTGCAGAAAGGTTCTCAGTCCAGTGGGCCCTTTTTGAGTGACTGTTGGGTTCACAAACTGCTCCTCAGAGGTCTGTTTTTTCCCTTCTTTTATAGGACTTTATGGACAACAGCCTGCCAACCAAGTCATCATTCGTGAGCGGTATCGAGACAATGACACTGATCTGGCGCTGGGCATGCTGGCTGGAGCAGCTACGGGCATGGCCTTAGGGTCTCTGTTCTGGGTCTTCTAGAGTCCTTGAAATCTGGATATGCATAGCTTCTGATACCCTATGTGCAATAATATAATTTGCAGGGCATTTCTGTTTGTCATAAATGTTTTTAATAATAGTTTTAATAGTTCTTTTCAAAGTAGTGACATTATAGTTATAACTGATCCACGTAAGTACCACAGAGAAGGCACTGGACTGGCTCTTTAGCTAAAACATGGACTCTTGGGGACACTGGCTCGTTTCAAGTTTCCTTATGGAACCCTCGAAATCCCTTTTTGAACATACCTGTTAGGAAATACATTTTCTTTTTAGGGATGGGCATAGTGCTTAAGGGATCATTTATTTTAGTGTTACGCTAGTTGGTAATACGGTGATCTGTGAGTGAGTGAGTTAGTGTGGCAAGAGAAGCTGTAGCTTCTTTCGGTTTAACATCAGACCGGGAAACCTCAGACAGCACTGGCTGTCTGTTACTTCAGGAGTTTGGGCTGGTGAGCTGCCTGGGAGCTTCCCTGAGGCAGTGGTGTGACGTGTGGGGCTCTGCAGGCTTCCAGCCAGGCTGGCTGCTCGGGGTGAGGGGGCAGTTCTGCCTTTAACAGTGATGCTGGTTTGTTTTTGGTAGTGGTCTTTGGAAAATGCTCCAAATTAGGAATTGACTTGAGCCTCAAAGGGCTTTATCCCTTAAAACTTGAAGAAGACAAAACAATGACAAACAAGTATGTAGAGTGGATTTGCTTTATTCAGAGGCATTGTTTTTAGTGTCTGCCTTGAGTATTTTTATTGCCACCCCAGCCCACTTAGAGCCTATTTTTCTACTTGTTGAGAAGGTAATATTAAAAGAATGGTGGGGAAAATGGAGTGAGAGCCGTGGTTACAGTGCTACTGGTTCAGGCCTGCCAGGGAGTGCACTGCAGAGAGGATGCTCTTTTCCATACTTCTGAAGGCTGTTGAAGGGCAGCTTTCCTGTCCTGTGTGGGAGTGGGGCACTGTGGGTGTCCCCAAGCACTTGGGTGTGTGTGGAGCCCTGCTGGTGGCACAGTGCCGGGCTGTGGGGGAGACTCAGGTTAGAGATGGGAAATAAGGCCTAAGGACATGGATGACCTTGAGATATCACTCACCAGACCAGGGCATCAGCCTTGTTTTTATTTCTGACTCAAATATCATAGAGAAGCTTAAACCTTTTAATTTTCAGCCCCAACTATGTGTGAAGCTTGGGAAAACCCACAGTCCTGCATTTCTGTTATTATCTCTGTGAATTTTTAAAGCTCCTAATTATTCCAGTTTTCTGTCCTCCATGCTTTAAAAAATGTACTTTTATGAAGGCAGATTTGCACAGTGAAAGTCCCTGCCCCTACACTCCATGTGGCCCTGTTTTCCATAAAGTACACTCCTAGTAGCACAAATTCTATTTTTTATGCTGTTTGGCCAGATACATACATACATACTCTTTTGTTTTACTGGTCAACTGACTCCATCTCTGAGGCTTAAATAGATCTCCCTGTGAAGCCAGATGCCAAATGAACTTTGTGGTGACTGCAGGTCTGTTTTCCTAGTCAATTCTAATGGACTTGTTGACACTGGAGAGTCTGTTTCCAGCAAAAAGGAAGTGTAATTGTCATCTCTTTGGGTGTTTGACATGGTGGAAAATTACCAGATGTGATGTATGATAACACTGTCATTTTGATTGGTAAAAATGTTACTTTTATGATTTTACATCCTATGTAGTAAGAATGGCTTTGTTCAAATGGTAATCATTATTAAGACTGTATGCTTTACTTACAGAATATTAAACTCAGTTGTTAATGTTGCATTTTGGGGTATTAATTTTGAGCTTGAGGTTACTGGAACCACAGAGTATTGAGTCACGTCACTGAAATGCCCTTGAAGCAAGCATTCTTCTGGTTTTCCCCCAGCTGCCCTCGGACTGAAGGGGGAGAGCTGTGGACTGAAGCTTGGCATACATGTGTGCCCCATCCTCAGTCCCTGTCCCCACTAGGGCCAGCCCCGTTGAGCAGCTGTAGTTGAGACTGGAAGTTCCCTGTTGCTAGTGACTAGATGCTGATGTGAAATGCATACCAGGTGTAAAGATGGGCTGAGATTTCATTTCCCTGTCCCACCTCCCATGGGTGCCAACCATTTGATTGCCTCACTTAGGTAGTTCTACATCAAGAAGTCCAGTGAGCTGGAAGGAACTCGTTCAGATTTGAGTAAGCATTTTACTTCCGTGTGCACTTTTAAATAATGTACCTGGAAAAAGTTGGCCGTTGACATTGTATACCTGCTGACCGGGTTGTTTTTTAGCTCTCTTCTTTTAATTCCTGCAGTTAACTTTAGGGTCTTAGCTAGTAAACAGAAAGGAGAGACCAGAGGCTGATTTCAGATCACCATCCATGAAACAGGCCAGACCAGGACCCAAGATCTGATCATAAGGGCAAGTTCCTGCAGTTGAGACAGAATGACCCAAGTTTATTTTCTACTTCAGTTGTGATCCTGTGTAATCTTTCTTTCTCCTTCTCAGGTTTGTGTAGACAGAGGCATGGAATGCAGTTCCATTTTTTTCCCACTAGAGTTGATCTTTCTTCTGATTGCTTCCCTATCTCTTGTATTCCGTGTGTCCACAGAACCTATTTTTCCCTGTATATGCAAATTGTATGTTTATAAGTGGAAATGTTAATTCAGTAAATGATTGTTAATCTTAAAGCATGTTTCATTGTGATGTCTGCTTTTTTAAAAACACTATTTCTTTAGGGGGCCAGCCCTGTGGCCGAGTGGTTAAGTTCGCGTGCTCTGCTTCAGCAGCCCAGGGTTTCACTAGTTCAAATCCTGGGTGTGAACATGGCACCGCTCGTCAAGCCATGCTGAGGCGGCATCCCACATGCCACAACTAGAAGGACCCACAACTAAAAATACACAATTGTGTACTGGGGGGCTTTGGGAGAAAAAGGAAAAATAAAATCTTTAAAACAAAAAAAAGCTCTATTTATTTAAACTAAAAAAAAACCAGTTCGCCCACAGCCAACATCACACTCAATGGGGAAAAACTGAAAGCCATCCCTCTGAGAACAGGAACAACACACAGGTGCCCACTCTCACCAGTCTTATTCAACGTAGTACTACAGGTTTTGGCCAGAAAATTAGGCAAGAAAAAGGAAAGGAATACAAATACGCACTAAAGAAGTGAAACTCTTACTGTTTGCAGATGACATGATTTTATATATAGAAAACCCTAAAGAATCCGTTGGAAAACTATTAGAAATAATAACTACAGCAAAGTTGCAGGGTACAAAGTCAACTTAGAAAAATCAGTAGCATTTCTGTACTCCAGTAATGAAGTAATAGAACAAGAACCCAAGAATCCAAACCCATTTACAATTGAAACAAAGAGAACAAAATATCTAGGAGTAAATTTAACCAGGGAGGTGAAAGACCTATACAAAGAAAACTATAAGTCAGGAGTGAAAGAAATTGATGATCACATAAAGAAATGGAAAGATTCCAAGCACGTGGATTGGAAGAATAAATATAGTTAAAATGTCCATACTACCCAAAGCAATCTACAGATTCATCTCAATCCTAATCAGAATCCCAATGGCATTCTTCGAAGAAATAGGACAAAGAATCTTAAAATTCACATGGGGCAACAAAAGACCCTGAATAGCCAAAGCAATCCTCAGAAACAAGAATAAAGCTGGTGGCATCGCAATCCATGACTTCATATTACAAAGCTATAGTAATCAAAACAGCATGATACTGGTACAAGAACAGACACACAGATCGATGGAACAGAATTGAAAGCACAGAAATAAAACCACACGTCTATGGACAGCTAATCTTTGACAAAGGAGCCAAGAGCATACAACGGGGCAAGGAAAGTCTCTTCAATAAATGGTGCTGGGAAAACTGGACAGGCACATGCAAAAGAATGAAAGTAGACCATTCTTTCCCCATGCACAAAAATAGACTCCAAAGACTTGAAGGTAAGACCTGAAACCATAAAACTTCTGGAAGAGAATATAGACAGTACCGTCTCTGACATCAGACTTAAAAGGATCTTTTTAAATACCGTGTCTACTCAGATAAGGGAAACAAAAGAAAATATAAAACGGGACTTAATCAGACTGATGAGCTTCTGGAAGGCAAGGGAAACCAAGATCAAAATTAAAAACAACCCACTAACTGGGAGTAAATATTTGCAAATCACCTATCTGATAAGGGGTTGATCTCTGTAATATATAAAGAACTCACAAACGAACTACAAAAAAGTCCAATCAAAAAGTGGGCAGAGGATATGAACACACATTTTTCCAAAGAAGATAAACAGATGGCCAATAGGCACATGAATTGATGCTCATCATCACTAATCAGGGAAAAGCAAATCAAAACCACACTTAGATATCATCTTATTCCTGTTAGAATGGCTGTAATCACCAAGACAAAAAACAACAAATGTTGGAGAGGGTGTGGAGAAAAGGTAACTCTCATCCACTGCTGTTGGGAATGCAAACTGGTGCAGCCACTGTGGAAAACAGTATGAGATTTCTCAAAAAATTAAAAATCGAAATACCATATGACCCAGCTATCTCACTACTGATATTTACCCAAAGAACTTGAAATCAACAATTCAGAGACTTATGCACTCCTATGTTCATTGCAGCATTATTCACAATAGCCAAGATGTGGAAGCAACCTGAGTGCCCATTTACTGATGATTGGATAAAGAAGATGTGGTATATATATACAATGGAATACTGCTCAGCCAGAGAAAAAGACAAGATCGTCCAATTCACAACCACGTGGATGGACCTTGAGGGCATCATGTTAAATGAAAAAGTGAAATGAGCCAGACACAGAAACGTGAACACCGTTGATTTCACTCATAGAATATAAACAAACTTACAGACAGAACAAATTGGTGGTTACTGGAGGAAGAGGGGTGGAGGGTGAGCACAAGGGGTGAAGGGGCATACTTGTGTGGAGTATGGCAAATAATAATGTACAACTGAAATTTCACTACATTATAAGCTATTATGACCACAATAGAAAACCCCCCCAAAATAGTTCACCCATTTCTCCCACCCTCCACACCCCCACCTCTGGCAACCGTCAGTCTGCTTTTTAAAAATTACTTTGTAGTGACACTTGTTAGCTTTTTCTGCTGCATCATGGGCAGTGAGAATGGCATTTACTGAGCATTCCCTAAGTGCTGGGGCATGGACTCACATCAGGAAGCAAGGACTCATTAAGCGCTGACAGTAACTCTGTAAAGCAGTTGTTATCCAAGCTGCGCTGGATGAAGCAGTCTCACAAGCTCAATACTTTTCTCAGCAGTACACAGGTGTAAGTGAAACGGGTTTATGTCTGATATTAAAACGTTCTTTTTCCTATGCCACGTGCATTCATAAGAGTATAATTTCCTCGTGAACAGATGGGTGGTGTGTGTAGTATTTTTAAGGTCACTATAACACTAAACTGACACTACCTTCCTCAACCAGATCCACTTGACAGTGTGGGTCCAGTAACTTCTCTACTATCTGAGGGTACATGTTTTGAGTGTTGTTTTGTTTTTAAAACTTATTTTAAATTTCCTTTAGTTCCTGAGTTACCTCGGTTTCCTCTGGGGTAGCTTTTCTGTTTATCTCTCCTTTTGCAGACTTTGATTGTGGTCATGTGTGGTTGCCTGTTAGAGATAGGATGAGGAGTCTCATTCCAGAAGCTGTGGGTCTCTTGGTTTCATTTCTCTAGAGGAGAATCCTCTCATGTTTTGCCTGGAGATGGTTATTCTGGATGCGGGGAGGGGAGACACTGCACCCAGATGTTGCAGCCGTCCCCTTTCAGCCTGACTTCATTCCCATTTTGTGCCAGGTGGACCCCTGCTGTCTTTGCCTCTTTTTTGGTTTTTAATTTAATTTTTTGAATAGGTTATACATATACATAGCTCCAAAATTAAAAAAAAAAAAAAGATTCCGTAAAGGGTCCTCCATCTGCCCATTTTCTACCCTCTCTTTGCTTAACTACTGATACTGGTTTATTGATCCTCCGTGAATTTCTTCATGCATAAGTAAACCAGGGCAAAGACATATTCTTATTTTTCTCCCTTTTTTACTCAAAAGGATAGTATGTACAGCAACATACTCAAACTTTTTGGTCTCAGGATCTTTTTACACTTAAATTTTTGAGGCCTCCAAAGAGCTTTTTAAATGTAAGTTATATCTATCAATATTTGCTATATTGGAAAATAAATTGACAAATTTAAAAACTTAGGAAAAATGGCAGACCCATTGTAGAGTGACATTTTAAAAACAATTTATAAAAAATATTTTCTGAAACAAAATAAGTACAGCAAAGCATTCACATTTGAACAAATTTCTTGAGTGACTTGCTTAACGGAAAACAGCTGGATTCCCCTGTCTGCTTCTGCAGTCAGTCTGTTTTCGTTTGTTTTTAAAGATTGGCACCTTAGCTAACAACTTGCCAATCATTTTTTTTTGTTTTTTTTTGCTTTTTCTCCTCCAATTCCCTCAGTACATAGTTGTGTATTTTAGTTGTGGGTCCTTCTAGTTGTGGCGTGTGGGACACCACCTCAACATGACCTAATGAGTGGTGCCATGTCCATGCCCAGGATCCAAACTGGTCAAACCCTGGGCTGCCAAAGCAGAGCGTGGGAACTTAACCACTCGGCCACGGGGCTGGCCCTCTTGTTTGTTTTTTGATTGAGCTGTAGAAGGAAATATGGCCTCACATACATGTGTAGGTGGACAGGGTGGACCCACAGACTCCCTGAAAGGGTCTTGGGCACCCTCAGGTGTCCTTGGATCAGACCTTGTAAACTGCTGATGTATGCTGTCCTATACCTTATTTTTTTTTCACTTAATATATCCAAGGTATTTCCCTATCAGCACATAAAGAACTTCCTCATTGATTTAATTTGTCCAGTACCCTTTTGACTTTTGCTCTTGCTAACAATGCTATAATGAAGGTTATTGTATAAAAGTTACTGGTCCTAGTGTGAGGCTCTTGGAGGTGTTGTGTCTCTTTGGCCATGTGAAGTTAGTGGATGACAAAATTCCCTGAAGCATAACTGTCTAAAGCTCTTAGGTTAGTGTGCGTCCAGGATCACACAAGCCCTGGAGGTGTGAGTCAGGTGTCACTGTGTGCACAGAGCTGACTGCTGTGATGCCACCTCAGATCTCAGGAGCTGAAGGCCTGACACTTCACTGTTGAGGTCCCAGTCCACTGGTTTGCACGGGAGGGGAGACTGCTCCATGTGGTCGTTCAGAGACTGCATCTTCTTCCGTCTGGTTGCCCCAGGGTGCTCCGTGGCAGCTTCTATGTCCGGCTGGAAGAGGGATGGTGAAGACAACACCTACTCCTAAGCTTGGCTGTGGTGCTCACACTTGTGCTCACATTCCAGTGATGAGAGCTAGTCACATGGCCCTGGCTCCACGCAAGGGTCTGGGAGCTGTGGTGTAAGTTCAGGAAGAAGCTGCCTTGGCCACAGCTGCTGATCAACACACAGTAAATGGTAGATAACAATGGTGAACTGTCCTCAACACTCAATGCAAGTCAGGTTTATATTTGTCCTCATTTGCACAGTATTTACTGATTGGTGAAGTGGGTGTTTGCATGTAAGTTGTTGGTTCACACAACACAAATCTCATTTGCTCACAGATTTTTCTGTTGTTCAATTCTTTCTTTCTCGACTTACCAGCTGATGTGCAGGTTTGGACCTAGAGAAGGACATGCACCCTTTCCAGCAAGGAATATAGTCATTTCATCCATTTTTCCTTTCTTTTTTATTGAAGTAACATGGGTTTATAACATTATATAAATTTCAAGTGTACATCATTATATTTCAACTTCGGTTTAGACTGCATCGTATTGACCCCCAAGCGTCTAGTTTCCATCTGTCACTCTACAAATGTCCCTTTCTTCCCCTTCCCACCCTTCTCCTGTGGTAACCACCAATGTGTTCCCCATATCTATGTGTTTGTTTATCTTCCACATAGTGAAATTTTATGGTGTTTCTCTTTCTTGATCTGACTTACTTCACTTAGCATAATACCCTCAAGGTCCATCCAAGTTGTCGCAAATGGCAAGATTTCATCTTTTTATGGCTGAATAGTATTCCATTGTGTATATTTATGACATTATCTTTATCCATTCATCTGTCCATGGGACTTAGGTGGTTTCCAAGTCTTTGCTGTTATGAATAATGCTGCATTGAACATAGGGGTGCATATATATTTTCACATTAGTATTTTCATGTTCTCTGGTTAAATATCCAGGAGTGGAATAGCTGGGATCATATGATAGTTCTATTTTTAATTTACTGAGGAATCTCCATACTGTTTTCCATAGTGGCCGCACCAGTTTGCATTCCCACCAGCAGTGTACGAGGGTTCCCTTTTCCCCACATCCTCTCCAACACTTGTTATTTCTTGTCTTTTTTATTAGTAGCCATTCCTTTTTTTTTTCTGCTTTATCTCCTCCCAATCCCCCCAGTATATAGTTGTATATTCTAGTTGTGAGATAATAGCCATTCTGACGGGCATGAGTTGATGTCTCATTGTAGTTTTGATTTGCATTTCCCTAATTAGTGATGTTGAACATCTTTTCATGTGCCTGTTGGTCATCTGCATATCTTCTTTGGAAACATATCTTTCATATCATCTGCCTATTTATTTGTTGGGTTGTCTTTTTGTTGTTGAGTTGTATGAGTTCTTTATATATTTTAAATATTAACCCCTTATTGGATATATGATTTGCAAATATCTTCTCCACATTGGTAGGTTGTCTTTTCCTTTTGTTGGTTTTCTTTGCTGTGCAGAGGCTTTTTAGTTTGATGTAGTCCCATCTGTTTATTTTTTCTCTTTTCTGAGGAGACATATCAAAAAGATACTGCTAAGACTGACGTCAAAAGAGCATAGCC
Organism: Equus przewalskii; assembly: GCF_037783145.1. Lineage (NCBI taxonomy): Eukaryota > Metazoa > Chordata > Mammalia > Perissodactyla > Equidae > Equus > Equus przewalskii. The sequence goes on from NC_091847.1 coordinate 915,679, forward strand.
CTCTCTTTTCTTCTAGGAATTTTATGGTTTCAGGCCTTAGAATCAGACCTTTAATCCATTTTGAGTTAATTTTTGTGTTTGCTACAAGATGATGGTCTACGTTCATTCTTTTGCGTATGGCTGTCCAGTTTTCCCAGCACCAGTTATTGAAGAAACTTTCCTTTCTTCAATGTGTGTTCTTGCCTCCTGGGTCAAAGATTAGCTTTCATAAATGTGTGGGTTTGTTTCTGGGCTCTCAATTCTGTTCCATTGATCTGTGTGTCTCTTTTTGTGCCAGTACCATGCTATTTTGATTAGTATAGCTTTGTAGTATATTTTGAAGTCAGGGATTGTGCTACCCCAGGTTTGTTCTTTTTTCTCAGGATTCCTTTGGCTATTCAGGGTCCTTTGTTGTTTCATATAAATCTTAGTATTCTTTGTTCTATTTCCATGAAAAATGGCATTGGGATTCTGATAAGGATTATGTTGAATCTGTAGATTGCTTTAGATAATATGAAAATTTTAACTATGTTAATTTTTCTAATTTATGAGCACAGAATATTTCTCCATTTCTTTATGTTTTCTTTGATATGTTTAAACAGTGTCTCATAGTTTGCAGTGTACAATTCTTTCAACTCATTGCTTAAATTTATTCTTAGTTATTTTATTCTTTTTGTTGTGATTATAAATGAGATTTATTCTTAGTTTCTCTTTCTGCTGTTTTGTTGTTAGTGTATAGAAACTCAACTTATTTTTGTACATTTAGTTTCTTGTAACTTTACTGTGTTTGTTTATTATTTCTTTTGGTGGATCCTTTTGGGTTTTCTATATATAAAATCATGTCATCTGCAAGTAGTGAAAGTTTTACTTGTTCCTTTCCAATTTGGATCCCTTTTATTTTTTTTTCTTGTCTAATTCCTCTGGCTAGACTTCCAATACTATGTTGAACAAGAGTGGCAAAAGTGAGCATTCTTGTCTTGTTCCTGTTCTTAGAGGGATATCTTTCAGATTTTCACTGTCAACTATGATGTTAGCTGTGAGTTTGCCATATGTGGCCTTTGTTATGTTGCGGTACTTTGCTTCTGTACCCATTTTATTGACAGTTTTTTTTAAAATCATAAATGGATGTTGGATCTTGTCAAATGCTTTCCTTCCATCAATTGAGATGATCATATGTGATTTTTATTCCTTATTTTGTTATTGTGGTATGTCACATTGATTTGTGGATGTTGAACCATCCTTGCATCCCTGGAATAAATCCTGCTTGATCATGGATGTGATCCCTTTGATGTGTTGTTGTATTCAATTTGCTAATAATTTATTGAAGTTTTTTGCATCAATGTTTATCAGTGATATTGGCCTGAAATTTTCTTTTTTTGTGTTGCCCTTGTCTGGTTTTGGTATCAGAGTAATGTTGGCCTCCTATAATGAGTTAGGAAGTGTCCCCTCCTCTTCAGTTTTTTGGTAGAGTTTGAGAAGGATAGGTGTTAAATCTTCTTTGAATGTTTGGTAGAATTCACTAGAGAAGTAATCTGGTCCTGGACTTTTGTTCTTTAGGAGGTTTTTGATTACTGTTTTGATCTCCTTACTAGTGATTGATCTATTCAGATCCTCTGTTTCTTCTTGATTCAGTTTTGCAAAGTTGTATGAGTGTAAGAATTTATCCATTTCTTCTAGGTTATCCTATTTGTTGGTGTATAGCTTTTCAAGTATTCTCGTATAATCCTTTGTATTTCTGTGGTGTACATTGTAATTTCTCCTCTTTCATTTCTGATTTTATTTGAGCCTTCTCTGTTTTCTTAGTCTAGCTAAAAATTTTTCCACTTTGCTTATCTTTAAAGAACTAAGTGTTAGTTTCACTGATCTTTTCTATTGTCTTTTTAGTCTCAAATTCATTTATTTCTACTCTGATTTTTGTTATTGCCTCCTTTCTACTGACTTTGAGCTGTGTTCATTGTTCTTTTTCTAGTTCCTTTAGGTGTAGTGTTAGATTGTTTATTTGAGATTTTTTTTTGTTTCTTGATGAAGGCCTGTAATGCTATAAATGTCTCTCTTAGTACCACTGTTGCTGCATCCCATAGATTTTCGTATGTTGTGTTTTCATTTTATTTTGTCTCCAGGTATTTTAGGATTTCTCCTTTGATTTCCTCATTGATCCAATAATTGCTCAGTAGATGTTGCTTAGTCTCCACATATGTATGACTTTCCAGCTTTCTTCTTGTATTGGTGTCTAGTTTTATATCACTGTGGTTGGGAAAGATGCTCGATATGATTTCAATCTTATTTAATTTATTGAGACTTGCTTTGTTTTCCAGCATATGGTTTATCTTTGAGAATATTGGTTGTACACTTAAGAAGAATGTGTATTCTGCTGCTTTTGGATGGAATGTTACAAGTATATCTATTAAGTCCATCTGGTCTAGTGTTTCATTTAAAGCCAATGTTTCCTTGTTGAATTCCTGTCTCGATGATCTCTCTATTGATGTAAGTGGAGTGTTAAAGTCCCCTACTATGATCGTGCTTCTGTCAATTTCTCCACTCAGGTTTGTTAATAATTGCTTTATATACTTTGGTGCTCATATGATAGGTGCATATATATTGATAACTGTTGTGTCTTCTTCATAGATTCTCTCCTTTATCATATCATGTCCATCCTTGTCTGTTGTAACCTTTTTTGACTTGAAGTCTATTTTGTCTGATACAAGCATAGCTACACCTGCTTTCTTTTGGTTGCCATTTGCTTGTAGTATCATCTTCCATCCCTTCACTTTGAGCCTGTGTTTGTCTTTAGAGCTGAGAGGAGTCTCCTGGAGACAGCATATTGTTAGATCTTATTTTTTTAATTCATTCAGCCACTCTGTCATTTGTTTGCTAAATTCAGTTTATTTGCATTTAGGTGATAATTGATAAGTGAGGACTTAATACTGCCATTTTATCTTTTGGTTTTTGATTTCTCCATATTTCCATTGTTTCTTTTTCCTTGTGTTTCTCTCTGCCATTTCAGTTTGGTGGTTTTCTGTGATGTGTTTCTCAGTTTCTTCTTTATTATAACTTTATTGACATCATAATGGTTTATAACATTCTGAAATTTCAGGTGTACCTTATTTATCAGTATTCTATACAGGTTGCACCATGCTCACAACCAATAGTCTAATTTTTGTCAGTCACCGTACATATGTGCCCATCACCCCTTATACCCACCCCCAAGCCCCCTTCCCCTCTGGTAACCACCAGTCTTTTCTCTTTGTCCACATGTTTGTTTATCTTCCACATGTGAGTGAAATCATGTGGTGTTTGTCTTTCTCTGTGTGGCTTATTTCACTTAACAATATCCTCAAGGTCCATCCATGTTATTGCAAATGAGATGATTTTGTATTTTTTATGGCTGATTAGTACTCCATTGTATATATTTACCACATCTTTATCCATTCATCACTCAGTGGGCACGTGGGTTGCTTCTACATCTTGGCTATTGTGAATAATGCTGCAATGAACATAGGGGTACATAAGTTTCTTTGAACTGTTGATTTCAAGTTCTTTGGATAAATACCCAGTAGTAGGATTGCTGGGTCATATGGTATTTCTATTTTTAATTTTTTGAGGAATCTCTGTACTGTTTTCTGTAGTGGCTGCACCAGTTTGCATTCCCACCAGCAGTGGATGAGGGGTCCCTTTTCTTCACATCCTCTCCAACATTTGTTAATTTCTGTCATAAATATAGCCATTCTAACAGGGGTAAAATAATATCTCATTATAGTTTTGATTTGCATTTCCCTAATGATTAGTGATGTTGAACATTTTTTCATGTGCCTGTTGGCCATCTGTGTGTCTTCTTTGGAGAAATGTATTTTCATATACTCTGCCCATTTATTTATTTCTTTATTGTTTTATTATTATTTTTTTTGATGAGGAAGATTGGCCCTGAGCTAACATTTGTGCCAGTCTACTTCTATTTTGTATATTGGATGCCACCATAGCATGTCTTGAGTGATGTGTGGGTCTGCACCTGACATCTGAACCTGCAAACCCCAGGCTGCCGAAGTGGAGGTCATGAACTTAACCACTATGTCACTGGGATGGCCCCTCCTCTGCACATTTTTTGATCAGGTAGTATTTTTTTTTGTTATTGAGTTGTATTAGTTCTTTATGTATTCTGGAGATTAACCCCTTGTTGGATATATTGTTTGCTAATATTTTCTCCCAGTTGGTAAGTTGTCTTTTGGTTTTTTTCCTGGTTTCCTTTGCCTTGCAAAAACTTTTTAGTCTGATTTAGTCCCATTTGTTTATTTTTCCCTTTGTTTCCCATGCCTGAATAGACATGGTATTTGAAAAGATACTTCTTAGACCAATGTCAAAGACATACTGCCTATATTTTCTTCTAGGAGTTTTGTGGTTTCAGGTCTTACCATCAAGTGTTTAATCTGTTTTGAGTTAATTTTTGGTATGGTTTAAGATAATGGTCGACTTTCACTCTTTTGCATGTGGCTGTCCCGTTTTCCCAACACCACTTATTAAAGAGACTTTCCTTTCTCTGTTGTGTGTTCTTGGCTCCTTTGTCAAACATTAGCTATCCATAAATGTGTGCATGTATTTCTGGGCTTTTAATTCCGTTCCATTGATCTGTGTGTTTGTTTTTGTGTCAGTACTCCACTGTTTTGGTTGCTATAGCTTTGTAGTATATTTTGAAGTCAGAGATTGTGATGCCTCCAGCTTTGTTATTTTTTTCTCAGGTTTGCCTTTGCTATTCAGTGTCCTTTGTTGTACCATATAAATTTTAGGATTCTTTGTTCTATTTCTATAAAGAGTGTCATTGGGATTCTGATTGGGATTGCACTGAATCTGTAGATTGCTTTCAGTCATATGGACATTTTAACTATGTTTATTCTTCCAATCCATGTGCTTGGAATATCTTTCCATTTCTTTATGTCATGTTCAATTTATTTCAGTAATGTCCTATAGTTTTCATTGTATAGGTCTCTCACCGCCTTGGTTAAATATATTTCTAGATATTTTTTCTGATTGTTGTGATTGTAAATAGGATTGTATTCTTTTTATTTTTTTTTACTTTTTATTGAGATTATGATAGTTTACAACCTTGTGAAATTTCAGGTGTACATTATTATTTGTCAGTCGTATTGTAGGTGCACCACTTCACCCTTTGTGCCCACCCCCCAACCCCCTTTTCCCCTGGTAACCATTAGTCTGTTCTCTTTGTCCACGTGTTTAATTTCCACATACGAGTGGAGTCATACAGAGATTGTTTTTCTTTATCTGGCTTATTTTGCTTAACATAATACTCACAAGGTCCATCCATGTTGTTGTGAATGGGACGATTTTATCCTTTTTATGGCTGAGCAGTATTCCATTGTATATATATACCATATCTTCTTTATCCAGTCATCAGTTGATGGACATTTAGGTTGCTTCCATGTCTTGGCTATTGTAAATAATGCTACAATGAACATAGGGGTGCATGGGTCTCTTTGAATCACTGATTTCAAGTTCTTTGGACAGATACCCAGTAGTGGGATGGCTGGATCATAGGGTATTTCTATTTTTAATCTTTTGATGAATCTCCATACTATTTTCCACAGTGGCTGCACCAGTTTGCATTCCCACCAGCAATGTATGAGGGTTCCTTTTTCTCCACAACCTCTCCAACATTTGTTATTTTTTGTTTTGGTTATTTTAGCCATTCTAAAGGGTGTGATAGCTTAGTGTAGTTTTGATTTGCATTTGGGATTGTATTCTTGAGTTCTCTTTCTGTTAGTTCGTTATTAGAGAATAGAAGTACAACTGATTTTTGTAATATGATTTTGTACCCTGTAATTTTGCTGTCACTATTCATTGTTTCTAATGGTTTTCTCATGGATTCTTTAGGATTTTCTATATATAGAATCATGCCATCTCCAGACAGCAAGAGTTCCACTTCTTCCTTTCCAGTTTTGATCTCTTTTATTTTTTTCTTGCCTAAGTCCTCTGGCCCAAATCTCCAGTACTGTGTTGAATAAGAGTGGTAAGCATGGGCACCCTTGTCTTGTTCCTGTTGTCAGAGGGATGGCTTTCAGTTTTTCCTCAATGAGTATGATTTTACCTGTGGGTTTGTCACATATGGCCATCATTATGTTGTGGTAATTTCCTCCTATACCTATTTTTTTGAGAGTTTTTATCATAAATGGAAGTGGGATCTTGCCAAATGCTTTCTCTTCATCTATTAAGATGATCATGTGATTTTTATTCCTCACTTTGTTAATGTGGTGTATCACGTTGATTGATTTGAGGATGTTGAATGAATTTTGCATCCCTAGTATAAATCCCACTTAATCATGGCATATGATTCTTTTAATGTATTGCCGTATTTGGTTTGCCAATATTTTGTTGAGGAGTTTTGCGTCTATGTTCTCAGTGATATTGGTGTGTAATTTTCCTTTTTTTTTTTTATGTTGTTCTTGTCTGGTTTGGGGCTGAGGGTGCTATTGGCTTCCTAAAACGAGTTAGGAAGCACTCTGCCTTCTTCAATTTTTTGGAATAGTTTGAGAAGGATAGGTATTAAAATTTCTTTGACTGTTGTGTTGAATTCTCCAGAGAAGCCATCTGGTCCTTTATTTTTGTTTGTTGGGTGGTTTTTGATAACTGTTTCAATCTCTTTACTTGTGATTGGTCTATTCAAATTCTCTATTTCTTCTTGATTCAATTTTAGGAGGTATTATGAGTCTAAGAATTTGTCCACTTCTTCTAGGTTATCCAGTTTTTTGGCACATAGTTTTTCATACTATTCTCTTATAATCTTTTGTATTTGTGTGGTATCCCTTGTAATTCCTCCTCTTTCATTTCTAATTCTATTTATTTGAGACTTCTCTGTTTTTTTTTCTTAGTGAGTCTAGCTAAGCGTTTGTCAATTTTATTTATTTTCATAAAGTACCAGGTCTTAGTTTCATTGATCCTTTCTACTGTTATTTTTGGTTTCTATTTTATTTCTTTCTGATGTAATTTTTATTATTTCCCTTCTTCTGCTGACTTTGGGCTTTCCTTGTTCTTTTTCTAGTGCTGTTAGCTGTGGCTTAAGATTGTTTATTTGAGATTTTCTTGTTTGCTGAGATGGGCCCTCAGCAAACAAATTTCCCTCTTAGGATTGCTTTTGCTGCATCCTGTTCAAACTTTTATGATGTATTTTCATTTTCATGTGTCTCCAGGTATTATTTTAGTTCTTCTTGTTTTCTTCATTGATCCAATCAGTAGCTTGTTGTTTAGTCTCCACATATTTGTGACTTTCTCAGCTTTTTTGTTGTAGTTGATTTTTAGTTTCATAGCATTGGAAAAGGTTGGAAAAGATCCTTCTTGTGATTTCAATCTTCTTAAATTTATCGAAGCTTGCCTTGTGTCCCACCATATAGTCTATCTTTGAGAATGTTCCATGTGCACTTGAGAAGAATGTGTATTCTGCTGTTTTTTTTATTGAGTTTATGATAGTTTACAATCTTGTGAAATTTCCTTTGTACATTATTGTTTGTCAGTCATGTTGTAGGTGCACCCTTTCACCCTTTGTGCCAATCCCCAACCCCGCCCTTCCCCCTGGTAGTCACTAATCTGTTCTCTTTGTCCACATGTCTAAATTCCTCATATGAGTGGAGTCATACAGAGATTGTCCTTCTCTATCTGGCTTATTTCACTTAACATAATTCCCTCAAGGTCCATCCATGTTGTTGTGAATGGAATGATTTTATTCTTTTTTATGGCTGTGTAATATTCTAGTGTGTGTGTGTGTGTGTGTGTGTGTGTGTATACACCATATCTTCTTTATCCAATCGTCAGTTGATGGGCACTTAGGTTGCTTCCATGTCTTGGCTATTGCAAATAATGCTGCAATGAACATAGGTGTACATGGGACTTTTGGAATTGCTGACTTCAAGTTCTTTGGATAGATACTCAATAGTGGGATGGCTGGGTCATATGGTATTTCTGTTTTTAACTTTTTGAGAAATCTCCATACTTTTTTCCATAGTGGCTGCACCCGTTTGCATTCCCACGAGCAGTGTATGAGGGTTCCTTTTTCTCCACATCCTCTCCAACACTTGTTACTTTTTCTTTTGATTATTTTTGCCATTCTAATGGGTGTAAGGTGATATCTTAGTGTAGTTTTGATTTGCATTTCCCTGATCATCAGTGATGATGAACATCTTTTCATGTGCCTATTGGCCATCCATATGTCTTCTTTGGAGAAATGTCTGTTCATGGCCCCTGCCCATTTTTGGATAGGGTTGTTTGATTTTTTGTTGTTGAGTCATGTGAGTTCTTTATATATTATGGATATTAAGCCTTTGTTGGATGTATGACTTGAAAATATCTTTTTCCCAGTTAGTGCGTTGTTTTTTTGTTTCAATCCTGTTTTCCTTTGCCTTGAAGAAGCTTTTTAGTCTGATGAAGTCCCGTTTGTTTATTCTCTCTATTGTTTCCCTTGTCTGAGAAGACATGGTGTCCGAAAAGATCCTTTTAATACTGCTGTCAAAGAGTATACTGCCTACATTTTCTTCTAGAAGCCTTATGGTTTCAGGTCTTACCTTTAGGTCTTTGATCCATTTAGAGTTTATTTTTGTGAATGGTGAAAAAGAATGGTCAATTTTCATTCCTTTACATGTGGATTTCCAGTTTTCCCAGGACCATCTGTTGAAAAGACTTTCTTTTCTCAATTGTATGCCCTTGGCTCCTTTGTCGAAGATTAGCTGTCCATAGACATGTGGTTTTATCTTGGGCTTTCAATTCTGTTCCACTGATCTGTGCACCTGTTTTTGTACCAGTACCATGCTGTTTTGATTACTGTAGCTTTGTAGTATGCTTTGAAGTCAGGGATTGTGATGCCTCCAGCTTTGTTCTTTTTTCTCAGGATTACTTTAGCAATTCAGGGTCTTTTGTTGCCCCATATGAATTTTAGGATTCTTTGTTCTATTTCTGTAAAGAATGTCATTGGGATTCTAACTGGGATTGAGTTGAATCTGTAGATTGCTTTAGGTAGTATGGCCATTTTAAGTATGTTTATTCTTCCAATCCATGTGCATGGAATGTCTTTCCATCTCTTTATGTCCTCATCCACTTCTTTCAGGAAAGCCATCTAGTTTTTGTTGTATAGGTCTTTCACTTCCTTAATTAAATTCACCCCAAGGTATTTTATTCTTTTTGTTGCAATTGTGAATGGTATTGTGTTCTTGAGTTCTTTTTCTGTTAGTTCATTATTAGAGTATAGAAATGCTACTGATTTACATAAGTTGATTTTATATCCTGCAACTTGGCTGTAGTTGTTGATTATTCATAAAAGTTTTCCAATGGATTTTTTGGGGTTTTCTATATATAAGATCACGTTGTCTGCAAACAGTGAGAGTTTCACTTCTTCCCTCCCTGTTTGAATTCCTTTTATTCCTTTTTCTTGCCAAATTGCTCTGGCCAGGACCTCCAGTACTATGTTGAATAAAAGTGGTGATAGAGGGCATCCTTCTCTCCTTCCTGTTTTCAGGGGGATGACACTCAGTTTTTGCCCATTGAGTATGATGTTGGCTGTGGGTTTGTCATATATGGCCTTTATTATGTTGAAGTAATTTCCTTCTATCCCCATTTTGTTCAGAGTTTTTGTCATAAATGGCAGTTGAATCTTGTGAAATGCTTTCTTTGCATTTATTGAGATGATCATGTGGTTTTTATTCCTCAATGTGTTGATGTGGTGTATTACATTGATTGATTTGTGGATGTTAAACCATCCCTGTGTCCCTGGTATGAATCCCACTTGATCATGATGTACGATCTTTGTGATGTATTGCTGAATTCGGGTTGCCAAAATTTTGTTGAGAATATTTGCATCTACATTCATCAGCGACACTGGCGTGTAGTTCTCCTTTTTCATGCTGTCCTTGTCAGGATTTGGTATCAGCTGATGTTGGCCTCATAGAATGTTTTAGGAAGTGTTCCATCTTCCCTAATTTTTTGGAATAGCTTGAAAAGGATAGGTATTAAATCCTCTCTGAAAGTTTGGTAGAATTCCCCAGGAAAGCCATCTGGTCCTGGGGTTTTATTCTTTAGGATGCTTTTGATTGCTCTTTCAATCTCCTTCCTTGTGATTGGTCTGTTCAGATTGTCGTCTTCTTATTGACTTAGCATTGGGAGATTGTAAAAGTCTAACAGTTTATCCATTTCCTCTAGCTTATCCATTTTGTTGGCATGTAGTTTTTCATAGTATTCTCTTATAATCCATTGTATTTCTGTGGAGTCTGTTGTTATTCTTCCTCTTTCATTTCTAATTTTGTTTATCTGAGCTTTCTCTCTCTCTTTTTTTTCTTTGTAAGACTGGCTAGGGGTTTGTCAATTTTATTTATCTTCTCAAAGAACCAGCTCTTTGTTTCATTGATCCTTTCTACTGCCTTTTTTGTTTCAATAGCATTTATTTCTGCTATGATTTTTATTATTTCTCTCCTTCTGCTGACTTTGGGCTTTGTTTGTTCTTCTTTCTCTAATTCAGTTAGGTGTAATTTGAGATTGCTTATTTGGGATTTTTCTTGTTTGTTAAGGTGTGCTTGTATCGCGATGAATTTCCCTCTTAATACAGCTTTTGCTGTATCCCATATGAGTTGGTATGGCATGTTATCATTTTCATTTGCCTCCAGATATTTTTTGATTTCTTCTTTAATTTTGTCTATGATCCATTCCTTGTTCAATAGCATGTTGTTTAGTCTCCACAGGTTTGTTCCTTTCTCAGCTTTTTTCTTGTAATTAATTTCTTGCTTTATAGCATTATGATCAGAGAAGATGCTTGTTATCATTTCAATTTTTTTAAATTTATACAGGCTTGCCTTGTTTCCCAACATATGGTCTACCGTTGAGAATGTTCCATGTGCACTTGAGAAGGATGTGTATTCTGCTGTTTTTGGATGGAGTGTTCTATGTATGTCTATTAAGTCCAACTGGTTTAGCTTTTCATTTAATTCCACTGTTTCCTTGTTGATTTTCTGTGTGGATGATCTGTCCAATGATGTGAGTGGGGTGTTGCGGTCCCCTACTATTATTGTGTTATTTTTGATATCTTCTTTTTGGTTTGTTAATAGTTGCTTTATCAACTTCAGTGCTCCTGTGTTGGGTGCATAGATATTTATAAGTGTTATTTCTCCTTGATGGAATGTCCCTTTGATCATTATATAGTGACCCTCTATGTCTTTCTTTACCTGCCTTATCTCAAAATCTACTTTGTCTGATATAATCATTGCGACACCTGCTTGCTTTTGTTTGCCATTAGCTTGGAGTATCATCTTCCACCCCTTGACTCTGAGCCTTTGTTTGTCATTGGAGCTGAGGTGTGTTTCCTGGAGGCAACAGATTGTTGGATCTTGTTCTTTAATCCATTTTGCCACTCCCTGTCTTTTTATTGGAGAGTTCAGTCCATTTATATTGAGGGTGATTATTGATGCATGAGGGCTAATGCTGTCATTTTGTCACTCGTTTTCCAGTTTTCTTGCATTACCTTTTTTCTCGTCCTGTGTGTTTTGGCCTACCCAATGACATCTGCAGTTTCTTATTCCCTTACTTATTTTTTGTGTCTCTGTTCTGTTTCTAAGCTTAGTGGCTATCCTGAAGTTTTTATTCAGAATCTCGTGTATAACAGTACATTTTCTGATGGCCTTTTATTTCCTTAGCCTAAACTGATTCAGTCCCTTTCCTCCTTCCCTCCTAAGTTATTATTGTCACCTCTTATTCCATCTTGTGTTGTGAGTTTGTGGTTAAAGTGATAAGGTCGTCTTTCTTTTTGGTGTTTCACTTCCCTTTATCCTACTGCTATAGTTGTAAATTTGCTATCCTATTCTGATTCTATCTATTTATCTCCTTACTCTGTGTTTTGTGACCCCTTTCTCCCTTTTTTTCTTTTTTTCAGGCATGAGGGCCTTCTTGAGGATTTCTTGTGGGGGGCGTCTCGTGGCTATGAAGCCCCTTAGCTTTTGTTTGTCTGGGAAAGATTTCACTTCTCCCTCATATCTGAAGGATATTTTTGGTGGATAGAGTATTATTGGCTGAAGATTGTTATCTTTTAAAGTTTTGAATATGTCATTCCAATCTCTTCTAGCTTGTAAGGTTTCTGCAGAGAAGTCCACTGAAAGTCTGATAGGCGTTCCTTTGTAGGTTATTTTCTTCTGCCTTGCTGCCCTGAGTATTCTTTCTTTGTCATTCATTTTTGCCAGCTTTACTACTATATGCCTTGCAGTAGGTCTTTTTACATTGACAAATCTAGGAGATCTGGAAGCTTCTTCCACAGACATTTCTCCCTCATTCTCTAGATTTGGGAAGTTCTCTGCTATTATTCCTTTGAGCACACTTTCTGCTCCATTCTCCTTTTCTCCGCCCTCAGGGATTCCAATTATTCTTATATTGCATTCCCTCATTGAGTCATCTATTTCTTGGAGATTTCCTTTATTCCCTTTTAGTCTTAATTCTCTCTTTTCCTCTGTCTGGAGCCATTCAGCCTGTCTATCTTCAATTATGCTGATTTGTTCCTGTATGGCATCCACCTGGGCATTCAGGGAATCCATGTTCTGTTTTATCTGATCCATTGTATTTTTTCATCTCTGGTATTTCTGATGGGTTCTTCTTAATAGTTTCAATCTCTTTTGTAAAATAACTCCAGAACTCGTTGACTTGTTTGTCTATAGTTTCCTTTACCTCATTTAGTTTTTTGACTATAGCTATTCTGAATTCATTTTCGTTTTCTTTACTTATTTATGAGTCCTCAGGGGATAATTCTGGGTGCTTATTTTCCCTCTGGTCTGGAGTTTTTATGAATTGTTGGATGCTAGAACTTTTTTGCCCATAGTGCTATTATTCGGTTGCAGTTACAGCCTGTTGCCACTAGATGATGGTTGAGAGCCACGTATTCTGAGCCCTCCACCTTCAGCTGAGATGGCTGGTGCGGCATGGGTGGGGGAGGGAGGTGTACCTTCTCCCGTGCACAGACCCAGTTTCCCAATCAGCTCTTGCTATCTGCTCTCCTGGGGTCTTGACTTGATGAGGTCAGCCCATGTGAAAGCTTTCCCGCATTAGAGGACTTCTGTCTGGGCTGCACAGCTGTGGGAGTCCTGGGTGATTCTGCAGCTGTGTGGCCCCTCCCCTGCTCCTTCCCTCATGGAGCCTCCCGTGGCAGTGATCCCAGTCTTTAGGGGAGGGAGCGAAATTCTCTCTTATGCTGTTCCAGCTCCTCCGAGGGGGACTCCAGCCTGTCTGCCCTCTGTTGTTTGGCTGTTGTGGGTCTCTGAGGATTCCTGTGCTATTAGTATATTATTTTGTTGGAATATGGTTGTTCTTCTTTTGTTGTATGTTGGAGGGGAGAGAGTCTGGAACAAGCTCACTCCACTATTACACTGACGTCACCACTGTATTCTGCTGTTTTTTGATGGAATGTTCGCTATATATCTATGAAGTCCATCTGGTCTAGTTTTTGTTTAATTCCATTATTTCCTTGTTGACTTTCTGTCTGGATGATCTATCCTTTAATATAACTGGGGAGTTAGGTCTCCTACTATTATTGTATTGGTGTTAATTTCTCCCTTTACATGTGTTAATACTTTATGTTCTTTGGTGTTCCTGTGTTAAGTTCATACATATTTATATGGGTTGTGTCCTCTTGGTGGAGTGTCCCTTTTTTCATTATATACTGCCCCTCTTGTCTCTCATTGTCTTTTTTATCTTGCAGTCTGTTTTGTCTGAGATAAGTATGACAACACTCTCTTTCTTTTCTTTGCCATTCTCTTGGAATATTGTTTTCCATCCCTTCACTCTGAGCCGGTGTTTGTCTTTAGATCTGAGATGTGTCTTCTGGAGGCAGCATATTGTTGGTGTTGTTTTTTAATCCATCTCACCACTCTGTGTCTTTTTATTTGAGAATTCAATCCATTTACATTTAGAGTGGTTATGATATATGAGGGCTTAATGCTGCCATTTTATCTCTTGTTTTCTGGTTGTTCTCTATTTCCCCTGCTTGTCTTCCTTTGTATTCCTGCCTGACATTTCAGTTTGATGGTTTTCTGTGATGGTTTTCTCATTATTTATCATTTGTGTCTCTGTTCTTATTTTTTGTTTGGTAGTTACCATGATGTTTCTATAAAAGATCTCATAGATGAGATAGTCCGTTTTCTGATAGCATTTTATCTCCATTAGCTTAAGCAGATTCCATCCCATTCCTCTTCCCCATCCAAGTTCTCATTGTCACAAAATATCCTGTTTTGTGTTGTGAGTTTGTGATTAAAATGAAGTGATTATAGTTATTTTTGATGCTTTTCTTCCCTTTATCTCTTATGTTATAGTTAAGTGTTTGCTAACCTGTGCTGAGAGCTACAGTTTTCTGGTTTTGTCCATTTATCTCCTTGCTCAAGGCTTTGTAAACCTTTTCCTTTTGTTTCAGGTCTTGTGCCTTCTTGATCCTCTCCTCTAAGGGAAGTCTTGTGGCAATGAACTCCCTTAGCTTTTGTTTATCTGGGAAAGTTTTTATTTCTCCATCATATCTGAAGACAGTTTCTCTGGATAGAGTATTCTTGGCTGAAAGTTTTTCTCTTTCAGTATTTTGAATATTTCATTCCACTCTCTCTTGACCTGTAAGGTTTATGTTCAGAAGTCTGCTGAAAGCTTGAAAGGGGTTCTGTTATAGTTTATTCTCTTCTGCCTTGCTGCCCTTGATATGTTTAGTTTGTCATTGATTTTTGCCTGTTTTACTAATATATACCTTGGAGAAGGTCTTTTTGCCTTGATGTGATTAGCAGTTTTATTAGCTTCATTTACTTGTAATTCTAGTTGCTTCCCCAGGTTGCAGAAGTTCCAAGCTATTATTTTTTTTGGACAAGATTTCTGCTCCTTTCTCCCTCCCTTCTCCCTCTTGAATACCTATAATCCTTATATTGCATTTCCTAATTGAGTGAGATACTTCTTGACAAATATCTTCATTTTTTTTGAGTCTTGGTTCTCTCTGCTCCTTTACCTGAAGTATCTCTATATTTCTGTCCTCAAAATTAGTAAATCTGTCCTCCATAATGTCGTCTCTGTTTTTAAGGATTCTAGATTTCTTTTATCTCATTCATTATCTTCTTCCTCTCCACAATTTCTGTTTGTTTGGGGTTTTTTTTAGAGTTTTAATCTCTTTTGTGAAGAACTCCTCATTCTCATTAATATTATTCCTGAGTTCATTGAACTGTCTTTCTGAGTTTTCTTGTAACTCATTGAGTTTCTTTGTGATAACTATTTTAAGTTCTCTTTCATTTATATTGTAAATTTCTGTGTCTTCAGTATTGGTTTCTGCCTTGTCATTTTCCTTCTGAACTGTTGTGTTGATGTATTTCTTCACGGTGTTTGATGGAGTGGTAGTGTCTGGTCACAGATTCCTCCTCACACCATTGCGGGGGCATGGGCTGTGTTTTATGGACCTGCTGCGTCTGCTGGAAGTTGTACCAGTAGGGCTCTCCTCTATGTTTGTTTGCTGCTGCTTGGTGGGTCCCACACACAGGTCCTGGTGCTCTGATGTGTGTCTGGTGCCCTGACTGACCAGCCGAGCTGGTGCAGCAGGTGGGGGGCAGGGGAGGGACACTTTCTTTCATGCATGCCTGTGCGCCCCCACTCTGCATCCACTGGCAGCCCACCTAGGGTCCTGGGCTTGGTGGGACTGCCCACACAGTGATCTACGTGCCTGAGTGTGGAGCATTCCTGTGGGGGGGAATGCAACTCTGGAATCGAATGTGTTCCTGCCGAGGCCTCCTTGCTCCCCATCTCCTCCCACAGTTGAACGCCAGCAGCTTCATGAGGTCCTGTGCTGCAGATCGCCGCTGCTGGCAGGAGAGGGAGGTCTGCTTACCTCCTTCTGCTGTTCTGTGGGGACCCAGCACCCCCACCTTGAGACGTATGACTGTGTGGATCTCTCAGACGTCCTATTGTGCTGTGTGGTGTTGTCTGTTGACTGATGAATGCCCTTTTTATTATATCTTGTGGGGTGAGGAGAGGCTATTGGAACAGCTCACTCCACCATGATGCTGATGTCAGCTGGCTTCCTGTTTTTTTTTTATGATTTGTGGCTTTGCTCTGATTTTTTCTTTAGTGGTTAATATGAGGTTTGTATAAAAGATCTTGTAGATAGGATAGTCCTTTTTCTGCTGATAGCATCTTATCTCCATTAACCCATGCAGGTTCTGTCCTTGTCCTCTTCCCCTTCTATGTTTTTGTTGTCACAAAATATCCCTTTTTGTATTATGAGTTTGTTACCAAATCGATTTATAGTTTTTTTCAATGTTTCCTTTCCCTTTAACCTTTACGCTATAATTAAGTGTTCACTAGCCTATTCTGATAAAGAGCTGTAATTTTCTGATTCTGTCTATCTACTTATCACCTTGCTCAAAGCTTTGTAATTCTTTGCCTTTTTGTTTCTGGTAGAAGAGTTCCTTTGAATATTTATTGTAATGCAGGTCTAATGCTGATGAACTCCCTCAGCTTTTGTTGTCTGGGAAAGCTTTTATTTCTCCATCATATCTATAGGATAATTTTGCTGGATGGAGTATTCCCAAAAGGTAGTTTTTGTCCTTCAATATTTTGAATATATCATTCCACTCTCTCCTAGCCTGTAGGGTTTCTGCTGAGAAACCTGCTGAAAGTCTTTTGTGGGTTCTTTTCTAGGTTACTTTCTTTCTCTGGCTGCCCTTCATGTTCTTTCTTTGTTATTGACTTTTGACTGTTCTATTACCATGTGTCTTGGAGAAGGTCTTTTTGCATTCAGATAATTGTGTGTTCTGTTAACTTCATGGACTTGTTTATCCAATTCCTTCCCCAGGTTTTGGAAGTTCTCAGCTATTATTTCTTTAAATAAGCTCTCATCTCCTTTCTCTCTCTTCTCCTTCTGGGATACCTATTATCCTTATGTTGTCCTTTCTAATGAAGTTGGATAATTCTCATAGAATTTCCACATTTTTATAAAACCTTAGTTCTATCTCCTCTTCTGCCTGCATAATTTCTATCTTTGAGATCACTAATTCCCTCCTAATTCTTTAATTCTCCCCCTCTGCTGCTGTCCTTCTCCCATGGGTGCAGGTGCCACCAGGCTGGCTGGCTAGAGTCACGTGCATGCCTCTGCTGCTGCCCATTAACTTCTCTGGGCCTGGCAGCAGCTGGCTCAGCTGCCCCAGCCAGGGCTGCAGGATTCTGGATTCTGCCTCTGCTGTTCCCTCGTTTAACCTCCTCTATGTGATCCAATTCAGCTTTGTATGTCCCAATGTGTGGATCTCTCCAGTGTGCTGGGCAATGTAACCTTTGTTGGGTTATGGATATTCTACTGGCTGTAGATTGAAGGGAAGACATAAAGGGATCCTCTCCCACTGCCACGATGATGATGTCTCCTTGAGAAAATGGTTTGTTCTTTAATACATTAAATTCATTTATCCCATCAAAAGTTTACAGAACATTGTGGCAGATTGCACCATTGTTCCTGGTTACTCCTCCTTCTCCCTTCCGTGTGAGAGGGTTCAGGTCCAAACTCCAGTACTCAGGTGTTGATGAGAAATGCATATTCCTGGGACTCAAGCCCAGAAAGTCCTGAGGGGTCTAGCCTGGGCTGGAGTCTGCATTTCCACTCACCCCTGGGCATTCTGTCCAGCCTTGGCTCTCTCCTGGTCCTGCCCTCCCCAAGCACTACCTGTCTGGAAACTTCTGCCTTCTCTCACCTTTGCCAGGTGCACCTCTCTCCCCCTCACCATGCCTGCTGACATCCTAGGAGGCCTTTCTGCCCCTTCCAGCTCAGCACTGTGATGAGAGGGGTGACACAGTGGGAGGCAGGCATCTGGCACTGGCTTTGCATGGCTCTGGCTGTTTCTCTGCCTGGCTACTGGGAAATCAGGTCAGAGGCATCTCCCCCTGTGCCCCAGGAGGGCTGGCAGCTTTGTGTCATCCAGATGACATTCCTCAGATGGGGCCATCCCCCAATGGGCAGTGAGCCTGGGGTGCTCCTGAGCAGCCCGTCAGGCAGGACCTGGTCCTGTCAGAGGTCACATGAGCACCTCATGGGCACAGGGGATGTATTTCGGGTGCAGTGTGAGTCTGAGTTCTTGGCTCCCCATGAGGAGGTGTTCTGGACAAGGAGCCTGTGGAGGCTGTTCATCCCAGTGCTCAGGAGCCGCCTCACCTGCCCAGGTGGGGAAGGCAAGTACAAGGGCAGGCTATGACCACTCAGTAGATGTGCAGGAGGGACCACAGGGAGAACTCTGGGGCCAGTGCTGTGGGAATGCAGACAGCATGGCCTCTCTAAGCCTCAGTTCCCTCTTCTATAAAGTAGATGTAATGGCAGTGCTACCCTACAGGCACACTGCAGGAGCACAGACAGCCCTTCTCCTCCACTCCATTCCTTTCCTAGACTAGTGGTTCTGAGTGCAGGCCACCAACAGCCCCTGGGCAACTATTAGAAATGCACATTTTCTGGCTCAGCGACTCAGCCCTCAAGGTGGCTACACTGCAAGTTCAAGTCTTGAGAACCACTGATCTAGAATAATCTCTCTCCCTCCTTCCCACCCTCTCCTATCATCCTTCTCCCTCCCTCTGTCCCTCTCTCCCTTAGCCTCTCTCCTGCTCTCTCTCTGGGCCCCCCTCCACCTTACTCCCCTGCTTGGGAGCAGCTGCACTTCCTGCTTGCAGTCGCTGGTTCTGAGAGTCACCACTGGGTGTCAGAGCAGCCTCAGGAATGTCCCTGCTGTCACACCCCCCCTCCCACACCTGCCCATTCCCTGCCGTGTCTCCCAGGGCTGCCCAGACTTAGCCCAGAAGAAGAGAAGTGCTTGGTTCTTGGCTTGTGTCCAATTGCAGAGTCCCCTGCATCTTTGCTCCTGCTTCCTGGTCCCTGGCCTGGGCTGAGGCACCTGCTTCATGTCCCTGAGAGTCCTCTGTCTGCCTCTGGTGTTTCTGGACTGAGGAAGGGCCAGATGAGGTCCTGAGAGGAGAAAGGCCTTGCTGAAGGTCACCCCGGAGCCTCTGTCAGGCCACAGGTGTTGCTCTGTCCTCTCATAACTGTCCAGGGTGAGTCAGCATGGCACCAAGGTGGTGCATCTGGCAGCACCCATGTGGTGGGTCCCAGAGTAGCCCCCAGTACTGTATAGGCCGTCATGAGGGGTGTGGGGGGCATGCCCAACCCCTACTCTTGCCAGTCGCATCTTCCTCATTCTGCCTGTCCCTCCACAAGGTTTCTCCAACCTCCCTGCTTTGGGCCTCTCTGAGAGCCCTGGCCAGAGTCACCAGGGCCCTTAGGACCCTTCACACCCAGTCTTCACACTTGAGCCTCCCTTCTCTTCCCTTACTGCTTGCTGATTTCAAGGTGGACCCTGGGCTGCCGGTCTCAGGGCTGTCCAGCCTTGTGGCTGCTCCTTCTGCTACATGGCCTGGTAGACAGTGTGCCCCCTCCTGAATATCCACTCCCAGATTTTGCCCACAGTCCTTGCCAGGCTTGACCCCCTCAAGCCCTTCCCTCCATTTAAGGCCAGAGTCCACCCATCCATGCACTTAGCACATGCTTAGTGCCAGAGACTGGGGCATGAGGCTGAATAGACAGACAAGGTCCCTGCTTTGTGGAGCCCAGCACATCAGCAACCACCTTGACATAGTGGGCGCTCAGCAGAGTCCCAGGAGGGGCTATGATGGAGAGTGGGGGCTATGCTGGGTTTCCAGACAAGGAACAAGAGTGCCAAGGCCCACAGGTAGGACTGGCTGGGAGAGGATGGGGACTGGAGACTGGGGCAGAGCCATGGGTGGCCTTGGGGAGGGTGGCTCTGGGGACAGAGGACTTGGAGAAGTGCTTGGAGGTAAAGAAGCTGTGTGGTGAAAGGTGGGACCTTGGCCAAGCCTTGGGATAAATGGAGATGTGTTGTCAAGTGAACTTCAGAAGGACTGGCTGAGGGTTGACTGGATGGTGGAGGGAAGTGATTTCTGACCAAGCTCCTGGGCCCCCATCCTGGGGTACTCTGGGTGGGGCTGGGGCAGAGACTCAGGAGTGTGGCGTGTAAAGGTGAGATTTTTCTCAAATGTCCCAGTGGGAATGTCTGGAGGTCAGGACAGAAATCTGGGCACAGGGGTAGCATATAAGGCCTTGAGCTGGTGAGCAGGGGGCAGAGGCAGTCTCAGGACAGACTGCTGAGGTGTGAGGGAGGAGGCCAGAGGATTCGGTGCATGTGAGCAGAGAGCAGCTCGGCTGGAGAGGGTGCGGTCAGGGGAGGTGGCAATAGAGGGTAGCCATTGGGTTTGGCAAGTGGAAGTCATAAGTACCTTGACCTATTTCAGTGGAAAATGGAGAGGACTGGAGTGGGTTTGGGGCTGGACATACACATGGTTCCCCCGCGCATCCTCTTGAGCGTTCCCTGCCTGGCCCCGATGGTGAGGGCCTGGCCTCAAGCATCAGCAGCCAGCTCTGAAGTTCCTCTTTCACTGGGTGATGTAGGCCAAGCACCTTGCACAGGGCAGTGCATGTGGGCTCCATGCACTGGCAGACCCTTGCTGGGGGGCTGTGGCCAAAAGAGAAGGGTGAGGGGTCCAGGTGGGCACCATCCTGCATTGGGAAGCCACACGTGGGCATGCTCAGCTGGGCACATGCAAGTGTGTCTGCTCTGTGGACAGAATCCTTCGGGCACCCTGGGCATCTGATACCCAAGGTGCTCATCACCACTGTCATCATCTGCTGCCAGATTCAAGTCTGGCCCTGAGTCCTGCCAGCTCTGTGAGTGAACAGGCCAGGCTGTTGTTTGTACCCATGTGCCATGTGCCACAGAGTCTGTAAGAGAAGCCTGGTCGCTAGTGCTCAGTGGGGACCAGGAAGGAGGGCCCCAGAGAGAGAAGGGCCAAGCTGTCTCCTCTTCCTCTCCTCACAGCCTCCCTGAGCCTCCGCAACGCCATCTGTCAAATAAGGACGTGACAGCAGCTGCCCCTGAGGGTGCCGGGGTGTGGAGGTAACACACTGACACAAAGGGTGCTCGGCACAGAGTGAGCATCCTGGGGGCTGCTCTTATGATGCCTTCAGGAAACGACACTGAAGCCCAGAGAGGGTGGCACGGCAGTGGGCTCCAGCGTCCGTCCCTTCTGCCAGAGTTGGGTTCTTAGCATGCACTCAGTGCCTGCGTGGAGGTAGGCTCTCAGCAACTGTGAAATTAACTAATACTCTGCTGGCTTTTTGGGGTTGAAAAGTCACATCTGATTAAGATCAAAAGTCTGTCACTTGTGGCCAACACTTGGGCCATCTATGAGTGGCATCAAGTTGCTCTGGGCTGAAACCTTGGCTGGTTTAGAGTGGGCAGGTTTTCCAGGCCACACCGTGAAGGCAGCAGGAAGCCTGGTGCCAAGTAACGGGAAAGGCCTTTGGTGGGTAGCTGTGGAGCGCTCAGGCACCGCAAAGAGCATTCTGTTTCCAGCAGGGTTCAGGCTGAAATCCTTCCCAGCCCTGGACTGGCCCAGGCCTCCCTTCTCTTCACCTACAGGGGGCTTCTGGCCTCTGGTTCTTTGCACTCACTGTTCCCCGGCGTGAGCCCTGTGCCCTACCCCGGCATCCCCCAGATCCTCTCTCTGCACCGCTGCTAGCACACATCTGCTCCCCGGTTAGTTCCTGCTCACCCGCCAAGTCCCTATCCCGACTTGGCACCGCTCCTAGCGCGCATCAGCTCCCTGGTTAGTTCCAGCTCATCCTCCAACTCCCAGCCAAAGCAGCACTTTCTCAAGAAAGCCTGAACCTTGGAGCAGGCCTCTTAGGTCTTTGATGACGCCTTCCTTCCCTTCAGCCCCTCTGGCGGCTCCTCCTTTTGTGTGTGCAGATCTGTGTAACTGTTTGGTCATAGCTGTCCGGCAGGGAGAGACATGTACCTCTGTTCCCTCTCTGCCTTTGGGCCCCCTGCAGTGCTGGGCGGGCAGTAGGTGCTGAGCGGATGACCTTCTATTGTTTATGACTCAGCTTCATCGCTACCTCTTGTGAGGGGGGCTGCCAGAGTCAAGAAGCTCAACACGACCTTGAGGCACCCTGAGGAAGTCTGAAGAAGCCTGTTTGATAAGATCTCCTTGGGACCCCCATTCATGAGGACTGCCTGTATGGGGGCTCGGCCCTCACAATGCCAGACTCATGTGTGGTCTGAGTTCCTTTCACTCCCACTGCATGCTTCTCACCTGCTCCAGGAATAGCTGGCACTGCACCTGAGGGGAGGGCCATCTCTGCCTTCTAACAAGAGAGTTTAGTCTACTTATATTTAAAGTTACTGATGATGAGGAATTTACTTCTGCCATTTGCCTGTTTTCTCTCTGTCTTCGATATTTTTTGTTCCTCCATTGCTTTTTATTGTGTTTAGTTTTTTTTGTTTGTTTTGGTGAAGGAAAGTGGCCCTGAGCTAACATCTGTTGCCAATCTTCCTCTTTTTGCTTGAGGAAAATTTTCCCTGAGCTACCGTCTGTGCCAGTCTTCCTCTGTTTTGTATGTGGGACGTTGCCACAGCATGGCTTGATGAGTGGTGTGTAGGTTCAAGCGGGGATCCGAACCATGAATCTTAGGCAGCTGAGGCGGAGTGCACAAACTTAATCACTATACCACCAGGCTGGCCCCTAGTGGATTTTTTTTTTCATAATGTACATTTTCATTCCTTTCTTTTTTACTTTTCTGTAGTATAATTTTTAGTTATTTTCTAAGTGGTTACTTTGGGGGTTGCAATTAACATCTTAAACTTATAACAACTTTGAATAATACCAACTTAGCATTAGTAACATAGAAATACTTTGCTTGTGTATTTTTCCATCTCTGTCCCTTTATGTTGTTATTGTCACAGATCACATCTTTATACATTGCTTTCTTGTTAACATAGATTTATAATTATTGCTTTCTGTATTTGCCTTTTTTTTTTTAAAAAGATTTTACTTTTCCTTTTTCTCCCCAGATCCCCCTGGTACATAGTTGTGTATGTTTTAGTTGCGGGTCCTTCCAGTTGTGGCATATGAGATGCCACCTCAGTGTGGCCTGATGTGTGGTACCATGTCCGTGCCCAGGATCCAAACTGGCGAAACCCTGGGCCACTGAAGCAGAGGGGGCCAACTTAACCACTTGGCCACGGCAACGGCCCCTGTATTTACCTTTTAAAACACATAGAAAAGAAGGAGTTACAAATGTAAAGTACAATAATACCAGCTTTTATATTTTCTTATGTAGTCACCTTTGCCAGGGTTCTTTATTTCTTCTTACGACTTTGAGTTACTGTCTAGTGTCTTTTCCTTTCAGCCTGAAAGACTCCCTTAGCATCTCTTGTAGGGTAGGTCTACTGGTAATGTACTCCCTGAGTTTTTGTTAATCTGGAAATATCTTAATTTCTATTTCATTCTTGAAGGATGATGTTGCTGGATATAGAATTGTTGGTTGACAGTTCTTTCCTTTCAGGACTTTAAATATGTCATCCCACCATCTCCTGGTCTCCAAGGTACTGATGAGAAATCAGCTGTTCATCTTATTGAAAATCTTGTGTATGTGATGAGTCCCTTCTCTTTTGTTACATTACAAATTCCCTATGTTTGGGTTTCAGTAATTTACTATAATGTGTATTGATGTGAATGTCTTTGGGTTCATCCATCTTGGTGTTGGTTGAGCATCCTAGGTGTGTATATTCATGTCTTTCATCAGTTTTGGGAAGTCTTTGGTCACTGTTTCTTAAAATATTCTTTCTGTTCCTTTTGGCCCCTTTCTTCTTCTTCTGGAACTCTGCTATGGATATATTGGTATTTTTAATGGTGTTCCTCAAGCTTATCAACTTTTCTTCGTTCTTTATTATTTCTGCTCCTCAGGCTGGATAGTTTCAGTTGCCTTATCTTTAAGTTTGTTGATCCTTTCTTCTGCCTGCTCACATTTGCTGTGGAAGCTCTCTAGCGAATTTTTCTTTTCAGCTATCGTACTTTTCAGTTGTAGAATTTTTGTTTGGTTCCTTTGTATAATTTTATCTCTTTATTGATATTCTCGTTTTCTTCATACATAGTTTTCCTGGTTTTCTTTAGTTCTTTTCCATGATTTTCTTTAACTGATTGAGAAGAATATTTAAGACAGTTGGTTTAATGTCTTTGACTACTATTTTCAAAGTCTGGGCTTACTCAGGGATGGTTTCTGTCAAATACTTACTTTCTTGTGAATGGGCTATACTTTATTTGTATGGTTTGTAATTTTTTTTTGCCGAGAGCTCAACATTCTGAATATTATAATGTGCCTTTTCCAAGCAATTTGTGTGTTTGTAACACAAATAGGTAAATGGAAGTAAGGAGGTACATTTCACTTGAAGTGGTAAAATGTTGATACATATAAATTGTCGTAAGTGTACTTCCTCACTTCCTTTTAGTTCTATTTACCTTCTCCATTTAAAAATATTATTGTATTTGGGGCTGGCCCCATGGCCGAGTGGTTGGGTTTGCGTGCTCTGCTGTAGGTGGCCCGGTGTTTCGTTGGTTTGAGTCCTGGGCGCAGACATGGCACTGCTCATTAAACCATGCTGAGGTGGCATCCCACATGTCACAACTGGAAGGACCCACAACGAAGAATATACAACTATGAACCAGGGGGCTTTGGGGAGAAAAAGGAAAAAAAAAATTAAAAAAAAAAATTCTTGTATTTGATGTCAGAACATGTTATAATTTTTGTTTTATTCAAGAGTATGATTTATAAATTCTTTAGAGGGAAATATAATCTATTGTACATACTTACATTTCTGTTCTTGCTATTGCTCTTTCTTATTTCCTGGTGCTCCAAGATTTCTTCTTTGATCATTTTCTTTATTTTTGAAGTACTACCTTCAGACTGTCTTTGTGATTAGGTCTCTTAATGACAAATTATTTTAGCTCTCTTTCATTACAGATGCCTTTATCCCCTCTTTGTCCCTGAAGGGCAGTCTCACTGGGTGTAGACAATCGCCCCTTTATCCCCTCTTTGTCCCTGAAGAGCAGTCTCACTGGGTGTAGACAATCACCCCTTTATCCCCTCTTTCTCCATGAAGGGCAGTCTCACTGGGTGTAGACAATTGCCCCTTTGTCCCCTCTTTGTCCCTGAAGGGCAGTCTCACTGGGTGCAGACAATTGCCCCTTTATCCCTCTTGGTCCCTGAAGGGCTGTCTCACTGGGTGTACACAATCGCCCGTTTGTCCCCTCTTTGTCCCTGAAGGGCTGTCTCACTGGGTGTAGACAATCGCCCCTTTATCCCCTCTTTGTCCCTGAAGGGCAGTCTCACTGGGTGTAGACAATTGCCCGTTTATCCCTCTTTGTCCCTGAAGGGCTGTCTCACTGGGTGTACACAATCGCCCCTTTATCCCCTCTTTCTCCATGAAGGGCAGTCTCACTGGGTGTAGACAATTGCCCCTTTATCCCCTCTTTGTCCCTGAAGGGCAGTCTCACTGGGTGTAGACCGTCACCCTTTATCCCCTCTTTGTCCCTGAAGGGCAGTCTCACTGGGTGTAGACAATCGCACCTTTCTTTCTGTTCAGCACTTGTTAGATATTGTGCCACTTCCTTGTCCCTCATGGTTTCAGTTGAAATGTCCTCCATCATTCGAATGTTCCTCTGTAGGTATTGTGTGGTTTCTCTCTGGCTGCTTTCAAGATTCGTTTTTGTCATTTTGTTTTTAGTTTTTTTTTTTCCCACCAGTCCTTGAGGCTCTATTAGTTTATTTTTCTTCTGTATTCTCTCTTGTATAAATTCTGTTGATTTGTTTTCAAGCTCACTGATTCTGTCTTCTGTCATCTCCACACTACTATTTAGTCCATCCAGTGAGTTTCATATTTCTGTCATTACATTTTTCAGTTCTATGATTTCCATTTGATTTTTAAAAATAACTTTTATTTATTTACTGAGATTTTTAAATGTTTTCACTTGTCTCAAGAGAATTTGTAATTTCTTGTTGAAGCATTATTATGGTTGCTGGTTTTGTGCCCAAGTCTTAATTTATAAAGGTGACTGAATGACAACACAGAGAGGTTAATGCCATTGAAAGAAAAGTTTATTGTTACTCACAGTTGCCCTAAAAACAAGAGGTGTGCCACACAGGGCCATTGGGGGAGTGCCAGGGGTGGTTAGGAGGCAGAAGGGGCAGGGTGAAGGCATGGCCCCAGCCTTCATTGGGGTTTCTGAGAGACAGGCAAGGCAGGGCAGGGCAAGCAGCTTGGGGCTGGCTAGTTTGAATGGTTCCAGTAGGTTTTGGGGCGTAGGGCTGTCCCTAGTTGTTTGGCTCCTGGCTGTCAGTTGATTTAGGGCAGGGGAATGTTGGTTTGGTGTGTGATGGTCAGACAAAGGACGGGGTTGGGAATATGGACTCTGGATTGGTTGGTTTGCACATGCAAGTTAGGTTTGCAGGTGAGTTGCTTACTATTTTCAGGAATTAGGTAGCCCTGAGAGTGCAATCTCTCTGGCCAGCGAGGTTCTCCAAGATGTCAAAACATTATGAAATTGAAAACCATGATTAATACACTGGTCAAAATCTTGGTCAGATAATTTCAGCATCAGATTCATCTTGGTGTTGGTGTCAGTTGATTATTTTTTCTCATTCAAGTTGTGATTTTCTTGGTTCTTAGAATGATGGGTAATTATATATTGTGTCCTGAACATTTTTCTTATTTTGGGAGACTTTGGGGTCTATTAAATCTTTTGTTTATGTTTAGCGCATGGGTCCTGGCCTGCTTTTTTTTCACTGTGGTCCCAATGATAGTTAAATTTTCAGAGTCTTGGTGGTGGTGTTTTGTTCTTATTGGTTTCTGTGGTGCTGTTGGGGCTCCTGCTGGTCCCTGGTGGTGCTTTCTATGGGGCATAAGTGGTTCGTCCAGGCTAAGAGACTGAGGTCTCTTACTGGGGAGAGGAATCTCAAGTCCCTGTGGACAAAGAAGGTTCTCTGGCTGGGTATTTTTTTGGTGGGGTCCACATGAATGCAGCGTGGGGGAACACCTCCTGAGTTATGTACTCATTGTATCTGCAGATGCCCCCCCCCCCCCCCCCCCGCCACCTGCCTTGGTGTCTTTGGGTTGGAAAGTAGAATCCCCAGTCCATGGGGGCCAAGAGGCTTTCAGGGCTTGGCCACTAAGTGTGGCGGAATGCCTTTTGCCCCTGCCACCCAGCTTCTTCGGTGCCTCTTCACATGTGGCAAGGGAGGAGGAGAGGGATCTCAGGCCCATGAGTACAAAGATGATTTTTGGGTCCCTTGCTTATTGTAATGTTTCCCCCTAGCTGTCTCAGTGTCTCCCAGTCAAAAAAGATAGTCTCTGGTTCAAGGGCAGAAAGAGGCTTCTTTGCCCAGGTCATTGGTTGTGGTGGAAACCCTCTTGCCTGTGCTTCCCAGTCCCTCACCCCCACTCCTGGGTCATCTGGTGGGGAGGGCAATCTCAGGCCCCCAGGGATGAAGAGGCTTCCTGGACTGGGCTGCTTGTTATAACTGGGTCCCTCCTGCTGGTGCCGCCAAGCCACCCTGGTATCTCTCAGTTGGAGCTGGAGAGACTCAGGCCTGGTGAGGAAGGAAAGCACCTCTCCTGCCACTTGTTGTCAGAGAGGCTCCCGACTGGTGCCCTTACCAGGGGTGCTGGGCTCGCTTGGTGTTGTTGGAGGGACTCCTGCTCTATCAAGGGGAGGCGTGAGCCCACCTGTGCCACCTTTTCTTACTAGATCAGGGCTGGGCAACACCAGGCCTGGGTCATCTTCTTCCATTGGGTGGAGGGGTATAAGATGCCCTACAGTTGTGCTGTTCCTCTGGTCCTAGTTTAGGGTCTTAAGTTAGTTTTCCTTCCTCTTACCACCTTTCAGAATTCTCCTTCGTTGCTTTTTCTGTTATTTCCAGGATTTATAATTGTACTCAGTGAAGAGAAGCAGAGAAAAATGGGTCTGTGCATTTTGTCCAGTTGTCTCTTGCTTTTTTTTTCAATGCTTTCTTTTCTCCTTTGCTCTATTAGATTGATCAAAAATTTTTTTAACCTTCTCCTTTCTCTGACTTGGGGCTTATACATTCCGTGCTTACTCTTAAGTCTGTCTACGAGACTTAATAAAGTCACTTTTCCTCCTAATGACGCTGGGTTCTTAGAATGTTTTCACTTCAATCACTCCTGTCCGTTCCCATCTATTATTATCTAGTAGTTCAGTTCCTTCTTTTTAACATTCTCCAACTTGTCATTATTATTTTTTATGACATGCAGTTATTTATATTTGCCACATTTGCTGTTCCTTGCTCATCCTTGTTTCTTCCTCCCCTTCTCCTTTTTCCTGTGTGCAATCTCTCTCTTCTAGTGGTCAGTGCCATTAGGTGTGGAGTGATAAACTCTCTCAGTCTTTGCCTGCAAATACCTTTATTTTCCTCACTCTTGAATGATTGTTTAACTCCGCAGAGAAGACTGGGTTGACAGGTTTTCTTTTGGTCAACATTTAGGATATTTTACAATCTTCTGTCTTAAATTTTTCCTTTGAGGCTTGTTGTCAATATGATTGCTGTTCAGTTTTTCAGTCATCTGTCTTTTCTCTCTAGTTGCTTTTAAGTTTTTTCTTTGTCTTTACTGTTTATTAGTTTCACTACAATGTACCTAGTTTAGACATATTTGTATTTATCTTACTAAAACTCAATGTGATTTATGAATCTGAAGATTCAGTGTTTTTTTTTTTATTTCTGAGAAAATCTTCAACCATTTTCTTTTCAAAAATTGCCTTTCCTCCATTCCATCTATTCTCTCCTTCTGCAACTTCTATTAAGTGGATGTTGGACCGTCACATTCTCTACCCTACATTTCTTAACCTCTTTTTCATACTTGTCATCTTTTGATCTTCATTCTGACTCACTTTCTCAACTCTTTCTTCCAGTTTACTATTTTTCTTTTCAAATATATCTAATTTACTCTTTAACTCACCCTTTTGACTTTTTAATTTAAATTAATATATTTTTCATTTCAAGAAATTCCATTTGTTTACCTTTCAAAACTCTATACTTTAAAAAAATTGTGTCACCTTCATTTTCCAGAGTCCCATGTAGATAATAAAACTTTAGCCTCTAATTAACTGGATCCAACACCCTCCTAACTCACTAACTGGGCAGTCACAGCATCAGTTTATAGACTTCAGGGTATAGATTTTAGTTCTTCTTTTGTTTCTAGCATGTAAAGATTTTCCTTTATTTCTTATGAGTTCAGTTATGCATTTAAAAATTGTTATACTTAATTTAGCATTTCTTGATTTTTGTATTAGAAGGGTTTTGGGGTTACATTAGACCACCATCTTATAGGACCTGGACATCAGTGCATTCTAGTCAGGTGAGGAAACTGAGCCCATAGTGGGAAGTAGCTTGGCCAAGATCAACTAGCAAGTCAGTGGCAGCTTGAATAAGAGCTCATATCTCCTAATATAACACATAAAATGACATTTCAATTTTTGGTCTTTGAGACTCAAAGACTTCGTTTCCTGAAAGTGAGTAACGAGGCCTGTCCCTTTAAGCATTCATGGTTCATAGTATGTTATCCAATCCACCCATCCAACCCTTCCTTCAGCAAGTGTTTGTGATGTGCTGGCTGTGTGCCTGGCTCTGCTAGTGCTGGGATGTGGCAGTGAGGGAGGCACTGTCTTTGCACTAAAGGAGCTCACAGTCTGGTAGTGGAGACAGAGAAGTAACCAGACTCCAGTGTAGGACAAGAAGGCTATAATGGGTAAGCCAAAGGAATGCTGAGCACCCAGGGGGAGCACCAAGAACAAGGACACAGTTGGAAGGAGGTGGGTTCATGGCATGGGCGCCTCACACATTATGACTAAGATCAGATCCTGAGTGTGGGTCTCAGTTGGCCAGGCACAGGAGCAGTGGGGGAAGTTCTCTTGACCTGAGCCTTGGCCTGCAGGTGCGTGGAAGCCTGGACTGTCCTGATGACTGCAGGCCCCTCAGTGAGGTTGGACCTCAGGGTAGGGTTGGGGCGTAAGAGTGGAGAGACAAGATCAGGAAGGTCACTGAAAACCATCAGCAGGAGTTTGGACTTTATCCTGAGACAGTGAGGAGCCACTGGAGTACGTGAAGGGAGGGGAGAGGTTGCCTGAAGGGAAGGCCAGCTCTGTCGGGATGGGGCGGGGGCCAGCTAGGGGCTGCTGCAGCAATCCCAGGCAGAGGCAGTGGGCATGAGGGTGGAAGGCAGGAGGGACACAGCCATCCTGGGAGACAGACTGAGGGTCTGTCCGAGTATCCTCTCTACCACATCGCCCATGGCTGCCCATGGAGGGACCATCTTCTTCAGTTCTTTCATCAAGCACCTCCACATGCTAGGCCTAAAGGCAGGTCAGTTTCCCTGTCCCATCTACGTGGTGCTCCCAGCTTTCCCCACCAAGCTGGAAACAGGCCACGTGACACTCCTCATTAACCTGCCTCAGGTTTCCCCAAGGATCCAGAAAGTAGTTAGGGTGGGGATTTGAAATGCTTTCCCTGAAGAACACAAAATGAGGCCCTGAGCTGAGCTTCATTCTGCTGTTGGCTGACAGGCGCTGCATGCTGCAGGGCTGACGCGGGGCAGCTGCCAGCTGCCTGCTCCCCGCTCCTTCCACACAACTCCCAGCCCCCACTTTCTGGCTGCCCAGGCTCAGCACTCTCTTCTGTGGGGGAAATGACTGTTTTCCTTTTACCTGGGCATCTGAAATTATGACCTCTTAAAGTAAGCAAGACATAGCACAATGGATGCCTTCATTGGCCACACAGTTAGGGACCGTCCCCTCGTGCGCTGGCTGGGGGAGACCTTCTGCTGGCCCATAAAGGGGATCGAGAGGCACTTCAGGGATATGAAATTACCTACAGGGAAAACAGATAAACTAACTGCTGTTGATACTTGTCCTCATTTAAGCTCCAAAGATAACTTGCTTAGAAAGCTGCCACATAAATTGTGGAAGAGGAGTCAAGATTAACTGAAACAGTAAATCAGCTTTATGGGTGTGAGGGAGAATGCATTTCAAGTGCGTTTGTCACCAGTTCACTAGAGCAGCACCGTTTAGGATGCTGAGTTACAAACAGGAAGGGGAATGACTGGGACATTGGGCTGCTTCAATGTCCTACCAAGTTAGAGGATTCTAATTCCTCTGTGAGGAAGAGCCATTCTTTGGCATTGTGTGAATGTGGAATGAGGCGATCTGTGTTAGGGGAGGTCCAGCTTTCCCAGTTCTGTTCGCCTGAAGCCATGGAGGGCTGTGCTCCGGCGGGTGCGTGGGCAGGACTCCCGTATCTGGTTTCACTGAGATGAGTCACAGCGAGCCATGATGGGAGAAGGCACTTATAGCTGCACCCCTGTGCCTGTGTCCCTACTCTGTCTTCCCCCTAAGACCATAAGACAGTCTAGCATGTAGAGTCTGCCCCATCTCCCTACAATGGAAACTCCTGAGGGCCCAGGGCTTGCTTGTTTCATGCCCTGCCCTGTTACCCGCCCCAGATAGGCCTGGCACATTGTAGACGCCGCATGAGCGTTTGTTGACTAAGTGACTGAGCCAAGCCCCTTGGGGAGGACCTGCCCTGTCTGTCACCGTGTTTGGCTCAGCACACTCCGCTCTCACTGCAGAGCTGCATGCCTGGGCCTGGGCCAGTTTTATGACGTCACTCCACAGGGATTAAGGAATATTCCTTGCTGGGAACATTCACATCGGCTGAGAAGAGAAGAGAAGACAGAGAAGAGAAGGCGTGGCTCCCTGATGCGCCCCTCTTTCCACTGGGATGGGGTTGAGGCTGGGGTGCTGCCTCATCCCCTGACGGGAGCCTTGCCCTGTTGACGTCCCTCCTGTGGGCAGTGCGACAGCAGTCTTTTCTGGTCATCAGCAGGCACGACTGGCACCGAGTGGTCTGGGTTTGGGGTGCCAGCTGTTCATAGGAGCTGTCCGGGAATATCAGCTGCCCAGCACCTGGAAACTGTGGTCTGGCAGGAAGCTGAGCCTGCTTAATCCTCTCCCACTGGGGTCGGGGGAGCTCCAGGTCCCACCTGGCTCACTGTCCAGGCAACCTGGAGGGAGCCCCAGGGTCACTTTTGGAAAATTCTGCTTGTTGCATTACATTTTATACTGAGGAAACTGAGGCACAGAGCATTGGATGATTTGCTCAAGGTCGTGTGATGGCCAAGTGGCAGATATAAAGCTAGATTTGACTCCCAAGACCACGTCGTCCTACTGAGCTGTCCTGTCCAGACTTGTCCAAGCTGATAAGCAGTCTTGTGAGAGACCTGAAACATCACCACTGGGCTACTTCCGAGGCCCTCTTGTCTGTGGTCTGGACTCACAGTAGTCAAGTGCCCTGCAAGGGGCAGGGAGAGATGAAGGAAGTGGTCTGTCAGAGTCTGCCATGTGCCAGGTGGCTCCTGCATCCTCTCACTCCTCCTGGCTGTCTTAGAGCGGAGGCTCAGGTGTGTGGCCACTTGCCCAGGCTCACAAGTGAGGGATGTTGGGCCAAGGTTGACCTCAGGCCACTGCCCCGAGTGGCTTTGCTTAGGACCTGCCCTGCTTCACTTCTGTGCCTCGTGGCAGGTCCCAGGGATGCTGCAGCTTCCAGAGTTTTCATGTCATCCCATCTTCTGTGCTGGTGCCTCTGTCTTTAGCTGACGTCTCTCCAGGGCCAGGCCTGCGACAGTAGCCTTCACATTTCCTTGCCTGGTGGGAATTAAACTGACTCCTGGCAAGGCCACGGCTCCTCTGCCTCTGCACGTTTCCCCTTCATTTTTGCATGAGTTTTTTTGCAGAAGTTCATCTGTTATGGCGGAGGCCAAGCCTGGAGGAGGCCCTAGAGGTCACGGGAGGCCCCCGCCTGTGGGTGGAGCCTGTGTCACCAAGGCCTCCGGGAGCCCCCTGATGTTGAGCCATCCTTGCTCCACTGGCAGCGCAGCCTCTGCTGTCTCCCCAGTCACCTGCTCCTGCTCGTCACAGGGTGGGGTTGTTATGAGGAGGGGTGGGAGAAAGAAGGAAGCTGAGCTGAATTTGGAGATTATAAAAATACTGTGATGGGAGATGATGTTTCTGCTTTTACGATCCTCAGTCAAAATATACCTCCTTGAGAAGGCGTAGGACCGCTGGTCTGTCCCTGTGGTGCAGGCGGGCCTCAGTGACGGGGGTGGGCTCAGTAGGCCTGTGGGCTGGACAGCCATCTGCTTCCCTGAGGCGTGCCAGGGCCCCACGAGTCCAGGTCTGCTGCAAGGGTGATCTTGGCACCGGCCGCAGTGTCCAAGGAGTCCAAGGCGAGCAGTTGCCCCTGTGGGTGTGTGCGACAGCGCCGCCCCTCTAACGTCCACGGGAGATTCAGCCTGCTGTTCCTGGGACAGGCCTTATCACGCCACACAGACAGCCTGCAGCTGCCTGGGCTGGGGAAGGAGCGGGAGGAGCGCTGTCTGTACAGCTTGCTGCAGGGCAGGTGGGCCGGGCCAGCAGCGGGGCTGAGCTTGGAGCCCCCACAGCCACTTTGTCCAGACCCAGGCCCCTTTTCCTGTTTCAGGTGTGGCACTTCCTTTTAAGACTTCATTTGGAAAAGGAGTCCAGAGCTGAGAATGAACGGGGTACCGTGGGCCTCACAGCGCGGCTGCAGCGGGTTCTGGGCGGATGTCCGCACACATCCCTGCTCTCAAGTGTACCATTGGGCAGCAAGCAGGCGGCACTGCACTTGGGGCCAGAGCCTGGGACATGGAGTACCAGAGGTCCTGGTTGGTCCGTGGGGCCTTCCCTGCCCTCCCCGTCACCCCCCTTCCCGGCCGCTGCCCTGCAGTGGAGTGTGCTACCCGGACAAGGGGGCCTGTTCGTCCAGGGCGGATGGCCACGGGGGATCTGAAGATCTCAGAGAACCTTTGCTGGAGCACCTTTGGGGCCTCATCTGCGGATAAATGTGGAAAAGTTTGCTTCATAAGTTTAATAATCATGTCAGAATCATTTTTCTGTGTAGCCAAAACTGTCTGCTTCCGTAGCTTACTATAAAATATAGATATCAGGAGGCAAGCCCTTTCATATTTGTGAATATTTCTGTATCACCTTGTGATAACCTCATAAATATTATTGATGATGGTGGCTTGAATCTCAAAAATTCTTCCCGCCGTGCTAGATGGTCCCTCCCTGACCAGCATCAGATAGCAGAGGGTGGAGCATCTGTGCAGGGGGCGTGGGGCACAGGCACTTGGTGCTGAGTGAGGGCCCTCTGTGGCTGGTGGGCAGGGATGCTCCCTGTAGGGGTCAGGGGAGCTGGGTGGAGACGGAGGGGCCAGGCTGTACCAATGCCCGGTCATAGCAGCCAAAGGCCCAAGGCATGCTTTGGAGGGAGGGGTGCAAGGATCCGCTGGAGGTGGCTAGGCACCTTCCCCATGGGTTGTCCCCTTCCTCCAGGACACCTCAGCAGGTGCCAGGGACTGAAGGGTTCAGGGGGCCAGGCCCAGTGACCCGGCTGGAGAGGCAGCTTGGAGTTCAGCTGGTGGCGGGCTGGCCCTTGGGCCTCAGCGCTGCCCTGAGTCCGTCCATGCCCAGCGAGCAGAGAGTCAGGCCACAGCTACGGCCCTGCAGGGCCAGTTTCCACAGGGCACCAGGCTGCATTACGGGGCCTCTCTGCCTGGATGTGGAGCTATAGGCTGAGCCTCGGCTGTAGCTTTGTGTCTGTGCTGGCCTGCGCTTTCCTCCCAGAGTTGCTGGAGGAATAAAGGTGGTTCCTGCCCACTTAGACGGTGATTGGTAAATAGGAGCAGCTTACCACTGTCACGAGCTGCTGCTGCTGCTGCTGTTTGTGGGTAGAGGATGGACCCTGCTGGGTTCTTCTGGCTTCCTCTGTGTCCTCTCAGATGTCCTGGAGGGTCTGACTCAGTCTGGCCATCCTTGGGCCTGTTTTTAGGCATCCTGACCACTATCTGTGCATGCTTATGCCAGGGTGGGACTGGAGCTTCACATACAGGATTTCATCTAATTTCACCACACACCCACGAAATGGACTGTTATCCCCATTTTCACAGGAATAAACTGAGGATCAGAGACATTAAGTAGCTTGCTCAATGTCACAGAGTTTGAATGCATGCCCTATTTTTCCTCAAAGGCTACATAATTATTGTACTGTACTATATTTTAATTCACAGTAAACTGTCCTGTGTTGCATTGATGGCCTCTTGTGCACACAGTCCGAGTCAGGATCTTTTTGAATTGCTGCGACCTGAAGTCCCATTCCATGCATGTCAGAGTCACGTACCGGCAACTGGCTGCACTGTCAGGTGTGGAATGAAAGACAGGCTTTGGGGGCACAGTAAGCACGTGGTGTTTCAGATTCCCCTTGGGTGATAGACTGGTTTTCAGGCTCTCCACAGAGCCAGGTCCTGCCATCTCTGGATCACGTTGGCCTGGATGGAATGAGCCCTGGCAATTAGGAGAGAAGAAAGTGACTGTCCTTATTAACCTGGCCACGTCCTCCTGGGCTGTCCCTCTCTGCTACATAGAATCCCACAGCTTTCCGGGGAGATGACGGGTTAATGTCCTTGGGCTTGGGGAAACACACACACACCTGCATTAACCTGGGCATTGTCTACAAGCATCCAAGAGTGGGACGCTTTCTCATAGTTGCATGCCCAGCGGGGGAAGCTCAGTGCCCACATCTCCCCTGAGAGGAGGTGTGGGCGTCTAGCAGATGGCAGCTCTTCTCACTGGCACACTCCTCTTCAAGGGTCTGCCCCCGAGGACAGACCTTGGCACCCTTCACCCTTCTTTCCTGCACAGACCTCTTTGTCTGGCTGCAAAGGCTTTTGCCTCTATTTTTGAAATGAATCCTGGACCCAGCCGAGCCTTACCTTCCACCCCCTATCGCCCTGGCCCAGCCCATCGGGGCTCCTACTTGGGCCCAGCTGCTGCCTCCCTCTTGTCTCTGTGTAAAAGCCCTTGGAATTAGATCTGACACCCTCTCCCCACCTGCCCTCCCTCCCTGGCTCTCCAGGGACTCCCTAAAACTCCACTGGATCTGTCCCCTGGTTGTCCCCACACCTGTCCCGTGCACCCCGGGTGCCTCGTGCTCCAGCCATGCTGGCCTCTTTCTGTCCCTCACACGTGCAGGCACATGCTCCTGTCCTTGGGGCCTTTGCTCCCCTTCACAGCCCCTGACACATTCTCTCTCTCTCATTCAGTTCTCTGCTTAGTGTCCCAAGTCCAGAAGGCTCCTGTCTACCGAAGCCTCTGCCACTCTCCCCACTGCTTGGTTTATTATTACCAGGCAGAAGAGAAGCTTCCTTGTTTACCATCTGTCTTTCCAGCCAGCCTGCCCCCTGCTCTGCCTGCTGTTTCATCCCTCCCACCTGGGCCAGGCTGGCAGCCAGTGTGTGTGGGGACGCTGCTGTTGGGGGACTGTGCACAGGAGTCTGGGGCCCTGACTGCAGAGCAGAGATGGGGAGCCCAGGAGACCTCAGAGCCTCTGGATGGTTGCATCACTCAGGGAGGGTCTTTGGTTCTGGGCCCTGTCCTGCTGGGGCCTCCACCCTAGGGAGGGCACTGGGTAGATAGACAGACACACAAGGAAGTGGGGATAGCCCCCCAGCCTGGAGTAACCCTTACCATGTACTGCGAGCCCACTCTGGGCCAGCCCTCTGCTGGCGCTGGATGAGCATGGTCTCTCCAAGGGGTCAGGATGATGCTGGGACTCAGAGAGACGTGGAACCCGCCCGAGCCCTTCCTCCATGCCACCTGCTCCCCTGGGGCAGGCCTGGGTGGAGATGACCCAGGCCCTCCTCCTGCTGGCTGGGGCCTCCTGGCATCTCCTTTGTTTATTCAACAAATGCTCGCAGATAACATGAGGCCACTAGCTAGGAATACAAATGAGAAGAAGAGCTGCTGTTGTCAGGGAAGTGAACAGGAATTGGCGGGGCAACAGGACAGCCCGGAGGGGAGCTGTTCCCTCTTCAGTGCTGAACGCCACGCTCCAGCTCCACCTGAGGCTCCTGTGAAAACGTGTGCTGGGTGTGGGGAGCTCATGTTCCCCTCGGGCATGGCCTGGAGGCATTCAGTGCACATCTCAATTGCAGAAAAACCTCCTGGGAGGCAAGTTGTTGGAGGTGAAGCTTGGACAGTGCTCTAGTTAGCTATTGCTGCATAGTGAATATCGCCAAAATATAGCTTCAAACAACAACAATCAGCTCGTTCATGTCGATGATGGTTCTGGGAGTTCAGTGGACTCAGCTCGGTGGCTCTCACTCTCAGGGTTCCTCATATGATCGAAGTCAGATGGTCTCTCACGGTTAGTTTCATGTGTCACCTTGGCTAGGCTAGAGGGCCAAAATGTTTGGTTAAACTCTGTGAAGGTATTGTTTAGATGTGCTTAGCATTTAAATCAGTAGACTTTGCGTACAGCCGATTATCTTCCACAATGTGGGTGGGCCTCATCCAATCAGTTGAAGGCCTTAAGAGAAAAGACTGAAGTTGTCCGAGGAGGAAGGAATTCTGCCTCTAGACTGCTGTTGGACTCAAGATTACAATTCTCCCATGGGTCTCCAGCCTGCTGGCTTGCCCTGCAGATTTTGGATGTGTTTGTTCCCACAGTTGTATGAGCCAGTTCCTTAAAATAAATGTCTCTCTGAATATACCACATCCTCGTGGTTCTGTTTCTCTAGAGAACCCCAACTAACACATGGTGTCATCTCAAAGGCTTTCTCATACACGCGTGTGGGAGTTGGGGTGGGCTTTTAGCTGGGCCTTCGGCTGGGGCTGGTGGCCAGACACCCACATGTGACCTAGGCTTCCTTACGATGTGGCACTTGGGTTCTAACAGGAAGTGTCCCAGGAGAGCCAGATGGAAACTCTCACCTTTTATGGCGTAGTCTTGGAAATCACACAGCATCTTCCTCCATAGTCACAGCCCCACTGAATTTGAGCAGAGGGGACCCAGAGCCCTCCTTTCACTGGGAGGAGTGTCAGTGGGCCATGTGGAGAGAGCACATGAGATGGGAGATCTTGGTGCTGCTATGTTAGGAAGTCCGTTTGGCCCAGGTGGCACTTGGAGGAGGAGAGAGGAGCGGAGAGGCATGTGGCAGCCTGAGGCCTGGGAAGAAGCTCGAGGAGGGCTCGTACTGGGAACGTGGCCCTTGGGCCTGTCTGGCCTCAGTGTGGGAACGTAGACAGGCTCTCTGGATCCCATCAGAGTCTCTGTCCTCAGAGAGATGGGCTTTGAAGGAAGGAAAGAGGAGGTTCCTGGAGCCTGGACTGAAGATGAGAGAGGGAGGGAAGGGTGTGGAGCCCGGTGTCCTCCCAGGGAGCATAGCATGGGAGGGGTGGTGGGGATGCAGGCTTGGAAGTCGCTGTCCCAGCCCACTCCTCCCCTGAGGCCTCACGGAGGGTGTCAGATGGCTCTGAGGGGTGCTGGTGGTGGCTGAAGAGGTGCAGGGCCCATGGAAACTGTCCACCGGCAAGGACGGCTTTCTAGGGCAGGATGGAAGGGCCTGCTGAACCCAACCCCAGTCAACCCAGCAGGCCAAGGCGTTCTGCCTGATGCCTCATCCCAACTCACAGACAGGCCGGGACTGCCCCAGTGCCTGGCACATGCACACATGCACAATCACCCGCTCTCACACACACGCCCACTTACCCACTCGCCCACATACTCACACACAAACACACCACATCTCACACCCACTAACACACACACTAACATCCCATGCACACTCACAACTCTCATACACACATTGACTCACACACTCACACACTCATGCACTCTCTAATACAGTCACACATGCACTCACATAAACACACACTCTCACCCTTACCTGCTTTCACACACACTCGCACTCTCACACTCAGCCATCCTCCAGGCCCTCAAGGACAGGCCCGGGTGGTGGAAGCCCCTCGCCCCCACCTCCTCCTGTGCGGGACACAGCTGTGCGTAGGAGCCCCGGGAGCGCCGTCCTTGTTCTTCCGATGTGAGAATGAATGCTCTCAAGTGTACAGAAATGTCGAGGGAAGGTCACAATGAGCGTCTGTCTGCCCACTGCGTGGATTCAACCAGTAGTAACACTTGTCATATTTGCTTAACAGTAATGATAGTTTTTGCACGAGCCTTTGGAAGTTTACCTCTAAACCCTCCCTCCTCTTTCTCTCTTTGTCCTTCTCTCTCTCACATCGCTATGGACTCAGATTTTTATCTCTTCTCTGTTTTATAATAAATTATAATAATTATTCTTTTTGATGCTCACATTATTCCAAATTTGTACAGCAGAAACCCTTTCAAGGCGTCTTCTGAGTCCTTTTGACTCAAGCGTTTCCTTGGTTTTGGCCTAACAGAGTGTTCTGGCACCATCCGCTTCCTTCCCTGGCGGGCCCAGAGGGCCGCTTCTCCTGGAGCCGTAGTTCCTTTTGGAGACGGCCTGTTTAGCAACCAAGAACCGCACTGTGCATGTGATCATTCCTACTGGGATGTCAGTTTCTAGGTCCTTTTAGTGGATAGAGATAGAAAATCTATTTTTAAAATCATAAGTTCATATCAATATTTTAAATTCCAATTTAACATTACAATTTTTTTGACTTTCTTTTATTTTATATTTGTATCTCTTTTCTCTTACAGGGAAAAATTTGATTTATAACTATTAACACAAATGTTTTTCTTTATTCAAACACATACACATGTATTCGTATACACATGTATATCAAAATAATAATGTCAATATTACTCCTAAAAATAAAACCACTCAGTGCAAAATCAGATCACTGTTCAAAAGTCACTTGAAATAATTCTTCTCTTTATCTGGTAATGTTATCTATTTGATATATACTTAGGATCATATTTCAGTTTGTTTTCAATTTTAGAGTTTTAAAAAATCTTTTCTGCTTACATTTTACTTATGAGTAAATAAATAAACTTCCATCCTCAGCCAGGACATTCTGCTAAGGGAATTTCAGAGATGAGATCTCTTCATCCTGGCAAATATCATTAGTCTATTGACATGGGGGTCCAGTTGGCAAGAGATTAGAGGGGTCATTTGCCCCTTTTCTTTCCTGCAGGGCTGACACCCTCACCCAGGTGGCAGTGTCTGTGTCAGCCCAGCGGCTCTGACTCCTGCCGCCTGGATTCCAGACCCTGGTCTCGGCCTCTGCTTGCCCCAAAGCCCACGCTCTTCCTCCTCTGCCCTCTGCTCCTCTGCTCTAGGCCCCTGGTCAGCCTGGCTCTGAGGAGAATGCTGTCTCCCAGCACCAGCAGCCTTATTGCCCCCAGAGTCAAGCTCATAAGTGTTTGCTGCTCATTGTGAGAAAAGCAGCGAGGCTGGACTGGGGGAGTGGAAACAGGTAAAGACGGGAGGCCCTTGTGAAGGTTCTGGCAGGCTGTGTCCCCTCTTCACCACGCGGTGCTGAGTGCCACTGTACGGTGGCTGCAGAGACCAGAAGACCACATCTATCAATGCTTCTCCAGTAATTAATGTGTCTCACTCATCAATGACTCATACTCCTTTTTACAGTGACACCTTGAGAAGCTCACAGGATTGTCATAAGCCTCAAAGCACCAGAGGATGTTGCCTGTGGGGTCCAGTTTCAAGGTGAGAATGGTTTCTATTCTTCCCACAGCCTGCTGGTGAGTCTCTGTGATGCCTTCACGTGGGACTCACTCACTTATTCTTTCATTTGAGATGCACCCGGGACGTAATGTTCCTGGCTGAGAACCCATTAATTTTACCCTGTCATGTGTGCACTCACTCACAGAGTGTCCACTGAGCACATGGACTAGTGTGGAGACCCAGTGGTGACTACAGTGTGGCACTGCCCATGGGGATTGAGGGGGCGTTCACACAACCAGCCAGTGATGATACGAAGTGACTGGAAGTGGGACAGAGGGAGGCACCTGGGATGCAGTGGCACAAAGGAAGGCACCTTGGCAGTTCGAAGGGTCAGGAGTGCTTTTTGGAGTGGCTTATGCCCACAGTGAGTTAAAGGATGAGCAGGAGCTGGCCAGGAAGAAAGGAAGGGCTGCTGGCAAGGGGCCCGCATGAGGGAGTGCTCCGAGAGGAGAGGCAGCATGGTCTCTGCAGGAATAATGCAGTTTGCGCTTCTGGTGTGATGCTGAGAGAGTTGCAGGAAGTGACTGTGTGGGGTGGTGGCTCCCTTATTTCACTACGTGGGTCCAGGTCATCCTGGAATCCAAGTATTTGAAAACCTCTGGAGCAAAGAATAGCATGACCAAGTCAAAGGCAAGTGACCAGCTGGCTAAAATGTATAAGGAGCTAACATGGGCTGAGCACATGGCAGCTCCCCGCAGGCTCTCCAGCTGCGGTGTTAGGGCCGAGCCTCTTTGGGAGAAGCTGCTGATGCTATTGACATTGGCCAGTGTTCTTTACCTGAGTTTGAATTTATTTTGGTCACAGTGTCCAGCTGAGGGAAGAGCCACTGGAGGCCAGCTTGTCCTTCCAGACCTGGGGCATGGTGGCTGAGCTGGTTATTGTGGTCAAAGGGGCTGAGAGCTCTCCCCTACCTGCTACAGAACACGCTCAACTCCAGCCACTGGGCTACGAGGTGTTTGTCAGGTGGAATTTCTCTCTCATGAACCATCCAACTCCCCTATGAAAGCTTGAGTGCAGGCTGAGCCCTGACAGGCCCCAGGGAAAATGCAGTCCTAGCCAAGCTCAGAGCACAGTTCTAGCTCCCAGAGTAGAGCGAGCCACTCTTTTTGGTGACGCGGCTGGCTCTGAGTTGCATTTGTGCCAAGTTTGGTGGTAGAGCCAGACAGGAGAGATGATTCCTGCTTCAGCTGGAGATTCCAGAGATGGAACTGAGTTTAAATGGGAGGTTGGTATTGGATTGGGAGAGCCGTACATATCGGTGAGGACCTTTCAAGAAATGGGGTTGGCAGAACTGTATAGATATCTGGGGAAAAGTGAATTTATCTACCTCCTACCTTACATCAAAGTAAATTTCAGACAGATCAAAGCTTTAAAAGTAAAATATAAAACCATAAAGATAACTGGAAAAAATTTGAGAATTAAAAAATTTGAAGGAGGTAATCTGTTTTAGGGAAAGCTTTCCTAAGTGTGAAAACCATGAAACCCTAAATGAAAAGTGACAGATTCAACTATAAGACAGTTAAAAAGATTCCAAACAGAAAACTAGGAACATATAAACGAAGATGCAAACACAAACCAGGGTAAGTGTTTACACAGAAAGTGCTCCCATCCTTAAGAGAAGAGTCCTGCAGGTGCCGGCAGAGACACAGGCGGAGGCCGCGAGGAGGCAGCTCCCAGGAAACCAAACAAACGGCTCTTAAACCAAGCAAAGAAAATAAAATGAAAAAAGTCACCCTCACTTCTCACGCATAGTGAGGGAAATACAATTAAAAAGTCGATGGGCTAGATTGTCAGGGAGCACGACGTTTTTATCCCACGGCAGGCTGTGGGGGATGGGTACTCTCAGAGGCGGGGCGAGGGAGTGGGGACGGTCCAGCGTCTGTGGAGGGCACTCTGGCAGTGTCGATCCAAATGGAAGTGCTCAGAAGTTATCCTGCAGCCACATGCTTGCTCCTGGGAAGTGACATGTGCACAGGGATATGACTGCAACACTGTCAGTAGTTGCAATACATTTGAACTCCTCTCAGTCCGCCAACGAGGCACCGATTAAACGTACTTTATATATTCAGGCATGGAATGTGATGCAGCTATGAACAGAGTGAGGAAGCTCCTAACTGCTGAAGTGCATTGATCTCCAAGGAGAGAGTGCCTGTGCGACCCTGGAGGGAAGTCTGGGCAGATGCTTCTGGAGCTGAGAGAGGCCGGGACCCTGGGGTGGGAGGAGGAAAGGGCTAGCTTCACTGTAAGGCCTTTTGTATCTTTTGAACTTTTCCGTGTTGATATTAAAAATAATTTCTTACACATTAAATTTTACATATTAAAAATAATTTTAGGGGCCGGCCCAGTGGTGCAGCGAAGTTTGCATGTTCTGCGTCAGGGGCCTGGGGTTCACCAGTTCAGATCCTGGGTGTGGACATGGCACCACTCAGAAAGCCATGCATTGGTAGGTGTTCCACATATAAAGTAGAGGAAGATGGGCACGGATGTTAGCTCAGGGCCAGTCTTCCTCAGCAAAAAGAGGAGGATTGGCAGCAGACGTTAGCTCAGGGCTAATCTTCCTCAAAAAAAAATTTTTTTTTTGTTTAAATTGCTAGAAATAAAGTGATCTGGCTGATGGTGATAGGTTTCTTCCAGGGAATCCTATATTATACCCTCTGACCATGAGGAAGGGCCCTGACAGGTCAGTGAGCCCGCAGGCCCTGTGGGATCTGTGTCTCCACCCTAAGGCACGATGATTGACTCAGAGCCTGGAGAAAGCTGCTCTTATCAGCTTTTGCTCTGCCACACACATTTACAACACCTCCATGTCTTACAGCCACTGGCGTCTGTTTCTTGCTCTCACATCTGTGGGTTGCCTGGGGTGGCTGTGCTCAAGGCTGGGGGCAGCAGAGATCCGAGGTGCCAGCAGGAGTGCGAGCAGGTACCCAACCACATAAGCATGGGTGTTGCATGTGCTAGCGTTCCATTTGTCAAAGCAACTCACACGGCCAGGCCCCAAAGCCATGGGCTGGAAGAGTGTGCCGCACTGAGGGTGAGTCCAAGGGAGCGAAGCCCTGAGACCCATGGCATCCGCAGCACGCTTCCTTCCCATTTGCTTCATGTTCCCGCCCAGGAATCTGCCGGCACAGAGCAGCTTTGAGGAAGGATCTTTCTTTGTCCACCTCATTTTCTTCCCAAAGGTTTCTGAATCAAAGTTGGGTGAGTCAATAACAAGACTTCCTCCTCCACTTGACAGAAAGCATGGAGAGGAGATGGAAATGACTAGAATGAAAAGATAAAAATGGTTCAGCACATTAAAGCTTAATCCAATTACTGGAATATTGACTTTGTAGGAGCCAGCCACAGACCCAGTCAGCAATGAGAATCTGGCCATTGATTCTATGGAAATCTGTCTAAATGCCTCCCAAACACAGCGGAGAAGCAGGGGCAGGTTGATCTGAATGCGCACGTGGAGGCAGACCTTTGAAAAACCCCAGAATCCTCAGAATTTGGCAAAGACAAGGAAGTGATGAGGAATCGCCCACAGCGGGTTGCCAGGTGCACTGCATGGAGGGACGGTGTGGGGATGATTTGAGCTTGTTGGAGGGCTGTGCTTTGCTTCCCACGGCATCTGGAATAACTCCGGCACGGGGTCAGGAGAGCAGTGTGCGTGAAGTTCAAGTAGGAAATTGTGGATGTGTAGTGCTGATGTAGCGTTGGGCCAGCTCTGCCCAAGAGGACGCCAAGGAAAGACATTGGCTAAAGATGATGACCACGACTAGGGCAGACATTGTGCCCAGAAAAACAGCCATCTGTCAAACTGAGGAAGATCCACTTATGCAGGAAGGGGGCCAGAGCACAGGGATGCTGAGCAGAAAGGAGGGACCCAGGAAACCAGCAGTGCCATCTTCTCCAACAGCAAGATCTTGGGCTGGGGCAATGCTGTCTGAGGCTTTGATGTACTTGGGCGTGACGGAGGCTGCTCGGGGTGGGCGGCCTGCCCAGGCGGAGATCCATAAAGAGCAGGAGTGGCTGGCTGGTGTTAACTCTGAGTGTATATGCTAGGGGCCTGGCTCAGGATG
This sequence comes from Equus przewalskii, assembly GCF_037783145.1. NCBI lineage: Eukaryota > Metazoa > Chordata > Mammalia > Perissodactyla > Equidae > Equus > Equus przewalskii. Next base: position 960,224 of record NC_091847.1, read on the forward strand.
AACTACAAGTGCGGGCTCTGCTGCTGTGAGCAGATCTCAGCGAGCTCTGTCGGATTATCAGGGGCACTTTGCAAAGGAGCGTGTGGTGACCGTGACCGAGTTTTGTGGGGACTCCATCCACAGTGCATGCATATAAATTCTGGACACATTGATGGGCTAATTGTAGGGACATTTTGGGGATGGCAGCTTTACAATCCAGAGATGGCCCCATTAAAACTATAGTAGGATCGTTAAAACACAAACCTGCCAGCCAGGTGGGTCTGACTTGGGTACGTCGGGAGGGCCATTCTGCTTGGGATATAATCTGAGGCTGGTCTAAGGAGGAGTGACTCTTTTAAGCATGGCTCCCACTGGTACCGTTTAACACAGAGGAGGTGAGCTCTGGGTCAGAGTCCACACCTGGTGGCACGCTGGCCGAAGCCTTCTAACAGGGCCTGCCAGCACCTGGCGCCCAGCCACCTGTGGGGCAGTTGTGCACCTGGCTGATTTTGCTCCAGCACGTCTCCTGAGACAGGGTTAGGCCTGAGGGGTCTACTAGCAACCCCATTACCCAGGCTGTCCACAGTAAGAGCAACAGCCACATTGAAGGAGAACATTTGCACCTGACTGGCTTGCCAGGCTCCCTTCTGGGGGCACAGTCCGGATGTTGACAGAGATGGGGTGTACTTGCCTTGGAGCAAGACGTCCTTCACCCCTGCACCCCAGGTAGGGGGCCTGGCCTGGGTCTGTGGATGGCAGCTGCTGGATCCCCGGGTCCTCCTGGACTTCATTTCCTCCTGTGACTGGCATCCACCAGGTGGAGGGCCTCTTTGGCTCTCTCTGAGATCCACACAGTTCTGCTAGTTTGTCCTGGAGCTATAATTTCAATCTCCTGCAACATTTTTGGTGAATTAGGTTTAATGAGCCAGCTTTTATAACTCGCACAGTGGGGCAAAGCTAGTGCCTTAGCTTTGCAGCTGGTGCTGGGCCATCATCTTGGCCACTGAAATCCATATAATCATGACCTCTAAGCAATTTGGTAGGGGTTTGTCCCCTTGGCTTCCTATTATAAGGAGATCACGTTGCATAGTCCACTATCCACCAGGTTGCCAGTGTATGGAAGATGGCGAGATGAGTGAAAGAACAAAATGGTAAGGGGAGTGAGCATTCGTCTGGGGAAAGGATGTGAATGACATCCTCCCTGATGTCAAAGGAGTGGGGCTTCCTGTAAGTACCGGCAGGGGGTCTTTGGAGGAGACTGGGAGTTGCTGGGGGGTTTGGAGATCTGAGGGCCAGGAATTGAGCAGAATTAGAGCCTTCAGTAAAATTTGTGCCCACTTGAGGGACCATTTATTATTTAGAAGTATCTTTGAGTAGACCATGGTGCCTCTTTGCAAGTCGAGCCACTCGGGCTGGTGAGCTGGGTGGGAAGTCCACTTGATTCCATGTTCTAGAGCCTTTGGCTAAGCAACTTGGAGGTGAAACGGGTACCTTGATCTGAATCCATGAGGTCTGATGGGCCAAAAGGTATGAGCGTACACCTGGTTAAGAAGGAGGTTACCTGGTGGGAAGCAGAGTTTCTGGAGTGAGTGGCCTGCAGGAGTCCAGGGAAGGTATCCTTAATGGTGGTTGCATACCTACTAGCTCAAGTAGAGGGCAGCAGCGGCCCAACAAATTCAATTTGTTGTAGGGTACAAGGTCTGTTGTCCTGGGACCCACGTCCCCATCAGGGAGCCATCCAGAGTTTTGTTTGGGAGCAAAGGGAGTGATGATGATGATGATGATGATGATGATGATGATTTTTGGTGAGGAAGATTAGCCCTGAGCTAACATCCGTTGCCAATCCTCCTCTTTTTGCTTGAGGAAGATTGTCCCTGAGCTAACATCTGTGCCAATCTTCCTCTATCTTGTATGTGGGATGCCACCACAGCATGGCTTGATGAGCGGTGTGTAGGTCTGTGCCTGGGATCCAAACCCGTGAACCCTGGGCTACTGAAGCAGAGGGTGCAAACTTCACCACTACACCACCAGGCTGGCCCCAGGGGGCAATTATTTATCACCACTTTTGCTAGAGCCAGGGTGAGGGGAGGCTGTGCATGCATGCCTGATCAGTGAGTGCTGTCACTCCCTTGTGGCCTGATGTAATATGGGTCCACTCTGCTAGTGGGTGTGGCATCACTGGAGGAATAGTTGTGTCTGGGGCTGTGCCTGGCACTCTGGTTGGTCACCCATGTTGGGCCTCGGAATAGGCGTGTCATTCACATATGGAGTCTGCAAGGTTATTATAATGTGCTTCTGGTGTCTGCTGGTATGTGCATGCAGAGACCTGAGTGACCATGATCTTCATGCGTGAGTTGGTTATTTCTTTCCAAATAGAGGCACAGCAGATAGGCTCTCCCTAAATCATCAAATTATTCTTTTGAAATTGTCCAGACCAGGCTTCAGGCCCACTGCCTACTGCCTAAGAATCAGTAAAAAGGTGTGTCCTTGGGAGTCCCATTTTTATGGTCTGTTGTCATCAACTCTGCCATTTGGGCCAACCTGGGGGAGCCGTCCTCCCTAGGGACCTGCCACTAGCAGAAGGACACGATACAGCCTTCCAGGGGCTGCACTGTGCACAGTGGTGGCGCTGCCATCAGAGAACAACACTGACTCATTTTCCATGTCAGACAGTTGGTCCCAAGGGCCTCCCCACACTGCTAGAGGGGCCGGCAGTGGGGGTGCCATTAGCTGCACCCCCAGGTAAGAGGGCACGGGGCTGAGCATGAGGGAAGCCACATCCCCCTGTAATTTGGAAAGGCCCTGACATGGGGTGTAGCCCTCTCCTGAAGGTACCTTTTTTATTTTAACAGCGAGGCCCCAGTGGCCACTCTGGCCTCTGCTGAGTTGAATTCCTGACTCAAGGCAGGTTGGGGACTTTGTGTGTGAAGGCCAGTGGACTGTGAAGATTTGGCACTGAAGTGGCATGTACTGGACTGCTGTCTGGGGCAGACGTTTGGTCCAGAACCCCATGTACAGCCAGGTAGAGCCATCTTAGTCTGTCGACTCCACAAGGCATAATCAGGTGTCTCCAGTGGTTCAACCTGAAAGTCTGAGCCCAGAGGGACCAAGGGCAGGGCCTGCTATACAGCTGGCAGGGCCAGTTGTAAGGCGGTTTTTGAGGTTCTCCCAAATACAAAGAAGGCAATTTGTGTGTAATGGCATAAATAAGCCTAAGGAGAATGGATGTGTGGACTACATCACCTCTGAAATGTGAAGAGACCTAATGTCTACTGCACCTGCCATAGTGCAAGGGGAGGCTGACTGTGAGGAGGTGATGTTTTACAGTGAGAGGAATTTCACAGCCCTCAGCTGCCACACAAGCCAAGCAACTTGACAGCAGCGGCCAGTCCTTGGATCTTGTTTGGGCCGATGGGCCATCCTCTCTGCTATGAATGTTGTGTTACTAGGTGTAAGTCTTCCCAGACCACCCCATAGTAGAATGTCATCCCTGTAAAGCCCAGGGGGCAGTGCGTTAGTTGGAGTGAATCTGGAGCTTGTCTGCACAGCTTGTGTGCGATGGCAGGGCCACTGAGAACCCACGGGCAGCCGAGTCAAGGTATACAGGGTACCCTTGAAAGTGAAAGCAAATTGAAGTCATGGTCTTCAGCTGTCGGGACCAAGTAAAACATGTTGACTAAATCTAGGACAGCCAAGTAGGGGCCCTGAGTCTTTTGGATGTCATCTACAATCTCTATCATATTGGGAAGGGAGTCTTAATGGCAGGAAGCTGTACATTTAAGTATCGATAGTCAATTGTTAATCTCCATTCATTGGTGGCGGTTTTAACACTGGTAGACGGGGCTACCAAAGGGTAAGACGGTGGTGTCACGAATGTCTCTAGTGAGGGTGAAGGCCTGTGTACCTTGCTGTAGCCTGTATTGTAGTGTGGTTACTGTTTACACTGGAGGAGGCAATTGGACAGGTTCTCATTTGGCAGCTCCCACAAGAAAGGCCAGGAATTTGGGTTTATTCCACCAGGGGTGTCTCTGGGCGAGAGCATCCAAGCCTATAATAGGGAAAGAGAGAACTGGGGGGCCACCCCCACTGGCAACTGTTTTAGACACACCTGGCTTAATGTGCACTCCCTTTTCAGTTTTGCCTGCCATGCCTCATCGGCTGCAGGAGGCTCCCCTGGGGAGTTTAGAAGGGCTACCTGGAATTACCATGACCTGGGCTCCTGTGGCTAATAGAGCAAGGAGTAGGGTCTGGTTATTGCTTTCGTCGCAGTGGACCAGCAGAGTTCTGAATGGGCAGTGGTCCCTGGAAGGCAGGACAAGCTCTGGGGAGCTGCCAAGTCCCTAGGGTGAGGCTCCAGGGGGCTGCCAAGCCCGCAGGTCAGGAAACTTGTTTGGGGCAGAGGGAATGTTGAGACATTCTGAAGGCCTCTGGGCCACTGAGATTGGGCTCTGTTGTGAGGTAACCGCTTGTTTTAAAGAGAGAAGCTGGGGCCGGCCCTGTGGCCGAGTGGTTAGGTTCGTGCGCTCTGCTTCGGCGGCCCAGGATTTTGCTGGTTCCGATCCTGGGTGCGGAGTTGGCACCGCTCATTAGGCCACGTTGAGGCGGCGTCCCACGTGCCACAACTAGAAGGACCTACAACTAAAATATACAACTATGTACTGGGGGCATTTGGGGAGAAAAGGCAGAAAAAAAAAGAAAATTGGCAACAGTTGTTAGCTCAGGTGCCAATCTTTAAGAAAAAAAAAGAGAGAGAAGCTTGCACCAGGGCTGTCCAGACATAAGATCACTGGGGACCCCCAATTGGTGGAACTGCCAGCATAAAGCCTTCTGCTGTTTAGAATCATCCCAGGTGCTGCCTCCTAACAGGGTTGGCATAGCAGCTCCAGGACCAGGGGCTGGAAGGGTGGTCTGCGAGGTGGGTTGTGGGACCTGGCACCCGCAGGCTATCTGTGGGGTTGTGGGCTGCCTTGGTACTGTAACGTCTAGGAGTCTGGATGAGTGTTTTCCTCATGGCAGGCCACCTTGTCCGTTTCTTCCAAGGCCTCCTGAGTAATATGGGAGGTCTCCATGAAGTGGAGGAGTTGACCCTGTGATTTGGGGGCGCTCCTTGTAAGAAGAATTCTCTGGATTCAAGGTTGATTGGGGCCTCTTCAGGACTGGAGATAAAATATGGGTCAACTGGGTTGCTATGTTCAAAGAAATGACAGACCCATTGGACCATTCCAATCCAATAGAGGAAGGGTCGGGCTTCATGTAGTATCTTCCATCGGCTTTGAGCCTTTGTGGTAGTAACCACGACAGGAGGGGGGCTTGGTACCTAGCCATAAAAAGGCACGTGAGCAGGGAAAGGATTCTCCTCTGTGTCTTTAGGGCTAGTGCCTTTGTGTTTCGACTCTCCCTTGTCATTGGAAGCTGTGATTCTGGCCTTGGGATCATCTGCGGTGGCAACTTTTGCCTTGATTCAGGTTGACTTAGTGATATGGGCCCTGGGATGGCCCCTCCTGGGTAGGGGTTTGGGAGCACTGTCTCTTTCAAGAATTTGCCCCTCATGCTCTAGGGGACTTTTCAAAGGGTATGCATTTTGGGGTCTTTGAGAGCACTGGCTGGTTGCCTGTTCTGTGCTGGTGATTAGTGGCTCAGAGCATGATTATACACTCTCAACAGCCAGTCCGCTCCTTCTCCTCCCTCCTGCTGTAAAATCTTCTAAATATTTTGAATCTCAAGACGTGTGAAGTTTCGAGTTCGGTTTCTAATTCTATGTTATCCCTGATGATTTGACCTTGTGAATTGTTAATGGAAACATCTGTGGTCGACGTCCCCATGGCCAGGCTTGTAGGCAGCTGCTCTCCTCTCCAGGGTGTCCCAATCCACCTCATGGGATAGGGGTTGACCTCCACTAGACAATGGCGCAGGGTCGTGGGGCCTGGCCCTAGACCCTGAAAGAGTAGAACAGCACTTTGCATGTTAGTAGTCACAGTGCTGAGCAGTGCCCAGGCTGCCTCTGTGGGTGGCTAACATTTAAGAAGGAGCCTGCTAACTTCCTCAAGCATTTTAGGTGGCTCCGGCACTAGGTGATCAGGCCATTATATCTGGTGCCACCATGTGCCAGGGGTAGGACCCATGACATCCCATAGGGTTGGGGGTCAAGGTGCAATAGCACAAGGTGTGCAGCAACAGAGGACCTGAAGGCCCCGGGCACACTTGCCTTGCCAAGAGCCAGGACTTCCCAGCAAGGGTGCCCCATTGTACCGGTTAGGACCCAGAGCCCCAGTGCTGCCTCCAGCGCAGTGCTCAGGGAAGGGGAGGCTGCCTCTCCTCCTTCTAAGGGCACTGCCCAGCACCTTCATCCCGCAGCCCCCACCTGGGTGGGGGTTTCCACTCAAGTGTCCCGGCCTTTACCTAACAGAACAGGATCTTGTGAAAATCTTAGCCAATTCTCCCAGCAGCCAGCACCTGGGTCTCTGCTTAGAGTTGGGAAACACACCCAAAGTCCAGCACCTGCTGGGGGAATTCACCCCATGGGGTGTTAACAGGTGGAAGACACGTCCGGGCCCCTCCCACCAGCTCTGAGGCTCAGCAGGACTCCAGGTGTTTCCTTGGAAGCTTGTGCTTTGGGACGGGGAGTTGAGGCAGCACTCTGAACAGGCAGTGCGCTGCAGCACAGCTGAGCGCCAGCAGGTGGAGAACCCCTGCATATAGAATTGCCCATCTGTGAGAGTGGCCCAGTCAGCCATTCACAGCTACAGGGCATTCCCAGCGGCCCGTGGTGAGGGCCGCTCTGCGATGTTAACATTTGCTGAGTGGAGCACAGGGTGCTGGATGGTGAGTCGAGGTTCAGCAACAGACCAGAGAAATTGTGATGGAGAAGTTTATGACTGACAGGTCCTGGAGGAAGGATGCAGCATGCCTTGAGGAGTCACGTGGGGAGGGTAAGGCAGGGTGCAGACAGAGGGCGGCAGGACCTGGGGCACACGCCTTTATTAGAATCCGTGGGTCAAGAGCTGTGGGGTTCCCAGACTAAGTCCAGACTGCTTAATTCAAATCAAAAAGACGGAGCTTTGTCAGGCGCTGCTGGAGTCTTCCCTCAGGGGCCCACAAGGGAAGGCCCTGGGAGTAGGGAGACTGTTTCCCCAAGTGCTGCTGGGAAGTCACATCAGGAACATATGTTTACTTGTGACTCTGTGTGCTGTTACCTAGGGCGTGCGCTTGTGTGAGAGGCAAGTGCCAGTTAGGCCTGCACAGCTGCTTGGCCAAACAGAATGGAAGCTGGGGCAGCAACACCGTGGAGTAGCTGAGCTAAACTCCCAATGAGACGCGAACAGGTGATGGCCCAATACAACAAAAGTTTGTTCTTGTTCGTGTGTCTCTCCTGGGCTGCTAAACAGGTCTTCAGGGTGGCTCTTCCACATGGTCATTCAGGGGTGTAGGCTGATAAAGGCTCTGCCGTTTTGGACATGTGGCTTCCCAGGGGAGGAGCAAGGAGGTTCTGAGGGCGACCGGAGCTCAGGCACGGTCCCTCCCATCCGCAAGGAGCTGGGGTGCAGCCTGGCTGTGTGCCCAGGAGGACGAGGACATGGATAGGGATGACCAGCTAGCCACTGTCTGCCACAGTGACCTAAGGATGCTTCAGAGATGCGGAAACTCTGTGAGCAAGACTTGTCATTGTACTGCTATTTATAACGGTGAAAGACTGGGGACGACCCGATGTCTGGCAATGAGAGGATAGCAAAAATGTCTATTCAATGTAACACTGCACAGCTATTCAGAAGTCCTGTTTTTGGGGATATCCAAGGAAGTAGGAAATGGTAATATAAAATATTAACTGAAAAAATCAAAGTACCAAATTGAATATTCAATATCTCACCTTTGAAAAAAGTAGACCAGAAGGAACCATATTGAATTGTTAACAGTAGTTTTCTCTGGGCAGGAGAATTATGGATAGCTTTTATTTCTTCTTCATTTTTCCCTTATTTCCTAATTTTCTGCAATGAATACAAATTGACAATCAGCAAAGGTGATACAAAAGTGCACGCTGATTTGCAGGCAGCGGGGACGGAGCCCTTTCCCTCCTCTTGGCCTCTGTGACGATCTGTCTGCATGGATCTGTGCTCAGCTGGCCGTGGGGAGCTGAGCTGCAGCCTCACAGAACCGCATGAGCCATCGGCCCACAGGCGGAGCAGCTGACACGGCCGTTCTCCACCTGGTCCTCGGCCTTCTTTCCCCAGGAGGGTCCACCTTTTCTGCCCTGATTCTCATGGAAAGCAGGGGGTGGGTTCATACTGCAACCCCAGGCCTTTGGGGGAGGCTGAGGGGAAGGTCCCGTGGGCCCTGATCCTCGCAGACCCCTACCCTGGCATCAAGGTGCTCTCGCTGGCCTGGTGGGCTGTGGAGGCAGTGCCCCCACGTTGACTGCCTGGTCTATTTACCCCACAGACCAGCTCCGAGATGGTTTGCTGATCCAGCCGAGGACAAGGCAGTGTTGGAGGGAAGCATGCAGCCATAAGCGGTTGAAAATGGAGAAAGGTCTGCTTCACTCCCACTGAGCTGTCAGAAGCTCAGTGAGCTTTGCCCATCTGGAGAGATGGGCTTAAAGAGGATACTGCTTTCATCTGTGGCCTGAAGCTGTTGTGATGGAAATCCTGACCTGTGACGCCCAGGTTTGGAAGTGCTGGGGGATGTGTGTCCAGCAGGGCAGCCCGGTGCAGACGGGTTAGCACCCAGGGCAGAGGGACTGGGCTCCAGGTACCAGCCCTCTTGGCAGAGCCCAGCAGCAGCCATGGGGGGATGCAGGCTGAGCTGGTGGCACTCCAGGTGAATCAGGGAGCAGCCCACAGCCAGAGGATGTGGGGGCTGGCGTCACCTGTGCTGTGCCTGGCACTGCCGAAGCTCGTTTTTATTGTTATTTCAGGTAAGTCTCACACCAGATCCACCAGGAAGAGATTGCCACTCAAGTTTACACAAGCAGAAACTGAGGGTTAGGGGATTCAAGTGTGGGTTTGGGGCCCAGGACACGGGGCTGGCTGGGGTGCTGGCAGGTTGCTCCCAGGCCTGCGTGGCCCCAGAGTGTCAGACTCCTACTCCCTGCTTTCGCTGTGTGGACCTCGCATGGGACTGGCCCTTCCACAGCAACCGACTGGGAGCCTTCCAGAGACGAGGGCCTGAGAGGTGACAGCAGGAGCCCGGGGCTGAGCTCCTGGCTCAGAGCTGCTCCCGGTGGGCCCAGCAGAAGGCAGGGCCTCCCTGAACTGTGCCCAGTGGACCCCACAGGTCAGAGTGGACAGACGAGATGCAGGGGGATGAGGACAGGCCAGGTCCAGCCTCAGAGATTGGGGGTCTGCAGCAGGGGCAAATCCCACAGTCAACCTAACGTACAAACAGCAGAAATAGGGGCATGTCCAGCTTGTCCTCAGTGATACTGTCTCTGACACTGTCCTTCCTCCTTGGGTCCCGGGGTCTTCCTTTCTCTGTGGCTGATTAGTCTCACTCCTCTCCCGGCCCACCCCAGGTGAAACTCCGTGTTCGGGCAAGGGTTTGACACCACCTGTCCAGGAGCACAAGCAGGCTCGTGCGTGGAGAAGGGCTGGGCTCCTGTGGAGTTTCTTCAGGTGTTATTGGCATTGCTGCTCCCTGTGGGCAATGTTGGCCATGCATACTCTCACTGCAGGGCTTTCTAGTTCCAGTGTCATGGTTTATTACGTGATGGAAAACTTGGCGTCCTCAGCCAGCAGCTAGGAGAATAAGTGAAGGATCAGAGCAACAACAATTTTTTTGAACAGGGTTTTCTTGTTAGTTGCAAATTGCAACATAAATAACACTATAAAATCACACTTTCATGAACGTGCACCACAAACCAACACTTTTCCTACGTTATCTCACAAACCGTCGTTTTACTGATGAGGGAACAGACCAGCGCGTGTGAGGGGCTGTGGCACCCCAGAGTTGGTAGGTAGCACACGGGGCGCCCAGCCCAGCTCCGGCTACAGTTGCCTACTCTCCAGCACCACACCACCCACTGGCTGTGGGCTCCTGTGGCCTGCTGGCCTTCCCTTCCCTCCCCGCCTTGAACAGAAATCTGGGCCTCGCCATCACTGTCACTGTCAGTGGCACCCATGCAGGGCTTCCTCACACAGCCCAACCCCCTCCCCAGCCCAGCCCCACTCTGGGCGGCTTGGTCCAGCACCTCTTGCCTCTGGCTGGTTTAGGCTTGATCTGGGAGTGTGGTGGAGTGTGGGCTGTGGGGAGTCCAATGCTGGGGCTCTGGGAAAGTGCCTTAGCTCTGGGCAAGGGTCCCAAGGAGGGGGGAAGCCCCTCTCCGCCTCTGGGTGTTTCCAGGTCTAGGTGTCATCTGCTCCCAGCCTGATGGTGGTGCCTCATTCAGCAGAGGGTACAGTCAAGGACCTACGGGGAGGGGGAGTGAAGGGGAGCTGCAGGGCTGAGCTCTGGCAGCCATGATGCCTGGTTATGGTATGGGAGACTACTTATACTGACTCACTGTTAGTGCTGTTGGGTTTGCTGTGGCTCCCTGCTGAAGTCACTCTATCCAAGACAGCCCAGGTCTGCACTGGGCATCTTTATTGCTTAATTGATTTAAGTTTGCTTGACTCACCATGTGATGTAGTTTTCATCTCAGACTGTGGGCTCAGCCATTTCAACAAATTTCTGTGTGTGTGGTCTTCATACAGTCCTGAACTGAAGATTCCACAAGCATTGTTGTGTGTAAGGAACTAGATATTTTGGAGACTTCTTGCCTCTGCAAGTCGTGACACTGGGGTCTGTTGTGGAAAAATACCATTAAATGCTGTTAAAAAACAAAACCCAGCTGAGTAAGTTTTAAAGATTTCATTGGCTTTATTCAGTGATTCGTGAATTGGGCAGCATCCCATCCAGCAGATAGAAAGGAGCTCCGAGGAGCGGGACAAAATGAAAGACTTAGAGGCAGAAGAGGACGAGAGAGGGGAGTTACACTAGACAAAAACATGGATTGGCTGTGGCAAGCTCACTTGCCTTTCGGGGGTGGCAGGGGTCCATCAGGCAGATGCCCTCACTAGTGCTGACCAGGCGGTTCCTGGCTGGCTGGTTTAAGAGTCCATTTCTGGGAGAGCCAAAATTGTAATTAAGTGTCCGTTTGGTGATGTGGAGCTTAGCATAAGTGACTCCATTTTAGGCCTGTGTCTTGTTTTTAACAATTCTCCCCTTTTGATCAGACTCTCAGCCAAACTGAGATGTGATCAAAATTTAAGGCATTAGCGCCACTCCCAGCTACTGCTCTGCAGTTCTCGCGGTTTCTGCTGATCCTCTTGTGTGGTCTTCACAGGTTGTGATGTTTTCCTTCGGCTGAATGAATCTCTGTGGTATTTGCAGGTCATGACTTCGGGTTCACAGTCTTTTTTTTTTTTTTAAGATTTTATTTTTCCTTTTTCTCCCCAAAGCCCCCCGGTACATAGTTGCATATTTTTAGTTGTGGGTCCTTCTAGTTGTGGCATGTGGGATGCCGCCTCAGCATGGCCTGATGAGTGGTGCCATGTCTGTGCCCAGGATCCGAACTGGCGAAACCCTGGGCCAGCGAAGGGAGTGCGTGAACTTAACCACTCAGCCACAGGGCCGGCCCCTGGGCTCACATTCTTTAAGTCGGACATTCTCTTTGTTCCTTTTCTGACATTCTGTTCTCAGGGAGATCATTTGCATGGTGGTCAGCAGCTGTGAACATGCATTTGAAGCTTTGAGAGAATACAGCACACCCAGGAGACTACTATGATTATTATAAGCGAGATAATGCCCAATGTCTGGAGAGCACTTCAGAGCCGTAGTCCCTAAGACCAAAACCAATCAGAATCAAGTGAGTCAAAGAAAGACCTCACTCAAGGAGTCACTTTCTTAAGCCAAGTGGCTTGTTCTATGATCTTATGTAGCTGAGTCTCAACTTCCCTACAAATGTCAATCCAGGTGCAGCAAGTGGTGTTGACCACAGCACAAACACCTCCTTGCTCAGCTAAAAGATAATCAAGGCCTATCTTAGTATCAAGAACAACTTTGGCCAGACAGTCTAGGGATTTTTGTTGGGCAGCTGTTGCTTTAGTGGTGGATTCTGAAATTTCTCCAAGAGTTGAGGAGAGGTTCCTGAGCATAGCCTCATTTGTACTCACTCCTAGGTAGGGGAGCAGTGATCTACCCAAGGAAGTGAATTTTGAATCATGAATGCCTCCTGGTCATTCCCTCCTGGGGCTGTGGCTCAGGACTAGAAAGGTGACAGCAGGGAGGCCAGAACTTTTTAGCATCTATAGACCAGACAGGTGGTTTTATTTTGGTTGCCCTTGCCTTGTGTCCCTTTCTTTGTACAGAGTCAGATGCAAGTTTCCCCAGGTTTGGGGTTATTAACCAGAGACAGGGAAGTGGACCCCCAGGGTTAGGGAGTCTGAAAAAATTGAGAAGGGGATGTGTTGTTCCAGAGAAACTGAGGCATTGGAAATCAGGAAGAAGTTTGTGATGGGCAGAGCTGAATGATCACCAGCATCGTGGTAAATCCAACAGTCATTTGGAGATTGGATTACTCCCCTTTGCAATGGCCTGAGATATGTGAACAATGGCATTGTCTTTTCAGGCCAGAGCAAGGCAAAAGATGGACAGCAGAATCATAAAGACCTTCATGGTGTGAGAATTAGGAAAAAGATGGCCAGAGAGGGAAGTGGGAATGGAAAGAAATTTTCTTGATCCGACATCTCGCGAGGAAACAGTCTACCCTGATGTCAGCTACTTCTCTTCCTAGTTGATTTGATTTCGGGGTCTCCAGCATTTGTGCAGGACCAGATGTCAGGGGAGCCTTCTCAGTTGTGAAAGACACACCTGAAGTTCAACACTTTGTAATTTGGCAGCAGTGTCAGTGGTCAGGTGTTCTTGATGGGGTCCTTGCCATTGGTCTCACTTTCGTAAAAGTATCAGAGTAAAACAATAACTGTTTGTAAATGACAAAAGCCTTAAAAATACCCATTGTTAAAGATCTGGTGAGAGTTAATTATAGGGAATTGACAAGGAAATTTGGTTACTTCTGTGACATACAACATTTTAAGATAATATTTGGAATTATGAGGGTAACATTGCCTTAGGAACTTCATACGGTTTCTGGAGCACTTATTACATAAACCTATACAAGTAGAACATGAAGAAGGCTTAGTATTACCTCTTATTTGACAATACTTCCCATATAATTTAATATATCAAATAAGCCTGATTAGTTTAACATTTCTCTTTTTATAAGGAGAGAGAACAAATCTTTTGAGATCTTTCAGGGGCCGTCTGAAAAATTCCAAAGTTAGTTTGAAGTAGAAAGACTTTATTTAGAATTTGATTTAGGGAAATGTCTCAAAAACATCAAAAGGTTTTGGAGACGTGACTAAAAGGATCACAGATCATTATGAAACAATATCTAATTATCCGTTTAACCAGTGAGAATACAAGATTTAAAAGGCAAGTAAGGTTACAGTTTTGAGCAAAACAGCTCCTAATGTTGAGAAGACCAGGTTTACTTAAGTCATCAAAGACCTGATGACAAAGATAACATGAAACACAGTAAGTTATTTTGATAAGACACAAAATCTTTGCTTTCCAGGTAGATTACACAAAAGGTAAAAGGCCTTTCACAATCTCTTATCAAGATCTGACCAATAATTGAAGGAAACTTTGTTCTTTGAACAGAGAGAAAATCAAATTCTAGTTTTACACCAGTGTGCTTTTGATATTAAAATTCATTTCATTTTTTCAAACTGGATTAGACCACACGTAAAATTCCTTTCCCAAGATTCCTTTTCCACAAACCTACAACTTTCTTTTTTTACTTTCAAATTTTGTCGTATGTTTTCCTCCTTCCCATTCTGATATAACCAGCCTCACTTTAGGACAAAATTACTTTCTTTTCTCTCAACAAAAATGCATCTCCATTTCTCATACCTTTTCTTACCAAAAACACACATCCTACTTTCCTTCCATACAGAGATGTGTCCCTTATTATTTCTAATAGCTTTAATTACATACATTAGAATTCATAGTCCTTAGAAACCTTAATTTATGATGAAAATAAAAAGTAAAAAATTGTGAACTGTCTCTTGCACCAGCATTCTTAGGTTGGCAAATTTATTAATACATTTCATCATTTCTATAAACATATGCTTCCTCATGATACGATTTTCCAATGTGGCACAAGATATGTCTACCAATAGACCCAAATATCTTTAGTTACTCTGTAAAAGGAAGCCAAAAGTGGATAAATCTATGTCCAGTAATTAATATTTCAGTATTTTATCTTATTTGGAAATGATCTAGATATTCAATATCTATCATTTAACTTAACTTAGCAAAACTGTAAGTTTCAAGTAACTAAAAAGATTTTGTAAATTTTATAAGTAGACATGCCATAAAACATGATTACTACTGAAAAGTTCACCTAGAAACTCTTGTCTCACTTACATCCATTTAAATTACTTATTCTTAACAATTATGTTTAGAATACTCATGAAAACTTCCTGAGACATTAGACAAAGTCAGCCATCATCCCAAGCTATTTTTCTTGCTGACAAATTTTGTAAGGGATGACACAAACTTATTTGACTTTTAGTAAGCCTTGGTAGAATAAAAAGTATTATATTTAATGCCAATAACTCTGAAGACATGCCTGTTTTAATTAAACCAATAAACTAACCTAGCTTTTATTTTCTAAAGATTAATCCTAGATCATGTGAACTTGAAAAATATTTGGGTTAGTTTCTATACTTTTGAGAGTTTTGAAATATCCAATCCGTATGAGCCCTTGTCTTCAAACCAATGAAATAGAGATCTTTTGCAAATTAATTTTGGCAATATCATCCGGAGGTAGGAAAATACCCCACATTTACAACATACATACATAGACACACATAAACATAAATATAGATACAAGCAGAGACCTTATATCTTCTGTTCTAAAATTTTAGCCACAAATCAGGTACAATAATACAAGACACGCTAGTTATAAAAGAAGTTGGACCCAAGTTGTGTTTCTGGCAGATGGAATGAGGAGGTTTATTACCTGCTCAGATGGCTAAAGCTTTTTGTTAGCATTTGTGGAGGAGACACGTAAAATTTTTTAGTCACATAGTTTCCAGAATAGCCTTTCCCTTTTTTTCCTTATGATGAGAATTAACCTCCCTGAAGTTTGCATTTCAAAGAGATGGCCTAGATAAGAGTTCCTGGAGAAGACCAGGTAGACCATTTATATCTCAAAGGCAGAGAGAGGGAGAGTGCAGACTCCTCCAAGAAGGACTCTTGTTTTCTAAGGCCAGAATTTTCAGAATACCTACAAGCATTTTGAAAAGAATAGGCGAGGTTTGGGGATTGGTAAACAAGATAGGTGAACTTTGAATTGTTTCTAGAACCACATTTCTAGTTTTGCAAAGATTTGTAGTCTAAGGACAGCTGCTTTTAATTCCTCAAAGAATTGGGTTGCAGCCTAAGTGAAATCAAGGGGCTGAACTGCTTATCCAACTACACTATCAATTTGCTTTTTTATATCAGAGAGAAGATCTTCAACTAGGATGGAAATAAAGGGATTTCTATGTTCTAGATTTAGAACTTTGTCTTTGGGATTTTTTCTTTCTCTGGGTACAGTTGGCTTAGAGAAGGCCTAAAAAAAAGTCCCTATCAGGCTCTGAATATCAGCTTCCAATTTGTTTAACTTCTGACAATAGAACTACTTAAAAAATGCCTTCAAATATCTTTTCAGGTTTCAGCTGGTACAAACAATAAATATTCCTGGCAGTGTTGAACAACACCACCTTCAATGCAAGAAGTATCCTCAAAGAGGATGCAAAGGATACTACCCTCCCAAGATCCAGGGCCACTCCCAAAGATAGCCAAAAGAAAGAAAGACTTAGACAATTCCTCTGAGGGCTGGCAAATGGTAGGACCTCAGCCACAAGTGGAGTGCAACCAATATTTCTGTCTGAACTTATCTAGCCTCAAATGGGATGTAATCCACATTTCTGTCTGGCTGTATTTTTTTGTTCCTAACCTGATGGCTGAGCTGCCTGTATATACAAGAACCAACAACCTGCATGCCTCAGGCAGAAAGCTAAGCCGAGTTCTCAGGACACAAAACAGGACAAGTAGCTGCCCCGGGAGAGAAAGGATCGATAACCATTGGGCCTGGATTTGGAAAGGAATAGACAGCATGAAATTTTATTTTCCTCTCTCTCTGGGTACTACAGATATAGATGTGGGCGAGCTGACTCTGGTAAGAATTCTCACCCCTGGCTGGCTTCTGAAAGTTTTCCCAGGATCCCATTTGCAGGCTCCAAGTAGGGTTTAAAGTAGAGAGTGTAGCTCTGGTATCTACCAGAATTTGGCAAGGTTTTCCATTAATTTTAATTTTAGTTTCCCCTAGGCTTTTAAAGGGAATAACTGGTAGCAGTTTATCAGAAAATCCTTCAGAGTCCCATCAGTCCTGGGAGGGGTCCATACAGGCGCCCTCCTTCAATGGTACATATAGGGGCATTCAAATTGATGTTGAAAGATTACACAAAACTTTTGAGGACAACCTTTTCTCCAATGTCCCAGTTGATTACAAGTGGGACACCAATCCCTGGGGCAGTACTTTGATGATGGACACCTAGGAAGGTGTAGTGGGAGAGGCCCAGGTGTTGTTTTAGGTTTCTGGCTTTGGAGCTGTTGCAGCTGTAAGGCTAATAACTTGGCAGACTTTTGCTTGTGGTCTTGTTCCAAGATCCTTTCAAAGTGCTCCGCTATGGTAATAAGTTCAGTCAGACCCCTGCCTGTCCATCCTATTTTCTGCCTTTTAACCAATCCACTAACCCCGGGAGATAATCCACTTCAGAATAAGGCAGGTAGAGTAGGTTGGTTAACATAATTTATTGTGTGGAACCCAGAATGCTGTAGGAAGAATGCTTCCAGGTGGGCTTTAAAATCGGCCACAGCTTCATCTTTCTTTTGTTTGCATGTTTGAATGATAGACCAGTCAGTCTGGGCAGGGAAGACTCTAGGAATAGCTTTTAAAAGATCAGCTGCTATTTTGTGAGCTTTTTCTGGTCCAAAAGGAGACCATTTTGAAGATCGAGGATCTCAAATATTCTCAGGGTTCTGTTATCCTGCTTCTTGCATCCATTTTTGGGCTTCACCAGGTCCTACCAGCATGTGCACAAGCTGATAAAGATCTGGAAGCCTGGCGTCATAGGCTCCGATAAGAATTCTAAATTCTTCAGAAAACTTTTGGGGATCTTCCTTGGTTTTAGGAAATTCTTTAACTATGGCCTTTAGTTGGGTTTTTGACCAAGGAGTGAAGGATACCTGAAGAGGATCGCCTGCACTCTCAGAGGTCTTATTTTATGGTAAAGTTTTTTTCGTTTTTTTTTGGGTAAGGAAGACCAGTCCTGAGCTAACATCTGTGCCAGTCTTCCTCTATATTGTATGTGGGACACTGCCACAGCATGGCTTGGTGATTGGTGTGTAGGTCCATTCCCAGGATCTGAACCTGGGGACCCCAGACATCAAAGAGAAGCAGGCAAACTTAATCAGTGGTCTTTTTATTTTTTATTATTTTTTATATCAATTATTTTTTTATTGAGTTCATAATAGTTTACATCAATGGGAGATTTCAGTTGTACATTATTTCTTGACTGTCACCACATAAGTGCTCCCCTTCACCCCCTGTGCCCAATACCCACCACCCATCCCCTGGTAACCACTGAACTGTTTTCTCTGTCCATGTACTTGTTTATTTTCCACATATGAGTGAAATCATCTGGTGTTTGTCTTTCTCAGACTGGCTTATTTTATTTAGCATAATTGCCTCTAGGTCCTTCCATGTTATTGCAAATGGGATGAATTTGTCTTTTTTTCTGGTGTAGTAGTAATCCATTGTATACATATACTACATCTTCTTTATCCAATCATTGGTTGATGGGCACTTGGGTTGCTTCTATGTCTTGGCTATTGTGAATAGTGCTGCAATGAACATGGGGGTGCATATGTTACTTTGGATTTTTGATTTCAAGTTGTTTTGGTAGATACCCAGTAATGGGATAGCTGAGTCATATGGTATTTCTGTTTTTAGTTTTTTGAGGACTCTCCATACTGTTTTCCATAGTGGTTGCACCAGTTTGCATTCCCACCAGCAGTGTGTGAAGGTTCCCCTCTCTCCACACCCTCTCCACCATTTGTTATTTTTAGTCTTAGTGATTATAGCCATTTTAACAGGCATAAGGTGGTATTTTAGTGTAGTTTTGATTTGTATTTTCATGATGATTAGTGATGTTGAAACTTTTCATGTGTTTATTGACCATCTGTATACCTTCTTTGGAAAAATGTCTGTTCATCTCCTCTGCCCATTTTTTGATTGGGTTGTTTGTTTTTTATTGTTCAATTGCGTGAGTTCCTTATATATTATGGAGATTAACCCCTTGTCAGATATAAGCTTTACAAATATTTTCTCCCAATTTGTGGGTTGTCTCGATTCTAGTTTCTTTTGTCTTGCAGAAGCTCTTTAGTTGGATGAATTCCCACTTATTTACTTTTTCTTTTGTTTCCCTTGTCTGAGAAGACATGGTATTTAAAAAGATCCTTTTTAGTTCAATGTCAAAGAGTGTACTACTGATATTACCTTCCAGGAGTTTCATAGTTTTGGGATGTATCTTCAAGTCTTTGATACATTTTGAATTTATTTTTGTGTATGGCATGAGATAGTGGTCTACCTTAATTATTTTGTATGTGGCTGTCCAGTTTTCCCAACACCATTTATCAAAGAGACTATCTTTTCTCCATTATATGTTCTTGGCACCTTTGTCGAAGATTGGCTGTCCATAGAAATGTGATTTTTATTTCTGGGCTTTCAATTCTGTTCCATTAATCTGTGTGCCTGTTTTTCTACCAGTACCATGCTGTGTTGGTCACTATGGCTTTGTAGTACATTTTGAAGTCAGGGATTGTGATACCTCCAGCTTTGCTCTTTTTTCTCAGGATTGCCTTAGCAATTCGGGGACTTTGCCCCATATGAATTTTAGTTTGTTTGCTCTATTTCTGTGAAGAATGTCATTGGGATTCTGATAGGGATTGCATTGAATCTGTAGATTGCTTTGTGTAGTATGGACATTTTAACTATGTTTATTCTTCCATCCATGAACAAGGAATCTCTTTCCATCTCTTTATGTCATTATCAGTTTCTCTCAGTAATGTCTTATAGTTTTCATTGTATAAGTCCTTCATCTCCTTGGTTAAATTTATTCCTAGGTACTTTATTCTTTTGGTTGCAATTGCAAATGGAATTGTATTCTTGAGTTCTCTTTCTGTAAGTTCATAATTGGAGTATAGAAAAGTAACTGATTTTTGTAAGTTGATTTTGTACGCTGCAACTTTACTATAGTTGTTAATTATTTCTATTAATTTTCCAACGGATTTTTTTGGGTTTTCTCTTTATAAGATCATATCGTCTACAAACAGTGAGAGTTTCACTTCTTCACTCTCTATTTGGATTCCTTTTATATCTTTCTCTTGCCTAATTGCTTTGGCCAAAACCTCCAGTACTGTGTTGAATAAGAGTGGTGATAGTAGGCATCCTTGTCTCGTTCCTGTTCTCAGGGGGATGGTGCTCAGTTTTTGCCCATTGAGTATGATGCTGGCTTTGGGTTTGTCATATATGGCCTTTATTATGTTGAGATAATTTCCTTCTATCCCCATTTTGTTAAGAGTTTTTTTTTTAATCATAAGTGGCTGTTGGATCTTGTCAAATGCTTTCTCTGGATCTATTGAGATGATCATGTGGTTTTTATTCCTCAATTTGTTGATATGGTGTATCATGTTGATTGATTTGTGGATGTTGAACCATGCTTATGTCTCTGGTATGAATCCCATTTGATCATGATGTATGATTCTTTTGATGTATTGCTGAATTCGGGTTGCCAGAATTTTGTTGAGGATTTTTGCATCTATGTTCATCAGCGATATTGGCATGTAGTTCTCTTTTTTCGTGCTGTCCTTGTCAGGCTTTGGTATCAGCATGATCTTGGCCTCATAGAATGTGTTAGGAAGTGTCCCATCCTCTCTAATTTTTTTGGAATAGCTTGAAAAGGGTAGATATTAAATCCTCTCTGAAAGTTTGGTAGAATTCCCCAGGAAAGCCATCTGGTCCTGGGGTTTTATTCTTTGGGATGCTTTTGATTGCTGTTTCAATCTCTTTGTGATTGGTCTGTTCAGATTGTCTGTTTCTTCTTGACTCAGCTTTGGGAGATTGTAGGAGTCCAAGAATTTATCCATTTCCTCT
Source organism: Equus przewalskii (assembly GCF_037783145.1). Lineage (NCBI taxonomy): Eukaryota > Metazoa > Chordata > Mammalia > Perissodactyla > Equidae > Equus > Equus przewalskii. The sequence continues at coordinate 980,499 of NC_091847.1, forward strand.
AGATTATCCATTGTGTTGCCATATAGTTTTTCATAGTATTCGCTTATAATCCAATGTATTTCTGTGGAGTATGTTGTTATTTCTCCTCTTTCATTTCTAATTTTGTTTATCTGAGCTTTTTCTCTTTTTTTCTTTGTAAGTCTGGCTAGGGGTTTGTCAATTTTATTTATCTTCTCAAAGAACCAGCTCTTTGTTTCATTGATCCTTTCTACTGCCTTGTTTGTTTCAATAGCATTTATTTCTTCTCTGATTTTCATTATTTCTCTCCTTCTGCTGACTTTGGGCTTTGTTTGTTCTTCTTTTTCTAATTCAGTTAGGTGTAATTTGAGATTGCTTATTTGGGATTTTTCTTGTTTGTTAAGGTGAGCCTGTATTGCAATGAATTTCCCTCTTAATACAGCTTTAGCTGCATCCCATATGAGTTGGTATGGCATGTTATCATCTTCATTTGTCTCCAGATATTTTTTGATTTCTCCTTTAGTTTCTTCAGTGACCTATTGCTTGTTCAATAGCATGTTGTTTAGTCTCCACATCTTTATCCCTTTCTCAGCTTTTTTCTTGTAATTAATTTCTAGCTATATAGCATTATGATTGGAGAAGATGCTTGTTATTATTTCAATTTTTTAAAATTTATAGAGGCTTGCCTTGTTTCTCAATATGTGGTCTATCCTTGAGAATGTTCTGTGTGCACTTGAGAAGAATGTGTATTCTGCTGTTTTTGGATGGAGTGTTCTATATATGTCTATTAAGTCCAACTGTTTTAGCTTTTCGTTTAGCTCCACCGTTTCCTTGTTGATTTTCTGTCGGGATGATTTATCCATTGATGTGAGTAGGGTGTTGAGGTCCCATACTATTATTGTGTTATTTTTGATATCTTCTTTTAGGTTTATTAATAGTTGCTTTATGAACTTTGGTGCTCCTGTGTTGGGTGCATAGATATTTATAAGCATTATTTCTCCTTGATGGAGTGTCCCTTTGATCATTATATGCTGCCCCTCTTTGTCTCTCTTTACCTGCCTTATCTTGAAGTCTACTTTGTCTGATATAACTATTGTGACACCTGCTTTCTTTTGTTTTCCATTAGCTTGGAGTATTGTCTTCCACCCCTTCACTCTGAGCCTGTGTGTCATTGGAGCTGAGGTGTGTTTCCTGGAGGCAACAAATTGTTGGATCTTGTTCTTTAATCCATCTAACCACTGTGTGTCTTTTTGTTGGAGAGTTCAATCCATTTACGTTTAGGGTGATTATTGACGTATGAGGGCTTAATGCTGTCATTATATCACTCATTTTCTGGTTTTCCTGCATTTCCTTTGTTTCTCGTCCTGTGTGTTTTGGTCTACCCATTGAATTATGTAGTTGTTTATGAGGGGTTTCTTTGTTTTTTCCTTATTTATGTTTTGTGTCTGTGTTCTGCTTTTCAGTTTAGTGGCTATCCTGAAGTTTGTATTCAGAATCTCGTGTATAAGGTAGTCCATTTTCTGATGGCCTCTTATTTTCTTAGTCTAAACCAACTCAGTCCCTTTCCTCCTCCTCTCCTAAGTTGTTTTTCTCATATCTTATTCCAACTTGTGTTGTGAGTTTGTGGTTAAAGTGACAAGATTGTCTTTGTTTTTGGTGTTTTCCTTCCCTTTAGCCTAATTCTATAGTTGAATATTTGTTATCATATTCTGATTCTGTCTAACTCGTTATCTCCTTACTCTGTTTTGTGACCTCTTTCTCCCTTTTTTTCTTTTCTCATGTATGAGGGCCTTCTTGAGGATTTCTTGTAGGAGGAGGTGTCATGCCAATGAAGGCCCTTAGCTTTTGTTTGTCTGGGAAAGATTTAATTTCTTCCTCATATCTGAAAGTTATTTTTGCTGGATAGAGTATTCTTGGCTGCAGATTCTTGCCTTTTAAAGTTTTGAATATGTCATCCCATTCTCTCCTAGCTTGTAAGGTTTCTGCAGAGAAATCTGCTGAAAGTCTGATAGGGGTTCCTTTGTAGGTTATTTTCTTCTGCCTTGCTGCCCTGAGTATTCTTTCTTTCTCATTCATTTTTGCCAGTTTTACTACTATATGCCTTGCAGTAGGTCTTTTTACGTTGGAAAATCTAGGAGATCTGGAAGCTTCTTCCACACATATTTCCCTCTCTTTCCTTAGATTTGGGAAGTTCTCTGCTATTATTTCTTTGAACACGCTTTCTGCTACATTCTCATTCTCTTCACCTTGAATACCTATAATTCTTATGTTGTATTTCCTGATTGAGTCAGATATTTCTTGGAGACTTTCTTCATTTCCTTTTAGTCTTAGTTCTCTCTCCTCTGTCTGGAGCATTTCAATATGTCTGTCTTCAACTATGCTGATTCACTCCTCTATGATGTCCACTCGAGCATTGATGGAATCTGTGTTTTGCTTTATCTCTTCCATTGTGTCTTTCATCTCTAATATTTCTTTTTTTTCCTGCTTTATCACCCCCCCCCCCGTACATTGTATATCTTAGTTGTGGGTCCTTCTAGTTGTGGCATGTGGGGTGCCGCCTCAACATGACCTGATGAGCAGTGCCATGTCCGCGCCCAGGATCTGAACCCTGGGCCGCTGCAGCAGAGCGCGCGAACTTAACCACTCGGCCATGGGGCTGGCCCCTCATCTCTAATATTTCTGATTGATTCTTCTTTATAGTTTCAATCTCTTTTGTGAAATATCTCCTGAACTCATTGAATTGTTTCTCTGTATTCTCTTTTACCTCGTTGAGTTTTTGATGATAGCTATTTTGAATTCATTCATTTAGCTTACATATTTCTGTGTCCTCAGGACTGAGTTCTGGGTGGTTGTTATTTTCTCTCTGGTCTGGAGATTTGACATAGTGTCTGATGTTGGAAGGTCAACTCTTTCTCATTCTGATATTATTCGGTTGCAGTTACAGCCTATTGCCACTAGCTGGGGGTCTAGAGCCATGTATCCGTAGCCCTCCACCTTCAGCTGAGATGATGAGGCACGTGTTGGGGGAGGGTACTTTCTCCTGAATGCAGTCCTGGGTTTCCTGGTCAACTCTCACTATCTGGTCTCCCGAGGTGTTGGCTTGGTGAGGTCACCCCATGTGAAAGCTTTCACCCCATTCAATGGCTTCCCTCAAGGCTGCAAGGGCCCTAGGGAGTCCTGGGTGATCCTGTGGACACATGACCCCTCCCCGACTCCTTTCCTCATGGATCCTCCCGTGGCACCAACTGCCGTCTTTAGGGGAGGAAGCGAAGTTCTCTCTTACCCTGTTCCAGCTCCTCCAAGGGTGGCTCCAGCCTCTCTGCCCTCTGTTGTATGGCTTCATGTCTCTCAGAGGATTTTTGTGCTGTTAGGGTATTTTCTTTTGGAGTGTGGTTGCTCCTTTTTCTTGTGTGTTGGAGGGCAGAGAGTCCTGGGCAAGTTCACTCTGCCATGATGCTGACGTCACTTCCTCAGTGGTCTTATTTTAAAAGGTATCAGTTTAATAGTCTCTTCAGAGTGAAAAGGCATTTCAGATATGGGATCAGTAGAATGTGACAACTCAGGTAAAGAAGGATAAAGAGGAGCAGTTGCAGTCGTGTCCGTCTTATTCTCTTTTGTTTTAGGTACATATTGAGTGTTTATTTTTTCATTAGCCTTTTGAAATGAATCATTTTTTCTGATTGTTAAGCTCCATTTATTTTCATTATCATTATTTTTTATAATAGACTTTATATTTTAGAACAGTTTTAGATTTACAGAAAAATTGAGAAGATAGTACAAAGAGTTCTCCATATACATCCCCAATCCCTGACAATTTTCCCTATTATGAATATATCATTTTAATATGGTATATTTGTTACAATTAATGAACCAACATTGATGCATTATTAAAGTCCATAATTTATTTAGATTTTCCTAGTTTTTACCTAATGTCCTTTTCCTGTTCCAAGATTGCATCCAAGATATCACATTACATTTAGTTGTCAAGTCTCTTTAGAGTCCCCTTGACTGTGACAATTTCTTAAACTTTCCTGGTTTTTGATGAGCTTGACACTTTTGAAGAGTACTGGTCGGGTATATTGTAGGATGCTCATCTATTGGAATTTGTCTGATGTTTTTCTCATGATTAGACTTCAGTTATGGGTGTTGGAGAGGAAGATCACAGAGATAAATGGCCATTTTCATCACATTATGTTGGGAGTACAAACTATTAACATGATTTGTGACTGTTGATGTTAACTTTGACCACTTGGCAGACGTGGTGTTTGTTGGGTTTCTCCACTATAAGTTACTCCCCTCCTCCCAAGTTTCCATCCTCTTTGGAAGGAAGTCACTATGTTCAGCCTACACTTAAGGAGTGAGTAGTTATGTTCCCGCTCCTTGAGGGTGGGGTATGTATGTACAATTATTTGGAATTCTTCTACATGAGATATTTGTCTCCTCTCCTCACATATTTATTTGTGCAATCATTTATTTATATCAATATGAACTCATAGATATTCTGTACTTTGGGCTATAATCCAGTGCTACTTTATTTTTTGCTGCTCAAATTGTTCCAGCTTTGGCCAGTGGGAGCTCTTTCAGCTGGCTGTGGTGTCCCTTCAACATATCCCTCTCATTGTGGTTATCATTTGTTTATTTTTTAGCACTTCATTAGTTTCTGGGCTCCACTGATTTAAGGAATAGAAATTTACTCCATTCACTTCCAGGTTTGAGTGGTAGGATTAAATTTTTTTTTTGGTAGGAACTACATAAAATTTTACTTTCCTTCTCCTCATTTAGTGAAATGTGATGGCTAGCTTTGCTTGACTTCTTTTTTAAAAATTATTTTGTGAGGAAGGTTGGCCATGAGCTAACATTTATGCCAGTCTTCCTCTACTTTATGTGGGATGCTGCCACAGTGTAGCTTGATGAGCAGTGCTAGGTCTGTACCCAGGATCCTATTGTTAAGCACTATGTCACCAGGCCAGCCCCCTGCTTGACTTCTTAAACCATGAGGGTCAACAACTCTATCCACCCATTCCCATCCATAATTCATTTAACTCCTTCCAAGTTATATGCCCCAAATCACAAATTCTCTATCATGAAAATTATATATAATGCTCTATGAGCTGTTTAAATCCTCCTTATGTTTGTTGAAAACAAAAAAAAATAAAACCACCTGACTTGCAAAAAGATTTGTTTCCCACTTTTCAATTACTCTGAATTATATAGAAAAGACTTTCTCAAAAATTATCAAATGACCCTTAATTTTATCTAGTGCCTTTTAGAAGTATCTGTCCAACTGATATATATTTAGAAAGGTTTAGAAAAATTTGAATATTAATTTTAGTGCAGCATTGTTAATTTTGATAACGTACATTTATTTATTTATTTATTACTATTGAGGTAATATTGGTTTAGAAAATAATATAAATTTCAGCTGTACATCATTATATTTTGATTTCTGTATAGACCACATCATGCTCACCACCCAAAGACTGATTACCATCCATCACCTAACACATGTGCCCAGTCACCCCTTTCACCCTCCTCCCTCCCCACTTCCCTCTGGCAACCACCAATCCAATCTCTGTATCTATGTGTTTGTTTGTTGTTGTTGTTTTTATCTTCTACTTATGATTGAGATCATAAGTTATTTGACTTTCTCCGTCTGACTTATTTCACTTAGTATAATACCCTCAAAGTCCATCCATATTGTTGCAAATGACAAGATTTCAATTTTGTTTTATAGCTGAGTAGTATTCCATTGTATATATATATGACATCTTCTTTATGCATTTGTCCCTTGATGGGCACTTAGGTTACTTCCAAGTCTTGGCTGTTGTGAATAATGCTGCGATGAACATAGGGGTGCATATATCTTTATGCATTCATGCTTTTGTGTTCTTTGGATAAATACACAGCAGGAGAATAGTTGGATCATATGTTAGTTCTATTCTTAACTTTTTGAGGAATCTCCATACTGTTTTCCATAGTGGCTGAACCAGTTTGCACTCCCACCAACAGTGTACTAGGATTCCCTTTTCTCTACATCCTCTCCAACACTTATTTCCTGTCTTGTTAATTATAGCCATTCTGACAGGAGTAAGGTAATATCTCATTGTAGCTTTGATTTTCAATTCCATAATAATTAGTGATTTGAACATCACTTCATGTGCCTGTTGGCCATCTGTGTATCGTCCTTGGAAAAATATCTGTTCAAATCTTTTGCCCATTTTTAAATTTTTTTGTTTGTTTCTTTGTTGTTTAGATGGATGAGTTCTTTATATATTTTGGATATTAATTCCTTTCAGATATATGGTTTGCAAATATTGTCTCCAAATTGTTAGGTTGTCTTTTCATTTTGTTGATGGTTTCCTTTGCTGTGTAGAATCTTTTTAGTTTGCTTTAGTCTCATTGTTTGTTTTTTCTTTTGTTCCCCTTGCCTGGTCAGGCATGGCACTTGAAAATACGCTGCTAAGACCAACGTTGAAGAGTGTACTGCCTATGTTTTCTTGATGAATTTTCATGGCTTCAGTTCTTACATTCAAGTCTTTAATCCATTTTGAGTTAATTTTTGTGTATGGTGTAAGATAGGGTCTACTTTCATTCTTTTGCATGTGGCTGTCCAGTTTTCCCAACACTATTTATTGAAGAGACTTTCCTTCCTCCTTTGTATGTTCTTGGCTCCCTTGTGAAAGATTATCTGTCCACAGATGTGTGGGTTTATTTCTTGGATCTCAAAATTTTTGCATTGATCTGTGTGCCTGTTTTTATGCCAGTACCATGCTGTTTTGGTTTCTATGGCTTTGTGGTATATTTTGAAATCAGGGAGTGCGATGCCTCCAGTTTGTCCTTTTTTCTCAGAATTCCTTTTGGCTATTCAGGGTCTTTTGTTGTTCCATATAAATTTTAGGATTCTTTGTTCTATTTCTGTAACAAATATTGGGGAAATTTGATAGGGATTGCCTTGAATCTGTAGATTGCTTTGGGAAGAATGGACATTTTAACGATGTTAATTCTTCCAACCCAAGAGCATGGAATATCTTTCCATTTCTTTGTGTTGTCTTCAATTTCTTTCAACAATGTTTTATAGTTTTCAGTGTAGAGATCTCTAACCTCTTTGGTTAAGTTTATTCCTAGGTATTTTATTCTTTTTATTGAAATTGTAAATGGGATTGCATTCTTAATTTCTCTTTCTGCTACTTTGTTGTTAGTGTATAAAAAACGCTACTGATTTTTGTGTGTTGATTTTGTATCCTGCAAGTTTGCTGTAGTTATTTATTATTTATAATTGTTTTTTGGTGGATTCTTTAGGGTTTTCTAAATATAAACTCATGTCATCTGTAAACAGTGACAGTTTTACTTCTTCCTGTCCAATTTGGATCCTGTTTATTTTTTTTCTTGTCTGACTACTCTGGCTAGGACTTCCAATACTATGTTAAATAAGAGTGGCAAAAGTGGGCATCCTTGTCTGGTTTCTGTTCTTAAAGGGATAGCTTTCAGTTTTTCTCCATTGAGTGTGAAATTAGCTGTGGGTTTGTCATCTATGGCCTTTATTATGATGAGATACTTTCCTTCTTATCCATTTTATTCAGAGTTTAAATCATAAATGGATGCTGTATCTTGTTGAATGCTTTTTCTGCATCTGTTATCATCATGTAATTTTTATTTTTCATTTTGTTAATGTGGTGTATCATGTTGACTGATTTATGGATGTTGAACCATCCCTGTATCCCTGGAATGAATCCCACTTGATCTTGGTGTATGATCTTTCTAATGTATTGTTGTATTCAATTTGCTAGTATTTTGTTGAGGATGTTTGTATGTAAGTTCATCAGTGATATTGGCCTGTAATTTTCTTCTTTTGTGTTGTCCTAGTCTGGTTTTGGTATCAGGGTAATGTTGGCCTCGTAGAATGAGTTAGGAAGCTTCCCATCCTCTTCAATTTTTTGGAATAATTTGAGAAGGATAGGTATTAAGTCTTCTTTGAATGTTTGGTAGAATTCACCGGGGAAGCTGTCTGGTCCTGGACTTTTATTTCTTAGGAGGTTTTTGTTTACTGTTTTGATCTCCTTACTGGTAATTGGTCTATTTAAATTCTCTGTTTCTTCTTGATTCAGTTTTGGAAGGCAGTATGATTCTGAGAATTTATCCATTTCTTCTAGAGTATCCATTTTTCTGGCATATAGCTTTTCCTAGTATTCTCTTATAGTCTTTTGTATTTCTGAGGTGTCCATTGTAATTTCTCCTCTGTTTCTGATTTTATTTATGTGAACTTTCTCTCTTTTTTTCTTGGTGACTCTAGCTAAAGGTTTATCTATTTTGTTTATCTTTAGCTCTTAGTTTCATTGATTTTTTCTGTTTTTTTTTTTTTAGTCTCTATTTTATTTATTTCCATTCTGGTTTTTATTATGTCCTCCCTTGTAATGATTTTGGACCTTGTTTGTTCTTCTTTTCCTAATTCTTTTAGGTGCACTGTTATATTGTTTATTTGAGATTTTCTTATTTGTTGAGGTAGACCTGTATTACTATAATCTTCCCTCTAAGTACTGCTTTTGCTGTATCCCATAAATTTTGATATGTTGTATTTTCATTTTCTTTTGTCTCCACATATTTTTTTATTTCTCCTTTGATTTCTTTCTTGACCCAATAGTTGTTCAGTAGTATTTTGTTTAGCTTTTCCAGTTTTCTTCTTGTACTTGATTTCTAGTTTCATACCTTTGTGGTCAGAAAAGATGCTTGGTATTATTTGAGTCTTCTTAAATTTACTGAGACTTGTTTTGTGGCCTAGTGTGTGATCAATCCTGGAGAATGTTCCATGTGCATTTGAAAAGAATGTGTATTCTGTGGTTTTTGGATGGACTGTTCTGTATATTTCTCTACTAAGTCCTTCTGCTCTACTGTGTCATTTAAGGCCAATGTTTTCTTATTGATCTTCTGTTTGGATGATCTGTCCATTGATGTAAGTGGAATGTTAAAGTCCCCTATTATTATTGTGTTACTATTCCTCCTTTTATGTCTGTTAATAATTGCTTTATATATTTAGGTGCGCCTATATTGGGCACATAGATATTTACAATAGTTGTATCCTCTTGTTGGATTGTTCCCTTTATCATTCTGTAGTGCTCTTCCTTGTTTCTTGTTACAGTTTTTGTTTTAAAGTCTATTTTATCTGATATACCTATCGCTACCCCAGCTTTCTTTTCTTTGCCATTTGGATGAAGTATCTTTTTCCATCCCTTCACTTTCAGTTTGTGAGTGTTTTTAGGTCTGAACTGTATCTCTTGTATGCAGCATAGATATGGGTCTTGATTTTTTTTATCCAACCAGCCACCATATATCTTTCAATTGGAGCATTTAGTCCATTGACATTTAAAATAGCTCTTGATAAGAATGTATTTATTGCCACTTTGTTCTTTTTTTCTGGGTGTTTTAATCGTTCTCTGTTCATTTCTTCTCTTGCTCTCTTTCCTTTGTTTTGATGGCTTTCTTTATGTTTGTGTTCCTTTCTCTTAGTTTTTAATGTATTTATTGTATGTTTCTGGCTTGTGATTACCAAGAGGTTCATATATAATAACCAACGTAAATAACAATCTATATTAATTGATGGTCTCTTAAGCTTGACCTCTTGCTGAAAGCCCTACTCTTTTACTCCTGTCCTGCCACATTTTATGTTTTTGATATCATATTTAACCTCTTTTCTTTGTGTGCGTATCCCTGACCTCTTTTCATGGAAATAGATAATCTTAGCACTTTTGTCTTCTGACCTTCATGTTAGCTTCCTAGGTGGTTGATTTGCTAACTTTAGTACATTTGCCTTTATCAGTGATTTTTCTTGATAAGTTTCTTATTCCTGTTTGTGGTCTTTTCTACTTAAATAAGTCCCTTTAACATTTCTTTTAAGCCCAGTTTATTGGTGATAAATTCCTTCAGTTTTTGCTTGTCTGGAAAACTCTTTATCTCTCCTCCCATTCTGAATGATAACCTTGACAGGTAGAGTATTCTTGGCTGTAGGTTTTTTACTTGCAGCACTTTGAATATATCATGCCATTTCCTTCTATCCTGTAAGGTGACAAATAAAAATGGCAAGCAATAGGATATATTGGAGAATATGAGGAAGCCATTTGGTAGAAACCTAATTTGTCCTGACCTTGTCTTTCCAAAAGGGCCTGACCATGGCTGTTGAGCATGCATTGGATGTCTGCTTTAGATATTCCCTATGGAAAGAACAAAGGCCTTTGAGATAAAGGTGCAACTTCCCTCCCCCTCCCAACGTTGGCATCTCCTTAAGGATTAAGCATCTTTCCTTAGGCTAGAAACTGATTGCTGCGCTCACCTGTGACCATCCAGCTCGAGACAATAGACTTGCCTCCTGCTGTGCCCTCTGAGATAGCAGACCCACTATCTGCTGTGTCCATCAATCGCTGTGCTGACAGGGCAATCTTGTGACTATTGTGGGAGGGACATTTCAATCATATGTGAAACATCCTGCTTGGGGGTATATAACCACTCTGTATACCTCACTTCTTTGGTGCCCTTTCTTCCTTTGGGAAGAAAGGCCCCGGGCCATGGTCTTCAGATTTCAGCTCAGAATAAACTCACCCAAATTTTCATTTATAGATTGGTTATGGATTATTTTCGTCGACAAAGGTTTCTACTGAGAAGTCAGCTGATAGCCTTACAGGGTTTCTTTTGTAAGTAACTTGTTGCCTTTCTCTTGTGACTATTAGAATTCTCTCTTTATCTTTAATTCTTGACATTTTAATTATAATGTGTCTTGTGTGGGCCTCTTTGGGTTTATCTTGTTTGGTGCTCTCTGTGCTTCCTGTACTTGGACATCTGTTTCCTTCCTTAGGTTAGGAAAGTTCTCAACTATTATTTCTTCAATAGATTCTCTGCCCCTTTGTCTGTCTCTTCTCCTTCTGGGATGCCTATAACATGGATGTCAGTGCACTTGATGTCGTTCCAGCGGTCTCTTAGACTGTCCTTGTTCTTTTTAATTCTTTTTTTCTTTGGTCTGTTCAGCTTGAGTGATTTCCTCTAGTCTTTTGTCCAGCTTGCTGGTCTGTTCTTCTGTATCATCTACTCTGCTATTGAGTCTCTCTAGTGAATTTTTCATTTCCACTATTGTATTCTTCATTTCTGATTGGTTCTTTTTCTTATATTTTTTCCAATTCTTTGTTGAATTTATCACTGTGTTCATATATTCTTCTCCCAAGATCAGTGAGCATCCTTATAACTGTTGGTTTGAACTCTTTGTCAGGTAGATTGTTTATGCTATTTTCTTTAGGTATTTTTCTGGGGTTTTGTCCTGTTCCCTTACTTGGAACATATTCCTTTGTCTCCTCATTTTCTCTCTTTCTCTGTGCTTATATCTCTGTATTAGTTGAGTCGGCTATGTCTCCTGATCTTGGAGAAGTGGCCTTATGTAAGAGATGCCTTATGAGGCCCAGCAGTGTGCTTCCTTCTCATCACCAGTTCCAAATGTTCCAGGACTGTCTCCTGTTGGGCTACATGGACCCTTCTGTTGTGGCAGGGTTGCTCTTGCTGCAGGTGCCTGTGCAGGCTAGGCCTTCCCCCTGGCTGACCAATTGCAAGGCTCAGCTGTGTGCAGCTGCTATGGTCCCTTTAGTTACTTTATTGGGTGGGGAGAGCCCCAGCACAGCTGGCTGCCTTGTCTAATAGCACTCACTTGCTGCAGTTTTTCTGTTAAGTGAGTAGGCCCCCAGCATGGCTAGTTGCTATGTTCAGGAGTTCACAATTGCTGTAAGCCTCTGGCCTGGGAGGCAGTTTTCAGCTCTCTCAGGAGTGCAGCTGGGTGTGGCTGGCCTCAGGCCTGGCTGCACCCAGTTGTTTCAGGCATTGGAAGGTGGAGCTGATCCCCTGTGTGGCTGTTTGAGAAGCACAAATCTGCTGCAGCTGAAAGCCCCACTTCCCACAAGCCCACATACCCTGTCACTGCAGTCCCACCCAGGGCTCATGCCCCATCCCACTGAAGGGGTTCCACTTTCCTCTCTGCAGAGGCCCCCTACTCTTCACCAATGCAGTCCAGCCTATGTGCATGCCCCACTCCACCACAGCAGACCTACTTGACCCATTGGAGACGTCCCACACATCCGTCCTATGGATGCCCACAAGTTCTCTTAGGGCTTGCTAGTGGGTGGGGTCAGTCCCTAGGGTGGGCTGCCTGCCCTGGCTGAGCTGGATTAAATGGGTGCTCTGGTGGGTGGGGAAACCCCTGTGCTAACAGGCCAGGGAAGAATTCTAATGGCATCTGCCAGCATCTGTGTGAGCACAGCTGTAGTAGGTCACAATAATGGCTGCTGCCAGTGTCTCAGTCCTTGGGGAGGTGGGCCCAGCCACCTCCTGCCTCTCTGGGGTGTGCTCAGAGCTTATCAAGTGAGTCCCTTTTACCAAAGGTCCATGCACCTTTCTTTCTGGTGATTTTGTGTTTGTTTCCAGAATGGGTGAATTTGTGTGTGGGCCCTTAAGAGCAGGCTTTTCTTTCTCTTGTGTCTGATAGCTTTTCTGGGGGTGTTCCCTGTTGGTTTTAATAGCCAGCAAAGGCAGATATTATGACGTTCATGTCAGTTGTGCTGAGTTCAAAAGCTACTTACTGTGGCAACAGTCCCTCGCTCAGATCCCCCACTTCTCCAGAAAAAGCTTTGTACCTTAAGATTGCTCCTGGCTGTGAAGTCCTGTGGCTAGAATGTGGTTTTTATCCTCAGCAGAGGGGTATTTCTGCCTCTTCCACCCTTGTCAGTGTTGTCCTTGTTGTGGGGTTCTTTTTATCCAGTTTCCATTTCTCTCTCAGGGGTAATTGTTTCACAGGTGGTTGTAGATTTGTTATGTCCTTGGGGGGAGGTGAGTTCAGAGTCTGCCTGTGCCACCAACTTCCCGGCAATCTCCTTGTAATGAATCTTTCAGTGAAGCTGCTTTGGAGTCTTGAAGGCTTTTGGAGGCTTCTGCACGCAAGTTAAAATAGGTATCCATTCCGTTTGTTCGATTTGGGGACCCTTACTTTCAAATGCACTTCTTAAATGAACGATCTTGTCTAAGTGGAATGTTCTCCATAATGGCCGTTACAATTCTAGGTTGTCTTAGTGAGATTTTGTGTTTTTGTAGACATCTACAGCTTCTGGGACCAGAGTTCTTAGAAAATAAGCAGGCATGCCAGGAGGCGCGTGCTCATTTCTGTGGAACTTGGAGACCCCATTTAACAGGCACAGATGCAAACCCACCGTGTCCCACTCACTCACTCTGCTGTGTTCCTCTCCTCGCTGGGCTGCCCTTCAATGAACTATGCAGAGAAATGGCCCTGATGGGATCACTGAGAATATGGTGAGAATTCCTAAAGGACGGCAACGGCCAGACCCAGAGGATGAGCCCGTTTTAATTTGTTTTGTGAAACTGTGTTTCCTAGATGATCTCATGGTGGTTTCTAAGACACTTTTTCTCTCTGTGAGTTTGATCTCCTCTTTGACTACTGATCTTGTGACATAGACCATCTTCCAATTTTCTGCAGTTATGAAGTTAGAAATTTCTGGGATTCAATCCCCTGAAATGAAACATTTCGTAAAGGCCATAAGCGCCTCTCCCGGGAGTGGAGCCTGTCAATGGATGGAGCCTTCTGGTGCGGACATAGCCGAGCCTCTCCAAAGTCCCTCCTTCTCCAAAGTGAATTTATTTAAGTTGCCTCTGTTTTTATGAAGCACATTTTTAAAGACATTGGAGCAAAGAAACTTGAAGCAGTTGACAGCTCTGTTCTCTTATCAAGTCAATTTCCCTGCCTTTGAGTTGCTAAAAATCCAATCTTTTTATCAAGCTCTTTTCCCTCTTTGTGAGTGTGCGATGAGGAGAGGCCTCTCTCGCAAGTGCAGGATTTGATGGGCCTGGCCACGTTTACCCCTGGGAGAGGGGTCCTGGAGTTGTGCTGAGGATTTTTCAGAAAATAGCTTTCCTGGGCTGTTCACCTGTGAAGGGGCTGAGAGATCCACAGAGCTAGCTTGGGAGACAGCGTCCCCTGTGCCCTCCAACTGAAGGTGCGTACATGTCTCTGGGGATCTCATCAAGGTGCAGACATGAGTTCAACAGGTCTGGGTGGGGCTGCTGGTCTGAGGGCCTGGGCTTTGACAGAGGGGGAGAGAGGGGTCTGCTCATGTAACTTCTGCAGCCTCCAGAGCAGCAGGCAAATGTTGAGTGCATGATAATCTGCAGGCTCCTCCTCTCTCCTGTTCCACAGAAATTTCAGTGAGCCCAGTCTAGCATGGACATGTGACATAGATCCAACCCAAGATGAGGCCGTCCCTGGGCAGCCTGACAGGACTTTGGAAGGCAGCACCCCCACGCCTGGACGTGAGTTGCGTGCTGACGTGGGATGGGATATAGCTGACTCCAAACTGCAATCCTGGTGCTTGGCGCAAACTGGGCAAAGCTTCCACGTGCCCCTGAGCGTCAGCCCGTGAGATTGCCAATAGCAGGGCGAGGCCAGAGTTACCGCACATCACTGACACCGTCCTCCCAAATTCAGTGCTCCACCTCTGCTGAGCTTGTTGGGGTGCAAACAAGGGTGTGCTTCTGGAGTTTGCTTTATACAGTGCAACCGATTTTTCAAATGAGGATATATCAGCTAGTCTTAGGACATTCTGAAGTCAGAGGACATGTGTGTGTTGGTGAGGAGGAAGTGGAGGTAAATTTCAGATTGTTAACCCAGAGAGAGGTTGGTTACACTTCAGCTGACCTGTGCCCCAGATTGTCCCCGCTTTGGCCAGTCGTCAGCCCATCCACACTTGCACTCTGTCCTCCCTCCCCCTGTACACCTGACCATACCCAGAGCTGCTCTGCTGGTGGCTGCTGACCGCTGTGTGTCTGTGGTGGCCAGGGCGATGCATGCAGCCGCCATCTTGTTGGCCCTCCCACGACGCCCTGGGAGCTGGGATGGCTCTCACTTTTTGGATGAAGACGTGGAAGCTCAGGGAGGTTGAGGACTCCGCCACATCACACAGCTCATGAATGGCACAGGTAACATCAAGGTTTGCTTGACACCTGCTGCTCTTGCCCCCACTGACCTCCCCTCTAGAACAGCAAACTTCCACAGTCTGTTCCACACTTGGACACTTACTCAATTTCATTCACTCTTTAGTAATCAATTACTGAGGTCCTGCTGTATTCCATGTACCATGCTCGGGATGGCACATGGATGTCCTGGGTATAGACAGAGCAAGGCCCTCCAGAGGCCAATTCCACGGGGGCTAAGAGGATGGCTCTGCCCTGCAGAGGGTCAGGTGTCTTTGCGAGGAGTTTGA
This sequence comes from Equus przewalskii, assembly GCF_037783145.1. Lineage (NCBI taxonomy): Eukaryota > Metazoa > Chordata > Mammalia > Perissodactyla > Equidae > Equus > Equus przewalskii. The sequence continues at coordinate 995,747 of NC_091847.1, forward strand.
CTTCAGCACATGCCAGGAAGGAGATGCTGGGCAAGTGAACCTGGGGGCAGAAGCCTGGAGCAAGGCTCCTGGGGCCCCTGCCCAGCGTGTGCGTGTGCCTTGTCTCCTCAGATGGACTGCAGCCTCTGAGGACAGGCCTGTGTCTCCCTCTCTTCTGTAATTCTGTGTCCATGGACTTGTAGGCACAAAGGGCTGAGGAAATACGCACAGAACAGAATGAAAACCACAGTCTGGGTCCTCCATTTCCCAGCTACCCCAGGCAGATAAAGTAAAAGTGATACTATGCTTTTTCACAGTCACCTTAGCCTGAATTTAATAACAGCCTTTTTACGATGCAGGTAAGTGTGAAAGGGACACATGATGATAAGGGTGGACACTGGGACTGTTTTTCTGGAAAGCACTTTTTTCACTTGGTTGACATTTATGCACTTTTGATTTATTAATTCTGATTTTAGGAACCTGTTCTAAGAAACAATAAGAAACTCAAGCCAGAAGCAGAGAGCCCCTGTATGTTTAGTTGTGCCTCGTGAGGCTGCCTGGGGCTTGCGAGGGCAGAGCTGGGGCCTTGGTGAGCATTGCGTGGCAGACAGGCGCATGTGGAGAGTTCCGACAGCGGGGGAAACACTTGTGACTTAACGTTACGTGGAAGAAAGACCAATACAAAGACAGGTGGTATCACCACCCGCGAGCAGAAAGCAACTCCGGAAAGAGCTACAGCCGACTGTGACTGGCGGTTAGCTTTGCCAGAGACACTTACGGCTGATTCAAGGCGTTTCTTTGTAATTTTAGCAAGTGTCTGCAGGAAGCGTTTGACAGATGTCTAAGGAAATCCTCCTGATGGAAGTGAGACCACACGACCTTGGTTGAAGGAACGAGCAGAAGAGGCTGCTGTACAAATCACCACCCGTCCAGCAGCATCATAGCCTGGGGACTGCCGTTACAGTCCTGGAGGCATGGTCTGCAGGGCCTGAAGCCACGGTGTCAGCAGGGCGCCTTCCCTCCGTATTCCCTGGGGAGAATTTGCCTCCTTGCCTTTGTCCCCTTCTAGAGGCTGCCCACACACCCAGACTCAGACCACGCCTCTCCCACCTCTGCTCCCATCATCACAACTGCTGTTCTGATCCCGGCTCTTCTGCGTCTGTCTCATAAGGATCCTTGTGGCCACACTGTGCCTACCTGGACAACCCAGGATAATTTCCCACCCCCAGAGCCTTAACCTAATCACACCTGCAGAACCCTTCTACTGCATGAGGGAACATGGCCGCAGGTTCTGGGGTTAGGACATGGACGTCTTTGGGGAGTGTTATGCTGCCCACCACAGGGCAATCTACCATGGGGGTGCTTTTCAGGGTGCGGTGGCTGGCGCCGGGAAGGCTGCCCAGTGTGTTGTCGCCACCCTGCAGGAGTGTTCTAAGTGTTTAGCAAAGCCTGTGTAAAAGTTTGAAAAGGAAAAATTGCTCGCCTGTCTGGTGCTGTCAAGGTGTGGTCCTTCTTGGTAAATGCAGCGCCCACAGAGACTCCTGACGGGGTTCGGGCGTGGAGGCCGGGCTCGTGGGCTCGTGGGCCTCCACCTGATGCCTGACCTCAGAGAGGAACGCGAAGGGAGGGCAGGTGGAGTGGAGGGAAGATGGCTTGAACGTCCTGAGGTGGCATCTCGGGGAGAAGTGGGAAACGGACATGGCGTTGTGTTTCAGGAGCACAGCGGAAGGAAGGGCAGAGCCTGACATGTCGGGCCGTGTTTTACGTGTTTCCCACAAAACGTTTTCTTGTGAGTCATCTTCCTTCATTTGTTCCTTCATGCGTTAATTCAGCACATACTTGGGAGTGCTTGCTGTGCCAAACTCCTGTGACAAAGGGGCTGAAGGGGGTGCCCATGTCTGTGCTTTGCTGCAGGCCCCGTCCCTCCTGGGCACAGGATTTCTGCTCCAAGTCCAGGGTCTGCCCACCATGCCACCTGAGGGGTCCAGAGCAGGCCTGCTGTCAGTCTGTGGGGCTGATGTGTTCCAGGGCCCCCGGGGCTCTCATTCCCATCTCTGTGGGTCTGCAGCCTCCTCCAACCAGACCTCAAGGCTTCCTCCACCCTGCAGTGAGGTGTGGGGAACGGGAGGGCCAGGCCGCTGTTTGGTCCACCTCACCTCTCCCTAGAAGCTGAAACCCTCCTGAGATGGTGCTTCTCACCTCCCTCCTTCTTTCCTCACCTCTCCAGGCCCCCTTCCTCTTCTCCCTCATACCCCCTCATCCTTCCTTTCTCTTATCTTTCTCTCCACTGAAGTAACCTCCTGGGTTGGAGCAACCAGCAGGGAAGGAACCCCAAATCCCTGGAGGAATCTTCCACTTGGCCAGGCCCTGCTGCCAGTTCTCTTCGGAGCATAAATAAAGGGACCCTCATCCAGGAGGCCAGTGAAATGAGAGGAGAAGCAGGAGGAGAGTGCAGCCATCATGTTTGGAGAGCTGAGGGGAGGAAGGGCCCTGATGTGAGTCCTGCAGCAGGAGTGTGGGGGCAGCATCCCTCAAAATTGGCCAGTGGGATCCTAATAGGTGCCAGTTCAGTGGGGCGGTGGGACGAGAGCCCCATGCAGACGAGGAGCACAATCAGGGAAGGGCCAGCTCCATGCTGCATTTGGTGTCCTGGACTCCTGCATGTGAAATGTGGTTACGGGATGCGGTGCTTGATAACTGCAGACTCGGGAAGTCTGGTTGGTGGTTTGCCGGGTGGATAGACTGCTTGTCAGTGGTTTGCCAGGTGGGCCCTGTGCTGGTCAGTGGTTTGTTTGGTGGACACCGAACTGGTCCGAGCTCTTCATTGTGGGGAATGCTCACTCAAACTAGCTGTGGGAAATGAGCTGAAGATAATCAGGCATGGCTTCTGCTTTCCAACGTAGCTGTGTCTGGAGACTCAAATGATGTGACCAGGACACTGTCTCTCACTATCTCTTGGTCTGATTTCCTCTGATTGCCCAGGCATAGTATTGTTTGGTCAGTTAATCCTGGGAAAAGAGAATTCCCCTTTTCCTAATAGTTCCAGAACAATAATTCGTAGGGGCTGTGTCTGGTTGTGCTGATCACATGGCCATCTCTGAACCAGTCATTGTTCCCTTCCGTCCCAATACGTCATGTGTTAGCCCAGAGGGAAGGGAGGGGCCGGTCCCTGACAGCTCCCATGGGAGGCTGGCTGGGAAGCTGAAGCTGTGCCTTGCTGGCCCTTGGTGGCCTGGTGCCCAGGGGGACTCTGCTTTTTGGCGAGGGGGAAGGATGATAGAGGATTCTGCTCTAGAAGTGGGGCCTCAGGGAGTGCCAGGGCCAATCTTTTTAGTTTGGGGGGTGACATCACTGTTGACTTGCCGACAGGTCCTTCTGAATGACACACTGAGCATCGGGTTTGATGGTGTGAATTTATGCTTCTGAGGACTCAGGGCTCTCTCTCACACTCGTCTCTCTCTCTCTGCCCTGTGTGCCTCTCTCTCACCTTCTCTTCAGCAAAGGAGCCTTGTCAGTCACAGCTGTATCTTCAAGTCTGGAGAGAGTGTTCGAGTTCACTGAGAACAGGGAACTGGGCGTTGGGCTGGCACCGTGGAGCTCCTGCTGTTCTCGTCACAGTGGTCTCAGTGCAGTGGTGGGGACTGAACCCAGCGGCAGTGGGTTGAGGTGAGACGAGAATGTGGAGACAGCAACTAGCTCAGGACACACTTCTGTGAAGGGCAGACGAGAAACAGGGTGGAGGTGGAGAAGGATGTTGGTCCAGCCTCGAGCCACAAGAACACCATCATGAGGGTCAGTCTCATGTTAATGCCAAAAGACTCTCTCCAACTCTGCCCTGCAAATGACCACATGTCCAAGTTAGCGGGGAGTCCTGGCAATTCCCATCAGTTAGCAGATGAGCTCCAGCACCTTCTATCTGAAAACACCCTGAGTAAGGGTGTTTGGAGATGCGAGGGTCTTCTGAGGAAAGCGGACCCAGCCCTTGGAGCCACCCCTGGGCTTGTTAAGGAGGGGTAGTAGATGCTGTGGGCTTTGGTACAACAATTATCTCAAGCTTTATGACCTTGGGTACTGGGGGAGGCTGAGAAACACCACTCAGCTATTCTAAGTAAACTAGATTCAGGCCCTCAGCCCTTCCCAATTGGAACCATCCATGTTAGTCTGGGGCCTGGACTTGGGGGCCCAGGTGGACAAGGTGGACCCATGAGACCAGAAAGGCACAGGCGTGGGGTGGGGAGTAGCTCAGAGCAACACCTCTTGTTGGCGCAAGTGTCAACAGGATTTTTTCAAGACACGCAATGAGAATGTTGGGGAAGGAGAACCTGGAAGGGCCCTTTTTGGCAAAAGAAGCACAAATCCCACTGTTGCTGATTTACGGTGTGTTGGATATTGCTGTTACGCTTTCTTGTTTGACTTTAGTGAGCCCAGGGATATTTATAAAAACGTCCCCAGGTTCAGGGCCAGCGTAGGACACGTCTCAGCAGGGAACGTGGCACTCACTGCACCCCGTGGTGTTTCAGGAGCCCAACCCAGAGTCTGGAGGGGAATGTGTGTGCCTCACCCGTGAGTCCCCTGCACCTGCCGACAGACCGAGTCAGACCCACACGGGCCAAAGGAGGAAAGGCTGTGCCCCTCGTGGGCCTCCTGGGGCACCTGGCCTGCCCTGCCTCGCTGCTCGAGGCTTGGATGCTTCCACGCACACCATCATGCGCCACACTTGCAAGGCTGCCAGCGCCCAGGAAGATTCCCTGGGAATCAGGAGGGAGCTGCCCATGCGCCTGAATGTGCTCGCTGGTTGTGCCAGCAGGAGGCAGCGTCACCCACGGCTCTGCTGTGGGGTTTGCGGAATTGTGATTCTCCTGGAACCAAGTTCCCTCTGCATAAACGTTGCCTGGAAGCCACTGCCAAAGGAGAACTTTCAGGCACCGAACAGAGGACAAGGCTGTATTGGGCGGCTCTTGATGGAACCTCTGGCCGAGCGCCTACCCCTGGGGCCCTGGAGAGCCTGCCTGGTGTGCACAGAACCCAGCAGACCTGGCATCTCTCGTTCAGTGGCACTCAGGGTTCTGTGCCCAGATCTGGTGCTCCCTGTCTTACAGCTGCCTGGCACTGGAGCTGTGCTCCAGCCCAGAGCCTCATTTTCATTTAAAACTCTCTTTTGTCACCCCCTCAGCTGAGGAGGCCTGTCAGCGAGGAAAGAAAATGTGGTTCACAGTTCGGAAGGTGCAGAGGGCCAGCAGGGGGAGCAGGAAGGGCCCCCTGGTTGGCTCTGGTCTCTGGTCACGAGGAGGAGGCCCCCCAGAGTCCACCCTCCACCTAGATGGGTGGGGAGTCGAGGGGGTTCAGGGACCCTGAGGCAGGTGGGACACGGGAGGGGTGTGTTGGGATGTCTCAGAGCCTTGTCTGTGGGAACGAGACCAGGCACCTTCAAGGTTTGAATCCCGGGGCTTAGGAGCGAGCTCACTCATGATTTCTTCTCTTTCCTTTTGGAGGTTTCCTCATCAGCCATCAATTCAACGTGATACAAATAGGGCCTGAGACTGGGTGTTGGGAAAGCTTGCCTTCGCCACATCAGTCACCGCAGGGTCTGATGCCAGAACAGTTCTGAGACTGAAGCCACCCTGTGAGGACAGGCATAATCCTGCACCATCCCCAGCAAATTGGAACACATGGAACAGAAGGAACACTAGTGGCATGTTTGGGATTCTGCTTGTGTCAGCTCCTGGGGTCCCTTCATGTTCCACAAGCACTCTACCTGGTCTGGAGGTGCTGGAGCCAGCTTCTTGCTTCTGGAGCATCAGAGCTGGGTCTTCACATTCTTCACTTTGCAGGTGCCCCGGGCACAGCCTCCGAGGGCCTGGGCCCTGTCCTCTGACTGCCTTGGGGAGTCTGCCGTCCTCCAACACTCTGCTCATTGAATGCTGGCCAGTCTGTCTGTGAGCATTTGGAAGGGCTCGGGAGGGGCGCTCTGTACCCCTCTGTCTCTGTTCTCCGTCTGTGATGACTTCCCAAGGTCCCAGGCTTAATACTAGCGCAGGAAAGAATCCGAGACATCCTGTTGGAAAGAACCAGCTTAACTTTCTTTACTGCAAATTTTTCACACATATTTGGTCACAGACACCCCACCCACTGTTCTGGTATAACACCATTCCTTTTTTTTTTTTTTTTGAGGAAGATTAGCGCTGAGCTAACATCTGCCACCAATCCTCCTCTTTTTGCTGAGGAAGACTGGCCCTGAGCTAACATCCATGCCCATCTCCCTCTACTTTATATGTGGGACACCTGCCACAGCATGGTTTGACAAGTGGTGTGTAGGTCTGTACCTGGGATCTGAACTGGTGAACCCCGGGCCGATGAAGTGGAGCATGTGAGCTTAACCACTGTGCCACTGGGCCAGATCCCCCGCCCCTTTTTTTTTAAAGCAGTAAAATCCCCATTCAAACCAATGATTCTGTGGTATTTCAATAAATAAGACTGATAGAAGGTGTATTTGTTAGAAAAAACATTGATTTTATAATTTTTATGTATTATAAAACTGATGACTTGGGGAAAGAAAAGGTAGCACTATAAGAAAGGAAGATAAAAGGAAGCAAGGAGACCAGTTCCGGGGTCACTGCAGTGGTGTGATGACAGTGGCTCTGACAAATGTCAAGGTGAAATGACAGAACCTTTGGAGGAAAGTTCTGGCTTCAGAGCCTGTGGTCCTTGATGGATTAGATCTGGGTGAATAGCATAAGACAGAGAGGAAACCAGGTGGATTCCAGTACCAGTTGTTGAGATGGAGCGTGGGACACTGAACTTACCTTCCTGAGGTGTGTTGAAGGATGTGACTAATTATGTGCTAGATACACTGTTGGGGTGGTTGTCCGAGGTAATGGTAAGGAACGATGGAGAATGCAACATCAGACCAAGCCCGATAAGGGATTATAAAAAGCAGGACATCAGAGTGAGCTCCGTGTAACTCCTTATATGAACTAAGGAACCTCTGACTGCTCACTAATAGAAGAGGGTTGGATAATAACTGTAGCTTCAATTTCCTCTCCGTAGAGCAGAAAATCCACCATGGCTTTGTAGACACTTGCTGGTTACCTGAACACGTTCGAGATTTTTTTCCTAAATAATAAAACTATCTAATTCTCTATTTCTGAATTGATGTGTTCCTTTGGGTCTTGATTTCTTTTTTGCCCCCAAAAGTTTGATGACAAGGATGGGAGTGACCCTCTCCACTGGGAAAATTGTTGGAGGGTCGTGGCGTGGACTCTCCAAAGACCCTATCCTTCCAAGAGTGAGTGGGGACCTTGATGGTGATGATGATGGTGACGATGATGATGTTGATGATGGTGATGATGATGATGATGATGATCATGGTGATGATCATGGTGATGGTGATGATGGTGATGGTGATGACAGTGATGATGATGGTGATGGTGATGATGGTGATGATGATGATGGTGATGATCATGGTGATGGTGATGATGATGGTGATGGTGATGATGATGGTCATGGTGATGACGGTGATGATGGTGATGGTGATGATGCTGGTGATGATGATGATGGTGATGGTGATGGTGATGATGACCACAGACAGAGAGACAGCACTTTGTGATCTGTTACTCTGAGAATTTTGGAATAGCGTCTGGATGGTTTAACTGAGAGACGTGTACATGTGTGTGCTTGTATACACGTATGCACATCAGCACTGGAAATGAATGAATACCATGCTAAATGTTCTTTTCTTCACTTATCTTCTGATTCACTGAAAATTAATCCAGCTCTAAAAATTCAATTTTTCTTTCAGCTACAATTTTGGGTTTGTGAGTCTGTATCTTTCAAGTCTGTAAAGTTTCTACCAGCTTCTCTAGAGATAACAGCTCCAAAGCTGCTAAAATATGATCTGAATTGAGAATTGAGTAATTCATTAAGATGAAGAGGTAAAGTGATACATTGGAAATTTACTAGCATAAGATAGATGCAATTTTTTTCTTTTCTTTTGCTGTCCCCCCAGAAAATAATGCAAGTGACCATTTGACGTGCAGGTTGGCAACTTGGGGAAGTGGAAGGAATATGTACTGCTGCCTCTTGTCCATGTCTGGATCACCTCACAAGGTGCTCCACCTCAGCTTCAGTGCTCTCACCTGTAGGTGAGGGGCAGGACGGAGCTCCCGGGGATGTGGTGGGGTCAGCAACGACGCACCCACGGGGCCTGCGTGCACTGCGTTCACGACACTGCGCGGCACTGTCCACGGTTGGGTGAGGGCACATGTGTGGTTCTGCAGGCCTGTTTTATTTACAAAGTCAGGGTCAACTAAGTAAGTTTTTCCCTTTTTCATTTTCAAAAGCAAGGTTAGTGCGGAAATCTCCCATCCCACTTCTTGAGGGGAGACCCACGGTGATGGGGCGTGGTGAGCCTCACACACCTGAAGAATGGACTGATGGTGTGAGAGGCAGAGCCTCCTCAGGAACCCTCTATCCTGTTGTACAGGATGAGCGATGGGCAGCACACCTCGTGGGGAATTTTCCCAGTGGAGAGGTTTTGGAAAAATCCTCCTTTTAATGGAGTTTCTTCTCCAAATGAGAAGACAGTTTTTGAGGGCTGTGGAAGGGAAACGTTTAAAATTGAAGAGTGGGCTTGGGGACATACATGAGGCAGCCTTCACATGAGTCTACTGGTTATATTTCTTGGTTTGAGGATTTTTTTAACTCGATGATCTTAGTTGATTCTAGGAAGATACTAATAAGGAAATACAGTTTAACCATGTCATTATCCTACCATATCTGGTAAGATCAAAGCAGACACTGCATTGACTCATTTTCCCACTGCCTACTTCAGTGCACTCTGGGCATTTGGGGTGGGCTCCAACATTTTTCCAGTTCCTCTCAGTCCCATTGGGTATAATATAAAAAATATTAAACTCCTAACGTTTACCCAATTTAGAGCTCCTTTCCACCCTTGTTTGCCGATTCCTTGGGAGCTCAACCAGGTTTAGACATGTGGAATAGAGGAGAGAGCCATCTTGGCCTCCTTCACCACTGTCCTGGGGTCAAGATCCTCCTTGATCACTGCTCTGGCATCAAGATATCCACCGTGGCCTCCTTCACCACTGTCCTGGGCTCAAGATCCTCCTTGATCACTTCCCTGGCATTGAGATATCCACCGTGGCCTCCTTCATCACTGTCCTGGGATTGAGAGATATCCACCATGGCCTCCTTCACTGTTGCCTAGCCCTTCCACATCTCCAGTTTTTGTCTCTGGTCCCTGCAGGGCTGGCCTTGGGAAAGGAGATGGAAGAGGCAGGGAGTGTCTCATCTGGCTGGAGTGGTTGTCACCTAGCGTTGGACATTGGTTTGCATAGTTGCTGATTGTCTCATGGAGACCTTGGCAGATCCATGAGATCTTCCTTCCACCCCTCATTGGGGTCCTTGGTCCAGTCCTCTGAAGGGGATTTTCTGTTCTCCCTCTGCCCTTTGTCCTCCAGGTGTTTACTTTTGAAATGGCCTCCGATTTGCTCCTCTCTGTGGAACTGGGGAGCCATGTGCCCTCACCTCCCTCTCGGCAGGAGCATGGCTCCCTCCCGATGCTGCCTCCATCTTCTGCTCTGTGTCTTAGGCCTCCCAACCCCAGCCCTGGCCTTTGGGCTTCTCCTGGCTCAGTCAGAGATGCCCCTGCATCCTGCACACTCGTGGAGGTCTCAGTATGACCCCTTGGTGGCTCTCTTGAGGACCTCTTTACCTAGAGTCAGATGAAGAAGTGGCACACCCCTTCTCTCCACATGGGGGAAGTGCCCTTGCACAAAAACAACTCTTCCCACAGGGATGCTCTGCCAGCTGCCTTGTTGCCAGCATTAGTGTTGGCTGGAGTGGCTAACACTTGAGAACCAGTTTAATAATCTCCCAACATGAACCTGGTCCAGAAAGCTTTAGGATTTGTGGCACCAGCCGAGTTGTTCATGGCATTTGGAAAGGCAGGACCCCATATCTGCTTGTCACCTGGTAATTACTGAGGGATTTTAAATGTGTGGAGTGACCACAAACTTTGTTCTTACGCTCTGTGGTGGGAATACAGCTCCCACACAGACTGGAAACTTGAGGATGGAGTGGAAATCTGATGCGTTCCATGCATTCAAAGAGTCATTATGCATGTCCTCCTGGGCCAGGCCCTCCAGACTTGGCAGGTGCAGGCTCAGCCCTTGCAAATGACAACCATGACACAGGGTGTCGACACCAGGACTGGGTAATTCTTGAAGAGCAGTTTTTATTTATCTTTGTCTAGGGTGGTGGGCACAGCTATTTGTCTTCCTAGTGCCCATCCCCCTTCTTCCCTAATAACAGAATCCTGATTTTGTTTGGGGTCAATGTGTCCCCAAAGACCCTTGCTCGCTGGCCTCTCGTGCATCTCCAGTTACCAGGCGGTTCAGTCAGATGGTTTCCGGTAAAGCTCTTGCTTCTACGGCCTAGGGATGTTCCTTCTCTGCTTCCCTCTTGCTCAGTAGACAAAGTCAAGGCCAGAAGAGAAGTCCTCCGTGGCCAGAGGATGGGGGAGCTAAATGATGTGCATGTACCTGCCTACTACTGCCGCCTTTGGGATTTACCGCGTCAGAGGTAAACACCCCTGTCTATTTAAATTACTGTAAGTTGGGTGTTCTTTCGCTTGTAGCTGAATGCAATCTTGGGTGACACATCTGGGGGCTGGGCAGAGCGCTCCTAGAACCCTATTGGGCTTCTGAGGGGCCTCTCTGAATTCCTTTTATTGTCCCTTCAGGATACACAGGAGAGGAGCTAGGAGGAGAAGGAAGCAGGAGCAGCCCAGGGGCGCGTCTCCTTCCCACACTCAGCTCCTGTCTCTGCCCTCCCAGTGCTCTGAGTGCTGTCATATTCAGCTGTGGTGTCCTCAGAGCCGGGCCCATCTTGCCCTCATCCTCACTAAACCCAGAGCGGGACTGGGCCCAGAAGGAGGAGGGGGCGCCTGTGCATGCACGTTCTGCTCGGTTCTCCAGTGGTCACAGCCAGCCCTCCTAGGGCCAGTGGGTGGCCAAGGTTGGGGTGCCCCAGCACCTTGTGGGAGAGCACAAAGGCCATGCGCCCTGTGACCCCATCAGGGGATCCCCAAGTCTACCTGGTGAGGAGGGGGCTACTGTGGGGGAGATGTCTCACCTTCAAATCACAGCTGGTCTGGCGGGCACACATTCTCAGTTAGAAATAGTGTGGTGGAGCCTCCCACAGTGCAGAGGGAGGCAAGAGGGAAAAGCTCACATTTCTTGAGTGTATGTTTGTACCAAGACTTGACGTTGGAGCCTCTACTGCTGTGGCAGAGGTAAGGAAAAGAAGGGGTGTGCTGAGGGAAGCAGCCCGTGTCACATGTCCTCCGGGAAGCTGCTGCCCTCCCCTTAGCTGGACGGAAAGAACCACAGCGAAAATGCCACTTGACACTCAGGCCCAGGGGCACTCGGAGCAACTGAATTGAATGAAAACAGGAGTGTTTAAAATATGCTGTAACTTTTAAGAAATTTCAATTCACCAGAAGTTTCCCTCTTGCCCAGCCCCCTCCTCTGAATTCCCGATCATGTACCTCACATCACACTGGGGTGTCTGGTAGGCGTACTGACTCCCGGCCCTGGCCCACACTGACCCTCTCATGATATGGTGGGGGGACCTAGGTTACAATCCCCCTCTGATGTGGGCCAGCTGCCAGATCTTAAGGAAATTCCTTAAGCTCTCTGTGCCACCTTTTCCTTGGCGTGAAATGGAGATGGGGAGAACTCCTTGGTAGGCCGGTTGTAAATATTACGTCATACAGTGGAAGAAAGTCACCAGGGGGGTTGTAAACATTCCATGATATGACCTAAGAAAGGCTCTGGCAGGGTGTCTGGGGTGGAGGAGATGCTCACGCCTGCAAATCTCAATGGCTCCGCCTGGCTCCCAGGCCAGGGCCGCCTCACTCCTCTCAGTCTTCACCAGTTAAGACCAAGCGAGCTTCTGTGATAGATGGTGGCTGCTAAACACCTTAGCATTTTTCTCCTTGCTCACATAAAGTCCAGTGAGTCTGTGGAGGTGAGGGGTGGAGGGTGCTTTGTGGTGTTATCCACAGACCGAGGCTGGAACTCTGGATGGAGCCCTTGCCATTCCCATAGCCCGGCTCCCAGATGCCCTTGGCATTACTGTCTGGCTGCAGACAGAGGGAGAGAGAGAGAGTAGAAGACGTGGGTGAGGTCACATAGCACACATCGCCTCCGCTTCCTCTGTGTCACACCGCATGAGTGCAGAGGCTGCTGGGAGATGTATTCCTAGTGTGCACCATGGGAGGGGTCTGGAGAGCAGCTCACCCGCCTCCCCGACAGCGTTGCTGTGAGAACGGGGAGCACGTGCATGATGACACTTGGGTTTCACGCTGTGAGGTGTCCTGCCTGCTCATGCTCCTGGACAGAGCAGCCATCTTTCTCTGTCTACTGAATTAGAGGGGCTGCCTTTCTCGGGGCAGAGTCCGAACTCCCAATTTGTAGGAAATGCAGTTTTTCTCCCCAGTGGTGAATAATGCGATTTCCAGAGACTTCAGCAAGGAGTTCTCTGCACCTTGTGACTCCTCCTTTGGGGACCTGCGTCCTGCTCTCAGGATGGGGCCCTGAAGGACACTGATAAGACTCCATGCCCAGGACTTTTCTTTTATACTACAACTGGATGCTGACTCAAGGTTTTTGAGGAAAATCAGATTTTTGGAGACTTGCTCTGGTTTATGCGGGCTTCCTCAGGAAGAAGACGGCCTGTACCTCTTACCATGTGGACAGGAAGTCTCCTTCCTTGTGACCTCATTTCGCATTGACATCCCTGGGAGCACACGGTAGAGTCAATATCTTGAATCTTTTAAAATTAAATTCACTCCCTTTAGGGAGCCAGATAAAAGGATGATTTAAAGACATGGAACAATTTGGATTAATTCATTTTTGATATTTGCGTTAAATTCTAGTAAAGTGAATGTTCCACACAAACAAAATCATGTATTTTGAGAATGATTTGTCATTATTTCTAAAAACATACTTATAAATCTGCTCTAAATAGTTAAATCCTAAGAACATACTTACAGATCTGCCTAAATGATGACTAAATCCAAAATTAAAGGGTGTGTCCTGCATGGGATAATGGCTGTCTAAAGTGCCCTGTCGTGTTTTCATTGCCCTCTGCTTACTGTAGTAGATCAGCCTAAAGGCAAAAACTAGCACTAATAGGGCGGGTACCTGAACACTGAAATCACAGACATGACTTTGAAACTATTCTTCAAGAAAATGTATGTCACTCCACAAGAGGCCAGTGTCTCTTCGTCTGGGAAACATCTGGGTGATGTGTTGCACTTTTTCACGTCTATCTGACCAGGTTGCCCCAGTTTGTGTCTGTCATCCTCGTGTCATTAACAGAGCCTCTGTTCACTCTCAAAGTGTCCCGTTTGGATGATATGTTACATCTGACTGATATGCTATTAGTGGGCATAAAGTGACCTTTAAGGAAAAATGACCATTTATCCTTTGGGAAGACTAAAGTCATTTTGAGAAACATTGACTTTGTTTTAAAAGAGTTCAATACTTTCAGGCACATTGATTTTTTTTTAACTTTATTTATACATATTTAATTAAAATAGAATAGACATAAATCAAAAAGAAGAAAAAAATGAGGTGAAGTGTCACTGCCATTTTGTTTGCAGGGAGGAGTCAGGACATGGAACAAATTACCAGGGAAACATTCTATGACCATGCCAAAGTAGCAAGGTTACATAATGCTAAGAGCAAAATGCCCAAATTAGGTATTATCCCACTTAATCTAAAAATGAAAGAAGGGGTCAGAAGTTTGTCCTATTTCCTATATGAATTTTTACATTAAATATATAGTGATTCATTTCTCAGAAAGTGATACCAGTAACTTTTAGAAGAAAGAAGTTTCCATTACACAATGACTAGAAAATCTCAAATGCAGCTAAGCAGCTATGCTATAGCTCAGTATCTCCCAGTTAACTGCTCTGGGCTGCTGAACATTTCAGTTAATAGAGAACTGCATGGTGGGTTTCAGAAAGGCAGCAGTAGTTACATTTTGGCTTTTATTCTAGATTCTTAGCATAGTTAAGGCAACAGTGTAAGCATATTGAGTGAACGTTGTTAAAATTTAGTGGTAATCTACACAATCTACGTTGTTAAAATTTAATGGTAATCTACACAATCTCTTGCAACCTACATACACTGTCTAATGCTTACAATGGAATGAAACCAGTGTTACTTACTTGGTGTTTTACACACACACACACGCACACACAAACACACAGAACTAAAAGAAAAAAAAACTATCAAAAGCAATCATTCTAAATGTGCTATGGTAAACACAGTAAAAATGCAAATATCCCATAGAACTAAAGTAATTAAACAGCACTACTTGATTTCTAGGATAAAGGTAACTGGTTCTAACACAAAGCTAAGCCTGTATCAGTCATCCTAATCATAACGGCTTGTAAAAGCATCAGGTTTCCAGTAGAGAAACTATTCTATGAAAGTCAGTAAATGTTTTCGAAGTTTCACATTTGTAAAACCAGGATAAGGCTATACAACTATCTTGAAGTTTGAACAAGGTATCAGATCAAACAGTAAGACTCCCAGCCATGATGTAAGACAGAAAGGTCCTCATGCAGCATATGCTCTCTGGCTCCTAGAAAGCTTCATGTGCGTAATATAAAGTTAAGTTGCCAAAGAAGTAAACTGGAGAAGTTCAGCGAAGTTTCCGTTGTGCCATGACTTTTAAATCTCAGGAATGGTGTGATCCATCAGGCTTTTCATAATGCTTGGTGCCATCCGTTTAATAATATGTTCAAAGATAAAAGCAGGCATGATTGTAATAGTAACCACAGTCTCAGATGTTGACAGTATGCCTGCAATTTGAGAGTCCTTCAGCCCAATGACATTCTGTCCATTGATCTCACAGATGTTATGTTCTGTGAGGAGACCATTTCTGGCTGCAGAACTATCTTTCACTACGGATGTTATTTTTCCATTTTTAAAGATAAAACCAACATGTCCAGTACTATCCTTATGCATGGTAATTGTTCATTCGAAGGGCCTGTCACGAATAGTCATAGTAATCTTCTCTCCAAAATCCTGTTTGAGCACCTTGTGCGATTTATCAGAGCTCCAGCCTGCACAGTTTTCCCCGTTGATCTGGAGTACTTGGTCCCCAAACCTCAGGCCAACCAGCGAGGCTGGAGAATTTGCCTGGGCTAGCTGAACAAATATTCCGTTGTCTCTTGCTTTAAGCCTGAGCCCAATTTTTCCATCTTGATCCTTACACAGGATGACTTCACGAATCCCTTGCTTAATTTCTGCTCTACGAATCCCAACATCATTGCCAGTTACAGGAGCCATCATATAGTTCTTACTGGAAGGTCTTGCTACCAATTGTCCCTGAATTGGTGCTCCAGGGACCATGGCCATATTTGCACGTATTTCTTCATCATTTAAACTCAGGCCCATGTACTGAGAGAGCTCTGGATACAGCTTAGGATAGAGATTTCCATCTTGAGAGATGGGAGGAGCAGAAGCTTCAGACAAAACTGCTGGGTTGGCAGGGTTTGCAGAATAGGCAGTTGAGCCTGAATTACTTTGTCTACCTTCAGGTCTTCAAGAGATGGGTACAGAGACATTTTTGCAGGATTTTTCTAAGCCGCTGGGATCCACTCGCCGCCGCCTCGGTCACTCCAGGCACATTGATTTTTGACGACATGAATTGTATGTATAAAGAGTGTTCCATAAGATCAGAGAGACTAATTGAAAGCACGTGAACCAAAAAGACGTGGCATCCAATACAGCAAAACTTGCTCCCCGCCCTTCAGACCTGGACGCCGCACTTCTACTTCCTGGTTCTCTGGGCTAAAGAAGACCTGGCTCATTCTGAAGGCATTTCATGAGGAGAAGATGGAGTTGATGGTCATGTCACTCAAGCTGTGTCTTTCCTCTACCTTTAGTTGCCTTTTCAGGAGACTGGCAGCACCTCCCTCGTTAGCCTCGGTGCTTTCTGCTGTCCACTGACATGTCTTGCCTGTAGCCACCTTTTGCCTGGAATCTTCAGTGGTATCTCTGCCTCCAGTGTCCTCTGCCTCGCTCCTCAGGATATCTATGGCCTCAACAGAAGATGTGGGGGACCTGCTGAGGGAGATCAGGAGGGAGAGGTGGATGTGGGCCCTTACTCAGGGCTAGCCCAAGTACACTGGAGCCAGCAACTGGAGTTGGAATTCCAGCGCCACCACCTACTAGTCTGTGACCTCAGACAGGCTGCATAACCTCCTTGTGCCTTCAGCTCCCCACCTGTCAAATGTCTAATAACAGTTGCTGCTTCCCAAGGGGGTCATGAGGATTAGACAGATGAGTTAAGAGCTGGCAGGCATCGAGACCATGCTCAGTGTAGAGGAGGAGTCACCCACACGCCTACCATCAAGTCTGCTTCATTTAACCCACAGCCCTGGCTGGAGGAGTCTCCATTGGTCAGACGAGAACATTTAGGTTCAGAGAGACATAGAGACTTGCTGGATGCTGAGAACCTCTTAAGATGTCACTGGGCAGGGCCCAGAACCCCAGGGACAGAGAAGTGTCTGGGGTCCAGGAGGAGGGGAGGTCGCATAAGTCCCTAGGTGGAGTGCCTGCTTGTTCCCCTCGGGAAGTATCTTCATGCAAGGCACCCTCCTGCCTCCCAGCTCACACACGCCCAACATGTTTCTGAACCCAGGGAAGGAGGGCCAACTGGTGGGTGACTGGCGGTCTGGAACCTGATCTCCAGGTGGCATAGCCCAGCAAGCGGTGGGCTTGTGTTTCCCTGCTACCCTGTGGGACCTCTGGCAGGCTCTCTCCTGCCTTTGCCTCCCTCATACATCTTTCTCCACCTGGGACCCTACGCCCAGTTCCCCTGACCCACCCCACCCTGTTTTCTGCATGGCCAGTCCTGCCCAGGTCCCCCCCTCCTCACCCTTGCTGATGCTTGTCATGGCAACATATATTCCCCCATAATCCCACAAGACTGTTAGCTGCTTGAGGCACGAAGCTGGGACTATTGCTCTGTCTGCCCAGCTCCCTGCCAGGGCCCATCCCAGTCCCTGTTTGCCAGAAGAACGGATCTCATCACCAGAGCCCCAGTGATTATATTCGACATATGGTAGACACCAGCCCCCACTGCTCATGGTTGGGAGGATAAGTAATTTATCATAAGGACCATGCCTGCAACATACAGGCTCACAACAAACACCCACTGTTACTCTTATTCCTGTGGTTCACAGAGAGACACAGTGGCCACCTGGGGCTCCCTGGCTTTTCACCTTCCCCAACAACTTCCTCTTCCCATGTGCTCACGGTTTCTGTGAACCCCAGCCCCTGTGGTTCGTTGGTTGGTCGGAGGAGGTGGGAGTGATGGTGGAGGGCACTGATCTGGGCCTGCAAGATTTCCAGCTCACATGGAGGCTTTTCTTCAGGGTAAACTATAATCTGTCATAATGAAGCAGCTGCTGGGTATAATTCTTGTTCTTTCCAGCACCTGAGCTTCTCTTGAAAAGAACAGTCTTGACCACGAGTGGCATTTGAACTAAGGACACAAAACAAGTGATGCAGTGAGGCTGACAAAAGACAGTTATTTAGAAAAGCTTAGGTAATTACTGCCATTTGCACAAGATTGCTGCTAAAACAGGCAACTGTGAAAGCTGAGAGTTCGCGAGAGTCTAAGGGTTTGGTGTGTCTCTGGAGTTAGGGGTCTGAGCTCCAATCCTGGGCCAAGGGGCAGCTCCTTCCACCTCGCTGATTCCCAGTTTCCTCTTCTGCAACTGCTGCTCAGGGACTGAAATGACAAATGCACAAAAAGCACAGGGCCTGGCCCCACAGGAATCACCAGCAACCTATACTTGCAGGTCTTGACAGCCCCAAGTGCTTTCACCTTTGTTAGCCACAGCGTTTCTTCTGGTTTTGTAAGACTCCTGGAAAACGCCTAGCGCAGGAACTCTCCCCTCTGCTTTTTAGTGGGACTAAGCGAGAAGTTCAGGGTACCTGAACACAAGACCTGCAGCAATGACACTGGAAGTTGGTCTGACTCTCAGTCCTGTTGCCTTCTTTTAAAACATTTAAAAAAATTGAGGTAAAATTCACATAACAGAAAATTAGCCCTTTTAAAGTGACATTTTTTAAAAGTGACACTTTTTTAAAGTGACTTCTAAAGCGAACCCTTTCTAAAGTGACACTCAGTGACATTTAGTACTTGCATGAGGTTGTGCAACCACTACCTCTATCTAGTTCCAAAATATTTCCATCACCCCAAAAAGAAACCCTGTCTCGTTCAGCTGTTGCTCTCCATTCCTCCCTCCCCAGCCCCTGGCAAGCACTGTGTGTTCTGTCACTATGACTCACTATTCTGGATATGGCCTGTGGATGAATGAATGGCTGATTCAGCTGCACAATGTTTTGAGGTTTGTTCGTGTCATGGCGTGTATCAGCACATCAAGCCTTTTTGGGGTTCAATAACATTCCATTGCCTGTACATACTGCAATGTGTTTATCCATTCATCCATTGATGGACATTTGGGCAGTCTCTCCCTTTCGGATGTTGTGAGCAGTGCTGAGGAGAACATGTGTGTACGTGTATGAATACCTGTTTTTACTTCTTTTGGGTATACACAGAGGAGTGGAATTAGTGGGTCCTGTGGTAATTTTATTTAACTTTTTGATAAACTACCTAACTGTTTTCCACAGTGGCTGAATCGTTTTACCGTCCCATGAGCAGTGTACAAGGGTTCCAATTTCTCCACGTCCTCACCAGTACTTGTTATTGTCCATTTTGATTCCAGCCACCCTAGAGAGTCTGAAGCGGTACTTCACCGTCATTTTGATTTGCTTTCCCTAGTGACCAATGAACTTGAATGTCTTTTCATGTACTTCTTGGTCATTTCTATGTTCTCTTTGGAGAAATGTCTGTTCAACTCTTTTGCCCATTAAAAAAAAAAATCAGTTGCTTCTAATTTAATTTTATTTTTTATTGAGGTAACATTGGTTTATAACATATAAATTTCAGGTGTATATCATTATATTTCAACTCCTGTGTAGACTACATTGTGTTCACCACCAAAAGTCTAGTTGCCATCTGTCACCATATAAATGTCCCCTTTACCCTCCCCTCGCCCCTTCCCCTCTGGTAACCACCAATCTATTCTCTTTATATGTGTGTGTGTTTGTCTTCCACATATGAGTGAAATCATACGGTATTTAGCTTTCTCTAACTTATTTCGCTTAGCATAATACCCTAAGATCCATCCATGTTGTTGCAAATGGCACGATTTCATATTTTTAATGGCTGTGTAGTATTCCATTATGTATATATAACACATCTTCTGTATCCATTCATCCATTGACGGGCACTTAGGTTGTTTCCAAGTCTTTGCTACTGTGAATAATGTCACAATGAACATAGGGGTGCATCTATCTTTTTGAATTATTGATTTCATGTTCTTTGGATAAATACCCAGTCATGGGATGGCTGGATCATATGGTAGCTCTATTCTTAACTTTTTGAGGAATTTCCATACTGTTTTCCATGGTGGCTGCACCAGTTTACATTCCCATCAGCAGTGATTGAGTTTCCCTTTTCTCCATATCTTCTCCAACACTTATTTCTTGTGTTTTTAATAATACCATTCTGATGGGTGTGAAGTGATGTCTCATTGTGGTTTTGATTTGCATTTACCTAATAATTAGTGATGTTGAACATCTTTTCATGTGCCTCTTGGCCATCTGTGCATCTTCTTTGGAAAAGCGTCTGTTCAGAACCTCTGCCCATTTTTTAATCCAATTGTTTGTTTTTCTGGTGTTGAGTTGTATGAGTTCTTTATATATTTTGGAGATTAATCTCTTATTGGATATATGATTTGCAAATATCTTCTCCCAATTGGTAGCTTGTATTTTTGTTTTGCTTATGGTTTCCTTTGCAGTGCAGAAGATTTTTAGTTTGATATAGTCTCATTTGTTTATTTTTTTTCTTTGTTTCCCTTGTCTTCTATCCTTGAGCTCACTATTTCTCTCTTCCATATGATCTGCTCTAAACTTTTTAAGGCATTCATCTCACTTATTGAGTTCTTCAGCTCCAGAATTTCTGTTGGTTCCTTTTTAGAGTTTCAATCTCTTTGGTAAAGTATTCCTTCTGTCCTTTGATCTTCTGCCTGGGCTCACTGAATGGTCTTTCTTGTAGCTTGTTGAGTTAACTGGCAGGGGTACGGGGAGGGGGAGAGTCGGAGAGGGAGCCAGGTTGGAGGGGCACCATCTTAGCTGTTGCCTGTTACCTTGTGGCCACAGGTGCTACTGTGGCTGACTTGCTGGAGTCCCACATGCAGCTCTGCTTCTCCTCATCAAGTTCTCTGGTGCTGGGGTGGGGGGGGGGGGGCTGGCTTAGCCACCACAGCTGGGGACCCAGGATCCTGGGCTCTGCCTCTGCTCTTCTCCTGTTCAGTCTCCTCTATGTGCTCCAGTCCACCCACTGTTGTATGTACCAACGTGGGGATCTCTCCAGTGTTCTGATGTGTTGTACAGTGTAGCTTTGCTGGGTTATGGATGTTTTACTCGCTGTTCAAAGGAAGAGACTCTCACAGTGCCAAGATGATGACATCTCTGCTGGAAATTATTTGATTGGCTATAGCTTAAGCAGTTGCCTTATTTGGGGAAAACTAGTTGACTCTTTGTGATTTGTTGTCCTTAAGGTGTGACTTCTTAACCTTGAGGCATTTTTAGGCTTAGGTTTTGCTTTGTGGATGTAGGTTTCTGGGGCATTGGAACCACATCAGTCTATGGCCTCTTTATTTAGTTAATTCAATAATTGTTCAGGAGTGTTTTTTACTTTCCACTTATTTGTGAATGTTTCCTTTTTCTTGCCCTTGTTGATGTCTAGTTTCATACTATGGTGGTTAGAAAAGATACCTGATATAATTTCTATCTTCTGGAATTTGCTGAGACTTGTTTCATAACATAACAGATGATATATCCCAGAAAATGTTCCATGTGCATTTAAGAAGAATGTATATTCAGCTGCTGTGGGATGGAATGTTCTGCATGTGTCTATTGGGTCCATTTGGTCTATAGTGTTGTTCAATCCACTGTTTCCTTATTGATCCCTGTCTGGATAATCTATTCTTTGTTGAGAGTAGGGTATTAAATTTCCCAACTGTAATTGTATTGCTGTTTATTTTTAAAAATTCGGTTAGTATTTTCTTATATATTTAAGTGATCTGATGTTAAGTGCATAAATGTTTATGATTGTTATATCCTCTTGATGAATTGACTCTTTATCATTATATAATGACCTTTGTATCTTGCGACCATTTTTAGCTTAAAGACTATTTTGTCTGACATAAGCATAACTTCCCCTGCTTTCTTTTGGTTACCATTTGCTTGAAATATCTTTTTCCATCCATTTACTCTCAGTCTATGTGTGTCTTTACAGCTAAAGTAAGTCTCTTGTAGACAGCATTTCCTTGCATCTTTTTAAAAAATCCAGTCAGCTGTTAGATGTTTTGATTGGAGAATTTAATCCATCTATTTTTAAAGCAATTATTGATAGTTAGGGACTTGCTATTGCCATTTTGTTAATTGTTTTCTGTTTTGTAGACCTTTTGTTCTTTGCTGCTTCATATGCTGTCTTCTTTTGTGATTTGATGACTTTTTGCAATGGTATGCTTTGACTCGTTTATCATAATCTTTTTAGTATCTAGTACAGCTTTTTCCTTTGTGGCTACCATGATGCTTACATAAAGTGTTTTGTGGTATAACATCCTACTTTAAGCTGATAACAACTTAACTTGGAAAATCTATGTAAACTTTACGGTTGTACTTCTTTCCCCATCACATTTTAGGTTATTGACGATACAGTTTGTGTCTTTTTTAATATTGTGTATTCAATAACAAATTGTATTCATAATTATTTGTAATACATTTAAAAAAATGTTTGAACTAAGAGTTGTGATTTATGCACCACCATTATAACATTAGAGAATCTGACTTTGACTGTATATTTACTGTTACCAGTGTGTTTTACGTATTTATATGTCTTTATGATGTTAACTAGCATACTTTACTTTCTGCTTGAAGAACATCCTTTGGCATTTCTTGTAAGGCAGGTCTAGTGGTGAGGAACCTCCTCAGCTTTTATTTGTTTGGGAAAATCTTTATCTCGCCTTCATCTCTGAAGGGCAGATGCACTGGGTATAGTATAGTATTTGTGCGTGCTAGTTTTTTTTTTTTTTTTTAACAGGAACTGAGAAGTGAAGTAAGTCAGATATCATAAGACTTTATAGTTTTTTTTTTTTTGCTGGGAAACATTTGCCTTGAGCTAACATCTGTTGCCAGTCTTCCGCTTTTTTCTTTCCTCCCCAAAGCCCTAGTACATAGTTGTATATTCTAGTTGTAAGTCCTACTAGTTCTTCTACGTGAGCTGCTGCCACAGCATGGCTACTGACAGATGAGTAGTCTGGTTCTGTGCCCAGGAACTGAACCTGGGTTGCTGAAGTGCTGAGAGCACTGAACTTTAACCGTTAGGCTGTCAGGATTAGCTCTGTGGTTGACAGTTTTTTTCTTTCAAAATTTTGAATATATCATCTCACTCTTTCCTGGCCTGCAGTTTCTGCTGAGAAAAATGCTTATACTCTGCTAGGGTTTCCCTTGTATGTTACAAGTGGCTTCTCTCTTGCTGTTTTCAAAATTCTCTTTGTTTTTGACTTTTGACAATTTAATTATAATGTATCTTTGTGTAGCCTTTTTTGGGTTCAACCTATTTTGGGTCTTTTGGGCCTCCTGAATCTGGATGCCCATTTCTCTCCCCAAGTTTGGGAAGTTTTCAGCCATTATTGCTTAAATATACTTTCTGGTCCTTTCTCTTTCTCTTCTTAGAATTCCCATAATGTGTATATTGTCACTTTTGATGGTATCCCATAAGTCCTGCAGGCTTTTTTTACTCATTTTATTCTTTTTTTCTTTTGCTCCTCTGACTGGATAATTGTAAGTGACCTGTCTTCTAGTTCACTGATTCTTTATTTTTCTTGATTGAGTCTGTTGTTGAAGCTCTCTATTGAATTCTTCAGTTTAGTAATTTATTCTTCAGCTGTAAGGTTTTCTGTTTTTTTTTTTTAATTTCTTTATTGAATTTCTTTTTATGCTTGCCCCCCAATTTTGTTTAATTGTCTGTCTCTGTGTCCTTGTAGTTCAATGAACTCTTTAAGATGATTATTCTGAATTCTTTGTCAGACAGTCCGTAAGACTCCATTTCTTTAGCATCGGTTATTGGAGCTTTATTAGTTTCCTTTGGTGGTGTCACATTTACCTGATTATTCATGATCCTTGTGTCCTTGCATTGGTATCTGCACATTTGAGTAAGTTGTCTCCTCTTCCAGACTTTACAGGTTCACTTCAACAGGGCTAGCCCTTCACCAGTCAGCTCACCTTGGGGCACTGGATGGGCCAGCTGGTGGTGGCCACAGGCAAGTGGGGCTTGCTGTCAGGGTCTTTAGTTGAGTGAGGCCAGGACCCATGCTCTGAGGTTGGAGGGATGTTGCTTGCTGGGCTTCGTGGTTGGATGGGTCTGCTGAATGTTCTCTGCATTCAAATGGGGCTGCTGGCTTGGCTCTCTTGTTGGGCAGGGCTACTGGCCGTGCTCTCTGGTGGTTGGGGCCACAGACTCAGCTCTCTCATCAACTCTGGATAGGTGAGGTCACAGACTGTTCTTTGGCAGGGTGGTTCCACTGACTGGACCCCATGCTTGGGCAGGGCTCTGTGCTGGGCTCCACAACCACTCCTGGTCAGGTGGGGCCTTAGACCATGCTCCCCAGCCAGATAATGATGCTGGCTGGAGTCCATGTTCAGGTGGGGCTGCAGGCAGAGCTTTGTGGTTGGATGGCTCCTCCAACTCCTCTGGGATCAGGGAGGGTCACTGGTTGTGCCCTGAAGTTGGGTGAGGTCGCAGGCTGGGCTTTGCAATGAGATAGGCTACTGGCTGTGTTTCACTGTTGGGTGAGGTCACTGGCCAGACTGTCTGCTTGGGCAAAGCCTCCAGCTGTATCCCATAGTTGGGTGGGACTAGACACTTTTCTCTGTGGTCAGGTGAGGTCACTGTCCCGGCTCGCTGGTTTGGTGGAGCTTCAGGCTGTGTTCAGCAATTGAACAAGGCCATAGGTTGAGCTCTACTGCTGGGTGAGGCTATAAGCTGGGCTCCACTGCTAGGCAGTAGCATAATTAGGCTCTGAGGCTTCCCAGGGTCACTGTTCAGGCTCTTTGGTTATGTGGGGCAAGAGGGCATGCTAAACAGTTGGACATGGCTGCTGGCTTGGCTCCCTGCAGTAGGATGGGCTTCGTGATTACGCAGGTTCTCTAACCAGGTTTTCTGGTCTGGTGGAGGCTATGTTCAGCAGTTGAGTGGGGCTGCAAATTTGCTTCCCTGTCTGGGTTGGACTGTAGAACAGGCTCCATGGCTGGCATGGCCTTTTGTCTGGGAATAATTAGGCAGAACTGCAACCAAGTTCCTTGGCCAGGTGGGGCCACCACTTTGGCTCTGCAGATGGGAAGAGATGCTGGCTGGGAGTTTTGTTCAGGTGTCATCACAAGCAGGAAGGTGGTCCACTAAGATCTGAGTGCTGGTTGCTGTGCACTCTTCCCCATTCTCTGTCTCTTCTGATTCACAGTGGTCGAACTCCACAGATTCCCTGAGTGATTCTGATGAGACAAAACCTGAGTGGGCTTCCTAGGAAGCATCCCACAGTGCTGGGGAGCTAGATGTCCACCTTGTACTCTCTTTTCCTACTGGAGAAACTGTAGCTGGGGGAGGCCCTCATAGTGTGGTGCTCAGTGTGGGAGGGCTGGTGTGGTCAATGTGAAATCACTCCTCTTACCCTTCTAATGCAATCCTTCTTGGTCTCTGTGGTCCACGGGGGGTGCTTCAGCCTCACCCCTGGGTTCTGGGAATTTCACAATGGTGTCTTGTCTATGGATAGTTGCTAGCTGGTCTTCTTGTGAGGGAGACTGAAGTCAGAATGACCTATGTCACCATCTATATCCTCACTCACATTTCATGAAGCAATTTTATGCAAGCTTTTCACGTGTATATTTTTCATAAGCATCCTTATTATCACCAGAGTCACTTAAAAAACTTATTTGGAAATACTTTCAAACTTACAGAAAAGTTGTAAAAATCAGACTAGAACATAGGATATCCATATACTCTTTATCCAGATTCACCTATTGTTAACCTTTTTCTCCATTTGCTTTCTGTTTTACTTTCTCTAAGGCATCTAGTTATTTCTAATACTTAGGTATATATTTCCTAACAAAAGGCATTCTTATATACTCTTCAATACAATTACCAACTTCATTAAATTTAACTTTTTCCAATCTACTAGAATCCTTTTTCCTAATATACTGTAATTTTGTCTAATCTAATCTAATCAAAATCATATTCCACTTTTGTCAATTGACCAAACAATGTTCTTTATAGCATTTTCCTTGCTCTAATACAGGATCCAGGCTAGGATCAGTTATTTCATTAAGTTGTGGTGTTTTTCAGTTTCCTTTAATCTGGAACAGTTTGCAGACGGTAGATTGTGGGACTAAGTCTCTGTAATCACATGACCCAATTCCTCATAATAAATCTCTCTCTATATATCTTCTATTGGTTCTATTTTTGAACCCTGATTTTTTAAATAGAAGATTCTTTATTTTGGGTTTGCCTAATGTTTCCTTATGGCTATATTTGGGTTATTCATTTTAGGCCAGAATGCTGGAAAAGTGATGTCATGTCCTTCTTGCAGCATCACATCTAGAGGCATATGAAATCTAGCTGTTCCTCAATGGCACTGTTACATTTAATTGCCTGGTCAAGGTGTTGTCCCATGTCTCCATTCTATCATAGCACTTTTTTCCTTGTAAATAATATAATAAGCAATCTATAGAGACCACTTTAAGGCCATGTAAATATCCTGTTTCTCGTCGAAATTTCCGTCAGATTTATCATCCGTTGATGCTACCTTCTGTCCACTAGCTGGTGGTGAGCATATCCAGGTTCCAACCCAGGTATCTGGCTGTGGGACCTGTGCTCTTTCTGGATGAAGCCCCTTCCTCTGTTCACTCTGACACCTACATTCACAGCAGTCATATGGCATCCTCTCATCTGGGGAGCGATTCATATACCTAGAGGCTGTATGAAGAGCCCAGGAGGATTTATGAAGTCCAACAGAGTGAAAAACCAACCACCTCTTCAGTAAGCCCAGAAGGAGCCTTCACTTCATCCTCTTTAGTTGACTGGAGGAAAGCCTTCAGCAGAGGAGAGCCCCTGCTCTGTCATGGTCAGCCAGCATCCTCTCCTTGGCCAGCCCTTATCCGTGGTCCCCTGTGGGTGTTCTTCACTGACCAGATCCCACCCTCTATCCGAGCCTTCATTAGTACTCTCAGAAAAGTCTTTAGTTTTTGCTTATACATCTCTCTAAAGCTCACTGTAAACAGTCTTTACTCTCACTAAGGATGTCTGGCTTCTCTCCCATAGACTCTGCAGAAATGATAGCCATTTAGAACTCCATCTGCTTAATATCCCCTCCCCCCACACGTCTAGCACTTCCTGGCCCTCTATTATCTGGAAAATCTATTTAGCAATAAGCATTACTTCCTGATTGGGCTCAGACCTGAAGTTGGAGTGTGGACATTCCTGGGTAAAACTGTTAAATCCCCCTCCTTCTGTTACCTCACAGCAGCTACTTAGGTTGTGCCCTCCTCAAGACGTCAAGGCAGGGTTGTGTAAGGACAATGACAATGGTAATTACTACTTGTGTTTTGGAGTGTTCTGTGGTCTAGAAACTGTGCTGCTAGGCATTCAACTTACATTTTCCACAGTTGATCCTCATAGCAATTTTGCAAGCTAGGTTTCAGTCTCCTGTCTATAGAGATAAGAAAACTAATGCCCAGTGAGACTGAGGTTTTCCTAGGGCACACATCAGAGAAGCTAGTGTTTTGGCGTGGTGTGTCTTGACTCCAACACCCAGGCACTTTCCACTTCTTCACAGTGCTTCCCAGGTTGAGATGTTCTGCTTATGTTTCAATAAACCAATGTCATCCTATGCTATCTACTATATTTATGAAATTCTGCCAGAGTAAGTGTACCTATAGTAAGTCTAATATATGGTCTTCAGAGTTACCTACATCCTTGAACTTCTCTATATTAATGTGGTGGGAAGAGGCTGAGAAAATTCCCATCATGCACTGCTATACCAGGATGGACAGAAAGGACAGTAACTGAAGTTATAGTTTTTATTAAAGAAATCAGAAGTATATATATTCAATTCTTCAGAAGCATTTTGTTTCTTATTTCCAAGTCTCACTGCAATTACTAGTTAATAAAAACGTGTTTTAATATGCTGGCAGAAAATTGATACCATTTCCAATCTGTGCCATGAAACAAATAATATGTGAGGAGAAATTGAGCTCTCTCATTTCAGAAATGGGAAATGGATTTTTAAAAGTTCAGATCACTACCAAGGGTAATTTTTTTTATAATAAGTTTAACACTGACTTGCTCACTGCAAAACTTTGTTAGGGAGGATTGTTACTTTTTAAACAAAATAAAGATGGGCTATATTCTAAGAACTGTCTATTTTAAAAGCCATTGTGTGTGTAGGTCCAGCAGTCTGCTCCTGCCCAGGGCCAGGGCAAGCCTGGAGGACCTCTGGCACACTGACCCGGGAGTTTGTTTCAAAGAGGATGGAAGGACTGGGGTCAGTGCAGCTGGGGAAGCTGCTTACCCTCCCGGGAGGCAGTGAGAGCTCTGTGTGCACACACAGTCAGGAGTTTGAATCCTGGCTTCCCCTTCTAACAACCGTCACACTCTTGAAAGTAGAGTGTGCAAAACACCACTCACGCTCACCGACGCCAGGCTCTCCATTCTGGGCACATGGGACCGTCGTACTTCTCGGCCTCCTTGAAGCTAAGCATGGCCATGTGACTCGTTTGGCCAATATCAGAAATGAAAATTACCAATATCAGGAATGACAAATGGAACATACCTACATAATCTGAAGCCATTGCAAAGATCATAAAAAATATTAAGAACAACTTTATGTTGATAAGTGTGGTAAATTAGATGAAATAAGTTTCTTTCTTTTTTTTTAAAGATTGGCACCTGAGCTAACATCTGTTGCCAATCTTCTTTTCTTCTTCTTCTTATTCTCCCCAACGTCCCCCAGTACCTAGTTGTATATTCTAGTTGTGAGTCCCTCTGGTTGTGCTATGTGGGACGCTACCTCAGCATGGCCTGACCAGCGATGCCATGTCCACGCCCAGGTTCCCAACTGGGGAAACCCTGGGCCTCCAAAGCAGAACGTGCGAACTTTACCACTTGGCCGTGGGGCTGGCCCCTGAAAATTTTCTAAAAGAAAAGACATAGCTTACTAAAAATACCATGAAAAATGGAAATTATGTATTTTCTTATATTTAAGATGGAATCCTCAATTAAAACTTTTTTCATTAAAAAATACACAGGTTCAGGGGCTGGCCCCATGGCCGAGTGGTTAAGTTCGAGCGCTCCGCTGCAGACGGCCCAGTGTTTTGTTGGTTCGAATCCTGGGTGCGGGCGTGGCACTGCTCATCAAACCATGCTGAGGCGGCGTCCCACATGCCACAACCAGAAGGACCCACAACGAAGAATATACAACTATGTACCGGGGGGCTTTGGGGAGAAAAAGGAAAAAATAAAATCTTTAAAAAAAAAATATGCAGGTTCAGATAGCTTATCTGATGAATTCTTCAGAACATTTTGAGAAGAAATAAGATAAATATTATGCAAAATATTCCAGAAAATAGAAAAAGTAGGAATATTCTTAACTAGTATCATGAGCTCAGAATAAACATCATATCAATATCTGACAAAGACATTTAAAGAAAGGAAAATTACAAGCCAATTTTACTCATAAATATAGTTGCAAAAAGTCCTAAACTAAATATTTTCAAGAAAGGAAAATGTATCATACTACCTAGGTTTATTTAAGGATTCCAAGATTGATGTAACAGCAAATTAATGCAATTCACTATATTAGTAGAATAAAGGAGAGTAATCGTATGATTATCTAAATAGAAGAGGAAAAATCACTCAATGATGTTTCAGTAGTCATTCATGACAACAGCTTTGTTTTTTTTAAACTGGAGGTTTGTACCTTTTGCGCCCCTTCATCCATTTCTCCATCCTCCACGTCTTGCCTCCAACAACCATCAATCTGCTCTCTGTTTCTATGAGTTCAGTTTTTAAGATTATACATATAAGTGAGATCATATCAAAAGCCCTTAACAAACCAAAAATAAATGGGAAGTTCCTTAATATGATGAAAAGTAAGTTAAAAAATAATTATAGTAAAATCATACTTAATGGCGAAATGTTGAAAGTTTTCTTCCTGGGAACGGCAACTAGAAGGGAATGCCTGATGTTGTCCCTTCTACCCAGCATTGTTCTGGACCTTCTACCCAAAGTAACACTGATGCATTGGAGAGGGCGAAGGGACATTTGATTTTCACTGTGCCACCCCTCCCCCAAGGTGCCACAGCTCAGTGCCAAGATAGCCCTTTTCAGCCTGTGATTTCTCCTGCAGGGGGAAGTGAGAGCATGTGAGTGAAGGCCTGGCTCCCCATGCTGTGTGGACACTGCCAAAGAGACCCATTTGTCTCTCACCCCATTCAAAGTCATGAACTGCACAATGGGGGCCGAGTGAGTGGCTGGGAGAACGGCGGCCAAGGCTCAGAATAGAATAAATCAAAGGGACGTGGTCCCACTAACCTGGTCATGAACTCATTCAGGAGGCCCACTTATGAGCCACTTGGGGTGCTTTGCTTACAGATCCTCCCAACTGTCCCATTGGTATTCTCAGTGCTCTGCACACCTCATCTATACACTCTTCCCCTCCTGACCTGTGTCCAGCTCTTGTGTGTGCTCCCAACAGCACAGGAACGGGCCTTTGCAGTTGGGTGGTGAGCAAGTACAGAAAGCCAGCTCAAATCTGTGGGCCTGGGAGAAACCACAGACTTGAGGATTTAGCCCTGCCCTAGGGAAAGCAAAACACCTCGTCTGGGTTTGCAGGAATAAAAGAAGGCATACAAGCTTAAGAATTCTGCCACAGAGGGAACAAGAAGCATAGAGCAGGTGCACCCAGAGAAAAGGTCTCAGAAATCCTCAGGCCCTAACAGGGCTGACAGCAGGTATTGCTCTCCTGAAGCCAGTCAGTACAGACAGGAGGAAGCAACTCTTCTTCAAATGCAAAACCTTAAGGAACATGAAAAATCAAGGAAACATGACACCACCAAAGCAACACTATAACTTTTCAGTAACCAAACCCAAAGAAATGGAGATCTGTGATATACCCAATAAAGAATTCAAAATAGCTGTTTTACAGGAAGCTTAGGCCACTACAAGAAAACACAGAAAGACAATTCAATGAAATAAGGAAAATAATACACCAACAAAATGAGAAGTTTAACAGAGGGATAGAAATCATGTTTTGAAATTATCCAGAGAAGAAAAAAGAAAAAAGAGTAAAAAAAGTGAAGAAAGCCTACGCCACTCAGTGGTGAAAGGTTGAAAACTTTCCTGTAATATCAGGAGCAAGACAACGGTGCCCACTGTCAGCACTCCTGTTCAACACAGGGAGTCCTAGCCAGGCCTACCAGGCAAAAAACCACAAAACAAACAAACAAACAAATAAACGAGATGAAAGGCGTCCAAGTTCAAAAGGAAGAAGCAACATTGTCTCTGTCTTCAGATGACTAGATCTTATTTTCTATTGAAAACCCTAAAGACTCAACCAAAAACCTGTTAGAACTAATAAACAAATTCAGTAAAGTTGGAGGATACAAAACCAACATATAGAAATCAGTTGCATTTCTACACATTAACAATGGATCATATAACAAAGAAATAAAGAAAACAATCCCATTCACAACAGCAACAAAAACAATAAAATACTTAGCAATAAATTTAACCAAGGAGGTGAAAGATCTGTATGCTGAAAACTACAAGACTTTGACAAAAGAAATTGAAGAAGATATAAATAAATGGAAAGGTACCACATGTTCATGGATTAGAAGAATTAATATTGTTAAAAAGTCCATACTACCCAAAGTAATCTGTAGATTCATTGTAATGCCTATCAAAATTCCAAGGGCACTTTTCATAGAAATGTAAAAAATAATCCTAATATTTGTATGAACCACAAAAGACCCTGAACAGCCAAAGCAATCCTGAGAAAGAAGAACAAAGCTGGAGGCATCACAATTCCTGATTTCAAAGTATATTACAAAGCTATTATAATCAAAACAGTATGACACTGGCACAAAAATAAACATTGGTCCCTAGACCAATGGAACAGAATGGGAGTCCAGAAATAAACCCATTCATGTATGGTCAACTAATATTTGGCAGGACAGCTAAGACTATTCAGTGGGGAAAGGATAGTCTCTTCAATAAATGGTGTTGGGAAAACTGGATAATCACATACAAAAGAACGAAACTGGACCCCTATCCTACACCACTCACAAAAATTAACTTGAAAGGGATTAAAGACTTAAACATGAGACCTGAAACTGTAAAACTTCTAGAAGAAAGCATACAGAAAAAGCAAATTGATGTTGGTCTTGGCAATGAGTTTTTGGATATGATACCAAAAGCACAAGCAACAAAAGCAAAAATCAAAAAATGAGACTACATCAAACTGAAAAGCTTTGCATGACAAAATAAAACATCAACAAAATGAAAAGGCAACTTATGGAATAAGAAAAAATATTTGCAAACCATCTGTCTAAGAAGTTAATATCAAAAATATATAAATAACTCATGCAACTCAATAATAAAAAAAAACAACACCATTAAAAAATGAGCAAAGGACCTGAATAGACTTTTTCCAAAGAAGATGTACAATGGCTAACAGGTACGTGAGAAGATGCTCAACATCAGTAACTATCAGGAAAATGCAAATCAAAACCACAAGGAGATATCTCACCTCATACCTGTTAGAGTGACCATCATCAAAAAGAGAAAAGTGTTGGTGAGGTTGTGGATAAAAGGGAATCCTTGTATACTGTGGGTGGAAATGTCAGCTGCTACAGCCACTATGGAAAACAGTATGACGGTTCTTCAAAAAATTAAAAATGTGATCCAGGAATCCCATTTGATCCAGCAGTCCAATTTCTGGGCATATGTCCAAAGGAAATGAGATCAGGGTCTTGAAGACATATCTGCTACTCCCACATTTATTGCAGCATTATTCACAATAGCCAAGATATGGATACAACCCAAGTGTCTGTTTATGGGTGGATGAATAAAGAATATGTGCTATATGTGCACAATGGACTATTATTTAGCCATGAGAAAGAAGGAAATTCTGCCATTTGTCACAACATGGATGGACCTTGAGGGCATTATGCTGTGTCAAATACATCAGACAGAGAAAGACAAATACTGTATGTTCTCATTTATGTGGAATCTAAAAAAGCTGAACTCAGAAACAGAGAGTAGGGCAGTTGTTGCCAGGGGCCCCGGCGCGAGGAGCATGGGGGAAATGGGGAGATGTTGTTCAAAGGGTACAAATTTCCAGTTACAAGACGAATAAGTTCTGGGGGTCTAATGTACTATGTCAACTGAGGAAAAGTGCACTACAATTCAAATAATAGATATTTATTTGTGCAATTAGAATTGCAATTCAGGAGACACAGATTCAGGTAGAAACCCAAAATGTGCTCCAAGGAAGACAAAAGGTGCAAGGGTTTATAAAAGCAAAGGGAGATAAATTACACAGGTTGTTCTGTAAAAGTTGTGGCTGCTGCTGTGAACAACTGTTACTTTTTGGTCGTCCGTGACTTGTTGCTAAGTCCGTCTCTAAGGCAGAAAGTGCTTCTCTATGGGAGTAAGCACATTTCTTGTCAAGATGACGACAGCGAAGCGCAGTTCAGACGTTACCTTCCATCTGGGTAGAGACGTGGCGCGTGGGCGTAGCCCCACTTCCACAGTGGCCGCCCGGCTACGTTTTAGACGCCTTGACGTATGTTACTCCATTTTGTTTTCGCTGTCCACAACTGCATAGTGACTACAGTTAACAATACTGAATTATATACTTGAAAGTTGCTAAGAGTTCTCACCACGCACACACACACAAATGGTAATTATGTGAGGAGATGTAGGTGTTAACCAACCCTATTGTTGTAATCATTTCTCAATGCATATGTGTATCAAATCATGATTTCATACACCTTAAACTTACACATTTTACCTGTCAGTTATATCTCAATAAAGTGGAAACGAAGAGTGCGGTGAGACTCTAGAATAGACAAGGAGACCAATTAAACAGAATAGCAAGTCCAGAAACAGGCCCATACGTAATAGTCACTTGATTTATCTACAGATGACGCTGCATTTCAGTGGGAAAAGGAGGGTTCTCCCATTAAATAGTGCTGAATAGCCACATGGTTAAACCATCTTGACCTCTACACAACGTACACAAAAATAAGTCCACAAGTATAAAAAACCTAAGTTTCAGATAGTTTGCAGATCTAAATAAATCTCAGTAGGATCACAGATCTAAGTAAACTTTGTAGAAGAAAAGCAGCAGAATTATCTTCATGAATTGGAGTAAAGACAGATTTCTTTAAAACAAGACACAAGGACGATAGTTATAAAAGGAAAAGATTGATCAACTGGACTACTTTAAAATTAAGGCCTTTTAAAGAAATCAAGAGATATCTTTAAGAGAGTGAAAAGTCAGCCCCAAAAGTGGAGTAATATGTTTTTCATAGACATAACAAAGAACTAGGATCCAGTTTGTATGAAGAACTGCAAATCTTAAGAAATGACAGATAACCCAATAACAAAATGGGAAAAAAGACCCCAAAATCAAATCTTGACAGTACTTCACAAAAGAGAACATCTAAATGGCCAATAAGTATTTGAAAAGGTGTTCGACCTCATAAGTTATCAAGAAATTCAAATCAGGGGCTGGCCCCGTGGCCGAGTGGTTAAGTTCGCGCATTCCGCTGCAGGCAGCCCAGTGTTTCGTTGGTTCGAATCCTGGGTGTGGACATGGCATTGCTCATCAAACCACGCTGAGGCAGCGTCCCACATGCCACAACTAGAAGGACCCACAACAAAGCATATACAACTATGTACAGGGGGGCTTTGGAGAGAAAAAAGAAAAAAAATAAAATCTTAAAAGAAATTCAAATTAAACTATTGCGAGATGCAACTAGGCAACCTTCAAAAAGCTAAAATGCTGGTGAAGACGTGGAAAAACTGAGACATCTACATAGGGTTGGTGGAGGTGTAAGTGGTATAATCTCTTCAGAAAACAGTTTGGCTATATTTTCTAAATCTGAATGTAGACATATCTATGTAATCTACTCAACAGAATTTCACACCAATGTCTTTCAAAAAGTGTTCATAGAACATTTCAGAGTTCATAGAAGCTTTATTTGCAATAGCAAAAAACTGAGCACAACCCATATCCATCAATAATGGAATGGATAAATAAATTGTAGTTTATTTGTATGATGAAATGCAATTCAGAAATGAGAATGAATCTAAGGTACGTGATTAAGGCAACAAGAATCTCACAAAACATTGTTGAATAAAAGAAGTGGGCAAATGTATGATCCCATGTATGTAAAATTAAGAGCAGCAAAACAAATCTGTGGTAGTTGTTCCCCTTGGGGGTAGTGACTAGAACAGAGCACAGGAGGACTTCTGGGATGATGGTAATCTTTTGGTCTGGTAGTAGCTTTATAAATGTTTCCACTTTGGGCAAAGTCATCCTATTGCACACTTACGATTTGCACATGCTGTTGGATATATGTGTTATATCTCAATAACATTTTTCATAAAAACAAATAGAAACATACAGACACATACAGACATATAAGCTGCAAAAATATGCAATATACAGAATATCTTTTTCCATAGTCAAATATTGCATCCAAATAGCACAAATTAATAAAAAATATTTTCAAATATTATAGGTTGTTTTAATTTGCATTTCTGATAGTTTGTGAGGCTGAGCATCTTTTGAAATATTTATTGGCCATTTGAAGATTCTCTTCTGGATATGCCTATTCGTATCTTTCATCCATTTTTACTGAGGTTTGTCTTTTTCTTGTTGACTTGGAGAACTTCTCACTTTATAGAGATGAGCCCTTTGTCTATATGCAAATCTCTCTGTGACTCGTGTTATCATTCTGTTTACGGTCTTTTATTTTGTGCAGGGGTTTTAATACAAAGGTGGTCAAAATTAACAATCTTCTTTAAACTGTGTATCTTTTAGGCCTTGTTTTAGATATGATTGCTTACTCTAAGGTCATGAAGGCATTCTGTGTATTTTTAAGTAAAATTTTAGGGGTTTGCCATTCACATTTACTTCACGTTTAATTTGTTGTTGGGTGCAAATAATGCAGATTATTTTATTTTTTGTCTGTACAGTTAAACAATCACTGTAGCATCATTTCTTGAGACATCATTCTTCTTCATTTACATGAAATGTTCTCTCTGTCATTTATTGTTTCAATAGATGTTGCTGGGCTCTCTAATCTGCCCTCCACCTTTATTTCTGTTTCCTTATCTTATGACAAATACATGTTATCTTAATTACTATAGTTTTATAACAAGTCATGCTATCTAGAAGGGTTGTTCCCCAACTTTGGGTTTTTTGGGTAAAATTTTGGCTATTTTTGGCACTTTATTCTTCCATATGAATTTAAGGATCAACATATAGAATTTTGATTGCAACTGCACTGAATTTGGGAGTATAATAGACATCTTTACAATGTTGAGCCTTCCAGTTCATGAAGCTGGTATGTCTCTCCATTTTCTCAGATCTTCTTCTAATAGTCTTCAAATAGAGTTTGTAATTCTCTTCATGAGGAGCTTATACTCTGTTAGATTTATTCCTAGATTCCTTATTTTCTTTTTATTTTTTGTAAATAGGATTTTTAAATTTTTATATTACATTTCCTAATTGATTATTGCTGATGTATAGGAAAGCTACTGATTTTTGTAGACTCTGTATCAGAAACCTTGCTAAATTTTCTTACTAATTCTTATAGGTTGTTGATTGTTCATACGTACAATAATATCATCTTCATACAAGGACAGTTTTAACTTTTTTTTAAAAAAACAGCTTGTATACTGCTGATTTCTCATTCTTGCCCTGTCTGTTAGGACTTCATTGGAATGTGGTAGCTGGTGGGGGACATTGTTCTGTTCCTTGCTCTAGGTGAGGAAGCACAGTGCTCTCATCACATGTGATGCCCACTTAAGCATGAATGTTCCTTATTAGGTTAAGGAAGTTCCCTTCTATTCCTAGTTGTTGAAAGGTTTTTTTTTTTTAAAGCATAGTAAATGTTAATCATTTGACTAACATTTCGCTAAGAAAAATTGCATTGTGTATTTTCTTATTTTTGAGTTCTGAGAGTTCTAGACACAGTCTTTTATCAGATATATGATTTTTAAAATGTTCTTCCAGTTTGTGGTTTGTGTTCATTTGACGCTGTCTTTTAAAGAGCGGAATTTCTTAATTTTGATAAAGCCCAAATTACTGACTTTTTATTTTATGGACCAATGCCTTTTGTTTGATAACTAGAAGTATTGTCTCACCCAGAGGCTGGGAAATGTTTTCTGTAAAGGGCCAGATAGGCTTTGCAGGCCACATATAGTCTCGACATATTCTTCTTTTATTTATTTTATTGAAAAAATTTTTTAAACATAACCCTTTAAACATGTAAAATTCACTCTCATTTCACTGTGGCTGTAGGCTGGATTTGGTTTAAGGTAGTATTTGCTGACCCTTGGTCTTACTCAGGCTCACAAAGATTTTCTTCCATATTTTCTTTTAGAAGTTTTACAGTTTTGTATTTAGATATAGGATCCATTTTGTGTGTGTGTGTGTGTGTGTGTGTGTGTGTGTTTGGTGAGGAAGATTGGCCCTGAGCTAACATCTGTTGCCAATCTTCCCATTTTTGCTTGAGGAAGATCATCCCTGAGCTCACATCTGTGCCAATCTTCCTTTATTTTGTATATGGGATGCCACCACAGCATGGCTTGATGAGTGGTGTATAGGTCTGCACCCAGGATCTAAACCTGCGAACCATGGGCTGCTGAAGCAGAGCACACACTTAACCACTACGCCACTGGGCTGACCCTAGGATCCATTTTGAGTTAACGTTTTTGTGTATGGTGATAGGCATGAATTGAAGTTGATTGTTTTGCATCTGGGTATCCAAATCTTTCAGTCCCATTTGTATGGAGACTGTCTTTCCTTCACTGAGTTACCTTCACAGCTCTGTCATAAACCCATTGTTCACATATACGTCTGTCTATTGATTTTGCTCCATTTATCTATTTGACTGTCTTTGTGCCAATACAATACTATCTGGATTATTGTAGCTTTATAATTTATAATCTTAAAATTAGGTAGTCTTAGTTCTCCAACTTTGTTTTTATTTTCCAAGATTGTTTCCTATTCTAGCTCCTGTGGATTCTATATAGATTTTAGAAGCACTTTGTCAATTCTTATCAAAGTTTTGTGTTTTTCAGAGTACAGGTCTTATACATCTTTTGTCAGGTTTCTCTCTAAGTGTTTCATGATTTTTGATGCTATTGAAAGTAAAAAATGTAAATTTACAATTGTTTGTTGCTAATAGACAAAATAAATTAGATTTTTGTATATTGATTCATTATGGACAGAGAACATAAATTACTTGACATTTTAAAAGTGTAGGCTTGTTTTATGGTTTGAAATACGATTTATCTTAGTAAACGTTCTGTACACACTTGAGAAGAATGTGTATTCAACTCTTGTTATGTAGATTGGTCTATAAACACCATTCAGGCCAGGTTGGTTGGTGGTGTGGTTCAAATCCACATCCTCACCGATTTTATGTCTGCATGTTCTATTACTTATCTAGAGTGGGGTATAAAAGCTCCGACTACAGTGGTGGAATTGTCTCTTATTCCTTAGAGTTCTGTTTTTGCATCTTGTATTTTTGAATTTCTGTTATTAGGTGTATGCACAGTTAGGACTGTTGCATTCTCTTGACGAATTGACTCCTTTATCATTATGAAACACCCTTCTTTATTCCTAGCGTTATTCATATCCTGAAATCTCCCTTGTCTCACAGTCACATAGCTGCTCCAGCTCTCTTTTGATCCATAGTGTTACCCTTTTATCACCACAGCACTTTTTTTCACCCTTCTCCCTAACCCTTGGCAGCCACTCATCTGTTCCCCATCTCTATAATTTTGTCATTTCAAGGATGCTATATAAACAATTCATAGCGTGTGACCTTTAGATACTTTTTTCAGCAGCATGATTCCCTTGAGACCCATCCATGCTCTGTGTATCAGTAGTTTGTTCCTTTTATTACTATTTCATGGTAGGTATGTCCTACAGTTTGTTTAACCTGTTGAAGGACATTTGGGTTGTTTCCAGTTTTTGGCGATTACAAATAAAGCTGCCATGAACATTTGTCTACAGGTTATTTTATGAACATAGATTTTCACTTCTCTAGGATAAATGCCCCTCAAATTGCAATCGCTGGGTCATATAGAAAGTGGGTATTTAGTTTTAAAAGAAACTGCTGAGTTATTTTCCAGAGCGACTGTACAATTTCATACTCCTTCTAGCTTGTCTGAGAGGTCCAGCTTCTCCGCATGCTGGCCGACAACTTGGTTATTTTGTGCCTTAATACAGTTTCCTTCCTGTTTCCTGTGCTTGGGGTTCACAGAGTTCTGGATTGGTAGGTTTGCAGTTTTGTCATTGCAGTTTTTGTCAAATTTGCAAAAATTTCTGCCACTATTTATTCAAATATTGAACTATTTTTTCTGTTTCTTCTACAACCTCTCCTCAGTCAGGGACTCTGATTATACATATGTTAAGTTGCTTAAAGTTGTCTCATTGATGCCTGTGATATTGTGATTTGTGTTAGGAAATGTATATTTGGTCTTCTTCTATTTCTGGCACAGAGCTCCTAAAACTCTTAGAATTTCCTAAGTGATGAGAGTGATAAATGTGTCTTCTGTTATGTTAACGACATGCCTTTTGGAAAGCCCCTCTGTGACCTAAGGATGGGCTGGTTGTCAGGAGAACCAGCCTTGTGATTAGAAGGTTGAAACTTTCAGTTCCACCCCCTGACCTCCAGGAGGGGAGAGGGGCCGAAGATTGACTTCACTCACCAGTGGCCAATGATTTATACTCAGTCATGCCTTTGAGATGAAGCCTCCATGAAAACTCAAAAGAATGGAGCTCCAAGAGCTTCTGGGTTGGTGAACATTTGGAGATTTGGGGAGAGTGGCAGGCCTGAGAGTGCATGGAACTTCCATGCCCTTTCCCCACACCCTAAGCATCTTTTCCAGCTGGCTGTTCCTGAGTTATATCTTTTTGTAATAAGCTGGTAATCTAGTCAGTCAAATGTTTCTCTGAGTTCTGTGAGCTACTCTAGCAAATTAATCAAACCCAAGAAGGAGGTCGTTGCTACCTCCAATCTGTAGCTGGTTGGTGAGAGGCACAGGTGACTTGTGTCTGGTGTCTGAAGTGTTGTGGGGGCGGTCTTATAGGACTGAGCCCTTAACCTGTGGGATCTGACGCTATCTCCAGGTGGACGGTCAGAATTGAGGTGAGTTGTAGGACCCTCAGCGGGTGTTGGAGAACTGCTTGGTGGTGGAGAAAAACTTCCCACACTGGAATTGAGTGTCAGAATTGTAATGCCATTTCCTTTCTTTCTTTCTTTCTTTCTTTCTTTCTTTCTTTCTTTCTTTCTTTCTCTCTTTCTCTCTTTCTCTCTTTCTCTCTTTCTTTGATTCTCGTTTCTTTTTTGTGTCATTTTGGATAGTTGTTTTCGGTATGTCTCCAAGTTCACTAGTATTTGCTTCTTCAAGGTATTTTTCATCTCACACATTGTAGTTTTCATCTCAGGGAGTTCGATTTCATTCTTTTTTTATATCTTCACATCTGTGCTTAACTTTGTAACATATAGAACACAGTTTTAATAACTGATTTAGTGTCTTGTTTGCTAATTTTAGCACCTGTTTCTGTGCTGGGTCTGTTTCAGTTGGTGGATTAATTCCTTGCATTGGTTTGTTTTTCCTGCTTGTTTGCATGCCTGCTGATTTTGATCGGATGCCATACATTGTGAAGTTTCCTTTTTTGGCTGCTAGATGTTTTTATACTTCTGTAAATATTCTTGAGCTTTGTTTTGGGACAAAATTAAGTTACTTAAAACAGCTTGATCTTTTTGAGTCTTGCTTTTACTATTTGCTAGGTGGGACGAGAATGGTACTCAATCTAGAGTCCATCAATCCCCATGGCTGAGGTAAGGCCTTCCATGTGCTCCACCCGGTGCCCTGAGGATCTTGAGGTTTTCCAGTCTGGCTGGGGGGCACAGGCACTCTGCCTGGCTCTGTGCGAGCACTGGTTCCTGTTGCTTCTAATCTGCTCATGTGGATCTTGCCTTGGCTTCCAGTCATTTCTCCACACCATGCGCTGATCAAAACTGCAGAGTCCTTAAGGGAGACCCTCCACAGATCTCCAGAACTCTCGCTCTCCATGGGCTCTGTCCTCCCAGACACCCTGTCCTACGCCTCTGGCCGCCTCTTCGGGGCGGGGCGTCTGTGGGGCTATGCCTCGGCCCCCTCCCTGCACCAGGCCCTGGGCCCTCGAGGTAGTAAGCTTTTGTTTCCTGTCTCCCTCTGTTCTTCATTGCCTGATGTCAGGGTCCTCAAACCACTATTTCATGTATTTGCTCATTTTTGACTGGTTCAGGTGAGTAGGCACGTCCTGTCCCTGTTGAAAGTGAAATTCTGCTAGACTAGTTTTATTTATACATACGTGCTCACCAGTATTTTGTTCACTATTTTTTTCTTGCAACTTGCTCCTTTCTTCTGGGTTCAGTGGTTTATTTATCTGGTATTCCTGGGTTTAACCCTCATTTTTCTCATGCATTCTTATTCTCACATGAGCAGCATTGTTTCCTCTGTGTGTTTGCAATCTAGCTTTGGAGCACATCTTTGTTTAGGTTTATTTTTGGGAATTGTATGAGTTTTCTATTGCTGCATAACAGATTACCACAACCCCAGAAGCTTGAAACACCATGAGTTTATTATCTCACATTTTCCACTCAGCAGGAGTCCAGCGCTGACTGACGGAGCTCTCTGTAGAGGGTCTCACAGGGCTGAAATTGTGGTGTCCGCTGAGGCTGCTTTCTCGTATGAAGGCAGAGTTCTTTCCAAACCCACCTCACAGGTGGTCACAGGTGTGACATCCTGTTTCTTGTTGCTGTTGCCCAGGACTCCTCTCAGCCCCTAGCAACACTTCTCGCCCCGTGGGCCCCTCACCGCATGGGAGTTTCTCCTTGAAGGCCAGCATGAGTGTCTCTGCAGATTGAAATCTCTGATTTCCTCTGTCTCTGACGGTGAGAGCCAGATATGTAGGGTTCGTGTGAATGGGTTGGGCGCACATGGAAAATCTCTCTTTTAATTAACTCAA
Organism: Equus przewalskii; assembly: GCF_037783145.1. Lineage (NCBI taxonomy): Eukaryota > Metazoa > Chordata > Mammalia > Perissodactyla > Equidae > Equus > Equus przewalskii. The sequence continues at coordinate 1,037,286 of NC_091847.1, forward strand.
AATTAACTGATTAGTCCCCTTCATTACATTGGCAAATCCCACTAGCCCTGTAACGTATCATACTCCTGGGTAATCTTCTATAATACTCACACGGCCCGCCCCTCTCCCTAGGGGAGACTTATACAAGGCATGCTCATCAGCCAGTGGGTTTCTTGAGGGCCGTCTTTGAATTCTGGTGACCATGGTCTACCCTCTGGACCCTGACAATTTATATGCCTCTAAACCTTCTGAAGAATTGAATCCCATTAAGGCATCAATCCAAGTCTAAAATTTCATCACTGAAATTAGCCCAGATGTGGATGTGGCTCCGGGGTGTAATTTCCTCCCCTCTGTCAGCCTGTGAAACCAGAGGGAGGAGTTGTCTTCCCAGTGCTCCCAACATGCAGTGTGGGACAGACACAGGCTAGTGGTCACAGACATTCCAGTCTAAAAAGGGGGAAAATGGGAGTGAAAAGGAGTCACACTCCAAGACAGCTCTGAAATCTAGTTGGGTGAATTCCAGCCAGAGATCCTCCATCAGGTTTCAGGGCCTGAGAATTACCCTGTTTCTCTTGGTACCCCTCTGGGGTCCCAGTCCTGCCTCTGGGCTTGGGTCATCCTCCCTTTTCATGAAGGGTGGCGGGTGTTCACATTCTGCTTCCTGCTGCTAGCATCCTGGGGTCTGGATGCCTCTTTTCCTTTTGGGGTCTCTCTTCCCTTTAGTCCAAGCTGGCAGTGTTTCTGCCCAAAACACCTTTCCTCAAGAACCTTGTGGACCTTGTATGAATTGCAGTGGGATTCACCCCGACAGATCTGTTTGAGGTGACCCCCTTCTCTATGTCTGGCTGCAGCTGAAGTGGCTGAGGGGCACAGGGAGAGGAGCGAGGCTCTCTGTTTTGGTTAAGAAGACCTGTGAGGCACGCCTTCAATCTCTTGGAAGAGCCTTTTGTGTGGCTGAGTCCTCTGGCCTTTTGATCTTTCTGAGGCTTCAGTGAGAGGTTGTACAGTCAAACCCTCGGCTTTTTCTCTATGCCATGCCTTCGAAAGCAATCTCTTAATGTTACTATTTTTTGCCAGATGGACTGGATGCCAGTCATCCAGTCCCAGTTCCCTCTGTTTAACAGCTCTTCCCTCAGTGCATCTCTCTCCTCGCACACTTTAACTATGAGCAGCAACAATAAACCAGGCCACTCAAACATTTTGCTTGAACATCTCTTTAGCTATATATCCAAGTTTATTGTGTATGAGTTTTGCTTTCCACCTAACTGCAGGACACAGTTTTGCCAAGTTTCTGTCAATAAGTAATAGGGATCTCCTACCTTTCCATTTCTGATGACATGTTCCTTACTTCCTTCTGAGCCCTCATCCGTAGCATCCTCCAAGCACAGAGTTCTACCAAGAGTCTGTTCACTGCAGTTTAGGCTTTTTCTGTGGTGCTTCGCAACATTCTTCCAGTCTCTGCCTGCTGTTCGCTTCCAAAGGCACCACACTGCTAGGTGTCTGTGGTAGCAGCACCCGACTCCTAGGGAACAAAATCTGTATCAGTTCTCTTTTGAGGCATAACAGACCACTAATTTAGAGGCTCAAAACAATACCCAGTTATGAGTGCACAGTTATTATTATTAGATAGCTACATACATTATTTAGTGCGTAGGTCTGTTGGTTGGAAGTCTGGCATGGCATGCTGGGATTTTTGCTTGGAGTCTCACCAGGCTGAAATCAAGGTGTTCGCTGCGCTGAGTTTTCATCTGCAGGTCCTGGGGAAGAAGATACTTCCAGCTTACTCAGCATCTGGGCAGAATGTGCTTCTTTGCGATTGTTGGGCGGAGTCCCTGTTTCCTTGTTGGCTGTCAGTTGGTGGCCACTCTTGGTGTTTAGAGGTGGCCCACACTCCTTGCCACGTGGCCCATTCTCCTTCAAAACCAGCAATGTAGGATTTCTTGTGCATTCAAAAATCAACTCAAAATGGATTAAAGACTTGAATGTAAGACTTGAAGCCATGAAACTTCCAGAAGAAAACATAGGCAGTATGCTCTTTGACATTGGTCTTAGCAGCATATTTTCAAGTACCATGTCTGACCGGGCAAGGGAAACAAAAGAAAAAAATGAACAAATGGGACTACATCAAACTGAAAAGCTTCTGCATAGCAAAGGAAACCATCAACAAAATGAAAAGACAACCTAACAATTGGGAGAAGATATTTGCAAACCATATATGAGATAAGGGGTTAATATCCAAAATATACAAAGAACTCATACAGCTCAACAACAAAAAACCCAACAATCCAATTAAAAAATGGGCAAGAGATCTGAACAGAGATTTCTCCAACGAAGATATACGGATGGCCAACAGGCATATGAAAAGATGCTCAACATCATTAGCTATCAGGGAAATGCAAATCAAAACTACAGTGAGGTATCACCTCACTCCCGTCAGAATGGCTGTAATTAACAAGACAGGAAACAACAGATGTTGGAGAGGATGTGGAGAGAAGGGAACCCTCATACACTGCTGGTGGGAGTGCAAACTGGTGCAGCCACTATGGAAAGCAGTATAGAGTATTGTCAGAAAATTAAGGATAGATCTACCATATGATCCAGCTATCCCACTGCTGGGTATTTATCCAAAGAACTTGAAAACACAAAGGCATAAAGATACTTGCATCCCTATGTTCATTGCAGCATTATACACCATAGCCGAGACATGGAAGCAACCTAGGTGCCCATCAAGGGATGAATGGATAAACAAGATGTGGTATATATACACAATGGAATACTACTCAGCCATAAGAAATGATGCAATCCGGCCATTTGTGACAACATGGATGGACCTTGAGGGTATTATCCTGAGTGAAATTAGTCAGAGGGAGAAAGTCAAATACCATATGATCTCACTATTAAGTAGAAGATGAAAACAACAACAAACAAACACATAGCATTAGAGATTGGACTGGTGTTACCATAGGGTGAGGGGGAGGAGGGCAAAAGGGGAGATGAGGCTCACATGTGAGGGGATGGACTATAATCAGTTTTTGAGTGGTGAACATGATGTAATCTACACAGAATTCGAAATATATTATGAGGTACATCCGAAAGCTATATAATGTTATAATCTAATGTTACTGCAATTAAAAAAATAAAAAATAAAAAAATAAATAAAAGAATTTCCACCAAGAGGCTTACAAACAGCATGTGAAATTCGTTTGTGTCGATAACTGTTGTAATGAGCAGCAGATTGTCCTCACACCAAATCGAACGTCTGGGTATATGTTTGAGGGTGTGTTTTTTAAAGTATACTGCTTTTCATTTTGCTTTAATATTTTAGTGGTAGGAGAGGAAGGAAATGAATATGTACTGTGGGAAACAGGAAAAGGCTGGAAAAGATGAAAGAGAATAGGATAAAGGCAGATACATTTTTCTAAATTTGATGGATCTGTTACTATGTAAGCTAAAGAAAAATGCAAATAAAAAACGAGTTCATTTATTAAAAAAAAAAAAAGAATTTCTTGTGCATTATATCTCCTTCTCTTGGAATCTCTTTTGCCAGGAAGTGCCCCATCCCTCCATAAGTGCTCTCCTGATGAAGGGCCCGCCCCCGATCCTCTCCCCTCCCTAGAGTCACCTGAGTAGGGGCCTTGGTTACAGCTGCGACACCTCTTCACAGCAGCACGTAGATCCGTGGATGGTTGAATAACTGCAGAAGGTGTGTGTGCACACCAGGGACAGAAATCTTGGGGCGTCTAAGGATTCTTCCTCCTACAGGGACTCTGGGAAGCCCGGGTGATGGTGCATTCTTCCAGAGAGAATCTCCCTTTGTTGCTGTGGTGGTTTTCAGGGATATGACATTCTGGGGACCACTTTTACGTTAATTTCCTGACTTAGAGGTCCTTAGACTGCATAAATAGTGTAAACTTGAATCTCAAACATGCATAAAGGCAGGGACATGGTTAGAAATTCTCAGGGGAGCGTTTAGACCAAGGGAGCAAAATTTCCTGTTGTCTTCTTATGCTTGCAGATACACTTTTTCAAGTTTGTTTTCCAGTTTTTTCTGAGGCCATAGCCCCTCAAGCGTCCTAACTTCACATAGAGGTTCTCAGTCCCAGCTCCTCATCCAGCAAAGGCCCAAATGTTGCCTCTGGTTCCTTCCTGATGGTTAAAACCCAATCTTCCAGGCTACCAAGACAGGCACCCTCCCAGGCTACCAGCTGCCCCTGGCAGCCATCGAATCAGCTCCCCTACCTGTCAGTTTAACTTTCAGGTACCGTTTCTTGTTTCTGGGGCTTTCCCTTACTTTTTTGTTTAAATTCAACATTGCTTAAAAATGTTTTATTATGTCTCACCCAGCACTTCTTTTTGTCTGTGGTGGGAGGACGGTTGATCTCAGCTGCTTCATTTATGGAAGTGGAAAACCTTGTTCTTTCTACCTCGTGGTTTGAGAACATCGCCATCTCTCACTGTTCGGAGGCTGTAGACTCTTAGCTCTCTCTCTCTTTCCAACCCACCGCCAGACAACTGCCTAAGTCACCTCTGAAAATATAAATCAGATTGCACAACATCCCAGCTTAAAAATGCTCAGCGACGCCCCTACCATTGCGAGAGTTCCAACTCTGGCCACACTGGACCTGACGCCTGTCTGTCCCGCAGCGCCCCTCCTGCCACACCTCCACCTGTCCTCTGCCCTACAGGACTTTGCAGTTGCCATTTAATTCCCTGGAGCACTCTTCTCGTGGCTGTTTGCTGGGACTCTCCTTTTGTTCCTCAGGCATCATCCTGAGCTGAGCCCCTATTTCTGTTTCTCACCCGGTACCCATCGGCCTGTGACCACTCACGTCACTTGCGTGTTCTCCCTTAGCAGAGTGGAAGCGCTCTGCAGCAGGTCCCACCTGCACACACTCTTCCCTCTTCAGTGCACAGCGCACCCCCTGGCTCAGACCAGGGACTTGGCACATAGTCATTGCATGAGGGGCTCAGGCCTGCCCACGGCTGGGGCTGGGCGTGAGCAGTCAGAGCCCGCAGGCAGGTCAGGAAGATGGGCTGGAACGTACAAGTCTCTGTCACTCTTGTGACAGGTAAAGCAGACACTTGTTATATCAAGGTCTCCCTGACTGAAATATAACACATTTTCAAATGCAATCATCTTTGAAGCCGAATTGTTTTAACACTAAGCTTTAAAAACTAGCCCAATTGATAATGAAGCATTAAAAGAAAAACTTGGGGTTACTGTCAGGACACAGTGGCAGTGAGCTCAGCCAGCCCAGTTCCGTGAGGCCTGCTCCCTGGCGGAGAGGTGCTGAGCAAATGGGGCGATGATAAAGCAGCCAGCCCGTTGTCCACATGTGCTGGACGGATGGACTCTGCCTGATTCACGCTGAGTGTGGAGGGCGTTTCCTTCTCACTGGATATCACTGGATGTTTGAAATAGTCCAAAGAACTACTTGAAATAACATCAACAGATGGCAGACTGACTACCAGTGTCCAACTGAAGCTTGTTGAACTCACAATACCGCCCCTGATAACTGGGTACTGTTAGATGTCAGGCCCTCACCTGGGTCTTTGACATAAACCATCTCATGGCCCAGAGTTGGGGTCTCCCAACCACAGTCTGGAGCCCTGTCCACCAAAAGTCAAATTCAGAAATGGAGGCTGTCAGTGGAAACGCTGCTCATTGGCTCTCACTCTACTTCCTGTATCCCTCCTGTTTTCTCCTCCCAACCCGTCACTCTGGGTAGAGCTCCCTGTGAGGATCCAGAATTGCACCCTTGACCTGTTTTAGACACAGTGTGCCCGAGGGAATTCTTTAAAAGAAAAGGGTCTTTGAGGACACTAAAATTAGGCATCGATTTTAAAAAATCCATTTATAGGCAAGTTTGCGTCAGGAAAACATCTATATTATTAAGTGAATAGCGCCCCTACAGCAAATTGAATTTTTACAACTTTTACAAACGAAGCTAAGGAATTCTGTGCAGAACTCTCCTTTCCCCTTCCCTCTATTTCTCCTTTCCCTCCTCACTTCCCACCTTCATCAAATATTCGTTGAGTGCCTGACATGAGTCAGGGACATAGGACATGATTTTTGTTCTCAAAATCGTCATAATCTAGTACGAGATGTAGACAAGAAAATAGTCAATCGGCATACTAGGAGGCTGACTTCTGTCTTAAAAGAAGCCACTAGAAGGGCCTGATCTGCCTTTTCTGTACTGGATCCTCAATTCCCATGGGGACAGTCACTGATGTCAGTCACCAATCTGATGGGTACTGAGTGGCATCTCCAGCACCCAGAGCACAGACATGGCTCCGTGAGTTGCTATAATCATTTGCAGATAACATGATTGTCTACTGAGGGCGCCCAAGAGGAACAATAGAATAATTTGTTAGAAATAATAACGACCTTCAATAAAATGTTTATTATTAGGTAGGATTAAGTTTGGCTGAGAGTAACAGAACCCACCTCCCCCAATAGTGGCTTAAACAAGTTAGAGAAAACTAGTTGAAGAAAACTGCAAACTTGACCAAATGACAGAAAGACGATTTGCATAACTTGATGTTCCCCAGTAGTAGTATTTCCAGAGGGCAGAATGGATATCATGGAGATTTAATACACAAATTTAACACAATATCAAACAAGTTATTATTGGGATTTTTGTAATTTGAAAAGATGCATTCATCTGGAGAAACTGAAGAATGAAAATAAAACAATGTTGAGGAAATATTTTGTGATGGAGGTATCTCTTCTCAGATACTGAAATGCATTATAAAGCTACAATCAATAAAATGGTGTTACTGCAACAGACTAGACAGAGAAACCACTAGGATGGATAGAAAGGTCAGAAATGTGTGTGTGCTTCGTATATATAAGCTTGTAAATTTCTTGTATAGACACACATAGTTTAAGACAAAGTTGGCATTTCAAACCAATGGATAGAGTATGGATTGCCCCATAACTGGTAGTACTGGGAAAATTTGCTCACCATCGGAATAAAGATGAAGCCATACAGTACATCAGATACCAAAAGTAATTCTAGATGGGATTAAGATTTATGTGTAAAAATGAAAACGCAAACATATCAGAGATTACGTAGGGGTACTTTACATAATCTGTGGCAGGGTAAGCTTTGCTAGCACAGCACCAAAGTCATGAAAAATATGGTAAGATTTAAGTATATGGAAATTAAAAGAAATTTTAGGCTTCAAGAAAACCATAAATAGAACTTCAAGACAAGTGAAGACTGAAAATCAGTTTTGTGATGCACTCGGAGGGCAGAATAAAATAGTATTTTTTAACATGTAAAAAGCCCATGTTGATCAATGAGCAGAGGGATGTACAAACAGAGCAAATACAACAGACAAGCCACAGGAGGAAACAAGGGCCTGTGGCTTCCAGGAAGTGTTCCCCTTCAATCGTAACAGGAAAATACAGGAAGAATTTCATATCTTTGCCCATAGAAAATATAAAGACATGACACAAAGAATATTGTCAAGCACAACCATGAGAATGTAAATTGATAACAACATTTCTTTAAGCTGCTTGACATTATGTATTGAAAACAACATGTTTACATTTTTGGACTAAAAAATCCTAGGTTTGGTCTCTATCCTAAAGAAATAATCAAAGATGCAAGCAAAGATTTATGTATGTTGATTTTCATTGCAGCATTATCTATAATGGTAAAAAAAATTGGAGATGATGAAACAGTCCAACAATAGAGAAATGGTTATTTTAATTAGGGTACATTTAGGTGATGATTAATTATGCAGCCATTACAATCAAGTTTTTCAGGAATATTTAATGACATGGAAAGTGACCATGCTAATAAGTTGATTAAAAACATAAGATTACAAAACAGCAAAGGCACAGAGCAGGAGGTCGATGCAGATGTTGGACATGCCTTTGCTGAGAGTCCACGTCGACAGGTGACAGTGCCCTTTCAGACTGCTGAGCGACGTCCTCAGCCTGGCCTCCTCCTCTCCTCTCGCCTGCCCTGTTGTCTGGGCGCTTCACTCCTAGCTGGAGCTGGTGCCCTCCAGAGGTGCCCTAGGCATGGAGTGGGTGCCCTTTATTGCTCACCTGCGGATGTGGCACAGCATGTCTTAGGGATTAATTGGGGTCTTCCATTTACCGTGAGAGACTCAGAGCTTCGAGCAGTAAGAGGCATTTTCCCCTCACTCTCCCGAGGGGAAAACCAGGCATTTTATTCTTCTTGGGGAGGGGGGGACTGTTCAGTGGGGGAGGTGAGAGCAGCCACTGCAAGGAGAAGGCAGGGGCCTTCCCTCAATGGCATTTCCCAAGTCTGGGAGGGGCTCCTCTTCTCCCCCCTTGCATCCCCCCTCCTCTCCCTCTCCTCTCTCTCCCCCATGCCTAACATTTACTGCACGTCCCTTTTGAGCCGTGACACTTTATACCTGTTATCTCATTTAATTTTCAGGAAACCCCTATAAGGCCGTGGGATTCATGCTCCCACAAAACAGGTGAGTCAACTGAGGCCCAATGAGACTGCTCCTTGCTCTGAGATCCTAGAAAATAGGTCTTTGTATTCGTCATGGTTCTTCAGAGAAACACAGCCAACAGCTGTGTATATGTATATAAAAGAGATTTATTTTAAGGAGTTGGCTCACGCAATTACGAGGCTGGCAAGTCCGAAATCTGCAAGTGGGCAGCAAGCTGGAGACCCAGGAGAGCTGACTCTGCAGGCCCATTCTGAAGACCTCTGCAGAATTCCCTCTCGCTTGGGGAAGGTAGTCTTTTGTTCTACGCAGGCCTCCAAAAGATTGGATGAGGCCCACCTACTTTATGCAGGGCAATCTGCTTTACTTAAAGCCCCCTGATTTAAATGATAACCTAATCCAAAAACACCCTCACAGAAACAACCAGAATAATGTTTGGCCCAGCTGAGTTGACACATAAAATAACCAACCCAGTCTCTGCATCTGAGCCACACAGGGAAACCGCAAAGAGGAAGAAGACAGAGACTGCTCAGGGTCATTAGACACCTTGCAGCCCAAGATGTGTGGTCTGGCAGTGACCCTGAAAGGACCAGAGAGCAGCTGTGTGGCCCCTTGCTGTGTCCTTCTCTTGCCCCCCTGGGCTGGCCCCTGCACCTGTGCTCCTGAGTGGCACAGGGGTGCAGTGAGCGCCTGAGCGCAGCTGTCTTCCTTGGCACTGGCTCGGTGGTGCTCAGAGGGAGTGGGCTGGGATTCTGGCTGCTCTGTCAGCCTCCTGGGCAGTCTGGGAGGAGTCTGAGCTTGGGTTCTTGGCTTGTGGCCTCTACTGGCTGGGGCTGTGTAATGTAGCCTCTGGCAGCACTGAGGGCTTTTGGCTTCCTCAGTGCCTTCACAGAGACCCTGCCAGATGGGCCTTCCAACACCCTGGTTGATGAGCAAGCCACATGTCCTTATGCTCTGACTCAGCTAGGGAAGAGCCAGAAAGATAGGGTCCCTCCATTCCTTATGTCATTCACACATTCACACATTTCGAACCTACACTGTACCAGATCCTATGCTTAGCACTGGGGACACAAGGAGCTTGGTGCACAGAGGAAACAGATGAGGACAGTTCCATGTCGTTTGTAACATGCTGGGGCAGATCGAAGGAGGACTGCCCGGAAGAGGTGACAACTAACAGAAGACTAATGGCAGCCAGACCCAGGGGAGTGTCGGGGGAAGGAGAGGGTGCAGGCAGACGGCCAGCTCAGGTGAAGGCAAGGTGGGGAAACTGCCAGAAGCCCACATGGCAGGGATGGGGGAGATGAGGCCGGAAAGGGGGCTCTGTAGGCCTGGCCTTAGGGAGCAGGACCGAGTGGAACTGAGTTCAGATGCCCCGGGGTGAGAGCCTGCGCATGCTCCCCGGGCAGCATCCTCTCTCCTCTGAAGACTTGTCACAGTTCATCCCCTGGCATCTGACACTGGCTGGCCACTGGCCACTGGGGCACGGCGAGAGTAGCTGTGCAGCCACGGGGACCCTGTCTGTGTGGCCCCTGTGTCCTCACCACCAGCATGGCACCTGCCATGGTAACATGTGATGGATTGGTTGGACACATAAAGAAAGAGATGCACATAATTGTTATGTCAGTAGTTACCAAGAGCGACGCTGTGATCCCTGGTATGCCCCAGGTCACCGGGGAACCTGGCAAAGTACTATGCCTGATGACTGTCAACTTTTGCTTATCATTTCTTTTTTCATGCATAGAGTAGGCTTAAGGTTATTATTAAACCCCAGGCGTTTCCATATGCCTCCCCAGTGGGCAGGAAGGGTAAAATTAGTGTCACGCAGGCTGGTGCTCACAGGGGTGAGTCACAGGGGTGGTCACAGGTTGGTGTCCGTCACGTAGGACCCATGGGCAAGGTAGGGAGGCAGGGAGCATCCTGGACACATTTGTCACCACGACCTGCCTGGGATTCCCGAGGCTGCCCAGCCCCACCCCATTGATCCTAAGCATTCTCTGGGCACTACCTGCTGGGACCTCTGCAGCTGGAGGCTGGGGTCCCCTGGACGGGTGAGCTGCTGGTCCTGCCTTGGGGAGCCCACGATAAGGCAGGGAAGGCCCAGCTGTCCTGTGGCAGTGCCTGAGAGGACCAGGGCTCCGTCAGAGCCGGATTCCTGAGGCGGCTCAGTTGCTAATGAAAGAAGCCCGTGGCTTTGCAAAGATTTGATTATCCTCAAAACAGCAAGGGTCCACACATCTGCTGACGGCTTGCTCAGGATGACACATGTGACTCAGACTGAAAGGGACAAGTCGTGAAGACAGCTCAGGCTGGGAGCAGCAGTTCTCGCCAGACTCGCTCCTATCTGTCTCCTCTTCGGTCATTTTCTATTCTTTTCTTCTCTTCAACAGTTTTTATTATGAAATGTACCACTTATATAAAAGTGTGTGGAAAAATACATGTCCGTTTAAAGAATAATGCTAAAACAGACTCTCCTGTACCCACCCCCACAGGGTAAGAGACAGAAGACCACTAAGACTTGCCTCCCTCCTCAGGAAAGGCGCCTACACCCAGAACTTGGTGTTAATAATGCCCTTGCGTTTCCCCCGTGTGCATCCCCACAATATGGGGGGTACTTCTTGCCTGTTTTGGGCTCTGGAACCAGGTATTCCTCTCTCTAAGTAGACTCTGTGGCCCCCTTCCTTTGCTCGTTATTATGTCTGGGGAGTCTTCCGTGTGGATGGGCACAGCTATAGCCATTAACTTCCTCTTGCTTGGGGTAGTATTCTATTGTAAGCATTTACGACAATTTGTTTTCCTGTTTCAGTCTTGATGAGCATCTGGCTTGTTGCCTGTTTTCCTCTTGTAACACGGCCACTGTGAACACTCTGATGAGTGGCATTGCCTGTGCATTCCTGCAAGAGTTTCTGGATGGCCTGCTTCTCAAAGGCGTCTGTGTGATTAAAACTATTTTCATAATGCTACTGTCACCAGCCATGGACTCTGACCTATTTCTCTTGTCTTGCTGAAAAGTGCAGCTGTTCCTTTCTCTAACGTCCTTGAGGTTGTTGGTTTCAGCTGTGCTCTAGGAAGAAGATGCAAACACCAGACGCCCTGAACTGGTCCAAATCCCAGCTGCAAGAGTGACACCGCGCAGACGGGCAGAGAAGTGGACAAGAGTAACCTCTGCTTCACCATAAGGCTAAGATCACCGCCCAGGAGGAGCTTAAGCCTTATTAGCATAACAGGCGATATATGTGAGAGCGTGATTCCAGACTAGGCCTGCGTGAGCTTAGACTCCCCCCTCTCTGCATGAGGATGCATCTTCCCTTTTGAATATTCATCTCCTACCCCAAATAAAAGGCACTGGTTTCCCTTGCTTGGGGAGCCACAGCTTTGTGAAGTGATTCCCTGTGGTCTCCTTTATTTGCAAATAAAAATTTTACTTTGTGCGACAACTACTTCTGGTGAAGGCTTTATTTCAATGCACCAAGAAGCAGATCCATTTTGATCCAGTAACAATACTAAAACGTTATTTGACTTTTTCACTGTCGTTCTCTCACAAGTTCTCTTGTTTGGAAGGTCTGCACACCTCAGGGACTCAATATTTTCCAAATGACACTCAACGTTACAGTCACACACGGTGAAGAGAGCCGTCCAAAGTGCAGGAGAGGTCAGTGGACTTTAACGTGAGTGAGTGTGAACATTTCATTCACACGGCTTCAGATTCCACATTGCAACTAACCTTTCAGGAGTTATTTATCAAGTTTGGGTAGCAAAGCAAGAAAGAATATCCACAGTTATCTGCAAGAAAGCGCTTCCCTTTTCTAACTCCTTGTCTGCGTGAGAGTAGATTTTCTTCTCACTCCAACCGAAGCTGTAGACCACAGCGGCCCGAATGCAGCACCACCTCTGAGAACTCGGCTGTCTTCTATTGTCAGACATTAACAAGATTTCTAAAAACATAAACGATGCCACTCTTCCACTAAATTTTATTTTTGAAAATATACTTGTTTTTCTTTGAAAATGTTATCCCATGAAATGGGATTATTATGATTTAAAAATAAATTAATACATGTTTAAAACGTTCTGAGTTTTAGTTTTTGCTATGGTAAACATCAATAGATAGACATAAACTATGTGAACAAAAGCTCTTTAGGGTCTTCAGTAATTTTTAAGGGTGTCAACTGTGTAAAAGTAGAAAGTGTCTGAGCACTGCTGCCCTTGGGGATATTTTGAAGAAGAGACTTACTCATCTCCAACTTACTCACTTTTGCCTCTGGCTGGACCAAATGAGCCCAGCAGCAGAAAAAGAGCGTTCCTGCAAGCCAGGTCCTCGGAAAGCTTCAACTCTTCAGTTTGTCCACCCTGGCGGGTAGGAAAGGGTTCTGTGTTGTGGTTCTGGTTCACCAGTCCTTGGTTACCAGTGAGGCCGAGAAACTTTCACGTGCTCACGGGCGTGGTGGTCTTCTCCTGGGACGCCTGGCCATGCACCTGCCTACGTTTCCATGGGCCCGTCAGCCTTCTCCTTATTAGGCCAGAAGAATTCTTTCCATGTGCTGGATAATCATTCAGTTATACATTTTGTGAGCACCTTTTCCCAGTTTATGACTTGCCTTTTCTCTCTCTTTATGATGTTATTTGATGTACCGATGTTCTTAACTTTAATGTAGTTAAAATTATCCATTCTTTCTTTTATGGTTTGTGCATTTTGCATCTTGTTTAATAATTTCTTTCCTATCCCAAAGTCATAAAACATTCTCCTGTGTTATCTTCTGAATGTTTTGTCGTTTCTTATTTCACATTTACGACTCAATCCACCTGGCGTGGGTATTTCAGTGGAGTGCAGAAGGAATCCCATTTCATCTTGTCCTGTGGACAACTCGTCGGCTCTGGGACAACCACACATCAGCGTCAGGCTTAGCCCTCTGTGACAGCATGATGGGGCCACATGGCTTGGTCCAGGTCCTTGCCTCACAAACCACGACCTGAAGTCTATACTTATTGATTGTTTGGGGACAGCTTTCAAATTTGCCTTTTATCAATGTCACTAGATAGTTTCACCTGGCAGCTTCATTTCATTAAAGTCAGATCCTGGCGGCTGGGGATGCCTGGTATTAACACACTGCCTTTTTGTAAGCGAGACGTCAGTTCACTGCACAGTAGGCAAGGGAGGGACTGGGTTAGGTTGGCCAACAAGTAAGCTGGTAGGGGGCTGGGGTTCATGTGACTCAGTTTTTTCCTCCAGAGCCTCTGCTGTTGGGAAGGCACTGTGACAGGATTTGAAGCCTACTGTATTTGCATTTTACTTATTGATTTACTTATTTTTGGTGAGGAAGATTGTCCCTCAACTAACACGTTTTGCTAATCTTCCTCTTTTTGCTGAGGAAGATTGGCCCTGAGCTCACATCTGTGCCAATCTTCCTCTACTTTGTATGTGGGACACCACCACAGCATGGATCAATGAGTGGATGAGTGGTGTGTAGGTCCATGCCCGGGATCTGAACCTGAGAACCCTGGGCAGCTGAAGTGAGCATGTGAACATAACCACCACGCCACAGGGCTGGCCCCTGTGTATTTGCATTTTAAGAACTGGACTTTGCTCCTTTTGCTAAATTTCCTGTAACCAGAGAATGCTCCTGCACCTTGACTTGTTTCCATTACCTTTGTCTTTTATGGCTATGACTTTAATGGCAGGTGGAGGGTAGATGTCACTGCCATGGGAAAATGGTGGTGACAAATGGATTCTGCATAATCTTCTTAATGTGACAATTTTCCATTTCAAATAGGCAGCCACTGAAACATCACAGCAGATGAACCACAGCCCTGACATTCAGACGGACTCATCCCAAGACACTGAAACATCACAGCAGATGAACCACAGCCCTGGCATTCGGACGGACACATCCCAAGGAGGCTGCTGTTCTTTGCTCTCCGTGATCAAGAGAATGGAGATGAAAGGTGCCAATTATGAATTAAGTGCTGATTCTTTTACTTGTACCTGTGGCACCTGAGAAGATGTTGTGATGAGTCACTCTGAGCCTGGTCCTGGGGCAAGCTGGCCCTGGGGTGGGAGATGACAGCGTGCCAGGTGAATGCAGGCCAGGCGACGAGGGGTCACCTGGAGAGAGCCTCCTCTGACCACTCACTGGGGTTTGAGGGGCTCACAGCTGGTTTGTTCAGTGAACTATTGAAATGATGCACCACCCGTGGGGTCAGACGACTCTCTTGCTATGGTCGCTCCCTTGTGGTAAGCATGGCTCCTCCATGCCTCAGACCCGCCTCCTCCCCAGCCCCTCTGCTCTTCCCTAGTGCTCCAGGCTCCAGTGTGGTGCCTGGCAGCCTCTTGCTGGCCCTGGCTGAGCCCCTCTGCCGAGTGTCCACATAGGCCCCTCCCTCTGCAGGCAGCACCTTCCAGCCCAGCTGTTTTTGGCTTACAGCTGCATCTCCTTCAGAGCACCTTCCCTCATCCCCAGACTGGGCACAGCTGGATTTCGGGCTCCCAGCACAACCACATTTACTGCATGTTTCTCTGACGTGTGCTCCATTTTCCACCTCCACGAGGGCTGGCTGTCTTGTTCTCCAATGTATTCCAAGAGCGTGGAGGGTGTTGGGAGCAGCAGGAATGCTCAGTAAACATGTGTTGAATGATGGACGAATGAACCAGCTTGGCAAACTTAGACCACTGAGCCTCAATAATACCTAACTCACATGGTTAAATGAGATAACGGAAGGCAGTAAATCTGAGCATTTTTGGATCACTGACCCCTTTGGAAAATCTAACAAATGTTGTGGACTCTGTCCTCAGGGAAATGCACAAATGGAGTCGCAGATACGCATGCTCCTTAGAAGTTATCTGACTATCCCCTTACAGTCTCTGCGTAGATTTAACTTCTTCTTTGTGCTCTTCCAGACTTTTTCTGTGTATCTTTTTAAAATAATGGTAGCAGATAGACAGCCCTGCTGTCTCAGTGGCTTATCATAACCCACATTTATTTCCTCCTCTTAGAGGTCTGATCAGTGGCAGAGTAGGCTTGGGGCAGCCTACTCCATATAGTCATTCAGGCACCCATTGTCAAAATGTGGCTTCCAAGGTCAACTGGGCATTGACATCAGCTGGCCATAGGGAGAGAGAGGAGGAGAATGGGGCGGTGTTTGGCCATGCTGGAAGTGGCTCACATCACAAAGGCCGGGGACCATTAAAGAAGTGCCTGATGGGTGTTCTCAGGTCTTTAACTGCTGTAGGTGGAGTCTCATGCATAGGACTTTTTTCCCCACAGAATTTCATGGTGTCCATTTCATGGAAACTTCTTGAAGCAGGTGGGAGAACCCGGGCCAAGGAAGGTGTTCAGTGAGGAAGAGTTTTCTTCTTGTTCTCACGCTTCCTAGTCTTTCCTGGATGTGTCACAAACAGCCTCCTATATATTCGAACCCCACAGGGCTGCCCCATCCTCTGCCTCCTCACCCTTCTACACACAATTCAAATAGCACCTTCTACGGGAAGGCCTCCTTGCGCACCTTTCCCACCCCGAGGCAGATTTAATTTCTTCCTGAGTCCCTGCCATTCTAAGAGTCATGTTATTGTGTTATTGCTTGCACCTCAGTGTCTACCCCATGCTGAATGTTCACAGTGGGGAAGACACAGCTTATCACTCACCTCCCAGCCCTCATCCTGGCACACAGTAGGTGCTCAGTAAATGCTTGTGAATGAATAAGCCATTTAGATTTTTAAAAAAACGACTTATAATGGGATTTGATTGCAAATAGAAAGAGCCGTGGTCCCTTCTGGCCATCCTTGAAGGCTTTTCCCTACCCATCTCTCCTCCACCACGCAGTGTGGGCTGTCTCTTCCCACACCCTACTCTGCCATATACAGTACATCTTGGAGAACTTCAAGGGTTCAGGAATCAGGGGCCCTCAGGGAGGGCATAGGAAGACATGCAGCTGGGGCAGGAGGCAGAGCCAGGCATAGCAGGCTTCAGGCAACCCCAAGGTTCTGAGGGATCCATGGAAGGGGTTAAGCAGGAGTGATGTGGTTGGATCCTCACTCTGGAACCCTGGGAGCATGGATCTGAGGTGAGGAGGGGAGTCAGGCAAGTTTTCTTGATCTGTCTTGGAAATGTCTTGGATGGCGAGTGTGCTCCAGGCACCGTGCTGCTGTTGGAGTGTGATAGAAATAAGGAGGAGCTCTGAGCGTGAGGGAGACAGACTTGTACATAAGTGACGAATGGAAGTAAGCAGGAGTTGGCAAAGAGGTGGTGGGAGATGATGGGAGCCTGTGTGGCGGGCAGATGTGGGAGGGGATGGGAAGAGGAGGCAGCAGGGGAAGATTAGGATCAGTCTTGACAAGCTTCCTTGACTCGCTTCCTGTGGGGCCTCATCCAGGATGGCTCCCAGCTTTCCCACTAGGACAACTGGGCCTATTTTACAGGGAGGAGGAGAAGGGGTGGGGTTGGTGGGGAGCTAAGTTTTGGTTGTCTGAGGGACTAATGCTGCCTCAACCTCTCATTTCAATGTGATGAGTTCCCCATAAAATGTCCTCATAAAAAGCAACCCAGCTCCCGCTCACAGGAGGATGTTCCTGAGGGCCCTGTTTTCTCAGTTCTCTTTATAAATACCTGATGCTTGCTCACTTAGTCAAATTTTCTGAAATCCTAGATTATCCCCTTGGAGAAAACCTGTCTAGAAAAAGAAACATGGGGCTTTGGGGACTGCCTTTCTAAGCAATATGCTTTACCCCTAACAGAATATCTCCCCTAAGACAACATGCTGTTAGGGGCAAGTGTCTCCAGTGGGAAGCATTGTATTTGATATGGTGGAATCTGATAACTCGACTGATGTTGCTGGCTGTGGCATGAAGGGTGTCACGTTTAACAGAGACGAGAGCTTGTGGAGTTATCACACATTTGAATGGCAGTTTTTGCTTCTCTGGAGACTCTGACAACCACCGCAGAGTTGGAGCCACACTGCAGGGGAGGTTCTGCTACCACCACTGCAGACGAAGAAGCGGAGACAGAGAGGGCCACAGACTTCCACACCACCCCACCAGTTAGTGCTCATAGAAGTGGAAGGAACCGACACTGTCCAATTGTTTGCACCCTTCCAGAGCCCTGAGTGTTAACATCCTCTCTCAAACACGAAAGTGATGCTTACAACTATGACACATGACCATGCAGGGTTATGTTATGTTCTCTTCACTCTTACAAAAGAGTGTGGCTTTGTTTACTTATTTATTTATGCTTGTTACTGCTAAAATATTTAAAATTAACTCATTAGGAAATATCCACCAAAATGGTTAAAATGAGAATTTTTGGTCTTCAGGAATGCAACTGTTTAGGTAACTATTTTATGTGAGACAGCTTGCAGAATTTTAGGCATGAAGATGTGCAGCGTGTTTTGGATATTGTATGAGGAACAGTGGTTAAACCAGTTCCTGACAGTTGTGCTTACCTTGATAATCTGTTCAGAGCCTCGACCTTAGCCTTGGGGGCTCAGAAACCCCACATCCTGATGTTGGGTTGGGCTAACAAAGCTCACAGGAGAACCTGGCATCACAGAGGTGCCAGTTTACTGATGCACCATGAGGAATGCAATTACCAGACGCTCACATCTATCTGGTTTGCACATTCTCTCCTTGCAGTTAAGTTACAGATGAGTTCCAAAGGGTGTGTCTGACTTGGTGTCTGATAGTTTGATAACATCAAGCTCAGAGAGCCTGAGGCCTCCATCAACACCTAATGGGTGAGCTTCTTTGTCACACAAGTCATCCTTGTCATCCGATAGAGCACTACCTCCTGGAGACTGTGTGTGAATGGGCATAGCCAATATTCATGTGTGTGACTCTCGTGACAGACACAAACATTTCTATAGCTTCCACTTCTAGCAAAGATAGAGTAACAGGAACTGGATTTACCTTCCTGCCTGAAAAAAATAAAAAATGGGACAAATGATTAAAATAACCTTTTAAAAGACATTGGGCACTAGGCAATGAAGCAGAATGATCCATTAGAACAGGAAAATAACTAAGGCAGGCCCTGTGATTACCCCAGCACCACTTGCAAAATGTTTTGAGGCCATAGTGTAGGAAGGGGGAAACCAGGCAAACTCAGCAGACCCACTGCGATGAACAAAGCAGAGCTGGAGTTTAGGAGTCCCAGGCAGCTAGGATTTACAGAGAAGAGCATCAGAGAGGAGAGTGCTACACACCACAGCAAGCTGTTGAGGGTCCTTGTCTGGCATTCAGCTGAGTGCTGGTCAGTGCTGTGTGAGGAAACTGGCTGGAGAAGAGCTACACAAAAGAATTTGAGCGAACGGGGCTGGGAATAGTGCCTGTTCCCAGCAGCCAGAGTGAAAAAACTTCATGTGGTGCTGGATAGAGTACTTGAAGGGGTTTCCTTTAGTGGAGGGCAAAATTAGCCTTAGGCTAAGTGCTTTTCTGGTCCTACTTAACAAAGCATAAAGGAAAGATCAAAAAGATCAAAAAATTTCCAAGTAACTTAAACACACCCCAAAATAAAGTTCAAGACTATTTATACGAATATAAAATATCTAGCAACCAATAAAGTAAAATTCACAATGTCTGATATGATAAAAAATTACCAGGCATGCAAAGAAGAAAATATGACCCGTATGAAGATAAATATTAATCAAGTAATAGTGATCCAGAAAAGACAAATCATAGTCTCAGTAGACTAGGACATCAAAATAACCATTATAACAATATTTCATGTGTTTAGTACAATAGAGGAAAATATTGAACATGTTAACTAAAGACAAGGGAGATTTAAAAAAGGTTCAAATTAAACTTCTCAGAATGAAGGCTACAATGTGTGAGATGAAAAATACACAAGACGGGATTAATGACAAATTAGACAATACAGAAGAAAGGATTAGTGAAATTGAAGACAAAGCAATAGAAACTATCAAAAATGTAAACAGAGAAACAAAAAGACTGACAACAAATGGACACAGTAGCAGTGAGCTGTGGGACAACTTCAAGCAGTTGAATATACAGATACACAAGTAATTTAAGTCCCAGGAGGGGAGGCAGGTGGAAAAATATGTGAAGAAATATGATTTTATTCAAATTTTCCAAATTTAATGAAAACTATAACCCAAAGACTAAAGAAGCTCAACAAACCCTAAGTGCAATAAACATGAGGAAAACTACCCCAAGGCACATCATAATCAAGTTACTCAAATGCAGTGGTAAAGGGAAAACCTTAAAATCAATCAAAGAAAAACGAAATATTACATACAAAGGAACAGAGATAAGGATTACTGAAAATTTCCCATTAAAACAATGCAAGTGAGAAGACAGTAGAACAGCATCTTTAAAGTACTAAAAGAAAAAAGCCTTTAGCCAGGAAAAATCTCATTTGAAAATGAAGCAAAGGGGCTGGCCCAGTGGTGTAGTGGTTAAGTTCACACACTCTGCTTTAGCAGCCTGGAGTCCACGGATTCTGATCCTGGGTGTGGACCCACACACCACTCATCAAGCCATGCTGTGGTCTCATCCCACATACAAAATAGAGAAAGACTGGCAGAGATGTTAGCTCAATGACAATCTTTCTCAAGCAAAAAGAGGAAGATTGACAACAGATGTTAACTCAGGGCCAATCTTCCACATAAAAAAAAAAAAAAAAGGAGAAGCTTCTTTTACCCCCAGCATCTGAAAACTGAAAGAATTCATCACCAGCAGACCTGCATTACAAGAAATGTTAAAGGAGGCTCTTTAGGCAGATGGAAAACACCGGATGGAAATTGGGGTCTATATGAAGGAATGATGAGCAATAAAAACGTTAAAGACATTTTTTTCTTATTTTAATCTATTGAAAAGAGAATCAACTGAAGAAGAATAATAGCATTGTATTGTGGGTTTCACAACATATGTAGAAGTAAAATGTGTGACAATAATAGTGTAAGGCTGAGAAGGAAAATGGAACTATATTGTTATAAGGTTCATATATTATAGTTGAAATGATATAATATGACTTGAATGCAGACTTTGAAAAGTTAGAGAAGTATACAGTAAGCCCTCAAACATTCATTAAAATAACACAACAAAAGTTGTAGCTGACAAGGCAATAAAAGAGATAAAATGAAAATATAAATAAACCCTCAACTAATGAAAAAAATGTCATAAAAGAGGAAATAGAAAACAAATAACAGATCAGTTAAAGAGAAAACAAATGACATTAGTTTTAAACCCAACCAAATCAATAATCACATTAGATGAAAGTGGTCTAGACGACACCCTAATTAAACATTGGAGATTGTCCTAATTGGATTAAAAAGCATGAGCCAACTACACAAGTGTGTATGCACACACATGCACAGAATTGATTAGAAGTACAAGAATGGAAAAACCAGATCATGCTCACACTAATCAGGAATCAGTATCTTGATGTTAAAGAGGACTTCACAGCAAAAATATGACCATGGATAAAGAAAGTCATAATGACGAAGGGATCTATTAATCATTCCATAATGATCCTAAATGTTCATCCACCTGAAAGCAGAGCTTCAAAATACACGACGCAAAAATGGAAAGGCCTGCAAGGGAAACAGATACTTCTACAAATATGGTCGGGCATGTTCACACTCCTCTCTGAATAATCATGGTCAGAAAACCAGTAAGAATATAGAAACAAAACCACAGACCAAAAGTGACCTAACTGACATTCATGGAACCCTCGTGTGCAGCAGAATACAGATCCTTTTCCAAGTGTACATGGAACATTTGTCAAGATGAACTATACTCTGGACCATAAGTTTCAGTAAATCTGAAAGGGTTCATGTCATACAGAGGATGTTCTCTGACAACAGTGAAATTAAATTAGGAATCAGCAATAGAAAGATCTCTGGGAAATCCCCCAAGTATTGGGAAACTAAATAACACACATCTAAGTAACCCATGGATCAAAGAAGAAATCAGAAGGAAAATTAGAAAGGATTTAAAACAACAATGAAAACAGTATATCAAAATTTGTTTGATAGAGCTAAAGCAGTATTACTAATAACAGTATATTACAGCACTAAATGTCTATGTTAGAAAAGAAGAAAGGTCTCAAATCAATAATCTAAACTTTCACTTTAAGGAACTAGAAAAATAATAGTAAATGTAATCCAAGATAAGGAAGGAGAGAGGTAGCACACGATTCTACAGACATTAACAGGATAATAAGGGGGTGCAGTCCAAGATGGCGAGGTGGGAAGATCCTGAACTTTCCTCCTTCCACAGACACACTGAATCTACAAGCTACATGTGGAACAATTCCCTCTGAAAAAGACCTGAAAAGTAGCTGAAGAGTTCCTTCACAACCAAGGATAAAACGGCCACATTGAGACGGGTAGGAGAGGCTGAGAAGTAGTCTTGCCAAAACTCCACCCCCATATGCCGATCCACAATTGGGAGGGGTTTCACCAAGCCAGAGCTTCTGTCTGAGTGAAGACTTCATACCCCATTTCAGGCATCCCAACCTTTAAGACCTGCACTGGAGAGGTGAGCCCCCAAAACATCTGGCTTTGAGAACCAATGTGGCTTATGTCCAGGAGACCCAAAGGGCTGCAAGGAACTGAGCTACTTCTCTTAAAGGGCCCACGTGCAGACTCACTTGCCCCAGGGCCCAGCACAAAAGCAGCAGTTTGAAAAGCACCTAGACTATACTTGAAGGAGATTCATTTGCTAATCTTAAAGCATCTGCTGGAGGATCAGGGGCCTGTTGTGACTCTTTCTAGGGACAGAGGCCCTGGCAGCACCATTTTTGCACTGTCCCTGTACCTTGCTGGCACTAGTGGGCGTGCCCCAGCCATGTGCTCCCTCTGCCTCACTGAAGCTGGTGGGCTCACGCAGTCCATACAGGGAGCACACCTTGATTTCCTGGCTCTGGTGGTCGGGGGGCTTGCATTCCTGGGTTCCACAGAACTCTAACAATCAGAGAGACAGGTCTTGGCAAGCTACCAGTGCTCGGGCACTGCACAGACAGCAGACTGAAATGCACCTCCAGTCTTCCCATGAAAGAGGCTTATTTACTTGTCTTGGAGTTTCAGCCTGAGGGGCACTCATCTAAACTCTTCGTAGGGGCTCACAGGGAACAGAGGCTGGGGGCGCCATCTTTGCACTCTCCCTTGGTCTCACTACAGCTCACTGGTGCCTCCTAGAAAGAAGCTTATACACTTGTCTGGAGACCCAATTTTTGCAGCTGTCACCCAGGGGACACCTCCAGATCACCTGGTCTGGAGACCAGCAGTGTTTATAATTGCAGCCCCACAGGATTTCATATATTTGCATACTTTAATAGTTACTGCCTGAGGGTCTGGCTTCCAATCAGCCTGAAAATAGGTGCTGACTGTCATCCTCCCTTTGGAACATTGACAGGTCTTGGCACACCTTCAAAAACTGGGACCTATTGAGAACAAATCAGGCTGATTAGACAATCACAAAGGTTCAAGAGACAACCAAGAGTGAGAGCAAGGTTGAATGATAAGTTTCATCTCCTATACAAGGCCATTGCTTCAAGACTGGGAGAGGTGCTGTTCCACCTAATACATAGAAACAAACACACAGAGTCAAGCAAAATGAGGGAATAGAGAAACATGTTCCAAATGAAAGAATAAAAAACCTCAGCAAAAAACCTTAATGAAACGGATGAATAATTTACCTCATAAAGAGTTCAAAGAAATAGTCACAAAGATGCTCACTGAACTTGGGAGAAGAAGGGATGAACACAGTGAGAACTTCAACAAAGAGAGAGAAAATATAGGAAAATACCAAACGGAAGGCACAGAGCTGAAGAATAAAATAACTAAACTGAAAAATACACTAGAGGGGTTCAATAGCAAAGTAGGTGAAGCAGAAGACAGGATCAGTGATCTAGAAGACAGGGTAGTGGAACCCACACAAATGGAGCAGCAAAAAGAAAAGAGAATTTTAAAAAGTGAAGATAGCCTAAGGGACTGATGAGACAACATCAAACAGAATAACATTTGCATCATAGGGGTCCCAGAAGGAGAACAATGAGAGAAAGGGGCAGAAAACTCTTTTGAAGAAATAATGATTGAGGACTTCCCTAACCTGTGGAAGGAAACAGACATTGAGATCCAGGAAGCCCAGTGAGTACCAAATAAGCTGAACCCAAAGAGATACACGCCAAGACATATTATAATCAAAATGTCAAAAGTTAAATATAACGAGAAAATCTTAAAAGCAGTAAGCAAAAAGCAAGTTGTTATATACAAGGGAACCTCTGTAAGATTATCAGCAGATTTCTCAGCAGAAACGTTGCAGGACAGAAGAGAGCAGCAAGATACATTCAAAGTGTGAAAGAAAAAACTTCCAGCCAAGAACACTCTACTCAGCAAAGTTATTCAGAATTGAAGGAGCAATAGAGTTTTCCAAACAAACTAAGGCTAAAGGAGTTTATCATCACTAACCAGCCTTACAGGAAATGATAAAGAGACTTCTTTAAGCTGCAAAGAAAGGGTGCTAATTAGTAACAGGAAAATATATGAAAGTATAGATCTCACTGGTAAAGGTAAATATACAGTAAAGGTCACCAATTAATCACTTATAAAGCTAGTATGAAGGTTAAAAGACAAAAGGAATAAAAATAACTATAACTAAAATAATTAATATGCATAAAACAAAAAGATGTAAAATGTAACACCAAAAACATCAAATGTGTAGGGGGGAGTAAAAATGTAGCGTTTTAGAATGCATTCAAATTTAAGTTGCTATCAACTTAAGACAGACTGTTATATATATGGGCTGTTATGTGTGAGACTCATGGTAACCACAAAGCAAGAAGGTTATGTGTGAGACTCATGGTAACCACAAAGCAAGAACCTATAGTAGATACACAAAAGATAATGAGAAGGAAATCTAAGCAAACCACTAAAGAAAGTCGTCAAATCACAAGGAAAGAGAGCAAGAGAAGAAGAAAGGAAGAAAGAGGAACTACAAAACAGCCAGAAAACAGTGAACAAAATGGCAATAAATACATACCTATCAATAATTACTTTAAATGTGAGTAGAGTAAATTCTCCAATCAAAAGACAGAGTGGTTGAATGGATAAAAAAACAAAACCCATCTATATGCTGCCTACAAAAGACTCAATCCAGATGCAAAGACACACGGTCTGAAAGTGAAGAGATGGAAGATGTTCCACGCAAATGGAAACCAAAAGAAAGCAGGCGTAGCAGTACTTACATCAGACAATATAGGCTTCAAAACAAAGATTGTAATAAAAGACAATGAAAGGATTACATGATGCTAAAGGGATCAATCCAACAAAAGGATATAACATTTGTAAGTATTTATGCACCCAACATAGAAGCATCTTAATATATAAAGCAAATATTAACAGACCTAAAGGGAGAAATTGACAACAATACAATAATAGTAGGGGACTTTAATACTCCACTTACCTCAATGGATGGATCATCCAGACATGAAATCAATAAGGAAACATTGGCCTTGAGCAACACATTAGACCAGATGGACTTAATAGATATATACAGAACATTCCATCCAAAAGCAGTACAATATACATTTTTCTCAAGTGCAAAGGGAACATTCTCCAGGATAGATTACATGTTAGGCCACAAAATAAGTCTTAATAAACTTAAGAGTGAAATCATATCAAGCATCTATTCCAAACACAATGATATGAAACTAGAAATTAATCACAAGAATAAAACTGGAAAAATCAGAAATATGTGGAGGTTAAACAACATGCTCCTGAACAACTAATGAGTCAAGGAAGAAATCAAAGGGGAAATCAAAAATACCTTGAGACAAATGAAAGTGGAAATAAGACATACCAAAATCTATGGGGTGAAGCAAAAGATGCTGAGCAAAAACTTTGTTTATCACACAGGACTCTTATCCATAAAATGTAAAGAACTTTCAGAATTCAATAATAATAAAAAAATTAGCAAACCAATAAAAAATAGTTCAAAAAATTCAGCAGACACTTCACCAAAAAAGATATATAGATGACAGAAAGCACACGAAAAGATGCTCCAGGTCATTAGTCAACCCATTACAATGCTTAAAATTAGAAGGAATCAGGAGCGGGCAGGGGAGAAGCCAAGTGCCAGGCAGTTCTGTGGTCTTGAGCTGGGTGGTCACAGCAGGACAGCAATCAATCCCCAGCCTAGGGAGAGACGCTTATCCTTAAGGAATGCTGACATGGGGGAAGTTACATCTTTGTTTATCTTAAAGGGCATTGTTCTTGTCTTTGGGGCATAGTAAATACTTAAAGCAGATGTACAATGCACGCTCCATGGCCACAGCAAGCCCTTTTAGAAAAACAAGGTCAGGCCATAATTAGTTTTACACCAAATAGCTTCCTCATATACTCCAATATATCCTATTGCTTCTCATTTATTTATCAATCTCAAGACTTTCTTTCTGAGGGCTTTATTGATGTATAATTCACATACCATAAAGTTCATCTATTTAATGTACAATTCAATGGTTTTTAGTGTACTCACGGATACGTGCAAACTATCACCACTGTCAATTTTAGAACCTTTTCATCACCTCAAACAGAAACCCTGTATCCTCTAGCCGTTGTCCTCCTATCTTCCCATCCCCCTCCCCCGGCTCTAAACAACCACCAGTTTCCTTCCTGTCTCTTTAGGTTTCCCCATTTTGGGCTATTCATACAAACAAAATCACATCACACATGGTCTTTTGTGGCTGTTTCTTTTACTTAGCGTGTGTTCAAGGTTCATCCACGATGTGGCATGTATCAGGACTACATTTCTTTTTATGGACAAAAAATATTCCCCTGTGTGCATGTATCACATTTTGTTGTCCATCCCTCAGGTAATCTACCTTAGGATTGCTTACACTTTTTGGCTATTATGAATAAGGCTGCTACGAACATTTGTGTACAAGTTTTTGTGTGGACAGATTTTCATTTCTCTTGAGTTTATGCCTAGGAGTGGAATTGCTTGGTCAGATGGTAACTACATTTAATTGTTTGAGGAATTTTCATACTTTTTTTCAAGGCAGCTGCATCATTTTACATTCCCACCACCGAGGTATGAGGGTTCAAATTTCTTCATATCTTTACCAACCTTTGTTATAATCTGACTATTTTGTTCTAGTCACCATAGTGGGTGTGAAGTGGTATCTTATAGTCTCGATTTGCACTTACTTGATGACTAACGATGTTAAGCATCTTTCCTGTGCTTATTGGTAATTTGTATATCTTCCTTTCAATAGTGCCCTTCAAACGAATCCAATCAGACTGTGGTTCCTTTTAAGGAAGGCTTTCTGAGATCTGTGTTTGATATCCATTCTGTCACTGGAGGGCTTCTCTTAGTTGACTTATTTCCTGGTTCTCTCCTGCAAACTAGCTGGCCTATGGTCTAGGCTGTATCTTTATTAAACTCATGAATCTCTTCCTAATTGCCTTTCACCACAATCTCCACCATTCTTGAGAGCACCTTTAAGCTAAACTTCTCCATGCTCTGCTGCAAATGAAGTCAGTTCCTTCAGGAAGAAATGAAGAGTTACATGTTTAAAGGCTGCTTCTTCCCCCCCGGCAAAATCTCTTAGCTAGGGATCTGGAGCTGGGGTGGGGACAATGTCAAGCTTCTCTCTTAGTGACATACCCACTCTAGGATCTTCACGTTGGTAGAGGGGGACAGCAGCCTGCGGTCCTCTTGGTTGCTTCTCCCAATATGGAGATACAACCTTATGAGCTGGGAAGAGCTCTCAGGGCCTGGTAGTCTTGGTGCATGGCATCCATGATAGAACCTCAATTCTATGAGTGGGAGCTGGCTGGAGAAGTGGGGTCCCCGCCTTTCCACTACACTGCTCAGCACCAGGTAGCTGGAGCCAGAGTAAGAGACACTGAGGCCCAGCTCCTCCAGGGAAGAAGGCCCTCCAGCCGGGAGCCGGGGGGAGAGTGAGCCCTGTGTTCTTGGCTGCGCTGGTCTGCAGTAGAGTTCTCAAGTCACCGAGCTTGGAGCAGGGAGGAGGGGAGCTGTCTTAGGTGAAACACCACAGTCTCTCTTACCAAATTTTTGTTGATTTTCTCAAAAGACATTTTTTTCATTTACTATTTACCTCTAGGACCATTTTTAGAGGTTTTAAGTGATTGTGTTTTAAAAAACTATTTTCACCGGGGAGCAGTTTGGTGGAGCTTCTCATGCTGTTGTACTGGAAGGTGATCTTCTTGAGACATCATTTGACTTTCACTGGCCTGACCCATCTTCCACATCTGTGCCCCTTTTTGGCTTCAGGAAGTTTTCAATTAATAGGGGAAGAATGAGGGGGGTCCTGCCTGCTTAGGGGAACTTGTGCGTGGGCTTGAACCCCTTGACACTCTATTGAAGACGTGATTTCTTTCTCCTTCTATGAAACTTTATACATATGGCAATCCAACCTTAATGTGCAAATAGAAATGGCAAGCAATAGGATACATTGGAGTGTATGAGGAAGCCATTTGGTGTAAACCTAATTCGGCCTGACTTTGTTTTTCCCAAAAGGGCCTGACTATGGCCATTGAGCATGCACTGTATATCTGCTTTAGACATTTCCTATGGCAAGAACAAATGCCCTTAAGATAAATGTCCAGCTTCTCCCACATTGGCATTTCATTAAGGATAAGCATCTTTCCTTAGGCTGGGAACTGATTGCTGTGCTCACCTGTGACCACCCAGCTCACCTGTGACCACCCAGCTCACCTGTGACCACCCAGCTTGAGACAACAGACTGCCACCCTGCTGTGTTCACTGAGACAGAAGACCTACCTGCTGTTTCCATCAATCGCTGTGCTGACAGAGCAGTCGCAGAACTACTGTAAAAGGGACATTTCAATCATACGTGAAAATCCTCTTTGGGTGTATATAACCACTCTGTACACCCCTCTTCTTTGGTGCCCTTTCCTCCTCTGGGAAGAAAGGCCCCGGGCCATGGTCCTCACATTTTATCTCAGAATAAACTCACCCAAATTTTCATTTATAGATTGGTTATGGATTATTTTCGTCGACAAATGTGTGAGACCTCACATGCGACTCCCAAAGAATTCAGAGAAGGCAATGACATACTCATGGAATTATTCTTGAATTGGAGGAGCTAATCACAATTCTAAATGGATTCCCAACAGCCAGTCTCATTGTATTGCATCAGAATCACACGGACATTGCACATTGATTTCCACATTGCCCATGCATAACTGTAACAATTCTAGTTCAAAACCAAACCAAATCAAAACAAAAAACCAACTAAAATGAAAACAAAAACCCTTCTGTGACAATGGTGGTCCTAAGTCAGAAATCTGAATGCACTCCTCGCAGAGGCTTTCTGCACTAAAGAAAAACATACAAACCCCTCAAGAAAAACAGGAAATCCTCCCTGTGTCCTGAAGTTCACTGGTGTTTTAGTTTCTATTTATTTGGTTTTGGTTTGGTATTTCTCTCTGAAGAAGATTGCTGCATTAGACTTCTCTAGAGCCTTCCTTTGGGAAAAATCTCATTCATTACAGATAACAGCTTTGGGGTCGCCCCCATGGCCAAGTGGTTAGAGTTCCACCAGCTCCACTTTGTTGACCTGGGTCTGTGGGTTCTGATCCCAGGTGTGGACCTACTCCACTCATCAGCCATGCTGTGGAGGCATCCCACACACAAAGTAGAGGAAGACTGGCATGGATGCTAGCTCAGGGTGTATCTTCTTCACCAAATAAATAGATAACTAAAATAAAAATTACCCTAAAAATAATAGCAGCTTTCATTTATTGAGTACTTACAATGTGCCAGGTGCTGGCCTCACTCATTCTCCAAATATTTATTCATGAACTAATATAACCAAGGACTGGGCACAAGACTGCCGTGGTTACTATCCTTGGAATCCAGTGGAGGATGGCAGGGATTAAGCAATAATTACTTGACCAAAGCTGTCAAATCATAACCAGAAAGCAAATAGTTGGATATTACATTTCCTATAAACTAAAGATTTCTGTTCCATGAGTGTTATAGCAGTGAAAGCCAATAGGAATAGTCAAAGCCCATAGGCATTCCCTCAAAGTACAAGGAAAAGAAGGGACACAACAGAAAAATGGATATAGGAAATGAAGAGACAATTCATAGAAATGGATCCAGGAAGAGCTGCTCACAATGAAAGCTCAAGTGAAAACAAGAATCTGCTTTATATCCAACAGAATAGCAGCAATTAGACAAGGGATAAAGTCATGTATTGATAAGGATGTGGGCAGACAGGAACTCTGGAGTGCTGACTGTGGCCATCCCAGAGAACTTGGTATGACTCGCAACTCCACTCCCGCTAAGTGCCTCAGACGTCCCTGATCAGCCGTCAGGAGACATGCACGAGGAGGTCATCTGTCCTTCTGCTTATGATAGGAGGACATGGGGGCAATGTGGTGTCCAGTGTGCACTGCTGTGGTGTCCAGTGTGTGCTGCTGGACATAAAATAAGGCGGAAGCAAACTGGAATAACAGTGAACAGCATCGAGAAGCAATAACCTAGATGTATAGAGAGCAACATGAGACAAATTAAACACCTATGGTCGAGCAAAAATATAAGAAGAAAGAGATTTAAAGTCCAATATAACTCATGTAATTTATAGTATACGTATATATACAAAACAGTACCACATCTTTTAAAAAAAGACATGCATATAAGGACATATATCAAACACATTGAGTGCATCTGGGGAGTGAGACGGGATAAGAAATGAAAGGGAACTATCTATCTCTCTCTATATCATCTGTGTTGACATCGATACAGATATGTCTATAAATAAATACTAACATAAACGTCGACAGGGCATATTCTGTGTATGCAGAACCTTAACCCGTCTCTGCCCCTGATGTGCACCTACCACCAAAATAGAATCTTCGAAAACTTACTGAAAAATCAGAGCCAACAATTACTTAACCACAGTCATGATAAGGGATCTGAAGGCTGCAAATCAGCTGCTTTGGGGAAACATATTTCCATGTTAATATGTTGGTTCTCCTGAAAAAATGTAAGGTGTCCTGTGATGGGCTGTGCACTGAGACAGGAGCTTTTCCTTTTCTTGTCTGCACTGCAAACTTGATCGATACCTGGAATCCTCTGGAACCAGATAAGCCAGAGTTTACAAGGTGGAGAGGGAGAGAGGAGACAGCAAGGGATGAAATGGGGTAAAGTGATTTTATAGGACTCTATCATGGGAGAATCTGCAACTGTTTTTTTTTTTTTTCTATGCTGAGGAAGATTTGTCCTGAGCTAACATCTGCTGCCAATCTTCCTCTTTTTTGTATGTGAGCTGCCACCACAGCATGGCCACTGACAGATGAATGGTGTAGGTCCCCGCTAGGGAACAAAACCCAAGCTGCCAAAGTGGAGCACATTGAAGTTAACCTCTAGACCACGGGGGCTGGCCCTGCAACTCTTTTTAAATTTAAAAAATAAATAGTAAATGCTAAGCTGCTAAAACCCATGAAGGAGGGGCAGAACAAATGTCTTTGAGGGTCATCAGGGTGAGAGATCACTTCCAACTGGACAATCAGGGAAGACTTTGCACAGAAGCAGCTCCATTTGAGGTTGTTCTTGGGGAAAAGGTGAGCTGTCAATTTGCAGTTTTGGGAGATGCCAGTTCATGTAGAGATGGTCCAACACAGACAGGAAGGTGGGCACGGGAAGGCTGAGGAAGGGGTAAGACCTGGGGACGCAAGAACGCCTGGACTCGACCTCCTGGAGTGCAGGCCTCCAGCCTCTCGCACTGCTGGTCCCAGTGCCTGCACAGAGTAGGTGCTCAGAAGTCCTTGCTGGGTGAATGAATGAGGGAGTGAATGAAGTGAGTCAGTGGCTTCAGGGAGGAGGAGGAGGTGAGCAAGATGTCCCCAGGGGACCTGATGCACACGCCAAAAAAAGCTCTCAGATGCTTTGAGATCAGCATAGACAGATGTCCTGAAGGCGTGGGACTCCCCTGGCCCCAGGTCAGCCCTCGTGGAAGCGTGCTTCTTTGTAGGGGAAAGCGCACGTGGAGATGCTGGTTTACTGAGCTGCTGGAAGATACCAGGGGGAACTAGCCCCTCCAGGGTGTGGAGCAGAGCTTCCAGTTTGGGTCTCTTTTCCCTGTGGCACTGGAGCTCAGACTCACCCTGGGTTTGCTCTGTTTCAAAGCTCATGTGATGTTCCCCAGTGGAAGGAGCGCTTCTTCATGGCCACACGGAGGGAGAGGCCACCAGGCCGTCAGACCAAGCCTGGACCACACGGTGGTGTTCGCCCTGTGTACCCCCGAAAAAGCTGCTGACCCATCCCAGGTCTTCTTGAGGCATCGGCTTACCCGGAGCGTCCTCCAGGGTCCGTGTGCAGAGGGGAGGCGTGGAGCAGAGCGTGTCCTGAAGCTCACGTGGAGAACATTGTTCCTCTCACCTCTCAGCTGCTAAGGACAGTCCCTCTGGCCGGCGGCCTGAAGCTGGTCCCACGTCCCCATGTGCACTGTGGAGGTCACCTCTCTGCTTGGCCTGCCAGCTGGGGGCCCTCCCTTGCTCATGTGCTCTTGTCTCCCTCTCACTTTGTGACCCTCATTTTCCTGTCAGTCTTTTTCCCACCTACGTTTACTTCGTCTTTCCTTCCTGAACACACAGAGCAGAAATCAGATAGATGGCTTGGCCTCCCCTAGGCTCCACCCAGCTCCCTGGGTTACTGTGAAGATGGGGAGAGCTGCCACTGTAGATGCTGGCACATTTTCCACTGTTTGCAAAGTGGTGGCTCCTGCAATCTGGAGGAATCGCAAGGAACAGGCCAGTGAGGGGCCATCTGTGGCAGGACCTTCTGCATGCAGCCCCTACCCGTGTGGCGCCAGCCCCTGCAGGGCCTGACAGTGGGCCTCTCACTGCCAGTGCCTGGGGAAGGGCTCCCCTGCCCATTCGCCCTGCTTTCCCTCTGTGAGTCACTCGTGCTGCTTCTCCAGTCTGTGGAGTGATTAATGTCTGTGGATAGCAGTGGAGGTCGAAGGCCTGCCTGCATGCATTCATGTGGAAGAGAAAATACACTCACACGCACAACACTCACACTCTCTCGGTGTACACACGCTCATGCACATGCACACACACCTACGCACCCACACTCAAAGCACACACCTTCTCCCTCAAGAAAGCAGCCCCGTCATTTCCAGTCCAAGAGAAAACCCACCGGGAATGTAAAAGTCACGCCACCCATGTGGGACATCTCTCTAGCCACACTAAGATTTGAGCTTTGATGAAAGAAAAGCCATAGAATTAGACAAAATGACTTGTCACTTACATCTTTCACTTTTAAAACAATATTTTTAAATGCAAAACGGAATGGTGGGAAGCACAAGGCTGGGCCCAGGCTGGAGGCTGGGCTGGGGTCTGCTGGCCCTCCCCGGAGAGGTGCCCCACCTGGCGATGCCTTTGGTATTTACTGCAAGCACCTGAATGACAGCGATCTTTGGCTTCTGAGGAGCGTGAAATATGCGAGGCCCTGAGAATCAGGGTGACCTCATGTGCCAGCACCGCTGCCAGCCTGACAGGCAGCAGGCAGAGAGTTGTCCAGAGTGAGCACACCTGTGTGAATGCTGTGGCCTGGGCTGCTGCCTTCTGTGTGGCCTTGTAATGAATTCCTCAGCCACGGGGAGCATGGCCCCTCGGGAGACGCGGCGTCACTGCAGAAGGTTGACTGCTGGGTCCCTGCAGAATTGCAGAGCCGCTGGGAAGCCCACTCCCTCCTGGACCCTGAGCATCTTTCACTAGGCCTGCATCCTGGGAGTGCCCTCATCTGGCCGTCCCCACCTCACGCCCGGGCTGCTCCCCTGGGCCTGGCCACTGTGGCCCTGCCGCCTCTGCCTCCACCGCGTTCCTCTCGGAATGCTGCTGGGCCCTGGACACCCCTCAGACTGTGACCGAGCCTCAGTGGCCTCAGGCCTGGAAATCTGCTTGCTCTGCTCCCCTTTGCCCCACGCCCTTGTCTTCTTCTGGAGGAGCTCAGATGTGGTGTCTGTTGAGCTGCCCGTCCGTCTCCTTGTGCCACAGGCCCAGGGGACCTGAGTAATTTGTTTACTGTCTGCCTGCCCGATATGTGCTCCAGGGCTGGAGTCTGTCCTGCAGTGTCATAGTCAAGCCTCAGCCTTGTTGTACACAGGGCAAGTTGCTGAGCCCCTCTGACCCTGTCCCCTCCCCCATAGAAGGAGGACAGCAAGAGCGTGTGACAGCTGGAGCAGTGGTTAGGATATGGGAGGGGCGCCAACTTGTGAGCGCAGTATGCTTGCTCATGTCACTTCCATTCTCCCTGGTCACTCAGGCTCAAGTGCTCTTTGTTCCCAGTTCTGCCCCCCATCTAATTCCCCAAGGCAAAGGACAAACTTTTAGCCCTTTTGTAAGGACATTCAAGGCCCCCTGATACCCAGAAACCCAGTGCTCCTCGTCTCACCGCTCCGTCCTGCGGGCTCCGCCTGACAGGCTCCCGCCCAGGTTTCCCTCGCTGTGGGCTTGCCCTCCGTGGGGTGCACTGCTCAGGGGGTGGAAGGGCTCTTACTCTTTTCACGTGTAAGTGCAGACACACAGCACCAAACAGAACACACTGTGTCTGTCGTAGTAGAATTTAACGGGGGCAATTAGGAGACAACGTCGGAAGAGGCTCCCAGGGAGTGACGTTTCAAGGCGAGCCGTGATGCGGGTGGGTGCTGCGGGCAGGGCCGCCCTCTTTCACAAGGCCTCAGCGTCAGCCCCGAGCCCCCCGGGTAGGCTCTCAGCACATGTTCGGTAAATGGGGGACCATACTGCATCAGGGCATCCCTGCCTTCAGTCCCTGATCCTTTCTTCTGGAATTGCCACACTCCTCCTGTTGAGCCAAACCATTACTGCTCAGCCTTCAGGTTCAGCTCCAAGGCCACCTGCGCTGGAGAAGGAGGCCAAGTGAGGCTGGCTCCGCCTCGGCCCCTCTTTCTGGGAAGAGTACAGGCCATACGAGACCCTCGTGGCGCGGGCAGGAGCGCCTGCTCCCAGGGTGGGGCAAGGCCCCCACGCCAGCAGATCAGTGTGTGCTGCAGGGAGGCACTCACCCAGGGTCACCTCAGGGGCAGGATGGACATGGCCACGGCGTCGAGTCCTGGACTTGGCAGTGCTGGCACCATCCTTTGGTCCCCTCCTGCCAGCTGGGGCCCTGCCTCTGCTGCCCCCCTCACCTGCGAGGCTGTGAAGCCCCGTGGTTGTGGCCTGGGCTTTGCAGCTGGACAAGCTGCTCCAACCCACTAGTATCCGACCTCACCTGTGATCCGACTTCTCTGGTCTCCTGGCCGCCTGTGACACGGCTCTGAGTCATCCTTCCCAGGGGCTGCGAGGATTAGATGGAGCACAGCTTAGCAGGGGCAGGTGCCCAGCACACCGGAGCCTCACGCTGCAAGGACAGCAGGGGGCCGATGGTGCTCCCAGCTGGCCCATGCTCCCTCTGCCCCCCCGTCTAGCTGAGAGGGGATCAGATTGGGCCTCCCTGGGTGCCGTTTCTTGGGCACGTGAAGTGCCAGGCGCTCACACGCACTCTCACGTAACCTATCGGATGCTGCGCCCTGCTCAGGTCCCGTGGGATGGGGGTCTCCAAGCCCTCGAGGGCTACGCAGGTGTCATTTCCAAACTCCCTGAAAGTTGATGCTTTCCCTCTCAGTCCAGGTGGAGAGAAAACAAAACAAAATGCCCTAAGATATGTAAGGAGATGTCTGTTCAGACGTGAGGAAGTGGGGGCTGGAGCAGCAGGTTTCTTCCCAGAAGAGATGGAGGATTTGGCCCACGTGAGTCCTTTAGGGCCCCCTGCCTGTGGCATGAACACCTGGCCTCTCTGTGGCTCTGGCTCGAGCATCATGGGCACACGGGTCCTCGTCTACCTGAGTGGCTTGGAGGTCCTGCACAGCTGCTTTTCCCTCTCCTTTGGTCACGTTGTCTATTTTCTCTGCTTGCAATGTCCTTCTTCTCCAGCAAACTCCTAGTGACTCTTCAAAGCCCCAGCCCAGGTGTTCCCTCCTCCAGGAAGTCATTGGTCTCCCAGGCTATGTTATGTGCCCCCCTTCTCTGATCTTACAGCCTCCTCTGAAATAGTCCCATTCGCCCATTTGGCATCTCCATGAAAAGGTACCTCCTACTTCATGACCCAGTCTGAACTCCTGACCCCAGCCCCTTCTGTCCTGTGACTCTTCAATTTTCTCCATCTCGGTGTAGGACAATTCTGTCCTTCTGGTTGCTCCAGCAAAATCTTTTGCGTTATCCTCAACTCCTGTTTTTCTCTCACACTCACATTTGGTGTATCAGCAAATCCATATGTTTTGCCTTTAAAATATGACCAGAATGTGACCACTTCAGTCCACCTTCTCAGGTACTGCTCAGACCTGAGGCCCAGCGTCCGTCAGCGCGATTCAACACTAGCCTCTTAATGGTCTCCCTGCTCCTGCCTCTGCCCGCAACGCACACCCCAGCCTGCAGCAATCCTGCTCCAACCCAGTCGGTCATGACGTCACTGCTCTGCAGACGCCCCCGACAGCGGGTCCACCCCATTGGCTTGGGAATCCTCCTCTGCTCCCCTGAGGTGAAGCCCATCCACCTGCACGCACATTTCCAAAAAGCTGCATTATGCTCTGTGTGATACAAAAGAGAAGTCACGGGAGGACAATTCTAACAAAATAATGCGCACTTCAGGAAGAGAATGCCAGCATGGCTCTGCTAGATGACAGGCAAGGTCGGGGCTGAGTGGGCCGGACGCCGCGTTGTGGACTGACCCGGGTCTCAGCACTGGCAGCGCACATGCCGGGAGGGGCCCGCTCTGTTGACGAGATTGTCCAAACCTTGGTGAGCAAACCTTGGTAAGGGCTTGGGTCGAACAGTTTGCGTGGCTCGGTGCTGCTGGAACAGCTGTCGCTTGTTGAAACCATGCGCATCCTTGGTTTTCAGGTAAAGCAGTCAGGTCTGTGTTGTGGGCACTGAGAGCAGGTCCCTGACGTGTCTGCAGCGACGCTGGGGGTCTGGGACATGGCACCTTTTCCTGGGCTAGGGCATTGTTGCACAAACCCTTAGACATCACCCCCAGTCCACTAGCAAATGGCAGCAATGCCCCTGATCTTTGTGACAACCAAAACAAGCCCCCACCAATTTTCAACGCCCTCCCCAGGGGCATTACTGCCTCGGCTGAGGTAGCCGAACGTCAGAGAAACTGAGAGCAGTTGAGCAGGGGTGGTTTGGCCCTGCAGGAGGCCTGCACCCCTTCCCTCCGCCCCACCACCTCCTTGTGGGTCCCTCAGTTGCCAGAGGGGAGCTCTCCCTGGACACCCACCCGGCGCCTCCCCAGGTGTCTTCAGGTGTTGCTGTATCAACTGAAAACCTCCCCACACTCCTGGATGAAGTGTCTCAATGCGGAAAGCCCACCCCTCTCAATGCGGAAAGCCCACCCCTCTCCGGCACTCCTGACCCTTCCCTGCTTCCACCTTCTCATTAGTTCTCATCAGCCTGTTGTAAGACCTGTTTTTCTTACTATTTATTCTTTGTCTCCTTTCACTCAACATCAGCTCCCCGAGGGCAGTTTTGTCTGCTGATAGAGTAGTAAGTAGCAGGACACAGCAGGTGCTCAGTAAGCGTCAGCTGCACAGATTACATCCACAGACGAATGTCTCCGGGTCACCTCCGCGCAGGACCGGGTGATGAGGGGGCGGGCGCCTCCGTCACCTCCCCGAGCCGCGCGGAGCCGGCAGCCCAGACCCCTCGTAATCGATGAGCTGACCGGAAGCTGGGAGACCTCCGCCCCTGTGAGGAGGCGGAGGTCTGACTTCGGAGCTCTGGTTCCTTAGGAGGTAGTGGACAGGCCTGCCCTCGCCGGGTTAATAACTGCTGTCTTTATTTTCATAAGTGCGTGGGGCCCATCGCCTGTCTTTGCGTCTTTCCCAGCCTGAGGCTCGGTCGGGGCCGGCCGGGCGCGGCAGGACTTGCAGGTTTGTGGGCTCTGCGTCCGGCCCGCGGGCTCTGGGCTGTGGGCACAGCAACGCCGGCGGCGGGCCCTGCTCCGTGGAGGCCGGCAGGGGCTCAGAGCTCAGAGGGAGTCCGCATCACCGCAAGGCGACATCCCTTCTGCAAGTGTGGCTTCTGCGTCATCATCATTCCTCATCAACAATGCATTAAGGGGGCCAGAAAACGGCCAAAATGTATTCCGGAGTGGAAACTTACAGAGTGTGAAGCATGGCAGCACAGACAGCGACGACAGGCTGGATTTTAAGGAGAGAGGCCTCGTGTCCTGTGTCCCGCCTGTGGGGCAGCGTGAGACCTCTTGTCCCCCGGGACAGCTGCGTTTCCCCCGTGGTGGGCTTCCGGAGCAGAAATCCGCAGCGTCCCAACCCCCCGCAACGCAGAGGGCGTCCGTCCGGGCCGGGCTACTGAACTGCGGAGAAGGGGCGTGCGCGGCGACCTCGCTCCCGTGCCACCGGTGCTGCGCCATCTCAGAACCACACGGTGACTTAGGTGCCGTGTCGGCCAACCCGGAATGCAGGCTCCTGACCCACCGTTTGTTCAGGGCGAGGAAGCAGGAAGAGGGAAGCTGCAGAGCCTTCCCAGCACCGTGGCCGCCCTCGCTCCTTTCCTGTTTCAGCAGCACGCCTGCGGCAGCACCAGGTGGCAGCCCCTCCAAGCGGGGGCTTCGGAGACGGCTGAGCTCCCGTTCAAGGGACGCCCTGGTCGTTTGGCGCAGTGGCCTGTGGCCCTGTGCCCAGAGGTTGGCGGCCAGAGATTGAACAGAA
Source organism: Equus przewalskii (assembly GCF_037783145.1). Classification (NCBI taxonomy): domain Eukaryota; kingdom Metazoa; phylum Chordata; class Mammalia; order Perissodactyla; family Equidae; genus Equus; species Equus przewalskii. The sequence goes on from NC_091847.1 coordinate 1,075,436, forward strand.
GTGAGCTTGAAGCTAGTTCCTTCCCTTACTAGCACTGTCCCTGGGCCTCAGTTCCCTCCTCTAAAGGGAGAATGAAAATGTCTAGGTCTCTGTGAGGGTGAATGAGAAATGTGTAAATTGTTTCAGAAGATAGTGCTTGGAAACGCTGCAAGGTGGAATCTAACCCCACAAGCTCTGGCTCTCCAGGGGCCGGGTGGGTACAGTCCCGTCCCAGTTCCATCTTGAAACGTGACCAAGGAGCAGAGAAACCAGCTAGGAGCAGGAGTGAGGGCCTGCGCGCGCATGCACACACCCACACACACACACACACACTCACTCTCACACACATGTTCGCATGGACTCACGGACACTCTGACACACAGTGAAACACACACTCTCACCCTCACATACAGACTCTCGCGCACGCTCACACGCAGGGCATGCCTTCCCGCCTAGGTCTCGCTGGCCCTCTGCCCCAGGCTCTCTGTGCCCTCAGTGCTCAGCAGTCCCCTCCTGCCTCCCCCCTTCACCTCGCCCCAGCTGTGCTGCAGGCGGGCTCTGTCTGGGAAGTTTCTGAACCATCGGCCTCTCTCTGGGCTCAGTGGTTTTGCACAAGGTGCTCCTCCCGCTTGCCAGCCTCTCTCTTTCTCATGTCTTTTCCCCCAGCTTTATTGGGATATATTTGACATATAACATTGTGTTCTCACACCAAAAGCTGGGTTCTCTGGGAAGCTTCTCTGGGGCAGCCGGGGTGGCAGGCCCCTCCTGCGCCCTGGCAAGTTCCTCCATTGCCTGATTCCTTGATCGTGAGCCCGTGAGCACCCAGCTGGTACCCCGTCCTCTGGGCCCTTCATCCCCTGTGCAATGCCTGCACACAGTGGGGCCTCCAGGAGCTTGTTAAACAGAAGGGAGGGATGGTCCTCATGCAGCCGATGTGTCAGTAGGGAGGGCCCCAGGAGCTCCAGCCGACAGCCCAGGGCTCTGGGTTTAGGAGACGATGTCTCCCCTCTCCATTGTGTCTTCTCTGTGAAGAACTGTTTACCCTGGAATTCTGTATTAAATTTGGGAGGCTGTGTCTTTGATGTGGAGGCATCTTTTCTCTGAAACTCCTAATAAGGACCTAATTGGTACTTTTAAAATATACTCCGCTGTATTCGTAGCTTATTCTGATAATCAAGTGGAAGGGAGAAGGCTCTCTGACACGTGTTTCCTGCTGTGCGCTTGTTCTTGCTCCTGGGCACTCAAGGAAACAATCCTATTTGTCACAGTACAATGATCTGGGGCTCTGGGAGCCATAATGTATGATTTCATAGCTTTGCTGGATAAATAGCTATAATTTTCATTAGTCCTCCTTGAGTAAGCTTCCTGCTGAAGCAGGAGAGACAAGGCTGTGAGCACGAAGCCCGTTCCTGGGGGGAGGATTGTAACCGCCGGCTGGAGGGCAGGATGGACAAGAGGACACAGCCAAGCGGACCCAGGAGCCCCGGCAAGACCGAGCTCGGGCGGCTCAGGTGGCTCTCCCTGTGGCAGCCAGGTAGCTTGGGGTGTTTTCTAATAGAGCAGCTCCATCCCTGAGCATTTACCTGAGAGAAATGAAAATCTATGTCCACACAGAGACTCATGTAAGACTCTTCACAGCAGCTTTATGGATAACGGCTCAGAACTGGAACAATCCCGACGCCCATCAACAGGGCCTGGGTGAACAAAATCGCACTGTCTCCATACATTGAATACTGCTCAGTAATAAAAAAGAATGGGCTATTGAGGCACGCAATAATAAGGATGAATCTCAGAGCATTATGCTGAGTGAAAGACACCAGACTCAAATGACGTTGTGCTCTGTCATTCTGTCACATGAAGTTCAAGAACAGACAGACATGATCTCTGAGGGTAGAAATCGGAGCAGTGATGGTCTCGTGGGGCCAGAGGTAAACTGGGAAGGGTCATGAAGGGGCTTTCAGGGCACAAGGCAGGCTCCACATCTTGGTTCAGATCACAGAGACATGAATGTGAAATGTACCCTTAAGATCTATGAATTTGCTGTATGTAAAATGAAAAAAAAATGATCATGCCCCAAAATGCGTGTTTAAATGAACTCAGGAAGCTGGCTCTCAGAAGGAACATGAGGTGAGATTTACAAAGCAAACACCCTCCCTAGTTAAGCAGACATAAGTCTGGAGCATGCATATTTATCAAAGTTGGGTTCACCTGCAGAGGATGGGGTATTTGCATAATCTCTTCCAGATGATTCCTTCCTGGGTGGATTTTGAAAAGGGCGCATGTTGGTGGAGTGAGCTATAGAAGCTGGGTTGGAAGAGAACTTAATTTCCATCATGTAGAAAGGGGTGAGGATCTGGTCCCAGGGTATCAGGCCACTTCTCCTTGATGCTGGGGCTGCCTGAGGCTTGACCCGCCTGGGCCTCCAGGACCAACCTGAGCTGAGGCTGGAGAACCCGGGCAGCGAGCCCCACTCAGTATCCAGTCCTTCCTATGACTTGCTGGCCCCCACAGCTGGTAATGAGAGCCTTGTCTCATTCCCGGTGTGAGTCCTTGGGATAATAATAGTGGGAAAAAAATAGTAACAATAGTAACCATAACAGGGCTAGTTTTAGTCAAAGTTTGCCTGATTGTAAGTGATACATTTCATCCCGGCTTAACCCATGGCGAGGTATTTATTGTTAAGCATCCAGGGGCAATTTGTGGGGCCCTAGGGTATGGACCTGGACGAGCTGCGGTGCTGAAACCTTCCAGCAGCTAGGTCTCCTTCTTTCTTTAGCTTTTCCCTCTTTCTCTTTTGCCTCTGCAACTGTTGATTCCGTTTCTCTGCATTTAATCTCTTTACAATTTAACTTCCTCTACTCCCTGCATATGGCTGAAGTCAGCTACTGCACAGAGGTAGCCTCAGCTCAAACTTCATGTCTCTTTAGTTCCAATAACTAACAAAGGCAGACTGAAACCTTTGAACCCCAATTCTAAATTCCAGAGACAGAGAGAGAATTTCACGGGCCCTGCTTGGGTCTAGTATTGCCACTCTTGGTCAGGTCAATAGGCAGGGGCAGGGTGACCCAACGGGCAGACACCCCGAGCTATCAATAATATTATCAATATCTACAGTAGTAGTAGATATCATTTACTGGGTTCATGCAATGTGTTAAATGCCTTCAGGTATTGTCTGATTTCATTTTCATAACAAATTAGCAAGGCAGATATCACCCTCATTCTGCAGGTGTGGAAGCTGTTGATCTGAGGGTGAAGTAACTTGTCCATTGTCCCAGCAGGTAGAGAGCAAGGCTGCAGTTAGAGCCCACGATTGCCTGGCCACAAAGCCCTTGCTTGCTCTGGGGAGATGCATTATTTTTCCATGTTTAGCCTGTTTTGGTATAATTTTCCATTAAGTTTAAAAAATTATGACCCGGATGCAAATGTAAAGCAAACGTGTCAAAGAGCTCATTCAGCTCCCCAGTTAACGAGGGAATCAGCAACGTGCCACAACCAGTCTGAGGAGCCAGGAGTTTATACGTAATTAATAAAGAAACTGGGGTGAGTTTGCTGGGTTAGACACAGAGCTGGTTACTGTCCCCCAGGACCGTAAACTGTGGCCTTCGGGTAACTGACTGTCTTTAGTCAGATGACGGTCTCAGCCTGTGGAGGGCACCACTCTGCCCTGCAGGGCTGTTTCTGGGTGATGTGCAGTCCAGCTGTGGGGTGGTGTCCTCTCCTGATGTCAGGGTTCAGGGGACCATGGTGCTTATGCCCCTCCCCCCACATTTACTAGCTATACCTCACAGGGATGTTGAGGGCCTGGTGGTGAGAAACAAGGTTGATAAAAACCCCGGCACATGGTGGGTATCCACCCCCTGAAATCCTTTCTGGAAAAAAATAGGCATAAATAAGTGAGCAAATGGCAGATGAGAGCTCCTCACTTCAATAAGCAGTCCTGCTCTTACAGCGATGCTGCTGACTCAGCTCCTGAAGGTCAGCTGCTCTGTGTCCAGAGCGGGAAATTGGTTTCACTTTTCCTCAAAAGTAAATATGTAATTATACTAAGTAATACAATGAAAACCACTGCTTTTCTGATATGCTGATCTGCTTTCCATCCAGAGGGACACTTGCTTTGGGAAGTCAAAGTAAGAAGGTTAGGACATAGAATGAAAATGCCTAAGTTTGTCCCACAGCACAACTGTGGGACGCCCGCCCTGCCCACTCCTGCCTGAATGCTCCTGGTCCTCCCCGTGCTGCTCCCCTCCGCCCGGCTCCTCTAGCCCGAGGACCACCCCCTTCTTAGACCGTCTCCTGCTCTTACGGTCTGATGGACACACCGTGACTGGATTCAGTGGCCCCTATTGTGTTGTCCTGCATATGTGAGGCTGCACTTCCTAAGAAAAAGGCCTTCGTTTTGTTTTCATTTGCACAATGTGCCCCACAGTGCTGGCACAGGGCAGCAGGGGCAGGGGTGGAAGGAGCATGCTCTTTGCACAGGGGCTGCCCTGGGGTTGGGTTCTAGCTCCAGCATTTCCTAGCCCTGTGGCCTTGGGCGCTGTGAATCTAGGTATCTTCATTGGCAAAACGGGGACGATAAAAGTGACAGTGCCTGGCGTAGTAGACACTCGATAGAATTTTGCTGTTGTTATTTCTAGAAGTAGAAGAAAGGGACTTAAATTTCTGTTTACAAAAAGAAGTGAAGTCAGCTTAGAGGAAAATGGCTCTGGTGTGACCTGGACTAAGGGACTGCCTCCCCACCCAGGTGTGAGGAGAACATGCTTCAAACGAGACCAAATGAGCTGTGGCGGGCTGTTGAGCTGGCGGATTTCCTCTTCATTCTGTCTGTGGACCTGTGAAGGGCTCCATCTCAATGTAATTAGGATGGAATTAGCCAAATGCAGGCGATGAAGTATTTCTATGCTGGGAATACACTCGAGGCCAACTTCCTTGCTCAGAGGTGATAATGTGCTAATGTCACAATAAACTGCTGGAGAAGTTGTCACCTGCGTGATTAGACCTCGTTCCATGTGGAAGATTTCTGTGGAAAGCAGGTTTGTCCTCAGAGGTCTCATTGGTTAAAACTTGAAGCCATGTGTTTGAAAAACATCAGACAGGAGCCTGCCTCTGGGAAGTGAAGCTAGCAAGAGAGCGCTGGGCTGTTGGAACTCGGTGCTCCCTGGGCTCGCGTGCCACGTGCACATCGAGGGGGTCATCTGTTTATGCCAAAGGTCAGGTGCGTCAGGGCTGCAGAACGTGGAATGCCATCTGCTAAACAGTGACTGATTTCCCCCAGATTGCCTGATCCCATCGTGTGCAGGCCACAGTCTGTTATTTCACTCCAAGGGCCTGCAAAGATTTCGTGATGAATCTACAGTGGACCTAGAAATTCAATTGCTTGAGTCTTCAGACAGTATATTTTTTCTTTTTTTCGTTGTCTCTGAAAAATGGTGTCGCTTAAGAAGAACTTTTTACTTCACAATAATTATAGAGTCACAGGAAGTTCCAAAAATTTTGCAGAGGGGTCCCATTCACCTTCACCCAGCCTTCCCAGTGTTAACATCTTGAATAACTACAGACAATATCAGACCAGGGAATTGAGTAGTTCCATCCACAGAGCCTGTTCTCATTTCACCAGCTTTGCAAGCACTCGTGTGTGTGCGCACATGTGCACATCGTTCTATACAGTTTTATCACATGAGTAGCTTCATGTAACAACCACCACACTCAAGACACGGAAGTCCCCCACCGTGACAAGACCCTCGTGCTCTCTCTTTATGGCCACACTCACCTCTTCTCCCTCAGTGCCCGACGCTGGTGACCACTGATCTCTCTCCATCTCTGTGATTCTGTTATTCAGGAATGTTGTATAAACAGAGTCTTACAGTGTGGAACCTTGAGAGACCATCTTTGTCATTTAGCATATTCCCTTAACATTAATCCAAGCTGTTGCGTGTATCACTAGTTTATTCCGTTTTATGGCTGAGCCGTATTCTGTGCTGTGGGTGTACCATTCTCACCATTCACTCACTGAAGGAAATTTGGGTTGTTCCAAGTTTTGGGCTGTAATGAATAAAGATGCTGTGAACATTCCTTGAACATATGTTTTTATTTCTCTGAGGTAAATGTCCAAAAGTACAAAAGTTCAAAACTGTCCAAAATTGCTGGGCCATATATGGTAAATACATGTTTAATTTTAAAAGAAATTTCCAAACTATTTTCTAGAATAGCTGTACCATTTTACACTCTCCATAGCAGTGTATGAGTGGGCCAGTTTCTCAGCGTGCTCACCAGCATTTGGTTTTATTACTATTTTTTATTTTAGCCATTCTGAGAGGCATGTAGTGATATCTTATCGTGGTTTTAATTTGAATTTACTAATGGCTAATGATGTTGAACATCTTTTCATGTGTTTTTCTTTTTGGCATCTGGATATCCTCTTAAGTAAAATATCTGTTCATGTCTTTTTGTCATTTCCTAATTGGATTGTCTGTCCTTTTACTGTTGCCTTTGGAGAGTTCTCTATGTATTGTAAATATAAGTCCTTTGGTGGATATGCTGTTTGCAAATATTTTCTCCCAATTTGTAGGTTGTGTTCCATCCTCTTAACAGGATCTTTCACAGAATAAAGTTTTAGTCTTAATGAAGTCAGATTTACCAACTTTCTCTTTTGTGGATTGAGCTGTTGGCGTCAAATCTAAGAACACTTCACCCAATCCTAGGTCCCGCAGATTTTCTTATGTTTTTCCCTAAGAGTTTTAAAGTTCTTCATTTTACGTTAAGGTCCATTTTGAGGTAATTTTTGTTTTAGGTGTGGGCCTGAGGTTGAGATTCATTTTTTGGCTTGTGGATGCCCAAATGCTCCAGCACCTTTGTTGGAAAGGTTCTCCTTCCTCCTTTGAACTGCTGTTGCACCTTTGTGAAAAATCCGCGTGTGTGTCTCTCTGGATTCTCTTTTCTGTGCTGCTGACCAATGTGCCTGTCCCTCTGCCAGCACCACATGGTCCTGATCTCTGAGTGAGCCTTAACGCAGAAGGAGTGATTCCTCCCACTTTCTGCTCTTCATTTCTCCTCCTCCTCCTCCTCCTCCTTCTTTTCACCTATCTCTACATATTTTAGAATAAACTCAGTAATGTCCACACAAAACCTTGCTGGGATTTGACAGAGATTCCTTTAAACCTACAGACCAGCATGGGGAGTACTGACATCTTTGCTATGTTGAGTCTTCTAATCCTTGAACACAGGTTTTTTTTTTTAAAAACTTTTGTCTTTGATTTATTTCATCAGCATTTTGTACTTTTCAGCGTACTAATCCTGCACGTTTTGTTAGTTTGTACTTAAATATCATTTCACTTTTGATAGTGTCAGAAAACAGTATTATTTTGTCAAGAAACATATTTAATTCCATAATTCCACACCTGTTTCTCCTTATTTTATTTTTGAAGTGAGAAAAAATTATGTGAGTACGCTAATTAAATTTCTTTATTATTTGTTTTTATTTTTATAACATTGGTTTATAACATTATAAAAATTTTGGGTGTACATCATTATGTTTTGATTTCTGTGTAGACTACATCATGTTCACCACTCAAAGACTAATTACCATCCATCACCACACACACGTGCCTAATCACCCCTTTCACCCTCCTCCCTCCCCCTTCCCCTCTGGTAGCCATCCAATCTCTGTCTCTGTGTGTTTGTTTGTTGTTGTATTTATCTTCTATTTATGAGTGAGATCATACAGTATTTGGCTTTCTCCCTCTGACTTATTTCTCTCAGCATAATACCCTCAAGGTCCATCCATGTTGTCACAAATGGCCAGGTTTCATCATTTTTTATGACTGAGTAGTATTCTGTTCTGTATGTCTACCACATCTTCTATATGCATTCATCCCTTGATGGGCATCTAAGTTGCTTCCAAGTCTTGGCTATTGTGAATAATGCTGCAATGAACATAGAGAGGCATATATCTTTATGCATTCATGTTTTCATGTTCCTTGATGAATACCCAAGTGGAATAGCTGGATCATATGACAGTTCTATTCTTAATTTTCTGAGGAATCTCCATACTGTTTTCCATTATGGCTGCACCAGTTTGCACTCCCACCAGCAGTGTATGAGAGTTTCCTTTCCTCCACATCCTCCCCAACACTGGTTATTTCCTGTCTTGTTAATTATAGCCATTCTGATGGGCATGAGTGATATCTCATTGTAGTTTTGATTTGTGTTTCCCTGATAATTAGTGATGTTGAACATCTTTTCATGTGCCTGTTGGCCATCTGTATATCTTCTTTGGAGAAATGTCTGTTCAGATCTTTTGCCCATTTTTCCATTGGGTTGTTATTTTTTTCTTGTTAAGATGTATGAGTTCTTTGTATATTTTGGATAGTAACCCCTTGTCAGATATATAGTTTGCAAATAAATTCTCCTAATTTTTAGGTTGTCTTTTCTCTTCGTTAATAGTTTCCTTTGCTATGTAGAAGCTTTTTAGTTTGATGTAGTCTCATTTATTTTTTCTATTGTTTACTTTGCCTGGTCAGACATGGTATTTGAAAATATGCTGTAAAGACCGATGACGAAAAACTTACTGCCCATCTTTTCTCCTAGGAGTTTCATGGTTTCAGGTCTTACATTCAAGTATTTAATCCATTTTGAGTTAATTTTTGTGTCTGGTGTAAGATAATGGCCTATTTCATTCTTTTGCATGTGGCTGTCCAGTTTTCCCAACACCATTTATTGAAGAGACTTTACTTTCTCCATTGTTTGTTCTTGGCTCCCTTGTGAAAGTTAGCCATCCATAGATGTGTGGATTTATTTCTGGGCTCTTGATTCTGTCCCATTGATCTGTGTGTCTGTTTCTGTGCCAGTACCATGCTGTTTTGATTATGATAGCTTTGTAGGATATTTTGAAGTCAGAGATTGTGATGCCTCCAGCTTTGTTCTTTTTTCTCAGGATTTCTTTGGCTATTTGGAGTCTTTTGTTGTTTCATATACAGTTTAGAATTCTTTGTTCTATTTCTGTGAAAAATGTCATTGGAACTTTGAAAAGGATTTCAAAGAATGTGTAGATTTCTTTAGGAAGTATGGACATTTTAACCATGTTAGTTCTTCCAATCCAAGAGTATGGAATATCTTTCCACTTCTCTTTGTCTTCAATTTCTTTCAACAATGTTTTATAATTTCAGGGTACAGGTCTTTCACCTCTTTGGTTAAGTTTATTAATAGGTATTTTATTCTTTTTGTTGCAATTTTAAATGGGATTGTATTCTTAATTTCTCTTTCTGCTACTTTGTTAGTATGTAGAAATGCAACTGATTTTTGTTTGTTGATTTTCTATCCTGCAACTTTGCCATATTCATTTATTATTTTAAAAAGTTTTTCAGTGGATTCTTTAGGGTTTTCTATATATAAAATCATGTAATCTGCCAAAAGTGACAGTTTCATTTCTTCTTTTCCAGTTTGGATCCCTTTTATTTCTTTTTCTTGCCTGACTGCTCTCGCTAGGACTTCCAGTCCTATGCTAAATAAGGTGAAAGTGGGCATCCTTATCTGGTTCCTGTTCTTAGAGGGATCGCTCTCAGTTTTTCTCCATTTAGTATGATATTAGCTATGGGTTTTTCATATATGGCTTTTGTTATGTTGAGGTACTTTCCTTCTATACTCATTTTATTCAGAGTTTTTATCATAAATGGATGTAGTATTTTCTTTCTCTGCATCTATTGAGATGATCATGTGATTTTTACTCTTCATTTTCTTGATGTGGTGTTGCACATTGATTGATTTGCAGAGGTTGAGCCATCCCTGCATCCCTGGAATGAATCCCACTTGATCATGATGTATGATCTTTTCCATGTATTGTTGTATTCGATTTGCTAGTATTTTGCTGAGGAAATTTACCTCGATGTTCATCAGTGATATTGACCTGTACTTTTCTTTTTTTGTGTTGTCCTTGTCTGGTTTTGGTATCAGGATAATGTTGGCTTCATAGAAGGAGTTAGGAAGCTTCTCCTCCTCTTCAGTTTTTTGGAAGAGTTTGAGAAGGACAAGTACTAAGTCTTCTTTGAATGTTTGGTAGAATTCACCAGGGAAGCCATCTGGTCCTGGAGTTTTATTTTTTGGGAGGTTTTTGATTGCTGTTTCGATCTCCTTACTGGTGACTGATCTACTCAAATTCTCTTTCTTCTTGATTCAATTTTGGAAGGTTGTATGATTCTAAGAATTTATCCATTTTTTCTAGATTATCCAATTTTTGGCGCATAGCTTTTCCTGGTATTCTCTTATAATTTTTTAATATAAGTATATAATTAAATTATATATAAGTTAAATATAAATTTATAGATTATATAAATTTTTATAAATTATAAATATAAAATACAAATTATATAAATTATAAAATATATATTATATAAAAATTATATATAAGTTAAATATATCTATAGTATTTCTAAGGTGTCTGTTGTAATTTCTCCTCTTTCATTTATGATTATATTAATTTGAGCCTTCTCTCTTTTTTTCTTGGTGGATCTGGCTACAGCTTTGTCAATTTTGTTTATCTTTTCAAAGAACCAGCTCTTAATTTCATTGACTTTTTCTGTTTTATTGGTCTCTATTCCATTTATTTCTACTCTGATTTTTATTATTTCCTTCCTTCTACTGATTTTGGGCTTTTTCCGTTCTTCTTTTGCAGGTTCCTTTGCGTGCACTGGTAGATTGTTTGAGATTTTCTTGTTCATTGAAGTAGGCTGGTATTACTATAAACTTCCCTCTTAGAACTACTTTTGCTGTATCCCATAGAATTTGGCATGTTGTATTTTCATTTTCATTTGTCTCCAAGTGTTTTTTGATTTCTTCTTTGACCCAAACGTTGTTCAGTAGCATTTTGTTTAATCTCCACAAATTTGGGCTTTTGTGATTTTCTTCCTGTAGTTGATTTCTAGTTTCATACCTTTGTGGTGAGAAAAGATGTATGGTATTATTTTGATCTTCTTAATTTATTGAGACTTGTTTTGTGGCCTAATATGTGATCAATCCTGGAGAATGTTCCATGAGCATTTGAAAAGGATGTGTATTCTGTGGTTTTTGGATGGAATGTTCTGCATATATCTACTAAGTCCTTCTGGTCTAATGTGTTGTTTGAGGCCAATGTTTCCTTATTGATCTGTTTGGATGATCTATCCATTGGTGTAAGTGGAGTGTTAAAGTCCCCTACTGTTATTATGTTGCTGTCTATTTCTCCTTTTATACCTGTTAATAATTGGTTTATATATTTAGGTGCTCCTATGTTGGGTACATAGATATTTACAAGTGTTATACCCTCTTGTGGGATTGTTCCGTTTATCATTGTGTAGTGCCCTTCTTTGTCTCTTGTTGCAGTTTTTGTTTTAGTCTATTTTGTCTGATATAGGTATTGCTACCCCAGGTTTCTTTTCACTGCCATTTACATGGAGTATCTTTTTCCATCCCTTCACTTTCAGTTTGTGTCTTCAGGTCTGAAGTGTGTCTTTTTGTATGTAGTATATATATGGGTCTTTTACTTTTTTTCCAATCAGCCACCCTATGCCTTTGGATTGGAGCATTTAGTCCTTTGACATTTAAAGTAGCTACTGATAAGAATGTACTTATTGCCATTTTGTTACTTTTTTTCTGGGTGTTTTAGTAGTTCTTCTCTGTTCCTCTCTTCTTGTCTTGCTCTCTTCTCTTGTGCTTTGATGCCTTTCTTCAGTATTATGTTTGGGTTCCTTTCTCTTAATTATTTGTGTATTTATTATAAGTTTCTGGTTTGTGATTACCATGAGGTTCATATATAATAACCTATGCAAATAGCAATCTATATAAAGTTGATGGTCTCTTCAATTTGACCCCTTTCTAAAAGCTCTACCCTTTTACCCTTCTCCTCCCACATTTTATGTTTTTGATATCATATCTACCTATTTTTTTGTGCATGTTTATCTGTTACCCTCTTGTCATGGAAATAGATAATTTTAGAACTCTTGTATTTTGGCCTTCATATTAGATTCATAGGTTGTTGATCTGCTACCTTTACTGTATATTTGCCTTTACCAGTGGTTTTATTGCTTTTTAATTTTTTGATAATTTTCTTATTCCTATTTGTGGTCTTCTCTTTTCCACTTAAAGAAATCTTTTTAGCATTTTTTGTAAGGCTGCTTTCTTGGTGACAAACTCCTTTAGTTTTTGCTTGTCTTGGAAACTCTTTGTCTCTCCTTCCATTCTGAACGATAACCTTGTTGGGTAGAGTATTCTTGGCTGTAGGGTTTTTCCTTTCAGCGTTTTAAACATATCATGCTACTCCCTTCTAGCCTGTAAGGTTTCTGTTGAGAAGTCGTCTGACAGCCTTATGGGGTTTCCTTTGTATGAAACTTGCTGCCTTTCTCTTGTGGCTTTTAGGATTCTCTCTTTATCTTTAATTCTTGACATTTTAGTTATATTGTGTCTTGGTGTGGGCCTCTGGGTTTATCTTGTTTGGTACTCTCTGTGCTTCCTGTACTTGGACATCTGTTTCCTTCCTTAGGTTAAGAAAATTTTTAGCTATTATTTCTTCAAATAGATTCCCTGCCCCTTTGTCTCTCTCTTCTCCTTCTGGGACACCTATACTGTGGATATTAGTGTGCTTGATGTTGTTCCAGAGGTCCCTTAGACTGTTCCCATTCTTTTGATCTCTTTTTTCTTTTATCTGTTCAACTTGGGTGACTTCCTCTAATCTTTCATCCAGCTTGCTGATCCATTCTTCTATATCATCTACTCTGCTATTGAGTCCCTCAGGTGACTTTTTCATTTCTAGTATTGTATTCTTCATTTCTGATTGGTTCTTTTTTATATTTTCCAGTTCTTTGTTGAAGTTCTCACTGAGTTCATCCATTCTTCTCCAGAGATCAGTGTGCATCCTTATGACTCTTAGCTTGTATTTGCCAACAGGTAGATTGTTTATCTCTGTTTTGTTTAGTTCTTTTTCTGGGATCTCGTCCTGTTTCCTTACATGGAATGTATTCCTTTATCTTCTCATTTTGCCTCTGTCCCTGTGCTTATATCTGTGTATTATGTAGTCAGCTACATCTCCTGGTCTTGGAGAGATGGCCTTATGTAAGAGATTCCTTATGTGGCCCAGCAGTGTGCTTCCCTCTCATCACCATTTCCAAATGTTCCTGGAGTGTCTGCTGTGCAGGCTATGTGTGTTCTTCTGTTGTGGCAGGGTTGCTCTTGTTGCAGCTGCACAGGGAGCCTAGGCTGTCCCTCTGGCAAGCTGGTTGTAATGCTCAGTTGCATTTGGCTGCTATGATCCTCTCAGTCACTTTATCAGGCATGCGGAGCCCCAGCACAGTTGGCTTCAAGGTCTAATAGAACATTCCTGTTGCAGATTTTCTGTTAGTGTGTACGCCACCACCATGGTTGGTTGCTAGGCTCTGTGGCTTTTAATTGCTGTAAGCCTCTGGCCTGCAAGGCTTTTGTTAGTTCTCTCAGGATTGCAGCTGAGTGGGGCTGGCCCCAGGCATGGGAGCACCAATTTTTTGGGCTTTGGAAAGCAGTGCCAATCCCCTATGAGGCTGTTTGATAAGCACAAGTTTTCTGCAGCTGACAAGCCCCACTACCCACAGGGCCACACAACCCATCAACATATTCCTGCCCTATGCATGTGGCCTGACCCACTGAAGCAGACCCAGTTGCCCTGCTGCAGAGGCCCCATACACTCCACCAGTGCAGTCCTACCCCTTGCACACACCCTGCCCCAAAGAGGCAGACCCACTCACCTGGCAGCAGAATTTCCAGGCATCCGACTTATGTTAGCCTACAAGTTGCTTGAGTGCTTGCTGTTGTATGGGACAGTCCCTAGGGCAGTCTGCCTGCCCTGCCTGAGCTGGTAAATCAGTGCTCTAGTGGGTGGGGCAGACTCTTGTGCTAACAGGCCAGGGGATGAACTTCAATGATGTCTACCAGCATCTGTGTCAGGCTGTCTGTACTAAGTCACAATGATGGCTGCCACCAATGTCTCAGTCCCCAGGGAGGTGGTCCCAGCCTGGGGAGGACTCACCTCTCATGGAGATGTGCTCAGAGCCTATCAAGGGAGTCTCTTTTCAGCAAAGGACTGTGTACCTTTCTTTCTGGTGATTTTAGGTTGCTTTCCAAAATGGGTAAATTTGTGCATGGGCCCTTTCAGAGCTGGCTTTTTCCCCCTTATGTCAGACAGCTTTTCTGGGTATATTCCCCATCATAGCTAATAGCCAGCAAAACCAGGTATTATGACCCTCTTCTGGGTTGTGCTGAGTCCAAAACTTGCTTATTGTGGTAACACTCCCTCTCTCAGACGCCCCCCTCCTCCAGGGAAGACTTCATACCTTAAGATTGTTCCTGGCTGGCCATGAAGCTCCATGGCTCAAAGGTGGCTTTTTTCTCTCTGGAAAGGAATTCCTGCCTCTTCCACCTCAGTCAGCACCATTCCTTGTGGTGGGAGTTCTTTTTATCCAGTTTTCAGTTCTTTCTCAGGAGTAGTTCCAAGAGGTTATTCCAAGAGTAGTTGTAAATTGGTTGTGTCCATGGGAGGAAGTGAGTTCAGAGTCTGCCTATGCTGCCGTCTTGAGACCATCCTCTAATTTTACTTTCATAACACCCTTGATTTAGTGTGAACAATTTCTCTAGTTGAATTGGATGTTTTCTTCTTGGTTTTCCCCCTGGACTTCGAGTGTGAGGGTGCCTCTGTGTATGTGTTGCCTGAAAACACTGCAGTTTTGACCGACTGGCTTGATTTTGCTTGTAGTGACCAATAGAGAGAAGCCCAGTAGATTGGGACACATGATGCTCTGTTCATGATGGAAGAAAGCAAAGGCAGGTCAGGGCCCACCTGCAGCTTTTCTGTCTTGTTCATGTCACTGCTGTTGAGCCCACATATACAAGCGGGACCCTCCTTGCTCAAACCCTTTTCTCATCTCCATGAGCTGTGGGCTGGGGAGCCCCCCAGGACTTAACGTGTACACATCCAGCCCACAGAGGCAGGACTGTTGCAATTCCTGGACTCTGCTGTGCTTCCCAGGCCGTGCCTATCCAGTAGGTGTTTGCTGGGGACCCACAAGTCCTCTGATGAAGGGAGTGGAAGGATGCTTCTCCCTCACAAACAGGCTAAACACCCTCCAAGCACCACAGGTGCAGCAGGAAGCTGAAGAGAAAGCCCTGAGGTGGCATGAGAGAGGCCAGAAGGAGAGTGAGGGCACAGTGTCTTCAGGGCCCCAGAGAGAATGAGCAGCACCCTCACCCGCTGGTGAGCACTCAGGACTTCAGGGCCAGATGTGCATTGTGCCCAGGAGCCAGAGCTGGAGACAGTGTGGGGGCTCCAACAAGGAAGACTGTGGGTCAGCCAGAGGGCCTCTGTCCCTTCCCCTAAGGAGGAGGTGAAGGTGGAGTCAAATCACTTTGCATTTGGTTGCACCTGATAAGAAGCAGGCATTGCCATCCCCTGGTGCCAGATGGAGGCCATGAGCTCAGTGCCTGTCATTCCACTGGTCTTTCATTGGTCTCAGGAGGTCATCCTTCTTATTACCCCTGCTTTGCAGGTGAAAAAATGGGAGCTTAGTGGGGCAGTGAAACTAGCCTCGAATCTACCAGGCAGAGGGTGGGGAAGCCACTTGCTCTAGGTGGGTAACCAAACGGATGTGCTGTGTAGCACCTCATTACAGAGGACGGGGGCATGGCACTCTGCCAGTTATTGTCCTGTCAGCCTCATTAGGGTCCTGGCTGAGCAGACCCCCAGGGACTTGTCTCCAGGTGGGATCAAGCCAGGTGGGAACTACCCCCACCCCACAAGAGCTGGGGTCTGTCCATGGTTCCCAGTGACTGCAGACCTAGAAGACAGGACAGCCCCTCTGCAGAATGGTGGTTTGTGTGTTGCACTCCCAGCTTTCTCCAGGTAGGTGTGAGTGAGTGTGTGAATAAGAGAGTGAAGGACAGAGAGAATGCCAAGTGTACAGAGTGGTACATGGTGTCGGTCTCAGTTTATTGAAAAAATGAGCCAGAGCAAAGAGTACCAGGTTACGCATGACTGGGGTTAGGGCAGGCCAGGATGGTGAATGAGCTGGGCTGGCTGATGGATGTCTGTGCAACTATCTGGCAAGACTTGGTAATCAGAATATAAGCCCCTCATGAAAGAGGGTGGGCAAAGCCAGGCTTGAAGTGCCCCAGTGCCTGGAGAGTACCTGGAGCTTCATGGTGTCTTGAAGATTTACAAATGGACAGATGAATGAGTAAAAGAAAAAAACAGCCCATAGGATGACTGAAATCAAGAGGGTCTTCCTACCAATTTCACTTTTGAGGTTGGACGACTGGGAGTGTTAAAAATCAAGAAGCAATGATGTCTTTGGGGTCAGATATTCTTTGCATAACCTTGAAGAAGTTCCTTATAGTCCCGTCACCTAAGTTTCCCCATCTACTGAGCTGTAGCGCTGCTGTAAGGATGGGACAGGCTGCAGGAGGAGACCTGAGAGAACCTAGAAGGACTGCCACGTGCACAGGGCTGGCAGACCTGACCCTGCTCTCTGTCATTAGTACTCCCAATGCCCACTTCTTTCCCTTTTTCTCCTCCATGTGTGTACTTGCTTGCACTCTTTCTCTGTGTCTCTTTTTGTCTCTCTTTCTCTGTGACTCTGTCTGATCACCCAACCCCGGTTCAAGGTGACCCCAAAGCTAAAGTTTCTCTCACCAGCTGCTTATACTTTCTTTGTCTCTCAGTTCAAACATTTGAGATAAGGAAGGTGATTGACAGCTGGCTAGCCAATGGATGGCTTGGTTGGGGCAGGTCTCCACCACTGGTCCAATCGCTTGTGTTGGGAGGGGTCACATTGTGGGTGGAGCAAACAAAATGGTGGACAAGTCCAGTGGTTAATCTTCAAGAGTCTGACCTGGTGGAACATGTAATTGCTGGTGGTGCTGGAGTTACTGGACACATGCCAGATCTCTCCCCAGAGGCATTGTTTACTTCCTCCTCTGATCTGGCCCATTTTGGCAGGTCTTTGGGGAGATGGAGAGGCCTGTGTTCAAGGGTGAGTTCACCAGAACCATCTGGTAAATTCATGTCTTGGAACCACTAGAACTGTGCTGCTAAGACTCATTTCCCTTTCTTTTGGAGTCATATTATTTGCTAGATGCTGTCTCAACCGGTTTCATGCTTTTAGTCATTTGTAAAGAAAATGAAGGGTGATTTTTCATACATGCACACTTTCTCTTCTGCTTCACAGTTGCCAGCTGCTCAGTCAATGTTTCCATTGAATTGCTTAAAACAAAGACAAAACTTGCAAAGCAAAGCAAACAAAAACGAACAAACCACAAGGCACTAACTTTCAATGAGAGGGAACAGGATTCTAATGTGACCTTGGTCTTTTACCCAAAGTCAGTAAAAGGCAATTAGAGGAAAACTCATGTATATCAGTGTCCACCAGTGTTGAGAGGAGGAGATTCTGGGAGGGAAGCAGTGACCACAGGACCACACAGGGCAGGAGAATGTCGATGTTATTGGATGAAGGCGCATTTCCCTGGTTGGGTGGCAGGGCAAATCTTAGATGAGCACTCAGAGCATTTGGGTATTTGAAGTTCCTATGAAAGGACACCCCCCCACATCCCTGCCAGACTCTTGTCCTGGCACCCAAATCCATCTGCACTTCAGGTGAGCCAGCCGGGACTGCTGGCTATCAGGCTGTGGCCAGAGGTCAGGATGGCAGGCCTTCCCCTAGAGTACTGAGAGCAGAATGGAGGGGGGCTCTGAGAGACGGAGGTCAGGGGTCAGGTGGGAGAAGCAGTTCCTTGTCTGAGAGGTCAGGGGCTGCTGTTTCCTGAGTCCTCAACAGCCCTGTGAGGTGTGTGTTTCTATTTCCAGGCTAAAGACCACCTCAAAGCCTTGAGTCCAGGCTGAGGGGACCTCAGGGGCTCTGCCCGTTGGGATGGCTGTGTGTGCTGTGGGGCCTCCTGCTCACAGGTGCAAGGCTGGGCTCCGCAACTAGGGGGGTCTTTCATTTGGGTCACAGAGTCTTCAATCCTCACAAGAAAATGCAAATTTCCCTGAGAGGAGGGCACTCCAAGCCACCTGGCCCTGTGGGGTGGGGTGGGGACAGGGGGATGGGAGGCAGCAATGAGTGGGGCAGAAGAGCTGGAGGGTGAGATAGTGTGTGCCAGAGATGGGTCTCAGAGTGGGTCTCCCACTGTGGCTGTGAAGGACACTGAATCAACCCACAGACACTCAACAAGCCCCATTAGCTGGGGGCCTGGAGACCCGGGGAGCATGACTGGGGAGACCAATCCTAGAAGCACCTCATCTGAACAGGATAGTCCTGGAGAGATGGCAGAAGAACTTAGCGTTTGTCCAAACATAACCCAACGTCCACTCCAACATGGGAATCGGATGGGAGGGGTAGTACGTGGCAGATGTTTCAAGCTGGGCGGCTGAGCCTCCCTGGTCTGGGCATTTCTGTGAGACCACAGGCCCCATGAACACTCATTCAGATGTGGAAAGCACTCATTCAGGCCATGTCCCATTTCAGACATGGAGAAACCAAGGTGGGGCAAGGCGAGGCTCTGCCCTGGGACCTGGAGGGAGCTGGATGCAGACAGGCAGAACCAAGGCCCAGTCTCCCTCCATTCTGTCTCCACCATGTTCAAGTTGAGTCCAGTTCCTTCTGTTGTGTGCCTGGCAGCCTTTTGGAGAGACGTGGACCTGACTTTGAAGGTTAGCTGCGCCACTTGCTAACGCTGTGACTTTGCTGACCTCAGATTTTTCACACTGTAATGGGGACAGGTACACTCACCCTAAGGTTCCATTGGCATCGTGCCGCTCTGTGCTCTCCTAGGGCAGCTACTCTCTTCCTGTTCTTCACTTCAGGGATGCCTCTGCCTCCTCCGAGAAGCTGCCCTGGCTCAGCTCAGGGCCCCTTCTGCAGCTGCAGGGCCCTTGCCTTCTGCCGCCCTCGCTCCTGTTTCCCTCTGTGTGTCTCTGCCTCTGCAGATGAAGTGCCAGGGCTGGCTGGGGGGCGGGGCGGGTGGGTAGAATGAGCCCAGGCTCTGGAGTCAGGCAGACCCTCCCTGCCCCCCGGTGCTGGAAACCCACTAGCTTTGTGACCTGAGGCTCAATTTCCTGCTCTCTCCGGGTGGATGCTGACCCAGGCAGGCTGGTGCTGTGGAAAGCCCAGAAGATTTGAATTAGACACAGGCCAAATCCCATCCTTATTGCTAATTATATGCTTAATTATGTGATAATTATGGGTCATCGCTCCATCTCACTGAGCCTCAGTTTCTACTCTGTAAAGTGGGTACTGGTGCTAATAGAGCTGTTGAGAGCATTACTGAGGTGTTGGCATAGAGCTCCTGGCACTGGGCGGGTCCTTTCTGCCTCCCAAGCCTAACGATAAGTGATTTTTCTCTTGCCTCCAAACCCCTTCTGAGCCTGAAATTCTTCATCTGTAAAATACTGATAATGCCAGTTGTAGCTACCCGTTCATCTATTCCCTCCCACCTGCCCTACTGTCGTCTGGCTCCTATTTGTGGAGTGCTCTGTCCTGGGCACTGTGCCCCTCACACAGGATCACTGAGAGACCACAGAAAGCAATGACAGCTGGTGGCCACCCCTCAGTCATGGGGCCCCTGAGGAGCACATGATTCCACAGAATCTCCACACTCTGTGATGCCTCTCCGTGAGCGGGGTGGAACGAGACAAAAACAAGACCCTACTCCTTAGCCATGCCTGAACAGACATACAGGAAGGACTCCGGGAGCCACAAAATGAGCTTGAGAATGTGACTGGCTGCTGGTCCTTCCCCAAAGGCAGCTCGAGCCTTGATCTCTTTTTCTCGCCTCCTAGATGAAAGTTACTAAGATGTCTGCTCGTTGAATTGCCTCCACCTTCTGACAGTGCCCAAACTATTAAAGACCTTGGCTGCCTTGAACTCTCCCAAAGTCACCCAGCATCAGCCCGAATCCTATAATAGTCCCCTGGGGACTCCCTGGCATCAAGATGTCCGGTGGCCCCCTCTGGAGTGCAACCCGCTGTGCTGCAGCAAGTGAAACCCCACCTCTGTGTGTGCTGGTGGCCTGTGGCTGGTGGGCATCAGCAGTTAGGACAAGGACCAAATGAAATATTGCAAATCAAAGTGCTCTGCAATTCTCAAAGCCCTCCACAAACGAAAGGGCTTATTCCTCTTCTGAGGCAAAGGACCAAGCCCCACGGAGCACAGCCCCGGCCATGCATCGCAGGTGAGTGCAAATCCAACTGTGTGTCAGCCAGCCTGACACAGCCAGCACACCCCAAAGTCAGCGGAGTCCTAACTCGAAGCGACTGTGGTTGGTGCTTCCTCAGCAAACTCGTGCTGACCTCTGCCCAGAACAGAAGGTGGCTTGCAAACGCGCAGATCCAAAGTAGCAATTTTAATCACATTTTTATTCAGTTCTCGCTTAGCAGCAGTAAAAAGTTCGACTAGGGAACTCACCACACCTGTTGAGACATTCCTACCAGCCACACATCTGGCTTTTAATTACCATTTAGTATTTATTTCATCCAGAAAATAGTTCTACGACTCTGCCTGATCGTCCTAGAGCAGGAGGGGGCATTAACGAATAAACAGAGAAGCATACAAATTTGTCAACAGATGGATTACAGAGGATACAATTATATGCAAAGTGCTTTTTTTATACAGACACAATTATATGTAGCCTTTGCTTTTAAAAAGCAATAATATATGTTAGTCTGTCAGAGATTGCATGCAGCTAATTGCATGAAAAAGATTGGATCCTACAGTCATGTCCTCTTCCACATTATGGTGCATCAACAGAGTGCCTCCCGGCAAAGCAGGAGTGATTGGGCACGTTATTAATGGAACGGACGTCAAACGATGTAATGTATCCATTAAATTGCTATTTTGAGGGAAGAAGCCTATTAAAATCTGTTTTATAATGTATTTACTCCTTTTTACAACTTAAACATTTAACTCTTATTTGCAGAACAACTAAAGAAGTCATTTTGCCGTTTTTGGAGTAAAATTAAAAACAAAGAATAAACTGTAATGAGCATGGATTGTTAGACCAGGTGGGGCTAGAAACATCTGGCGCTCTCTGTGTCTGGCTGAAGGGCCTGGCCTAGGGTGCAGCTGCCCGGCGGCCACAGTGGATTACAGGCTGGCGGGCCGATGCAGCCATGCAGGAGGGGGCTGACTGGATCAGGATGAATGGATTTGACGTGTGTTGATCAATAAGCCGCTCTCCAGCCCCAAACTGTGGAAAAGCACCAGTTGCACTGTTGTCATCACTTGTTGCAGGTCTGCCTCACCTCTCCGATGGGGACTCCTTGAAGCCCAGGGCGGCTCTTCTCATTCTGCACCTGGCACACAGTAAGAGACTTTTAAAAGCGTGTTTGCTGGTCCTCTTGGGCGCTGCGTTTACCTGGGCGGCCAAGGGGGCGGTTAGGTCTGAGACTCTGGAGTCAGCTGCCTGGGCTCCATCCTCACTCTGCCCTTCTCAGTTGGGTCACCTTCCTCCCTCGCGTGCTGTGGCTTTCAGTTTTCTCTCCTGTAGATGGGGGAAAACGATAGGCCTGTTTTATAGGGTTGTTGTATAAGGATTAAAAGAGTGAGTTCATAGAAAGCTCTGCTGCAGGGTCTAGTGTGAGGTGCTGGTCTCATGTTGAATGTGACCCTGTGGTCTGAGGCTGCAAGGACCCGAGGGCTGCTTCATGCTTGGGGTCCATCAGAGGCAGGGGACATTTGGGATGGTTTCGTGAAAAGTGAACCTGTGGCCAAAAGAAATGTACCTGTAAGACTTCAAAGGGGAGGAAGGCAATTTACATGGAGATGGTAAAAAAAAGAAAAAGAGATGCGCTTGTTTAGTGTTTTACATTTTCTAAGCACTTCATGTCTTTGCACTTTTACCCTCTGTGGACAAAAATAACTGTTTTCTTGAGTATATTTCCCCCAAAGAGAGTCTGGCATTCAGTTGTTCAGAAGCCATCCCCAAACCCTGAGAATGATGCAGAAATCCTCTGGTCTGCTGGCTGGGTGGGGGACACGTTTCCTTTCACCTCTGCATCCCCAGTGCTCAAGACGGGGCGACTGAGAGATGGGAGACAGCACTCCAGGGAGAGAGGGTCACGGGAACGGTGGCATGGAAGTGGGAACAGCCGGGAAGAGTCAGAAAGCAAGCCAGGGTCTGGAGTGTAGGTTTTGGGTTTGAGGATGGAAAGCCTCACAAGAAACAAGCTTAGAGGGGTTCCAACCTGGAACACTTTAAGAATCAGTGAGCTAAACATGCTGGACCCCTACTGGAGTCCAGGAAGGCACAACATAGGGTACCAGTGGCAGTGGGCAAGGCAGATGGAGGCTGCAAGATCTGGCTGGCCACACGGGAGGCTGAGCCCTCTGAATCTGGGAGCAGGTTAAGGGGTACATCCAGGTGGAGGCAAGCCTGCAGGGCAAGGCCTGGGCCAGGTCCTGTGCAGGTGCCGGCCCATACTTTGGGCAAGACCTTCCTCTGTGAACTGGAAATCGGGTTGACAAGTTCTGGCTCAGCAGTGGCTGCAAGTTTATAAAAATTAGTTTATAAAAGGAATCAAATGATTTGTTAGGTTTTAGGTCGGGGTGTTATTGTTCTCCAAGAAAGGCAGCCACCCTCTGTATTTTCATTGTAGCTTAGCCATAAGGTACACCCTGGAAAGTCTTCGAGGAGACTTGCTGAGTTGGCAGAACAGCCTCTCTGTGGATGGGAAGATTAGCTGTTATTAAAATGAACCTATTAACCAAGACACTTGATAAACTCCAGATGATCTCCTCTCTATTATCCTCTAAGAAGATTAACATTTTTTTATTGAGTTCATAATAGCTTATAATATTGTGAAATTTCAGTTATATATTAATATTTGTCATACACCATACAAGTGCTCTCCTTCACTCCTTCTGCCCACCCTCCACCCTCCTTCCCCTCTGGTAACCACTAATTTGTTTTCTTTGTCAGTAATTTTGTTTATATTCCACATATGATTGAAATCATATGGTGTTTATCTTTCTCTGTCTGGCTTATTTCACTTAACATGATGCCTTCAAGGTCCATCCATGTGGTTGCGAATGGGACAATTTTGTCTTTTTTACGGCTGAGTAGTATTCTATTGTATATATATATACCACATCTTCTTTATCCAATCATCAGTTGATGGGCACTTGGGTTGCTTCCACGTCTTGGCTATTGTGAATAATGCTGCAATGAACATAGAGGGGCATAAGTTTCTTTGAGTTGTTGATTTCAAGTTCTTTGGATAAATACCCAGTAGTGGGATAGCTGGGTCATACGGTGTTTCTACTTTTAAGTTTTTGAGAAATCTCCACTGTTTTCCATAGTGGCTACACCAGTTTGCATTCCCACCAGCAATAGATGAGGGTTCCCTTTTCTCTGCATCCTCTCCAACATTTGTTATTTTCTATCTTGGTGATTATAGGCATTCTAATGGGTGTAAGATGATATCTGAGTGTAGTTTTGATTTGCATTTCCCTGGTGATCAGTGATGTTGAGCATCTTTTCATGTGCCTATTGGCCATCTGTATATCTTCTTTGGAAAAAATGTCTGTTCATATCCTCTGCCCACTTTTTGATTGGCTTGTTTGTTTTTCTGTAGTTCATTTGTGTGAGTTCTTTATATACTATGAAGATTAACTCCTTATTGGATATATGATTTGCAAATATTTTCTCCCAGTTGGTGGGTTGTGTTTTCATTTTGATCCTGGTTTCCTTTGTCTTCTAGAAGCTCTTTAGTCTAATGAAGTCCCACTTGTTTATTTTTTCTTTTCTTTCCCTTGTGTGAGTAGATATGGTATTCAAAAAGATCCTTTTAAGTTTGATGTCAAAGAGTGTACTATCTATATTTTCTTCCAGAAGTTTTATGGTTTCTGGTCTTACCTTCAAGTCTTTGGTCCATTTTGAGTCTATTTTTGTGTATGGGGAAAGATAATGGTCTACTTTCATTCTTTTGCATGTGGCTGTCCAGTTTTCCCAGCACCATTTATTGAAGAGATTTTCCTTTCTCCATTGTATATTCTTGGCTCCTTTGTCAAAGATTAGCTGTCCATAGACGTGTGGTTTTATTTTTGGGCTTTAAGTTCTGTTTCATTGATCGTGTGTCCGTTCTTGTACCATTACCATGCTGTTTTGATTACTATAACTTTGTAATATATTTTGAAATCAGGGGTTGTGATGCCACCAGCTTTGCTCTTGTTTCTCACGATTGCTTTGGCAATTTGGGGTCTTTTTTTGTCCCATATGAATTTTGAGATTCTATGTTCTATTTCTGTGAAGAATGTCATTGGGATTCTGATTCGGATTGCTCTGAATCTGTAGATTGCTTTAGGTAGTACCGACATTTTAGCCATGTTTATTCTTCCAATCTATGAGCACGGAATATCTTTCCATCTCTTTACATCATTATCAATTTCTTTCAGTAACGTCTTATAGTTTTCTTTGTATAGGTCTTTCAGCTCCTTGGTTAAATTTATTCATAGATATTTTATTCTTTTTGATGCAATTGTAAATGGGATTGTATTCTTGAGTTCTTGTTCTGTTAGTTCGTTATTGGAGTATAGAAATGCTACTGATTTTTGTAAGTTGACTTTGTATCCTGCAACTTTGCTGTAGTTGTTGATTGTTTCTAATAGTTTTCCAATGGATTCCTTAGGGTTTTCTATATATGAAATCATGTCATCTGCAAACAGCGAGAGTTTCACTTCTTCAGTGCCTATTTGAACTGCTTTTATTTTTTTTCTTGCCTAATTGCTCTGGCCCAAACCTCCAGTACTGTGTTGAATAAGAGTGGTGAGAGTGGGCACCTTGTCTTGTTCCTGTTCTCAGAGGGATGGCTTTCAGTGTAGCCCCACTGAGCATGATGTTGGCTGTGGGTTTGTCATATATGGCCTTTATTATGTTGAGGTACTTTCCTTCTATACCCATTTTATTGAGAGTTTTTATCATGAATGGATGTTGGATCTTGTCAAATGCTTTCTCTGTGTCTTTGGAGATGATCATGTGGTTTTTGTTCCTCATTTTGTTAATGTGGTGTATCACATTGATTGATTTGTGGAAGTTGAACCACCCCTGATATGAATCCCACTTGATCATGGTATATGATCTTTTTAATGTATTTCTGTATTCAGTTTGTGAATATTTTTTGGAAGATTTTTGCATCTGTGTTCATCAGTGATATTGGCCTGTAATTTTCCTACTTTGTGTTGTCGTTGTCTGGCTTTGGTATCAGGGTAATGTTGGCCTCGTAGAATGTGTTAGGAATATTTCCATCTTCCTCAATTTTTTGGAATATTTTGAGAAGAATAAGTAATAAATTGTCTTTGAATGTTTGGTAGAATTCTCCAGAGAAGCCATCTGGTCTTGGACTTTTATTTTTGTGATTTGGTCTATTCAGATTCTCTGTTTCTTCTTGATTCAGTTTTGGAAAGTTGGAAGAGTCTAAGAATTTATCCATTTCTTTTATTTTTTATTTTTTATTTTTTTTAAAGATTGGCACCTGGGCTAGCAACTGTTGCTAATCTTCCTTTTTTTTTTTTAAGGAGTGGCACCTGGGCTAACAACTGTTGCCAATCTTTTTTTTTTTCTGCTTTATCTCCCCAACCCCCGCCCCCGTACATAGTTGTATATCTTAGTTGCAGCTCCTTCTAGTTGTGGGATGTGGGACGCCGCCTCAACATGGCCTGACGAGCAGTGCCATGTCCGTGCCCAGGATCTGAACCCTGGGCCGCCGCAGTGGAGCACGTGAACTTAACCACTCGGCTACGGAGCCAGCCCCATCATTTCTTTTAGATTGTCCAGTTTGTTAGCATATAATTTTTCATAATATACTCTTATAATCTTTTGTATTTCTGTGGTATCCATTGTAAATTCTCCTCTTTCATTTCTAATTTTATTTGAGCCTTCTCTTTTTTTCCTAGTGAGTCTAGCTAAGGATTTGTCAATTTTGTTTATCTTCTCAAAGAACCAGCTCCTTCTTTCATTGATCTTTTCTACAGTCTTTTTTGTTTCAATTTCACTTATTTCTGCTCTAATTTTTATTATTTCCCTCCTTCTGCTGAGTTTGGGCTTTGTTTGTTCTTCTTTTTCTAATTCTGTTAGGTGTAGTTTAAGATTGTTTGTTTGAGATTTTTGTTTATTTGAGATGTTTCTTGTTTGTTAACATGGGCCTATATTGCTATAAATTGCCCTCTTAGGACCGCTTTTGCTGCATCCCATACTAGTTGATGTGGTGTGTTTTTGTTCTCATTTGTCTCTAAATATTTTTTGATTTCTCCATTTATTTCTTCAAAGACCCATTTGTTGTTCAGTAGCATGTTGTTTAGTCTCCATGCTTTTGTTCCTTTTCCAGCTTTTTTTGGTAGTTGATTTCTAGTTTCATAGCATTATGTTCAGAGAATAATGTAGATATGATTTCCATCTTCTTAGATTTATTGAAATTTGCCTTGTTTGCCAATATATGGTTCATCCTTGAGAATGTTCTGTGTGAACTTGAGAAGAATGTATATTCTGCTGTTTTTGGATGGAGTATTCTCTATATATCTATTAAGTCCAACTGGCCTAGTTTTTCATTTAATTTCACTATCTCCTTGTTGACTTTTTGTCTGGATGACCTATCCATTGATGTAAGTGGGGTGTGGAGGTTCCCTATATGTATTACCACAAAGTTTTTATAAAATTCTTTTCCTGTCTTTTTAATTTCTGTATAATCTATACTAATGTCCCCTTTTGCTTCTGATATTAGTTAATTGTACTTTCTCTCTTTATTTCTTGACCAGTCCAGAGAGTTTAGAATTAAAAAAAATGGTATTTGATGATGTTGATTTTCTGTGTTACACATTTGTTTCCTCTTTCTTTAATTTTTGCTCTTAACATTATTGTTTCAACTGCTTCCTTTGTTTTTATTTTCTTTACTTCTCATTTTTGAGAAGGTACCTGGATAGCTATTTTTTAGCTTCTCTTCTCCTAATATGTACATTTTGGGCCATTTAATTCTCACTAATTTTGAATCTAGATGTATCCCACAAATTTTGACAAGTCATGTTTTCATTATCAGTTAAAAATATTATGAAATTTCAACTGTGACTTTTTTCTTT
Organism: Equus przewalskii; assembly: GCF_037783145.1. Lineage (NCBI taxonomy): Eukaryota > Metazoa > Chordata > Mammalia > Perissodactyla > Equidae > Equus > Equus przewalskii. The sequence continues at coordinate 1,102,522 of NC_091847.1, forward strand.
GACCTATGGATTTATTATTCATAAGCATTTTGCTTAATTTCCAAACATTTGGGGATTTTATATTTATCTTTTGTTATTGATTTCTGATTTAGAATGCTGAGAGAACATACTCTGAATGATTCTAAGAATTGAGGCTTGCTTTATGGCCCAACATACGGCCGATTTTGGCAAATATCTCATGTGCCCTTGGAAAGAATGTGCATTCTGTAGGTGGCGCAGTTTTCCAGATTTGTCAATCAGGTAGAGTTTGTCAATTGTGTTGTCATATCATCTATATTCTTAGCGACTTTTTTGCCTGCTGGTCCTGTCAGTTGTTGAGAAAGATGTGTTTAGGTCTGTCACTATGATTGTAGATTTGTCTACTTCTCTTTTAGTTTCATCTGTTTTTGCTTTATGTAACTTAAAATTATGCTATTAGGTGCATACTTGTTTAAAAATGTTATATCTTCCTCATAGATTGACCCTTTTATCATGTGAAAATGTTCCTGTTTATGTCTAGTAATGTGTCTCCAAAATTTTTGACTTAAAAATCTACTTTGTCTAATATTGGTATTTTCATATTGGCTTTCTTTTGGTTGGTTTATTCATATATATCTCTTCCACTCTTTTACTCTCGATCTTTTTGTGTCCTTATATTTATGGTGTATCTTTTATAAGCAACATATAATTTTTATTCTTATGAACTCAATTTTTTGAGCCTTCAGTCCATTTACATTTACTTCCATTGCTGATGTATTTGGGGATTAAATTGATCATGTTCTTCTTTCTCTTTTCCCACCTGTACCATGTTCATTTTTCTTTGCTGTCTTACCTCCTGTTGAAGTCATCAGTTATGTTTTTATTATTTAATTTTTTACCTCTTTAACATGTTAGATATACATTTAACTAGTTTTGAGGGGTTACTCTTGAAGTTACAGGATGCATCTTTGACTAATTACAGTCTAACATAAATTAATATTTTTACAATTTCCCAAGAATGCATAGACCTTCCTGAGAACACTTTAATTTTGTTTATTCCCTCCCAGTTTTGTGGTATTTTTGTAATACATACAAATTCTACACATAATTTTAAGCCACATATGGCATTATTACTATTTTTGTTTGTACAATCAGCATTCATTGAGAGTTTCCCATATTTTTACCTTTTCCATTCCTCTTCATTTCTTTCTGAATTTCCATACTTATGCCCAAAGAACTGACTTCAGTTTTTCTTTCAGAGTGGGTTTCCAGGGGATGAACTCTCTGTTTTCGGTTGTTTGAAAACATTTTGTTCCACCTTTGTTTTCAGGGGCATCTGTCCTGGGTATAGACTGGTGTGGGGGCAGTTGTTTTCCTTCTGGCTTCCACTGCCTCTGAGGGGTTTTCTGTGAGTCTCACTGTTGCCCTCTTGAAGGTGATCTTTCTCTTTCAGCTGCGTAAACAATTTCTCTTTGTTGTTTTAGCACTTTGACTCTGACGTACAGGAGATTGTTTTCTTACAGGCTGTAACTGCTTTGAATCTGTGGTTTGATATCTTTCCTGATTTTTTTGAGTAGTTCTTGGCCATTATCTTTTCAAATTTTGCTTTTGCTCCACTCTCTCTCCTCCCCCGTGGGACCATGGTTACACACACACAAGACTTTTTCGCCTCGTCCCCTTTATCTCATGCTTTTTTTGTATTTATTGTCATCTGTGCTTCAGTCTAGATGACTCATCTTTGGGTTCATGAATTCTTTCTTCATCATGTATAAACTACTATTTACTGAGTTCTTATTTCTGTTATTGTATTTTTAACTTAGAAGTTTCATTTGATTTTTTGCTGAAATTCCCTGTCATTAGTTTATTGAACATATTAATGACAGCTATTTTAATACCCATTGCTGATAACTCTAATGCTCAGATCTCCAGTGACCTGCTCCCCGTGTCTCTTTCCCATGCATTCTTCTCTTTGTCCCCAGCTGTTCTCTAACTGAAGGCCAGCGGTGGGTGTGATAAAGTCACAGAGATGGCGAGCTGTGGTGAGGCTGCGCTCCGCCAGAGCACCTGTTTGTTTCTGGCAGGCGTTTACACAGCGGAAGCTTGTCTCAGTCTGAACTGACTTGAAGTCGGGCTCAGTGTTTGAGGCGAGCCTTTCTCTACTCCACTCTGTCCCTGTGGGAGACACGACTGCAAGCCTGAGGGGCTTGCCGGTCAGCTCATCCTCAGCAGCGCTGAGCTCGACTTTCTCCCCCTCCGTCCTGAGAGACTGCCTAAGCTTTGTTCAGCTCTCAGTTCTCACAGCTGATTTCAAACTGGCTGCTTGACTTGGGAATGGAAGGGTGCTCTCGGTCGGTCCTTGAAGACAGGGGGAGGTGGCTAGAGCATGCTCAGTCCACTGCCAGGGCAGGCGGAGGCTGTGGGAACCTCAGGCCCTGACTAGTGAGGCCGTAGTTCTGCCTCTGCCCTGCAGTTTCTCCCAGGCTGTGCCTTCCAGGTAGAAAAGAGGACAAAGCCATAGGCACCGCTTCTTGCTGCTCTCTTAACTGGCTGCTGCATGGAGATTAATCCCATCAGGAGGTCAGCAGCATCTGTGGCCGTGGAGGCTGAGGATGCCCGAGCACGAAGAGGGTGGTGGATGAATGCCAGCGGACAGGGCTCCTACTCCCCAGGGCCTCCCAGAAGGGACTGGCTTTGGGCTGAGAACAGTAAGGGCTGCTGCGGACTCAGCCCCCACCCCACCCAGCTCTCTGAGGAAGGAGAAGACTTGCTTCAGCAGCTCTTTTGTTGTTTTCATTTATTTTTTTCCTAGGTTGAAACTAAGTTGGGATTTAAATCACTTTGGGAAGCCAAAAGCTGCACTCTTGTTTTTCCTTTGTAAAAGGCATAAATAATTCTGTTTTGAGAGGGAAGTTTAATATTTTACTCCAGAAGCTAATTTTACGGCTCCAGAAAAGCGCCCGGCTCCAGGAGCGCAGGCTGCTTGGTGACGTCTCCAGCGTGTGTGGAGCCTTGAGTGCCGTGCTCAGGCAGAGGGACGGCCAGGGGGCGATGCCCAGGCTGGGCCCTGCCTGGACCTTGTATTTTGCGTGTCATTGATTTATCGTTTCATTTTTCTAGTGTTCTATTTTTATTGTCTTTTGCTCGAGTATCAGTCTGCAACATACTGGAGATTAAGGAAATGAGTCCTTCCCCACAGGCAGTTTGAGAAGCCCAGATCTAGACTTGCTGTGGGAGCGGGGTGAGGCTGGGACCACTCACTTTGTTGAATGTGGGTTATTGGGCGTCAGGCTGTGTGGGCCGGGCTCCAGAGAGACCAGCGACACTCAGGCCCTCCTGGAGGAGGGGCTGCTTCCTCCTGAGGGGGCGACGATTTGGGTGGCGTCGGGGGAGCCATGCCTGCGGGAGCCTCGGCCAGGACTGGGGCACTGGGCAGTGAGGCCGAGGGCGTGGAGAACGCCAGTGGTATTGTGGGTACTGGGATGGAGCTCAGACTTCCACGGACTGAGGCCTGGAGAAATTGGGGGTGATGTCTCTGTTGGCCAAATTCGGGGCGTTTGAGGGAGCCCCATCCATATCTCCCTTATGCATGTCTATGTCCATGGGGCTGCTGGCTCCCCGGGCCGCTCTGCAGTGCCTGGCTGTCCCGTTTCCTTGCGGAGGCCACTGGCACACGCCCTCCAGCGGCTTGCCCTGCTCTGTTCTCGCCCTCTGCCCAGATGCATCGAATGACTTGCTGTGGCCTAAAGTCACAGGACTCTCCGAAGCGCTAGTGAATTCAGACTCTTGCTGAGGTCTGGCAGGGAGCCTGTCCAGACGATGCCTCTGTGGTCAGTCGGACATGGCTTGTGTGCAGCGCCGCCACACTCCTCTCCTCGCCTGTCAACGGGGCTCACCTGGGTGGCTCCTGGGGTGATTTCAGGACTTGGCACAGTCAGAAGGCAAGAACTGAGCTCGGGCTACATCTTCAGAACACTGAGGCAGCACAGGGACAGACGTTACATGCGTTACCACGATGCTGCGTGAATGCCCCAGAGTGTGGGGAAGGAGTGGTGTGCCCCAGAATCTGCAATGGGGTGTCCAGGGACTGTGACGGTGGTCCTTGTCACCATCATCCTCAGCACAGGCTTGTGTCAGCCCATAGTGCTCCCCCTCAAGGCCCTCACTTCTCCCCACTCTCTCTGGCCTCCTGCTCCTGGAACCTACACTCAGAGGCAGGGCTCTCCTGGGGATGGGTGGGGGTCCTCAGCAGACCACTGAGGGCGGAGCCCTGGACTCAGCTGTGGCTGGAGGTCCCTGGCAGGATGGGTGGGTGTGCTGTCATGGTCCTGCTTTTGAGCCACGGAGTCTGTCTCCTCTAGAGTTCTTTGGTGGCTGTAAGGAGGAGCTGGGGCTCCTCTTTGCTAAGACTGGAAAAATAGATGGAGGGTGGAACAATTACGCAGCCTAGAAGCCGGAGCACAGTTGCTAAAGAAGGTTCAGTTCCCCTCCCGGCCTGAGTCGCAAAGACAGTGCCCCAGTGACTGGTCTCCAGGGCTCTCCCAATCCTCCTGCAAGTATTCCCCAGCCCCCAGCGTACTTTAGCTGTGCCTGTGGTGGGATTTGGGGAAGCACGTCAGGCCCCGGAGCCACGCGGACACTCACCAGCACTCTGCGGTGTGGCCGCTACTTGCAAGGGCTGGACCTGTCCAGGAGGGGAAAGGGGACGGAGCGGGCCTCCGGGGAGGCTTTCCAGAGGGGAGATCGTCGGGGCTGCAGGGGGCGGAGGGGAGCACACCAGGCAGCACGGCCCTCGAGCTTTGCTCAACAGTAGGCACCCCTCCCGTCCTCTGCCAGGAAATGTCCACGTGCCCCTGCCCTCCTCCCTCTCAGTGTGACCACGGCTGCTTCTCAAACTGCCACTAACTGGGTGGCTCAAAACAAGAGGAATTTGTTCTCTCGCAGCTCTGGACGTCGGAAGTCTGAGATCAGTGTCACTGGGCCGAAACCAAGGTGTCAGGGTGGCCACTCCTTCCAGGGGCTCCCGGGGAGAATCTGGTCCTGCCTCTCCCAGCTCCCGTGGCTGCAGGCCTTCCTGGCTTGTGCCAGTGTCACTCCTCTCTCTGCCTCCCTCTTACAACGGTGCTTGTGATAGCACGGGGCCTGCCCGCAAAACCCAGGATGATCTCCTCCATCTCAAGATCCTTAACTTCATCGCATCTGTAAAATCTGTTTATTCCAATAGAGTGCATTAGGTCAGGGTTCTCCAGTATGTACATATATATATGCATGTATGTATGTGTGTGTATATATATATATATATATATGCTGGTCTCCATGGATCTCCTAATCCTCCTGCAAATATTCTCCTCCCCATATAGATAGATAGATATCTCTCTCTCTCAGATATTTATTTCCTAAAAATGAATCTCTCTCTCTCTATAGATAGATGGACACAGATATGTAGATATATCCACAATCTCTCTCTGGATATATATGTAGCCTCCACAGTTGCATGAGTCAATTCGCTTACATCAACCTCTCTCTCTATGTGCGTATATAGATAGACTCTATCTACATAGATTCTATTATCTATATTCTATATAGATAGAATAATGTGTTATCTGTATAGATATGTACATCTCTGTGGATAGATGGATTCTCTCTCCCTTTCTCTCTCTCAGAGACTCATGTTACGGAATTGGCTCATACGATTATGGAGGCTGGTAAGTTCAAAATCTGGAGGGAAGGCTGTTGGTCTGGAGACCCAGGGAAGAGCTGGTGCTGCAGCTCGAGTCTGAAGGCCGTCTGCTGGCAGCATTTGCTCTTCCTTGGGGCCTCAATCTTTGCTCTTAAGACCTTCAACTGATTGGACAAGGCCCACTCACATTATGGAGGGTAATCTGCTTTACTCAAATTCCATTAATTTAAATGTTAATCTCATCCAAAAACACCACCACAGAAACATCTAATATAGCATTTGACCAAATTTCTGGGTTCTGTGGCCCAGCCAAGTTGACACATAAAATTAACCATCACATAGGGTAACACTCACGGGGTCCAGGGATCAGGACATGGACATCTTTTGCGGGCTGTCGTCCCACTGCTCCACCCTGAGTTGAGTGTCTCTGCCTGGGTCCAGTGCTTGGCACGCCCAACCCATATCCCTCACTTAGGTGGTCAGGTCCCTGCAAGGTGGGACCACAAGGAAGGCTGCAGGTTAGGGTGGCAGAACATGGACTCTGAGGCAGATGGCCAATCCCAGCTGTGCCACCTTCTAGCAATGTGGCCTTGGGCAAGTCACTTGGTCCCTCTGAGCCTCAGTTTCCTCATCTGGAAGGCAGGGACAATCACCATTGTAGTCACGTGAGGATTAAATGGAATAAGGTGGGGTCCCTTTCCCCCTGCCCTGTGCCCCTCCCAGAAAGTACAGCAGAGCGTCTTGTAGGTCCTGACAAATACAATTGATCATCGCTTACCTGGCTGGCCTGCCATTTCATTTTGATGCTGTTGAGCTGACTCGAGGGTTTTTATTATTTCCATTTTACTTAGCCAGAGAAGCAGTAAATTTATTTTAAGGCCATGATCTTGCTCTTCTCTTCTTGTTCCTATAAATTATGACCCAAGGAACTGTGCATGAACACTTTGGTTTGATTTCTCCCATTAATCTTTGCTACATTTTGTAAGCAAACTTCAGTGCAGTGAACTAGGTTTTAATTAAATCTTGAAATTTCCAGTATTTCACAACTCACTCTCGCACTGGACTATAAAAGGAGGAGTCCATATAATTTCATGGGAGCAATTTCCTTTACTACAATATGCAACGTAGAACTTACTTGCCTTGAATTCTTGTTCTAGACTGTCTTATTTCCCTCTTGGTGCCTGCTGGAACTTCCCTCTGCTTTCTGAAATGAGCAGGGCACATCTCCAGGACTCCAGGAAGAGGGGACAGAAAGGCTCGGCCTGTCATGAGGGAGGAGATGGGTGTCTGCAGGGCTCGATGGCCCCTCCGACACCGTGGGCTGACCACACTCTGCCCCTGAGGAAGCTCCAGCCCAGGGGAGGTCTGAGGGCACCATGTGTGCATCACCATATGCCCACCCACCCATCTCTCTGTCATCCCTCCACCTAGATGATGCCGGTCCTGCCAGGCTCAGTCACTACAGGTACTGAGTTCAGTCACACAGGTCCTTTTCAGTGCCCTGAGGGGCACACTGGAGGTGTGTAGGGTGCAGCCCCTGACCTCCCCAGCTCCCTGGGTAACATTCTATATCCAGAGGTTGGCTCTGTCAAGAGTTGGAGAGAACTGCCGACAGGACATGGCATGATATGTGAATTGCTCACAGAAGTCATGATTCTTCTGTTCCATGGCTATGCAAATACCATAAACTGATCATCTCCTGGGGAGGCCCTGTCCCCTGAGCCACGCGATTCATGCAAACTCGCCGTCAGCACGCGGGTGGGCACAGCCTGTCCCTCCGTGGGCTGCTGCTGAGCTGGTCCAGCTGCACATCACGGACCTGTGAGCTGTGAGGGCTCAGCAACTCTTCAGGAGGAGCCCCTGTCAGCTAGTGCCCTCCTCCCATGGGGATACTCGGCTGCCCACAAAGGGTACGTGCTGGTGTGTTGGCGCCGCTCCTCTCCCAGATGTGTCCTCCTTCCTGCCGCCCTCCGCTGGCCGCCCCAGCCCCCAGTCCTGGCCTGCCTGTGCCTCAGCTCTAAGCTCACACTGTTGACCCTGCCCGGTCCCCAGTAGGAAGGTCCCCTTCTCTCTGCCCTAACCCTCTTCTCTCTATGGGATGGTTTTAGGTGGGTGTCAGGAGAATAGCAATTTAGGATCAAGATCATTCACATCAAGTCGGGACAACGGGAGAGGCAGCATGGTGTACTGGTTACGAGCAGGGACTCAGGCAGTGTCAGCGATTCTGCCACTTCCTCTCTATGTGACCTCGAGCAAGAGACTTAACTTCTCGGAGCCTCTTGTTTTCTACCCTGTGAAGAGTGTCCCTGTGGCAGAGGCAGATGCTCAGCAAGCACACCGTCTGCTCCCCGACTCCTCCCAGCCCCCTGCAGTCTGGCTGGGGCAGGAGACTGGTCCTGGCTGATGGGCTGTGGGAACAAGTGCTGTGTGCCACTTCTGAGCAAAAGCATCTGTCAGCGCGCAGCCTCCAGCTGTTGGCTGTCTTCTGAGGCAACCAAGGATGATGTGTTCCAGACGGTTCAGCTGCTGAAGGTGGCACCCCCTTCACCCTGGTGCCTGAGGGAGTGGGTGGCGCAGGGCCCTCGCCCCCTCAGACTGCTCCCGACAGATGTGTGGCACGGATGGAAAGCAAGCTTGGAGTTGTTAAGCCACGGGAATTTGGGGCATAACCCGGCCTGTCCTGACCGCATTGTCACACTGTACATAAGGCGTGTGGAAGGGCACATGGGAAGTGCTCTTTCAGGGTTTGTTGAATGCATACTTGGGACCTTACCCTATACATGTATTGGCAGACTGAGAGGATCTGCGCTCAGTAGATTTCTCAAGGTGCCACTACTCCTCCCTCCAACATGCTCTAGAACATTCTACGTGTTAAAAGCCACAGATCCAGGGGGTTAAACAGTGTTCCCAGGGCCACAGACTGGGAGAGGTGCTTCAATGGTGTCAATGGCACTTCTCTCTCATCATTAGCTATTCAACAAAGCACACCAAGAACCTGCTATGCACCACAAGTAGTGCTGGAGGTGCAGCCACAGTGGGCGACTTTGCTCCCAGGGAGCTGGCGGGAGGCCAGGAGGCAGGCGCAGGGGGATGGCGAGTGCTGGGGTTCTGTAGCAGGCGCCTGCGGCCCAGCCTACTACGGCTTTCCTGATGCATGGGTGTTTCTCACCAGGTGTTTTTGAGCGCCTGCTGTGTTCCAGCACTGCACTGAGCCCCAAGGACCCCAGGACATGTGAGCTTAGTCCTGCCCCTGGAAGCACTCAGTCAGGACACCGGGATGAGTGAACCGAATTCCTGGTAGCCTGCTGGGCAGCACAGCAGGCCCCTTCCTCAGGCACAGTGAGGAGGCCACAGCCATCGCCTCAGCCCCTCCTCCCGCACATGTCCTTGTGGGCCTGGAGGCTGCTGCCCAGACCCCCTTCCAGGAAGGCTGTGGGCATCAGGCAGTGCCCAGCGGTCAGCTCCATCAGGTTCTCGTTTGCCTCCTGGGAGAGGTGGGCGTGCGCAGGCCTGGCTATCTCACCTGGTGGGGCCATCCTGACGAAGGACAGGTGCCCTGAGGGCTGCTGCTGGGTGGGCACTGCCTGCTCTGCCCCTCCACAGGGTCTCGGTGCTGAGCAGACATCTTCTCCCAGACCTCATGGCATCCGCTCTGTTCAGTCCAACCTGCAGCAGTGCCCTGCTGATGCTCGAGGCCCCGATCCCGATCTCTGCTGTCTCTCCCTCACAGCCCTCCTCTCCTTTGCCACCGTCTTCCTCCTGGGCCTGAGCTTCTGCTGTCGCGTCCCCACTCAGGGGTCTCCCTGCCCCACTGGGTTTCCTGCAGTCCAACATCTACACTGGACTGAGATTCAAGCTGACCAGTCACTCCCTGGATTAAAACTACCCTGATAAAATTTAAGCTCCTCATCCTGAGACGAGGGGCCCGCCAAATCTTGGTCCCTGCCAAGCTCTCCAGCCCCATCTTTCTCTGAGCCACATAGGCACCAAGCTCTGGCCTTAGGAAGTATAGGGTTTGTGAAATCCTTGAGCTTGCTGTTGCTGGGGCGTCTTCTTGACTGCTGACTGTCCTGTCCCTGACTGGACTGGGAGGTTCTTGAAAGCGAGACTTGGTCTTGTTCATCTCAGCAGTGGAAGCTCCAGAATTTCTATAGTGCAGGGGCTCAGGGTGGCCTAGGGGGCTAGGTGACCCTTTGAAAGCTGCATGAGATAGCATATTGCTTTTGCTTAGATTGAATGATAATTTCAGGTGGTTTGGGGGCTGGTAGTGATCTGCGGTTCTAAACATCTCCAAAGACCTCCTTGGAATCACTGCTGTTTAATGCCAGGGCCTGGCACTGGGAGGCACACGGTAACCCTGGTGCATGTCTGTGAGTGACTGGAGGGATAACATGGTACATGGGTGAGTAATCAAGACGTGGATGCAACAAAGGAGATGCTCATTTACATGGTTGGAGTGCGAGGGCAGAATTTCCCACAAGGACATTCTTAAAGGACAAGCAGGCATCCTGGGGGAGGGAAAGAAAAGCACCAATGTTAGTCGGATTGGTTTGTGTGTGTGTGTTGGGAAGGGCGAGGTGTGTGGAGTGCTGAAGGCACTTGGTCTTGGTGCCCAGGGTCTGTGGGCACCAGTCCGGTCCATCCTGGAGCACTGAGTGTGCAGCCCACTCCCTGAGGACTTGCCCACAGACCCCATGGAACCCCATGTGATATGCTAGGCTGCTTGCATTATTTCTCTTCACACACGGGGTGCCTCTCCTCTGTTCATAGTGTGCAGAGGTGTGTGTTCTAAGTCGATAGTAATGTATGCCTTCAAGAGTGGAAACCCAGGTTCTATAATTTCGTATTTCCTGCAGGATATTCCCAGCCACCCCTTGTCCTTGTGGGTGGATGAAATGAGCAGATCCTTAAGAAGAAGGGAGGGGAGGGAGCTGACACTTTCTGCTCCTCCTTGATGCTGGTGTGTCCTCACGGCTCTCCAGGAAGGTCAGGCTCTCCCTATTTTTCAGACAAGGACACTGGGGTGATGGGAGTTGGGTGATGTTCTCAGGGTTGCACAGTCAGTAATAAGAACAGCCAGAATGTGGTCTCTGCTCCCGTACCCTGCTATGCTGCTGTGAGCTCGGTGTGGCCACCCTGATGTGTGACTGGGGAGCCGCGGAAGGTTCTGTGAAGGTGTAGGGTCGGGGAGCTGACCCTCTTGGGCATCTGGGCACTGGCTTGGGCCATGACCCCGAACCTTCACAGCATCCTCCCAGGAGGGTGTTTTTGTCCTCCTTGCAGATGAGCAAACTGAGGCTGAGATGCATTAACTGCTCACTGAGTGTCAGCCGGCTAATGAGGGCAGCGTGGGGCTTTGAGCCCGGCCATCTGCTCCGAAAGCAGCGATGGAAAGCACATTGCTCTTTGACGGCTGAGATGAGCACATTTCTGCCAGGACCGTTTTGGCAGAAGATCGTATGTAGGCTGAGGGATGTTAGCTTTTCCTCTGTCGCACAAAGAACATAAGATTTATCGCCAGGGTGGCTTATTATGTGGAGTGAGCTTTTCTTCTCATTTTCAGCCAGAATTACATGTTTTCATTTCTGCTCGATTATCTTCAGCTTCTCCAGGACATTCTGTCAATGAACAGTGCTGGGAGCTCCACTTTTAACAAAATTACACTTAGTCTTAGTATCTGTGGCCACGAGGGAGCATCCGAGAGGTCTGGACGCTGTCTTTGAGTTTCAGGTAATTAAAAATCCAATATTCTCCATGAAGGAAAAAAAGACCTAGAATCATGACGTTCTAAAAGTAGTAAACATGATTAAAAAGTCTTCCTTCATCAAGAATTAATATTTAATCCTCACTCTCCTTCTCAATGCTTAGAGGTGTGGAAACTATTTCTTTTCTACCCTGGGGCTGAAGGTCAGAATTTACATTTAAATGGGCCTGTTTTGCAGAGGGCCTGTGTCAGCTCTGCCCTAATCAGCACGTTAATTTATATAGTTTTAGATGTGCAGCCGCAGTAGAGTTCAGCCTTGACAGAGGTTGTCAAGGCCAGTTTTCAAAGCTCCTTGGTGAGAATACTCCAAGTGGGAAGCCGCCCTCCCTGAGACCAGCGTCACGTTTGGCACGCCGCTGCCTTTGGAATTTAGCCATATGGCATCTTTCTTCCTTTGGTTGTCTGAATGCAGGACGGTGCTCCTATCTTTTCTCCTGCAAACCCAGGGCAGACGACAGCCAGGAGGAAGGAGGCCCCTGCAGAGCCTGTGCAGCCCCAGCACGTGCCTCAGAGCAGCGCTGTTTGGTGCACACCTGGCATCACCGGGCGCCTGGGCAGGCCAGGTGCATGTGAGCATCTTTAGGGAAGACCAGCTGAACTGACTCCCGAGGCTCAGAAAACCAGAGTTCTTTTTAAACGAATGATCACTTAGAGCCTAGGGTGACAAGCATTGTTGCAGTTCCTGGTTTAGATACTTTGGATTAGGGCGAGAAAAGGTGATTATGTCGAGGCCCCTCCCAGCGTGTGGTTCATTGAACACATTTGTGAGGGTCTGTGTGCTTCCCCGGGGGTCTGACACGAGGAGCCTGTGAGATGGCTTTATCTCTAGCCACCATCCACGTGAGCTGCTGTGTGGGCCAGCGCAGCAACAGGTCCTGGACACACCAGGGATGGTTCCAATGGCCTCGGTGCAAATCTCTCTTCTGCAGTGAGGAAGATGAGGCTCTGGGAGGCCACCACTCAAATCCTAGTCAGAGCCGAGGTTTGAACCCAGGCTGTCTGATACCTGGACTCACGTAAGGCAGAACCGTTTCTGTGAACTTCCCGCCCCCCGTCCAGCCTTTCCACACAGCTTGGAGATAGGGGTCTGGAGACTTACTCTGGGTCTGTCAGGCAGAGGAAGCAGAGGGCTGGCTGTCAGGGAGGATGCACACCCCTGGTGCCTAACCTTGCACACCCTGCACCCAGGAGCGCTGGCCGCTCTGCCGGGCTAGCTTGCTCTTCCACTCCCTGCAGCAAGAGTTCTGCGCTGCCCTCCCTCTTGCGGCCTCTCCCCCTCCTTCAACAGGCAGCCCCTACCTACTTCTCAGGGATGATGGGGCTTTCCCTCGGCTTCCACTCACCGAGCCACCTGCTGTCTTGCATCTGTGGCTGTCCTTCTCCCCGCCTCTTGTCACAGCAGAGGAGCGGCGGCTTTCTCTTTCTGAGGCCAACAGCCCTCCTGTGCTCTGGCTTCTGCCCCTTCTTTCTGCTCAGGGACCTCGCTCCGTCCATGAACCCCTTGCTCCCACATCTCCAAACTCACCCCTCCTACTCTTGTGTCTCCCCTGTTGTACAGAGACAAAACCAACGGAGAAAACAAGGAGAACCAGCTGGGAAGTCATGTCTTCATAGGTGAACCTCCCATCTTCACCAGTCCCATCTTCTCCCCCTGCTCCTCCCACACCCCCTGGTAGGTGGCCTGCATTCCCTCCCCAGGTGGTCCCATGAGCCACAGACACCCCAAGGAGGCAGACCCTCATCTGCTTGTTAGCTCTGCCTCTCATGGGAGTTCCAGATCCACATCCCCAGTTGCTACCTCAGCGTCTCTACTTGGACCCCCTGAGGCACCAGGAATCGGCACGCTTGAGACCAAGCGGACCCTTGGACATCCCGAGTTTCAGCCCGCCACATGCAAGATGCCCCTCCTCACCTCACCTCCTGCTCCCACCCATCCACCAGCGGTCAGTGCAGGCCTCACACCTACAGCCAGCTGCTCAGACCCTGCAGACCAAGTCAACTCTGCCTTTCCTGTCGCTGCCCACACTGCCCTGTGCAAGCCCCATGGCACTTAGCTTAACCTGTGACTGTGCAAGTGTTCCTCTGGAAGTCTGGCTCCCTCCTCAGCTGCAGCCTCCATGAGGCTAGACATGTGGTGGCTGTGTTCACCATCACGTCCCAGAGCAGCAGGCTGTGAGAGGTCTGCTGAATGCATCGGCAGATTTTAATTCTTTCGAATTTCTGTGATCTCTCCCTAGACAGTGAATGCTTGACTGTGGAGTGTGGCCCTGTTCGCAGCCCAGGGCCCTGTGTGATGCAGGCAGTCTGGGAGTGATTGACAGGTGAATGGATGAGGAGAAGAATAAAGGAATGAGTCACCTTGAACAAATCATGTGCATTTTGCTTTGAGTTTCTTTACCTGCAGTAAGAGCGTTACTGTTTCAGTCCTAACTTCTTTCTGGGGTCCCCAGAGCAGCAGCCCTCAAACTTTAGTGAACATTAGAATCACCTAGAAGGCTCCTAAAACACAAATTGGGGGGCCTCGTGTCAGGTTCAGCAGATCTGGGTTGGAACCTGAGAATCTGAATTTCTAACAGATTGCTGGTGATGTTGATGCTGCTGCTCTGGGGACCACGCTTTGAGAACTATTGCTTTAGAGGATCAGGTCAAAGACTTGCAGAAAGGACTTCTCTCAGCTCACAGCAAAACTGTACATTTGCACTGACTTCCTCGGCCTTCTGGAGGCCCCCCCAGGAGCTCCAGTCACAGATTGTCTACCCTCAGCAAGGATGGGCTAGAGTTAAATATCTGTCAGTTTAGCAGGAAAAGTGAGAAGATGCTGGAGCAGGTCGTAAATGATCAGTTTACGAAGTTTGCCTAAGGGAGCAGAAGTGACTATGCAGCAACCAATATGCCAATGCGGACAGTGTGTGGTGGGCAAATGACTGACTTTCCTTCCGGAACGTGCCCCCACAGAGGTGCAAGCCCTTCCCGCCCATTCTGCTCATGCTTTCTGAGTGCCTCCCACATCCCAGGCACTGTGCTGGGTGCTGGGGATCAGACGAGGTGCAGCCTGGACCCGCCTCACGGCGTATGGGGAGAGACGAGAAAACACATCCCATGTGGTGGTGCTGGAAGCATCGCCGCTTTAAGTGGCCACTATTTCCCTGTTACAGATGCCTGTGAGGGTGCTGGCATTGCCATTTCACAGGGGAGGGCTGAGACCCAGTGAGGGGAGGGTCTGCCCACCAGGGCGTGGCGCATCACCACTCTGTGTCCTCTTGGTTTCCAAAGTGACTGTCTCTCTGTGAGACCACTGTGTCTGCTCTGCCTGCCCACCCCCTCATTTCCTAAATGGATTCATTCAGACATAAGCACCCCATCACCTCAGGGCACCCCGACATCTCACATTTCTGGCTAGCACAGGTGATAAAAGAAGGCATCCCAGTCTATGAATGACTTATTTAAAGGCATCAACCTATGACACCAGAGTGAAAGGATCACCACCCTTCACTTCACCTGGAGTGGACAGGCCAGCTCTGAGTTCTCCCCACCCGTTCAGAGAAATGTCCACCTCGCAACGGGCCAGGAGAGCCATATGGAGGAAAAGGACGGAGCAGCTGCCAGCACATAACACGTGGAAGGTAAGTTCTCACTCAAAGTTGACTGATTAGTTTACTCACCTGTGAAGAGAAGTGTACAGCTGGCGTCTAAACTGAAATGTCAACTGGGATATTGGCAGAAACAGCTGCACCAGAGCCATTTTCTTGGGAGAAAATTAGCAGGGTTCCCACTGGACACCATGAATACATCAGTTAAATACCCGGTCTTGTGCAGTGGAGGCTCATTTTGGGAGATAATAACAATCCTGAACACATATAGCACTTAGTATGTATTGGGTGCTGTCCTAACCCTTTACATATATTAGCTCACAGAGGTATTACAATTCCCACTTTACAGATAAGGAAACTGAGGCGTGGTGAGATTAAAGAACTTCTCCGTGGTCACACAGATATCAGACATACCTGAAGGCTTAGAGAACTGCTCAGTGCTTGGGAAGAACATTTAGGGTAGTGGTTTTCAAAATGTGGTTTCTGCCTAGCATCACTGTCATCACCACCTCATGTCCCAGGACTCCATATTTTATTTATTTATTTATTTTTGCTGAGCATGATTGGCCCTGAGCTAACATCTGTTGCCCATCTTCCTCTTTTTGGTGAGGAAGATCGGCCCTGAGCTAACATCTGCTGCCAGTCCTCTTTGCTGAGGAAGATTGTCCCTGAGCTGACATGTGTGCCAGTCTTCCTCTATTTTGTATGTGGGGTGCTGCCACAGCATGGCTTGATGAGTAATGTAGGTCCACATGTGGGTTCCCAACCTGCGAACCCCAGGCGGCTAAAGTGGAGCATGGGAACTTAACCACTAGGCCACAGGCCTGCCCAAGGGCTCTGTGCTTTAACGACCCCCTAGTGTTTCTGATGCAGGCTCAAGTGTGAGGCCCACTGGCATAGAGCACACCGGGCTGGTAAATAAGATGTGTGGGAAAAGAGATTGAAGGAGGGGGCACTTGATCACCCTCACCACAGCTGCCAGGGAATGTTCTGTGTTTGGCTTGAAAAATGATTCTAGCCAGTAAATCTGGCAGGGGAGGAGCCAAAGCTCCCACAGAGGCCTGCAGGTCCATGGACCAGCTCACAGACCATCTCTGGGGAGGGGGAGTCGTCGCCTTCATTGTTTGGTCTCAGGAGGGGGTGTGGAGGGTGCTGAGAAAAGCGTGGGGTGGGGAGAAGATCTGCAGAAAAACAGCCCACTGAGCCACGACCCTCAGGGGCCGTCTCCCCAAGCTGCTCAGCCTCCCTCATGCAGGTGCCTCCCACCTCCATTCTCTTGAGCTCTCTGAACCCCTCCTTTGCCGCCCAGGTCCTGTGACCCTCAACCTTGTTCCTTGGCTGGAAACACTGTCTGGCTTCCCTTGGTCTTCCGGCTTGCCTTCCTCTTTGGCTGTGGTTTGTGTGGCCCCTTGGTCAAATCTTTCTTTGAGAATTATCAAAAAATGCCGGTTGTACTGACTCCTTCTGTGGCTTCCTCCCCTCCTCTATGCTTCTCCTAAGGACAGTGCCTTCCCAGACCTTCCCGGCCTCTGGAACTGACTAAGGTGTCCAGATGACAGTGAGGGCGCTCCTGTCACAACCAGGTCATCCTCATATCAGATTTCACTGGCTCCCAACTGTGTTTCTGCACATACGCCTAAAAAGGGACCAGAGGCTACAAAGAGATTTACATCTTAGTCTGCCCTGCACAGCTGTGCCAGGTGTTCCTGAGTTACATGTGTGTGAGGGTTCGTGTGTACACGGCTACCTAACGGAGGGGCTGTCACGGGGAAACGCAAGATTTGGGCTGACACATGCTGGGCCAGTGAGGTTATAAAGTACATTTCATGATGAAAACACTGGCAAAGTCATTCCTGCTGTTTCAGGAATGTTCCAGTGAGCTGGGTCATGGTCTGGAGCCATAACCCGTTTGAGTTGCTCCGTGGACTTGCTGCAATGAAGGCACGGTTCCTGCTCCTGGGCGGTGGCCGTGTCTGCCAGGCGAGGCCAACGTGGAGCATGTTGACCGGCTGAAACACCTCACACACGCAGACAGCTTCTCGTCCTGCAGCCCAGTCACCCAGGTGCTGTCTTAAAATCTCTGCGTTTGGCTTTGACACGTCTAGACAATCCCATGAGTTCCCACCTAGGTTTTCCAGTGAGCATCAAGCTATTTTCCAATTTCTCCAAGACTAACTGTACTTGGTAGAAATTCTCTGGCCATCTTAGGAATTCTAGGGGTAAAGAACTCATTTCCCTAAGTTGCCTTAAGGAAAAATGTTATTATAACTTTGAGTATTAATGTTTAAAACCATTTACATGATTACAGTGAACACAATTTAAAAACCATAAAACAAAAAGCTGAGACTTAAGGTGCTATAGTGCTTGAATTCTTGCATGTTTGAAGATTTTTTCACCTGCTCTTTTCACTGCTAATTTCACTAAAATTTGTTCTTAATTTTATTTTCTTCAAATTTATATACTCCATAATTTACAGAGTTAAAAGAGGTTAAAATGAGAAACAAAAGTCCACTTCTCACCCATCCCAATCTCTGACTCCTGCTCCGGAGGGACAACCATTTTCATTTCTTTAGCTCTTGTGGTTTTTGGTTTCTTATATAATCTGCCATATATCCACTGGTCTTTCTAGATATTTAAAAAACATATGTATTGAAGTGAAATTCACATACCATAAAGTTTGCCATTGAAGAGTGAATAACTCAGTGATCTTTAGGACAGTCACAGTGCTGTGCAGCCACTGCCTCTATCTAGTTCCAAAACATTTGCATCACTCCAAAGTAAAGCTCCACACCCAGGAAACAGCGACATCTAACTCCTCCCCGCGCCCCCTCCAGCCTCCCACAACTGCCAGTCTGCAGTCTGTGTTCACGGATGTGTCTATTCTGGACATTTCAGATAAATAGAATCATATGATGTGTGACTTTGCGTCTGGCTTCTTTCACTTAGTACGATGTTTCAGAGATTTATCCACATAGCATGTTCAGAACATCATGCCTTTTTATGGCTAAATAATATTCCATTGTACGTATATGCCACATTTAAAAGACTTTGTTAACTCAGTGGTGAACATCTGGGCTATTTCCCTTTTGTCAATTGTGAATAGTGCTGCTATGAACACGGGTGTACATGTTTGAGTACCTGTTTTCACTTCTTTTGGGTACATACGTAAGAGTGGAATTACTGGGTCATATGATAAATCTATGTTTAACTTTTTGACGAGCTGCCAAATTATTTTCCACAGTGGCTGAACCATTTTACATTCCTACCACTAATATACGAAGGTTCCAGTTTCTCTACATTCTTGACAACACTTGTTATTTTTATCTTGCTGATTATAGCCATCCTAAGGGGTATGAAATGGAATCTCATTGTGTTTTTGATTTGCATTTCCTTAGTGATTAATGATGTTGAGCATCTTTTAATGTGACTGTTAGTTATTTGTATATCTTCTTTGGAGAAATGTCCATTTCGATTCTTTGCCCATTTTTAAATTGGGTTATTTAAATTTTTCTTATTGATTTTTATGAATTCTCTATATATCTGTATATAAGTCCCTTATCCAATAACATGATTTGCAAGTATTCTCTACATTCTATTTTCAAAAATAGGAATAAAAAGTAAAAAAAAAAATTGTCGTTTTACTTTCATGATGGTGTCATCTATTTTTTTATTTTTGGTCACTTACGCTTTTGGTGTGGTAGCTAAGAAATCATTTTTGCCTTCTCTGGGTGCATGTTCTCTGAGCGCCTCCTGAGAAACAGATAGGGAGGAAACAAGAAGCAAGCTGACTTGCAGTGCAGACTCTTGCTGATTCCCCCTGTGTTCAGGATAGTCCCCCTCACTCGCAGTGGTCCCCTGCTCAGACCCTTGCTGGCTCCCCCACTGAATATTGATCTGCTCAGCTCAGCCGTGCTGGGGAGGGGCACCTCTCGCTGTCCTGTCTGGAGGAAGGGATCTGTTGGTTTGTTGTACGTACACGCATAGGTTTTAAAATCTTTTTGCCCTTTTTAGCCTCCCCCTGCAAGCCCAACCCAGAGGTGTCCGTGGTTCCCATTTATGAGCCTTTTCTAGAGTTTGCAGTTTAAGCTCCTTGCTTAGTGTTGCTTCCAAGAAACTGTAACTACCCAGCTTTCTTCTCTTCCTGCTCCATTAAATCAGTTACCCCATCTTTAGCTGCTCTCCATTCTGCAAAATTTTATTGATATCTCTCATCCTCTGTTATCTTTTTATGTGTTTTCTTTGTGCTTGAAGGTTTATATCTTTTAATTTTTTTACTGTTATTTTAGTGGTATTTTATGAGGGAGTAGACATAAACTTGTGTTTGCAATCTACCTGTATCAGTTGGGGTACAGCCAGGATGAGAGAAACCATGCTAGGTATTTCTATCAGAGGAGATTTAATACAAGGTATTGGTTACACGGGTGTTAGAGGGCTGGCACAACAAAAGGAACCTTGCAGTAACTCAGATATGTGTACCTGCAGGATCTTAAGATTGTAGAAACAAAGGGACATGATGTTCCCAGTCTCGGGAACTTAGAGGCAGGCCTCTGGGGTCTTCAAGGGGTCACAGCTGGCTCATGGCTGGACTTCTGAGAGCTCACCATCTATGTTGGGGTGCTGAGAGGGGCTACAAGATTAGTGGCCATATTGTGGGGGTGGAGTGTATACTGGAGAGCCAGGGCTGGAAGTTCCAGAAGCCACTGAAGCTCCTCCTGCAGAAAGGCTAGCAAGAGTGGGGTGCCTATGAGGGTCCAGTCTCTCCTACTCTTCCGATTGCCTTCTAGTGGCATGTCCCAACCAGAGCCAGCTGGCCTCGAAGTCTGGGAATTGCCATTTGAAGATTTCTAGCCTTACTATCATAGAAGAGTATAGAAGGATGGCTGGGGGCTGAACGACACAGGATTTTAAGCAGATAAATGACATGGCCATCCTGGTAGCCCATGTGGAGGATGGAATGAAAAGAATGGAGTCAGCAGCACCTTTTAGAAGGTTGTTGCAATAGTTTTGGAGGTAAGCTATGACAGCTGGTCTGTGGATACAAGACTGATTGGAGAGTTATTTGAGAGGTAAAGTCAGTGATATTCAGGGACTGGATATGGTAGGCGAAGGAGAAGTCAAGGAGGATTTTCCAGCATTCGATTTGGGAATCTACGTGACTGCTATTGGAAGAGGGCACACAAAAGGATGCTGAGCTCAGTTTTGAGTTCCAGTTCCCGTGGGACATCCATGTGACCAGGTCATGGGACATTAGGTTGAGACTCAGATGAGAAATCTGTGCTGGAGTTGCAGGTTTGGGAGTCATGGGTTTATGGGTGGTGATTTTAGCTATGGGAATAAATGTAAAGAGAACAGACAAGAGGGTCCTGGACCAAGCCCTAGGAGACATTGACCTTTACATACAGAGAAGTTGTCCTTCTAAGCTGTAACTTCCTAAGGGATCAGCACCAGCATCATCCTGTGCAGTTTGTGGTTCACTGCTCTGCAGAGTAGACCTCGTTCCCAGAGGGCCTTACCCAGAGGAGGCCCTGTCCACTCTGGGCCCTCACAGGTCATCATCCATTCAATTTCAACAGCCCAGTCCCTGTGTGGCATCGTTGGAACTGCCTCCAAGGTTCTGTTCTCCTCTCAAAAAGATGCCAGGCTGCTTTGGTCCTCTCTTCCTGCAGTCAGCTACCTTTGTGCCACAGGAGCACCTCCAGCTAATGTTCTCAGACAGTCTGTTCCTTGTCATCTCTCCCCTGAGCTGTGCTGGCCCCGCAGGAGGAGAAGAGTCATGCATCGTCTACTGCTCACTAGAGCAGAAGGAAGCATTTCTTGAAACAGAAGTTCTGCCATCAGCCTTCCTAGGCCCATCACGGGCTCAGTCACTCTGCTGATTCAACCTGTGCCTTAGTCCCACTTTGGAGAGAGATAGCTCAGGGAGGCTGACGCTCCCTGCAGAGGAGCCTGGGGCCTGGCCGGCTCGTGACACTGGCCCAGGCAGTTCCCCCATCTGCTCTAAACGTAATTGTCTTGTCTTCGTGCTCTTAGGACGGCTTCTCATCCTGGCCCCTATGGGAATTAGTCAGAGAAGTGGGCTGGCTCTGGTCAAGTGCTCCCATATTCACTCGATTATTCATTTATTCAACAAATATTTCTGAGTGTCCTCTGTGGGTCAGATATGGGAGATGCTGCAGTGTCCCTGGAATGCAGGTTCTGAGAAGTGCACCTGAGTTGGTCAGGGCAAGTGGAGAAGTGGGCCTGTGAGTGTGGCAGAGCCTGAAGAGAGGGTCTGCTGGAGCCAGAATGGGGGCCCCAGAGGCAGGAGGGGGCTGATGGGGTTGCTGGGCCCAGGGTGTGCAAGACTTGTGAGCCACTGCGAGTGTGGACTGCATCTTGGGGCCATCGAGGCACAGGAAAGTTTGAAGCTGTGATGCGGCTAAGCTGCCTTTTAGGAAGGGCTGCACAGTGGGGAGTCAGTTGAAGACGGGGAGGCTGGACTACCATCGCCCAGTGTGCCAGGAGAGGCCTTTGGGACCATCCTCTGTGCACATAAAAGGTGATGTATTTACATCTATCCCTTCTGTAAAGGTGTTTCTGGGAAATAAACCCCAAAACAAAAAACCTTCCCACCAATGGAAGGGGGGCTGCCCCAACTACGTGCAAAAGGCTGCCGCCTGCCCTGCTGTGGTGACCGGCTTCTTTTCTATCACTGGCTTACACTCTCTGGGCATCCAGGCTTTTTATTAACACAAAGATGCTGTATCTATCTATATTTCACAAGACCCATAATGGGAAATGCTGTGTGTCTGTCTCAAATCTCTTTAAACTCTACCAGGCAACGGGCAGTGTATTATCTGCAGAGGACATATTGATACTTTCCTAAATTAACACTTTGCATTTCTTCAGCAGATTTGAGCCATGAAAAATATTCCAATAGATTCTTATTGTTCTGTTAATTAAAGTATTTCTCTCCTGAATATAGAAATCAATGGTTAGCAGGCCCATGAATAGTCTTTCAAGACATAATGAAGACCTAATGTAAAAGGCATTGGCAAGAAAGGTCTAGAGAGAACTCTGGCCACAGCACCACCAGGAAAGGGAGGGAGGACGGGGGACTGCTGATGTCGTGTCGGGAGTTCCCGGTGGAACAGCTGCATCTCGACAACCTTGTCAGAATGAGCGCATTTTCTTGAGAACCTTCCCTGGTTTCTGTGCCTGTAGGATGGACTGCACCCAGAGGACAGGCTGGCCGGCCCGCCGACACTGCTAGACTGAATCACTTAGTCCATTTTGTTAAGTCAGTTTTTGGAGGAAATCCTAAATCATTCATTTTTCCACAATTTCATTGACCAAGAATCTGCTAATTGCTTTTAGTAGTTCAGGTAAGTTCATGCTTTTCATGGTCCAGTTTGAACCTCATAACAATTGTGTAAGGTTTGAAACACAAGAGTGAAAGCTCCCACTTGGTAGACGGGGAAACTGAGGCACAAGGGTTACTCGTTTTTTCCAAGCTCACAGGGATAGTTAGTGAGCCGGGCAGTGAATGAACCTGGGTTCCTTGGCTCAGTGCTGGTTTTGGGACGTCATACCCAGGGATGAATGTGCGTTGGGTGTGAGGACCAGTGACTTGTTTAATTGCACGATTCCCTGACTGACCACCCTGTGAGAATGTTGACATGACCGAGGCTCGCCTTCCGGAAGACGGAAGTAAGATCGCAGCTCATATTTATTCCTCACAGTTGAGCTTTGTCTCTCACACAGAGAAAACACCGAGAAGAGCTTGGAGCCAGCACAGCGGACACCCTGTCCTGGGGACAGGCCCCTGAGGCACCCTGAGCTCACATACCCGTTGTTATTAATATTGACGTGTATGGCTGCATCATTCTTAATGTGTCCTAAAGTCAGGTCTCCCAATTTTCCACAGAGGTGGGACCAGTACAGCTCCTCTCACAGATGAGAAGCTGAGAGCACAGCATGTCCATGACTGGTGGGGGTTACAGCTCGTTGGGGAGCTGCCGCCAGCAGGGTCCTGTAGCTCCAGGCTGGGTGCTTCTTTTGATCAGGTTGACTAATCACGGGTGGTGCACGCGCCCATCCTCCCTCATCTGAAAATGGCCCTGAATCAGGCTGATGAGGGAGAGTGCTTCTCTGGAGGAGCCCTGAGCATGCTCCCAGCTGGAACCCCAAGGATCAGTTCTCCCCCGCACGTCACTTTGGTGCCCTTCAGCCGGGCTGCCTCCCCTGCGGCTGCAGCCCACAGCTCCTCCTTTCCTGGGCGGATGTGCCTGTCATCGCTTCCGTGACCACAGCTTCTGGTACTATCCTTGCGCCAATGTCACCCAAATCTGAAACTCCCGCCTGCTGCCCCTGGGGCTCCGAATGCACCTCCCGCTGCCTCTTTGATGTCCTGAAGGTGCCTCCGGCAGACCCGCCCGACCCGGGTCTGAACTTCTCCATCCAGCTGGTCCTGGCCTGCGACTGCCCGTCTCAGCAGCGCTGGCCCTGCAGCCTGGGCGGCAGAGGACGCGGTCCTCCTGGGTGACACCTTCTCCTTTGCTCCGAGGCTGCTCCTCCCGGGCCCGCCTAAGGTAAGCGTCCATGGTTTCTCCCACTTGGACTAACAATGCTTTCTGTCTGATTTCTCACTCAGAGATCTTCACAAACCAAAAAAGTTAGTGCCTGGCTTAAGATTCTTCAGTGACCGCGTATTCTCCTTGAGTCAAGTCCTTGCTGTCCACGCCTCCCACCCCTCCAGACACACTGCGCATCTTCTCTCTCCCCACGCCCTGGCCGCACAGGACTCCCTTTGGCTTCCGGCTGGGCGTGTTCCCTCCACCCAGGGCCTCTGCCCGCTGCTCCTGCCTGAAGCACTCTTGGGCAGCCCTCGCACCCCGGCCTGGAAGCGGTCCGTGACTGTAGGACGCATGGGTACCTGTGCCTCTCTGTGCCCAGGCCACTCCCCTCCGCATCTGCCCCAGGTCTCTCAGGATGCCACCTGCAGCCCCCAAGCCCCACCCCCGCTGCCCTCTGTCGGTCTCTACCAGACGGTGCCGGGCTCAGAGGGTTTCACCCCTCTGGCGGCCACGGGGGAGTTGCTGAGGGACTGTGCTGAGACACCCACCAGCAGGGTGTGGGAAGCATGCCAGGCGGGGGGCTGGGTCTCTGGGCCGCTCACAGGGTAGGAACCGACTGTGATGGGCTGTAACCCAGGGCTGGTGCTTCCTCGTCTGCGTCTGAGCTGCTTCTGGGTAAGACAAGGGCCGCTTCCAGCCCGCCCTCTCCCCGCCCCAGATCGCTTCATCCCATCGCTTGCCTTCTGACCTGTCTGCCCTTCCTCCCACCTGGACCACATGCTGTTATTTCAGGAGAACACGCCAGTCCTGCTCTCACTCCGCGTGCTGGCCACGAAGCTCAGCTCTGTGGCTGCGTGAAGATGAGAGGGTGGCTGAGGGGGACGATGAGTAACGGCGGTGCGTGGGGGTAGGCGTGCTTTGCTCACTGGGTCCCTTTGGGCGGAGCTCAAAAAGCACCTGCAGCTCAGCCACCTTCTGAGGAGGCCCCTTGTCTGCCGGCCACCAGGGCTGGACGGGGTGATTTGGAGACAGACACTGGGGAAGCGCTGAATGCCCTGCAACCCGAGAGCCTGACGGCCCAGAATTTAGGGGACCATGGGGATCAGCAGGCTGGGGTTAGCTCTAGGAAGACTGCACGTCTCACAAGAATTGGAGCGTTTCTGGTCAAGGTGTGTGTGATTGCATTCTCTTCCCGTCTGTCGGCGAAGTCTGGGTGCTTGTAACCTTCTGTGGGAGGATGCTTCTGAGACCTCAGAGAGCTGCTGGGCTTTGAAAGAAAAGAGACCATGTGTGGGAACGTAGGGGTCAGACAACTGGACACACAGATGGATGGGTGAATGAAGGACGGACTGATGACTGAGTATGTAAGTTTAAAACAAACCAAACCATTTTACGTCCCCAGAACTTATACCCTTAAGGGGGGAGATTTAGAACCATCGTGCTATCCCGTGTGAGGCCCCACTCCCTCCTCATTGCTGTGGGCATTCGGGGGGGCAGCACCTTTCAGAGATGGGTCTCTGCACACGCTCAGTCCGCTGCCCTGGCACTGTTGGGTCTTCAATGCCAGCCTTGAAGACCTGTCCTCAGGTTGGGAATTCAATGAGCCTTGCTCTCTGGGTCCCGGGGCAGGCCAGTGCACGCTCCAGGCCGTCCCTGGGGTTGGAGGACGGGGTGTGGGTGCAGACCTCCACGTGGTGCAGCCTGAGTCCCTGTGGGTTCAGAGCTGAGCAGCAGGAGCTGAGGGGCAGAGCCATAGGCAGGGCTGCAAGGTGCTCCTGCCAGCCGTCTCTGAACTAATGCCTGTCCCTTGAGTTTTAAAGGGCAGAGCATATTCTAGGAAGGGAAGAGCAGCTGAGAGGTAGAAAGGGAAATCACAGTTTTTGAGCATTTCTTACTGCTGTTGTGCTTTACGTAATGTTTGTTAGTCAGGACTGTTAGTGCCAGCTGCCGTAACAAAGCCCTCGGCCCAACAGAGTAACGGTTTCCTTCCTGCTTACCCTGAAGCGTGAGCAGCCTTCAGCAGACAGCCTTCCACACGGCAATTCGTGAACCCAGGCCGTCTGTCTTTCAGCATTGCTGTCTTCTAGGGCTTTCTCAGCATCCTCCACCGGGCGCTCTGTGAGTCAACAGTCGGGGGAGCAAGTGAGGAGAGCTGCTCAGGATGGGTGGGCCAGGCCTGCAGGTGCTGCCCGCCCCGGGCCCCTGCTGCCCCTGGCCCAGCCAAACACCAGGGAGGCTGGGAAAGATGGCCTTCCTTGTGCCCAGGAAGAGGAAAGGAGATCGGAGCACTGGCCACTCTTTGCCACAACAGGTCACCTCCTCTAGTCCTCTTGACAGCTGTGAGAGGCAGGTGCTGTTCCAGGAGGCCAGAAGGGCCTGGAGGTCAGGCCTGAGGCTCCCCTGGGCAGGCAGTGGGCCAGGCCTCACTCCAGTGCCACCTCTCTGACTGGAGCCCCCGCCCTCCCCTCCAGACTCCGTGCGAGTGGAGGAGTCCTGGCGAGGCCAGGTGCTTGGTCCCCTCCCAGTTCTGTCGCAGGCTTGCAGTGGGATCCGCTTCCTGATGGGTGAACTGAGGACTGGCTCATGGGACCAGATCATCTCCCAAGGCTTGCTGTCTCTCCCTGCTGAGATGTTCTCTCTGAATCTGAATTCTCTTCCCTCTTGGGTACTCGGGATCCCCCTGACCTTCCAACCTGAGACTAGACCTTTCATTAGGGCTTCAGCTCTTTAACCTAGAACTTTGGTCCTGAGTCAGATGCAAAAGCACAAGCAAACTGCATTTTGGGGTATTAAATTGTTACCAGTCTACGCTAATGTGTCCACTACCCTATGTCTAAGTGGAGGGTCTTGAGCAGGTCTGGAGTTTCACTTGTTAGGTATCCTTGGCCTGCCAGGGGCACTGGATCCTCAGAGGGAAATTTTCTGGGCTTGTCAGCTGAGGTTGGAGGGCTCTGGGTTTGGTGGATCCAGCCTCTCAACAATGGCTCAGGTCTATGTCCACATCCCCACTCTGTCATTCTCAGCCTGTCAGTGATATCATCCTCAGGACCCCAGTACAGCTGCCACAGTGCCAGATGTCACATGCTGACTCACAAACATCCAGTGGAAGAAGAAGGAGTGTTTCTTTTCCTCGATCCTTTTTTTATCAGTGTGGAAAACTTTTCCAAAAAGCTCCCCAGAAGATTACTCTCGTGTCTCAGTGGCCAAAATTATGTCACAGATCCGTGTCTGGCCCAATCACTGGCATGAGAAAAGCTTGGAGGGGCCCCTCATACTCCCACCTTTGGGGATGGGCCCCTTTCTCTGGAGCACGTGGGTATATGGAAGAGGATGGAGAATTGAACAGATTGGGGTCTGTTGGCAAGAAGGAAGGGTCAGCATGGTTGGGAGGGTGCCCAGTGGTGGCTGCAATGTCCACTGTGGTTTTCGAGGCTTCTTCTAGGTCTAACAACAGTTTAATATTCTGTGTGATGAGACTCCATAAATGTTTAAGCAGTTTCCTCTTTCAGGACTCTTGGCAAATTCGTAAGGAATAAGTCACTTAGAGGAATTTCAGGATAAGCCCAAACTTCTGCACCCACACCCCATCTCTTGCCACTCCCTGCCTGGGCATTCCTGTGACCCTGGGTCCTTATGTCAACAGTCCCGTCTCTTTCCTTTCCCACCTTCGTCTGCCCAGCACGCTCCACCTTCAGGAGCAGCTCTTGGAAGCCCTCCCTAACGGCCCCAGGCGGGCTCCGGTGGTCTGCGCAGTGTGTGCTTGCTGTGCCCCGCTCCTTGTCCAGTTCCATGCCGCCCTCTGACATGCTGCTGCCTGTGTCTGTCTTTCCCTCCAGACTGGGAGCTCCCAGGGCCTGCAGTTGGTCTAGTTCCCCTTCTTATTAACAGCAGAGCCTGGCCCAGGTGCTACTGTGTGAATGAACACGTGGATGAGTAGGGGAATGGCGAAGTGAGTGGTGGTGGGGTATCTTTGAGGGTGGCATGTGAGAAAGGATTGAGGATACTCCCCGTGGTCCTTAGACTAAACACAACCTCATGTCTGCCCAGCCGAGGGGAGCCTCCCGGGAGCCCCTGTCTCTGACCCAGGTCAGAAAGGATGCTGCTTGTAATGGAGCTGCAGCAGGGAGAGCTGTGGCAGCAGGGCCACCTTGCAGCCAGCACCGGGCAGGGTCAGGGCAGGCTGGAAGGGGGGAACAGAACCTTCCAGGGGCGTGTGCTGGGGGCGGGGAGCAAGCTTCCCAAGGCAGGGCTTCCTCGCGTGGGCAGCACAGTCGGAGGCAGGTGGCAGGGGCTGTAGGAACCATGTCTTCTGTTTCCCGTGTTCTGATGTTCTGACATCTGGGGCCTTGATCGTCCTGGAGAGATGGTCCGTCCCAGCACTAGCCAATTCCTAGAGATAGCCAACAGCTCGCCTGCAAGCCTGTCTTCCATGTGCAAACCAGCTAATCCAGAGCCCACGCCCCAACCAACCTCTGGACCATTGTCCACCTGCCCTAATCACCTTGAGGGCCAGATGTCAGACCACCGTGGACAGCCCCCGCCCCAGAGTCCACGGAGATGGTTCACACTAGCCCGTCCTAAGCCTGCTGACCCTGCCTCCCTGTTCCTTCCCATGGAAAACACAGTGAAGCCTCCTGCCCAGAGTCCCCCTCCCTGTGCCTCCTGACCTGCCCAGTGCTTCCCCTGGCGGCCTGTGTGGCATGGCATGGCCCCTTCCTCTTGGGGACTGTCAGTAACAACTGTCTTTTCAATGGCAGTTGCCTCCAGATCTGTTGGCCTTCCTGAACCTCACATTTTCTATTAATACACTATATTTTAAGGCAGGGGCTGCAGAGGCTTGTGTTAGGGAACTGGGGCCAGAGCTGCTCCCCGCCCCGAGCTGCTCCTGGTCCAGCGTGTGCATTACTTCCTGCCCATCTCTGCCACGTCTGTCTTTGGCTCTTGAAGTCCAGCTGACTCTGCCTTTGAAACCTGCCTTGACCATGACCGCTACTCATTTGTCAGTACTTCACTGAATCCACCTGGTCCAGCCCACCACATCTTCTGCCTGGACTGCAGCAGTACGCTTTGCGCTGGTCTTTCTGCCCCTCTCACGCACGATGGTCCACTTCCTGTCCATCAGTCAGAGAGCTCTTTCTGCAGCACAGTGTAGACCTGCCATGCCCCATCTGGAAGACCTCCAGGGCTTCTCATCACAATTAGGAGAATACGCTCCCTCACCGTGCCCCACTCACACTCTGGCCACCTTCCATCCACACAGGCCTTCTTGTTCTCTCTCAAACATGCCAAGCTCATTCCTGTTCTGCCTCAGGGCCTTTGCATCTGCTATTCCTCAACTCTTGGGATGCCTTTCCCTCACATCCACCTACAATTGACTCAGGTCACATCTCCAATACCACTATCTCAGCAAGGCTCTCCTTGGCCTTCCTGACCAAAGCAGCTGCCCTCAGCCCTCTGTGGCATACCTCTCCTCTTTTACACAGCACTTCTCCGTACTTGAAATGATCCTGTTTATCTATTTAAGTACTTGTTGGCTGTCTTTCCCAGGTGGACTGTAAGATCTTTGAGGGCAGTCACTCTGCCTTATTTGCACTGTGTTAGCAGTGCCCGGGACAAGGCTTGATGCCCTTGAATAAGTAAACCTGCCTGCCTGCTGGACTGTGGAGTGCTCTGGAATGAAGAAACACTATCCCTTTGTACCTCCATTTACTGTTTTACAAAACAGCATCTCACATAGAAGGGCGTCCGTCGATCTGGCTCTATTTTCTGCTGTGTGGTTCCATTTTTCCCTCTTGGGGAAAGATTTCGCACAATCTCATTGCTCCTTCCCTGGTGGGGTAGTAGTCCCAGTACTTGCCGAGAGGGTACTGGGGAGGGGGCTGGCTGGCGCACAGCTGGGCGTGTGCACCCTCCCTGAAGGACTTGCCAGTTAAGGTGGAAAGGCTCCTGCTGGAGAAAATAGGAGCAGACGCCATGTCTTGGAAAAAAATCGACACCTGGTCCTGAGATCCGAAACACAAAGAAAGGTCTCAATAAAGCAGGGGGGAAATAGATCAAATTCTAAGACAAATGGAGTGTTCTTTGAGGTGACCTCATTCTCCTTCCCTTACACTCGCTCAGCTCTGGAAAGCTTTCTAATTAAAAATAGTCAATATAGGTGGGACTTTAAATAATTGATTGATGTTTAAAGCTCTATCAGAAAGCCTGGTGGTAAGGTGTCAAATAATATTTAGTTTTCCTGTCAAATAGCCCTGCTGAGAGTTAACACGCACTCAGTCCCTGATGAACAGTTCGGTTCTTTTTAATTAGTAAGTAATTAGAGGGACTGTGAAACGGTGAGCTGTTACCCACATTCACAGTTCACCCCCCTCCTCCGTCCCGCAGGGCTGGACCGGCCTCTGTCTGTGCGCAGAAGGGGATGTACCTCAAAGCTGCAGAGTGACCACAGCTGCTTCTCGGGGAGGGCAGGGTCGTGGGGACAGCAGAATTCTTTCCCAGCAGAGGGAGCAAACGCAGGGGCTTCTGGAAGCACCTTGCACCCACCCATGTGGTGGTGTGTCATGATTTTGAGCAAATCGAATTTGAGGCAGCTGTAGAAACGTTGGGAGGATGGCTCAGCCAGGGCTGGGAGGGGGTGGGCTTGTCCAGCTGGGTCTTAGAGTTTCTCTGGGAGGGGGCACCTGGCCTACCTCTGTGGACCACGGGGCACACGTGACTGGAGGAAAGGCTGGTCTAGGCACTCTTGTTAACATAATTGTTCACTTGAGGATTTTTTCTCTACACATGTATCCCAAAAGGGTGATATCATCCCCAAAGGAGTAAAAATTGGTTCTCGGGGGGCAAAAAAACCTTAGATATTACAGTGGTTTACGGGTCTCCAAAACTCAACTCTACATGACGTACTCCTACCCCTTAGTATTTAATTTCTCTCCTATTAAATTAAACTAATGCATATTTGACATAGTCATTAGACATTATTTCTCCTCCCTGTTAACTGCTCCAGCCACCCCTACCCTCTTTTTGTTTGTTCTTATTTGTCTCTCTCATAAGGTTAAACTTAATTTTTCTCCTTGTGGGGATGGTATGGTGCTGGTGGTGAGAGGAGGGTGGAGGCGCTGCTCTGAGGAGTGACTGAATCAGCTCTCCTGCCTGTATTACAGTCTCGGGACTCGCCTGGAGAGAAGCCCACAGGGGAGATGCACGAGCGTCCTGAAGGAAGTTCAGTGGCAAGACACAGATGTCTCAGCCGGGAAGGTCTGCCCTTGAGGAGGGCGTCGGCAGGGGGCTTGGGCCTGTCGAGTGGTTCTGCGGTACTTTAAGCTGGGTGGTGTGGTGAGGCTTCCTGGGGAGGTGGGCACTGAGCTGGCCCTGGAGGCCTGTGGGAGGAACGGTGAGAAGACAGAATCGCTCCATCATGGAGGGGCTGTGCCAGACTGTGACCCAGAGAGCGTGGAGCTTCCTCAGCTGCCCAGGAAGGTCTAGGCCAGAAGAATGGTGCCCAGGAAGCGTCTGAGATGGGAGACGGGACAGAGGAGCTCAAGGCAGCGAGCTGTGCCCTGGGTCCCTGGCATGGAGGGTGGTTCTCCTCCAAGACTGACGTGGTGAGGCCCTGCTACCGGCCTGAAGCCTGTGTTCTGGGGGCTGGAGCACGCGTGTGGTCCTGCTTCACCCTTTCCTCTAAGCTGTCGCTGCACCCCAGGAGGGCAGAGGGGTGACCCTCAGAGTTAGAGCCAGTGAATTTCAAGGGGTTGTCTGGGCAGGGCTGGTGCAAGGGAAAGGAACCCCAGAGTCTACTCTGGGTTGAGCCATGTCGAGTCATTATTAGAATAACAAATCTTTCTAGTGAACTCATCTCCCAAGGACTGTTTAGGTTTGTGGGTGCTTGTCACCTGCTTCTAGCCCTGGTCACCTGTTTGCCCCCAACACCCCAAACAGATGCCCCTACCCTGCCTCCAGGCCATGGATAACAAGGACCTCATACTAGGTTGGCCCTGGGTGGTGGGGTGGCCTCTCTGGTATTGCACGTGGCAGCAAGGTGCCGTGTGCTTGCTCTTGTGCTCCTTGACTCTGAGCTCCTCGAGGCATCGCTGTAACCGCTGTGCTCAGTATGGCTTGCTCCATAAATATCGTTCAGTTGAACTGAATTGAGTATTCTTTAACTTTTTAGTTTATGTCATCTAATGCTCTTTCTTAAAGACTCTGGGGGAAAAGAGACATTATCCCCATAATTAAGGGTGTTTGGGCTTTCGCTGAGGCTTTCGAGTGACAGTGGTAGTGTAGCTGGTCTACCCCCAGAGATGGATGAATAGGACTGGGCAAGCAGCTGTGGGTAGGGCGGGAGAAAGCCCACCAGCCTTGGGGTTAGAACTGGTTCTGGGCTCAGATCTGCCACTCTCTGCTCATTTGTAAAATGGTAATCATCATAATAATCATCCCAATCATCCCTGACCTGTGTACCCTAAGGACTTTTTGTGAGTCCCAAGTAAGCTAATATAAGTAAAAACAGATGGGATTCTCATCTTGGGTTCAGGAGTGTCTGGGCTGCTGGCCTTTTCCACCAGGACTACCTGTTAGGAACCTCCACTGATGGCAGAAGGGGTGGCTCCTTGGAAAGTACAAAAACATCAAGTGAAAGCTGGAGAACTGGTGAGGATGGTTCCTCAGGGCTCTGCAGGGTCGGGGCAGTCACTTTCACTTGTCTGCGACTCTCTGGTGCTCATCCCAGAGCTGTACAGGTTATAGAAATGATTGATGAAGATTAGCTTGTCCCTATCTTTAAGCAAACCCAATATGTGAATATTAGAACTTTTCTAAAAGAAACAGGGAGGCATATTCATAAATAACCAGCTCCTTTAATGAGTTTGAAATAGGTTTTCTTTTTTCAAAAGCTGATTTTATTTTTCAAGGACTGTATCATATTAATTTTCATATTGTGCAAATTGAGGTACATTGTTAAGCGTCTTGGTCACGCAGGAGCCCTAAAGAGAAAATGAATATTTCAGGATTCTTCTTCCTTCACTGTGGAGTGAGGATTTAAGGGATGGAAGAGCAAGGCTAATTGTTAATCATCTTGTAGAACAGTTCCACCGTTTCCCATTAGTCTTTGAAGATTTTACATACAGACCCACTTACAGAAAAGGTGGAGGCACAGACTGTAGTCCCCGAGCAGAATGAAGGCACCATTTTCTGTGAGACTAGACTTTCAACAAGCATCAACAATATGCAACAAAGTCTTAACCACAGCTATGACCACCCCATCATCACCATCACCACCGTCACCGCCACCACCATTAATAGATCTCATTTACTTTTAAGAATAACCATGAAAAGAAGAAATAAGTATTTTTTATTTAGTAAATGGAATGGAATTCAGGGAACTGAAGATAATTTGAATGATATCTTAGAGCATTCTCACTCAGTCATTCATTCAACAACAAATAATTATAGATAGCCTCTATATCCTAGCTACTCCTATGTACAGGCTATATTAGTTGAAAAAAGAATCTCTTGATTTTAAAAGTTAAGAACATTAAATGCAATATCAAATGATTAAAATTCCTTTATAAAGTTCCAATTATTTTTTCTTCATGAAAAATTTAATTTTTTAATTTTTCCACCTATTTTATTGAGATAAATTTATTTAGTGAAATGCACAGACCTTAAGTGTAGAGTTTGACCAATGCACATGCCCGTGCAGCCTACACCCTGCCATGATACAGAGCATTTACATCACCCCAGAAAGTGTGCTGAGGCCCATTGAAGTCAGTCCCTCTGACTCAAGACAGCTACTGTTTTGATTTCTATCACTATGGATTAGGTTTATGTTTTCAAGAGAAGTTTCACGTAAATGGAATCCTACAGTATCTATTGCTGTGTATCTGTCTCTTTTTGCTCTGAATAGTGTTTTTGAGATTCATCCATGTTGTTGTGTCAGTATTTCATCCCTTTTTATCATCAGAACTTTATTTCTGCATCAACTGATATGATCATATGATTTTTCTGCTTTAGCCTGTTGATGTGGTAGATTACATTAATTTATTTCTAAATGTTGAACCAGTCTTGCATATATGGAATAAATCTCTCTTGGCAGTGCTGTATGACTTGATATACATTTTTGGATTCAATTTGCTAATTTTTGTTGAGGATTTTGGGATCAATGTTTATGTAAGATATTGGAGTTTAGTTTTCCTTTCTTATAACATCTTCAGCTTGGTTTGGAATTAGGATGATGATGGCTTCATGGAATGAGTTAGAAAGTGTTTCCTCTGATTCTATTTTCTGGAAGAGATTGTGGACAATTGGTTTTGTTTCTTCCTTAAATGTTTGGTAGAATTCACCCATGAAACCATCTGGGCTGTTGCCTTCTTATCTGGAAGATTATTAGCTCTCAACTCAATTGCTTTAATAGGTATTGGCCTATTCAAATTATCTGTTTATCCTTCTGTGAGTTTTTCTTTTTGTTTATATCCTTCAAGGAATTGGTCTATTTAATCTAAGTTAACTGATATGTGGACATAGGTTATTCATAGTATTCCTTTATTATTTTTTGATGTCACGGGCTCAGTAGTGATAAACCTTTTTTCATTTTTGATATTGGTAATTCATGCCTTCTCTCTCTTTTCCTTGGTAAGCCTGGCTATAATTCTATCATTTTTATTGCTGTTTTCAAAGAATAAGCTTTTGGTTTCACTGATTTCATCTATTGTTTTCCTGTTTCCTATTTTATTGACATGTTCTAATTTTTATTATTACTTTTCTTCTAGTTTCTTTAGAATTCAATTACTTTCCTTTCTTTAGTTTTTTAAGTGGAAGCTAGATAATTGATATTAGCTCTTTCTTATCTTCTGATATATCTATTTAACGCTACGAATTCCCTTCTAAGCACTAATTTCACTGCATCCCACAGAGAAGATGCGTTTTCATTTAGTTCAAAATATTTTCAAGTTTCTCTTGATACTTCTTTGACTCATGTGATATTTAGAAGTTATTGTTTAATTTCCAAATATTTCTGAGCTATGCTTTTGTTACTGATTTCTAGCTTAATTCCATTGTAGTCTGAGAAGTATTTTGTAAGGTTTTTATTCTTCTATATTTGTTCAAGTGTGTTTTATGGCCCCAAATATGCTGTGTGCTGGTGACTGTTCGTGCAACCTTGAGAAGAATGAGTGTTCTGCTTCTGTTGGGTGGAGCATTCTGTAACTATCAATTTCATCAAGTTGTTTGACACTGCTCTTCCTTCCTTGACTTTTCTTGAAAGGATGGCATTGAAGTCTTCAACTATCGTGGTGGAGCATCCGTTTTTCTTGGTAGTTCTGTCAGTTTTTGTCTCATGTATTTTGATTCTCCTTTGATAGGTTTGTATGCTAAAATTGTTATGAATTCTTGGAGAAGTGTCCAGGTTACATTATACAATGTCCCTTATTTTTCCCGATAACTTTTCCTTGTTCTGAAGTCTGCTTTGTTTGAAATTAATATAGCTACTCTGGCTATCTTTTGATTAGTGTTAGAATGTTATATATTTCTCCATCCCTTTACCTTTTTCCCTTTCTTTATTGAGATGAAACTCAGATAGCATAACAACCATTTAGAAGTGAACAATTTGGTGGCATTTAGGACATTCACAGTATTGTGCAGCCACCACCTCTATACAGTCCAAAACATTTCCATCGTTCCAAAGTGAAACTTCACACCCCTTAAGTGATTACTCCCCATTCCTCCTTGCCCACAGCCCCTAGTCCCTGGAAATCCCCAATCTGTTTTCTGTTGCTAGGATTTACCTATTCTGGGTATTTCATAAATAGAATCAAACAATATGTGACCTTTTGTATCTGGCTTCTGTCACTTAGGATAACGTATTGGAGGTTCATCCAGTTCCTCAGGCCTTTTATGGTTTAATAATATTCCTTTGCTTGGATACCACATTTTGTTTACCCTTTCA
Source organism: Equus przewalskii (assembly GCF_037783145.1). NCBI lineage: Eukaryota > Metazoa > Chordata > Mammalia > Perissodactyla > Equidae > Equus > Equus przewalskii. Next base: position 1,138,004 of record NC_091847.1, read on the forward strand.
TCCATTGATGAAAATTTGGGTTATTTCTACCTTTTGGCTATTGTGAATAGTATTGCTATAAACATTTATGCCCGAATTTTTGTATGAATACCTATTTTCATTCTTTCAGGTATATACCTTGGAGTGGAATTGCAAGGTTATATGGTAATTTTATGTTTAAATTTTTTGAGAAAGCATCAAACTGTTTTCTACAGGGGCTGCACTGTCTTACAACACTACCAGCAATGTATGAGGGTTCCAATTTTTCCAAATTCTTGCCAGCACTTGTTATTTTTTTGGTGTGTGTGTTTTATAGCCATACTGATGGGCAGGAAGAGGTATCTCATTGTGGTTTTGATTTACATTTTCCCAATGACTAAGGCTTGTTTGCTCTTTGTGTATCTTCTTTAGATAAATGTCTATTCAAGTCATTGGCTCATGATTTAGCTGAGTAGTTTGTCTTTTTGTAGCTGGGTTGTAAGAGATCTTTATATATTTTGGATACTAGACCTTTTCATATCCAGATATATGATTTGTAAATATTTTATCCCATTGTCTAGATTGTTTTCTCACTTTCTCGATAATGTTCTTTGATGCGTGTTTTTTGATTTGGCTAAAATCCAGTTTGTCTGTTTTTCTTTTGTTCCTCCTACTTTTGAGGTGATATCAAAGAGTACATTGTCAAATCCAGAGAGAAGATTTACCTCTATGTTTTCTTCTCAGAGTTTTATGTTTTGGCTATTATATTTAGGTCTTTGGTTCATTTGAGTTGATTTTTGTATATGGTGTGAGGTAGGGGTCCAACTTTATTTTTTTTGCATGTGGATGTCCAGTTGTCCCAGCACCATTTGTTTGTCTATTCTTTTCCTATGGGCTGGGCTTGGCACCATTGATAAAAAACACTTGGCCATAAATGTATGGGTTTATTTCTCGACTCTCAAGTCTATCCCTTTGTCCTGTATGTCTATCCTTATGCCAGTAGCACACTGTTTTGATTACCATAAATGTGTTTTAAGTTTTGAAATTGGGATGTGTGAGTCCTCTAACTTTGTTCTTCTTTTTCAATTTTATTTAACTATTTGGTTTCCTTGCAATGCCTTGTGAATCTTAGGATCAGTTGTTCTATTCTTGCAAAAAAAATGCTATTGAATCTGTAGATCACTTTTGGGTATTACTGACAACTTACAATATTAAATCTTCCAATCCATGAACATGGGATATCTTTCTATTTGTTTAGGCATTCATTCAGCAATGTTTTATAGTTTTCAGTGTATAAGTCTTTCACCTCCTTGATTAAATTTATTTCTAGATATTTTATTCTTTTGGATGCTATTTATTATTATTGTACACAGAATTGTTCTGTTAATTTTCATTTTAGATTGTTCTTTACTGGTGTATAGAAATGCAACTAATTTTTGTATGTTGATCTTCTACCCTCAACTTTGCTGAATTTGTTTATTAGCTCTAGTAGTTTTTGTGTGGATTCTTTTGGATTTTCCACATATAGGATCATGTAATCTAAGAATAGGTTTAGTAATTATTGATTTTATCTTGGTAATTATAAGTTTTAGATTGTTAAATCGTGAGTATTTTGTCTCCTTTTAAAGAGTGTTGAGCTTTATGCTGGAAGGCAGTGAATATTCTTGAGGCTGGGTTTTGGCTTTGTTAGAGTGGTCTAGAATAAGACCGCTTGGCCGGAGTTTCTAATCTGAACTACAGAACTCAAAAAATGTTTTGAGTGACTTTTTTCTCAATCTCTTGATGATGATATGTAGCTACTACCATTTTAGATGCACAACAGAGAGATTAATTCCTTGTGTACAACAGATGCTTTGGGCATTAGCACTTGATTCTCTTGGACAGTCTCAGTAGGGGTTTCAGTTGAATGCCTAACATCTCCCTGGTAGGCTGGTTGGAACTTTGACATCTCTGGCCCTGAGTCACCTCTGAAATTTATTTTCTTCTCACAACTCATAGTACTGTTTAATGCCAGGGATTTCAGGTTCTCATCCTTAATATGCCCTGAAAATTCCAGGTACCTGGGTAGCCCCAATCTCCAATCTCTATTTCTTTTTTCCAGTGAACCCACTGCTCTGTGTGTGAGTTCCTTTTTACTGTACCAGGTTTTGGAAAGTGCCTCCTTAGAGAAAGCTGGGCTGAATGTGGAAGTCAGTTTGTGTATTTGCCATCTCTTGAGGACCACAACCTTGTACTATCTGTTGCCCAGGTTCTGCAAAGAATGGCTTCATATATTTTGTCCTGTTTGCAACTGCCTATATAAAGGGAAGACATGTATGAAACCCATTACTGTTATGGTCAGAACCAAAGGTCTCAATTATTTTTAAAAATACCTATTGCCAGTGGGCTGGGCTTGGTGGTCTGGTGGTTAAGTTTGGCACACTCCAATTCGGTGGCCTGGGTTTGGTTCCCGGGTGTGGACCTACACCACTTGTCTGTTAGTGTTCATGCTGTGGTAGCAGCTCACAAACAAAAAGAGGAAGGTTAGCAGCAGATGTTAGCTCAGGGCGAATCTTCCTCAGCAAAACAAACAAACAAACAAACAAAACCCCAAAACATAAAAACACCTATTACCATAAATTTTTATTATAAACATATGTTTTCATTGCTACAAATTAGTAAAGAAAATAAGAATCACAACCCAGATATAATCACTAATCATGTTTCTATTTTTCTCTATGTAGATTTCTTTCTATACAATTGGTATAATACCATGCAATATATATAATTTGATGTAATACTATTATCACGTAACATTATATTACGTACATTTTACAACACAGTTATATATTCTTTGAAAAAACATTTTAGTGACTATGTCATATCCCCTCTTTGTGGATGTGCCTTTCTCCTAATGACGATAATTTGCATTTTTTTCTTTCCTTTTCTTTTTTGAAAAATAATCAGAAACAGTGGCCTGAGGAGAATCTTTAAGTTTGTGTCATTGTCATATTTTGGATAATTTCCTTAGAATCGATTATTTTCCTAATTTCTTTTAGTAAATGACTAGGTCATTTTGATGCATATTACTACATTTTCTTCCAAAAAGCACTGCTTTTTCCTTACGCAGCACGGCAGGCTCGACCTTCTCTCTTGGCACACTGGCTGTGGAGAGGGAGCAGCAGAGGGTTTGAGTCTCTGCTCTTCACATAAGGCTGGGCTGAGTCTGAATCCTGGCTCTACGAGTGTCAGGTCTGTGACTTTGGGCGAGCTCTGGGAACTCTCTGTCTTCTTTCCTCACCTGTAAAGTGGATGCAAACTAATACCTGCCACCTAGGACTTTTATGTAGAATGAAATATTAATAGCAATCGTATGGCACACAATTAGTTACTCAATTAGTGTGAGCTAGTATTAACTTTTCAAAAACAGATAATTCAATGGGAAAAATATGAGACCTATGTGTTTGGAGTTCCATTCATTTAAAAGTACCTTTTAAGTTAAAAATTAAGCTTCACTTAGGGGACCTTGGGCTGTGCCTAGTAGCAAGCCACAGTTGGCAACACCCTCAGGAAAGCTTCTGCTCCTGAGCTTGCCTGTATCTTTTCTCTTTCCAGAGGCTTTTCCCAATGTGTTTTGGCATCATTTCTTCCATGTCTGGAGCCCAGTCTTTCTTGGAATTGCTTGTTGCACATCTCTCTTGTCTCCCATGAACTAGTGAGTGGACAGGAGGAAGTAGGAGGCACGGCTGCCTCTCCCCTTGTCAAGACCCCACGACCAGCACTCCCTACACGTAGGTCAGACGGCTGTGAGAGGGGCCAAGTCCCCAGGGGGAAAGGGTTCCACAGGTCAACAATGAAGCAGCGGTGTTATGGGGTGATCACAGCATGCAGACTAGGCGCTCAGGAGGTGCGGGAGCGCAGCTACCGCAGGAAAGCCTGGGCTGTGGGGTGTGGCAGACCCCCTTCAAACTGGGGACTGCCTTTTTCCAGCCAGTGATGCTGGTTGGATCTTTGAGCCTTGATCTCCTCCCCCATAAGAAGGGGTCAATAGTCTTGGCTTATAGGGCTGCTGAGAGGGTAAGTGAAATCACTGGGACAAGTGCCCGTGAGGAGGTGCTCAAAAATGGGTTTCCACTGCCCCAAGAAAATAATGATTTTTTAAATTTTATATAATTCTATATTTCAGTTAATGTTTACTGAGCCTGTACCAGGAGCCAGGCCATCTTGGCCCTGGAGATGATGAGGGTAATAGTCTTACCCTCAAGGGGAGGAGATAGACATTAATGGACAATTGTTTCCCAGAAGAATTACATGGCACAGAGGGGCTGAGCAGAGAGGATGGACCTAGCAGTTAGGGAGGGCTTCCCAGGGGAGGTGATGCCTTAACTGAGTCCTTAACATTACCCAGGACAGGCAGCACAGGATGGAAGAAGGATTTTGCAGCCAATGGAAGCAACTTGCTTGCTGATTTCAGCTTTCTCTGGCTGCAGGTCAGGTTAAGTGGGAAACAAGGGTGTGGCGAGACGAGGCCAGTGATGGAAGGCTCTGTGCCCTGGGAAGTGAGAGAGATGGGTAGGGCTCGAAATCACAGCTATCAGTCATTAGGAAGTTCACTTACAAATGATGCCAGCCTTCTGCGAGTGTTGAAGAGGAAAGGCATCTAGGATTGCAGCTGGCACCAGCAGCTATGTGCTTTTTGCCACAGTCTGTGGCCCCCCACACCCATCTGCCATTTTTCTTATATCTGGAGCCCTCTTTTGCTACAGTTCAGGCAAATCTGGAGGCAAACCCCACGGCCAAGAATACAACCACCCACCAATTCAGCAGACACTCTGCCCCATGGAGGGGACAGACACGATGACGGCAGTGCCTTCCCTGACCTAATGCTGTCTGAGTCAGGATACACCTCATTTCTTCCCATAAAGGCGGGCTTCTGCAGACTGCTCCAACCGCTACCACAGTGGAGCGTTGAGCAGAGAGCTCTGTGCTGTGCTGGTAGAAAAGGGATGAACCACGGCACTTCCCCAATGCTGCACCCCCTCCAGGAGGAGGTACACGTCCCATTTCGGGGACTGCCTCTGTATTGTCTTGTGTTGTAGGCAGACTTCACTGTGACACTTACCACAGTGTACCAGTATTATCTGTTCCTGTTAAGTCATTTATTTATGCCACTAGCATTTGCTGAGTAGCTTCTACCTGTCAAGTTTTATGCTGGATGTTGGAGATTCAGAGATTAATAAAACACCCTCACTCGTCAGGAGCTCGCAGTCTAGACTGTGTCATACGTAACACCAGAGGCTAAGTTAAAATTCACATTTCAAGGCTCCCACCCTCGACACTGTCTGTCAGTAGTGCTGGGGTGGGCCTGGGAATGCTACATTTTCTGACAAGTTTTGAGTGAGGTGATCCACAGCACACACTTTGCAACCTGCTGGTGATGAGTCCAGAGTCTTCTTCCCCTCCACTCTGAGCACCTGTCCTGGCAGATGGTAGGATTCAGCAAGGCTTGATGAGTGGAGCGAATTGAGTGGAGGAGATGAGGCCACTGAATGCTTGGCTGTGACCACAGATCACAGGTCAGCAGTGCAGTTGGATGGATAAGGGCGGCTTCATGAAGGAGGGCAGCTGGAAATGGCCTTATAGAGGAAGAGAGAAATGCAGGAGCAAATTCTGATGAGCGGATAGCATGAGCCGAGTTGGGAAAGCAAGAATGAGGTGTTGTGCAGGAGGTGAAAGAGAGCAGATTTGGAGTTGCATTCAGCTGGCCTGGAATCTGCATGTCCATTCCATTGTTTCTTATTGGGCGCTTTTGGACAAATCACTTTAACTTTCAGAGTTTCACTTTTCATCTTAGGATTCAGTGTCAAATATGCTACACCATTTTTCTTCTTTGTAAATGGATCAGACACATAGGGCCCATTGGTAAGACAGGCAAATTTAGTGGAGATAAATTCAGCCCGGGGAGCTGCGTTTTGTGTGCTATAGTGCATGTGTCCTTTGCTTTTTTACTGTGGGCAATGTGACAGCTCAGCCTCAGGATTCCTGTTGCCCTGGTGCTAGGGAGCCATTTCTATTTGGTAGTAGTTATAAATCTTCTACCTGAAAGAGACACACATTATTTCTCCTTGTAACTCATTAGCCAGAAGAAGTCACATGACCTCAAACACCAGAACAGAGTCACCAAGTGCAATTCTACTGGTGTTCCCAAAATAGCTGGTGAACACCACTAATGACTATCACACTCACTACACATTCCAGACTAGCAGTGTGCTTATCTAAGAGCTGTGACGTTAACATCCCACCATCACCTGGCTTTTACTGTTTTCTTTTTTTTTTTTCTTGAGGAAGATTAGCCCTGAGCTAACATCTGCTGCCAATTCTCGTCTTTTTGCTGAGGAAGACTGGCCCTGAGCTAACATCTGTGCCCATCTTCCTCTACTTTATATGTGGGATGCCTGCCATAGCATGGCTTGACAAGTGGTGCCAGGTCTGCACCTGCGATACGAACTGGTGAACCTTGGGCTGCCAAAGCGGAACGTGCACACTTAACCTCTGTGCCACCAGGCCAGCCCTTTTTACTGTTTTCTTGCTAAGACTGCTGTCCGTCTGTTGGTTCTGTGTTGAAAATCTCTTTTTTCTCTTGCTGCTTTTATGATCTTTCTGTCTTTGGCATTTTGAGGTTTCACAGTGGTGTTTATGGGATTATTTTTGTTTATCCTGCTTCAGGTTCATCGTGATGTCTGGATCTGAGGATTCATGACTGTAATCAATTTTTAAAAATTCCCATTCACCATCCCTTGGGTATTGCTTCTCTTTAATTACCTATCATCTGTTTCAGGAACTCTAATTAGATATTTGTTTAGTCTACTCACTTTATTTGGCTTGTCACTTAATCTGTTATTTCTGTATTTTTCTGTCTCTCATCCTAGGAAATCAGTCAAAACTCCAGTTCTATTATTGGGTCATGAATTCATTCTTCACTTGCAAACACTCTGCTATTTAAGTCACGCATTGAATTTTTCATTATTTATTATGTGTTTTATTTGTAGGAGTAATATTTAGTTATTCACTCTCTCACTGGTATTTTCTCTCATCTTTTTTATTGTAATAAAATACACACAAAATTTACCATTTTAAAGTATACAATTCAGTGGCGTTTAGTCCATTCACAATGTTGTGCGATCACCACCTCTAGCCAGTTCCAGTAATTTTCCATCACTCCAAATGGAAATCCTGTGCCCACTAAGTGGTCACTCCCCAATCCCCCTTCCTTCAGCTCCTGGCAAACGCCACTCTGCTTTCTGTCTCTGGGGCTTTGCCTATGCTGGACATTTCAGATAAATGAAATCATATGAAATGTGTCCGTTGTGCTTGGCTTCTCTCACTTAGCATAATGTTTTGGATATTCATTCATTTCATGCCTTTTTATGGTTTAATGATCTTCCATTCCATGGACATACCACATTTTGTTTGTTCATCCATTGACAGACATTTGTGTGGTTTTACCTTTTGGCTATTGTGAATAGTCCTGCTACGAACATCTGTGTACAAGTTTTTGCATGAATAACTGTTTTCATTCTTTTGGGTGTATACTTATGAGTGGAATTCCTGGTCTTACGGTAATGTTATGTTGAACTTTTTGAGAGGATGTCAAACTGTTTTCCACAAAATGTGGCCATTTTACGATCTCAATATATGAGAGCTCCAACTTCTCTGAAGTCTCCCCAGCACTTACTTTTGATTATTTAAAATTATGGCCTTTGTAGTGGGTGTGAATGGTACCTCATTGTAGTTTTGGTTTGCATTTCCCTAGTAACTAATTCTTGTTCACTATTTGTACATTCTTTTTGAGAAATGTCTATTCAAGTCATTTGCCCATGTTTAAGCTGGGTTTCAGTTTTTTTGTTATTGAGTTGTAAGAGTTCTCTATATATTCTGGGTACTAAACTGTTACCAGATATATGATTTGCAAATATTTTCTCCCATTATGGTTCATCTTTTCACTCTTTTGATAGGGTCCTTTGATGGATGATGTTTCAGTTTTGATGCTGTCCAATTTATCACTTTTCTTTTCTTGCCTGTGCTTTTGGTGTTATATTTAACAATTCCAAGTTCATGGAGACTTACCTCTATGTTTTCTTCTAAGAGTTATGTAGTTTAAACTCTTATAGTTAGGTCTTTGATTCATTTTGAGTTAGTTTTTATACCTATATGAGATAAGGGTCTAACTTCATCCTTTTGCATGTGAGAATCCAGTAGTCCCAGCACCATTTTTGAAGAGTCTGTTCTTTCCCTGCTGAATGGTCTTACGCCCTTGTCAAAAGTCAATTGACCTTAGAGGTATGAGTTTATTTCTGGAGACTCAATTCTACTCCATTGACCTATGTGTCCTTATGCCAGTACCACACTATTTTGATTACTGTAGCTTTGTAGTAAGTTTTGCAATTAGACAGTTTTTGGCTGAATTGTGTTCTCCCCAAATTCTTGTGTTGAAGTCCTAACTCCCACTACCTCAGAATGTGACTGTGTTTGGAGTTAGGGTCTTGAAAGAGGTGATTAAGTTAAGATGAGGTCATTAGAGTGGCCCTAATCCATATGACTGGTGCCATTATAGGAAGAGGAGATTAGGACTCAGATATGCACAAGGAGGGACCTTGTGAAGATACATGGAGAAGACAGGCATCGACAAGCCAAGCAGAGAGGCCTCATAAGAAATCAATCCTGCCAAGCTTAAGCTTGGACTTTTAGCCTCCAGGAGAATGAGGAAATGAATTTTTCTTGTGTGAGCCACCCACTGTGTGGTATTTTGTTGTTGCAGCCCTAGCAAACTACTACAGGATGTATGAGACTTCCAACTTTGTTCTTTTTCAATATTGTTTTGGCTATTTTTGGTCCCTTGCAATCACATATGAATTTTAGGATAAGCTTTATCATTTCTGCAAAAAAGTAACTGGCATCTTGATAGAGATTGCAATGAAGCTGTGACTCACTTTGGGGTGTATTGATGTATTAACAATATTAAATATTCCAGTCCATGAGAAGGGGATATCCTTCCATTTATTTAGATATGTTTAAATTTCTTTCAGTAATGTTTATAAACATCTCCTTGGTTAAATTCCTAGGTATTTTAATTTGTGGATGCTATTGTAAGTGAATTTTTAAAAAAAATTTCCTTTTCTGATTTTTCATTACTCGTGTATAGGAACACAACAGATTTTTGTGTGTTGATGTTGTATGCTGCAGCATTGATGAATTTGTTGATTAGCTCTAGTAGTTTTTTTGTGAATTCTTGTTCTTTGTGGTTTTTTGTTTGTTTTTCACAGATAAGATTATGTCATCTGTGAATTGAGGTAGTTTTACTTCTTGCTTCTGAATGTGGATGCTTTTTATTTACTTTTCTTGCCTAATTGCTCTGGCTAGTACTTCCAGCACAGTGTTGAACAGCAGTGATGAAAGTGGGCATCCTTGCCTTGCTCCTGATCATAGGAAGAAAGCTTTCAGTCTTTCACCTTTGAATGTGATGGTAGCTGTGAGTTTTTCATAGACGTCCTTTATCCTGTTGAGGAAGTTCTTTTCTAGTGCGAGTTTTCTGACTGTTTTTATCATAGGACGGTGGATTTTGTCAAGTATTTTTCTCTGTCATTGACATGATCATGTATTTTTCCCCCTCATTTTATTAATGTAGTGTATTACATTGATTGATTTTCTTATGTCAAACTGAATAAAATATTCACATCTGTCTAAACAGCTCATTGGAGATGCAAAATGAGATAACGTCCATATAACCCCTAACATCGGGCTTGGGGGATGTTATGTGTTACCATCCTCCCTTTTCTCCCCTCCCATTTAGAAACCCTTGAATCTTGGAAGAGTTAACTCCTAGTTCCAATAAAAGTTCTACCTAACATAGGGATTTTGGGAATATGTTTATTAATTTAAAAGTTGGTTTCCCTGTAGAGGAATATAATTACCTGAGGTAGAGTTAGCACTGAAAGCTTCATGCTGCACTTCAGCGTTAGTGGAGGAAAATTAACAAAGCCAAGTACTAATCCATGCTATTAAATAATATTAAAAATGTGTGAAAACACAATATATATATATATTTTCATAGGAATTACAGTTCTTGTCATTGCTTAAAAGCAAGCATTCCTGCAGTAATGTTGGTTCTTCCACATCTATAAAGGTCACAGTGGTGGGCTTGACTTTCTCCACCTTTCTGCACTGTGACGCTCAAAAATAAAAAAAGCACACAGATGCCTGTTGATTACCTAAAACTGTCTGTTAATAGCCGTGAAAGGACTCCAGCACTTTTTAAAATCCCCCTGTTATAAGGGGACGTCCATCAGCATGCTGATGTTTGTCTGTTGTAGAACCTGTGAGTGGCTCCCAAAGGTTCTTTACAGGAGGAAACAGTTTTAGCACAGAGCATTGTTCACATCTGAGTTTAGAATGGAGGCACTGCAGCACTCCTGTCTGTCCTTGGGAACCAGGACAGTGCCCTGAGAAGCTGTCCTCTGGGGACGGGGACCAGGCAGCCCTGAGCACCATGGGCCCTTAGAAGAACATAGAGACGTGCGGGCAGAGGGGTGAGAGGTGCAGAGGTAAACGTCCAGTCCCAGGCCGCCAGGCCCAGGTTGTGTCCTAGCTGTGTGGTGAGGCCCAGCCCCTCACCCCAGCACCCGCCACACCTCGCTTTCCCACTGCCCTCAGGAACACCTCCTCCCAGCCAGGTCCTTAGTGGTTAAGTTCTGTTGTTTGCGTGTCCTCTGTTGAATGATCTCAGTTTAACTCAGTGGCTCGTTACTTTAGCTTTTATGTCACATCCAAGCAAATTGTCCTATTTTTAAGATCTCTTTACCTGCCCAGTAATTAAGGTCTCCTTGACCTTGATTCCTAGTCAAACAGGAGCCAGTTGCTCTGTCATTGTCAGCCTCCACAATGACCTGGACAGAGGCGGTTGCCCCTGTGCTAACTCTGCCCACCTGGCCTCTCCAGCTTTGGGACTGACCTTCAACCACTCATCCGTCTCCTTTCCTGACGTGTTGTCTCTCTCCTCCTCTCCTGGACTGGTTAACCTCAGCACCTGTGCTCCGATTGCTGTTGGTGGAGCCCTTCGCCTTCTAATTCTTCCCACCTCTGGTGGAGTGAGAACTACTTGACCCAAGAAGATTCTTTAACAGTTATGTGTCATCTGCTTCCTTCTCTCAGCTGCAGTTTCTGTCTTGTTGAGTAAGCAGAATGTAGCATAATAATCCCGTAACAGCTGACAAAAAATGCAGTGTCTCGTCAGGGTTCCCACAGAGCTGTTAGGACTCTGCGCCCTGTCCACTCACCCCATCCCCAGGCACATCCCCCCTCATGCACTGTCCTCTTCCCATGCCCACCCTAAAGCCACCAGAAGAGTCATTGGTCCGATTTCCACCCTTTCCATCTCTTCCCCTTGGGTCTTTAACCTGTCCCCCAGGCATACGGGCTTGTCCCTTGACCCAAGGACGTTAGCACTTGGACTCCATGTCTCTCTAATTACTGCCTCAAGCCCTCCTTAGCAGTCGTGTTTCCTGAACATTTTGCCTATTCTCATGCTTTCACTTCTTCACTTCTCTCTTTTGCTCAGCCCCCTGAGTATGGCTTCACCTGTGTTCCTACAACACGGGAACTTCACGAGCTAGTCTCGCCAATTAGTGGTTAAATATGGTGACTACTTGCACACCTCCTCTGCAGAACTGAGCATTATTGACCACCTTTGTTTTGGATGCTTTCCAGTTCTCTTCTCACCTCTTTGGCTGACCCCTGCCAGTGTCCCTTCAGTGGCTGTGGCAGTCCTATGCTGCTCTGACGTCTGGGTCTGGCCGGCCTTTCCCTCCAGGCAGACAGGAGGCTGATCTTGCTCATCTTCTCAGGCCTGGTGTGGCCCTGTGGTCAGATCTGGAGAGTGAGTCCTTAGTGGAAGTGACGTGCATCACTTTGGGGCAGGGACATTTAATGCTGCCGTGTGACCCTCCAGGATTCCCTCTTCCCTCTGGCCTCGTGGCTGCCCTGTTCACCCAGCTTCCTAAGTGACTGTAATGAGCAGAACTCCTCTGCTAACCCACAACAGCTTTAGAATTTTGGCAACAAAATCTGCCTTTATTGTTTTAAGACCTACAGATTTTGGGGTCGTTTATTACTGTAGCACAACCCAGACTATGTGGATTGACGCATGGGTTTCCTTGTGCCTTCATACATATATAAAGGTATGCACTCACACAGCGACTAGTATTGAGTTCCTACACGGTAGCGGAGCTCAGTAGATAGCAAGAAGGATAAGGCTGCTGCCTCATGGAGTTTATGTCCTGGGACAAGGACAGACTATAAGCAACTGAATCCTAGCTAAGCAGGTAATTCCATATCGTGCTGTGGTTGAAATAATTGGATGATGGGTGGAGCATAGAAATGTGGGGGAAATGCTCCAGCATGCGGAGTCAGGGAGGTCTCTGTGCACTGAGTCCTGAGAGATGTGGTGAGCTGTGCTGTGGGCAGAGGGAACTCCGAGAGTAATGGCCTGGAGGTGTTTGGAAAACCAACTAAAGGAAGAAGGGGAATGTGTACGGGACGACGCTGAGGGAGGAGGGCAGAGACGGAGGAGAGAAAGTAAATAAGGTGGTGCTGTAGGAGCCAAGAGAAGACAGACTCTAAGGGGGAGGGAATGTCGAACGTGGTGAGAGGGCAAGACAGATGCAAAAGGGCAAGGGTGTTGGAACGGACGCTTAGCCAGAGAAGCTGAAGAGCAAGTGGAGGCCGGACGTGGAAGCAGAATGCAGCTAATGCTTCTGAAAAGTTTAGTTCTGGGGAAAAAAACTAAGATAATGCAGGAATATCTGGAAGGAGTGGCTTGTTTTTTCCTGGGAGATTCAAGAGCATGTTTGTTTGAGAGTGGGGATGATCTGGTGGAGACGGAGGGACTGGAGAACCAGAGAGAGGGGAACCTAAACCGGAGCCCCCTGAGAAGGGAGGGCAACTGGGGTCTGCGGTCACACGAGAGACAGATGCCCATTTACTCGGAAGAGGAAGAGCTCCCTCGGCGGAGACTGATGGATGAGGGGCTGGGCATGCACGTGGGTGACCAGCAGGGGGGCCTTTGGTCTCCTGGGTTTCTGTCTCCTGCACTCCAGACCTGCACGCTGATGCCCTTCTTGGTGTCTTCACCGAAACCACACTCATCTCTCTCTCCATAAACCTGCTCCTTTTCCAGGCCTTCCACGGTAGCAGGTATTTAATTATTAATAGCTGATTAATTTAATGCTACTTAATGAAAATAATATAATATAATGTACCATCAACATTAACATCTATGATCAGCTCTTCCTGACTACAAGAAGCTGCACAGCCCTGGCTGGAAGGACTCTGGGCTTGGGGACCCCAGCTCTGGACATGACCTCAGCCTTTCCTGGCCTTGAATGCTGTCCTCTTTTGATTAGCTCCTGACTGAGAGCTGCACTCAGGCAGACCACGGCACTACCTGTGCCAAGGGACGGCCTCTGGCCATACTCGGTGTTTTGCCCTGTTCCCACAGCACTTGGCTTTCACTGTTCTTTAGGATGTGCTGCATCTCACTTTCCTCTCCTGGGCTGAAGCTCCTTGAGAACAGAGACTGTTTCTTCTACAAATAGGAGCTTAATAAACACTGGCTCAGTACCATGTTTGTGGGCATCAGCAAGGCCTGGAGAATTCCTCACTATATCTATGGGGAGTCTGAGGCCTGAACATGTTAAGACTTGGCCAAGGCCTGATGGAGGGATGACATGAGCATCCCTAAATCTGTCCTGAGTGTCTGTCTGGCTCCACCCAGGCCTCTGCTGCTCTTTGCCCTGGGGGTCCCTATCTCCCCAGTGCCCCCACTGCCCAGGGCTGGCTGTCAGGACTTCCTTGTGGGCAGGTGTTTCAGGGAGCACTTATCCAAAAACCAACTGCTTCTTGGCGCTGGCTGGTCAATTCTACTTCCCACCACACAGAATGTCTGTTTTTATTGGGTGGTGGAAATGCTAAATTCCCCGGCTGGGAAATAAATTAAGCCATTAACCATTAATACCTCCATGTTAGCCCGTTTCACTCTTAGTAAAAGACAGATTTCCACTTCATTTTTCCTTGATGTTAGTGGAGATCGCAGAATGAGAAAGTGGGTTTGTATTCTAAAAACTCTGGGGAGTGTTAAAGAGGTTTCCTTTTTGCAGGACTTCTCAAGCCTTTGACATGCTAGCATGCAGTGTGACTCTCCAGATAGCATTTCTGATCACGACCACTGCAGAGTGGCCTTCTCGGCTAGCTCGAGGTGCCTTTGCTCCATGGGAAACACGGGGTGGAAGGCAGAGGGCTGGAGCTGGCAGGAGATGTGGGTTTGAGTGGCCCCCACATTGACTAGCTGAGCGGCCCTAGGTAAGCCCTGGATTGCTTTACGCCTCTGTTTCTTATCCAAAATGTTAATAATCCCCACCTGGCATCTAATGAGAAAGCATAAAGGCTCTTTATCTAGTGAAGAACTCTGCAAATATAAAATATTATAATCCCATTCACTGTGTCATCTCAGTGTTGGATACTCATCCATTGCTCCAGGTCTGGCTGAGCCCTCGCTGTGAGGAGCAGGGCTCTGGGGCTTGGGGTGCTAAGCGTTAAAAAAAACAAAACCCAGGAGAGGGGGCAGAGCAAAATGGCGGGGTGAGCTGACCCGGGATTCTCTCCCCTCCAAAATACAACAAAAGATTGGAAGAACTGAATTTCAGAGAACAAACATAATGCCAGCTCGTTAGAGACCTACAATACCAAGAAGGCGCAGATCATAACCTTGCTTACACCTTCGGAGGTGCTGGAACGGTAGGAGAGAACATCGCTCCCTCCCCTAGAGTCTGCATTCGCTGCGACCGGGTCGGGAAGGAGCGGGGGAGGGGCCGCGTGACCCGGGGATCATCCAGGACTCCTGCCGCTGATTCAGTGGCGACCCGCTGATGGGGGAGGGGGAAGTCCACGGGGACCCCATAAATCAAGGGCCTCAGGAGACCAGAGAACAGAACTGATCTGAACCCAGACCGGCCTGTGTGAGTAACAGCCCCTCCCCCCTAACAAAGCCAGTGGGCGCAGCCATCTTGCCCCAAGGCGGAGAGCTAACATGCCGCTCTCAACCCCCATCTAGTGGCGGCAGGCTGTAACTGCAACCGAATTCTACCACCATGAGAAAAAACCGCTCCTCTACCATCCAGCAATTTATAAAAGCCCCAGACCAGAAGGAAAACAATAAAAACACAGAATTAAGTCCTGAGGACTTGGAATTAGGTAAACTAAGTGATAATGAATTCAGAGCAACTATAATCAAAAAACTCAATGAGGTAGAGAGAAAGATAGAGAAACAAGCCGAGTTCTGGAGTTACTTCACAAGAGATTGAAATCATAAAGAAGAATCAAACAGAATTACTTGAGATGAAAAACACAATGGACCAGATAAAACAGAATACAGATTCCCTGAATGCCCGTGTAGACAACACAGAGGAGAAAATTAGCATAATCAAGGACAGACAGGCTGAATGGCGCCAGACAGAGGAAGAAAGAGAACTAAGAATTTAAAAAAATGAGGAAAAATCTCCGAGAGATAATGGATTCAATGAGGAGTAAGAACATAAGGATCATAGGAATTTCCCCAGAATATGGAAAAGGAAAATGGAGCAGAAAGTGTGCTTAACGAAATTATTGAAGAGAACTTCCCAAATCTAGGGATCAACGGAGAAATGTGTGTAGAGGAGGGTTTTAGATATCCTAGATTTGTCAATGTAAAAAGACCTACTGCAAGGCACATAGTAGTAAAGTTGGCAAATAGGAATGATAAGGAGAGAATACTCAGGGAAGTAAGGAAAAAAAAGAGAATAACCTATAAAGGAGCCCCTATCAGACTGTCAGCGGATTTCTCTACAGAAACCCTACAAGCTAGGAGAGAATGGAGTGATATATTCAAAGCTTTAAAGGATAAAAACCTTCAGCCAAGAATACTCTATCCAGCAAGAATTTCCTTCAGATATGAGGGAGAAATTAAATCTTTTCCAGACAAACAAAAGTTAAGGGAATTTGTAACTAAAAGCCCTCCATTACAAGAAATCCTCAAGAAGGCTCTCAAACTTGAAAAAAAAAAAAAAGAAAAAAGGGAGAAAGGGGACACAATCCGCAGACTAGGGAGACCGATGGATAGAACCAGAACAGGATAGCAAATATTCAATTATAGCATTAGGGTAAAAATAAGGAAACTACCAAAACAAGGACGATCTTAGCACTCTAACTACAAATGAATAAGACGAGTTGCAATAAAAAATGAAAATAATTATTTAGGAGGGGAAGAGCAAAGGGTCTAAATCAGCATTGGTCAACTAAGTAAGAGACCACCAGAGAATAGACTATATTATACACGAGATTCTAAATACAAACTTCAAGGTAGACACTAAAATAAAGTACAGAACAGAGTCACAAATCATAAATAAGGAAAAATCTAAGAAACCCAGCATAAGAAATTGCAGTACTAAATGGGTAGTCTAAAGCACACAGGAAAAGGAACACAGGAAAACAAGATAATGAGCGACAGATTGACAGCATTAAGTCCACATGCATCAATAATCACTCTCAATGTGAACGGATTGAACTCTCCAATAAAAAGACACAGAGTGGCAAAATGGATTAAAGAACACGATCCAACAATTTGTTGCCTCCAGGAAACACACCTCAGCCCCAAGGACAAACACAGACTCAGGGTGAAGGGGTGGAGGACAATACTTCAAGCAAATAGCAAGGAAAAAAAGGCAGGTGTTGCAATTCTCATATCAGACCAAGTGGATTTCAAAATAAGACAGGTAAAGAGAGACACAGAGGGACAATATATAATGATCAAAGGGACACTTCATCAAGAAGAAATAACGCTTATAAATATCTATGCACCCAACACAGGAGCACCAAGATTCATAAAGCAACTATTAACAGACCTAAAGGAGGATGTTAAAAACAACACAATAATAGTAGGGGACCTCAACACCCCACTCACATCAATGGACAAATCATCCAGACAGAAAATCAACAAGGAAATAGTGGAGCTAAATGAAAAACTAAAACAATTGGACTTAATAGACATATATAGATCACTTCTCCCTGAAAGAGCTGAATACACATTCTTCTCAAGTGCACATGGAACATTCTCTAGGATAGACCATATGTTGGGAAACAAGGCAAGCCTCTACAAATTTAAAAAAATTGAAATAATAACAAGCATCTTCTCAGATCATAGTGCTATAAGGCTAGAAATTAATTACAAGAAAAAAGCTGAGAAAGGCACAAAGATATGGAGTCTAAACAACACACTTCTGAACAAGCAATGGATCATTGAAGAAATTAAAGAAGAAATAAAAAAATACCTGGAAACAAATGAAAATGATAGCATGCCATACCAACTCATATGGGATACAGCAAAAGCTGTATTAAGAGGAAAATTCATAGCAATACAAGCACATCTTAACCAACAAGAAAAATCCCAAATAAGCAACCTTAAAGCACACCTAACTGAACTAGAGAAAAAAGAACAAATGAAGCCCAAAGTCAGCAGAAGGAGAGAAATAATAAAAATCAGAGCAGAAATAAATACTATTGAAACGAAAAAGGCAGTAGAAAGGATCAATGAGACAAAGAGCTGGTTTTTTGAGAAGATAAATAAAATTGACAAACCACTAGCCAGACTTACAAAGAAAAAAAGGGAGAAAGCTCAAATAAACAAGATCAGAAATGAGCGAGGAGAAATAACAACAGACTCTGCAGAAATACAACAGATTATAAGAGAATACTACAAAAAACTATATGCCAACAGAATGGATAACCTAGAGGAAATGGATAAATTCTTGGACTCCTACAACCTCCCAAAGCTCACTCAAGAAGAGGCAGACAATTTGAACAGACCAATCACAAGGAAAGAGATTGAAACAGCAATCAAAAACATCCCAAAGAATAAAACCCCAGGACCAGATGGCTTTCCTGGGGAATTCTACCAAACTTTCAGAGAGGATTTAATACCTATCCTTTTCAAGCTATTCCAAAAAATTAGGGAAGATGGAACACTTCCTAACACATTCTATGAGGCCAACATCACGCTGATACCAAAACCTGACAAGGACACCACGAAAAAAGAGAACTACAGGCCAATATCACTGATGAACATAAACGCAAAAATTCTAAACAAAATTTTGGCAACCAGAATTCAGCAATTCATCAAAAGAATCATACATCAGGATCAGGTGGGATTCATACCAGGGACACAGGGATGGTTCAACATCCACAAATCAATCAACGTGATACACCACATCAACAAACTGAGGAATAAAAACCACATGATCATCTCAATAGATGCAGAGAAGGCATTTGACAAGATCCAACAGCCATTTATGATAAAAACTCTGAACAAAATGGGCATAGAAGGAAACTACCTCAACATAATAAAGGCCATATACGACAAACCCATAGCCAACATCATACTCAATGGGCAAAAACTGAACGCCATCCCCCTGAAAACAGGAACGAGACAAGGATGCCCTCTATCACCACTCTTATTTAACATAGTACTGGAGGTCCTGGCCAGAGCAATCAGGCAAGAAAAAGGAATCCAAATAGGGAGGGAAGAAGTGAAACTCTCGCTGTTTGCAGACGACATGATCTTATATATAGAAAACCCCAAAGAATCCATTGGAAAACTGTTAAAAGTAATCAACAACTACAGCAAAGTTGCTGGGTATAAAATCAATTTGCATAAATCAGTAGCATTTCTATACCCCAGTGATGAACCAACAGAAAAAGAACTCAAGAATACAATACCATTCACAATCGCAACAAAAAGAATAAAATACCTTGGGGTAAATTTAACTAAGGAAGTGAAGGACCTATATAATGAAAATTACAAGGCCTTTCTGAGAGAATTGGATGACAACATAAGGAGATGGAAAGACATTCCATGTACATGGATTGGAAGAATAAACATAGTTAAAATGTCCGTTTTACCTAAAGCAATCTACAGGTTCAACGCCATCCCAATCAGAATCCCAATTACATTCTTTACAAAATTAGAACAAAGAATCCTAAAATTCATATGGGGCAACAAAAGACCCCAAATTTCTAAGGCAATCCTGAGAAAAAAGAACAAAACGGGAGGCATCACAATCCCTGACTTCAAAACATACTACAAAGCTACAGTAATCAAAACAGCATGGTACTGGTACAAAAACAGGTGCACAGATCAATGGAACAGAATTGAAAGCCCAGAAATAAAACCACACATCTATGGACAGCTTATCTTTGACAAAGGAGCTGAGGGCGTACAATGGAGAAAAGAAAGTCTTTTCAACAAATGGTGCTGGGAAAACTGGAAAGCCACATGTAAAAGAATGAAAATTGACCATTCTTTTTCACCATTCACCAAAATAAACTCAAAATGGATTAAAGACCTAAAGGTGAGACCTGAAACCATAAGGCTTCTGGAAGAAAACGTAGGCAGTACACTCTTTGACATCAGTATTAAAAGGATCTTTTCGGACACCATGCCTTCTCAGAGAAGGGAAACAATAGAAAGAATAAACAAATGGGACTTCATCAGATTAAAGAGCTTCTTCAAGGCAAATGAAAACAGGATTGAAACAAAAAAACAACCCACTAACTGGGAAAAAATATTTGCAAGTCATATATCTGACAAAGGCTTAATATCCTTAATATATAAAGAACTCTCGCAATTCAACCACAAAACATCAAACAACCCAATCAAAAAATGGGCTGGAGACATGAACAGACATTTCTCCAAAGAAGATATACAGATGGCCAATAGGCACATGAAAAGATGCTCATCATCGCTGATCATCAGGGAAATGCAAATCAAAACTACACTAAGATATCACCTTACACCCGTTAGAATGACAAAAATATCTAAAACTAATAGCAACAAATGTTGGAGAGGTTGCGGAGAAAAAGGAACCCTCATACACTGCTGGTGGGAATGCAAACTGGTGCAGCCACTATGGAAAACAGTATGGAGATTCCTCAAAAAACTAAAAATAGAACTACCATACGATCCAGCCATCCCACTACTGGGTATTTATCCAAAGAGCCTGAAGTCAGCAATCCCAAAAGTCCTGTGCACCCCAATGTTTATTGCAGCACTGTTTACAATAGCCAAGACGTGGAAGCAACCTAAGTGCCCATCAACAGACGAATGAATAAAGAAGATGTGGTACATATATACAATGGAATACTACTCAGCTGCAAAACAGAACAAAATCATTCCATTTGCAATAACATGGATGGACCTTGAGAGAATTATGTTAAGTGAAATAAGCCAGCGAGAGAAAGATAATCTGTGTATGACTCCAGTCATATGAGGAATTTAAAACTATGGACCAAGAACAGTTTAGTGGATACCAGGGGAAAGGTGGGGTGGGGGGTGGGCACAAAGGGTGAAGTGGTGCACCTACAACATGACTGACGAACATTAATGTACAATTGAAATTTCACAAGATTGTAACCTATCAATAACTCAATAAAAAAAAAAACCCAGACAAATATCTTATTACAAAATATGGTAACTATCAACAGTCAGGAATCCATAGTTTCCTGGCTCAGGCCCAGTCTAAACTACGAGAATTCCTCTCTGGATTGCTCCGGGAGTCCCAGGGCCTCTCGTGGGTGCTGTGAACTGGTTCTCTTGGCTGTTCTGGGGCCACCATTTCCCTTCTTGCTGCTCTGGCTTTAGTGGCAATGTTTCCAGCCCTTAGCAACACTCATGATGATTTTGCCATTGTTCCTGCCAAAGCTGCTGTTACTGGTGGTGCCCAGAACTGTCTGCTCTGACCAGCCAATACCTGACAGGGAGGAACACCTCACTGAGGGCCCCACCATCTCTCAGCCTGCTGGGTCCAGAGGTACCAAAGCTGCTCATGGCTGGCTTCCTCCTGCTCTCAGAAACAGTAGTGAGATGCCCACACTCATACATTCTTTCCTTCTAGGACCCAAGCCTAGACTGGGCGCAGCCCCCCAGGGGCTGTGCTTGGGCATGAACTTGATGACAGGGAGCAGGTAGGCTTAGGACCTGCCCTCCCTTTCCTTGGCCTCGATGCCTGCTGTCTTGGCTGGTAATGTGTGACCTAAGTCTCCCAAGGGTGAATTATTTCCCAGCCTCTTCTTGGCCTTCAGCAAACATATCCTGGAGAGGCAGCCCCCTGTCCAGCACCTCAGGTTCTTAGGCTGCACTTACCTCTTCACTCACCCCTGTGATTATCACTTGTCTACTGGGATGGCAGGCTTGGATAGGACTGGGGACAGGCAACTGGACTCAGCACTAAGTCACTGACCATCTGGAGATGGGAACCCAAAAAATAGACAGGGAGATTAAAGTCCAGCTGTGGTGGCTTCGGGCCTGGTTCTCCCTCAGTCGTGTGCCTGACTTGACCTGCAGGAAAGTGGCACAGGAGGTTTGCTCGGTCAACTGGCTGGTTCTGGACACCCTTGAAGATCAGTGATGAGGACGATCTCAGGAAAACTGAGGAACAAACACACGGTTGCCACCTTTCCTGAGATGAAGGCTGGTTGGTCTCCTTAATGGTACTGGGGAATTCATGCTGATTTCCCCAAGCTTGCACAGATACTTTCTCCATTTCAGTACGTTCCTCACTTCCCTGAGTGAGCTGGTCTGCTTACACTGCTCACTTCCAAACTCAAGGCTCTGATAGATAATTCCTGGGCCATGTGCCTTTACCATAGCTCTTAACTCTGCAGTGGGAACATGGGACTCTATAGGGAAGAGACAACACATAAGTTGAATTATCCTTGCATTTCAGGGATGAAACTTACTTGGTAACTGCTGGGTTTTCTCTGGGCATATTTTATTTGTGATCTTTACATTTACATTCCTAAGTAAATTGGCACTGGTTGTTGGTATTCCCTTCTCTACTTCTTGGGTCAGGGATAGGCTTATAGCTTGTGTTATACTTGGGTTTATTTTGTTATTCATGTGTTTTTTACCTACATTCTTGCACAAAAAACTTGATTCATTGATTTCCGATCTTTCGTATGTCTACTAATGCATTCATGGCTATGAATATTCCTCTGAGAGTCTCTTTGACTGTGTGTATGGGTTTTGTTATGTAGTACATTATTGTCATTCCTCTAAATAGTTATAAATTTTAGTTTTGATTTCTTTTTAGTCTAAGAATTATTGAAAAATGTTTTCTTTTCATTTTTAGAGTTAATAGATCTTTTTGACTGTTCTTTTGTGGTCCATCTTAAGTTTTATGGCCTTGTGGATAATGATTGTGATTCATTTGATTTATGCTTTAGAGAATAATTTGACAGTTTCTTTTGGCCTTCTATGTGGCCAAATTTTGTGATTATTTGTTTCCTTGAAAATGATGTGTATTCACTACTTACATGGAACAAAATTCAAAATGTTTACCGAAAGATATACATATAATTTGGAAGCCAACATCTATTGAGTTGGTGATGGACTGGCCATGGGATGAGGAAAGAGAGGGGCAATTTATAGAAGATCTTAGGTTCTGGCTTGTGTGATTGAATTGATGGAAGTTCCACTGAGATGGGGACACTGGAGAAGGACCTAGCCAGTGTGGGGAACAAGATGAACTCAGCCAATCACGCTGAGTTTGCTGTACTTTTAGAATCACCTATGACAGGAATACCTCTTTTACTGCTGTCATGAGATGCCAGCATGTTGCTGGTCAACAGATCAGTAGTTAATCCTCAGTTTCCAGAGAGAAAATTTCCTTAAAGAAATACTGATGTGGGGAGAAGTGACATCCCTATCTTTAGGGGCCTCATTCTTGCCTTTGGGACATAGTAAATGTTTAAAGCAGATGTACGATGCATACTCAGCAGGCCACATCAGGCCCTTTGGGAAAAGCAAGATTAGGCGGAACTGGTTTTACACCAAATGGCTTTCACATATATCCAATATATCCTATTCCTTTTCATTTACTTGTCAACAGCTTGCAAAAGATGTTGTCACAGAAGCCAAGGCAGAGGGTGTTTCAAAAAGAGTCAGACACTGCTGAGAGTCAACTGTTGTTTTTGCACTTTTTTGAGGTGTCATTTTGATCAAATTCCTAGGGACTGATATTGTTGAATTGCTATTTCCTTTCTGTAGGAGGAATTTTTCTTGCTGTAATTCAAACCATCTTTTCTGTAAAATAAAGAAGATTTTTGAGAGAACCCCCTGGGGGTACTTTCCATTAAATTTGCTAACAGCTGAAGTGAGTACTAGAAATTTAAAGTTATGCTAATGCAAATTTGTGTGGTAAAGGGAGCGGAACGGGAGGCAATATGTACACAAGACTGTCAGAACGTTTCTACTGTTCAGTAAGTTGTGTTCCTAGTGTACCTTTAAACATGATAATCACTGTTAATGATGGCATGTGTCTGAGATCCCAGCAGGAAGCTCTGTGGTGAGGGTGACAGGCACTCACCAGTGTTAACCAAGATGAAATGTTGGCAGACACTCCATTTAACATCTCGTTTAGCATTTTTAATTAGCTTCACCTTGGGGGGCAAATGCAGTTTGCATAATTCACAAGACCAGGTTGTGCTGGAAAGGAGGACGGTAGACAGAAAAATCAGAAGCAAGCTGATTTTCTTTTTAGAAAATGTAAAAACAGCTCTTGGAAAGAACTGTAAAACACAAAGTTGTGTTTATGCCAGGGCTTAAAAGGACCTCAGAGAGCCTTCATTTGGCTGGCTCCCCTCATTACAGGGGGGAAAACCAGAGGACCCGAGAGGCCAGGCGATGGGCCAAGGTCAGCCAGTATCCTTGAGGAAAGCCATCCTGGGACTCAGGCTGGTCACCACCCAACCCAGAACACTGTCCCCAGCTCCACCGCCCTCATAGCAGACATTTGCACTGCTCACTGTTTGACTTTTTCTCTCCTCTGGAGTGTTTTTCCTCTGTGTTCACCCTGTTAAGTTCTCTGTGCTCACCTGTTGCCCTGGGATGACCCTGACTGCAGACCTCACCCCCTCTGCCCAGGCCTGACCCAGTGCCCCTTGTAGAGCTGTTCCCAATGCCCACAGGTCTGCTTGCATGAACAGAGTGGGCTTCTCACTTTGACCCCAGGCCTCCTGCACACCCCCCTGTGTGAGAACCCAGGGCCCTGCCATCTGCCTTGTATCTGCAACTTGCAAGAGAAGCTGGCGCCCTTGTCTACAGAGCTGCCCGTGTGGACCCAGGACGAGCTGCTGCAGTTCTGAGTGCTGCCCACAGAATGAGCTGTTCAGTTATCAGTGAGTGTGTGAGCTGCCACCATGCCTGCGCCCTGTGCCAACCTTTGGTGCATAAAAGGTATGGCTGCTGCTTGGCTCCACCTTCCAAACCTTATGCAGACTGTGTTCTGTGATCATGTTATCCTGAAGCCACGTAGCGTCAGGGATCTAGGAGATGCAGTTCCAGCTTAGTTAAGTAGATGTGGTACAAACTGCCACAACAATGCTGGAAAGAGAAGGCAGTGTTCTAGGGAATAGAATGAGTTTGCTCTTGGATTGTCGACCTTTGGATGCCTCTAGGACCTGCTGGGAAAACAACTGGTAGACAGGACAGTTCTGGAACTCAGGAATACACTTGGGAGACATCAGTGTAAAAGTTGATGTCATCAAAGGATTAAAGTTATTTTAGGTAAGAAGGACTCTAGAAAGTCCTGATAATTCAGAGTCTATATGGGTCAACTTTGCTGCCTGACAAACAAGCCCACAAGTCGCAGTGGCTGGCAAGAGCGCTTATTTCCAGTTCATGTAATGTGCTGGTGCTGAGGGTGGTTGCCACTACTTGACTCTGTTCGATTTTGCTCCCAGTGTCTCCTCCTTCCAGATCTTGACTGAGGGAGCTGCTGCCGAGGGGACGTGCCCTTTCTTGCGATAGGGAAAAGCAAGAAGGAGAGATGCAATTGCTTTTCAAGCTTTGGCTTGAAAGTGGTGTATACAACTCGCACTCCTTCTCCATTTGCCAAAGCAAGTGTCGTGGACGTGCCCATCTACCTTAGTACACGAGCTTTAGTCCTCGGAGGAAATCTCTCTAAGCATTAAGTATGCTTACTTAACCGAATATGAGTTGCAAATAATTGATTTCTCCCTCAAGCGCTGCTTTCCAAAGGAATCCTTCCATTTTCTCATTAATGTGTGATTAGAGGAGGAGGAGATGAATAACGACGCTCACTTATTCAGGATGCGTTCCAGCACTGCTTGGAAAGAGCCTCGCACATTCATGGCCTGGACATACATGTGTCACAGGTCACACCACAGACAGAAGATTAAAGGGACTGTGCCTGCCAAGAGGCCTAGCCAATCCCAAGTGAAGGAGAGGAAGGGAAGGTTTATGCAGAGAGCACAGAGAAAGGGTGAGAATCCAGAAGGCCTTGCCTCCGGGCCACAAGTCTGCATTCACTGGGAGATGTCAGGGGCTGTGCAGGGAGAGTGCCCGTGTGGTGAAACTGTCTACATCAGGGGTTGGCAAACTTTTTCTGTAAAGGGCCAGAGAGTCGCACTTTAGGCTTCATGGACCATATGACTTGTCGTTGGTAGTGCCATCCTCAGTTTTGCTGTTGTATCCCCAAAGCAGCCATAGATGATACATAAGTGAATGGCCGTGGCTGAGTTTCAACGAAACTTTATTTACAAAACAAGTGTTGGGCTGGATTTAGTTTGCTGACCCCTGTTCTAGGTGCATGAGGGAGGCAACAGCATGCAGGAGGGGCCCAGAGGGGTAGATGGTAGAGCCAGACATCAGCCTGGAGACTAGTTGGTCTGGAGGAGCCAGTGGGGAGGGCCTAGTGCAGGTGGAGGGCTGGGCCCCGCTGAGCTCTGTGGATGCCTCGGGACCTGCAGCGGCTGTCCTGCCCTTTTGGGGCAGCCTTGCCCCTGGGTGACAGTAGAAGAAAGGACGCTTGCATCCCCAGCTATGCCCTGGGCCCAGGATCCCCTGGCTGACGGCATGGCCCCAGGAGATCTGGTGTCCCCAGCCCCGTGGGAAAGGCCCGAGCCAGCAGGTGAACACTCCAGGCCTGGCTTCCAGTCTCTTGCCATCCTCCCCATCCCCCGTCTGCCAAGGGTCAGCTTACCTGGAGAAAAGCCCTCTGGGTGAAGGCTCTCCAAATCCAGGCCACCCTGGTGACTCTCCTCTGGGTGCCAGCCCAGCTCCCACCCACCCAGGACAGTCAAAGCCTGGAGAACAGGGCGGGGCCAGGGGCTGGGAGTCAGGGCCAATTCCAGGGGTAGAGCCACCTAAGGGCCGCAGAGCATGGGGGCAGGGGAGGTCAGGGGCCCAAAGGGCAGCATCTCGAGGTGGCCAGGAAGGCGAAGCCAGCGGAGGCCTAGCTGGACTTGCAGGAAGCGAGTGGCAGAGCAGCACAGCCCAGAGGGACTTCCTTATCTAGCTAGTCCAAGGCGGCTGCCACCGGTCCTGCCTGTCTGGCCCACCCCTTGAGCTCAGCATGCCCCAGCCAGGCACCCAGGGGCAGCTTCTCTCAGCTCTGCTAAGGAGACTCAAGCTCTGTGGAGGGCTGAGTGACATCTTGATAACTCAGTTTTCAAGGCGCTGACCCAAAGGCGCCAGACTAGCCGTAGAACCTCCCCCGACAGGAGACAAATGGAAACGGGCTTTCCATGAGCAGGTGGGCTTCCCACAGCCCACCAGCCGTCCTCCTCAGTGGCTGTGTGTCGAGCCAGCCCCTCTCCTCTCTGGTCCAGGTCCTTGCTTCCTAGTCCCTCTGGCTTTCCTTTCTCCCTTTGTGCACAGCTGTTTGGGTGCCTTGAAGCAGAAATGGACCTTTCCAGTTACCACTGGCCTTGGGCAATGGATGCCTGTGAAACAATCAGATATGCTCTAAACAAACACAGTAAAAAGGGTCACAAATGTGGCTCCCTGCCTGTCCTCTGCTGCCAAGGGGATGAAGCTGGTCTGAGGCCCACGGTATTTCTCACATTGGTTTAATTCCCCTGATTTAATTTCAATAGTAATAACAAAGCACAACCTTCCTTGTGAAAAATGCTCTAAGGTATTCACCCACAAAGGCCAAGAACGAGTAATAGGAGTAACACGGGTAATAAGTGGTAACTGTCTGTGTCCGTGGAAATAAGACCTCATGGGGACAGGGCGGCAATTTAAAAGGGAGAATTTTTCCAGAAACAGAGGGTTTGTTCCGGCTTTTCCATGGGCTTTACTCCTTCCAAACATACACTTTCCCCAAACCATCGTTTTTCCTCTGAGAACGTTTTGCCCTCTGTCCTTTATTTTATTGCTGTAAAATAACTGATTTGTTGGGATGTCGAAAATTAAGTACATAGAAATCTAACGTGTGGCAGCACGCATCATTTCTGTGAGTGGAAGGAACCTCCTGGGCTCATTCATTAGTTCCTTCCCTCATTCATTGATTTATCCCATCCTTCATTTCCACGCACAAATAGGGGGCACCTCTGTAGCCTGCCCTCACTCGTCCATCGCAGCTCCCCTGCCTCACTCTCTGAGCTCGTGGCCTTCTAAGGATCCTGTGTGCAAGAAGCCTGGAGCCACAAGAATTAGCTCGAGTGAAATGGACGCTTATGGTGTGGCCATGAGGGGCAGGTCTGCGGCCTCCATAAGCAAAGCACAGTTTGGCCCCACCCCCAGGAAAAGGGAGAGGACAGCAAGGAATGGAGGTGGCCCAGGCCCGAGGCCCCAGGCCCTGCTGTGTCTTCTGCTCTCACTCGTGGTTTATGCTCCTCTCCACCACTCCACTGCTCATGTGGCCGAGGGTAGGCCTTGGCAGGAAGGCTGGCGAAAGGCCCAGAGGCTGCTGCCTGCTGAGGAAGCAGTGATGGCAACAAGCAGCCAGGATCTCTCCAGGGCCTCTCAGGACCTGGCTGGGGAAGGGGTGAAGGGTGTCCAAGGGAAGGATGGCCCCCTTTGTTGTGCTCTTTCCAGGGGCCAACAGGGGAATTCCTTGAGGGCTACTTGCCACAGTAGGTGTCATTGGGCATGTTTGACAAAATGTGGAAACCAGGGTGCCAAAGCACAGGTCATGGGCTCAAAGTCCCACACGGAGCACATGGCAGGGCTGGGATTCAGATCCCGGCTGGCCTTGGTCCACACACCTGCTCTTTCTAGGTGGCCATGCCACTGGGAATATACAGGGCCTGCGCCCTGCCCTCCAGTGCCTTCCACAGAAGTGGGAGTATCAATTTGCAGCCGGAGCTCTCACTCCCAAGCCACATGGCCTTGACCACCGCATGACTTGGAGGTGAGTAGCTGATGTGGGTTGGAGCTGGATTTACAGGTGGGCGCTTCCATGTGGGCAGGCGCCTGCGGGGAGAGAAGCATGACTGGGGCCCCTGCTTCACCACAGCACCTTCTGTGGGAACCGCTCCTGCACATTGAACGCACACGGGGGTGAGCCCAGGCAGCCCCCTTGTCCCAAATGAGGACTCAGGGAGGGGCAAAGTGGTTATCTGAGAGTAACTGAAGCCAGTCCATGGAAAGAGCTATATATATACAGTGTACTACAGAGTCAACTTGATATATATACACCTATCTCCATGTGCATACATGTAAATGCTTACATATATATATGTATATGCGTAAGTTTTGATTCTTTAGTAAACTTTGGTGTATAGTGTATATGTATATATACAAGCTGATATATACATATATATCATATACATCACACATGCATACACGTACATGTATATTTGTGGACATATACATGCATATGCCTATAACGTATAACAAGCACACATGTATTTTACATCCACATATACACATGCACATATCATGGGTAACACATACACACATAGGTGTACATATGTACATTCACACCTCAGCATTGTTCTGATGCTAACTCCCGCCCTTCTCACTGTAGACGTGCTGCCACTGGCTGTGCTGTGGCTTGTCCGCGTGCTACTCCACGGCACCCTGAGGTGTCTGTGACAGAAGTGTGGCCTCCCACGGCATGATTCCCTCTTGCTGCACACAGTGCCACCCTCTCCATTTGCGGTTGCTCCTGGCGCCTGCACTGAGCCCCGCGTCACCACCACCTGCACTTTCCAGGCTCAAGTGGTAGCTACTCTAATGTGAAGACCAGCGGAAACACTGAACTATGGAGGGTTTATGCTCCTTCAAAGCCTGCTCCATGAAACTTCTGCGATAGCCTCCCGCTGCCTGTATTTCTCCATGCCCATCTCTTCTACATTGAAGTAGTATAAGAAATATTTGGTGACTTGCTTTTGGCAGGAGAGTAACAAGCTCCAGACAAGCTGTTCATTAAAAACCTCTCCACTGTGTGGGGGCGTCCTCTGGCCATAACCACTGTGCACTCTCTCCTTTAGCCAGTGTAGCAGTCTGGGGCCTCATGGGTTCACCTCCTTATTCCTGGCTTACACCATGGGTTTAGCAGCCAGCAGGGCTACACGAGGTCATGTGGTCTCCTGGGCCAGCTGCAGTCTGGAAGCTGATTAAAGCCAAAGGCCATCAGAGCACCAGCCCGTGAGGGTGATATAATCCTTGCAACATCTGGTCCATTACTTTTAATAAACCACTAGACAAGAAATATTAGCAGAGCACGCAGGAAATACACACGGCTACTCCTCTTTAAAAGAAGTCCCGAGAAATGCTGCGGGGCCAGTGTTTAATTTATAAGTATTTATTTGTAAATATATATTCTTATTTAATAATTTATGTTTTTAAAAAACACCCCAAACAGGGAAGCACAGGGACTGGTCAGAAGGGTGAACCAGTGAACATGGCTGAACACGTCCCTGTTAGACCTCCCCCGTGGGGCATTTGTCCATTCAGCCTTCTGGAAGCCGTCTGTCAGCCCACATACTCATCCCACAAGCACGTGTTGAGCACCATGCGACAAGGATACATTTGTTCTACTGCACTAGATCACGTGCAATCATGTGTTGGGATCTAATTAGCTCATCTCCGGGTGAGTTGCTGGAAAATTCAACGCTGGTCCTGTTTGAAGTAGTGTTCCAGCTTTATCCCTAGGAGTTTTCAAGAGTCCTGCAGACCTTATGCAGACCAGGACATCTGTGAAAGAGCCTCTATTTGCTACTGACATTGGCACTGTCCAAGCCAGCAGGTCCACCAACAGCTGGAAGCTCTGCTGCCCTCAGGCTGACCAGTGAGCCCTGCCCTATGCAGAGTCCCAGGCCCCGGGACCAGGGTCCAAGCTCCAGACACCCACAAGTCTCTGGCCCTCCCAGAATCTACAGTCCATCTGTGTTTCCCTTTGCTGAATTCCTGCCCTCACTTTCAATCCTGCAAACCATCCCTTTCACAGATCACATTCTTTCTTTCACGAGCTATGGCCTTGGAATAAAACATCTCCTAACTTGACCCAGACAAATAGCAACTTAGTTTCGTCACATCACCTGCGCAGGGAAAGAATATGCAACTCATTCTTGCAGATGACTTTATAGGTAGGACTAAGGACTATACAGACTATAAAGTAGGTACATGCTCAGGTAACCACAGGGCCAGCCGAACCATATAAATTACTAGTGCATGTGGGTGTAATGCACTAAGGAGCAGTGGTGACTGGGGCCAACTGTTGAGTCCATGCCCTACCTCAAATCATTGAAATTTAACTCTAAAAATTCTGTTCCAAGTTGAACAAAATCCATTTGTGGGCAAAATTAAGTCCATGGACTACATTTTGCAATGCCTGGCTTACAGGAAAATAAGATGTAGTAAATATTCTCATTATGTTATCCTCCCACGATTGTGTGGAAGACTTGCCATTTTTATCTCTCTCCAAACTAACCATGTGATCATTTCTTCTCTCTGACCTCTAACTCTAGAACTCAATAAAATTATGAGTGTATCTCCTCTGCACTGCAGTTATCCACGATCCAGTTTCAGTTCACAAGATACCCTCTCTGACCTTTCTTGCTGCTCACTTTTTGATAGGTTTAGTTGGTTTTCCAGGGAACATTTGATGTCTTACATGTGAAACAAAGGTTTAAAAAGTCACTATTAGAACATAAAGTTATAGCAATAAAGCACAATCTAGGAAGGAGTGCGGAAACGAAGGTTCTCACAGGAGCCCGTTGCTTCCCTTGAAGCTCAGACACATTACAAAGGGGTCATCAGGTGTGGTATGAGTTAGAACACCATGATGAGTACAAGCTGTCCCAGGGTAGGGAGAGGGTGAGGTGAGTTGACCCTGTCTCCAGGCAGTGCTGCGTCGTGTTCATGCTGTGGCTGAGCCCCTAGGGAAGAGAGCTTGCTGACACTTCCAAGTGAAGAGCAGCAGTACTGCCCAGGGATAACAGACATCTCCTGTGGTATAGCAGAGTCCCAGCGGGAAGCAGATGCCCACTCAAAACCATCAGTTTGAAGCAAGTTTATAGTGAAAAGGTTATTCACAAAAATGTAACATGTATGAAAGAACAAGGCTATGTCCTGTGGCTAGTAACCGTGGGGGACCGTTACCATGGCAGGCTCCGACAGGTGAGGAGAAGGAGAGGTTTCCAGAATCCAGAAGGGGATTATGTGGAGAGGACTTCCAGATAGGGGGAGGGTGCAGCCACCCGCAGAGACTGGGAGATGAACGCTCTCCTTCCTCCCCCAGGTGCCTTCCTCTGCCCCCGCTGCCTGAACCTAACAGGAAGTCAGAGTTGATCTCACCAGCTGCAGTTTTGTGGGGTTCAATGGGCTTGATGGTTTCATTTGGGGAGATG
Source organism: Equus przewalskii (assembly GCF_037783145.1). NCBI lineage: Eukaryota > Metazoa > Chordata > Mammalia > Perissodactyla > Equidae > Equus > Equus przewalskii. The sequence goes on from NC_091847.1 coordinate 1,169,684, forward strand.
GTTTGATTATAGGTGCCTGTCAGGGTCTGATCCAGGGGCAGGAGTGCAGCTAGAGAGAAGGTGTGTTTCTAACTTTGGACAGCATTCAGCCAGTAGGGAGCACTGGGGCGCTTGACAGGAGGTGTGTTGGGGGACTCCTTCGACATTGCGTGTCCTGGACCAGGCCATTGTGGACTGCTGTGGCTGCAGGTGAGATGAGATGCTACACTGACTGTGAGCAGGGGCAGCCTGGATGTTAGAAGAATGCCCCTGGATTGAACATTTGCCTATCAGACGTGGACATCCTTGGGAGTCCTAGCTTGGGGGCTCACCGGGGACAGACAGGAACAAGTGTAGGATAGAAACTAGCACACACACACATACACACACACTTCCCCTTAACCCGCACTCCATGCCTGTGCAGGAGGTTCCCCTTGGATCAGCTATTGACCTGTCTCCTCTGCACATCTTCCACTGAAGAGCCTTCTGCTCCCTACTCCCCATGCCTGCTCTAAACCTGGCATGCTCAGTTTCCTGCATGGGTCTTACTAGCTCACTAGCTCATGACTGTGCTTATGTTTCTCCCTTTGTTCTGGAACACTCTTCCTTCTTGTCCACTGTTGTCCTTTAGGACCTCGTTCCACATCACTCCTCCTTGAGCTTGTGCCTGCCTGAAGTCGTGCCCTTCTCAAATGGTTCCAGGGAGCCATATGCTCATCTCCATTAATTGCAAATATATATTGTTACAGTAAAAGGACTTCTGCAGAAACCATGTTCCAGAGCCAACTTTGTCACTCAAACTCATTCCTCTCATGATCTGAAAGATGCTTGTTTTGGGGGACTGGCCTGGTGGCTCAGTGGTTAAGGTCCCACTCTCTGCTTCCGGTTTGGATCCCAGGCATGGACCTACGCATCACTTATGAAGCCAGCTCTCAGGTCAGGATGCCGAGAATCAACCAAATTCTGGGATCATTGAACTACTCTTTCTAATAACTTGGTGCATCAATCTGTTATGACTGGTTTTACAATACTAATTAATTAAAAGATTATGTCTGAAAAATAATTTAGAAAATTCTGTTGAATATTGCTTGTTTAGTCTTTTTGAAGACAAGGGATTTAACCATTGTTCACATAGGTTGAAATTATTTTTTGACTATTTATTATTCTGGCAAATTGTGTTTTCCGTCTTTAGTTTCTGCCCTCTGTCTATCCTGCCCACTGCTACCATATTGACTTTCCTGGTCTTTTTTAATTAAAAACTGTTTTCTATTCTAAAGGTGATATATATTCATTATAGAAACCCCCAAAATATAGAAAATTAGGAGCAATAGATTTTTAAAAAATCCGTAACTTTTACATATCTGTGACAATATCTGTTAATGACTCTGGTCGTTCACAGGAAATAGTCGTGTGTTTAGTGTGTTGATTTGTTTGGCATAGATGTCACCAAACCTTCATTCTTTCTCTCATGTCCAAAGTCCTCCATAAATCAGTGTACCAAGACCTTATTTCTTTGTCAGTGCTGGCGATTGGAAATCTGGCCCCAAACCAACACCTCTCTGATCTTGTCTCCAGCATATGTTCTGCTCTGACCTGAAGATCTTCTATTTTCATTCATTCATTCACTCATTCATTCATTCATTCAATACACATTTATTAAGCACCTACCATGTGCCAGAATCTGTTCTAAAAGCTGGGTATTTAGCAGTGAACAAGGCAAACAGAAATGCAGCTCTCATGGAGTTCCCATTCTACTGCAGGACGATAACCAGGCAAACAGATGCACACAGAGCAAGATTGCATGTGGTGGTTCATGCTATAAAACCAGGAGGGGTTAGAGACTGATGAGCTAGACTGGCTTTTTATAAGGTCATCCAGAAAGGCTGTCTGATATGCCGCAGGGGAGCAGAGTCCCGGATGAGGTGTGAGGGAGTGATTCCCAACAGTGTTTGTTGAGGGTCCTCTCCACTCTCATCTGCCTGTGTAAATATGATTCACCCTTAAAGGTCAGCTCAGTTTCCTCCTTCACCAGAGCCTGCATCCGTTTCCCTTCACAACAACTGACATGTTTATTCTCCTTTATATTGTATGTTTACACTGTGTTATAGCTTTTCTTTCTGTTCTTTTATTTCCCAATAAAGGTAACTTTCTTTAAGGCCAAGACTGTGCCCTTAGGCTTCTGAGCATCACCTCACATGGGGTAGCATAGTGCCAGGGCCACGGAGGGTGGTATATCATATTCGTTTTCTGAATGGAGGATTGAGGTCACTCTCAAATCACTTTTGCAGGCTGCAGTTAAAAAAATCTATGTAAATAGAAGGAAACTATCTCAACACAGTGAAGGCCACATATGAAAAGCCCGTAGCTACCATCACTCTCAATGGTGAGAAACTGAAAGCTTTTCCTTGAAGATGAGGAACAAGAAAAAGATGCCAACTCTTGCCACTGCTTTTCAACATAGTACTGGAAGTCCCAGACAGAGCAATTAGACAAGAAAAAGAAATAAGAGACACCAAATTGTAAAGGAAGAAGTATAATTATCTCTATTTTCATGTGACATCATATTATATGTAGAAAACCCTAAAACTCCACAAAAAACTGTTATAACTAATAAATAAATTCAGCAAAGTTGCAAGATACAAAATCAACATACAAAAATCAGTTGCAGTTTTTCCTGCATATTAAGATATTATATTAAGGATATTAAGAAAATAATTCCATTTTCAATAGCATCAAAAAGAATAAAATACTTAGGAGTATACTTAACCCATGAGGTGAAAGACCATTACACTGAAAACTGTAAAATGTTGCTGAAAGAAATTAAGAACACAAATACATGGAAAGACAGTTTGTGTTCATGGATTGGAAGACTTAGTGTTGTTACGGTGTCAGTACCACCCGAAACGACCTCCAGATTCACGTAATCCCCATCAGCTTCAGATTCAAGGCAATCCCTACCAAATCAGAATGATGTTTTTTGCAGAAACAGAAAAATTCATCCTAAAATTAATATAGAACCTCAAGTAATCCTGAATATCCAAAATAATCTTAAAAATGAAGAACAAATTTGGAAGACTCACTCTTCCTGATTTCAAAACTTGCTACAAAGTTTCTAAAGCTATGGTAATCATAACAGTGTGATACTGGCATAAAGACACACTTGCAGACAAAGGAATAGAATGGAAAGTCCAGAAATAAGCTATCACATACATGGTCAAATGATTTTTGATGAGTTCTGAGCCTATTCAATGGGGAAAGGACAGTCTTTTCAACAAACAATCCCGGGAAAAATGGATATCTACGTAAAAAAGAATGAAGCTGGACTCTTATCTTACACCACATGCAGAAATTAACTCAAATGGATCCAAGACTTAAACATTAGGCATGAAGCTATAAAACTCTGAAAAGAAAACATAGGAGAAAAGCTTTGTGGCACTGGATTTGGCAATGATTTTGTGGATATGACACCAAAGCACAGGCAACAAAAGTAAAAATAGATAAATTAGCTATATCAAAATTAAAAACTTCTGTCCGTTAAAGGACATAAACAACAAAGTGAAACGGCAACCTACAGAATGGAAGAAAATATTTGCAAATTATATATCTGATAAGGGGTTAACATCCAGAATATATAAAAACTTCTACAACTCAGTAACAACAATAAAAGAAATAAACCAATTAAAAATGAACAAAGGACTCCTCCACAGTTTTACTGAGGTATGATTGGCAAAAAATTGTATGTATTTAGGATGTATAATTTGATGCTTTGATATATATATGCATTGTGAAATAATGACCACAGTCAAGCTAACTAACGTATCTATCACCTCGATCACCTCACATAGTTATCATTTGTATATGTGTGTGTGTGTGGTGAGAACTCTTGAGATATACTCTCTTAGCAAATTTCAAGTATGCACTACATTATTGTTAATTTTAGTCAGCATGCTGTATGTTAGTCTTCAGAACTTATAGTCTTATAACTGAAAGTTTGTATCCTTTGGTCAATACCCCCCCTTTTTTCCCCACCCCCAGTCTCTGTTAACCTTCATTCTACTCTCTGTCACTATGATTTCAGCTTTTTTTTTTTTTTTTTTTTTTTTGCTGAGGAAGATTCGTCCTGAGCTAACATCTGTGCCAGTCTTCCTCTATTTTGTATGTGGGTCGCTGCCACAGCATGGCTGATGAGTGGTGTATGATGTCCATGCCTGGGAACTGAACCCAGCCTACCAAAGCAGAGCGTGCCAAACTTAACCAGTAGGCTGGCCCTGACAGCTTCTTTTTCTTTTTTTTTTAAGATTCTACATATAAGTGAGATCACTCAATATTTGTTGTTCTGTATCTGGCTTGTTTCACCTAGCTCAATGTCCTCCAGGTTCATCATCATCATTACTACAACACATGGAAAGATTTCCTTCTTTTTTAAGGCTGAATAATATCCCATTGTGTGTGTATATGTATATACTTGTACATACACATATATATATCACATCTTCTTTATCCGTTAGTCTGTCAGTTGACACTTTGGTGTTACCATGTCTTGGCTATTGTGAATAATGCTGCAGTGAACATGGGAGTGCAGACATCTCTATGAGAACCTGACTTCATTTCCTTTGGGAATATATCCAGAAGTGGAATAGCGGGATCATATGACAGTTCTATGTTGAATGTTTTGAGGAATCCCAGTACTGTTTTCCATAAATGGCTGCACTGATTTACATTCCCACCAAACAGAATTCCTTTTTCTCCACATTCTCACCAGCACTCATTTCCTGTCTTTTTGATAATAGCCATTCTAACAGATGTGAGGGGATATCTCATTGTGGTTTTGGTTTGCATTTCTCTGATGATTAGTGATGCTGAACATCTTTTCATGTACCTGTTGGCCTCTGTATGCCTACTTTGGAAAAATATCTATGAAGGTCCTTTGTCCATTTTTTAATCAGGGTATTTGTCTTTTTTGCTATTGAGTTGTATGAGTTCCTTATATATTTTGGGTACTAACCCCTTACCATATATTTGGTTTGTAAATATCTCCCATTCTATAGGTTGCCTTTCACTTTTTAAAAAGTTTTTCCTCTGCTGTTCAGAAAATTTTAGTTTGATGTAATCCCACTGGTTTATTGTTGCTTTTGTTGTCTGTACTTTTGGTCTCAAATCTAAAAAATCATTGCCAAGACCAATGTCCAGTAGCTTTTCCACTATGTTTTCTTCTAGGAGTTTTATGGTTTCAAGTCTTACATTTAAGCTTTTAATCCATTTTGAGTTGATTTTCGTGTGTGATGGCAAAGGACTTGAGCAGACATTTCTCTGAAGAAGATATACAAATGACCAACAAGGATATGAAAAGATGCTCAATACCACTAATTGCTATGCATTCAAATCAAAACCAAAATGAGATATGGTCTTATACCCAATAGGATAGCTACTATCAAAAACCCAGAAAATAACAAGTGTTGGTGAAGATGTGGAGAAATGGGAACCCTGTGCACTATTGATAGGAATGTAAATTGGTGCAGCCACTACGGAAAGCAGTATGGTGGTTCCTCCAAAAAAAAAAAAAAATCAACATATGATCCAGCAATTTCATTCTGGGTATATATCCAGAAATTGAAACTAGAGTCCCAAAGAAATATGTATACACCTAGGTTCATAGCAGCATTATTCACAACAGCCAAAATGTGGAAGCAACCCAAGAGTCTGTCAATGGATGAATAGATAAACAAAATACACTATATGCATGCAATGAAATGTTATTCTGTCTTTAAAAAGGAAGGAAATTCTGACACATGCTATGACGTTGATAAACCTTACATACATTATGCTAAGTGAAATAAGCGAGTCTCAAAAAGACAAATACTATATGATTCCACTTATATGAGGTACCTGGGATAGTCAGAATCATAGAGACAGAAGATAAAAGGGTGGTTGCCAGAGGCGGAGGGAAGGGTGAAATGGGGAGTTGTTGTTTAATGGGCATAGCGTTTCAGCTTTGAAAAACGAAAAAGTTCTCGAGATTGGTTGCATGGCAATATAAATATAATTAACACTACTGAACTATACACTTAAAAATAGGAAGATAATAAATTTTACGTTATATTTATTTTACCACAATTAAAAATTAAATAACCAATAAGTGATCTGTGTGTAGAGACCGGTGTTTTTCCTGGGCACCTGTGTGTGTTAAGTCTGAAATGACAGAGAGCTGCTCTGTGCAGAAGACTTCCATTTCTCAGGTAGCTTAGAAGAAACAGGCTGGGATGGTTTGGAGCCAGGCAGCTCTGAATTCCAGTTCTACCATGCCCCTTACAAGCTGTGTGACCTTGCAGAAGTTCTTTAACCTCTGTCAGCCTGAATTTCTTTGTCGATAGGAAGAGGAAAGTAATAGATATCCGAAGTGTAAAAAGCTAGGATTAGTGCACATTCAGGGGCACAGCGCTAATTAAGGGGTGGAGAGGATAATGATGAAGCCTGGGAGATGGCAGGCAGGTGGCGACATGCATGAGTTTCCTCTTCTCTCCACTTTGTTTAGTCTTTTGCAAATACAGTTTGTGTAATCTTCTCTGGGAAATTAAAATTTTGTAAAACATTACTGACCTAGTTGATGTATTTCTGAGGAATGTAATAATCAATACCTCCTTGTAAATGTTCACTTTTGATATCTATCAATTTCCTTTCTTAGTTAAAGTTACCTGCAACTGGAATTCCCATGGAGGGTAAGAATTACAGATTAAAATGGCAGACTGTAACATTTATGCCTTAATTAACAGGATCTCTTTGGTTACTTTAGGTTATTGTTTTAATCCTCACTTAGTCTTCCCTGGCAGCTCCGTGTGGGCTCAAAGAATCCCAGAATGTTTCTAGTGGATGCCAAGTGTCAGGTGGTGATTCCTGGTTGCCAGAATGCAAGTTTCCAGCCTCCAAGGGAGGCTGACCACTTGGGCAAATATCAAGCTCCACTCATCACTGAAGACTTGAGAAACTCAGCTCATGGTTGTTTCTCTCCTCCTTTCGATCCTTTGATCACCGTCACCTGTACTTTGTGTTCATGGTGGTCAGTGCAACAAAATTTCACTTAGTGATGAGTTGGCCAATGTTTATAACGTACAGCGGGTTCTTATCTCTCTTATTCACAGCTGTATTGAAGAAGGCATAGCCACCCCTCTTAAGGAGGAATATGTATGATCAGAAAGCAAAAGCAGTATTTCTATTCTGGAAAAAATAATTTACAACCAAGGAGTTAAGGTTGGGAGACACAAAAAAGAGATAAGAGAATGGTATGAGACATTGTCAACTTAAGTGGTCCAGGCTTTCAGTTCTTTGTGATGTCTGCCATTTTGGGGGGCAGTATAGCATAATGAAGACCTCACAGGTCATGAGAGAGGGACCCCATCTCCTGCTCATGTGGTCCTGGCATGGGAACTTAAGCCTTCTGATCTCACTTCCCTTGTTTCTAAACTGGGGTTGATGATAACCGTGATCTAATACTCATCAGGTTATTTATGTGGTTCCTGGCACATGGTATATACGCAGTGAATAGTAAGCAAATAAGAAGGAGTGTTGTATTGTTCCTTCTATGCATTGTCACCAACTAAGCCATTATTATTGGGAGAGCATTGGGGCCATTTAGATACTCAGGATAGGTTTATGGGGATATGGGTAATGGATGCCTCCGATCACCTGACATGCAGTATAATTATGCTTATTTTACAAACAACATCATACAATTACAGGATGAAGTAGTTGTTGCACTTTATAATAGTTGTGCAAACATGGACATGTAATATAAGCATAATTTAAAATAAATAAAGTAGCAAAATATATTCTTTAAAAATACTTTTTTGATGAAACATCAACTGTTATTAATTATTGCTTGACTTAATCTACTCTAAATTTGATTTAAAATTTTGATCATCGTTTATCTGGTTTTTAACCATTTCTTTTTCTAATGCGGTGCTCCTGGTATTTTTCTGATGAATGTACTTTTTTTGTTGTGGGCATATTTTTCTTTCCGCAAAATGGCATGCAATTTTTTTTCAAAATTGCATTTTATGGAAAAATGTCAGTCCAAATATGTCTATAGAAATTATCACAAGGCCTCCCTTCAGAGCACTTTCTTTAAAATTTTTACATGACAAATCTTGTAAATAGGTTGTCCCTATGATTATTCTGAAAGTTTTGCTAAGTTTAGATGCTGCAAAATCATGAGTCTTCTTAATTTTATTTCATTACAATTCAGAATACAGTCATGCGCCGCTTATCAATGAGGATACATTCTGAGAAATGTGTCGTTAGGTGACTTTGTTGTCGTGCAAACATCATAGAGTGCACTTACACAAAGCTAGAAGGTATAGCCTGTGACCTGGGCTCTGTGGTCCTCACCCTGCGGAACACCGTCATGTCGACCTGCCATTAGCCGAAATATTATGTGGTGATGACTGTATAAATTTACTCAATTAAAAATATAATTCTATCAAAAGATTCTCCCTACCAGTTGAGATATTACAAAGCATGATTATCAAATTTCAGAATAAAACCTTGCATAGAGTTTGAGCTTTCATTGCTTAATTTGTTCAGCTCGCTTTTGAGGAGAATACTTTTCAATGGTTTCCTGTTTGTTTTCAATAATTACATTACTATAAAAGCTTCAAAGCATATTTTTTGTGTTTCTTTGGTTGAATACTTTAATGATTTTCAACTACTTTTGATCTAAATGCAACTAGAATTTCAGGGGCTCATTTACAAAAAGATCCAGCATCACTGTCAGCCATTTAGGTTGGTTCACAAAGTAGTTGTTTGAAGACTCAAGTATTTCTGTTATCAGCGTGATGACAGCAATGAGAGAGAGCATGGACGACTCCAGTGATCTTTTGTATTCCACATCAGTTTTGTCGTAGACGTTTTGAAGTTTAGTGTCTCTCTCTATAAAAGTATTTAAAATGTGAAAACTTTGTTTTCTATTTCAATAGCGTAGTGCAGCTTAAATGCAATGATCAATTATATGTACACTACGATTTATTCCAAATATATTCTGGTACACATATTTTTTAAATTTAATAAGAATATTATTTTCTACCATAGGCTGCGTGCTAAGGTTTTTATTCGTATAGTCATGTCAAAACAATAATTTTATCCTCAGTGTTGAACTTTTAAATTAAATTTATAGCATCAGTCATGGTTATGTCAAATTCTCCACCTTTGACAGAATGAACTTGCAAAAACTTGATGTTGATCCCTTTGGTGGGAAAATCAAACCACTATTGGAATGAACTGGTTTTCTTCTTGAAGCATCTAAGGACGATGATATGAACCTGGCATCATTTCACCGTGTGTTATGGTCTTCTGTTGAGGAAGCCAACCTGTCAGTCACTATCACTTTACATTTTGTAACTGCACAACAAACGCCTGGAATCAAGATGAAGGAAATATATTCTAGCACACAACCCGTGGGTATAAATGACGAGCCACGCCTCACAGAGCAACACAGAGACGCCCTCTGCAGTTGTGGGGTTTCATCATCATCGTAGGGCATGGTCTTAGAATACGCACACGTACAACTTTGAATTTTGGATTAACAGCTGATCCCTTTCGTGAGGTTTGGGGCTTTGGTTTTTCAGGGCTCCCATGGTGAGTGGTAAATGTTGACGTTATGTGCGTATTGATGTGCGTGTTCATCAACAAGTTCCTTGACAAGCAGGAATTCAGTGCTTAACTTTTCATTAATTACATATATGGGTTACTTTGAGCTCATTGCTATTGAAAACACTGAAAGAGTTTTTAAGAAGTGTTACCAAATAATAAAATAAGTAAGTGGCTGCATGACAAACTCAATGTAGCAGGGCCTCACACCTCCCCTCTCTGTGCTCTGCAGCAGAAGTCCTCAGCGTGTCTCCCGTGGGGGTTCGTAGTGCTGGCCACGGAGTGTGTGCTGCCCGCAGGCTTGGCCGACTGGCAGGTAGAGCAAGTGGCTGGCAGGAGCAGTAGCATTGAGTACTTCCAGCACATTAGAAACCAGGAGCAGTCAGCTGTTCCTAGCTATGCGTGTTTGATGAAGCTTCTGCATGTCAGCAAGGACCTGGCTTTCTGTCCCTGAAAGGGAGATGTTACAGACCACTTATCGCTGGTCATCCTTCAGATGACAAAGTGAGAGCTCTGTGCACTGTGCACACGTCCTGCACACTACTTAAGAAGCACTCAGCAGAAGCTGGAAGCGTACATTGGAGGTCTTTCAAATTCATCTTGGGTCATTTTAATACAACTACTCATAGTGACACTTCATTAAAAACCCAGGACCAACACTAAACTGGATGTGACTCCAGAACAAATGATCCTGGTCACCCTGCTTGTGGGGAGCTAGACTTTATTTTTATTTTTTGCTGTCATCAGATCCTAAATCGGAGGAGAAACTCACTCTGCGTGTCTTCACTCTCACCTATGTTCAAATGCGTTTCCTATCCTTTGCTTATGGTTTTGAGTTCTGGCCTCGATGGCAAGGACTCCAGAGGAGGCTTGGTGTCACAGACTTGATTCCACCTCTGGGGCCTCAGATTGTCAGTGGGATAGCTCGTTGGTGCCTACGTCTTCTCGCTTATGAATTTATAGGGTCAGTGTGGGTGGTTCCCAGGGTCCTCTGCACTTCTAGCCACACCAGTGAGATGACTGAAGCCCTGAATCCTTTCTGCTCTTCCTTGCTGGGATGCGGTTACCTGGGTGACCACGAGCAGGTAACGGGCTTCTTGACCTGTGAAAATCACGTGGCTATGGCGGCTCCTAAGGATTCACCGTTAATTAAGCTCTTACATTCCTGAAATGAATCTCCCTATTTTTTGCACTGTTTGATCGTTTCTAATTTTTCTACTTTTTAAACACGTCTGTGATGAGCATCTTTGCGAGTGTGTTTTTCTGTATTTGTAACACAGTTCACTGTTTATAGAGTAGCACCGCATTTCAGCACAGTCTGTTGTGACTCCTGTTTCACAGACAGGGGGTGGGAGGTGAGGGGGCAGGTAGCCTTCCCACGTGACAGTGAGTGCCCGTGGCAGTCAGTGTTTGAACCCTGATGCCCCTGAAGTTTGAGGCTGTCCTCTATCCGCTGTGCCATGGGTACATTCCCAGAAGTGTAATGACTGGGTCAGATGACATGAATGTTTTTTAAACTCTCGGCACGTATTTTTCCCTCCTTTGAAGCTCTCACAGACCCTCAGCGTTCAGGACACGTAGATATGTGTGCCCCTCACCGCAGGAGGGCGGTGGTGAGCATGCACGGAGCTGGAGGCAGGCTCCCTGCGGGAGCTGGGCCACAGCTTTCGTCTGGAATGGCTGCCAACTAAAGCAGGAGTGCCCAAGTACTGGTGCTCAGTTCCCCTCTTCTTCCTCCCTGGTCTGTAGGCTCTGACACATGTCGCATGGGCAACAGATCTGGCCTATTGAGGCCACTTCCCCAGTGTGGCCTCGGGCCGGCCTCTGAAGTGCGGTGTCTAATCCTTCCTGTGAGAGGGGGATCACAGCCCTTGTCTTGCAAAGCATTCTGGTGAGGGCCAAACAAAGGAGCAGATGTTAACATGCTTTGAAATATCACAGAGCATCATCCTGTCAGAAAATATCACTGTAATTGATGATAATAATATTTCAGTGCAGGACTTCCCTGCTGGGCCCCTCCATCTCAGTTCAGAAGGCAGATGAGGGTGTTCTTAGATCCGGCCACCTGTCATACTCCCCAGGCACACTCTACACTAAAAGAAATGTATCATGAGAGTCCTTCCACACCAGGCCTGGGGGAGATGTGTGTACAATGAAAAGAAATGCGTGTGACAGGCGTGGCAGGCTATCACGGGAGGACATCCCCAGGCCATTCTTTGGGCTTTGTCTTTATTCATGTTCCTCCAAAGGCTGCTCTGGGGCACATGCTGTCTGTCTGCTGGAGGAGTCCAGCCAGTCCCTCCTGCGGTGCCCTCACCTGCCCCTGTCACCAGTGTCCATTGCCTTGGAGACTGGAGTCAAAGCTGGGTCCCCAACATGGCGCGGTCTGATGGCCCCACAGGGAAGGCCGTGCATGGATGAAGGCTCAGGATTAATTCTGGAGGAAGGCACAAATGAGCTTCTCCCCCGCCTCTGTGGCTGGGCTGCACCACTGTTGGCAGCTGGAGCACCGCCCAAGTGTATACATATGGACGTTTCCAAGCCACACTGCTTCCTTGCACTCCAGGCACCAGGTTAACAAATGCCCACATCCGACCACCATTTCCTCTAGCCCAGGACATGGTTATTGTGTACAGTGGGGATGATGGTGGCAACAGTCACAGTGGTCCAGGGGTTGGAGCAGGGGCCTGATGCTGAGGCAGTGTGTGGGCTTCTCACACTGGATCCTGCCTTTACTGCCAAGGTCTGTGCGTGGTGCAGGCTGGCTGTGCAGAGGAAAGGAGGAAGGACTCTGCCTCTGTGGCCTCACAACCCTGTGGGGGAACTCATTAACACACAAATCCTTTTTTTTTTTCTGAGGAAGATTGGCCCTGAGTTAACATCTGTTGCCAATCTTCCTCTATTTTGTATGTGGGTCACCACCACAGCATGGCTCCCAACGAGTGGTGTAGGTCCATGGGGAGGAAGTGAACCCAGGCAGCCAAAGTGGAGCTTACCAAAATTAACCACTAGACCATGGGGCCAGCCCCATAAACAATTTTTAAATTCTGACAGAAATCTTATTTTCTTGTCAAAATACACCCCTGTGAGAGGGAGTGCATTAGTTGATGAATACTGCATTTCTCTCACTTGCTGAACAAACTGGGATCCGAGGAAATTCTGGTGGTGTGTGGTCTCCCTCTCCACCCGAACCCTATCGGAGCTCCCACTACACAAACGCAAGGGCAAACTAGATTAGAATAATGTGAGGCACCAGCTGTTTGGTGCAGGGCGTCCTGGGTGCTCCAGAAGGGCTCATGCTTCCCTTGCCTTGCTGGGTGACGAGTGCAGACTGCTGAGGGCCAGAAGTGACTGCGCTGGGACCACGGAAGGGAGTGAGGCAAAGACAAGGAGGCAAGACAAGAAGCTGGAAGGGGTGAGGAGTTTATGGGAAGGAATAGCAAAGACTGAAAGGAATAGGGGTTTATTGTTTCTGCCGTGTGGTGTGTGGTACAGCCCTGGATGTTCGTTCGATGTTCAATAAAATCACCATTTCTCAGTGTGAGGTGGGTGTTGCTTTTGGATTTATTTTCCTTACACTTGGAAGCTTTGATTGTGGCATCCACACTGGGATCGAGCTACCATGTGGCAAGAACAGAGTGCTCTGGACACAGAAGAGAGGAGCTCTAGGAGGGAGAAGCCCAAGGAGAGCTCCTGGAGGGCGTCTGTGGAATGGCTCCTGAAGAAAGGACAGGTGTCGTCTGGATGAGGAGCAGCTACCAGTGGGGGAAAGAGCTGGGGGTCCCAGGATTTCCTACAGGAAAGGTGAGGGAGGTGGGGGGGGGGCCTGCCTGCCAGGCCAGGTGGTTGGAACTCACTGCTGCTGGTGGTGGGGACCCTGAAAGACTTGACAAAGATGCCTGTGTCATTGTGGCCACTGGAGAAATTATGGGCTTCTTCAGAGAGGTATTTTGGTGGTGTCACACCTGGAAGATCAAGGTTCAGAAAGGGTGGGGCTAAGATGGCAGGGACTGCAGACCACCAGAGGGCAGTGTGAGGGCCCTGGAACCTGGGGGTGACCGTGAAAAGGGAGAAGGCCAAGAGAGGGCAGGCACGTCTGGGCCAAGAAAACAAAAGCCAGATGCAAACCACCCTTCTCCAAGGTCTGGGCTCCTTGGAGAGTGGCCTTCTCCTCCCCCACCGACCCACTGAGCAGGACATACACCCTATGCATCCTGGGGTGCTGCTGATGAGGTGAGGGTTCCCTGGGAGGAGCAGGAGACAACACTCCTGGGGGGATTTTTCATTCTCTCCTCAACTGGGTCCCTGCTCAGGTGGCCGTGGGGCCTCAGCTCTGCTCAAAGCTCAGGGGGCGGATCCTGGCTGAGGGGAGGCACGCGGCTGGCACAGCACGAGGAGGCCTCTTGGCAAAATCAGGGGTCTGCTGGGGGGCTCCACTGTTCCCCACCTACCCTCTCTGCCTCTTGGAAATATTCCCACCCCAGCCAGTAGCGGCAGCTGCTGTCGTGTCCTCTTTTCAGAAGGGAGGATGTTAATGTCCCCCCCACCCTCCCGAATGTCTGTATCTTGAAAGAATACAGAAGAAAGGGGTGGTATTTGTCCCCTCAGAGACTAGCCACTGGAAGAGAGACTTTGGTTCCAGCTGTGAGGGTAGATTTCTCAGCCCTAATCTGACCCCTCTGTGGAGCAGCCCCGTTGCTGCTTCCCCTGCTCAGCACTGTCGCCATCTGCCGTCCTGGGCATCTGTCCTGTCTTTTCACAGTCAGACTCGCTGCTCATTGGGATTAAGGTCCTGGTGGTATTTACTTCCCAGAACCCAGTTACGTGCCTGGCCCACAGTCATAGTGGTGGCTATAGTGATAGTGGAATAAGAACAATGGTAATAGTAATAGTGATGATAACATTAACGATGAGTGCATACATCTCACTCGCTGTACCCCAGGCATAGGGTAACTCATTTAAACTTCACGAGAATCATCAGGTAGTGATCATAATTATTCTTATTTCACAGGTAAGGAAATTGAGCACAAGAAAGCAAATTCCTTATCTGCAGTCACACGGCAGTGAGTAGTGGAGATGGTTCCAGACCCTGTGCTCTCGACCCTGTGGTTCACAGGGGACCAGTGAATATTTGCTGATTGAACGAATGAGTGAATGAATGAATGAGTGAAGGAAGATTTTTAGTTGACAGCACTGGAGACCAAGCTGGCTGATTGAAGCAGAACACATTTTACACATGAGCAAACCGAGGCTCAGTGGGTTAGGTGACTTGTTCAAGGTCACACGAGCTGCAAGCAGGACATGAACATTTTATTAAATGGTTTCTGGGCCTCCCAACGTGTCAAGATGCTGGGGAGGACTAAGGGAAGCCAGGCTGCCGCCAGGCCCCCGCACTGGCCCTGGACACACGCCACTCCTGCGGCTGCTCCCTGCCCTGGCCCAGTGCCCCTGCCCCCAGGGCGGAGTGCAGGATGGGGCGTCCACATGCCCCGCAGCTCTGGGCCAGCACTTGACTGCCCAGGAGTCTGGGGAAATTGCATCACGGCTACGAGCTTCTCAGGAAGGGCTGGGGTCTGCCTCCCAGGCTCACAGGGTGGGGGGCAGTTTCTCAAATAGGGAGAGGGGCTCTGGGGCTTGGCAGAAAAAGTGACCAATGAGTTGGGGGCAGGTGGGAGTTTGCAGAGGCTCTGGAGAGCTGAGAGTGCTGCAGGGGGACTGATACCAGCCCGGATATCAGTTTCCCCACATTAAACCCCGTGTATATGGGGTTAAAACCAAAGCACTCATCCCTGCTCACTCCTGGCTTCCTGGCTCCAGAATCCACTGTCCACCGTGGAGACAGATGGCCAAGGACAACCACCTGGATTCATTATCTCCTCTGCACAAGGAGCTGCAGGCTGGTGGGAAAGCTGCTGACCAGCAAGGTCACGGGCTCCCTCCTCTCTGCAAGTGTCTCAAGGCCAATGATAGGCTGGTGGGAAAGCTCTGACCAGCAAGGCCATATGCTCCCCCTCCCCTACCTAAAACCCCAAATAAAAACCCTTCCTTTTAGCTTTTTGGGGAGTTTGGGATTTCAGTGTTAGCTGCCCTCTGTCCTTTCCCAGCGCTATGCAATAATAAAATTCCTACTTTCTTCGACTACACCCAGTATCAGAGATTGGCTTGCTGTGCAACGGGTGAGTGAACTCACTTCAGGTTCGATATCAGGACGTGGCCCGTGGGTCCCAGCAGGTGAGGAGCTCCCGCCCCAGCAGGCAGCTCCCTACCCTAGGCCACCACGTATGTTTGCCCCTGGTGCTGGGCTGGGGAACATCTGTAAAGGGACCTGAGGACAGGGGGGAATGGGGCTCCTGCTGGAGAATTTGTCTTCCTGAAGGGAGAGTCTTGTTCAGTGGGCCTGCTGTGGATGCCCCTGGGTGGCCTGGGTGCCCTGGTCCCTCACAGGTCCCCGTGCAGGTTTTCCTGGGGATCAGAGGTGACCCAGCTCCTGGCTACAGGTTTCTCGCAGGCCTTCCTGAGGGTCACTTCTTTTATCTGTGATGCATGGAGAGCAGGCAAATTTATACTAATGTGCAGAGAGGTGGCAGGGGGAATGGGGACACGCAGGTCTTTGGAACCATGCAGCCTAAGTTCACGTCCAGCTTGCAGGCTGCACGACCTTGAACAAGCCACCCAACCTGCTGAGCCTCAGCTTCCTTATGTGTAAAATGGAGCTGCAATCCCCACTAGGACTCCTGCGAGCTTTACAAGTAAAACATCTTTCACGCGCCCTCCAGGGCCTGGCCATGCTTGGAATTCTGCAGTGGTAGCTATCACTAATTTGTAGAATTATTTAGAATTATTATCACCCACACATGTCCCACCTAAAGAGCCAGCATCTGCTTGAGAGGAAGGTAAGGGTGTGTGCACTATCTGAGGTCACATTCAAGCCAGCCAAATCTGCTGGTTGACTCTAGAGCGGAGAGTGGCCTCCCTCTCTGTCTCCTCCCAGGCTGAGGCCACCCTCGGGGGCTTGCTCTCCTGCAGCCCCATTGAGTAGAGGGAGCATGGTCTTTGCAAGAACCTAACCTTGGTGCCTTACCAGCTGCCTGCATGACTAGTTACTTAAGATTCCTGAACCACCACTTTCTCATCTGTAAAATGGATGAAAAATTCCAATCTGGCACTGGGGGTAGAGCAGCCTCTCCTTTCACTTCCTTTGCCTGCTGCCACTCAGTCTCAGCCCTCCCATCCTTGGCTGTGGGAGGTTGCTCCCTGTCTCTCCGGCCCCAAAGTAGTCCCATAGGAAGGGTTCTCCGCTGGTGGAGGAGGCCCAGGGTCAGGCCCTTGGGGCAGCGCCATGTCTCATTGGTCAACCTCAGGCCTGACATTGTGGCTCCAATAAGTCATTCAACGTCACTAACATCACCTTCCCAGGTGCCCTCCATGGTCACCACCACGGATGGGAGACACAATCCTGGGAGGGGGATACCTCCTGAGCACTTAGTGATCTTTGTTGTCCCCCAGTGGGCGCAGGAGGACGACACGTTGACTCACAGTCCTGGAAACACTCTCTGTCTTTCTCACTCTCTGTCTCTCACTCAGTCACTCTCTCTCACTCTCTCTCTCTGTGTCTGTCTCACTCTCTCTCCCTAACTCTCTCTGTCTCTGTCTCACTCTCTCTCTCTCTCACACTCCTTCTCTCTCTTTCACTCTCTCTCACTGTCTCTCTCTCTCATACTCTCTGTCTCACTGTCTTTCTCTCACTCTCTCTCTCACCCTCTCACTCTCTCTCTGAGTGTCTCTCTCTCTCTCTCTTACTGTCTCTCACTCTGTCTCTCTCACACACACTCTCTCTCTGTCTCTCACTCTCTTTGTCTCCCTCTCTTGCTCGGTTCTGCACTCCGTGTCCTGTGATAGGCTCCTTGACAGCAGTAAGGAGGGCAGCGCTCCACCTTCATCATTGGAAGCTCACTGTTGGGGGTGAGGTAGCCATATGCACATCCTGTGTAAGTTGCTCCTTCAACCTTATCAGGCAACCAGACCTGGTCTGGTCAGGGTGTTGTTTGTCGTAAGAGGGTGGGTCCCTGGTCCACTGAATCACTGCAGAGGCACGGGAAGCAACATCTTCCCAATGTGGTAACATTTGAGCTCCTACTGCAGATCTGTATTTGCATATATTGTTTCCACTCTTTCCAAGAAATCTGTAAGGTCAGCCTTATTCCTCCTCTTCCACAGAGAGGAAAACCCAAGTCAGTAGAATAAAAGGGCTTGACCTGGACTTGTTTGAGGTCTGCTTCTTAAGAAGCTGAGGTTGACTCAGATTCCAACTACAAATGCTGCCCTCTCTTATCAAGTTATTACCAACGTAAGAGATTTTCAATGGTGGAAGTTTTGGGAATGAGTGAAAAGCCTTAAGAGGAATTTAATCCCATTCCTGGAAGACTGCCACTCCATCCAGGATGGTGTGACCATGGGAAAACCCAGATTCCTGCCCAAGGCTTGGTGTAACCTCCCTGGAGAGAGAAGCTTGGAGAGACCCAGGGGTGCATGACTGCCAGTCCTGGAGCTCATCTGCACATTCTCAACCTTGTCTGATTGTCTGTCCTCCCCAGAAAATACACTCAAGCTTGCAGAGAAATCTCCAGTGAAGGCAAATCTTGGAGTGGATTGCGGTTATCCTTGCATTTGTGGGAAAGACATTTTCCTGCTAAACGTACTCAGCCACTCAAGAGAAGAAAAATGAAACTTACGTTCTGTACAGCAGTGCCACCAGAATGAGATGTGAAAGAATCTTCCCCTCAAACACATGGACTTCTCGCCCCTTGTCCTTCACAGTGTCCAGTTTCTTGGTTGATGTGATGAGAGGAGGCTGGCTGGCTTCCTGTGGGCTCCTGCATTAGATCAGGAGAGAACATTGGGTTTTCTTTGCCAGAAACTAGACATGGACAAGTAAACAAATTCCCAGATCCACTGTTATTTGCTTATTTTACTATCAAAAGCTTTGATTATGAAATATTTCACACATGCAGACAAGTATAGAGAATCATATCAAAGAACCTACAGGTGTATGTTATGTCCAGTCTTGAGATTTCATCATACTTGCTTCATCTTTTCTTTTCTCACAAGAAAGAATCTGTTATGGGTAGTGTTAAAGGCTCCGTGGCCGTCCCTGTCCCCATCCACTCTTTCTCTCTCAGAACTGTGGATGTCATGGTGCTCACATTGCTCATCCTCATGCATCTCTCTACTCTCCCTACTGTTTAAAGGCTCAATGAGGGGCATAGTTTTGTGTGTTTTTAACTGTATGTAAGCTGTGCTATACTTTATATGTGTCTGCAACTTGCTTTTTCCCATCACTGCTGTGTTTGAGATATACCTACGTTGGAGTTTTAGGACTAGATCATTTACTTTGAATATTGTATAGTACTATTTTGCATGAACATGGCTCAATTTATTTGCTTGTTAAGATGATTTTGAATTTTTCTCATCCTGTCCATATCTCTTTGTGGACATGAATAAGAGTTTCAGGAAGTCCAGTTACTGGTCATAGCGTGTCCACTCTAACCAGATAATACAAAATTGCCCTGCAGGACAGTGAGTCCTTTCACATCCAAACCTTCGGAGCCTGAGCATCCTTTCTCACCACATTCTCTCAAAACTTGGCATTTTCAGACTTTAAATTTTTGCCAATATGATAGATGTGGTTTTAACTTGTATTTGCACGTTTGCTAGTAGAGTTGATCGTCTTTTCATGAGTTTATAGCCATTGGGGTTTTTTCTTTTTCTGTGAATTGCTTAACTGTAGCCTTTGTTCATTTTTCTTTCTCTACTTTCTTCTTGTCTTTTTAATTTTTTTGTAATTTTTATTTATTTGCAAGGGTTCTACAATTATTGTTTTATACTAAACCTATATGTTTATATGTAGAGTAATCATATAGTGTATCATGCCAGCTGGATATTTTTGAGATTGAGAAGAGAGTATCAGTAGCAATTACACTGGGGCAACAGATGTACACCAGGACTATCCCTGGCAGGCCGAGAGACATGTCACCCTGGTCATGCACAGTGCCTCTATCATCATTATCTAGTTCCAGCATGTGGCTCATACTTTCACTTTTTAGACTCTTGTTGTTTAGTTTTCTTTTTAATGAAGATAAATTTATTATTTTGCTTTTCTTTATGGTTTGTTAATTTTTGTATCTCATATAAGAAATTCTTTTCTATTTCTAGATCATAAATGTATCTCCTATATTGTCTTCAAAAATTTAAAAATTATTGCTTCTCACATTTAGAAATCTACTTGAAATTATTTTTGTTAATAGTGAAAGCAAAACAATTACAGTTGTTGTTATTGTTGTGATTTTGCCATTTGGAGAGTCCCAGCATCCTTTATTGAATAGTTCATCTTTCCTCTCTGACCAGCAAAGCTATTGTATAATTTCTTGAGTTCTGTTTCTGTTTCTGGATTCTTGCTTCTGTTTTCTTAGATAATTTATCTATTCTGGTGCTAATATCCCACTCTATCTTAATTACCTTAGCTTTATAATAGCTTTGGTAATTGTTAGGGCATAGATCTCCATTTATTCCCCACAATTATCTTGTCTCTTTTGTGTCCTGTGTATTTTAAGATGAGCTTATCACAGAACATACTGACACCTACCCCACACCTACTCATTCATACATACGCAGACACACATATACACTGGGACACCTTTGTAATTTTCACAATTTTATTGCATTCATAGATTTAAGTTTATAATATTTTGTCTTCTAAGCCATGAAAATGGTATATCTTTCCATTTAACCAGGTCTTTATTTATAAAAAGGCATGAAGAGGAGAATTTCTTTCTATGAAAAGGGACAAACCTAAGAGGAAATGCTGACAGGTACCAGATGCCAGATAGGTACTCCCCAGTGGAGAGGCCAGTCCCTGCCTGACTACAGAGAGGACCATCATCCTTGACTGGAAGAACTTGTTTAAGGAATAATATAAGAAAAAAAAATCCAGAACTGAAGGAACAAGTTGCTAGATTGAAAGAACTAGGTATTTATCAGGTAAAGTATAAGGTAAGATAGCATTGCTAACAGCATTATTGTACCATGTAAGGTGAAAAGACAATGGGGCAATGCCTTCACATTGTCGTAGGAAATCGATTTCTAATCTGGAATTCTATACCCAGTCAAAGTGTGCACACGCATGCACACGTGTGTGTGTGTGTGTGAAACATTTCTTCTAGGGGAAATCACATATCTCATGTAGTTTGTAATCTTAAATCCTAAAACAACTTATCCTGGCAGATTCTATTTTCTTTATTTTAGAAAAGAGAAAATGAGGTTCAGAAGTGACTTGCCTGAGGCCTCCCTGCTAACAGGTGCCACAGTTGGGATTTAGTCCCTTTCAACTGGCTCCAGAGCTGAAGCGTCTTGTCCTACACTGCACTGTCCTCTACCATCTCCACCCTTTGTTCATCTCACTATGAGAGCTTCAACAAGAAGGCATCTTTTTACTTGATCTCAGCTGGGAACATATGTGTAGGGAGACTCGAATGTTTCTCCAATCTGCACTTTTGAAAATGATTGTAAAAGCTCTCCAAGTATTGATTTTGAGGGTTACCAATAAATTTTAGCTAGCAGGTGAATTCACAAACACAGAATCTGTAAATAATGAGATTTGACTCACTCTCTCTCTCTCTATGATAAAACATTATTGCACTTATGTGTTCTTTTGCAACTTGCTTTGTTTCTTTACATATTGTTATTGTGAGTTATATCTATGTTCATACATTCAAATCTACTCTCTATATAGTTCTCCATTATAGAAATATTCCACAATTTGTTTATCCATTTGCCTGCTGATGGAGTTTTAGATGCTTCTAAAATAAAGATACTTTTGCTCATTTACAATATTAGAAAACTTACCTTGTAGGCACCCTTTTTCAGGAACCTATCTTTGGATGCATTTGATATTGGAGAGATTTACATTAAACTAGGAAAAGACATAGAAAACTAAACAGACAAGGACTTATTAACTCCCATAAAAACAAAAAGTTATACTAGAAATAAAATGTAATCATTGCGTACCATGGATTCAGAAATGAAAAATATTTACTTCCACTGTAAAGGTAATTCAAACCTCAAACGATTATTTAAATAGGAAGTGTGACATGATCGTAATCACAGGCTGAGGCGATGAGTCTGTATGAACGGGAAGGCAACAGGTGCGGAAGGTTCACCAGGTGCCATCTGAGGTGAAGGAGCAGCGGCATGAGCACGGCGAGGACTGTGGAGGCGTGTGCCAAGCCAGGGCAGGGCCGGGAGTTGAAGTGCTCGTCTCTGAGTGGTCGAGATTTTGAGGTGAGAAGGAGTCAGTCAGGGCCCTGTGCCCACCCTGTTGCTGTGGTGCTACTTGACTTTCAATCTTTGTACGTGAATTGTCATGTTAAAAAATAAAAACAAAACCAAAAATGCCTCTACAATTTAATTTTAAGACATTCTTGTCAAAAATCCATCTTCTTCAGGTAGTACCCACTTACCGAGCTCGTTCTGGTTTCTCATTGCTTCAGTATGCAGGGGTCCAGGGTCCAGGAGGAGGTGTGGAGACATCCTCTAGTCGGGCAGACTCCCAGGCTCTTTTCCCACACCAGGTGCCAACCAGAGGCTCCTGTGACCTCTTTGAGTTAGAACTGTCTTTGCCATGGCAACCATCATCGGGTGATGTGGCTGCAGACTGAGGTCCAGGCACATCTAATGGTGATGTGATTTTTGTTCAGTTACAGAGAAATTTCTCTTGTTCAAATTAAAAAGAGTAGGTAATCTAACGTCTCTGTTCTTGATTAGTTGATTTTCAAAGCACTAACGTGTTTTGATTCCAGAGGTGCGTTGATGGTGAAGCAGCTACTCTGCTCTCAGGGGGTTGGGATGGAAACAGAGAAGAGGTGTTCAGTAATTGCTCCTGTTCCCCAGCCTGACCATGGTGCTGACCCCATGAAACAATCCCTGTGTCTAGAAAGAGGCTGCTGGTGTTGAAGGCTGCCCCACTCACCTCCCAAATTGGCCTCCTGCCTGCCTCAACTCAGCCGCACATGCCCAGA
The DNA here is from genome assembly GCF_037783145.1 of Equus przewalskii. Taxonomy (NCBI): domain Eukaryota; kingdom Metazoa; phylum Chordata; class Mammalia; order Perissodactyla; family Equidae; genus Equus; species Equus przewalskii. Next base: position 1,192,375 of record NC_091847.1, read on the forward strand.
AGGTGCTCTAACACCTATGTGTCAATGCCCAATCTGTTGTGAAATATCTGAGTGACTTTGAGTGAATCATTTAACCTTTCTGGGCTTCAGTTCCAACCTCTGTATTGGCTTGCATAATTTCGAAAAACCTAAGAAGCAAAAGTGCACCAGCAGGGATGAGAAAGATTATCTGCCATGGCCTGCAGCCATCAGGCAGGGCCTGCCTTATCCAGCAAGTCCCTGTATCTTATGTCGTCATGGAGGGTGGCCTGGTGGAGGAGAGAGACTCAGACCTTTGAGTGGGACAGGCCAATCTTCAAATCCTGGGCATGCCACTTGCAGTTGTTGAATCTTTGAAATGTTACATAACTGCATGGTAAAAGGGAATCGGTGCTACATGCATTGTAGAGATTTTAACGGGAGTTAGAGATTGTATATGCACATTTCTGGCCTAGGGCCCAATACACACTAGGTCCTCAGCAAAGGGCAGCATGAAGGGCATTCTCCATCATTCTCCATTCTATAACTTGTCCTTTTACTAGACTCAAAGAGAGTTTTCCTTGTAGGGGTCTCAGAGGTCATCTAGGCCAATGTCTCTCTCCCCATTTTAACCATGTTTTCTCTCTACATCTCACTGAATTTTCTTGGGATTTATTTCATATAATTTAATTGTCTCAAAAGGAACATTGAATACAATTTCAAACCATACAGACTCCAAGATTCTGAATCACCCCCTCCATCCTATAATGCTTCCAAGGTTTATTCATGTTGTAGCAAAAATCCGTATTTCATTCCTTTTTTTGCTGAATAACATTCCATTATATGGATGTACCACATTTTGTTTATCCATTCATCAGTTGATGGACATTTGGGTTTTTAAAAACTTTTTGACTATTATGAATACCGCTGCTATGAACATTCATGTACAAATTTTTGTGTGGATATGATTTCTTTTCTCTTAGGTATATACCTAGGAGTGGAATTGCTGGGTCATTTAGTGACTCTATGTTTAACAGTTTGAGGAATGCTTAACTCTTTTCCAAAATGATTGCACCATTTTACATTCCCACTAGAAATGTATAAAGATTGCTATTTCTCCGTATCCTTACCAATATGTATTTTATAGTCTGCTTTTTTAAATTGAGGTCATAATACTTTATAACATTGAGAAATTTCAGTTGTACATTCTTATTTGTCAGTCACCATATAAATGTGCCCCTTTGTCCCTTTTTCTCACCTCCCCAATCCTCTTCCCCTCTGGTAGCCTCTGAACTGTTCTCTCTGTCAGTGTGTTAGTTTATCTTTCACATGTGAGTGAAATCATACAGTGTTTGTCTTTCTCTGGCTGTCTTATTTCGCTTAACATAATACCCTCAAGGTCTATCCATGTTGTTGTGAATGGGACAATTTTGTCTTTTTATGGCTGAGTAGTATTATACTGTATATACATACACCACATCTTCTACATCCAGTCATCAGTCGATGGGCACTTGGGTTGCTTCCGCTTCTTGGCTATTGTGAATAAGGCTGCAATGAACATAGGGGTGCATAAGTCTCTTTGAACTGTTGATTTCAAGTTCTTTGGATAAATATCCAGTAGTGTGAAAGCTGGGTCATACGGTATTTCTATTCTTAATTTTTTGAGAAATCTCCATATTGTTTTCCATAGTGGCTATACCCCTTTGCATTCCCACCAGTAGTAGATGAGGGTTCCGTTTTCTCCACATCCTCTCCAACATTTGTTATATTCTGTCTTAGTGATTATAGCCATTCTAATGGGTGTAAGGTGATATCTTAGTGTAGTTTTGATTTGCATTTCCCTAATGATTAGTGATGTTGAGCATCTTTTCATGTGCCTATTGGCCATCTGTATATCTTCTTTGGAAACATGTCTGTTCATATCCTTTGCCCATTTTTTGACTGGGCTGTTTTTTTGTTGTTGTTGAGTTGTGTGAGTTCTTTACATATTTTGGAGATTAACCCCTTGTTGGATATATGACTTGCAAATATTTTCTCCCACTTGATGGGTTGTCTTTTCATTTTGTTCCTAGTTTCCTTTGCCTTGCAGAAGCTCTGTAGTCTGATGAAGTCCAGCTTGTTTCTTTTTTCTTTTATTTTCCTTGTGCAAGTAGACACTGTACTCAAAAAGATCCTTCCAAGACCGACATCAGAGTGTACTGCCTATATTTTCTTCTAGGAGTTTTATGGTTTCAGGTCTTACCTTCAAGTCTTTGATCCATTTTGAGTTAATTTGTGTATGGCGTGAGAGAAAGGTTCTACTTTCATTCTTTTGCATGTGACTGTCCAGTTTTCCCAATTACCATTTATTGAAGAGAATTTCCTTTCTCCTTTGTATGTTCTCAGCTCCTTTGTTGAAGATTAGCTCTCTGTAGATGTGTGGTTTTATTTCTGGGCTTTCAACTCTGTTCCATCGATCTGTGTATCTTTTTTTGTGCCTGTACCATGCTGTTTTGATTAACATAGCTTTGTAGTATATTTTGAAGTCAGGGATTGTGATGCCTCCAACTTTGTTCCTTTTTCTCAGGATTGCTTTAGCTATTTGGGGTCTTTGTTTCCCCATGTGAATTTTAGGATTCTTTGTTCTGTTTCCATAGGCATGTCATTGGGATTCTGATTGCAATTGCATTGAATCTGTAGATTGCTTTAGGTAGTATGGACATTTTAACCATATTTATTCTTCTAATCCATGTGCATGGAATATCCTTCCATTTCTTTATGTCATCATCGATTTATTTCAATAATGTCTTATAGTTTTCATTGTATAGGTCTTTCATCTCCTTGGCTAAATTTATTCCTAGATATTTTATTCTTTTTGTTGTGATTGTAAATGGGATTGTATTCTTGAGTTCTCTGTTAGTTTGTTATTAGAGTATAGAAATACTACTGATTTTTGTAAGTTGATTTTGCACCCTGCCACTTTACTGTAGTTGTTGATAAATTCTAATAGTTTTCCAATGGATTCTTTATGGTTTTCTGTTCATAAAATCATGTTGTCTGCAAAGAGTGAGAATTTCACTTCTTCATTGCCTTTTTGAACTCCTTTTATTTCTTTTTCTTGCCTACTGGCTCTGGCCAAAACGTCTAGTACCATGTTGAATAAGAGTGGTGACGGTGGGCACCCTTGTCTTGTTCCTGTTCTCAGAGGGATGGCTTTCAGTTTTTCCCCATTGAGTATGATGTTGGCAGTGCGTTTGTCATATGTGGCCTTTATTATGTTGAGGTACTTTCCTTCTATACTGATTTTATTGAAAGTTTTGATCATAAATGGATGTTAGATCCTGTCAAATGCTTTCTCTGCGTCTATTGAGATGATCAAGTGGTTTTTATTCCTTGTTTTGTTAATGTAGTGTATCACAGTTATTGATTTGTGTATGTTGAACCATCCCTGTGTCCCTGGTTTAAATCCCATTTGATCATGGTGAATGGTCTTTTTTAATGTATTGCTGTATTTGGTTTGCCAATATTTTGTTGAGGATTTTTGCATCCATGTTCATCAGCGATATTGGCCTGTAATTTTCCTTCTTTTTGTTGTGACTATCTGGCTTTGGTATCACATTAATGTTGGCCTCATAAAATGAGTTAGGAAGCATCTGCTCCTTTTTAAATTTTTGGAAGAGTTTGAGAAGGATAGGTATTAAATCTTGTATGATTATTTGGTAGAATTCTCCAGAGAAACCGTCTGGTCCAGGACTCTTATTTTTTGGGAGGTTTTTGATTACTGTTTCAATCTCTTTACTTGTGATTGGTCTATTCAGATTCTCTATTTCTTCTGGATTCAGTTTTGGGAGGTTATATGAGTCTAAGAATTTATCCGTTTCTTCTAGGTTATCCAATTTGTTGGTGTATAGCTTTTCTTAGTATTCTCTTATAATCCTTTGTGTTTCTGTGGTATTCATTGCAATGTCTCCTTGTTCATTTCTCATTTTACTTATTTGAGTCTTTTCTCTTTTTTTCTTAGTGAGTCTGGCTATAGGTTTGTCAATTTTGGTTATCTTCTCAAAGAACCAGGTTTTTGTATTGTTGATAGTTTCTATTGTTTTTTTAAGTCTCTATTTCATTTAGTTCTGCTCTGAGTTTTATTATTTCCCTCCTTCTGCTGAATTTGGGCTTTGTTTGTTCTTCTTTTTATAATTCTGTTAGGTGCAGTTTAAGATTACTTATTTGAGATTTTTCTTATTTGTTAAGGTGGGCCTGTATTGCTATGAATTTCCCTCTTATGACCACTTTTGTTGCATCCCATAGGAGTTGATATGGTGTATTTTCATTCTCATTTGTCTCCAGATATTTTTTCATTTCTCTGTTAATTTCTTCAATGATCCACTGGCTGTTCAGTAGCATGTTGTTTAGTCTCCACATGTTTTGTCATGTTTGTCCCCTTCCCAACTTTGTTCTTGCAGTTGATTTCTAGTTTCATTGCATTATGTTTGGCAAAGGTACTTGATATGATTTCAATCTTCTTAAATTTATTGAGGCTTGCCTTGTTTCCCAACATATGGTCTATCCTTGAGAATGTTCCATATGCACTTGAGAAGAATGTGTATTTTGTGGTTTTTGGATCTAGTGTTCTATATATATCTATTAAGTCCATCTGGTCTGGTTTTCATTTAAATCCACTATTTCCTTGTTGACTTCCTATCAATTGATGTAAGTGGGGTGTTAAGGTCCTCTACTATTATAGTATTATTGTTAATATCTCCTTTTAGGTTTGTTAGTTGTTCCTTTATGTACTTTGGTGCTTCTATATTGGGTGCATATATATTTATGAGTTATGTCTTCTTTGTGGAGTGTCCCTTTTATCATTATATACTTCCCCTCTTTGTCTCTCATTACCTGTTTTGTCTTGAAGTCTACTTTGTCTGATACAAGTATGGCAACACCTGCTTTCTTTTGTTTGCTATTAGCTTGAAGTATTGTCTTCCATCCCATCACCCTGAGCCTGTGTTTGTCTTTAGAACTGAGATGCGTTTCCTGGAGGCAGCATATTGTTGGGTTTTGTTTGTTAATCCATCCAGGCACTCTGTTTCTTTTGATTGGAGAATTCAATCTATTTATATTTACAGTGATTATTGATATATGAGGGCCTCAAACTGCCATTTTATCTTTTGTTTTCTGGTTCTCATATATTTCAATTTTTCCTTATCTTGTATTTCTTATGGCCATTTTGGTTTGGTGTTTTCTGTGATTTTTTTTCTCAATTTTCTCCTTACTTATGTGACTGCACTCAAATTTTCATTTAGTGGTTACCATGAGGTTTGTACATATAAGATCTCATAGATGAGACAGTCCATTTTTTGATAGCCTCCTATCTCTGATAACCTATGCAGGTTCCATCCTTTTCCCCTTCCCCTTCTATATTTTTGTTGTCACAAATTATTCTTTTTTGTCTCATGAGTTTGTGACCAAATTGATGTGGTTATAGTTATTTTTGATGCCTTCTTTCCCTTTATCCTTTATGTTATATTTAGTTTTTTTTCTAACCTATTCTTGTATAAAGCAGCAGTTTTCTGATTCTGTCTATTTATCTCCTTGCTCAAAGTTTTGTAAACCTTTGCCTTTTTGTGTCAGCTAGGAGGGCGCCTTTCAGCCTTTCTTGTAAGGCAGATCTAGTGGTGATGAACTTCTTCAGCTTTTGTTTGTCTGAGAACTCTTTTATTTCTCCATCATATCTGAAGGATAATTTTGCTAGATAGACTATTCTTGACTGATAGGTTTTTTCCTTCAGTATTTTGAAAATATCATTCCACTTTCTCTCAGCCTGTAGTGTTTCTGCTGAGAAATTCGCTGAAACCCTGACGGGGGTTCCTTTGTAGATTATTTTCTTCTCTCTGGCTTCTCTTAATATTCTTTTTTATCATTGACTTTTGATAGTTCTAATGTTATATGCTTTGGAGAAGGTCTTTTTGCATTGAGATTATTAGAAGTTCTGTTTATTTCATGTAATTGCATGTCTAGTTCCTTCCCAAGTTTTGGGAAGTACTCAGCTATTATTTCTTTGAATAAGCCCTCTGCTTCTTTCTGCCTTTCTTCTCTGGGATACCTGCTATCTTTATGTTACTTTTCCTAATTGAGTCAGGTATTTCTCATAGAATTTCTCCATTTAAAAAAATCTTAGTTCTCTCTCCTCCTCCACTTGAATCATTTCTAGATTTCAATCTTCAAGCTCACTAATTATCTCTTCCAATATGGTATGCTCCGTTTTTAATGCTTTCTTCCTTATTTTTCATCTCATTAATTGTTTTCTTCATCTCCAGTATTTCTGTTTGGTTCTTTGTTTAGAGTTTCAATCTCTTTGGTGAATTATTCATTCTATTCATTAATTTTAATCATGAGCTCATTGAATGGTTTTCTGAGTTTTCTTGTAATTCTTTGAGTTTCTTCATGACAGGCATTTTGAATTCTCTGTCAGTCAGATTGTAATCTTCTGTGATTCCAGGTTGAGTTTCTGGAGAGTTGTCTTTCTTTTTCTGTTCTGCAGTCTTTCTGTGGTCCTTAATGGCTCTTGGTGAACTGATCTGCTGGTGCCTTTGTGGTAGTAACCACCTTTCTTGTTTGGGTAAGGCTTTGCTGACTTTGATTCTGAGCTACTTCTGGTTGTTTCTGAGAGCCTGCACTTTCCACCCTCCACTGCCTCTGCTAGAGGTCTCATCAGTGCCCTCCTTGTACCCCTCATGCCTCCAAGGCTGCTGGTGCCTTGCTGCTTTTGATGTCACTTTAGTCTCAAGTGATGCCACCAGGGTCACCAGACTGCAAGCACTTCTGCTGCTTCTGGGGTTGGCTGGGTCTAGTGATCCTCCTGGCTCTCTGTGGGCTCTCCATGGGCTTGGGTGCTGCTGCCCCATGCACCACCGACACTGCTGTTCCTGGGCTATCTGGGGGTGCTGGCAGCACTGCTGGGGGAGAGACAGGGACTAAGCTGCAAGTGTTGTTGCTGGTTCTACAGTCTCTGGTCACTGGTGCATGCTGGTGTGCTTTCTGAGACTTCACGTCAGGGCACCCTGCTCCTGCTGGTGAAATCCACATTTTGTTTGCTGTCCTCACTGCTGTAAGACCAGTGTTCCTGCCAAGGAGGAGGAAGGGTGCTCGGTTGCCAGTATCACTCTGTGTCCCAAAGCCTCAGGGCTTGTGCACCACCTGTCACTGCTGGTGGGAGCAGGGCCCAAGCTGCAAGTGTCACTGCTGAACATGCCCGCTCTGGTCACAGGCTGTCCACTGGTGTGTTTTGAAGTCTCAGCTCAGGGGGCCCCAACCCCAGTGGTGAAATTCACACCTTGGATGTTGTGCATACTGCTGGAAAGACCAGTGCCACTGCTGGGGGAGGGGGACAGGGTGGGGTCACCAGCTCCACTCTGTGTCCTGAAGCCTCAGGATATGTGTACCACATGCTACTGCTTGGGGGCAGGGATAGCAGCTGCAAACTCTGGTCACTGGCTCTGGCATGCACCAGTGTACACTGAAACCTCAGATCAGGGCAACCTACCCCTGCTAAGGAAATTCATGTTTTGAATGCTGCCACTACTACTGGAAAGACTGGCACCACTGCCATGGAGGGGAGGGGCCTCGGTCACCAGCTCTGTTCTGTGTCCTGGATCCTCAGGACGTGTGTGCCACCTGCCACCATTGGGTGGGGGCAGGGGCCAAGCCATGAATGCTGTGTTTTCCTTTGCAGCCTGTGGTTGCTGGCATGTGTGCTGGTGTGGGGATCAGTGTTTTGGCTTGCCACCACTGGGAGAGTGAAGGGGACTTTCCCCCTAGTTCCACTGCCTCCTGGAGGTTCAGTTCACCCACCTTCAGATGTCTAGATGCATGGATCACTCAGGCATTCTGGTGGGCTAGGCAGGGAGCCCTTTGTTGGTCACTGGATGTCTGGCTGGTTGTAACTTAGAGGGGAGAGACAAAGGGAAAGGCAATCCATCATGATGGTGACATCACTTGCATGTAGTTTTTTTCTTTTAGTACGTTGCACATCTTGTCCCATTGCTTCCTGGATTCCATGGTTTCTGATGATGTAGCTGTGGTTAATCTTATTGAGAAGCACTTGTATCTAAGTTATTTGTCTCTTGCTGCTTTCAAGATTCTCTCTGTGTCTTTGACTTCCCAGAGTTTGACAATAATGTATGTAATGTACATATGTAAGGTATGTATCTTTATGAATTTATCCTACTTTTAGTTCATTAACTCTTGGCTTAACATTTTTAACTACATTTGGGAAGTTTTTGATCATTACTTCTTCAAATATTCTGTTTGCTGCTTTCTCTCTTTCCTTTTCTTCTATGACTCCCATTATGCATTTATTGATATATTTGATGATGTCCCACAGGTCTCTGAGCCTCTGTTAATTTTTCTTCACTTTCTTTTTCTTTCAGTTCCCTAGATTGGTTAATCTCAATTGATGTATCTCCAAGTCCCCTAATTCTTTCTTCTGACTGTTTAGCCTTCTGTAGTAAACTTTTTATTGCACTTATTGTACTTTTCAACTTCAGAATTTGTATTTAGTTCTTTTTTATAAATTATATCTCTTTATCAATATTCTCTATTTGATGAGACATTATTTTCATACTTTTATTTAACTTTTTAGGCATGGTTTCCTGTAGTTCTTTGAACATATTAAATAACTAATGTAAATAGTTTTCTAGTAAGTCCAGTGTCAAGACTTCCTCAGAGATAAGTTTCCAATCCTTTTCCCCTGTGTATAGGTCATGCTTTCTTTTTTTAAAAAAGTATTACTCAAGTTTATGCTACCCCCCTCTTTTTTATAATTCCAGGAAGTCTAATTCAAATTTAAGATAAATAACTTTTTTGCTGATGCACAGTACCATTCAGTAAAAGCAGAGTTGATCCCCCATTAGGCTGCTTAGTAAGCCTTTGTAAGTAAGCCACACATTTGTTTTTCTTTCAAAAACACATAATTATCTTATATACATAGGAAATGATATTCAACAACATTTTTGGTACATCTGTTGCACAATGCCTGCTTATTATGAATAAGACCCAAGGCAACTAACAGTGGCATCTCTGAATACACTTTTAATAGAGATGTGACTTCCTCGGATCATATTTGACATTAAAATATAAACAGTGAATTGTTAAATAGCCCATCTTCATATTATAATATTTTCTTCTAGAACACATTAGATGACTAGGAGAAAAATAATAAGCAAAGAGTTTTTACATTAAGCAATTAAATATAATTAGCTCCCTCAAATCCAGAGGAACAGTTTTATTTTCTTTTTCTTCTTTTCCAAATAATTGACACATAAAATGTGTAAGTTTAAGGTGTAAAGTATAATGATTTGATATGTGCATTTATTGTGAAATAATTACTGCAATAAGGTTAATTAAAGCCTCCATCTCCTCACATAATTACCTTTTTTTTTGTTGTGATGACATTTAAGATCTACCCTTTCAACATCTTTCAAGTATATAATACAGTATTGGTAATTATATTCAACATGCTGTACATTATTGTCATCAGAACTTATTCAACTTATAGCTGGAAGTTTGTACCCTTTGAACAACATCTCCCCATTTCTCCCACCCCTTAGCTCCTGACAACCACCATTCTACACTCTATTTATATGAGTGTGGACTTTTTAGATTCCATATATAAGTGAGAACATACAGTCTTTGTCTTTCTCTGTCTGGCTTATTTCACTTAGCATAATGCTGTCATGATCCATCCATGTTGTTGAAAAAGGCTGGATTTCCTACTGTTTTATGACTGAATAATATTCAATGGTGTATACACACACACACACACACACACACACACACACACACCACATTATCCATTCATCTATCAATGGACACATAGATTGTCGTCATGTCTTGGCTATTGTGAATAATACTGCAATAAATGTGGGGATGCAGATATTTCTTTGAGACAGTGATTTTATTTCCTTTAGGTATATACCCAGAAGTGAGATTGTTGGATCATATGGTAATTCTATTTTAACTTTTTGAGGAACTTCCATATTGTTTTCTATAATGGCTGTAACAATTTGCCTTCCTACCAAGAGCGCACATAGTTTCCCTTTTCTCCACAGCCTTACCAATACTTGTCTCTTGTCTTTTTGATTATAATCATCTTAACAAGTGTGAGATGATAGTGCATTGTGATTTTGATTTGCATATCCCTGATGATAAGTGATGCTGAGTGTCTTTTTATGTATCTATTGGCCATTTGTATGCCTTTGGAAAAATGTTTTTTTTAAGTCTTCTGTTCATTTTCTTTCTGTATTGTTTTGTTATAGAGTTGCATGGGTTTTTTTCATATATTTTGGATATTAACCCTTTATCAGATAGATGGTTTGCAAATATTTTCTCTCATTCCATAGGTTTCCTTTTCATCTTGCTTATTGTTTCTTTTGCTGTGCAGAAATGTTTTAGTTTGATGTAGTCTCACTCGTTTATTTTTGCCTTTGTTGCTTGTGCTTTTGGTGTCATATCCAAAAAATAGTTGCCAAGACCAACGTCACAGAGCTTTTCCCCAATGTTTTTCTTCTAGGAGTTTTACAGTTTGGGGTCTTACATTTAAGTCTTTAATCCATTTTGAGTTAATATTTGTGAGTGCCCTAAGATAGGGTCCAATTTCATTCTTCTGCATGTGGTTATCCAGTTTTCCTACATCATTTATTGAAGAGACTATCCTTTCCCCATAGAGTATTCTTGGCTCCCTTGTCAATAATAGTTGACCATATAGGCAAGGGTTTATTTCTGGGCTCTCAATTCTGTTCCATTGGTCGATATGTTTATTTTTATGCCAGTACCATACTGTTTTGATTATAATAGCTTTGTAATATACTTTGAAATTAGGAATTGTGATGACTCCAGCTTTGTTATTCTTTCTCAAGATTGCTTTGGCTATTTGGGCTCTTTTGTAGTTCCATACAAATTTTAGGATTGTTGTTTCTATTTCTTGAAAAATGTCATTGGAATTTTGATAGAGATTACATTGACTCTGTAGGTTGCTTTGGGTGGTACAGACGTTTTAACAATATTAATCCTTCCAATTCATGAGCATGGAATATCTTTCCATTTATTTGTGTCTTCTTCAATTTCTTTCCCCAAAGTCTTGTAATTTTATGTGTACAGATATTTTACCTCTTTGGTTAAATTTATTCTTAAATACTTTATTTTATTTTATTTTTATTTTTATTTTTTTTTAAGGATTGGCACCTGGGCTAACAACTGTTGCCAATCTTTTTTTTTTCTTTCTGCTTTATCTCCCCAAACCCCCCTGTACACAGTTGTATATATTACTTGCATGTCCTTCTAGTTGTGGGATGTGGGATGCCACCTCAATGTGGCCTGACGAGCGGTGCCATGTCCGTGCCCAGGATCCGAACCCTGGGCCGCCACAGCGGAGTGCGCAAACTTAACCACTCGGCCATGGGGCTGGCCCCAATATTTTATTTTTTATGATGTTATTGTAAGTGAGATGGTATTTCTTTATTTTTTCCAGGTAGGTACTGTAAGAAATGCAACTGATTTTAGTATGTTGATTTTGTATTCTACAACTTTACTGAATTTGTAGATTAGTCCTAACATGTTTTTTTGGTAGAATCTTACGGATTTTCTGTATCATCTATAAAAAGGGACAATTTTATTTCTTCCTTTCTTATACGGATGCCTCTTAATTCTTTTTCTCTCATTAGTCTGGCTAGGACTTCCAGTACTATGTTGAATAGGAGTGGTGAGAGTATGCACCCTTGTCTTGTTCCTGACCTTAGCAGGAAAGATTTCAATCTTTTACCATTGAGTATGATGTTGGCTGTGGGTTTGTCATATATGGCCTCTATTTTGTTGAGGTATGTTTCTTTTATATATAGTTTATTGACATTTTATATCAGGAAAGGATGTTTTATTTTGACAAATGTTTTTTCTGTGTCTATCGAGATGATCATGTAATTTTTACCTTTCATTCTATTAATACAGTGTGTCATATTTATTGATTTGTGTATGTTGCATCCTTCTTACATCTGAAGGATAAATCTCACTTAATCATAGTGTATGATCCTTTTAATGTGCTATTAGTGTACTAGTGTGTATTAATGTAATGTGAATTAGTTTATTCTGAATCTGACTATATGCTTACTTTTACTAATGTGTTCTATATTTTCTTATGTTTTCATGTTACTAATAATTTTATTTTGTTTCACCTTGAAGAACTCCTTTCAGCATTTATTGTAGTGGTGATGAAGCCCCCAGCTTTTGTTTATTAGGGAAAGTCTTTATTTTACCTTCATTTCTGAGAGACCACTTTGTTGAGTAAAGTATTCGTGGTTGGCAGTTTCCTTTTTCAGTACTTTGTATATCATCCCATTCTCTCCTGCCCTATAAGTTCTCTGCTGAGAAATCCACTAATAGTCTAATGGGGTTTTTCTTGAATGAGAGATTTCTTTCCATTATTACTTTTAAAATTCTCTCTTCATCTTCGGTTTTGGCAGTTTTACTATGTGTCTTGGAGAAGTTCATTTTTGGATTGAAACTTTGAGATGATCTATTAGCCTCATGAAGTTGGGATGCCAAATCTCTTTCCAAGTTTTGGGAATTCTCAGCCAACATTCTTTCTACCCCTTTCTCCTCTCCTCCTTCTGGGACTCCAATGATATGTATGTTATTCCTTTTGATGGTGTTTCGTAAGTCCTATAGGTTTTCTTCATTCATTTACATTCTTTTACCTCTTCTTATTGGATAATTTCAATTGATCTGTCTTCAAGGTCACTGATTCTTTCTTATGCTTGTTCAAGTCTGCTGTTGTAGCTCTCTATTGAATTCTTCAGTTCAGTCATTTTAATCTTTCACTCCAAAATTTCTTTTTGGGTCTTTTTGATGTTTTCTATCTCTTTGTTGAAGTTCTCATTTGTTTTTATATTGTTTTCTTGATACTGTTTAATTGTTTATCTGTGTTCTCTTGTAGTTCTCTGAGCGTCTGTAGAATAATTGTTTTCAATTTTTTGTCAGGCAATTCCTGGATCTCCATATTTTTTTGGGGCCTGTCCCTGGAAGTTTACTGTATTTCTTTGATGTAGTTATATTTCCTGGTTCTTCATTATCCCTGTAAACTTGTGTAGTTGTCTGAATATTTGAAGAAGTAGTCACTCTTCCAGACTTTATGGACTGACTTCCATAAGCAAATCATTTTACCTGTGGGTGTGAGTATGCTGGATCATGCTGTGGCTCTGGGTCTAGTGGTACAGGGTGCTAAGTGTGGGGTTGTCTGGTGGCACTGGATCCAGGGGGTGTGTTTGATGTCTCTTCAGCTTATGCCACTCTGTTCCACAGCATTGACATCTGTGTGTCATTGGTGAGCACTCTGGGGAATTTATTTTGGCTGCAAGGGCTGCTGCAGTCTTCAGCATCACCTCCAGGTTCAGCAGCTAGAAACTAGGGCATGAGCAGTGGTGGCTCAAGCCAGTAATGTACACACATTTGGCTTATGGGCCAGCTGTAGGGGCCTATGGAGTGGCAAGAGCTACTTTCAGACACATGCAGTGATGGGGACCAGTGCAAGTAGCAAGGGCCGGGTCTAACTGTGGGCTCACTTGCAGCCATGAGTGCAGTCTTGTGGCTGCACACTTTAACCTCTGGTGTGCATATTGCAGTGGAAGCTGGTGACAGGCTTGGGATGGAGTTATGCAGGTGCACAGCTGGATGGGCCAGCTACATGTAGGCATGGAGGTGCTGGCCAGCAACAGAAGCAGCTGTGGGGTTCCTGGCTGTCATGTCAGCATGCTCACCCATGACTACACACTCTTCCCCTGGCATGTATACTGCAGTGGAGGTCACTGATGAGCATCAGGCTGGTGATGTACAGGTGCACAACTGGAAATGCTAGTCCCAAGTGCAGTCAAAACAGTGGGGTTATCTAAGGGGTGTAAGCTGGTGTCTTCTCCTCACACAGCTGCAGAGGTCCTGTTGGATTGCATGCATGGCTTTCAGGCTCTGATGAGGGTGAGGAGGGACTCAGGAAGCTGATATCTGACACTTGCCCAGTCACAGAGAACTTGAGTTGCTGCCAGTGAAGTTCCCAAGTTCTAGCGGGGCAAGGTGGGGAGGGTGCAGGGAGGGACTCAGGTAGCTGGCATCAGAGAACACGAACACCTGTAGGGTGAAAACTGACAAAATCTGCAATGGGTCTCCTGCAGCTGTGCTGGCTGCTGGCTTCACCAGTGATGAAATCTGCTGAGTTTGTCTGCAGAGCAGGTCTCTATGAACAGCATTCACTTCAGCTGTGTGTCTGCCAATAATAGCCTCTGCTTTTCTTCCTCATTCCTTTCCTTCCTTATTCCTAGCCCCTTCCTTATTCCTATCCCTCTCAACTTTTTCAGTATGAGTGAGATGAAACTGGAGTGAAACCTTCAAGCAGTGCCCCAAGAGGCTGGAGAAGCTGGTTGCTCACCCTGCTCTTCTTTTCCTGGTGAGAGAAACTCTTTCTGCCTGAGAAGCTCCTTCTTGTCCTGAACAATGCCAGCTTGAGGATGGGATGATGCTGGCAAAGCAAAGCTGTCTTCCTCCCTTCTTGTGTGATTATTGCCAGGGTTTTTTTTGTGCCATAGTGTTGCTAAAGTTGCCTGAGTGGACTCTAGAGGTCTCCCAGAGCTATTTTTGTTCACGGATAGCTCGCTAATCATTGATCTTCGTGGGAAGATGGGGAGGCTGGTCTCTCCTTTAGAAAGCCATTTGTTCCAAGCTCCATTTTATTTTTTTGATGTCACATTTACATTTTTTTTACATTTTTTATCCATTAACAAATCACTGATTTTATATATAGATTTTTTGATACTGTTGTTTTTTAATCTTTATATAAGTGTTGTAGATGATTTACCCACCACCACTACAATATTAAAGTATTCTGAATATAACTATATTTACTTTAAGTGACTTTTATACCTCATGTATTTTCTTTTTACTAATTAGCATCCTTTCATTTCAGCTTGAAGAATTCCCTTTAACGTTTCTTGTATGGCCTGACTAGTGGTGATGAACTCCTTCAGCTTTTGTTTGGCTGGAAAACTTTATTTTTCCTTCAATTCTGAAAGAAATTTTTGATATGTAGAGTATTCCTGTATGGCAGATTTTTTTATTTCATACTTTGACTATATCATCCTAATCCCTTTTAACCTGCAAAGTTTCTGCTGGGATATACGCTGATAGTCTTATGGGGGTTCCCTTGTACATAACAGGTTGGCTTTTCTCTTGCTGCTTTTACAATTCTTTCCTTATCTTTAACTTTTGACAATTTAATTGCAATGTGTCTAGGTGTGGGTCTCTTTGGATTCCTCTTATTTGGAACTTTATCAGCTTCCTGGATCTGGATGTCTGCTTCTTTCTTCAGGTTAGAGAAGTTTTCAGCCATTGTTTCTTTGAATACGATTTCTGCCCCTTTCTCTCTCTCTCTCTCTCTCTCTCTTTTACATCGTGTATATTGTTCTGGTTCATGGTGCCCCATAAGTCCCTTAAGCTATTGCTACTCTTTTTCATTCTTTTTCTTTTTGTTCTTCTGATTGGATCTGTTCTACTGTCCTGCCTTCTAGTTTGCTGATCTTTTCTTCTGCTTGGGACCTGCCCACAGTCCTAGAGTTTGCCTGCCTGGTGGAAAGAACGCATATCCACACCATGGCTTGGGTTGAAGAGTTCATTGCATTTCCCCCTTTATGGTGGCCTAGCACATGGCGGAAGTGCAGAACATCACCTTGTGTCTCATGGTGGAAGGCCTGCAAGAGGGCATTTATCTCACCCTGGGCCTCTGCCTTGAGCTGATGTCCAGCTCCTTCATGTCTCACTGCAGCCAGGAGTCTTGAAGGAGCTGTACAACGATTATGTGGAGTACCACAGAGGAAAACACAAATGAGAGGAAAGATACACCATCTAAGGCTGTGTTGTAATAGTGCTGCCCATGGGCTTGTAGGGCAGCCTTGGCCCCATAGCCTGAAAGAGTTAGAGAATGAAAGACTTCAGATGTTCTAATTTTCAGTGTTGAAAGACATGAAAAAACCTTTGAGGTTTACATATTATACCTTGTATTTTACAGTCATATTTTTTAGCATATCTTTTATGCCGTAATTATTGCAATGGGATCTTGATAATAAACCCTGGAATGAAGTGAATTCAATTAAAAAATGTGAATCCCTCTTGTGGCAGGAAAAATATCTCGTCTGCTGTTGAACCCATCTATTGAATTTTTCAGTTCAGTTATTATATTTTTCAGCTCTGTGATTTCTATTTGGTACTTTTAAAATATTTTCTATCTCATTGTTGAAATTTGCACTTTGTTCATGCATTGCTCTTCTAACCTGGGTGAGCATCTTTATGATCATTATTTTGAACTCACTATATTCCTCTGTTTCTTTTATTTTTTTTTAAAGATTGGCACCTGAGCTAACATCTGTCACCAATCTTCTTTTTTTTTCTTCTCCCCAAAGCCCCCCAGTATATAGCTGTATAGTCTAGTTGTGAGTGCCTCTGGTTGTGCCCTCTGTTTCTTAATTTGTCTTGACCCTCTATTTTGGTTTTTGTTCGTTAGATAAAATAGTCACTACTCCCAGTCTTTTTGGAGGAGTTTCATGTAGAGGACGAACCTTCTTAATCACCTGGCCCAAACTCCTGTTTGTCTCTTAAATCTTTGTGATTGTTCAACCTGCCTTCTCTGTTCTTAGTGGTCCCCAGCTGTTGAGGGAGTGCCGAGACCCCTCAGTGCCCCAGGGTGGAGAGTGGCTCTTGGCACCTAGATGCAGCTATTTGGAAGCCAGATCCTCAGGCAGCTGATTGGAAAGTGTTCTCCAGGGAGAATCTGGGAGATGGGTGTTTTTACCTGCTTCCTCTACACTGGGCCTGAGTGTAGCCATAGGAGACGCTCCTGCTCACATTAAGAACTGCTTCTTTGTTTGCTACAGCTCTGTATGATTCATGAATGCGAGCCCCATTGCCTATCAGTGCCAGGTGATCTGAGGGCCTGTCCTTGGGCTGCAGCCACAAAAGCTGGAGTTCCAGGCCTGTGTACAACTTCCTTCCAGGGAGATATTGGTGACATGAAGAAGGCTAGAGGGAGAAGGTGGTGGAGGTGTCTGCTAGCTTCCCAATCCCTGGGGAGGATCAAAGCCAGCCCCTAGATACGTGCTATATTGAGCCTGACTCTCAGGCAGCGGCTTTTAGAATCTGCAGATGGACCCTTTCAGGGAAAGCTTGGGAGATGGAAATTTTTGCTTTCTCCCTCTGTGCTGAGCTCTAGGGGCATAGCCATGTGGAGTGCTTGTGTGCACCTTAACAACTGCTTCTCTGTTTGCTTCAGTTTTGTGGGTCTCCTGGATGCACGCCCTGTTGGCTTTCAGAGCCAGGTGTTTTGCAGGCCTGTCCCTTGGGTGAGAGTCTTACAAGTTGAGGCACTAAGTGTGAGTCAAACCGTTAACTCCTCAGGGAGTTCTGTCCAGACTCTGTGGTTCTGTGCTGGGGTCGGGTTTTCGGTGAGACTGTGTCTCAACATTTCTTAGCAACTTTGATGGGGGTATCTTCTCATTTGCCTGATTTGTAGGAGTCACTCAGCTAGTTTCCGGGTTTCTTTCAGAGGCAACTGCTCCGTGTGTAGCTATACATTTGGTGTGTCTGTGGGAGGAGGGAAGTTCAGGAGCCTCCTAGGTCACCATCTTTTTTGATCCCTAGCTGACGTATAATGTTTTTGAGTGTATCTCTTTAATTAGTTTTTATAGTTGTTGCTTCTATTAATACAACATACTTGTATGACGCTTAACAGTTCTCTGATATCAATATTTTACCACTTTGAGTGAAGTGTTGAAACTTCACTTCTATTTAAATCCTTTATTTTCACCACTTTTAATTATCAGTGTCCTGGTTTTCTGATGGTGTTATAATTTTTATTCAATCATCAAGTGTTATTTATAAAATTAATGAGGAAAAGAATAATCTGATATGTTTATCCGTGTTTATGCTCTTCTATTGTTCCTTCTTTCATTCTGATGCTCTGAGTTTCTTTCATTTATTGTTTCCTTTCTACTTGAAGAACTCCCTTTACTCAATCTTAAAGGGCATATATGCAAGCTACAGATTCTTTAATTTTCCTCTATCTGAGAATACTTTAAATTCCTCTTCATTCCTGGGGGATAGTTTTGCTGGATATAGAATTTTCAGCTGACAAGTCTTTCCTTTCAGCACTTGAAGAATGTTTTGTCACTTCCTTCTAACAAACTCCAAGGTTAGATGAGAAATATTTTGTCATTCACATTCTTTCTTTTCTTTTTTTTTGAGGGAGATTATCCCTGAGCTAACTGCTGCCAATCCTCCTCCTTTTGCTGAGGAAGACTGGCCCTGAGCTAACATCCATGCCCTTCTTCCTCTACTTTCTATGTGGGATGCCTACTACAGCATGGCATGCCAAGTGGTGCCATGTCCGCACCTGGGATCCAAACCAGCAAACCCTGGGCTGCCAAAGTGGAATGTGTGCACTTAACCGCTGTGCCACCAGGCCGGCCCCCACTTTCTTCTTCCTCTATAGCAGCAATGTGGTGTTTCTCTCTGGCTGCTTCTGAGATTTATTTTCTCTAGTTTTCGTAATTTTTATTATGGTGTATCTTGGCACAGATTTCTTTATCCTGTTTTGAGTTCACTTAGCTACTTGCAGCCCTAAGCTTCTATAAGCTTGAGCATTTGCCAAATTTGGGAAGTTTTCAGTCATTATTTCTCTCAAGACTAATTACTCCACTCTAGTAATCCTCTTTTTCTGAGACTCCAATTATAAGAATGTTGGATATTTTTGTTGTTGTTGTTATTGTCCCATATGTGCCTGAGGCTCTGCTTAGTTTTTTAGTCTATTTCCTCTCTATTTCTCAGATTGGGTAAATTATCGTGCTCTATTCTCAAGTTTGCTGATTCTCTGCTCTCTCATCTCCACTTTTACTATTGAGCATATTCAATGAAATTTAAAATTTCTGTTATTTACTTTTCAGTTCTACAATTTTCATTTGTTCCTTCTTTATGGCATCTAATTCTCTGCTGAGATTTTCTATTTTTTCTTTTGTTTCAAGAGAATTTGTAATTGATTGGTAGAGCATTTTTATGATGGCTGCTTTAAAATCTTTGTCAGAAAATTTTAGCATCAATTTCCCCTTAACGTTGTGCTCAGTTGATTATCTTTTCTCATTTAACTTTTGATTTTATTGGTTCTTCGTATGAGGGGTCATTTTCATTTATGTCTTGGACATTTTATTTCTTATGTTAGGACACTCTAGGTCCAACTTAAATCTTTTATTTCATCAGGCAATCACTCTGTCTAGCTTTAACATTTAGATATTGGCTGGCTTTTGTGGCTGAGTATCCTATGGCAATTTAATTTTATGGGTCTTTGCAGTGTTTTTTGGTGTACTTGATTTATCTAGTGTCATTGGGATTCCAAATGGACTCTTCTGCTCTTTCCCGAAAGAGCAGAAGGGGTTTCCTTGGACCGGGTGGTCAGTCTCTCTTGTTGGGGGAGGGTCTTGGTGGGATCCCCCTACAGATGACCATTGACTGCCCCATTGTCTCTAGACAGGTAACAGTAATCTTAAAACTAGAGGGTGAAAGAGACTTCCTGGAATAACCTACTTGCTATCATTAGGACCCTGTTACCATTTCTGTCCATTTGCCCACGGCTCCTTGTGGGGGAGGGAGTTTCATGAGTCTCAGGTCCCTGAGGCCCAGGGAGTGAAAGAGGCATTCCAGGCTGTCTCTCTTGCTGTAATTGTGTCCTCCTCACTGGCTGCACCTTCCCATCCAGTGTCTCGGGCAGCAGAGTAGATTCTTTTCTTGGGTCTGCAAGCCTCTTTATAGACCACGTCTGGACCATGTGTTTTGTGGCTGGGTCCCTCCAACTAGATCCTCCTTGCTCTTGGCAGGGAAGGGAAGCCTTGGCTCTGGCAGGAAAGGGGAGTGCGTCCCTTAGCCTGTTATTTTGGGGTTTCCAACTGATATCCTTGACAGTGGTGGTGAGCTTTCCTGGTGTTATCAGATGGATTCTTTGATCCTGAGGAGGAACAAGCGTACCTGGTTTTCTTTATGTTGCTAGGTTGGGGGCCAAAAAATTCTGGGTCTGGGGAAACTTCTTCTGCCTCTGTGTTGTACCTCCAGTGCTGTTCCTCTGGCATCTCAAACAAGTTTACTTTCTTCTTATCATCTTTTTTGAGCCTTGGGTTGGCATCATCTTGTCTCTTAGTGTCCTGTTTAAATGCACACTCTGTTTAACTGGAGTCTAAAATCAGCCAGTCAAAGTAGAATCTGGCAGGTCTTTCCCACCAGGCTTTCCCTATACTCCCCAACTTTTACCATCATGGCTGCTGCGTATGCATTATGTGGTCATGAGACATTTCCTCATCTGCATCTCCCATCAGGCTGTGGCCAACATGTCTCTGTTCACATCTATACCCCCAGGTCCTGGCAGTAGCCCTGGTTCATAACAGATGCTCAGTAAATGTTAGTTGCATTCTGCCTTTTATTCCTAATTTAACTCAGTAAGCTGCCTTTCTGCTTTCCATATATTTTGTGACCATTGTAGTCCACTCTAGCACTGAAGGCAGTATTTGTTGAAGTTAAGAATTTGGATTCTGGACTCAGACTGCCTATTTTTGAGTTCTGGCTCTGTGGCTTACTATCTGTATGACCTTAGGCAAATTACTTAAGTGATCTGTGAATCAGTTTTCTCACTTGAAAAATGAGAATAATAACAGTACCTACACAGTAGGGTTGTTAAAAGATTGAATGAATTAATATTTATAAATCTTTTAGAACAGTGCCTTTAACATGCTGAGTAGTATATGGATTTATTAAGTCAATCTATTTTAAAATTGGTCATAAAAAATATCAAAGAAACCAGTTGAGTCTGGTTTGTTCTAAGTGTGTACATGCTGTTTCTGAGTGATGGCTATTTATTTTTCTTTTAGCTATTCAAAATAACCTGCTTAATAATCTGCAAAGAATGTCACTGGGCTAATTAGGGCTTGCTAGTCTGCAGTTCAAATGTTGCACCTCTACTAGTTTCCATAAAGCTTGGGTAACAATTTTGGCCCCCAGTCTTTCAACATTTTGTCTAAATTCTCCATGATTTCTCGAAGATTACAGGCAACAATGCTGTGATTATTACACGCCTGACCCTCAGGTGGTTCTCGATGCTCCATTTCCACTGCTCTCCCTCCTAGAACTTAATCTCTTTGTCTCCCAGATTTGAGTTACCTTTTCCGAACAGTAAACCATTCTTCTTAATAGATAAAATGGAGCCAACTGGAAAATAAGTGAGTCTGTTTTTATTCTATTCTGAATTAAGACTTCCAGTTTCTACTCGGAATGTAGAAGTTTAAAAGGAGCATTATTTCCACCCTTACGACAATAACGACAAGCCAGACACACCACAAATTCACTACTTTCATTTTTCCACATCATCCTAATTTCCTTCCCAATGACAGCCAGCTCACAGTAAATTACTAGATTTTGCTGATGTTGACATTTCCATTCTCAGCTTAGTGATTTGTTTATTGATGAATTATTTCTCCATATAGGATTTTATCACATTAAAATAATATTTGTTGCTTTTTATGGACTTCTGCTTCTGGGAAGATGAGGTAGATGTATTTTTTGCTATTTTTCCATCTAACTACAACTAAAAATCCTAGATATTATACATAAAAGAAACATAAAACGAATGAAAAATGGAGAGAAGAAGGAGGACAGGCTCGAGACCTTGGGACGTGAGAGATGACATGCAAGTGAGTTCCCTAGGTTTTCTATTTTTCCCAGATAAGTGGAAAATATATCCCAGACTTGGAGCTAAGTCAGCAACCTGGAAATGGTGATGGGTACAGACTAAGAGGCTCCTATAAAAGCTTCTCCCCTTAGCCAAAAGACCAGGACAGGGGAAGCCGAACAAGACAAAAACTTTTCAACAATAACTGCTCTGCTTCAGGCAAACACCACAGAAAAAAAACAAACAAAACTACAGCTCCATCCCCACCCACATCCACAAAATCTGAGGGGCGGCCTGGACTTTCACCTCACGTGGCAGTAATGAGGTGTCCCCCTCCACTACCGGGGTGCATCAGAGGAGGCCTAGTAGAGGGTTGGGACCTTCACCTCCACCCAGCGCTAACACGGCTGAAGGCCACCCGAGAAGCAGTAATGACACCCTGCTTTACTATTGCTCCGGTGGAGGACTAGTGAGGAGCCAGAAATCTCACCACTGCCCAGTGGGGGCAAGGAGCTCCTCTCCTCTCAGGTGTCAGTGGATGGGGACCCTGGACTTCTGCCCTACCTGGCAGTAATGAGGCAGTGCCGCCCATTCCCCTAAAGCAATAGTGTCTGAGAAAGTAAGCTAAAACCGAAGGTTTAAATAATATTAAGAGTCTCTTAAGTCATACCCCAAATATCCAGGTTTCAGCTGAAAATCGCTTATCATACCAAGAACCAGGAAGATTTCAAACCAAATGACAGAACGCAATCAATAGATCCTGACACCCTGATGCTCGGGATGTTGTAATTGGCTTACAAAGATTTTAAGCTGCCATCATAAAAACACTCCAGTGAGCAATTACAAACATACTTGATTTAAGGGAAAAGTAGAAAGTCCCAGCAAAGAACAGGAAATATTTTAAAAAAAGAAAATTTTGGAACTGAAAACTACAAAAACCAAAATAAAAAAATTTGCTGGATGTGCTCAAAAGCAGAGAAAAGAGGATAGACGAGAGAATCTATGAAACGCAAGAAAGAAAAATAGAAATTCTCAGTCTGAATAGTGGAGATAAAAGAGGCAGAAAAAAATAAACAAAGCCTTAGGGACTTATGGGATTATAACAAATGATCTAACATTGCATTATTGGAATCTTGGAGGGAGAGGGGAAATAGGGTGGTGCTGACAAGTTACTTGATGAAACTATGGCTGAAACTTCCCAAATTTGGCAAAAGACATAAACCTACAGATTCAAGAAGCTGAACAAAACCAAAACAGAATAAATCCAAAGAAATTCACATAAGGATACATTAGAGTCATACTTATGAAAACTAAAGTAAAAAAAAAAGTATATATACATATATATATAAAGCAGCAAAAGAGAAACAACTTACCTATAGAGAAAAAACAATTTAAATGACAGGGACTGTCATCAAAAACTGTGGAAGCCCAAAGGAAGTGGCAGTTTTTTTTCAAGTTCTGAAAAGAAAAGAACTGTCAGTCCAAAATCTTATAACCGGTGAAAATATCCTTCAGGAATAAAGAGGAAATGAAGACAATTTTAGAAATCAGAAAACTGAGAATTTGTCATTGGCAGATCTCCTCTAAAAGAATGGTAAAAAGAAGTTCTCTAAACAGAAAGAAAACAATAAAAGGAGGAGTCTTCAGAACATTAGAAAGGAAGCATGGACATAGTAGGCAAAAACTGATAAATACAATAGGCGTTGTTTCTCTTCTTGGGTTTTCTACATGATGTTTGATATAAAAATCATAGAACTGTCTGATGTGTTTCTGAATGTATATAGAGTAAATATTTAAGACAACATTTATAAATGAAGGAGAGTAAAATGATATAAAGGGAGGTATGGCTTCTATACATCACTCAAACTAGTAAAATGAAGACACCAGTAGACTGTGATATGATAGGTGTGTACATAGGGTAATACACAGAACAACCACTAACAGAACCACACAGAGTGTACTCGAGAACACTGCAGATAACCAGTATGGAGTTCTCAGACTTGACACCAAAACACCATCCATAAAAGAAAAAATCAATAAATTGGACTTTTCAAAACTAAAAACTTTTGCTCTGTGAAAGGCTTTGTTAAGAGGATGAAAAGACAAGGAAAAGACTGAGAGAAAATATTTGCGAACCACACATTTGTATGTAGAGTATATAAAGAACTCTCAAAACATAACAGTAAAAAACAACCAACCCACTTTGAAAATGGACAAAAGATATGAAGAGATATGTCACAGAAGGAAATATACAAATGGAAAATAAGAGGTTCCATGTCATTAGCTATTAGGTAAATGAAAATTAAGACCACAATGAGATAGCACCATACACTGTTCAGAATACATTCAATTTAAAAGAGTTGACAACAACGTGTGCTGATGACAAAGCAGAGAAATTGCATCTCTCATAATTTGCTGGTGGGAATGTAAAATGGCACAGCCACTCTGGAAAACCATTTGTGAGTTCCTTGTAAAACTAAACATACAACTACCATACGACCAGACAGTTGCACTCCCAGGCACTTATTCCAGAGAATGACAGCTTATGTTCACACAAAAATCTTAAAGTGAATGTTTGTAGCAGCTTTATTTATAATAGCCTACAACTGGAAATAATCTAGATGTGAATGATTAAAAAAACTGTGGGCTATCCATACGTGGACTATTACTCATCAATAAAAAGGAACAAACTCTTGACATGGAACAACATGGTGGAATCTCTAGAGAATTATGCTGAATGAAAAAAGCTAATCTCAAATGTTACATATAGTATGACTCCATTTATATAACATTGTTGAAGTGATGAAGTTATAGATTCTACAGGGAACAGATTAGTGTTTGCCTGGGGCTGAGGAGGGAGTGGGAGCAGGAGGGAGGAGGGTGTGGCTACCAGAAGCATGGGAGGTCCTTGTGGTGATGAAAATGTCCTGTGTCTTGAAGTATCATGTCAATATCCTAGTCGTGATATTATGCTGTAGCTTTACAAGATGTTACCATTGGGAGACATTTCATGAAAGGTACAAAGGATCTCTCCATACTAATTTTTACAACTAACTGTGAATCTACAATTATCTCAAAATAAAAAAGCTTAATTTAAAAAATGGTATTTTTTAAGCCTGAAAAAGATTTGCATATTTATTTACTCTTTTGTCCACAGGGTTAACGACTTTTAGAAAACACACCTGTGATGTATTGTAAGAGGATATAACGAGAAGAGCCGGACTGAGACTAAATGTCAACCTCATCTAAACTTCCTCATCTGCTGATCACCCCAGATCACGTGAGACAGACAGTTCTGTGAGAAAGGATGCACAGCATAACCCTCATCCTTGATAGTCTCGAGAAAGGCACATTAGAAAATGCTGTGCAGGACACATTCAAACCGTCTACGTCTTGGCCTGGAAGATTTGTGTTGTTGCCTGCATGCTTGGGCTTGGTGCCCTCACGTGGGAAAGAGTGAAGCCCGTGCCCTCAAAGACTAATAGGTGGGATGCAGGAGGGTATGTGCGTGTGTGTGTGTGTAAGGGGATCCACTGGGCACCAGAGCTAAAGTGTTTCAGAGCCCCGGGGGAGAGGCGTCTGATTTGCACGGAGTGTTCACTGCTGCGTGGAGACAGAAAATTCACCCTCAATACCTTAGCTTTCAAAATGCAGTTTATTCTAACACAAATCAAAATAGATAAATTATACAGATAATATTATCACACTGCTGTCTACAGTTATCGTCATTTAGAGGTTTTCCAAATGCACTGATGGGAAGGTGTGTGAGTAAATCGCACTGTACCTTGTGAGAATGATTGTTCCGTACTTGTTAAGGTGATGCATTCCAGGAAGGCCTGAGGAACCCTAAGATCTGATGTGCCCGTGATTGTCTGATGGAGACTACCAGCCAGCACACGAGGGGCTCAGACAGTAGCCTGGAAGGCAATGCACACAGGGAGTCCAGACTAACCAAAGCCCTCGTCAGACGGCCAGGGAGCCATTGCCGGTACTGGGCAGAGCTCAGTGCGAAGGCCAGGCAGGGTGCTGCAGGGCTGCCCTTAGTCTCCTCCCAGGAGGGCAGGCAGGGGACCACCAGTTACTGAATGTCCATTTTACAGGAAGCACAGCTCACGTGCTTTCCCCTTCACTCTGCTCTCTTAGGGAGGAGTCAGCCAGACAGGGGTCGTGAGGGGCGGATCCTGCCAACACAGCAATCAGGATTGGGCCGGGTGCCAAATGCACAGTGGCAAAATTAGTGTACAGAGGAGTTGGCAAAGCCACCACAGGCAGCCCCATCTTTGGTGTCAAACATGGAAATCTCCTCAGGATCTCTCTGAGAGGCTGTTCAATTACAATACCTTTGGGCTATGTCCCTATGCAGGCAGAAAAGAGTAAGGGCCCAGAGCCCGAGAGAATGGGGCTTGGAGTTCTGGGGTCCAGTGACTCACTGTGTGTCTTTGGGAGATTGCTTAAAGTCTCCAAATCTCAGTTTCCTATCAATGAATTAGGGCTGACAACACATACATGACTTAGATAACTGTGAGGTTTATGTAAAAAATATGCAGCATATAGATGGGTTCAATAAATGTTTGCAGTTATTGTTATGCACAGTAGTCCCTCCTTATCCGTGGCTTTGCTTTTTGTGACTTTAGTTACTTGCAGTCAACCATGGTCTGAAAATATTAAATAGAAAATTCCAGAAATAAGCAATTCCTAAATTTTAAATTGCATGCCATTTGAGATGAAATCTTGCTCCATCTTGCTCAGTCCTGCCCAGGAGTGAGTCATCCCTTTGATCCACTCTGTATATGCTACCTGCCTGTTAGTCACTTAACAGCTGTCTTAGTTCTCACATTGGCTGTCGTGGTATTGCAACGCTTGTGTTCAAGTCCCCATTATTTTACTTCATAATGGCCCCAAAGTGCAAGAGTGGTGATGCTGGCAACTTGGATATGCCAAAGAGAAGTGTAAAGTGCTTCCTTTAAGTGAAAAGGTGAAAGTTCTCGACTTTATAAGGAAAGAAAAAACATAGTATGCTGAGGTTGCTAGATCTATTTCTTTTTTTTTTTAATAAAAGATTGGCACCTGGGCTAACAACTGTTGCCAATCTTTTTCTTTTTTCCTGCTTTATCTCCCCAAACCCCCCCTGTACACAGTTGTATATCTTAGTTGCAGCTCCTTCTAGTTGTGGGATGTGGGACGCCACCTCAACGTGGCCTGACGAGCGGTGTCATGTCCGCGCCCAGGATCCAAACCCTGGGCCGCAGCAGCGGAGTGCGCGAACTTAACCACTCAGCCACGGAGCCGGCCCCGCTGGATCTATTTTTAAGAACGAATCTTCTACCCATGAAATTGTGAAGAAGGGAAAACAATTCACCTCAAAAAAACCCAGCTAGCTTTGCTGTTGCACCTCAAACTGAAAAAGTTGCAGCCACGGGGTGTGGTAAGTGCTTAGATGAGATGGAAAAGGGATTAAATTTGTGCAATAATATATTTTGAGAGAGAGAGCACATTCACATAAGTTTTGTTACAGTATATTGTTATAATTGTTCTATTTCGTTACTAGTTATGGCTGTTAATCTCTTACTGTGCCTAATTTATAAATTAACCTTTATCATAGGTATGTGTGTGTAGGAAAAACATAGCGTCTGTAGGGTTTGGTACTCTCTGTGATTTCAGGCGTCCCCTGGGGGTCTTGGAACACAGCCCCCTCCGATAAGGGAAAACTGCCGTATTCTCTGATTAAATGCTGCAGGGAGGCGGTAAGGGCTGGACAGAAGATGACTTCAACAATTTTAAGTCTTGTTTCATAGGGAAGTTTAATCAAGCCTATGTTTGCATAATGGCCAAATAACATTATTAGTGAGAAATTGACCACATAGAAAGATTTTTCTTTATATGTCAAGCTTTGTTGGAAACAAAGCCCACCAAAGTGCTTCTGTTAGGGGCATGGCACACTCCCAGGCATTTCTGGCACACTGCCATCTGGGGACTCCTTTGCAAAGAGATGGGTGAAAGCCTTTGTGCTGGTGATATTGAGGGTGGAGACAGCACCCCGGGAAAAGCAAAGAGGTGGTCGGCCACAGATTGCAGGTGGCCTCTTGCCAGGAACTGCTGTACTCTGACATCTTCCTCTGCCTGCCTCCTTACAGCCGGCATCCACAGGACTTTCACTGATTCATTCGTTCATCGATTCACTCACTCACCACACCGGGAGCCCCTCTGGGGCAGGCTCGTGTCACGTCTGGGCACGGATGTTCTCTGCCGTCAGGGAGCGCTGTCGGGAGAAGGAGGCAGGGGATTAAAGGGACGACTCCCCTAAAGTGCGGAGTCTCAGTTACCCCAGAGAGAGGGGCAGCTGGTCTCCCTGGGGCAGTCTGTGTGTCAGGGGCAGGGAAGGGAAGGTGACCAGTGGTGGGCACTAGTGGCACCTGGTGGGACAAGAGGAGTCAGATTGGGGCAGGCCCATGAACAGGGCTCAGCCATTGTGCCCCAGGAAGGACGAAGTGCTTAAGGACCCAGAAAGACACGTGTGGGTCTGAGTTCTGGCTGCGCCACACCACTGGCTGGCTGTGTTTGGCTTGGCTTCTCTGTGCTTCAGTTTTCCTTTCTATAAAGTGGGAAAAGTGATGATCCTTCCTCCTAGGGTGGCAGTGAGGAGTAGCTAAAGATCAGATGGGAAGAGCATCACTGTATATGTCACCTTCTATTACCAGCAATCACGGGGAGTTTTAAGCAGGTAAGTGAAGTGATCATTTTTGTGTATCAGAAATATCCATCTGGCAGCAGCGAGTAGATGGGTCTGGGCTGAAGACAGTGACCCCGAGGAGACTAATTAGAGGCTGTCACGGTGTGGGGAGAGAAGGCATGGGGCTGGTGGTAAGGTCACGCGGAGCAAGGAGAGAAGAGGGCCTGGATGGGAGCAGAGTCGGTGGAGACAATGTCGGGAGTGATGCAGCACAACCAGCAGATGCCCATGTGCTTCCCCATGGCAGCAGGCATGGACATGAGGGTGCTTGCAACCTCGTGGGCTGTGCTCGAACAGCACCCAGGCCGCGGGAGGCAGCAGGGCAGCACCTTCCATTCTCCCTTTTCTGCATCCTCTCACTGCCCCACCCGTGCACTCACACCTTGGAGCCTGCTCTCCGGTTATGCTGGGGGGGGAGAGGGGACCTGAAGGCCACACAGGGAGCTTGGTCCTGGAGGGCTTGAGGTGGCTTTATGTGCCAGGCAGGGCCACAGACTCCAGCCAGGGCTAAGGGATCACTTGTGCCCACTACCCATTCCGGATCTCCTAAATCAGAATCTCTAGGAATAGGATATTTCACTTTGTAAAAGCTGCAGGTGATCCAACACACAGGTAGCCTTGGGAGCCACACAAAGATGCAGGACTAACCTGAGCTCACTGTCATCTGATAGAACATGGGCACTAGGATGTATGGAGGCTTCTGGGCCTGGTTACTGTGTGTGAAGCCTTCCCAGGTATGTGGAATCTGTCCATCAAGAAACCAGTGAAGAAGCTGGGTTCTAAAACAACGATGGCCCCTGATTATGGAGAACCGCCCAAGGCACTGTGTGGGGGTGCCCCTACCCATTTGTTAGCTTATTTAATTTTCACAGTGACCCTGGGAGTTAGATGGCATTATTCCTACTTTGCAGATAAGGAAACTGAGGCTCCGAGAGCATAATTTTTAAAAATGAGATGCAAATCCAGGTGTGTCCAGCCCTAGTTCAGGGCTCCTCCTATTACAGCGCACTGCCTATCCCGTGACGCCAGGCACCAGGGAAGCTGCGACATGTGGGCCCGTCTCCTGAGAGGCTGTCAAAAGCAGCACAAAGACAGGCCTGACACACAGGGAACTATTAGAAGACAATTAAGTGTGAATCGATGTGATATTGATTCTTGAGCACAATGGGACAAACACAGCATATAAACGTGTTCATATGGCTGATCTGTCAAGATGTTCTGTGCTAATCTAAGTGGCTGGCACACCTTCCACATGGTAAAATGAGCCAGAAAACTTCCTTAGCTTGACAAGCCATCTCCTTGCATTAAGACTTACCTCGATGAATGAGAAATGGAGGGCATGTTCCCCTGACTTTGTCCCCAGACGAAGCCGTGTGTCCAGAAGGGTCAGTCGTGCACACTTGCCACACTATCCCTCCTGTTCTCAGGGAATGGACAGGGGGATGACAGCTGCAGAGCAGGCCGGGTGCTGGGAACATGAGTGGATCGACAGTTCCAGTTCATGCTTGAGTCCCAGTAAGTAGCTGGGGTTAATTTGTAGATGACATCACAATTCAATGGTTTTTGAGGCAGAAGAGGAAAGAGCATTTGTCTTATATGCACTGCTGGTTTTGAAGCATTTCCCCCAAATATAGATTTTATTTTATAACTTGACACATATTGAGAACAGAAAATGGCCTTGAAAAGCATGTCAAGGAGAGGAGAGGGAGAGGATGGTTGGGTTCAAATCACTCACCTCTCCATGAAGAAATGCCTCTCCCTCTGTTGTGCTGTGGAACATACAAGCTTTTTCCTTTCTTCAACAGTCACAACGCTCATTTGCTGGCATAACAACCCAACTATGCGCTGCATTTAATTAAAAAGTATCAGGCACCCTTTAATTTTGAACTCTTACACAGTTCCCAGGTGAGGAGAATTCTTATAAAAGGGACTTTGTGTTATGTGATAGCATTTTAAAACTATTTCCAATAGGTCCTAAATAAAACCAACAAATATTGTCCTTATAATGCAGGAGTGGAAAAAGGCCTCTTCTGCCTCCTACTTAACTCAAAGCACACCAGCGTCTACCTTATACCGAAATGTTCAGATGAAAAATCTGAAGGTCAGGCCAGCTTTCAGAGTTCCCCCAACAACAACGTCACTGATGACTTAACATGGCAGTGCCAGTTACTAGAGGTGGTCCTGAGGATGAGCTCGTTCTCTTTCGCCAGCTGTCTTCTCTTGGGATCAGGCATTACGGTGAGGGGGACCCTCAACATCCTTCCACTGAAAGCAATCCCTGAGTGCAGCTGGCTACCTGACATCTCCTATCAGCTGTGCCAGGCCCTGCTGCTCTCGTCCTGGATCAAAGTCCTCACCCACCGCTCTACGTGCAATTGTCCGTTCATTTATCCTTTCATGCAGCTCTATTTTTGGCTTAGTACCAGATGGGACCATTGTTACAATACATTCTGTGTTCTCTGGGGCTCTTTTCTTCTAATTTCTTCATCTCGATTAGTCTTGTCTTCTCAGTGAGCCTGTAAATTCCTTAGGGACAGGGATGCAGTGCATCATGTGCAGAGATACTGGCAGAAGGTACCAGTACATGCAGCCCTGACTACCCAGTGTACTCATCACGGTCCTCAAAAATGGGCCTCAGTGGTCACGTGGTCTGTGGGGTCCAGACATCTCCATTGTTAATCCTTGAGAGGTTCCAGAACATGGAGCTCATGTCATTGACATTGGGGTTCAGTGAGGTCAGGTGCAGCCTTTAGGACCCATCACCTCCCCAGGCCATCCTTGGACTACCTCGGAGAGCTGAATGTCCAGGACAGGTTATTGCCTTGGTCCTCCATGAGGCTGTGAACTCTACCATGCCAATGGTATCATGGCACATAGGAGGCACCCAATAAAAGCTTTTAAAAGGAATTAATAAATTAATATGTTTAATCCATATATCACTATGGCATTACTCTATGCAACAAACTGTAACAGGATGTAGAGTGAGGGCTGTGAATAAATTCCCATTCTAGTCCCTGGGAATTAGCAAACCCTTTAATGTCTCAGTTATGGGGAAATCTAGCTAGTTTGTCTTTCACTATCCCAGTTCCAGTATTAAGCCTCTTCCTTGTGCTGTCGTGGACTCTAGACTGCAGAGAGTCCACAATCGGTCCTCTTCAAGCACAGGCGATGCTCATCCTGCTTGGGCCTCTCTGCCCAGTGCTGGCGTCCTTGTGTCTATGCTTGTCTCCAAGGCCAGCTTCTGTGTCCTGGCATGTGCCATGTTGACGGTGGCTGCAAGAGAGGAGCAGGGCTCTGGTAATACCTGGGGGCTAAGGGTGAAGAGTCTACACTCATGGCCACTGTCTAGCACCAAGAGTTGGACTCTTCAAAGGCCATTTATGTGCTGCCAAGCTGGTGAAGGCTATGAACTTGGGTGACAGAATCAGTGTGCTGTGAGTGATTGCAGGTGCAGTGTTAAGGGTTACTGGGGCCACAAGATATGGATCTCTTTATTTTTTGGGGCCATGGAAGCCACCACAGGCACTGGGACATCCAGGACTCTGCTTCAGATCTTGACAAGCTTCCTCAGCTTCTGAAGTGGGCTGTATGCAAATATTACCATTCAATGAAGAAGGTTGTGGGGCACTGGTTTATCAAGCTGCCCCCTCCATGTGAGAAGTTCTTTTGGAGTCTCCTTGATGTGTACGCCCCCCCTGGGATGACAGCACCTGGCTCTTTGTGCGACAGAGCTCCTCTGTTCCTGAGAAATAACTTCACATGGAGCTCAAACCTTACTCCCCTTACTCCATATGTCTTTTCCATTAATCCTCAGTCCTCTGGAAACAGCACAAATACACCTAATTCTTCCTATAAAAGTTTCAAATATGCAAAAGAGTATGTCTCAAAAAGAAGCATGTTTTAATAATTACTATGGAGTCAGTATAGGTATATGCTAAAAATTTCAAACTACCACAAATTACAAAAAGAAAAATAGATGTTCCTTGTCCACCCAACTCATGGAGTGTCTTTCGCCAAATACTCACAGTTTCTTATTGCAGCCTTCCAGAAAAATGTCTTCCACATACAAACATGTGCTTTTTAAAATTATAAAATGGAGTCACACTAGGTACACTGTCTATACTGTGTTATTCATCTCTTCCTTATCAGCACACCGGTGTTGGTATTGGTTAATGTAGCATGAACTGCTGTAACATGTAGATCCCTGAAACTAGTGGCTGAGCTCAACAGAAACTAATCTGCTCGTCGCTTGCAGTCCCGCACAGGTGCTCACGATAAGCAGGCAGCTCTCCTCCAAACAGTGACGCTCCTTCCACACCGTTGCTCCACCAGCATACACTCTCCGAGGCCACTGTTCCTTCTTGTCAGGATGAGAGCATGAAGCAAGTGTGGGCAGTTTCCCAGGAGCCAGGTCATGGCTGCTTGCATTCCACTGGTAAGAACTCAGTCACACAGCTACTCCTACCTGCAAAGGAAACTGAGGCATGTGGTCTGGCCCTAGGCCCAGGAGAGAGGGAATGAATTAGATGAGCAGCTAGCCCTCTGTAGCAGTCTACACTTCCAGTTATCATATATCTATTCCACCCTTGACGATGGAGTGACTGAGATTTATTTTTAGGAATGAGAGTTTTCTTTGGGCGATCCGTTGCTATATCCAATTCAAAGGAAGGAAGGAGTGTACAGTGCTTTCCATTAAGTCTGGGTGGGTCCCTGCAGCCCAGCCATCTGTGGATTAAAAAGACAGCTATCTGCTTCTTTTCAATTCCTTGCAATATTCAATGACAGAACAGGGGCAGTGCGACTGTAATAAGAGCTGTTTTAAGGCTCCAGTGTTCAAAAACTGCCTTCAGGCTACATTCATGATCTCTTTGGCAATGTACATCTTACAAAAACTTAGTGGGTCTCTGATCTATTTGTCTCCAGTCAGTTGTATGTGCCTCTAAACATATTGAAAGTTCTTTCCTAGACATATTCTCAAGCTAGGTTAGTTTTTGTTTTACTCCCTCATCCCAGGTCCTGCTCTCTCAACCTTGAGTCTGCCAGAAACAAAGGGAGTGGATGTAAGCTGCACATAGTTGGTCTTTGCCTAGAGTTGCATTGAAGGAGTAAATTTCTTTGCAACCTCCCTCAACCTTACCTCTTATTTTTGGTGGTGTAGAACCCGTTGGATTTCCTAAAATGTTTGAGTCCCCAAATTTCTGAATCTTCTTTATTCTAGTTCATTTCTGATCGCAAATGTACCGATCCTTTCCAAAGCTCTTGTCTTCTTTATGATGGTTTGCTAAAAGCAGAAAGTAAAAGCAGCATGCTCCGTTTCTGACATCTCCACCTGGAGCCGGGGGCTCACCAGCCATGTGGCTACTTCCAGGTGGTCACAGCAAGCAGTTTCACCAGGCGTTTCCCACTGCAATGTGTGGACCTTGTCTTTCCACTCACTGCCTCCAAGCCAACGCTGTATATTTTAGATTTGTGGGGATTCTTAAGTACCTCACTTCAAAGTAAAAATTTTATTGTTAATTAAGCTAATTCTAGTGCTGTAACAGATCAGCCTCAAAACTCTCAAAAAATCCCCAGCAGACGTTTGTTTCTTACTCACATAGTGTCCAGAACGAGTCTTCCTGCTTGGTGGGTGCTGCTCCACCGGCGTTGGTCTGGGTTCTCTCCCCGCACACATGTGTCCAAGTCCCTCAATCAGGTGTTCTCTGTGTGTGCGGGGGGAGAAGCACGGGAAGTCACACATGATAGGCAGGTGGATACGGCACATGCCACATCCACAGCTGAGTGCAGGAAGGTAGGGAGTATGTCCTGTGCTCAGGGAGATGAACAGGGGGCTGGGCGATCAGCGGCGATCTCTGCCAGCCCAGCCACCTC
Source organism: Equus przewalskii (assembly GCF_037783145.1). Taxonomy (NCBI): domain Eukaryota; kingdom Metazoa; phylum Chordata; class Mammalia; order Perissodactyla; family Equidae; genus Equus; species Equus przewalskii. The sequence continues at coordinate 1,226,697 of NC_091847.1, forward strand.
ACTTATTAACGAGATTTTACTTTTAGAATAACATCTATGCACACATAGAAGGAATTCAAACGGGATTAGAGGGTATCTAGCAGAAAATAAGACTCTTCCCCCCAATCCCGGCCACCCTTGCAAAACCACCACTTGCACTGGTTCCTCGTGCAGCCTTCCAGCATTTGTGTGTGTATGTGCAAAGGTGTGTGCGTGTGTGTCTGTGCAAATTTTTATATACTCAAATTGTCCTTTTCTTTTAGATCATCTTTAATCTTACAGTTGCATGATGTCCATGATGGATTTATGGACTTGTAGTTTGTTCCTTCTTTTTCTTTTACATGTGGTTAATATTGCAATAAGCTTTCTAGAAATACTGTTGTGACTACATCCATGGGTAAGTTAATAGCACTACAGTCTGCATTTTTAATTTCATTATGTTGCAATATTAACAATGATCAAATAGACTAAATACTATTCCTTCCCTGTGAAACACATATGATTATGGGGTTAATTATGGAATTCTGTTTTTAGTTCCTAGAGTTAATTTGTTATAATTCTAAAGTCATTTTCATAAAATATCAACGGATTATTACTGTAAGAATTTCTTTTCTTTTTCCCGCTATTGGTAATGACCTCTCAGATCCTGATAATTCATATCCATTCTCTGACCAATTCTGTCCTTTGTCAGTTGGCTCAGGGTTTGTAAATGTCAGAACACTTAGAGGTGTGCATTACAGAAGCGAAAGCCACTGCCTTCTTGCCAAGCAGCATGCAGCCCACAGCATGGCCACTTGCCGGGGACTCAGTTCCTGAGCAGAAGAGCCTGGCCAAACCTCCCAAATGGCCTTTCTACGGCACCACACTCGCCTGTCACGTCCCGCCCAGACCTCTGACAAGATTCCCTACCACCCACGGATTTAATTTCAAAATCTTATTCTGGCATTTACAGCTTTCTATAATCTGACCCCACTGGAACTTTCTAGTCCTGTGACACCACAGGACAAAGTACTGGCCACAGAGAGTCAAATTCCTGTTTCCTCCATTCCAGGTTCTGTTTGTGGCAGGTCTGCAGGACCGGTGTGTGCCAGCCCAGGCCCTGCAAGGCGTGGGGGGGCGCCTCTGGCTGTGGCCATTGCTGACCACCTCCCATAATCTGTCACATTGCTGCCCGCCTCCCTCTTCACCTCACCTCTGTGATTGTCGAAAGGCTCCCATGGCACCTGCTGGGTAAGCCCCCCCGCCACTCGATGTACCACGGGGCGGGCTGGGGTCTCTCAGGGCTCACTGAGCAGGGTTTGCATCTCTAAATCCTCTCCCTCCCACTTGCTAGCCATGTGACCCTGAGAAGGTCACTCATCCCTTCTGTGCTTCTGACTTCTCAGGTATAAAATGACGCTAATAAGTAAAGATTATTCTTTGCGCTGCAACCATGTGCCAGACCCCATTACATGTGTTAACACTTTATTTCCTGTAATACTCTCAATAACATAAGTCTTAATATCCCTATTTAAAAATGAGGGAACTGAGGCACAGAGAGGTCAAGTAACGTGGCTGAGATTCCACAGCTGGCAAACAGTGGACCTAGGCTGGGAGCCTGGTGGCCTCTGTCTGCAGCCCACCTGTGAGTCTGCCTATGAGAGGGCTATTAGGAGGATTACAGAGGTGTGTGTACTGGGGGGCACTGATCATTAGTGGTGTGATCCCATTCAATATGACAAGTCCCCAACAGAGGACAACTTTACAAGTGCTGGGAATATCAGAAAAGCTTCATGGGCTCTTGCACAAAGATTCAGGGGGCTGTTGCATGGAAAGAAGTAGACGTGGGCCACCCCTGGGCTGCATGGGGTACTGACAGTTTCTCACCCAGGGTAGGGCACCTGGAGGGAAGGGTCATGACACGAGCCTGGAGTGGGAGGGCAGACCCTGTGGTCAAGGCCTTGCACATCAGAATGAGGAGTTTCTGCTGAGTCAGGAGGTGACAGCTGACGTGACCAGGGAAGGATGTGTGTGGCCCAGCACTGACAGACACACCATTTTCAATGTGCTGAATGGGCAGGAGGGAAGGAAGGAGACCAGGAACAGACCTGAGAAGGAAGGACCGGGCTCTGCAATGGCCCGACAGCAGCAGCAAAGGGACGGGCCTGAGGCCCAGCGATTTTGCAAAAGCTGAGTCTACAGTCATGAGCAACTATTGATATGTGGCACAGGGAACACGAGCACAGGGGTCTCAAATACGAACGCTGTGCGAAATGTGAGGGGGCTGCCATTATTAAATGAGGAGATGCGGATTTTTATTCAGGTCGATCTCAAGAGACCACACAGGAGGCATCATATAGACATTTTCCATTCCAGTCGCACCTCTGAGCATCCAGGTGCACCATACGGGACTGAATGAGCGGAGGCAGAGACCCAGGGCGTGCCTGGTGCCAGCCTGAGAGCTCCAGGAAGGCCTTCTCTCTTCCTGGCTCAATCTCACTCTTTGCTCTCTCCACCCGAGGCTGGGATAGTCGGGGACGTTTGGTTTCTGTGGCTCACGCAACATCTCCACCCGAGGCCAGGGACAGTGCGGGGACATTTGGTTTCTGTGGCTCACCCGGTACCTCCACCCAGGTGACCTCAGGGAATATAATCTGCAACTCATTGCTGCTCAAGTACCACCCATCCAATTCCAACAAGGAGGAGAAGCAGCTGCGTGGCTGCCTGGCAGACATGCGCTCACCCATCCCTCTAGAACAGAGCCGCACACTGGCCCTACCACAAATCCCTGCTCTCAGCCGGTTTTGGCGTGGCCTACACGGTAATCAAAATTCTCTCAAATGCGCCGATGGCATTTAATATTTGGAAGATTTCACTAAAAAGCTGGATTTTTGGCTTCACTTGAGGTGCTTTAAGGTCTGGCCACCCTGGGCCCGCATTCCCACGAGACTGTGGCTTTACTCACGTGAGAAGAGAACCACTCTCCAGTCTCCACCTGGCCCTCTTCACTCATATCTTTGTCCAGACCCTGTAGATGCCGAGTTTGCAACCACAAATTTAGAATTTATGAGTGAGTTAAACTAGGCCATTAGGAACCACGAAGCATTATTTTAGTTCCCACAGAATGCTTTTAGTTTTTCCAAATAAATTTTAGGGAGGAATTATGACTGGTTTTCTGTATTAGTTTGCCAGGGCTGCCATGAGAAAGTACCACAAACTGGGTGGCTTAGACTGCAGAAGTCAGTGTCTCAGAGTTCTGGAGGCTAGAAGTCGGAGAGCGAGGCGGTGGCAAGGTTGCTTCCTCCTGAAGGCTGCGAGGGAAGGATCAGTTCCAGTCCTCTCTCCCGGGCTTGTAGATGGCTGTGGTTTCCTTGTTCCTTCACATTGTCTTCTCATTGTAAGTGTCTGTACCTAATCTACTCTTATAACTATGCCAGTCACACTGATTAGAGGTCAGCCCTACTCCAGCGTGATCCCATCTTAACTAATTGCAGCTGCAGTGACCCTATTTCCAAATACAGTCATGTTCTAAGGTACCTGGGATTACGACTTCAACATGTGAATTTTGGGGGACACAATCGCACCTCTAACATACATACTGTAGAATTTGCATGTTTTAAATGTTCAGGTCTATGCCTTTTGAAATATACACCCATGTATGCCTCACCACAATCAAGATAGTGGATACTTCCATCTCCACAGAAAGTTTCCTCACTCTTGTTTCTGGTCAATCACCTCACTCCTATTCCTGAGCAATCTCTGATCTGTCACCATAGATTAGCTTTGGCTTTTCTTGGCTTTCAGGTGAGTCAACTGCATGTGTTTGCTGAAGTCTGGCTTTTGTCACTCAGCACAACGTCTGTGAGATTAATCCATATTGTTGGATGTACCAATAGTTCCTTTTTATTGATTTTTATTTATCATACAAATACATCTCAGTTTCTTTATTCGTTCATCCATTGATGGATATTTGAGTTGTTTTGAGTTTTGGGCTATACTGAATAAAGCAATTGTGAACATTCATACGCGAGCCTTTGTGTTGGCACATATACTTTCATTTTTCTTTTTTTTCCTTCTTTTCCCCAAAGCCTCCCAGTACATGGTTGTATAATCTAGTTGTAAGTCTTTCTAGTTGTCCTCTTCATTTTTCTTGAGTAATCCTTAAGAGTGTGTTTTCTCTGTCATAGGTGTGTATATGTGTGTATACTGTATAAGGAACTGGCAGATTGTTTCCCACCAGTTAACACTTCCATATGCAATGTACACGTGTTCCAGTTGCTTCATATCTTTGCCAACAATTGGTATTTTCAGTGTTTTAAGTTTTAGCCACTCAAGTGATTATGTAGTGTCTTAAATTTTCATTTTACTGATGACTGATGAGGTTGAACAATTCTTCATTGTTTATTCTCTATTTTAATATCGTATTTTGCAAAGTATCTGTTTGTTATTTACCAATTTCTAAATTGTTGTTGTTATTGTGTATGTGGTGTGTTTTCTGATTGTTGACTTGTAATAATTCTTTGTATGTCCTGGGTATAAGTCCTTTGTCAGATATGTGTGTTGTGGCTGTGTTCTCCAAGTCTGTGACTTCCTTTTAGTTTTCTTGTCAGTGTCTTTTAAAGACCAGAAAGTTTAATTTTGATGAAGTCCAATTTACCAATTTTATTTTTTCATGTTTTTTGTGTCACACAATATCATAAAGATATTTCTTCTATGTTTTACTTTAGAAAGTTTACAGTTTTAGCTGTAGATATTGATATCTATGGCCCAATATGAGTTAATGTTGGTATACAGGCTAAGGCTTGAGTTCAGGTCCATTTTTTCCATATGACTATTCAGTTGTCTCAATACTTGTTGGAAAGAACATCTTTTACCCAATGAGATATCTTGACACCTTCATCAACAACCATTGATCGTGTGTGGATATTTTTCTGGACTCTTTATTTCTGTATCTTTTCCTGTGACCAAGCAACTCTGTGCTAATTGTAGTCGCTTTATAGTACGTCTTGAAATCAAGTTGTGTAATTCCTAGTACATTGTTCTTTTCCAAAATTGTTTTGGCTATTCTAGGCCCTTTTCACTTCCTTATAGTATTTGGAATCAGCTCATCAATTTCTTTAAAAAAAGATGTTGGCATTTCATTGGATTGTATCAAATCTATAAATAAAGTTAGAGAAAGTAAGCATCTTAGCAAAATTGAGTCTTCCAATCCCTGGACACAGATTGTCTTTCCATTATTTACACTTGCTTTAATTTCTCTCAGTAATATTGTGTAGTTTTTAGTGCTAAGGTCATGCACATCTTTGTTAAATTTATTCTTATGCATTTCAATAATTTTGTTAATGGCATTGTTTGAATTATTGATGAATTACATTGATTTTTTTTCTTGACTTGTGAACGAACCACATGCTCCTAGGATAAACTCTATTCATTCGTGATGCAGTACACGTGTATATACTACTGGATTAGATTTGGCGTTATTTTGTAGAGGACTTGTGCACGTATGTGCATGAGAGATATGGTTTATAATTTTCTTTTCTTATATTTTGTCCAGTTTCTGTACCAGAATTCTAATGGCCTCATAAAATGAGTTGGAAAAGCTTCCTGTCTCCTCTATTTTATGAAAGTGTTTGTATAACATTGGTATTAATTCTTCCTTGAATGTTTAATAGAATTTACTATCTGGGGCTTTAGTTTTCTTCGTGGAAAGCTATCTTATGAATTTAATTTCTTTCATAGATATAGATTCAGATTTTCTCTTTGCTGAGGTTTGTTAGGTTGTGTTTTTCAAGAAAGTTTTCCATTTCACTCATGATATCAAAATCATTGACACAAAATTGCTCACAAATGACCTTATTGACCTTCTAATGTCTGTGATTCATGAAATGATATCATACATTTTATTCATTATATGAGTCCTTTGTGTTTTTATTCCTGTTCTTCTAGACAGGTGTTTATCAATTTAATCTTTCTAGGGACAATTTTTGGCACTTTTGACTTTTTCTATATATTTTTGTTTTCTATTTCATTTATTTATGCTTCTATCTTTATAGTTTCTTTCCTCTACTTAGTTTGTGTTAAGTCAATCTTTTTTCAGTTTCTTAAGGTAGAGACTTAGACAATGGGTATTAACATTATCTTCCATTTAAAAAGTTTTATTTTAGAAAAGTTTTAGATGTACAGAAAAGTTGCAAAATTGGGGTTTTAGTATACCCTGCAACCAGTTTCCCCCATTTTTTGAGATCTTACATTACCATGATATATTTGACATAACTTTGACCACTATTGATATGTTATTAACTAAAGTTCATGCTTTATTCAAACTTCCTTAGTTTTTTACTTAATGTCTCTTCCTCTTCCAGGATCCCATCCAAGACCCCACATTGCGTGTACTTGTCACATCTCCTTAGCCTTCTCATGGCTGTGACAGCTTCTTAGACTGTTCTTATTCAGATGACCTTGACAGTTTTGAGGAGCACTGGTCAGGTATTTTGTAGTATGTCCATCAACTGGGGTTTATCTGATGTGTTTTTGATGGTTAGACTGAGATTATGGTTTTTCCGGAGGAAGATCACAGAAGGAAAGTGCCATTCCCATCACATTGTCTCCAGTGTATGCTATCAACATGACTTATCATTATTGATGTTCATCTGGATCACCTGGCTGAGGTAGTGTTTGTTGGATTTTTTCCACTGTAAAGTAAAGGATCCTTCTTTGTCCCTTCCTAGAGTCTTCAGAGGGAGTGTGGCCCGGCTGACGCCTTGATTTAGGACTTCTAGCCTCCAGAACTATAAGAGAACACATTTCTACAGTTTTAAGCCACCTAGCTGTGGCACTTTGCTACGGCAGGCCTAGGAAGCTGGCACACCCACCTGATTCTCTTTGTTAGAAGTGGGTCATCAGGTCCAGTCTACACTTGAGGGGAAGGGATTTCACAGGGCATGAATATCAAGAGGCAGGGGTCATGAGTCCATCTTAGCAGCTGCCTAAAACAGGTGGAATTTACTTGTTGCATATGTGTTGCTCAGTTTTATCTAAGAAATATTTGTGGGAATTATTGCAAGAACAAACTCAGGGAGGAAGGCTGGCAGGATATTATGACTCACATGACACAGAGGAGACAACTAAAGCTCAGAAAGTTTAAGTGAATTTCCCAAGGTCATGGAGCTTTAAAAACAGCTACTGAAACCCAAATATTGGAGCTGGACACCCAAATCTGGAGGTTATGTATATATCAAGATAATTAATGAATTAACTCCTTTATCAAGACATAGAAGACATGGAAAATATTTCAATTAAAGTCTTGTTAAGAGTGCAACCTGGAGGAGAGAAAAATAAAAATAATCATCTGTCTATTTTTGTCTCATTTCTCTGAGGGCAGTTTCATTTCCCAGCTCTGCAGAGATGGATGACACAAGGCTGCAGAGGGCAGGCTCCGAGTGCGAAGCCACCCTTCCATTTCATCAAGGGGGTGAGCCTTGAGCTCCCCAGGATGCACAATATCTTCCTGAAATAAATTAATCTATTAAGCCCTGACATGGAACTATAGGTTTTATACAGCATCATAAATCCCAGGAAATTAACTCGCTCTCAGCCTTTGCCTGGGGCAGCCTTCAGCAAAGAAAGTCCTTTTCTGAAGCTTAATTGCTGTTTAAATATTTCTGTCAGATCTTTTTCTCTCTCTCTTCTTCCATCCAGCTATAAAGGAGACCTCATAGAAGGAGGAAAAAGTGTTTGGTTTCACTTTATCGGTAAATTCTTCTTCCCACCATGGGTGTGAAGCGTCAGGGGTGTTTTATGCCCAGGACATTGCTCCTTCAGAATGGCACACGGAGATTCCGTTATGAGGCGAGCGTGTGGAGAAGCTGAGCGAGGAGCGGAGCAGGAGCAGCTGCACAGACTGTTGCACAGGGAGTTGGTCCTTTCAACTGGTTGTGTCATTTTTGGGAAGAAATTCCAGAGACAGTGTAATGGAATTGTAAGATTAGCAATCAGTTTAGGAAGCGGTCTAAGTATCAATGGAAGTTAGTCATTGCTGAGAGATCTTCGCTGAGCACCTGCCATGTGCCAGGGACACAATGGGAATTATCTCATTTAATCTTCATGGCAACTGTCTTCATTTCCTCAATAAGAAAACTGAACCTAACAGTTAAGAAGCAGCTTGTTCAAAATCACATTACTGACAAGTGGTGGAGAGATGTGATTTATTTCCAAGTCTATCTGACTCCAAAATCCATCCTTTTCTGTAGACTGATGACCCCTGAAACTTTAAAAATCCCTGTGCTCTGTCATGCTAGGTTCATTGTTCCATACTTGTCAATTAAGTTGCTTTGCTCATAAATGGCATGGCTGGGACTTGAACCCTGGCATTCCAGTACTAGAATCCATACATTTAAGTATGAAATTCTTCTGTCTTTCACAAAGTTCCAGGATACACACCTTATCCTAAGACATAAAGTCAGTAATCCTGTGTTTGGAAACACAGGATTTGGTGGGAGCCTCTCTGATCACTCGAGAAGTGTGGAAGGTGGAGCTGCAAGAGTCATTGCACAATCTGTATTTAGGGTCCAGTGATCAGTGAGGCAGCCCTGAAGTGCTGGAGATAAGTAAAGTCTAAAATATAGAATTCACTCACAATGTTCTCTATTTTCAGTTTCCTGTTGCTGCTATAACAAATTACTACAAACTTGGAGGCTTAAAACAGCAAAAATTTTTATCTTACAGCCTGGAAGTCATAAGTATAACATGAGTCTCATTGGGCTGCGTTATTCTCAGGCAGCTCTAGGAGAAAATCTGCTTTCTGGCCTTTTCCAGCTTCTAGAGGTCACCTGCTTACTTTGTCTTGTGGCTTCTTCCTTCCTCCATTTTCAAAGCCAGCAATGTTTGGCTGAGAGTTTCTCATACTGTCATCTGTCTGACTCTCTCTTCTGCCTCTTTCTTCCACTTATAAAGACCCTTGTAATTACATTGGATCTCCCCAGACAATCCAGGATAATCTCCTTATCTTGAGGTCAGCTGATTAGGAAATTTAACTCCATCTGCAGCCTTAATTACCCCTTGCCACGTATCCTAACACATCACAGGTTCTGGGAGTACGACCTGGACATCTCTGGGGGCCATTATCCTGCCTACTGTGTCCTCTATCTGAAGAAGAATTCCTGTTACGCTGGGACACAGCTCCCTCAAAGATCTTGAAATGATAAGAAAAAGTCAATGACTGCATTTGAAAAGTGGACAAGAGTTTCTACCAAGATTATAAATGGCCGATAATCCTACAAAAAATTATAATCCTCACTAGTCATTAGGAAAATTCAAGTTAAAACAGTGAGATCCCACTGTTTCATCTCATTTTAAAAATCAGATTGTCAAATATTTGTAGGATAAATTAATTTCATTTAAGAATGTGAAAATACATCTAGAATACCAGGACTTCCAATTCCATCCATAGAGGCAGGTGTTTCAGAATATCTAATGTGAACATCCTAAGGATGCTTCACACACCTCATGGTACCTGGGACCAATGCAGTGACATTCCAGGCTACAGGGCGAGTAATCAGCACTAGGCCCGGATGCCTTGAGCCAAACAAGACTCAGGCAAGACTGGCCTAGAGCCTTCCAGGAGAGAGAGTGGGAAACATTTTGCACTCTTCCTAGTGAAAGTGGATGACACTCTAAACCACAGCATTTCAGGATTTCTTACATTTCTGCCTGTCCTCCTCATGAATAAAACTGGAGGAACCAAATAAAACCTCTTACAAAAAGAAAGATCAATTCTGGGTGATAGACAATTCTATTTATGTATGTAGTTTTCAGCCTCGGTATTTAAAAAAATAAAGTAAACACTTTGCTATATTGTGTTAAAAACTATTGTATAGTATTGACTTTCTTTTTAATAAATTGGATTAATAAAGAGTGCAGGAAAGAAACATTCCACTCATAAAGTAAACCCTATGCAATGAAATTGGATTTCCTCCAATAATTCTGTTTTAATATATATGTTTCATAAGCAAAATTCTCAGCTTAAAGTATTCATGAAGAATTAATGTCACATAGGAGTCACAATAAAGCTGAACGTATATTACTTTTAAATTGAAGCCAACAGCAGTGATCCTGTCTGTGAAATGCTCACCCCAGCTCTGCCCCACCACTAATCCTTATTTCTCTTGTGTTCATCCTAGCAGCCTCCTCAATTCAATAGGCTGCAGATTTTGTTAGGTTTTATTTCACACCGAACCCCCCATAGTGAAAATTGTCATTTGACAACTTATATTGAAAGGAAATGCATTTAAAGGACCCAAAGGGGCTTGGGAGGACTACACCCCAGTGCCTTGGGAAAAAGTCCCCTGAATCTCAGCCTCTGTGAACTAGAGGGAGTGTCTGACTGGATATGAAGCAAGAAGATGGAGAGATGTGCTGATGACCGGAGAGATCTCAGGAGACAGTAGAGATGGGTGAAGATGAAGACCTGACCACACTTTCCAGTGCTTTTCTGATGTCACTAGAACAAGAAGCAACTAAAGGAACCAATCCAAGAGAACTGATGAGCTCCACTCAGGCCCCTGCTTGCTGGAGACCTGTGCCCCCCAGACCGAGATAGGGCAGTGAAGAGTCTGATTCAGGCTTGATGTCCAGTCTTCTTTTGGGGAGGAAAATTTTTCCTCTACCCTTCTAGGTTCTTCTGGCTGTTTTAAGAATTAAATTGACACGAGACAGGCTAATGGGAGAAGAACAAATTTAATTTTGTATGTAGGGGAACCCAAGAGATATGAGGTTCTGCAAAGTGACCAAAGCAGGCAGCTTTTATACATTTTAGAAAAAGAAACAATAAATCTGTGAAGAACTGACAAGACAAATTAGTGAAGAAACTCAACAGAGTTTGTTTACGCAGCCTTCTTGGCCTTGAATTCCCCGTCTCTGGAGACCAGGATGCCTCTCTACCTCCTGGCACAGGGAGGGTCCCTGTCACACAGGAGGTTTATTTCCTGCTTTCAGGGGGGCAGAGGAGGGTCAGAGTGTTCTTCTTGTACCAGCTGTTTCTCAAGTGACTTTAATTCAAAATAATCAACATGCCAAATGGCCTGAACCCCAAACATTCCCGGAAGGTTCACAGTTTAGAAGATGAGTTGGTTCCATATCTCATTGAATCCGTCTCTCGGTTCAGAGAATAGGTCAGTCCAGTTAAACACTTGTGTCCGATTTCAAGAGGCATTTTTGCAGGTGGGCTCCCAAAGTTAGGTCTATATGGTGTAAGCAATGAGGTATTTAATAAGAGGCATTTCTATGGAGACAAAAGAAAAATGATGGCTGATCATGGCATCAAACTATAAACCAGTTTCTGAGTTCTGAGGGTGGCCAGGCTAGAAGATTTCTAATGTCAGAATTGACGCTTCTTTAGATAAGTGAGGGCAGGCGGTGACAATCGGAAAGATTCTTTTGATTTGCGGTTTGAATTTCTCTGGTGATCTTTCTGAGTGGCCCACACAGCAACAGGCATGAGGATTGTGCATGAGCTGTTATGATTTCTCTCAAGTTTATACCAAGTTGTCCAACTTTAGCTTGAGTGGCTTTGGGAGAAGGGCAGTTTTAGTTCTCAATGATTCTGAGTCAGAAGGATGAGAAAGAAACTGGAAACATTAGTTTGGAGAATTGTAGCCAGATATTGGAGGAAACTAGACAAATTCAGGATTTAGTCCAATTTACAGGTAGAAAACAAATCTCACAGACAATTAATGGTATTAGAATTTAATATACACAAAGGTGTATTGCTAAAACATAATTTTTCTCTCAAAAATCACCCTTATTTCTACCAAAGATAGTCAAATTAAGACTAATTTGTTTGCAAAAAAATCCAGTTTTAATAAACTTGACTTGGTTACTTACATAAGTGTAGCAAGAATAGGGATTAGCCATATAGAATATTTTAATCTGCTTTGCTGGAACTTTTCATAAAGAATCTCAGATTGAACTTTTATAAACTTCTCCAGGTTAAGAATTCAAGCCAAGAATTTTCCATCAGACTTCACTTGCAATAGCTGTAGATTTGGGTTAATTCCTCTTTTTTTTGAGGTCCCCCCAATATTCTGAGGCTCCTGCACCTGCCAGGAAGTGACCTTATTTACTCACCTGGTTAGGCTCTCACGAACTCTGTAAGGAAGGTACCAGGCTGTTCTTCCGAGGGGAATTATTGACTCCAGAAAGTCTACCCTACTTCCCTTTCGGCTGTCTGGTTATATCTGAGTCCATACATACATCTAATATGACATTCCAGTCAAAGCCTTGGTAATATAATCAGTGTTTCCAGTTGTGTCCTGTGAAAGAGAGAACAGATTCTTATTGAACTTACGTAAATAACTATATTACCATGAAAATAAGAATATTCACTGAGAGTTCCAAATTCTGGGGAGATTAGGTAGGGAGAAAAAAACAAATATTTTAACTTTGTTTACAAGAGTATTCTGTTTTGTTTGTTTGTTTTTTTGAGGAAGATTAGCCCTGAGCTAACTGCTGCCAATCCTCCTCTCTTTGCTGAGGAAGCCTGGCCCTGAGCTAACGTCCGTGCCCATCTTCCTCTACTTTATATGTGAGACGCCTACCACAGCATGACTTGCCAAGCAGTGCCATGTCTGCACCCGGGATCCGAACCAGTGAACCCCAGGCCGCTGAAGCGCAACTTGTGCACTTAACCGCTGCACCACCAGGCCAGCCCCTACAAGAGTATTCTTCACTAAATTGCTTTAAGTGATAAGTAGCTTAGGAGAAAAGAGAAAAAAAGATTTTTGCAAATCTGGAAAAACAAAACATTAAAAAAAATCATCAATGTTTCAAACAAAAAGTCATAAACATGATAATCACCCTCCTCATTTCATTCAGTCCCATGTAATTAACTCTTGTTGATAGTTATCTTTTGTTAGCTGTTTTATGAAGCCATCAGTTTTTCTATTAATGTTCTGTAAATTCTTATCCAGGTCAGTGATATGATCTGAAAGTTATCAGAAACCTGTATTCAGAGTTCTTTCTTTTTTTTTTTTTTGTGAGGAAGATTGGCTCTGAGCTAACATCTGTTGCCAATCTTCCTCTTTTTGCTTGAGGAAGATTGTCACTGAGCTAACATCTGTGCCAATGTTCCTCTACTTTATGTGGGACACCACCACAGTGTGGCTTGATGAGCAGTGCTAGGTCTGCACCCAGGATCCAAACCTGGGAACCCCAGGCTGCCAAAGCAGAACACGTGAACTTAACCACTCCGCCACTGGGCTGGCCTAAGTATTGAGAATTCTTTCTATGAATCTCATTGAAGATGAAACACTTTTGCAAAAGCATCCAAGTAAAACAATAACAGTAAATGACAAAAGACTTAAAATGGCCATGGTGAAAGATATGATGAGAGCTCATTACGTTGCAATTGATAAGGAAATTTTCTTATTTCTGTGACATAAAACATTTTAAGATAATAACTAGAATTATGACTGATAACATTATACCAAGACATATCAGATTTATAGGAATTTCATATAATTTCTGGAATACTTATATTAACATAAACCTACATAAATATACTCTAAGAAGATTTAGCGTCACTTATTTGACAATGCTTCCCATGTGCTTTAACATATCAAATCAGTCTAATTAGTTTAACGAATCTTTTGAGATGTTCCAGGGAAACTCCCAAGTTAGTTCAAGATCAAAAAGACTTTATTTACAATTTGATTTTGGGAAGTTTGTCAAAAATATCAGAGAGGTTTTAAAATTCTTGGCCAAATAGGATCATAGCTCAAGTAAAACAATATTTTGTTATCCACTTACTCATAGTGACAGTTACAGATGTCACAGGCAAATACAGGAAGTTAAATGATTGTAAAAAGGAAAAACTTAGCTCTTTCAATAGAAAAGACTCAGCTTTCTCAAGTAATCAAAGACCCAATGATAAAGAGAGCAAGCACAGGAAATCATTTTGATAAAATACAGAATCCCTGTTTTCCAGGTAGATCACTCATAAAGCAAAGAAAAACCTTTCACGACTTCTCATCGAGAGCAGACTGGTAGTCCAATAAAACCATGTACTTTCAGGAGAGAGAAAACCAGATTTTAATTTTGCAGCAGCTTACTTTTTGTTTTTTTTTTAAAGATTGGCACCTGGGCTAACAACTGTTGCCTATTTGTTTTTTCTGCTTTATCTCCCCAACCGCCCCCTGCCCCCCCGTACACAGTTGTATATCTTAGTTGCAGGTCCTTCTAGTTGTGGGATGTGGGATGCTGCCTCAACGTGGCCTGATGAGCGGTGCCATGTCCGTGCCCAGGATCCGAACCCTGGGCTGCCACAGCAGAGCGTGCAAGCTTAACCACTCAGCCACGGAGCCAGCCCTGCACCAGCTTACTTTTGATATTAAAACTTGTTCACTTAATTAAATTCATTTTCATCTTAACCACACATAAAATGCCTTCCCAAAGATTCCTTTTCCATGAAACTTCTATAACTTTCTTCTTTACATTTAGATTTTTGTCCTTTTCTCTTTCCCATAACCAGTTTTACTTTAGGACAAATTTACTTTGTTTTTTCTTAACAAAAAATGCATTTCCATTCTTCATAGCTTCTTTTACCAAAAAGATAGGTCCTTCTTTCCTTACATGTGGAGATAGTTCCCATTTTTTCTAGTAGTTTTAGTCACATACATTAATTAGGATTTTTAACCCCTAGAAAACTTAATTTCTAGTGAAAACCAAGTAAGCAATTGTGAACTGTTTTTTATATTAACATTTGTGGTTTGGCAAACTCATAAATATCTTTCATAATTTTTAGAAGCATGCTTCTCAGTGTCTCATAAAACATGTTTACTAACAGACCCAAATATCTCTAGTTTCTCAATAATAAGAAAAAGTAGGTAGCCCTACGTTTAGTAATTAATATTTTACTAATTTATCCTATTTGGAAATGATCTAGATATTTAATGAATACCCATTAATCAACTTAACTTAGCAAAACTCTAAAGTTTCATGTTGCCAAAAAGATTTTGGAAGCTATTTTTAAGTACATGTACCATAAAATGTAATCACTGCACCTAAAATCTCTTATCCCACTTATATCTATCTAAATTATTTGCTCCCAACAATTATGTTTAGACTACCCACAAAAGCTTCGCGCGATATTAGATGAAGTTGGCCATCATCCCAAGCTATTTTTCTTGCTGAGAAATTTTGCAACAGAGATAACATGAATTTATTTGACTTTTAGTAGACCTAGGTAGAATAAAAATGTTACACTGAATGCCAATAACTCTAAAGACATATCCGTAGTAATTAAAACAAAAAACCTGAATTAGCTCTTATTTACTGAAAATTATACTAGACCATGTGAACTTGAAAAACATTGGGTTTTTTAAAATTATATTTCTAAGATTTAGAAATACTTAATTCATAAGCATTTATTTTTAAGCAAATTAAATAGATCTTTTTTACAAATTAATTTTTGCAAGGCTATCTGGAGGTAAAATATACCACACATTTGTGATACATGTGCATAGGTATATAGACAGATGCAAACAGAGACCTTATAGCTTTCATTTTAAAACAATATAAAACTCACTAGTTTATAAATAACAGTTTACTTGCTCAGATGGCTAAAGTCTTCCACTGTTTGTGGAGAAGACTTTTACGATCTGAATTTGCCCTTGACAAGCAATATTATGGAGGCTGTGGCAAGGGAGCCTTTATAGCAGTTTGTATTTAAAAAGGCTTTCCCACCCCCTCTTTTTCTGCATTCCTGCAAGCTGTCCTGAAAGAACTGGGGAGCTGCAAAGGACACTGCATGGGAAGGCCTGAAGCCGGCAGAGCCTGACTACAGAACCTAGCAACATGAATCTTCCTGTGCATCCCTGGTGCTTCTGCTGAATTGATTTGCTGGGTTTCAGCATTTACGTGAGTAACCTGTAGGTCTAGACACCAGGCTGGAGTGCTCTCTGTAAATCTTAGAGGGAAAGGGAGGCTAACACAGGCAGCTGGTGTTCAAGGGATTTTCTGTGGAAGGTGGAAAAGCTTTGGAAGCTAGGGAAACTTTCTGAGGGGATGGGGCCAGATTTTAAGAGGGGGAAATTATGTTGGATGTGAACTTTAGTTTTGTTTAAATTTAATTTCTATTCTTTCATTTCGTTAAGGGATACTTAAAGTTAGCTGTTATATTTCCTTGTATCCACTTTTTAATTTTTTCTATAGGTGCCAATAAGACAATTATTTAAGATGAGAGCTCTCTAAAAAATTTTTTTTGAAACATAGCTGACTCAAAGGATCTATCATCTGGCCATTGAGGAGTAAGATCTTATTTCGATCTCAACTCAAACCAATAAGCCTTTCTATGGCTTAACCCAGGAAGCAAGAGGTGTCCCATAAGACAGCACAAAAAGTGCAGCCCTCATGAGATCCAGAAAGTTCCCTCCCAAAGATAGCCCTAGAAAGCAGAGGCCTCTGTGCACAGGTGCTGAGCATGGTCTGGTGACAATGGTGTCTCCAGTCTCCCCCAGGAACGAACATCAGACACGTCCAGTCACAGACCTGCTAACCTCGAATCCTGGGGTGGAACTTTTCCTGTGCTAACAAAGGAATGAAGGTTGAGACGAAAAAGGCCCCTTATGGACCGAGACACCTATGACAAAGTCCCTGAGAGCTGGCCTGGCCAGACAAAGAAAGTGCTGTTGTGACGTCAGGTCTCAGAACCCCAGTCCATTTGACTGGCCACCAAGGTGCAAGCCGGTAAGTGCACCTTCCAGATGATGGAAGGTAGAGAGATTACTCTTACTCTTTACAAAGCCAAGCTCTCAGGATGCAGAACAAGAAGAAGGAAAACCTCACCTGGTTTTTACAAGGGAGCCCACAGCACAGTTTGTTCCAACAGGTGCTGATGTGGAGGAAACCGTTTTTGTGGCTGGCTCGAACAACAGCTTACAGGCCCTGTGCCTATGTTCTCCCCTGCGGTTTTTTCTCCTGTGACAATCAACACAACAGATAGAGACAGAGAAAAACAGTAACCATCACTGGGAGGAAAAGGATCAGTAAAAACTAAGAGTACTCTCAAGTCTTTCCCAGAGCCACTATACCCAATGGACAATTCCACTGATATTTTCTCCTGCTAAATTTAGAAAAAGAAAAGGACTCTCACCATTCTCGCTTCCATCAGAGCCTGCAGGCAGAGATCTGGGAGACCGACATGGCAAGAATTCTTAGCTTTTGCCGGCTTTTTGTCAGAGGTCCCAGGATCTCAGCAACAGCAGCCCTGCGGCAAGCAATGTCATGGAAAAGAATTTTGATTTGTACTAGTCGTAATCTAAGTTGCAAAGAGTAGAAAACTACGTAGGCTGGCATAAGAGGAAGAGGATGTGTTGGAGGACACTGCACAGACCATGGGCTTTCTAGGGTGGCCAGAGAGCACAATGGATGTGATGCAGGGATGCGTGAGGTGCTCATGGAGCTGCCCTTGCTGAAGCCAAGGTCACAAGCCTGCACCTCTGCTGCAAGGGAAACTCTGAACGTAAGTTTCTGGTGTCTATTTTGTTAACCAAAAGATCCACAGAAAAGGGCTTGCCTTCAATATGGGATGGGTACTCAGATGACGAATCCGCATGGCATGCTTTGTTTCTCTCTTGCCTGCTATCCAGATGGCATCTGCCTCCTTTCTCTGTCATTCTCACCACTTTCAATCCTGTGCCAGTTATCTCACGTTTGAAAAAAAACCCCTGCAAGTCTCCGCTTATATGGAGTTATGTAATAAACACAATACTTCATGATCACACTCACTAACGTACCCAGCCCTCAGTGTTGTGCAGAGCCCTGTGTTACCCAGGGAGATAGCAGAGACAGAGAAAGGGGGCCAGGAGAAAGAAGACACTTTGCCAGTTGGTCCTACAAAAATCCTGTATCACTATCCCTTCACCTTCCACTGCACGCCACTGACGGAATCTCACAAAATGAACAAGGAACTTCACCTATTGGACTCAGAATCATAGTACCGTGTGGAAACAGATGTTTGCATATGAACATGGCATTTCATGAGGCCCTTGAAGGGAGGAGAACAATCATGGGGACCTTTAGCATTGAAGGATAGTTTAAAAGCCACGCTGAGTTGTCCTGGTCAGCCATAAAGGCTAAAAATTGCATGCTTTCCAAATAAGCAAAAAAAAAAAAAAAAAGTAGAGAAGAAGAAGACTAGCTTATATTGATCTTTTGCTGCCTCAAGAATAAACTGAGCCCAAGAGCTCTTTAGAGCATGGCCAATTTGGACAAAGTTCCTGACCAAGCCTGATGGAGGAGTCCCAGTCATGGTGGCCCCTGTTCTTGCACCCTCCTTGTGTTGATGAAGGAAATGGTCTTTAGTGACTTTATACTGTGTGTTCTAGAGGGTAAGCTTGTGAGAGGGTTCCAGGAGGTGTCTGTGCAGTTGGCAGGATGATTGTTCTGAGCTGAAGAGCTCAGGAATGTCCTAGACAGGAGCCATGCTGAATCTCTTGCTGGTAGCAGTGTGATCGGTGTAGATGGATGAAGGTGTCTGCTCCCTCCCCACTGCTGTGGATCTGCTTCATCTCATAGTCATTGTTACATGGTAGAAAACTTCAGGACCAGGAGAAGGTGGAGTTCAGCCTTTCAGTGAGTGGCTTTAGTAATTTGGCTACAGTTGCTGGAAATTGTGGTAGCTAATTGTCTATATTGCTCCCCTGGCCCTTGCTGCCATTAAAATGGCAAGGACACACAAGAGAGCTTAGAGTAGACAGACAAAATGGATAAGGACAGTCATCACCCAGGCAATGATGAGCCAATAAACCCCCAGTTGTGGCCTTTACGGTGTTGTGTGTGGTGTTAGCTCTTAGGACCATAGGCAGAAGAAGAGTTTCATAGTCATGGAAAGAACATCAGGCCCTAGAACCTCACAAACATGGGATCGACATAGCTATGTGACAAGGAGCAAACAGCCCAATCTCTTTGTACCACAATTTTTATGTCTGGAAAATGGGAAGAAAAAGAAAAAATACCTGATTTTTCAGGGTTGCCATAAGGATTGAATGGCATCACATGAGTCAAATGTCCTGGACTGTGCCCCATAAAGTGTAGGTGCACTGTGTTCACTAGCAAATCAACAATATCATTGTTGTTATTTTGAGGATAAGATATGGGGGCTGCCCTTATGGAGTTTACAGATTAATTGACGGGAGACCCCAGATTGTAGTCACCACAATTGGGCCCTAAGTTTAAGGTAGTTTAAGTTGAAGATGGAAAGAAACACCTTGGGATATCTTCAATTCCAAATGGCAAAAACCGCAGAGAGGATGGCTTTACTCTCATTTTCCAGAGAAGCTTGTGCATTGAGCTACTCCCAGTAGAAAAACAGTAAACGTCTTGACGAACAGGAGGTATTATTGGGATGAGAGTGAGGAGAACAATTGTTTGCATATGCTTTACTTAATTACAAAATCAATACATGCTCATTGTAAAACAAACAAGCAAAAACCTGAACTCAACACAGAACCATAAAGATATCTCCTCCTAGGGACATCTACTTTAGTGAAGATGGAGTAGACAAACTTTTCCGTATTCTTCCCCTTACATACAGCTAAAACCCCTGGACACTATATATAAATCAAATATAAGTAGACAAACGTAGAGAGAAGAAGGCAGAGTAGCCAAGGACCTCAGGACCTGAGGAAGGACACTCAGTGAGTTCCCTGGGTTTCCTTTTTGCCTCCTATATCCCCGAATGGATGCCAGAGAAGACAGCAACCTGGAAACAGCAATAAGCACAGCAAAAAAAGCCTGGGCAAAAGGCTGATGTCTCTACCAAAAGGCCAGGAAAGGGACAGCCTAGTAACACAGAAACTTTTATAAAATAACCATTCTACTGAAATCAAACTCCACAGAAAAACCTGTGGTCACACTCTACCTATACCAACAGAAGACAAGTGGGAGCATAGATTTCCACCCTGGGCAGATGGTAGTGAGAGTCCCTCACCCTGGATCTAGTGGCATCAGAGCCAGGACTGCCATCCCCTCTGGGCTGGGCAGTAACAAGACCCCCAACTGCAGTGTCAGTGGAGACCACCTGGAGACCCCAGATTTTGACCCCACTGGGCAGTAAGAAGTCATCTCGCCCTCTCACCCCCACAGGGTGGTATCATTGTGAATCAAGACTTTTACCACCAGCAGCAAACAAGGCCCCCACGCAATGGTGTCAGAGGAAGTCTAGTGGGGAGCCAGAGCTCCTACCAGATCCAGACTCTCATATACAATGCCCCAAATGTCCAGTTCAATGAAGAAACCCATCATACCGAGGACCAGGAAGATCTCAAACTGGATGAAAAAAGACAATCAACAGATGCCAACACTGAGATGACAGAGATGTTAGAATTATCTGACAATGGCTGTAGAGCAGTCATCATGAAACTGTGAACAAACTCTAAACAAAAACAATACAGTTTAAACAAATAAATAGAAGTTAAAAAGAGGAACCAAATGGAAGTTTTAGAATTGAAAAATACGATAACCAAAACAACAACAAAAAAGGAATAGACCCTCAGGGACCTGTGTGACTATAACAGAGGATTGATGTCAGTGGAGTCCTGGAAGGAGAAGAGAACAGACAGGAGGTCTGAAAAAGCACCTAAAGAAGTGATGACTGAAAACTTAGCAAATTTGAAAAAAGACATAAACCTTCAGACTGGAGAAGCTAAACAAAGCCCAAAGAAGATAAACACAAAGAAATCTATACCAAGGTAAATCAGTCAAACTACTGAAAACTAAAGACAAAGAAATGATCTTGAAAGTAGAGAGAAACAACACCCTATGTATAGGGAGAGGGAAAATCAAATGGCAGAGAGTTTCTCATCAGAAAACGTACAAGTGAGGGGAAGTGGTGAATGATTTCAGAAGCTGAAAGGAAAGAAGTGTCAGCCCAGAATGCTATACCCAGTGAAAATATCCATCAGCAATGAAGGAGGAACCAAGACATTCTCAACGAAGAGAAACTAGGAGGAGTTGTCACGTTGTCACCAGCACAGCTGCTCTAAAGAAAAAATGGCTATAGGCAGTTCCGTAAACAGAAAGAAAACGAGAAAAGAAGGCACTCTGGAACATCAGGAAGGAGGAACATCTAAACAAAAAATTGGTGAAGATATTGACAGATATTGGAAATAGACTTTCCACCTCCTCTTGAGTTTTCTAAATCATATTTGACAGCTGAAGCAAAAATTATAACACTGTCTGATGTGGTTCTAAATGTAGGTAGAGGGAGTATTTATTTAAGACAATTCGATTATACAAGAGGAGCATAAAGAGACATAAAGGGAGGTAAGGTTTCTCCACTGGCTTGAACTGGTACAATGATGACACCAGTAGACGTGTGCATGTATATATATGTGTGTGTGTATATATAGTGTTAACACCTGGAGCAGCTGCTAAAAAACTATATAAAGAGAAACACACAAAACCACAAAGAATTCAAAATAGAATTGTAAAAACTGTTTGAGTAACCTAAAGGAAGACAGGAAACATAAAACAGAGACATGAATAACAGGACAAAGAGAAAATAAAAAATAAAACAAAAAAAGATACTCGTCTGTTCCTTTGGAAAGACCTTTAGGATAAACAGTTAAGTGAAAAGAACAAGTGCAGAGTAGTATAAATTATGTTACCTTCCATGTAGGAAGGAGGGAATAAGAAGGACAAAGCAAAGATTTGTGGGAGTTCTGTTGTGTTTATTCGATGAGGCGCTGGAACGGCAGTGTTGGGGGCAAGTGGAGAAAGTCAGGGCAAGGGCAGGTGTGCGCTGCTTCTAGTTGTACCTTTTTATATAAACTTTTGAAATATAAGTCTATCATCAATCCAAAACTAAATAAAATAAAATCGTTAACATTTAGAAGAACAGGAAAGAGACTAGTCGTGAAAGGACACGGGCCAGGTTGTAATGTGCTGGGCACGCAGGCTGCCTCCCGCGTCCCCCGAGCCAACGTCACAGGGGGCCCCTCACTCTGCCCAGCTGCCTGTGCACGGTCTCACGCTCCTTCTCAAAGCAGGACCCTAGAGGCTCCTCATCCGAGATGGCTCAAAGGAGACGCCTGCTTTCCAGCCCGAGAGTCTTCTGAACCTGCCACAGCAAGTCCATGAGACTCTCCTCAAGTTTATGGGATCTTATTTTGACACAAAAAATGAATTCACATTTGGCCTTGATGGCAAGAAGACTATCTTAGACCATGAAATTTCATTGCCAGGGCTCTCTTCCAGCAGCAATTTATGGAATCCTACAGGTAATAGAGAGTGTCGAGGGTAAAATAAATCAAACGAGGAGAAAAAGGAGAAACAGGAAGCCTGCAGGACAATGGCAGGCAGAGAGAGATGCAGTGCATTGAAGGGGGACTCAGGAATACCTGGGCCTGAGCTTGGCCACACCACTGACTCATGTCTATGATCTGCTGGCTCACTGTGGGCTGGTGATCTCAAAGTTCCTTATGGGGAAGCAGGAGGTGATATACGAAAGCCGCAGCATGTGACGGATGATTGATCAGTGGTGGCAATTACTTCACTGCTGTGCAGTAGGACACTTTCTCTCCTTTCTCTCCCTGCTCCATGGAATTTATTCACTTCCACCCTGAGGGCCTCCCTCCTGGGACTGAGACCCTGACAAAGATACTGTTCCCTCAGAGGGAAAGTTAGCACAGGGGGTAGAGAAGGAGATTCTGAACAAGAAGGGGGCAGGGCGGAAGGGCTGATGGAATGCCAAAGGTCAGAGACCCAGCTATTGAATGGATGGGACCCAGTGCCAGCCCCACGGCGGCCTGAGTCCTGAGGTATTGGATAGAGGGAGCTGAGAAGAAACACCCCTGGAAAAGCGAATAGTACAAGAATACGAGCGGCTCAGGACTGCTTCTAGCAGGGCCTGATGCCCCTGCACTGTGCAGGAGAGGGTGTCCACAGAACTCGGGCACAGTAGCAGGCAGTGTGGGCTGGGGAAGGACAGTGTCATGTCTGGGAGGATTGTTTGGCCTCTTTGTGCCGTGAGAGGCTACTTCTGAACTTCTGCCCTCCAGAGGTTCAGGGAAGGGGGAAGGAGGCGGCTTCCATGGGGCCTTACCCTCATGGACGGGAGGATGCCCAGTGTGAGCCATGTCTCAAGCCTGGGCTGAGACCACAGAGAAACAACAGGAAACGGGGCAACGAACAAGTGAACAGGTGCCAGGGGAGGACTGGCCAGGGCTGAGAGCTGTCTCGACTCCCTGCCCATACATAGCAGCGCCTATGCTGCAGGGTGGGTGGGGTTGCCTGGTGGCAAAGTTCAATAGCCAAGCTGGAAATGAGCGACAGGCAAAAAGAAATCTGGAAGTGGCTCAACTTACATAGAAATGATGCAATCATTCTGCCCAGGCAGAGTGAGGATTCAAGTTCAGTTCCGGGAATAGAGGGAAAGCTCTGCTTTTGCAGACGTGAGCTTGTAGCCTGGCGTAAATGATCCTGTGACCGACTGAGAAGGAGGGCTGAACAGGGCAGCGCCACCAGCCCCGGCCTCACCAGTGGATGTAGGGAGAGCGGCTGTGTCGAGGGAGCATATGGCACATGCATTGTCTTTCTGTGTCCTCTCTGTCACACTTCCCAGCAGAGTTGCCACTTTCTCTCCACCAGGTCACTCCTCAAACCCCTGTAATGTGGCTTTTTCTCCCACCGTTTCACTGAGGGGAAGTTCATTTCAGTGAGTCATTAACCACCTCTCTTCCTTATGACAATGTCCAAGCCCCTCCCACTCCACCTCTGGCGCTGTTGCATTTGTTCAATGAATGAGTGGACAAATGAACGAGCTTTCTGGATACCGGTCTGCACTGTCTCCTGGGCTGTGCACTGTACTCACGGCTTCATGACAGGGTCACACAGTGATTTTATCTTCACCTCTCCCTCTCTCCCCTTGCTTTTGTTTTGACCTTTCAGTTCCAACTCCCTTTCTCCATGCATTCCATGACATTCCCCCCACTGGCTCCCACATGGACTGAGGCTTCAGCGTTGCAGAGGCAAAGACGAGCCGAGGAAAGTGAGTTGTGGAGCAGTGACTCCTAGAATTCCCTTTCGGCTTTGATGGGAGACTTGAAATTGATATTTGCCGGAGTCCTGCCCTGGCTGAGTCCAGGTTCCTGAGGGATGGATGGCGTCGGCGCAATGAGGGGAAAATAAAGAGGACGTGAGACTTGTGATGTGGGGTCGATGAGCCGAGGAGTCGAAAGAAAGATTTCTTAGACTCTCAAGATCTGGCAGTAGTGCTCTTTTATTTAGAGAATAGTGTGGAATAGCATGGGGACAGGACCCATGGGCAGGCAGAGCTCCTGCTGCTGCCCTGAGTTGAGGGTTAGGGCTAATTTTATAAGGCATGGGTACGTGACTTATTTTTACTGGAAAAAAAGAAAAGATGATGTAAAAAGTCATTAAATGATTTCAGTGCAGATGGGGTCTGGTTATTGTGCGGTCATATAACTTTAGATACGAATCTGGCCATATAGATCAGCATGCAGGTGAGGATGCCCCGGGCTTCTCTCCCTGGGGCAGTCCTAATTCATACCACAAAGAAAAGGTCCACTGGGTCACATAGTTTGGCATGTAGGCCAGGTCACCTTGGGCTTCTCTGGCTGGGGCAGCCTTAATCCACATCAACTTGGGTTGGTGTTAGCAAGTCCAACTTTACTGTGCACAAGTGTCGTTTATATATTTTTCAAGATTAGTACAGAAATGGTTCTACAAATATTCTCAGAGAGATAAGGAAGTAAAAAACGAGCACAAGAATATTTATTAGCATTCTATTCTATAGAGCATAAGGCTAATGGTAGTCTTCTCCGCAATTAACTAGTGTTTGTTGTCTCTAAGCTAAAAGAGATAGGTACCTAGGCATCTGTTGTAATTCATGGTAAAGTTAAATCAAAGAGAGAAGGTCCAGGCCTCCGGACAGGACAGCAGTCCGTCTGGTTACATCCTGGTGGAGCCATCCCTGCCTCCCTCAATCATTTAAGCCATTAGTGTAGATGGTTAATGGGAACAAAAGGCGACTCCAGGGTGTCTTATCCACAGGGCTATCTGCATTCTCAGTGGGCAGTTAAACATCTTTACATTTTCGCGCCCTTTAGGGGGTGAAAGCATTCCTTTGTCTTTTAGGTTGTAGAGCTAACAGTCCCTTAAGCACACTGCCAGAGAAAGTATCATTTTGTTAGTAAAGTAAAGGGCTGAAAAGCTAAGCTAAACTATATATCTTCAAGAGTAAAAAACAGAAATAAGTATAGACATAACCTTGATAGAAGGCATGCATATAATTCAGAAAATATCAGGGGTGTCGGTCGGCCATTCTTCACCGAGGGGCATCCCTGCACCCCTTGGCCCTTCTTCTCATCAATTGTTTATTATTTATTGCTTTTAGGAGAAAACCTCTATAACATTTTAACAGAAAGCAGCAGGTCAAGAATAATATATAGATACTTCTTGATCATCCAATTAACCAGCAAACTTAGAAGGACGATGCATATGTATATTTAGACAAAGAACTGGAGGGAGAAGGAAACATTAACCAGATGGAGGCCATAAACCTAATTCGACATCTTATCTGGGCAGGATTCCTTTCTGCTTGTCTCAAAAGGGACTGTGTGCTCCTCCATTAATTAACTGAAAAATATCTTGAAAGTTACCTGCAGGTGGTCACATTCTCTTACTTTATCTAATTTCCCCGGGAGGTAGTGCCTCCCAAGCAGCCACCCAAAGGAGTGAAAACTAGATGTTCAGAAAGGAAAAGGAATGAAGGGCAATTAGAAGCAGCACAGGTTTCAGAACTATGTGAGGGGCTGGCCGGTTATTCTTCACCAAGGGGCGACCCTGCACCCCTCGGCGTTAATCGGCTGGACCCTGTCAAACAGCCGATCAAATGATGTAGCCACGGCTCCCAGCAGATATTATCTAAATGACAATGAGATCAACCCTAAAACTCTTTAGCCTTGAAGAAAACTTGACAGGTTCAAATCTTCTCTGTTTGTGTATTCTTACCATCTGGCAAATGAGAGGCTCATTTGGGGCTCAATGCACATAAACTCCTGGACTAAGGGCTCTAAACACCAGAGGGAGGAGAAAAGAGAACTTCTCCTTGCCCTGCGCTAATGGCAATCAGTGACAGGACTGCTGCTTTGGGAATGGGATGGAACAGAGCTGACAGGCCTACCTGGTGGCTGGACCATGAATTCAGCTTTATAGCACTAGCCACAGTCACTGACTGCACCTTCCTGGGAGCCAGTCAACCACCCCCTCATTTCTCAGTCACAGGCTGTACAGGTTGTGCATAGGTCTCGTGTCCCATTATTCTCTACCTGCCTTTTGAGAGGGTTTTATTTCCCCATTGGCTTCCAGGTGGATTGGAGTGTCATCCTATTAGGGGAAGAAATACTCCCTCCTTACTGATGTTAGGCTTAGCCGTGTATGCATGCCATGTCTGAGCAGAAACTCTAAGAGCTAACATGTGGTTTGTCCCCATTTCTTCCTAGTTTATCTGTTGTGAGACCAGCATGGACCATATAGGGACTACTTCTTCAACTTTAATCCCAAAATAAGAAAACTGGGGAATAGAGCTGCAGCCAGCCTGAAGATCTGAAAACTGACCTGTGGCTGACATCTCACATGAGCAAGAAATTAACCTCTTTGTATAGTGTAAACTCTAGGCTAACCACTAAATTTTTTAAAAGAATTTTAAACAATATACTAAAAGAAGATAAAATGGAATTGTGTAAAATGCTCGATTGAAATCAAAAGGGGCATAAAAAGAAGTTAAAAAAAGAAACAAAGACAACAAAATGAAAATAATAAAAAAGATAGTAGATGTTAATCCAACTATATCAATAGTTACTTTAGATGTGTATGGTCTAAACACAGCAATTAGAAGACAGAGCTTGTCAGAGTGGATAAAAAAATAGGACCTAATCAGAAGCTGCTTAAAAGAAAACCACTTTAAATATAAGGACTGAGATGGGTTAAAAACAAAAAGATGGAAAAAGATTTGCCATATTAATACTAATCAAAAGAAAGCTGGAGTAGCTATATTAATCTCAGATGAAGCAAAATTCAGAAGAAGGACAACTATCGGGGTAAAGAGGAGCATTACATGGTTATAAAGGGCTGAGATTTCCCAGGAGATATAATAATTCTTAATGTGCGTGTCCCTAACATCAGAAAATCACACACACGGGGTGAAGACTGATAGAACCGCAAGGAGGGGTAGATGAAGCCACGATTGTAGTGGAGACACCGCTCTGTCAGTAATTGATAGATAAACTGGGCAGAAAATCTTTAAGGAAACAGATGATCTACAAAGCACTATCAATCAATGTGATCTGATTGACATTTATGGAATACTTTATCCCCAAACAGCAGAAGATACATTCTTCTCAAGCTCACATGGAACATTCATCAAGATAGACTACATTCTGGGCCACAAACACACCTGAACAAATTTACAAGAAAAGAAATCATACAAAGCATGTTCTCTGACCATAATGAAATTGAGATAGAAATAAATATAAGAAATATAGCTGGAAAATCCCCAAATATTTGAAAATTAAACAGGACATATCTAAATAATCCATGAGTCAAAAAAGTCTAAAGAAAAATTTTAAAATATTTTGAATTAAATAAAAACGAAAATACAACATATTAAAATGTATGGGATATAGATGAAATCAGTGCTTTGAAGGAAATTTATAGAATTATATACATTTATTAGAAAATAAGAAAGATATAAAATAAACTATGAAGCTTCCTTCTTGAAAATTCAGAGAAAGAACAAAGTAAACGTAAAGCAAACAGAAAAAGAAAATCATAAAAATTAGAAAAAAAATCAAGGGCACTGAAAATAGGAAAACAAGAGAGAAAATCAACAAAACCAAAGTTTGTTCTTTGAAATGATCAAAAAAGTTGATAAACCTCTGCCTGGCTACCACAGAAAAAAAGAGAAAAGTCACAAATTATTAATATGAAAATGAGAGAGTCATCTTCGCTACTGATCCCACTGACATTAAAATAATAATAAAGCAATACAATACTACAATGGGGCTTAGGACAAGAGGGAAGAGAGGAAAGGTGAGTGTGGTTAAGACAACAAGAGGAATTCACATGGTGTTGGAAATTTTCGGTAGCTGGACTGTGGTGGTGAATACACATATCTAACAGGTGATGAAGTTGTATAGACTTTATATTCACACGTGAGTACAAGTAAAACTGAGTAAATCTGTATATAACTGGAGGATTATATCAACGTCAATAGCCTGGATATAATGTTGCAGTTTTTCAAAATGTTGCCATCAGAGGAAACTGGGCAAAGTGTACAAGGGGTCTCTCTCTATTATTTCTTACAACTACATGTGACTACAATTTTCTCAATTAAAAACAAAACAAAACTCATATCCATGGTTTCCCTCTCTGTTAGTTTTGTCATAGTGGCACTGATAGTGTTGAAACATTCTATCTTCTAATGTTCTGTGGGGCTTCAGTTACAGTAAAATTTTATAAGGATTATCAAAAAAAACACACAAAAAAACAAACCCCATCTGTACACAATGTTTATAGAAGCATTATTCATGGTAGCTTAAAAGTGTAAACAACCCAATGTACATGCACAGATAAATGGATAAACAAAAGTGGTCTATCCATATATTAGAATGTTATTTGTCAATAAAAAAGAATGAAATATTGATGTATGCTACAACATGGATGAACCTTGAAAACATCATGTGAGTAAAAGAAGACAAACACAAAGACCACATATTGTATGATTATATTTATATGAAACGTCTTGGATAGGCAAGTCTATCAAAGTAGAAAGTAGATTAGGGGTTTCCAGTGGATGGATGATGTGGTCGGGGAATGGGGAGTGACTGCTAGTGGGTATGAGGTTTCTTTTTGAGATGATGAAACTGTTCTAAAGTTACATTGTGGTGAGCTTTAGTACAACTCTGTAGATATACTAATACCATTAAATTTCACATTTTAATGGATGAACTCTATGGTATGTAAATTATACTCAAAAAGATGTAAAAAAGAAAAGTCAATTGCTTCCCTATATACCAGCAATGATCAATGAGAATATAAAATTTAAAAAGTAACATTTATAAAGCACCAAAAAATGAAATACATATTAATCTAAAAACATGTGTACAGGTCTTGTATATGGAAATCTATAAAAACTGATGAAAGAAATCAGAGTATATAAATAAATGGGGATATATACTGTGCTCATGGATCGGCAGATTCAATATTGTTAAGATTTCAATCCTTCTCAACTTAATCTATAGATTCAATAATTTCCCAAAGTTCCTTCAAGTTACCTTGTAGATATCAACCAACTGATTCTAAAATTTATATGAAAAAGCAAAGGTCTTAAAATAGTAAGAACAAAACTGGAAAAGAAGAACAAAGTTGAAAGACTCACAGTATCTGATTTCGAGACTTACTATAATGCTACAGTAACCAATACAGCATGTTGTTGAGAAAGAATAACACGTGTTTCAGGTGAACAGAAGAAAGAGCCCAGAAATAGACCCATAAAAATGTAGTCAACTAATCCTGGACAAACAGGCAAAGGTGATGCTCTGGAGAAAGGATGGTCTTTTCAACAAGTGGTTCTGAAGCCTCTGGATGTTCATATGTAAAATAATGAACCTAGATGCAGACTTTATACTTTCTGCAAAATTAAGAGAACATAGATCATAAGCCTAAATATAGGATACAAAATTTTAAGCGTTTTAGAAGAAAACATAGGAGAAAATGCATGTGACTTCGGGGATGCTGATGAGCTTTTAGATATAACTCACAAATCATGATCCTTGAAAGAAAAAAACAGGTAAGTTGGACTTCATTAAAACTAAAACTTTTGCTTGTGAAAGACAGTGTTGAGAAAATGAAAAAAAGTTACCAACTGAGGATATATTAGTAAAAAACACACCTGATAAAGGACTTGTATTCAAAATATGAAAACTCTCAAATCTCAATAATAAGAAAACAAACAACCCAATTAAAAAAGGGCAACAGGTATGAATGAATATGCTTATACATTTTAGGTTGTTTGTTCTCTTATCGTTGAGATTTAAGAGTTTTTATATATATATGCCAGATAATATATGAAAAGATGCTCAACATCATTCGTCACTTGAAAGAAATGCAAATTAAAATGGGATGCCACTACATATCTAGTAGAATGGCTAAAATTCACAAGCTGACTATACCAAATTCTGTTGAGGACACGGAGAAACAGGAACTTTCATCTACTTCAGGTGGGAATGCAAAATGTTATAGCCATCTTGGAAGACTGATTAGCAATTTCCTGTAAGGCTGAGTGTAGTCTTGTCCTACAATCCACTACTTGTACGTCTCAATATCTGCCCAACTGTTATGAGAATGTTGATCCACACAAACACTTGCATGCAAATTTTCATAGCAGCCTAATTCATAATTGCCCCAAACTCAAAACAATCAAGATATCCCTTAATAGGTGTATGGATAAACAAATGGGTATATCATAAACTGGAAAACTATTCAGGAGTGAGCAATGAGCTATACAAAACCATACATGAATTTTAAACTCATGTTGCTAAGTGAAAAAACCTAGTATGAAGAAATTACATACTGTATTATTCCATTAATACAACATTCTGGAAAAGCGGATGTATAGAGATGGCAAATGGATCAATCAGTGCCAGGGATTTGGAGGAGGGGGTTGACTAGGTGAAGTACTGGGGAATTTTACACAGTATACTCTTCTGTATGACAATGTAATGTTGCATACATGACACTATACATTTGTCAAAAACTTTACAGACGAAAGTGTAAACTTGAATGTATGAAGACCGAAAAAATATAGGTGGTTGGAAGATTCCAGGACAGAACGCGTATTGTGATAAAATAATCTAACTGTATTACAACTGTGTGAAACGAGCTAATTTGGAAATAAATGGAGACTGTAAGACTAAAGGCAAAAAGAACTGCACATAAGCACTGTACTCTAGTTGATAAAATTTTTCCAATTGGGGTATAAGTCAGCAATTCTGAAATCACTCTACTTGTGTATCAAAACTGAAGAACTAATTAAAAGGATGGCAGATAGTGAGAACCAGATTTCTTACTGTTGAAGTGGGGGAAAACAGACAAGCAAAGGGAAAAGGCTAGACTGGTCATGTGACAGTGGATTAGAGGAAGAGAATGAATTCATATTTAGCTTAACAGATACACATGGATGTATCGAGAAATATTTGTAGACTTGTGCATATGTGTGGGTTAACACACGCACACACACACACATATTTCCTTTCTATTTCAGCTGAGAAGACCTAAAAGTAACGATATCGCAGTAGCAATAAGAACATCCAGGGCCCAGATTGTTTTTAATATCATTCTCTAATAAAAGTAACCAGAGCTTCTTGGAGAGATACATGCTTGTACGGCTGGAGAGAAAATATATAAGATGAGCAGCACTTCTTGTAGTGCCAGAAAGTAAGGAAGTGGTTAAGACAACGACAAACCACAATTATGTGAATATGTCACAGAGACACGAGCTAAAAGAGCTCCCAGTGGACGAAGCTAGAAAAATAGAACAAAAATGTTGTACTGGATTACAGCCTGTTGTATAAAATAAATATCCAGGAGTCTACAATGATATAAATAAATGGTTGAATAAGTGAATAAATGAGAAAGAATAGCTAAATATCCCATGTAAAATAATTTAAAGCAATTTATGTAGATTACCTTCAAGGAGGAGGAGCATAATGTCCCTTCCCTTAGTTTTGGGCTGCAGAGGTAACTTTCTTATGCTGGACAGACCAGGCAAACACCACCTCAGCCAGGGGCTCAAGATTAACACCGACAGTGATAAGTCGTGTTGAGAGTATTTATATTTGACATCACGCGATGAGAATGGTACTTTACCTCTGTGTTCTTTCTCCCCAAAACCCATAACCCTAGTCTAATCATGAGAAAAATATCAAATACCAATTGAGGGACATTCTACAAAATAAGTGACCAGTCCTCCCCCAAAATGTCAGGGTCATTAAAAACAGAGAAAGTCTAAGAAATGGTAACCGTCAAGAGGAGCCTAAGGAGGCATGATGACTAAGTGTAACATGGGGTCCTGGATGGGATCCTGAAACAGGTAAAGGACTTTAGGTGCAAACTAAGGAACTCTAGAAGACTATGGACTTCAGTTAATAAAATGTCAATATTGGTTTATTAGTTGTACTGAATGCACTCTACTAACATAAGACATTAACAATAGGGAGAACAGTGTCGGTATATGGGAACCTTACTGTCTTTGTATTTTTTCTGTAAACCTAAAATTATTTTAAAATATAAACTTAGTGAAATTATATATAACATATCTTGACAAGCTGAAGGTTGGCTCCCGTGAATGCTGTTCAAAAGAACACCTGAAGTCATCCTAACAAGAAAGAAAAGGTTTGAGCAATGTTGGTATCACTCAGCAATGTGAGGACTTCCTGAAGTAACCTTTTTTTAAAGTGATAAGATTCTTTAAAATGTGTGTGTTTCAACGCCCACTAAAAATTCTCTTCACATTATAGGTACATCTCACTGAAAACAGTGGAATCAGTAATTCGGAACAGGTTGCTTCAAGGACCAGCCTGACTCTGTGCAAACACAGCAGTGGCTCTGGGGCCAACATGCCTTACTCACCTGAGAGGCATGAAGGGCGGAGTCTGAATGAAGAAGACTAAAGAAGCAGACATAAGAGAGGCCTGGAAACTGCAAGTGAGAAATCCTGCTGAAATCACCCAGGGAGTTTAGCATAAAGAAGCAAAGGCTTAAGCTGTGTTCAAGTTCCCTAAAATAAAGCCCTGATCTGTGGAAGTTCACACCTTCAGATTTACCACTAGCTACTCCTCTGGGCCACTCCTCCTCATTCCTTGACAGTTCGGCCCCTTGCTCACTCTCCCCAATGCAGCTCTTCCCTAAGATTTTAATAACCACTTAGACAATTCCAGAACTTCTCTGGTCTCTCAGCCCCATAACCTTCCTGCCTCCAGTGATCCTTTCCTCCACCTCACCTCAGTCGTCTCCTGCCACCATCTAACCTTAGACTCTATCGTTACCAATAACACCATCACCTGGACTTTGGGCATCCCATTCTGCAAGTCTGCTTTGTCACTTTCCAGTTCACACTCTCTAGCACTAGTACTACAGAAACTCTGGCATCCAGAGGTTTGCAACCCACTAAATTTACTACTTTTTACTCTCCTACAGCCCTAAGGTTCTCACTTCTTCCTTTACTCTGCTTATATTTTGTAATTCAACATTATAATCACGCTCTTGTATATCCCCTTAGATTTCTTGCTACTCCCTCCCACTATCTTAACAATCTGATGTCTTAGGTTGGGGTGCATGGGAAATGGGTTCTGAGCTGGAGATTTGCATACAAGAATTACATTGGAAAATGCTCTCCAGAAAAGATCTTGTGGGCAAGTGAGGGGAGCACAATTGGACACAAACTGTCGTTACTACACTTGTCCATCAACCACAAGAATTGGGCAAGGGGATTCCAAGAATGCCCCAGTGTTAGCTGGGTTCCAAGCGTGTTATTCCCTGCCAAGCATATTATGCCTATAGCATTTCCACCCGATGATCCGAGAGTTTTGCTCACTTCCATTCCTTCCATCTTGAACGCTCCATGGAGCCAATGGGACAATCAGTTTTCAGTCCTTCCTTCCCTCTCAGCAGCATTTGGTCAGTTGGTCACTTACTCCTCATGAGAACACTCCTTTCCCTTAACCTTCTGGACTCCCACTTCATAAGAAACTTCATTTTAAGCTCCTTCCCTGCACCTTCCTCTTCTTTCTGAACTTTGGAACACCTAAAGCTCAGTCCTGCAGCTGGTATCTTGATAATCTCATCAGTTCCCATGATTTTGCATACTATCTGTGTGCTAAAGACTCTGCATTTATATCTTTACCTGGCCTTTCCCTTGAGCTCAGACTTGAATATCCAGTTCTCTAGTCTACATCTCCCTTTGAATGCCTTTTAGATATTTCTAACTTAAAATAGCCAAAACTCAAAACAGTCTTCACCATTTCAGTTAGTGATACTTCCTTTCTTCTGTTTAAAACCTTACAGTTGTCTGTGAAGCCTCTCTTTCTCTTATGCCCCACATCAATTTCATCAGCAAATCCCGTTGGGTAGAACTTCAAAAAATATCCCAACTCTGGCCACTTTTCACTCTCTCCATGGCTACTACGCTGTTACAAGTCACCATCACTTTTCATCTAGATTGAGTTGGTCTCCCTTCCACCTTCTCTACTTACAGTCAATTCTCTTTAAAGTAGTCAGAGTGAGCCCTTTAAACAAAAGACAAACTCTGCCACTCCCTTCCCATAGACATAAGAGAAGTCGTCTTTACAGTGACTGTCAAAGCCCTTCCCACCAGAGTCTCCAGCACCCACTCTCTTCTCATTGTCTGTCACTTTCCCAGCCACACTGGCATCCCCACTGCTTTGGGACAGATCAGTATCACCCCCTTCCACAGCTTTGCATTTGTCATTCTGTTTACTTAAAACTCTTCCCCCAGAGAGCTAGATGGATCAACCTCACTCTTCTGTTCAGTCCTTTCTTCAAATATCGTCTTCAAAGTTTGAGCTTCCCTTATCACTCTATTTAAAATAACAACCTCCAAGACTTTACCTTTCTTAAATTTCCCTCTTAGCATTTATTCCCACCTAACAAAGTATGTATTTATTTATTTGTTTATTTTCTGTCTTGTCCCACTAGAACGTAAACTCCATGATGGCAAGACTTGCTCTGTTTTGTTCAGGACTATATACCCAATATATAGAATGGTATCTAGCACTTACTAGATGTATAATCCATATTCATTGAGGGAATGAATTAATGCATGCATTTTTGAAGGGCTGTTTAAAAGATGTTAAAAACCTGTAAAATCCTTTAATGGATTTTGTAAGGAGACATTTCCATTCCACCCCTAATCCTTTCTCCCCAGGAAGAGGGAACAGTATGATGATTGGCTCAATTTCCAGGACCTACAACTAGTGGGCAGATTCACCATGGGCTGAAAGTTCACGTGCATTGGTGAGGCCTTCCTGTCTCTTCTATTGTACTGTTTCTGCCAAAGGAATAAGCTACTCTCTTCATTTTGCACTTGGGAAGCCTGGGACAGGATCAACCCCTTCAGATTCTGACAAGTTGCACATGGTACTGTTGGCATTGGCAGTTAGGCAGCAAGAAACCACCTGGATGGCCATCTTAGGTCTGGATTCTAGACTGCACACTATGTTCTCCCCACTGCGCCTAAGCCTGTTGGCTCAGGAAGGTTTTAGCAAATGATCCCCAATTAATACAGAAGTCCCTGATTCCTGTTTGTCAGTGACTTTTGTGCAGATATGTGAAGGAAGTGACCAGCTTGTCTTGGTTTACCTGAGGCATTCCTGGTTTTAGCACTGAAAGTCGCACCTTCTGGAGAAGTCATTGGTTCTAAGCAAATGGATATGGTTGACCCCCTAATGGGGGGCATTGTGGAAAGGATAGCTGTGATTTGAGGCTGAATTGGGGCATTCTGGGTCTTCGTCTCACATCATCTTAACACTACCAACGCCCTGTAATCAAACCCCTCATTGTTTTCACCCTTCTCCACTGTCAACAACTGCTTTCTGAGTAGCTCCCTGAGATTGTTTACAACTCGTGACAGTCAATGTTCTCATGTGCAGTATATCACTACCAACCTACTCAGATATTAATAGAATTACTCTAAAATATTGTGAGGAAGAAAAACATAATAACTTTTAATAACCACAGGTATCAATAATTGTTTGTTACTGTCTGTAGTACAAAAAAATAAAAATAACAAATATGTAGCTTATGGCTTATGCACAGTTCCCTAGTTTTTCTCCCCTGAAGAAAAGTATCACAATGCACATGAGAATTAAGTCTTATGGGATTCCTTATCACTTTCTACTTTGTAAAAGAATTCTTCAAATGTGTGTCTTCCCCTCATTGGTAGTAATTTACTTGCCACATAGGACCATTAAGCTGGATGGTCCCTGGGCTGTAGAGCAGAGTCATGTGCTGAGCACGAATGCTCCCTCATACTTCTCAGGATCAAGACCCTGTGCCTGTTGTGCAAGTCTCAATACTCTACTCACCACATTTCTGAACACGCCCAGCATTCCTTAGCTTCTGCGATTTCCATTTGCTCTTCTCTCTGCTAAATGCACTTCCCCTTTCTCAGTCTGGTGTTTGCCTTTTCCTCCCTGGGATACATCTTGGACACCATCTTTTGGCTCAGACTTCCATGGTGCTCTGTCCCCTGCTTCGCCATCTTTGAAGGCACCCCATTGCAGTCCACTCTAAGTCACTCTCTTGGTCTCTGTCCTCTTGCTGTCTGCTCTGCCAGAGCTAAAGTTCTTCAAGGTCAGAGGTTTATCTTACTCTTTATCCAACCAGTATTTACTGAATATTTACTGTGTTCACATCACAATACAGGAGATTTCTGTACCAGATACTAAATTAGGTTAAACAACCTCCGAGGCCTTTCCATACTGAAAACATAGACGCATACGGAGTCAATAGATCTGAGATAGAATCCCAGCTCCATTCCTCATGTGGGGAAGATTTGGAGTTTGTCATTTAACCTCTGGGCCTCGGTTTAATTATTCCAAAAATGGGACTAAACTCCTTGCTCACCTCATAGCAAAGATCAAAGTGGGAATCCATGTGAATTGCAAAGGGCAATGCAAATATTATGGAGACTGTTAATAATGATTCTATGATTTCTCTCCCTAATGCACCCAGCCTTGCCTAAGGTGTTCCATTAGCCAACCAAAGGCAGAAGTAAAGGTTACTTGGCCAGTGCCTCTGACTTCTGGTTGATTCGTTTCCTTCATATGTTTTCTTCACATCATCCATTGGTTCAGATGCCAAGTGACCAGTGTATCACTTATAATCAGACAGGATGATGGATTTTTCTAATGACTTTTTAGGTTTACATTAAGGAGAACTACTTCAACTAATGCTCAGATACAGGTAATAACATGTGAAAATAAATGAAAAGATGAAAAAGAGGACCATCTGTTCCTCAAATTGAAACTACATAAGTTTCAAGGGATCATTGCTATATTTTCAGCTTGCTTACAGGTAGTTTTTTGTTCTGACATGTTTAGTAATTACACATACATTGCATAGTCTCTGGAATTGCTAAAATAAATAGTCACTCATTATGGATTCCTTGGGACTCATTTTAAAGCCAGTTCTGTTGAACTCACCCACTAGTAATTTAGGTGTAAAATACTATTCTATAGGCATGCTATTGTAATTTGGTGATAATTTCATGGATAATTGCTTTAATATTGCTAATTCTAGCATATCTACACAAAACAAAGAGTAAGAATAACAATTCTAAATAAGCTTGAGATATTTATTGAACCAGTGGAAACGACTTCTGATTTCAGACATCCTAGTTATGGACGCATTGTATTGTTATTGTAAGCAGATGTCGTGGAAAGATGTGGCTCAGGATAGGGCAGATCTTGTTGAATCAATGCTTTTCTGGATGTCACTGAGTGCTTACTGTGAGCCTCAGAATTGTCATCTGTAAGATAAGGAATATGAAACCAAAAACTTAACTGTCTTTAGTCCGACTGCGTTCCAGTCACCATCACAGTCACTTTATATACATGATCTCATTTAATCTTCACGGCAATCCTGTGAGGCAGGTGCTTATTCCCCTTATAAAGGAGAGGAAACTCATTTATCAAGACTATATCTCCTCCTCCAGCTTACTCAGCCTCACTGGACCATTTCTCAGGCTCCTGTCCTTCATCCTGTAAGGCACCTGTCCTTCAGAGCGGCCCTGAGGCTCCCACGACAGGAGGTAAGACCAGTGTTAGGAGATGCCTGATGCCCCACGGGCACCCTTCTCCATCCCCACCCCATCCTCTGTGTTCTTCTTTGCACAGGGTGATGAGACAATGTGCCAGTCCTCCCTCTGTTCTTACTACCCACTTAGCAGTGAAGGAAGGAGGAACCCTTTCATCCCACCGTACTCAGGACCACAGGCTTTCCTCTTGAACCTGACCATGAGATCAAGGAAGAGATTATTTCATAATATAAGTTCTTTAGTTGTTTCTTACTAGAATTACAGTGTTTTGCAGAATATTCACCACCATCCCACACTCAAAAGTATCTAACTCCACAATACTCATTTCATGCTCCCTGGTATAGGGACCATATTAAAATAAAACTTATTCAAATAAGGCCATATTGCATGAAAGTGCAAATGTATGTGAAGGGCCACTGAGATAAAATGCTCAGGAGCAAGACTGCATATAGCCTCTGGGTTCTTGGACCTCCTCCTCCACTGAGTCCCTTGCCCCACTAAGATTGCTTGGGTGTGAGCTAAGTCTAGGTATTCAAGACATCAGTGGTGTTCTGGGTTCCCAAACACATTTTCTTGCCTTGCTTCATTCTCCAGGAAAGGTGCCAGGTGCTTCAAATAGCACTCAACCAGCAACCAGCAGGTATTCATTGAATGCCTAGTGAATGCCTGTCCTGAATCAGATGCAAAGTAATTTAAACATCCGCCCCCTGTTACCAGGGTCCAGGAGCCCATGTCGGTAACTATGGACTTTTAGTCCAAGGAAAGTTGAGACAAACAAAAAACACCCTGACTCATGGCATATTGGGGGACTATTTTGTTTTGTTTTCAATAAATGTCCTGATGTTTACCTAGTTTGGAAGGAAAATGGGAACTAGTCTTAGATACCTCTAGCCAAGCAGCAGGGGTACAGATGACTAGATCATAAATAAGAAAGGAAAATGCTGCTCCCACATTTCAGTTATTTCGCATTAGTTAAGCCCTCTCTGTACTACGACTGCCCGACTCAGGTGGCATTCAAGTATATTCAGAAGACCCAGATCAGCTTGCTACTTCTGCTTCCCTCGGCAGATTCCCTTTCATCTCCCCTTTGGGGATCCTGGCATCATGGGACCCTCTGCCTGTGATGACATCCATCAAGTAGATGCTGAACTCCACTGACCCTGTGTATCCACCAAGAGGAAGGAGAAGTCTCACTATCCTAAGACAAAGAGGCTGTCCATTGTGTGGCTCTGTTTAATAATAAAGAGATGCACTGTCCTTGGCCAGACTGTTTCTTAGTCTGTGACTCCGGACTCTCACTACTGAAGGGAGAGCACAGAATACTCCCCAGACTCTAGCCTCTATGCAGCCCTATGTGGTTTATGGCCACATTGTCTGCTCTCAGGATGAGATGGAATACAGCACTGTGACTCTCCAAGGCAGGGCTGTGGCTTGTGAGAGAGCAGGTGGAAGAAGGCTCTCTTTGAGACCACTTACAGACACACTCCTCTTAAATAAAGGAGCATCTGCTAAAATGAAACTGCTTAGGGATGGTTAGAATAGAAAAATGACAGCATAGTTTTGGCAAAGAAATTATGTAAAAGCCTCCATCTTTTATTAAAATGGGCCAGGTGAGCCAGTGTTGGCAAGAATTGGAGGGTAGTAGTATTTTTAATGGAAAGTCCTTTCCTTCTTCTGGAGTCCTCTGTTCAGCCTGGGCTAATCCCTCTCCTGGGGGAATCAAGAAGTGCAGAATTCCACACCCTGCCCTATGGAAAAAAGTATTTATTCTCACTGCTCTGTGGGGCACATTTGAGACAACGACACTCAAAGTCGTGTGGAGCGTAGCTGTGCCTGGACTCCTGAGAGCCGGGATGAAGTCATGCACAGGGCAGGCCACATGGGAGTTTACCCCCAGGAGTTCATGGCATCACTGCTTTTGAGCCAATTCAGTGTAACCTCTCTTTCCAAAAGGGTTTGCAATAGAACCCCCATACTAGTCCTGAGGCTTGCCAACCACGTTATCTCTTGTTCAAAGTCCTTTAATTTTTAATACTTCTAAATGCTTATAGGAATAAGACACAGAACCTAAAACAGTTATATGGGCTTTATGTGAGAAATCAGAGCAAATAAGTAGGACCAGTTCTCACTTCTACAAGGAGATGTCCTCTCCTCCATTTCTTTTGCCATACGTACTTTTGGTCTAGCTTTCACCTTACTACTTTTAAAAATTATTATTATTATTGCTTTTCTTTGTGGTAATATTTGTTTATAACATCATATAAATTTTGGGTGTATATCATTATGTTTTGATTTCTGTGTAGATTACATCATGTTCACCACCCAAAGACTAATTACA
The DNA here is from genome assembly GCF_037783145.1 of Equus przewalskii. Lineage (NCBI taxonomy): Eukaryota > Metazoa > Chordata > Mammalia > Perissodactyla > Equidae > Equus > Equus przewalskii. Next base: position 1,266,905 of record NC_091847.1, read on the forward strand.
ATCCATCACCGTTCACTAATTACAATCCATACACCATACACATCACATACTCATGTGCCTGATAACCCCTTTTGTCCTCTTCCCTCCCTCCTTCCCCTCTGGTAACCACGAATCCAATCTCTGTGTCTATGTGTTTGTTGTTGTTTTTAATCTTCTATTTATGAGTGAGATCATACGGTATTTGGCTTTCTCCCTCTGACTTATTTCGCTTAGCATAATGCCCTCAAGGTCCATGCGTGTGGTCAGAAATGGCCAGATCACATCATTTTTTATGGCTGAGTATTCCATTGTGTATATATACCACATCTTCTTTATCCATTTGCCTCTTGATGGGCACCTAGGTTGCTTCTAAGTCTTGGCTATTGTGAATAATGTTGTGATGAACACACGAGTGCATATATTTTTACACATTCATGTTTTCATGTCCTTTGGATAAATACCCAGCAGTGGAATAGCTGGATTGTGTGGTAGTTCTACTCTTAATCTTTGGAGGAATCTCCATACTGTTTTCCACAGAGGCTGCACCAGTTTGCATTCCCACCAGCAGTGTATGAGGGTTCCCTTCTCTTCACATCCTCTCCAATACTTATTGTTTCCTGTCTTGTTAATTATAGCCCTTCTGAATGGGAGTGAGGTGATATCTCATTGGAGTTTTGATTTGCATTTCCCTGATAATTAGTGATGTTGAACATCTTTTCTTGTGTCTGTTGGTTGCCTGAATATCTTCTTTGGAGAAATGTCTGTTCAGATCTTTCAACCATTTTTTAATTGGGTTGTTAATTTTCTTGTTGAGATGTATGAGTTCTTTACATATTTTGGATATTAACCCTTATCAGACATATGGCTTGCAAATATCTTCTCCCAATTATTAAATTGTCTTTTTTTTTTGTTCATGGTTTCCTTTGCTATGCAGACACTTTTTAGTCTGATGTAGTCCCATTTATTAATTTTTTCTATTGTTTTCCTTTCCCAGTCAGACATAGTACTTGAAAATATGCTAAGACTGATGTTCAAGAGTATACTGCCTATGTTTTCTCCTAGAAGTTTCATGGTTTCAGGTATTACATTCAAGTTTTTAATCCATTTTGAGCTAATTTTGTGTATGGTGTAAGACAGTGGTCTACTTTCATTCTTTTGCAGTGGCTGTCCAGTTTTCCCAACAGCGTTTATTGAAGAGACTTTCCTTTCTCCATTGTATGTTCTTGGCTCCTTTGTCCATACATGTGTAGGTTGATTTCTGGGCTCTCAATTCTCTTCCATTGATCTGTGTGCCTGTTTTTGTGCCAGTACCATGCAGTTTTGGTTACTATAACTTTGTAGTATATTTTGAAATCAGGGAGTGTGATACCTCCAGCTTTGTTCTTTTTTTCTCATGATTTCTTTGGCTATTCAGGGTCTTTCATTATTCCGTATAAATTTTAGGATTCTTTGTCCTATTTCTGTGAAAAATGTCATTGGAACTATGATAGGGATTGCATTGAACCTGTAGATTGCTTTAGGAAGCATGGACTTTTTAACTATGCTGATACTTCCAATCCATGAACATGGAATATCTTCCCATTTCTTTGTGTCTTCTATTTATTTCAACGATGTTTTATAGTTTTCAGTGTGCAGGGCTTTCACCTCTTTGGTTATGTTTATTCCTAGGTATTTTATTCTTTTTTTTTTTGCAATTATAAATGGGATTGTATTCTCAATTTCTCTTTCTGCTACTTCATTGTTAGTATATAGACATGCAACCGATTTGTGTATGTTGATTTTGTATTCTGCAACCTTACCATATTCATTTATTATTTCTTGAAGTTTTTTTGGTGGATTCTTTAGGGTTTTCTATATATAAAATCATGTCACCTGAAAATAGTGACAATTTCACTTCTTCCTTTCCAGTTTAGATCCAATTTATTTCTTTTTATTGCCTGATTGTTCTGGCTAGGACTTCCAATACTGTGTTAAATAAGAGTACTGAAAGTGGGCATCCTTGTCTGGTTCCTGTTCTTAGAGGGATAGCTTTCAGGAAGCCCCAATAGAGGGAAACCTCATTTTTTTTAAAAGGGAGGAAGTTGAGGATGTTTACAGATGGGGATGAGAGGCAGTTGAAAAGCAGCGAATGAAGATATAGAAGAAATTGGAGTAATAAGTGGAGAAAATGGAAAAGGACCCCAGGTTGAGAATTCCCTTGCATAGGAGGGTCACCTTTTCCACAGAAGCACAGATGTCTGTCAGGTGGGCGCGGACAGGCTCCCGCCTGGGGGCCTGGCTCTGTCTGTGCTTGTTTGTGCTGAGGGAGAGGATGCTATATGCCTGCCTGAGAGTGTGGAGCTTGTAGAAGATGCGGAGTAGAATCACCACTAGCGGTAAATAAGGGATTTCCAGTCCTTGCAGAAGAGCAGGCCCGATGAGTAATCATCCTTCTCTTGCTACCAATCCCTGTACTTGGGAGATTATTTCCCACAAGTACTCTGTGCCACAGGGTGCAGAAGAAGCAGAGAATCTGCCCTCCATGGCTGAAGGAAAGCCCCACTGCACCCGCCTTTCTGCAGCGTGCACTTGGCGTTGGACTCTGAGAAGTGGGGCCATCATGCGCTTGTCCAGGGGTGTGGAAAGGTCCCGCTCCAATCCTGCCCCAGCATCTTTCTTATGAGAAAAGTACTTGATAGAGTGAATTTGGCCTCCTTTTCCCTCTATTGTCCTGGGTTAAAATGTTGCCATTCTTGATGGTGTGTTATAAAAACGAGCATTTATTTCTAATGGGTATTCTCCTTTTCACAGCAAGTACTAACACCAATAGTAAACCATTGCCTACACTGAAAGCAAACTGAGTATTTAACAACTGAATTTGAGTGTGGCTAAAGAAATTAGAGAAATTATGGAGAAACATATTGTCCGAACAAAACATTGTTACCCACAGCAGAAAGCAGAGAGGAGCTGTCTATAGCTGCTAAGCTGGGCTACACATTACGTTTTGAGGACGGCTTCACAGATGGCAGCAGAATATACGTTCGATTCCAGGCGAGGGGACATGAATTACTTATCGTATTAAAAAAAACTCACTTGTATCCCAAGCAAAATGACATTTTGAAGTAAAAGTTCTTGCTAGAAGCCTGGGTTTGTGTGTTCGGTGCAGGGAAGAATAAAGTGAAAGGAGTTCCACCTGAAACCTCTTCGTGTCTGTGGGTTTATCTCGCGGGGACTGACTTTAATTCTGGTGGTCACCGTGTTATCCAGACGCTAGGAGCCAAGGGGCTCACTTCTTCCCCCACCTGGAGGCGTCCCTGAGGCCTGTGGCGCTCCCACATTGCCCAGCTCTGGGCCTCCCTCTCTGTGTAGAGAGGGCTCCCCTTTCTTGCACCCACCACAGCCAGTTCTGTAGGCAGGATTCCTAGAGCTCCCACGGAGAAAGTCTACGCTTCCTGCCACTGGTCACCAGGAAAAAGGGGAAGTCAGTCATAGGTACACATTTACCTTCATAAAAATAAGGGAAAGCTGGAGTTTAAACTGAATAGAAGTGTAAAAAAGAAAAACAGGTATTTTCAGACGGAAGGTTTGATTCAGGTTTGAGTGAGAGTTGAACAGTCCGAATACTGCCGTAGTTAAGAACTGAGATGCGGACACACCTGGTCTCGGTTAAGCTATTTGCAGTTGTAAATGTTAGGGTTTGACTGTGTCAGTAGAATTATATTCATTAACGTAAATTGCATGCAGTGAAACCCTGTCTTTATCTTGTTTATGTAAACCGCGTCTGCCTGCATTCACACGGCAGGCAGTAATTACAGGTACACGCAGGTTTTGAAGTCGAATGACTCTATTCTGGAAATCATTTAGTAGTGATTTCCCCCAAATTCTCATTGTCAAATTGCTAAATAAAACAAACAGCAATTTAGCACCATCCAGGTTGAGATCCTTTTAGTCTTCTGAGCAGCTTCCCGTCCCATGCTGCTGGAGGTTTCATGCTGAAGCAGCTTTTGGGCAGATTCTCTCTTCCTGAATTTACTGTAAACATATAGCACTGGTGGGTGCTGAGCTAAGTCCAGTGGAGGCAACTGCTCCTTGGTGGGCGTCTCCGCACAAATCCTTCTACAAAGTCACTTTGATTCCAACCCTAACAACCTCCCTAATTTGCCTTCTTCTCTTCACCCCTGTTACCACACATAATGCCTCGTCACATATTGCTTGGACCCTTTAACAGGAACAAGGTGTTCTTGTCCCAAGTTTTTACCTGCACTTCAAGTGATCATGGCAGACCAGCTTGCTGTCTTCTCAACAGCCACCCTACTCCTTCCTCCTTCTGAACAGAATTCCACTTTTGTAAAGATAGTCATCCTCTTTATTGGCTATCTAGCATCAAGGAGTGGGACTGATTAATGTAAGTCAAACATACCAACTCAATACTTCTTGGCAATGAGTCATTTAGGCATATCAGTGGGATGCAAATCTGGCCAGGAGACACAGGAGAAATCTAGTGGGGTGTGTGTGCCTGAGAAAGATTTTGTCTCTCCTACAAAGAGAATTGATAAATGAACAGCACAGGATGTTGGATGAAAGTGTGCAAAGTCTGTAACTGTTGCAGCCACCTTGCAACCATGAGGAATTCTCACATGAGAACAACCCAGCATGTATAGCGAAAAAGATAAAAAGAATCTGAGTTCTTGACATTTTTGAGCTGCTGAATTAACTGACCACTAACTCTAGACTTGTTATATGTAAGGGAACATATTTTCTTTATATTTAAACCAAATGAATCAGGATTTTCAATTGTTCACAGCTGAAGCATGCAAAATGATCATCTTTGCCAAAAGCAAACTGATTATTGTTACTTATTGTGTTTAACACCCCCATTGGCTTTCCAGTGTCTCAGGAGAAATCAGAATTCCCAGATTTGGCATGTGAGGCCTTCTGAGATGCAGCCTACTCCTCCATCACTAGACTTTCTTCCCCTTACCTTCACTCCTTGTCACCCTCTGCCCATATAAACAATAGCCATACAAAGGCTACTTGCTGGTTCCTGACTTCACCATGCACTATCCTGTGTTGTAATGTCTTTACACAGGTCCTGCTACCTTCCTAGAATGTACTGCACACTTCTGATTTATCTGGATTATTCCTAATCTTTCCTTTTGGACTCAGCTCAGTGTTGTCTCCTGAGATGTGAATTTCCTCTTCCGCTTGGCTGGGTGGTTCCTATTTGTGTTCTCTCAGTCCTCTGTGCATCCTCTACCCCAGAGTCACCTTCCTATGCTATTTACTATCACTGACATCAGGAGCCATCTCAGAAGTCATTGACATGTAAAGCAGAGACCCATCTGGCTTATAGATTCTTCCCAGGCCATATTGAGTTCGTGATGTTTAATGGACACAAGTAATGTGACAGCTTAGAAAAGCAATATTTTATTACTTTATATGTCATCCAGGCATTTTCATATTGCAACACTTTTTACTGTCGCTATTAACTCAATATCCAAGCGTCCAGTTCGTTACTATGTCAACCCATGCCCCTTAATAAATGTTAGGGACCATTATCAGCAAAGAAGGAGATATGTTTGCCCTCAGGATTCACATTGGGTGGTCTTGTGGTCTACACTGGGTTCGGATGAACAGCACCAAGTCAGCCTGGTTTCTCAGGCCCGCTCAGGTCCAGGCTGGTTTCTCAGGTCTGCTCTCCCCACTGGGTCTGAGCATACTGCTTACAGACCAGCCAGCCTCACCAACTACCAGCATCAGTAGACAAGGTGGACACTAATATCAAATAGAGCCTCCACAGAGTTAAACAGAAAGGCAAAGAAGCCTACTTGGCTCTCCAGTTACACCCTAGTGGAAGGGCAAAGCTCAATGCTAATAAGGGATTTGGAATGTCACCTAAAGTGAATTAATCACAACAAAAGAAAAATAACAAGGTAGAGGGAGTGAGGCCAAATTAGTGACACAAGTTAGAGATCTTTGTTCCAGGAGTTGGGAACCTAGAGCAGCTCATCCCAGTCTATCTGACTATCGCCCATTCTCATTCTATGATATTAGACTATGAACTTTGACGGTGTAGTCTCTTTCATCATTTTGTATATTCCCAGATCAAAACAATCTTTTTATTTCCTCTACCTAGTAAAGTGTCTCGGTTGTAGCTAACATTCACTAAATCCTTTTTGGATAACTGAATTAATTTAGTATTAATCATTTCTTCTTATTTTAGGTTCTTCCCTTACCTCTCTCTCCTCCTGTGTTCTCAACACCCTTGTGCTATTTCCTGCCTGTTCACATTCTTTGAGTTTCTTTAGTCCAGTCATTCTTGGAGTTTATATCTTCTTACCTAAAAATCTCTTATACCCTCACGCATATAGGATGTGAAGCAAGAATGGACTCTCCACTTCCTAGTCAGCTGGATCGGACCAAGCAAGTGATATGGAGCTCCTATTACTTGACAGGCATTGACATGGTTCCTGCTATTATTTGACATAGAGCTTCCTGGGGGATACAAGTAGGCATGCTTTGTGGGAGGAATTCTAGAATGCTACAGACAAGGGTGCAGTCATTCAGCAGCTGGGTAGGGGAATTCAGGGAAGATTTCAAATAAGAAGGGACATAGGAGCTTACTTTGAAGAAAAAGTGGGAGCATCCAAGGCGGAAAATCAGGAAAGGGCATAAATGGCCAAGGACACAGTTGAAGTGAGGGTGTGGATGTAGAAGGACTGAAGTACGAGTTAGACGTGGTTCATCTACCTTACCAACCATAGGCCTACTACCCTAGATAGTCATGCTCCATGCCAAATGCCACCTACTCCCTCCCCCTCGGCCAGCCAAGTCCACTTGTTATTGAAGTGAGTACATAACCCAAGAGCACAAACTTCTGATTTGTGCAGACAGACAAAAGGAGAAACTATCTGTCATGAAAAAGGACAAGTAATGATAATGTTGGTGAGCCAAGAACATGGAGAGGCTGGAAATACCAGGGAGCAGTAACAAGGAGTAAGCTGGGAAGATGTGTTGGGAGAGAAAAGAATGAAGCTGACAAACAGAGGAGAGCAAATTGAGAACAGCAACCTTAGCTCTGGAGAAGGGACCTCCTGTATTGACTCCCCTCTTACACAGGAGTAAACAGGCTCAATGGAGTCAAGTTTGCAGAGCTGGCATGTGGGAGGGAAGGGATTGGAACACGGATCTGCCTGACTCCAAAAACCAAACTGGTGATATTACACCAACCTAAAAAAGACAGCAAATATAAATAACAGAAAAGACATTACTTACAAGGAAACTTACAAGGAATATATGCAGTTGTCATATAAGAAAAATATAAGATTTCTCCTGAGCATAAAACCGACTTTAATATTTATAATGACAATAGTTAACATTTATTGGGCACTTACTATGTGCTAAGCACTGTTCTAAGTGCTTTACATAAATTATCTCATTTTAGGGGACTTTACTGCATACTCCATTCCCGCACTTATCCTCCCAAAAGTTACTCTCAGGGAATTTTGGCTGATGGTTAATGCACAGTAGTCCTTTTTTAAAGCATCTTCTTGATTGGTGTGGTTGTTATGTATGTGCTTCTAGTTCCAGAATTTGTTCACATTTTACCTTATTATTATTTTTATCCCAGACTCAATACAAATGGAAAGAAATCAATAGAGAGAAGACTGCCCAATCAAATGATAATTTAATTAATCATTAACAAAATGAATATTATATATGATCCTTTACATATAAAAGCATTTGATCTCTTTCAAAGTACTTTCACAATTATCACATTATTTTAATCTCATGGCACCCTGTGAATTCAGCAGCTTAAGTTATCATGTAATTATGACCAATATGTGCACTTGGAAACCAGACGGTGGATAGGGGAATTAGTTGGTCTGGGGAGTCCATGCAGCTGAAGAGCTCACTGAGGCGACAAAGCTGCCTGAGCTCTCAGGTTCTGATTACAGCTCTTGTGTTAGCGGCCTTCAGTGGGCTTTTTGTAGAGGAAATGCTGTGACTTGTAGCACAATCTATAATTCAATGCTAATTTTTCTCTGGTTTGGGGGAATTGCTCTGAACAGGACCAAAATGAGATTGACTTAATCTAATGATTTTTACCGTTTGAAAACCTCAGCCAGCCTAGGCCCAGCTAGATGCCCCCTGGTGGTTCCCAGGGCTTCCTGTTTTCACTCTACCATGGGGTGTATCGAGAGTGACATCAGCAAGATGGCAGACTAGGAGGTCTCAGCCCTCGTGTCCCTGCCAAAACAATGATTTAACAACTACCCATGGATGAAAATAGTTCTGGGATAGCTCTGGAGTACAATTAAGAAGCTGAAGCAACCCAGTGAAAGATGAAAACTGAGGATGGCCACATAGAAAAACATAGGAAACATTTTATCTGCACTGCTCCTTCCCCTAGGCTGGCACATCTTGGCCCCAAGAAGGATCCCCTGGCCACGGCTACCCACCTTGAGCAAAAAGGAGAGCAGAAAGACCCCAGTAGCCCTTGCTGCCACCACAGTTATCTACAGCCTTTGCTGCTAAGGACCCTTGCAGTCTTTGGTGATGTGACACTAACCTCAGCAGATGGAGCAGCCTGGGGTCTATGCTGTTGTGGTCCACTGGAGCCCAAGCCATCATTGCATCTCTCTGGATGCAACCAGAGCCACCACCACCACTGACTTCCCCGAGTTGGAGTCACAGCCTTTCATGTCTATGCCCAGGCTCCGGGTATTCAATCACCTGTCCTTGGAAATTATGCCCCCATATGCTCCTGAAAATGTCATCCTTGCATGTCCCCAGACCTGGCACTATCATGCACCCCACCCAGACAGTGCCCCTGTGCCCATCCATAGATGAAGGTCTTTCCTCACTGAAGCCAGTCAATAAAGTCTAGAAGAGGTTACTCTTCCTTCAAATGCATAGACACCAATGCAAGGCTATAAGGAACGCAAAAAATCAAGGAGACACGACACCACCAAAGGAACACCATAAATTTATGGTAACTCATCCCAAATAAATGGATATCTACAAACTTCCTGACAAAGAGTCAAAATAATTGTTTTAAAGGAACTCAGTGAGCTACAAAAGAACACAGACAGTGCAACAAAATCAGGAAAATAATACACGAACAAAACAAGAAGTCCAACAAAGAGCTAGAAATCATAAAAAAGAACCAAATAGAAATTCTGAGGCCGACGAATACAATAAATGAAATGAAAAATGCAATATGGAAACTCAACAGAAGACTCAATCAAGCAGAAGAAAGAATCTGTGAACTCGAAGACAAGTCATTTGAAAATATACAGTTAGTGGAGAAAAAAGAATAGAAGAAAGTGAAAAAAAGTCTACAAGATTTGTGGGAAACCATCAGAAGAACCAATATGTGCATTATGAGAATCTCAGAAGGATAAGAGAGAGAGAAATGGGCAGAAAGCTTATTTTAAAAAATAATGGCTGAAAACTTTCCAAATCTTGGGCACAATGGAACTCAAAGGATCCCAAGTAAGATCAACCCAAAGAAGACTACAATGAGACACATTATAATGAAATTGGGAAAATCAAGGATTAAGAAAGAATTTTGAAAGTGGCAAGAAAAAAGTGACTCCTCACATATAAGGGAATCCCCATAAGACCAAAAAAAGATATCTCAGCAGAAATCCTGCAGGTCAGGGGAGAATGAGATGATATTTTCAAAGTACTGAAAGAAAAAAATCCTACCAATCAAGAATACTATGCTCAGAAAACCATCCATAGAAAATGAAGAGCTAGTGTCCCAGACAAACAAAAACTGAGGGAGTTTGTTACCATGAGACTTCTCTTACAAGATGTGCTCAAGGGAGTTCCTCAAATTAAAATGAAAACACGCTACAGCAACATGAAAGCATAAATCTCACCAGTAAAGGTAGATATGCAGACAAGTACAGAATAATGTAATAAACAATGGTGGTGCATAAATTAATTTCAACCCTAATATAAAAGTTACCAAACAAAAATTTATTAATGTATACACACTGTGAAAAGAAGCAAACTCTGACCACAAGAACACAAAGGGAGTGTGTATGCGGGGGGATAAAAGTGTAGTCTTTGTATATGAGTGAATTTCAGTTGTTATTAACTTAAAATAGATGGTTATATCTACAAGATATTTTATGCAAACCTTGAGGTAACCACAAAGAAAAAATCTACAGTAGATACATAAAAGATAAAGAGAAAAGATTCAAAGCAAACCATTACAAAAAAATCATCAAATAAAAAGAAAGATAACAAGAGAGGAAAAGAGGACAAGACAACTTCATAACAGATTAAAAACAATTAACAAAATGGCAATACTAAGTCTTCATCTATTGATAATTACTTCAAATGTAAATGGACTAAACTCCACAATCAAAAGGCATAGAGTGGCTGAATGGATAAAAAAACCAAGATGCAGCCATATGATGTCTACAAGAGACTCATTCACATGATACTGAGGTACAAGTGACATAGACTCATTATACTAGTTTTAGGTGTACAACGTAATTATTTGATATTTGTATTTATTGCAAAGTGATCACCACAAGTCTAGTTAACATCCATCACCGTACATAGCTACAATAATTTTTTCTTGTGAAGAATACTTTAAGATCTACTCCTTTAGCAACTTTCAAAAATGCAATACAGAATTATTACCTATAGCTACCATGCTGTACATTATATCCCCATGTCTTATTTATTTATTTATTTTTAAAAGATTTTATTTTTTTCCTTTTTCTCCCCAAAGCCCCCCGGTACACAGTTGTATATTCTTAGTTGTGGGTCCTTCTAGTTGTGGCATATGGGACGCTGCCTCAGCGTGGTCCGATGAGCAGTGCCATGTCCGCGCCCAGGACTCGAACTGACGAAACACCGGGCCACCTGCAGCAGAGCGTGAGAACTCAACCACTGGGCCACGGGGCCAGCCCCCATGTCTTATTTATTTTATAACTAGAAGTTTATACCTTTTGACCTCCTTTACCCAATTTTCCCTCCCCCACAACCCAAGAGAGTCACTGTATTTAAATCTTTTTCATAGTTTGTAACAGCAATTTAATTATAGATTTTAAAGGAAATCATGGATATTACAAAATTTATCTATAAAGATGGATATTATGTTGTTATAGGTTATAACAAAAACTGAAAATATCTTATAATCCTAATAAAAATTATGGGACATACATACTTTACAATATTGTATAGTCTTTAAAAGTGATATTAGTGATGAATATTTAATGAGATGGAAATATAGTCATTATACATTGTTAGAGAAAAAAGGTTATACAACACAATATAAGGTATGATCTCAGTTTATAACCTTCACTTTCTCATGCAGAAACACATTTATCTGTGAAAAAATTTGACAAGTTACAAAGGCAAGCAAAAGGCATCATTGGTTTGGGGCTATAGTTGATTTTAAATTTCTTTTCTATGTTTTTTTTCCTCTTTGGAATTTTTAGTTTTCTATAATGAGTATGTATTACTCTAAAATCAGAAGGAAACTGTCGAAATAAGAATCACAGCAATTTTGTCTTTTTGCTTTTCAATAGTTTGTATTATAAAACCAAAGATTTATTTTATTTTTTAAGGTGTACAACATAATGATTTGATATTTGTTTTTATTGCAAAATGATCACCACAATAGGTCTAGCTAACATTTGTCACCATATATAGTTAAAGAATTTTTTCTTGTAATGAGAACTTTTAAAATTTACTGTCTCAGCAGCTTTCAAATATACAATACAGTATTGTTAACTATGGTCACCATGCTATATATTATATCCCCATGACATTTATTTTATAACTGGAAGTTTGTACCTTTTGACTCTCTTCATCCATTTTGCCCCCTCCCCCCAGACCTCTGGCAATCACCAATCTACAGTCTGTTCTCTGTATTTATGAGCTTTGATTTTTTTTTTAGGTCCCACAAATAAGTGAGATCATATGGTATCTGTCTGTCTTTGTCTCCCTTATTTCATTTTGCATAATGCCCTCAAGTTTCATCCATGTTGTCACAAATGACAAGATTTAATTCTTTTTTATGACTGAATAGTATTTCATTATACATACATACACATATATATATACATATATGTATACACGTACACACACACACCATATTTTCTTTATCCATTCATCCATCGATGGACATTTAGGTTGTTTCCATAGCTTGGCTACTGTAAATAAGGCTGCAATGAAAATGAGAGTGCAGATATCTTTTCAATAGCCTGCTTTCATTTTCTTTGAATACATACCCAGAAGTTGAACTACTGAATCATATGGTAGTTATGGTAGTTCTATTTTTATTTTTTTGAGGAATCTCTTTACTGTTTTCCAAGGTGGCTGCACCAATTTACATTCCCACCAATAGTGCACAAGGATTCTCTTTTCTCCATATCCTTGCCTACACTTGCTATTTCTTGTCTTTTTGATGATATCCAGCCTAACAAGTGTGAGGTGGTATCTTATTGTGGTTTTGATTTGCATCTCCTTGATGATTGGTGATTTTGAGCATCTTTTCATGTACATGTTGGTCACTCATATGTCTTCTTTGGAAAAATATCTTTTCAGATCTTCTGCTCTTTTTAAAATTAGATTGGTTGTTTATCTTTTTGTGCTATTGGAATTGTACGGGTTCTTTATATATTTTGAATATTAACCCTTTATCAGATATGTGATTTGCAAATATTTTCTCTCATTCAGTAGGTTGCCTTTTCATTTTGTTGATGTTTTCTCTTGCTGTGCAGAAGCTTTTTAGTTTGATGTAGTCCACTTGTTTATTTTTGCTTTTGTTGCCTTTGCTTTTGGTGTCAAATCCAAAAAATCATCACCAAGACTCATGTGAAGGAGCTTACTGCCTATATTTTCTTCTAGGATTTTAATTATTTCAAGTCTTATATTCAAATGAAATTCATTTTGAGTTAATTTTTGTGTATGGTGTAAGATAGTGATCCAGTTTTATTCTTTTGCATGTGGCTATCCAGTTTTCCCAACACCACTTATTGAAGAGATTGTCCTTTTACGGTTGTATATTCTTGGCTCCTTTTCCATAAATTAATTAACCATATATGCATGAACCATACATGCACGGACTTATTTCTGGGCTCTCTATCCTGTTCCACTGATCTGTGCATCTGTTTTTATCCCAATACCATACTGTTTTGATTGCTACAGCTTTGTAATATGGTTTGAAATCAGGGAGAATTATGCCTCCAGCTTTGTTCTTCTATCTCAAGATTGCTTTGGGAGACATTTTCAATTTAAGGACACACATAGGCTGAAAGTGGAGGAATTGAAAAACGTATATAAATTGTAGCCAAAGAAAGCAGCGGTGGCTCTACTTGTATCAGACAAAAGAGACATGTCAAAACTGTCTTTAGAGTCAAATAAGGATATTATATAATGATGAAAGAGTCAATTCAACAGGAAGATATAATAAGTATATACACAGCCAATATCAGAACATCTAAATACATAAAGCAAATATTGAAGAGAGAAATTGACAGCAATACAATAGTAATAGAAGACTTCAATACCCCACTTTCAATAATGATTGCAATATCCAGACAGAAAACCAGTAAAAAAAACTAGAAGACTTGAATATTGCTATAGTCCCAAAAGGAACTAAGGGACATATACAGAACTTTCCACCCCAGAGCAGAGAATTCTCATTCTTTTCAAGTGCACATGGAGCATTCTCCAGGATAGATCATGTGTTAGGTCACAAAACAAGTCTTAACACATTTAAGAAAATTGAAATTATTTCAAGTGCCTTTTCTGACTACAATGGTATTAAACTAGAAATCATTAACTGTAAGAAAACAGGAAAATTAAAAAATATGTGGAGACTAAACAACACACTTTTGAACAACTATTGAGTCAAGGAGGAAATCAAGAGAGAATTTAAAGAGTATCTAAAGACTGATAAAAATAATAACACAGCATACTAAAACTTATGGGATGCAGGAAAAGCCATACTAAGAGGGAAGTTTATAGTGTGAAATGCCTACATTAAAAAAGAATAAAGATCTAAAATAAAAAAACCTAACTTCACACTTCAAAGAACTAGAAAAAGAACAGATTAAGCCCAAAGCTAGCAGAAAGAAGGCTATAGTAAAGATTAGAACAGAGGTACACTGAATAGAGAATAAAAATAACTAAGAGCTTGTTTTTTGAAACGATAAACAAAACAGACCAACCCTTAGCTAGTCTAAGAAAAAAGAGAGACTCGAATAAATAAAATCAGAAATGAAAGAGGGACATTACATGGATTCTTCAGAAATAAAAAAGATCATAAGGGACTATTATGAACAATTATGTGCCAACAAATTGGATAACATATAAGAAATGGATAAATTCCAAGAAATAGATAGCCTACCAAAACTCAATCAAGAAGAAATAGAAATCCTGAATAGATCAATAACAAATAAGGAGGTTGAATCAGTAATTAAAAACATCGCAAAAAAGAAAAGCCTAGGACCAGATGACTTCATGGGTGAATTTTACCAAAAATTGAAAGAAGAATTACTAACAATTCTTAAATTCTATAAAAAAAAATAGAAGAAGAAATACTTCCAAACTCATTTTGTGAGACCAGCATGCCCCTGACACCAAAATCAGACAAAAAGACCACAATAAAATAAAACTACAGGCCAATATCCCTGATGAATATAGATGCAAAAATCCTCAATAAAATGCTAGCAAACTGAATTCAACAGCACATTAAAAGGATCATACACCACGATCAAGAAGGATTAATGCCTGAGATGCAAGAGTGGGTCAACGTAAGCAAATAAATCAATGTGATACATCACATTAATAGAATAAAGGAAAAAAACCCACATGATCATTGTAAGAGATTCAGAAAAAGCATTTCACAAAATTCAACATCCATTCATGATTAAAAACCTTTCAACAAAACATGTTTAGAAGGAACTTATCTCAGCACTGTAAAAGTTATATATGAAAAGCCCATAGCTAGCATCATAATCAATGGGGAAAAACTAAAAACTTTCCCTGCAAAATCCAGTATAAGGCAAGGATGCCCATTCTCACCTATTCTATTCTTCATAGTACTGGAAGCTCTAGCTAGAGCAATTAAATAAGAAAAATAAATAAGAGGCATCAAAATCAGAAAAGAAGAAGTAACATTCTCTCTTTTTTTGCAAATGACATCATCATATATGTAAAAAATTTTACAGGTTTCACAACAAAAAAACCTATTAGAACTAATAAATTGACTCAGTAAAGGTGCATGACACAAATCAACAAACAAACGTCTGTCATTTCTATACACAAACAATGAATTATCCGAAAAAGAAATTAAGAAAACAATCCCATTCACAATGGCAACAAAAAGAATAAAATACTTAGGAATAAACTTAACCATAGAGGTGAAAGACCTATACACTGAAAGTTATAAAACAATGATGGAGGAAATTAAAGAACACACGGGTAAATGGAAGGACATTCCACTTTCATGGAATGGAAGAATTCATATTGTTAAACTGTCCATATTACCCAAAGTTATCTACAGATTCAATATAATCCCAATCAAAATTCTAGTGATATTCTTTACAGACATAGAAAAAGCAATCTTAAAATTCATATGCAAAAATAAAAGACCCCAAATAAACACAGCAATCTTTAGCAAGAAGAACAAAGCTGGAAGTATTACACTTCCTGATTTAAAAATATACCATAAAGCTATAGTAATCAAAACAGTATGGTACTGGCATAAAGACAGACATACAAACCAATGGAATAAAATAGAAAGCCCAGAAATAAATATGTGTGTTTATGACCAACTGATGTACAACATGGGTGCCAAGAACACGCAATGTGGAAAGGATAGTCTTTTCAGTAAAATGATGCTGAGAAAACTGGATATCGACATGAAGAAGAATCAAACTGATCCTCATCTCACACCCTATACAAAAATCAACTCAAAATGGATTATCATGGGTGTATCAACTACTAGAGTGGGTCTTTCTCCCACATTATGTTAATCATTCTCCTGTTTATTCAGTTATAGGTGCATGTACTCAGGCTGCCTGCTGTGTGAGGAGCACTGTGGCAGCTCTTAAGGCAGGGCTGAATTCTCCGCATTCCCAAATGCCTCTGGCACAGACCAAAGCCTGGCATAAAGGCAGGGGCCAGTGAATCTTGTGTTGAATGATTAACTGAGTGAATGGGAGGCTTTCAAAACTGTTTGGAAGTCATTGTGAACTTCCCTCCTTGCCCCAGAGTAGGCTCAAAACGAGAATCTTTCTATATAAAGCTCTGAGCCTCTCATTCTCCTCTTCACCCCCTCCCCATTCCCACAGGTCAAGAAAAATCTAACCAAATCTAAACCACCATTTATATTCAGTGTATGGGAAGTCACGTGTGATTCTGGGGGGAGGGGATGCGATTTGCCAACTTGCTTTGTAGCCACTTCCTCCCTTTGCTGAGGCAGCAAGTTACTGAGTTTCCAGAAATCCAGTGGCTTGTAATTGACTGTAATTGAACTGTAATTGAACCAGTCGGTACATTTCATCCTTGAAATCCTTGGTTTGGAAATTTGCCTCAATGGAGTTGTCAGCAGAAAACCCTTCTTGTTGCAAACTTGGCCCTTTGTTCTTCAGGCATCCCTACCCATAGGAGGTTCTCATCATGATTTGGACTTCTAGCCTGAGATAGAAGGAAGATTCATTTCTGACAAGTTATTTTTAAAAACTCTAAAAAAATGATATTTCTCTTTGCATACACCTGCCTTTTGATGATTCATAGCTGTGAAGTCTGCAAGCTATCACTGCTTGGGGAAAAGTTTAAAACTCACAACTTGGAAAGAAACATGCGCTCTTGTTACCTAATGTTGAGACACAATTAATTCATTATAGACAGAAGCTTAATAAAAACAACTGTTAAATTCCTTTAAGAATAATGGGAATATGTCAAAGGAGGAACCAACTGATGGAACTCCCACTGAACAAAATTAGGACAAATTGAGGAGGAAAATAAATAGGGAGTATTGTACGATAACTCAAAGTATAAAATAAATATCCATGTGTCCGTATTGATATAAATAAATGATTAAATAAATAAATGGGAGACAATACACAGGATCTCCCTGCAGAATAACTCCAAGTAATTCATGTAGATACTCCACCACCAAAGAAGGGAAGCCTGACTCCTGACTCTGTCCATGTGAGCTGTGCATTACATAACTTCCTTCCAGCAAATACACTACAGAAAAAGGGAACAAAGAACAACTTTACAGTTGAGAAATATGACAAAAACTTCCTTATCCATGTGATCAAGGTCAACATCAACAATAAATCATATTGATAGTAGGCACTCTTGCTATGATGTGATGAGAAAGGCATTTTACCTTTGTGGTTTTTGCCCCCAAAACCTATATCACAGTCTAATCATGGGGGAAAAATCAGACAAATCCCCACTAAGCGATATTCGATAAAATACCTGACATAGTACCTGTCTCCTCAAAATTGTCAGGATCATCCAAAACAAGGAAAAATCTGAGAAACGGCTACAGCCAAGAGGAGCCTAAGGAGATATGACAATTAAATGCAATGTGTTATCCTAGATGGAATCATTGAGCAAAAAAAGAATTTGATGAAAACTAAGGAAATCTGAATAAAGTATGGACTTTAGTTAATGGCATGTTGATATTAGCTCATTAGTTGTAAAAAATGTACCATAGCAATATAAGATATCAATAATAGGGGAAACTGAGTGTAAAGAACATGGGAACTTTTTGTATTATCTTAATAGCTTTTCTGTAGATTTAAAACTTCTGAATCTAAAAGTTTATTAAAAATTGAAAAAGATCCCAATGAAGGAAGAATGATAACATTGGGAGTTTCTGCAGCCCCCTAGTCAGATGAATGAGCGTGTGATGTGTTTTTATTACAAATCATAGAACATTTATGATTGGCCTTTCTCCATTTGGGCATATGGAAGAAGTCATCTGAATGATGGCCAATAAACTAACTTGCCTGACTTCCCTTTCTGACAAGTGGGGTTGGGGTAGAGGGAGTAGTGGTAAGGAGGAAAGAGAAGTAATGTCCCCATAAACCAAACTTTGATTTTTTATCAGGAATTACTTGGTCAACTACAACAGAGGATTTTTGGAAGAGGCCAACAATTCACTTTAAAAATTGGTAGTGTCCAAATTTCTCTGAACATTCACTCTACCAGTGAAAAATGTCAACACTTCCAAATATAGACATATTTACTTTTTATAAATATGTATAGAGTACCAATATTATTAGCTAATATCCTAAGCCAGAGTGTACAGAGGTTTATCACCAATGAAAATGTATATAATTTTATATTATCTTCACAACAATTTCTAATTTATTTTATCTGCTTCATGCCAGATGTGATTAATCTGCCAGTGTTTTCAATTTTTATTGGGTATTTTTGGTTGACAAAGTGTTCATATTTGGAGTACGAAAAAAGTCAGCCATGAAGAAACTTATGGTTCACTTGTTGTTCCATATTACTATTTTCAGTTGACATTTTGTAAGAAGCATTATAATATATGTGTCCCTTTTGGGGAGGACTACTTTGCTTAAAAAGAGATCGTTGTGGGGCTGGCCCCGTGGCAGAGTGGTTAAGTTCGTGCGCTCCGCTGCAGGCGGCCCAGTGTTTCGTTGGTTCGAATCCTGGGCGCGGACATGACACTGCTCATCAAACCACGCTGAGGCGGCGTCCCACATACCACAACTAGAAGGACCCACAACGAAGAATATACAACTATGTACCGGGGGGGCTTTGGGGAGAAAAAGGAAAAAATAAAATCTTAAAAAAAAAAAAAAGAGATCGTTGTTACTTGTATACAGTATACGTGTTACATGTATGCACACATGATTGAACACACACTGCAATGCTTGGTAATGCACGAGTGTTCATGAGTGAGTGTGGTCACATGGCTGGCCTTGCTACATCGCAGAGCCTCCTCTCCCCTCAGACTCCTCACACTGCAGTTGATAATGATCTTTTGACAAACAGACTGATCCATAGATTTAACATACTAGCAAAATTTAACCCCTTTCTCTTATAGGTAAAAATAAAGAGAAACAGAAGTACTAAAAGTGTTTTCCCAGACCTAAATGAATCATCTGGAGAACTACCTGGGTGTCTGTACCCTACTCTGGAAACCATTGGTAAAAGAGACCTCATACGGGAGAAGACCAGAAGTAGCTATGTTGGTGGGGAATTCAGATCAACGTCACACACGATTCCATGGCTCATGTCAGAGTTATGAACCTGAAGGCAATGATTCAGGCTGCAGGCACCTCACCGAGCAGCGGATGGTCAAGGCTGTCCAGTTTAGCCAAGTCAGAGGGCACCAGCACATTCTTGGGAGGAGACAGTCTTCCAAATATCCAAGTACAAGGGTTAGTGAATCTGGTCTAATTTTGGCCAGAGTTAATTATTAGAGTTAATAAGTAAATAAATTCAGCAAAGTTGCAGGATATAAAGTCAACACACAAAAATCAGTTACATCAGTGTATTGTATCACTGGCGATAAACGATACTAAAAGGAAATTAAAAAAAACCCCACACAATTCCATTTATCGTAGCACTAAAATAATAAAATAGGAATACATTTCACCAAGGACGTGAAAGACTGGTACTCTGAAAACCACAAAACACTGCACTATTTGTTGAAAAGACTCTCCTTCATTTGAATTGCTTTTGCCAATTGAGTCTTTGTCAAAAACTCAATTGGGCACATTTGTATGAATCTATTTCTGTGTTCTTTATTTTGTTCCATTGACCAAAGGATATGTTGATGCCTTTTTCAATGCCACAATGTCTTTATTTTTGTTACTATATAGTAAACTTAATATCTAGTAGAATAATTTCTCCCACTTTATTATTATTAGTCAAGATTATTTTAGCTATTTTAGGGCATGAGACTTTCCAGAAACATTTTAGGATAAACTTCTCCATGTCGACAGAAAAACTGGCTGCAATTTTGATAAGAATTGGATTACATCTACAGATCAATTTGGGGAGAACTGACAACTTTTCTATGTAAAGTCACCTGATCCATGAACACACTATGTTACTCCATTCGTTTAGGTCTTCTTTTACTTCTTTCATCAGCATTTAAAATTTTTCAGCATACAGATTCTGTACATGATTTTTTAGGCTTATCCCTAGATAATTCATTTTCTTTGGGTAAATTATAAAGCTTTGTTTGGTTTTAAATTTTTGGTTTCCGCATGTTCATTGTTAGAATGCAGAAATCAAGTTGATTTTTACGTGTTGATCTTGATTTGAGAAATTCCTGATGCTAAACTCAGTTATTAGTTCTAGAATGTTTTTTTTTTCTGTAGTTTCCTTCATCTATGCAGACAACCATGTCATCTGCAAATAGGCCCAGTTTTATGTCTTCTTTTCTGATGTTCAACCTTTATTTATTTTCCTTGCCTTATTGCAATGGCCGGAACTTTTGGTAGTATGATGAATTAGAGTGGTGAGTGTGCACACCCTTGCTTGTTAAGCATGATGTTAGGTGAAGATTTTTTGTAGGTGCTCCTTATTAAGTTAAGGAAGTTCCCTTCAATTTCTGCTTTTTGAGAATTTTTATCATGAGTGAGAGTGGATATATTGGTAAATGCTTTTTCTTTGTCATTGATAGGATTATATAGTTTTTCTTATTTAACCTATGATGTATTATACTGATTGATTCAAATGTTGATCCAGTCTTGCACACTTGAAATAAATCCCACTTGGTCATGGAATATAATTCTTTTTATACATTGCTGGATTTAATTTCCTAACATTTTATTGAGGATATTTTCTTCTAAATTCATGAGGGATACAGATAGTTTTCTTTTATTATACAGTCTTTTTTTCTGGTTTTGATATAAGGGTAATACTAGTCTCATAGAAGGAGTTGGGAAGTGTTTCTGGCTCTTCTGTTTCTATAAGAGAATGGGTAAAATTGGTGTTAATTCTTCTTTAAATGTATGGTAGAGTTCTCTAATGAAATCATCTGAATCTGGAGATCTCTTTTTGGGGATGCTTTTGATTAAGAATTTAATTTCTTTCATGGTTATAGAATTGCTCAGGTTGTCTGTTACTTCTTGATAGAGTTTTGGTCATTTTTCATTTTCAAGGAATTGATTCTTTTCTTCCAAGTTGTTGACTTTATGAGGGTAAAGTTAATCACTGTATCCCCTTATTATCCTTTTAAAGGCTGCAGGATCTATAGTGTTTTTCTCTGTTTCATTCCTGATTTTGATATGTCTTCTCTTTGTCAGTGTTGTTAGAGCTTTATAAATTTTAGTGATTTTTTTTCAAATAACCAGTTTTCTGTTTCATTCATTAGCTCTATTTTCTTTGATTTTGCTCTTATCTTTATCATTTCTTTTCTTATGCCTCTTTGGGGTTTATTTTGCTCTTCTTCTGGTTACTTGAAGTGTTTACTTAGATTATTGAATTGAGACAGTTTCTCTTTCTCACGTGAGCATTTAGTGCTATCAATTTCCCTCACAGCACTGGTTTGTTTCATCCCACATGTTTTTATATGGTATAGTTTCATTTTCTTTCAATTCTATATATTTGTTTCCTTTGAGACTTCCTTTTTTGACATATGAATTATTTAGAAGTCTTTCATTTAATTTTCAATTTCTTGGAGATATCCTGCTGTTTTTATGTTATTGATTTCTGGCTTGATTCTGTTATGTTCAGAGAACATGCTCTGTGTGGTTTCAATTATTTTAAACTGTTTGAGGTTTATTTTATCACCCAGGACTTAGCCTGCCTTGGTGACTGTTCCATGGTGTCCCATGTATTCTGCTATTGTTGACTGGAGTGTTCTCTATATGTCAATCAGATCCTGTTGTTTGATTGTGTTGTTCACATCTTCTATATCCTTGCTGATTTTCTGTCTAGTAGTTCTATCAGTCACTGAGAAGGGGATATTGAAGTTCCCACCTATAACTGTGGACATAAATGTTTAGGATCATAATGTCTTCCTTATGGAGTTATCCTTTTCAAATTATTTAATGACTCTTTTTCTCTCTAGTAGTTTTCTATGCTCTGAAGTCTACTTAATCGGACATTATATAATCACTGCTACTTTGATTAATGTTTGCAAACGTATGTTTTTCCCTCCTTTTACTTTCAACCTACCTGTATTACTGAATTTGAAGTGAATTTCTTATAGATAGCATATTTTTGGATCATCTCTGCCAATCTCTATCTTTTGACTGTTGTATTCAGATTTTTTACATTTAAGTAATATGTTAGAGTTCACATCTGACTTTTTATTATTTGTTTTCTATTGGTTTCTTCCTGGTTTCTCATTTCTTTTTCTCCTTCTTTGCCTTGCTATGGGTTGCTTGAATATTTATTTAGGATTCCATCTTGATTTATTTATAGTAATTTTGAGTATATGGCTTTGTATAGTTTTCTTAGTTGTTGCTCT
This sequence comes from Equus przewalskii, assembly GCF_037783145.1. Classification (NCBI taxonomy): domain Eukaryota; kingdom Metazoa; phylum Chordata; class Mammalia; order Perissodactyla; family Equidae; genus Equus; species Equus przewalskii. Next base: position 1,289,325 of record NC_091847.1, read on the forward strand.
AGGTATTACAATATATGCACATAACTTACCACAGTTACTGGCAACCGTGTTTTACCACCTTGAGTGAAGTTCAGGTACCTTATTTTCTTCAGATGCCCCAACTCTCTCCACTTTTTATGTAAAATTACCTTAAGTTTTTCCAATACATACATTGAGAACCACATTAGATGGTGTTATAATTTTCGTTTTAACTTCAAATATGAGTTAAGAACTAATGATTTGAAGGATATGTTATTATAGCTACTTCAATTTTTATTCCTTCCAATGTTTTTCTTTCCTTTCTGAAGTTCCAAGGGTTTTGTTGTTGCCGTTTTCTATTTAGAGAATTTCTTTTAGCTACACTTTAAAAATAGGAAACAAAATTCTAAATTTTCCTTTGTTTGATAATGTCTTTATTTTCTGTCATTTCTTAAAGAGATTTTTACAAGATATCGAATTCACTGTTGAAATGTCCTTCTTATTTTTTCACTCCTTGAAAAATATTGGCACATCCTTCTGTCTCCTGTGGTTTCAGATGAAAACTCAGCTGACATTCAAATTGATATTCTCTCATGAGTACTATGTTGTTTTTCTCTGGCTGCCTTCAAGATTTTTTTCTTTTCTTTAGTTTTCTGAAGTTTAATTATGATATGTTTGGCATGGACTTACTTGGGTTTATCCTATTTGAGGTTTGTTTAGCTTCTTGAATCTGTAGATGTATGTTTTTGGCCACATTTGGGAAGTTCTCAGCCCTTATTTATTTGAATACTTTATTAATCCTCTTTGTTAATCTTTTCCTCCTCTTCTTCTGGGACTCCAGTGAGTTGAATGTTAGCATTTTTGTTATTGTTTCACAGATTCCTGAGAATCTGGTCATTTTTCTTCCAATCTATTTTCTCCCTGTGTAGATTAGGTACATTCTATTGATATGTTGTGCAGTTTACTGATTCTATCCTCTGTCATCTACTGTGAAGCCCATCCAGCAAATATTTTATTTCAATGATTATAATGTTCTGTTCTACAATTTCCACTTGACAGTTAAAAAAATTACTTCTATTTCTTTGCTTAGATTTTTTATTTGCTTGGAGAGAATTTGTAATGGTTGAAGTATTTTTGTAATGGCTACTTTAAAATCCTTGTCAGATAATTCCAATATCTGATTCATCTCAGTGTTAGCATCCCTTGATTTTTCTCATTCAAATTGTGATTTTCCTTGTTCCTGGTATGAGGACTGATTTTTTATTATGTCCTGGATGTTTTGGATATTATGAGACTCTGGACCCTATTTAATCTTGTATATGCTTAGATTGTGCTACCTCATTGTCCCTCGTGTGCATGGAAGTTCAGGTCCTCCCTGGGTCCTGGTGATTCCTTCCTGTTAAAGTGGGGCACCACTTGTACAGCCTCCTTGCCTCTGAGTGAGGGTGAAGCTCAGCTCCCTGCTGGTCTCCACCCAGCGTGTAGGAGTGTCAACAAATCCCACCTCCCACCACTCACTCTGCTTAATTGATGCTGGGTGGGCTTGGAGGATAAGCTCCTTGCTGAACTTGGCTGGCACCAGAGGTGGGGGACAAAGCTTAGCGGTGCCTCACCTCACCTTGGACCATCTCATTAAGTCTCAATGCTTCCACTGTGCTAAGGATGGAAGATCAGGACACTGCTTGGTCCATCTGGAGCACTGTCTGCTTCCAGTAAGCTGGGATGGAGTGATCTCTCTGCACTGGGAATTAGAGGACTGCCACTCCACCCATGGTTGGGGTAGGGTGAGGGGGTGCTAGATCAGCTTCCTGCTCCGCCAGCTGAAACCACCATGTGGGTGAGTCTGGGTTTTCCTTGGCTGTTAAGCTGGAGTAGGGCAGGAATTGCCAAAAAGGTGTTTTGTTATGAGGCTTCCCTTTTCCTGGTCCTTTGGCTGAGGGTAGACAGGCTTTTTGCTCTGAGCCTGTTGTAGGTTCACATTTGAAATTCTGTGATGTGTGGGAGGCAATAAGGAAACCAGAAGTCTCCTGTCTTTCTGAAGTCCAGAGATCCCTAAGCAGCCAACTTCTTCTTCCCATCTTCAGCCTCTCCCTGTGCTCACTGTTGGGTATGTCAGGGGGATGCTGTGGAAGGAGGGTGAAACCAGCTGCTCCATCTTCATGGGGAAGAGAAGTTGCTTCCCCCACCATCTTTGGACAAATGATGTGTTCCAGCTTATGCTGCAGAGGGTCTCCCACTGCAATACAGGGACAGCAGCTCTTCCCAGCTCAGCAGGGTCTTTCTGCTGGAGTAGGCCTGGGACTCTGTGCCCAAGGCCTCAGGGAAAGAGGACAGCAGGTGCTGATGTCCTGGGGGTGAGGGCGCAAAGAGCTTGGTCCTGAGAGTGTTGGAAAGCTGAAACCAGATTCAATGACTGCAGCGGTAAAGAGTTGCTGCTACCAGAGTGACACGTCTTGCTGGAGTGGAACAGGCAGTAATCAGGAAAACTTCAGTAAAGAAAGAGGAGAAGCGAGCCCCCTCCCTCCTCCAGCCCTGCCCTCTCCCTTCAGTGCCCCTGCTGGCAGAGCCAGACAGGGAGCAGCTGGCGCAGCAGCACTAAGGCTGGGAGCTCCGCAGCCCAGGTATCACAGAGCACAGCGTGGACACATGCACTTGGAGCTAAGAGTAAATAACTGGATAACTGGTACAGGGTGAGGCTTTGCCTTCCGAGAAGTGCAGCATGCCCTTTCCACGAGCATTATAAGTGACCGGGACTGTCAGAGAATGGTCTGTCCAGAGGCAGAGGAATGGGTGTCAGTTCTTGGTAACAGGGCAGAGAATCTACCACAGAACAGACAGCCAGTGGCTGATAATCTGGCTTCTTGTGTTTGGGGATCATCATGTGACCACAGCTAACCTCAGAGCCAACCGTCCCCTCCTCCCAGGGCAAAGGCAGGCGTCTCTCAGAGTGAGTGGACAGAAGCTCCCCCACTTCGCCCTCTCCTGCCTGACCTGCTCCTCCTCTTGCTCTCTTCCTTCGTCTGAGTCCCATTCATCCCTGGGAGAAGCCTCCTCCTGCAGCCACGCATCTGGATCTTCCCAGTACGCTGGCTGGGGCTTATTCTTTCAAACTTGTTTCAGCTTCTGAATGGGCATTCTATTTTCTAGGAGGGAACTGTGGAGGGAAAAAATAGACTTGGGACCTCAGTGAGAGAGATGAGGAGAGGGAAGATACACAGAAAATCCTCTAATCAACACCTGGAGGTAAACCCTGCTTTGTAAGAATAAACTTTCAAAACATGAAAAGAAAAATTTATAACCAGGCATCAATATAAGAATATTGATAGTCTTGAATATAAGAATAGAACTATAAATCTGTGCAAAAAAGATTAAATGTCCAAATTAAAAATGAGTTAGAATGACATGAGGATAAAGAAGGAGCAAAGGATCAGCTTGAGGCCAGCATATAGAGTTAGTAAATACCTCCATTGGATCAGACAAGGATGAAGCTGCAGGTAGCAGGGGAGAGAAGACAGTAGAACTGCTCTTCATCTGGTTTGTCTCTGTACCTATTTGCTCAAAGAGAAGCATCTTTGGTCTGAAAAGGTGAAAAAAGCAAAAATGAAGAAATTTGGTTTTCACCATGTTTTCTTCTCAACTAAGCTTAAAATCCCTAGAGGACAGAAACCAAAATACCGAGGAAGCAGTCACAATGTCTTAGCTGACACAGGAAAATGGTCGAAATTACATTTCAGGGACTTTGGGGCAGTGTGAAGGATTGGTGAAAGGAAGCAAGATGGAGGCAGGAAGACCCATTAATTTGCTGCCTAACTGGTGAGAGAGAGTGACCTAGCACAAGGCAGCATGGCTGGAGAAAAAGATGTGGATCAAAGGGATGCTTAGGAGGTAGGACTGAATGATCTGAGTTCCCAACTGGATGTGGATGGTTAAGATACTGACCATTCAGCTTTCTGGTTTTGGAAGCGGGAGGAAAACTGAATTTCCCCTCTATTTTGAACTGTCTTAAAAATATCCAGGTGGATTTCTCCAAGAGGAAATAGGAGTTTGTAGGTTATAATGGCTAAGGCCACACATTTTGAAGAAATAAAGACCTTGATTTGTGTCTCATTTTAGCTACTTACAGTTTAATTTTAAATAAGTCACTTAATCTTTCTATAAAATCATCTATAACATGTAGATGACAATATGTACTTTGGGATACTATTATGAGAAACTGAATCTGATAATTTAAGTTAAAAATGAGACCAGACATGAACAGGCACTCAATGAACAGAACCTTTAGATACCCAGTGCTCATAAGAGAGATAGGAAGTCCATTCACTAGATTACTAGCTTGAGATTTAAAAGTAGGCTCAAATATTTTAATATTTTAGAGTATTTGTTTGCACGGGTTGAAATCAGAAGGGGTAAATATAGGACAATAGTGATAGTGTGAGTGTACTTTTTTAATCTCTTCAAATCCTCCGTACAAACAGGTAGAGAAAAATGGATATCTACAATACAGTTAGGTGGCATGTTTTATCCACGAGCCCCAAAATGCAAGCAGATGGGGTCAAATCCCCTGTAGCTAGGCCCATGTGGTATCAGCAACCGGCAGGAGTAAACTGCAGGAAACAACCCCACACCTTATGGCCCTGAGAACAAGAATGCCCAGATCACCACCAGGGAGTTCCTGGAAAACATGGGGGGACTATTTGTAAACGTGAGCTTAAACTGAGAAAACGTATTTCATTTCAATTCACAGGTGATTGCAAGAGTATAAAGTCTGAGAAGCCTGGAGCAATCTGACTTTTAAAACTGACAAACTAAAATCCCCTTCAATGACAAAGCACAGTGGAATATATATTTGGCAGGAAAGAGACAATAGGCACAAAGAAAAGAGAAAGTCAAGATATAATGCTGCTTCTTCATCTATTAACAAGATAACATGATTTTTATCCTTCATTCTGTTAATGTGGTATATCACATTTACTGATTTGCATTTGTTAAACCATCCTTGCATTCTGGTGATATATCCAATTTGATCATGGTGTGCAATTCTTTTAACGTGCTGTTGAATTCTGTTTGCTATTGTTCTGTTGGGGAGATTGCATCTACACTCATCAAGTATATTGCTCTGTAATTTTCTTATAGTGTCCTTGTCCAGCTTTGGTAGCAGGATAATGATGGCCTCAGGAAATAAGTTTGGAAATGTTCCCTCTTCTTCAATCTTTTGGAAGAGTTTGAGAAAAATTGGCATTAATTCTTTAAATCTTTGCTTGAATGCAGCAATAAAGCCATCAAGTCCTGGACTTTTCTTTGTTGGGAGGTGTTTTGTTTTTAAAATGGTTTTATTTGTTTGTTTGTTTATTTATTTATTTATTTTGTTGAGGAGGATTTGCCCTGAGCTAACATCTGTTGCCAATCTTCTTCTTTTTGCTTGAGGAAGATTCACCCTGAGCTACATCTAAGTCAGTCTTCCTCTATTTTGTACGTGGGTTGCTGCCACAGCATGGCTGATGAATGATGTAGGTCCACACCTGGGATCCAAACCTGTGAATCCAGGAGTCTGAAGTGGAGTGCACCGAACTTAACCGCTACACCATGGGGCTGACGCCAGGAGGTTTTGAGTACTGCTTCAATCTCCTTCCTCATTATTAGTCTGCACAGATTTTCTATTTATTCATGATTTGCTCTTGGTAGGTTATGTGCTTCTAGGTATTTATCTATTTTCTAGGTTATTCAATTTGTTGGCCTATAATTGTTCATGATAGTCTCTTATGATCCTTCATACTTCTTGGTATCAGTTGTAATGTCTCCTCTTTCATTTCTGATTATACTCATTTGAGTATTTTTCTTCTTAGTTAGTGTAGCTAAAGGTTTTTCAATTTTGTTTATCTTTTCAAAAAAAAGAACCACACCTTTTAGTTTCATTGATCTTTTATATTCATATTCCGGTCTCTATTTTATTATTTCTGCTTTGATCCTTGTTATTTCCTTCCTTTTGCTAACTTTGGGCTTAATTTTATCTTCTTTTTCTACTTCCTTGAGGTGTAAAGATAGGTTTATTATTTGAGATTTTTCTTCATTTTTAACGTAGGTGTTTATTGCTCTATACTTCCCTCTTAGAACTGCTTTTGCAGTATCCCATGGAGTTTGGTAGATTATTTTCATTTTCATTTGTTTCAACACATTTTTAAAAATTTCTTCTTTGATTCATTTGTTGTTCCTAAGTATGTTGTTTAATTTCCATATATTTGTGAATTTTCCAGTTTTCCTCCTTTTATTGATTTATATTTTCATACATATTGGTCTGTAAATATACTTGGTATAATTTTAACCTTCTTAAATTTGTTAAAACTTGTTTTGTGATCTAACATATGATCTATCTTGGAGACTGTTCCACATGCACTTAAGAAGAATGTGTGTTCTGCTGCTATTGGATGGAGTGTTCTGTATATGTCTTTTAGGCCCATTTGTTTTAAAGTATATCTTAAGTACAAAGTTTTCTTCTTGATTTTCTGTTGCATGATCTATTTATTGTTGAAAATGGGTTATAAAAGTCCCCTACTATTTTTGTATTGTTGTCTATTTCTCCTTTCAGATCTGTTACTATTTGTGTAATATGTTTAAGTGTTTAAATCTTGGAGACATATATCTATATCTACCTATATTTATCTATCTATCTATCTATTTATCTATCATCTATCTATCTACATACATTTATTTAAAATTGTTGAATACTCTTGATGAATTGACTCCTTTTATCATCATATAATGATCTTCCTTCTCTTATAGTTTTTGACCTAAAGTCTATTTTGTCTGATATAAATATAGCTACCTTGCTCTCTTTTGGTTTGTATTTGACTGCTATGTCTTTTTCCATCCTGAGAGTCCTTAAAGCTGAGGTGAGTTTCTTGTTGACAGCATATAGTTGGGTCTAGTTCTTTTGTCCATTCACCCACTCCATGCCTTTTGATTGGAGAATTTAACCCATCTATGTATAAGGCAATTATTGATAGGTAAGGGTTTACTTATGCCATCTTATTGTTTTCTGGTTGTTTTGTAATTCTTTTGTTTCTTTCTTCCTCTCTTGTTGTTTTCCTCTGTAAATTGATGATTAGCCATGGTGAATTCATTTCATTTTTCTTATCTTTTATTCATTCATTTCATTCTCTTTATCTTTTTTGTAACCATTGTTGGGGTTTGCTTGTGGTTATCATGAAGCTTATAGAAAATATCTTATAGTTGTAACAGTCTATTTTCAGCTGATAATAACTTCAATCACATACAAAAATGTTCTTTTACTCCTCCTCCAACATTTACGTTTTTGATCTCACAATTTACATGTTTTCATATTGTGTATTCATTAACAAATTATTGTAGTTATAGTTATTTTTAATATTTTTGTCCTTTAACTTTTATACTAGAGTTAGGTGATTAACACACGACCATATCACAATATTAGAGTATTCTGAATTTGACTGTATACTTACCTTTTCCAGCATGTTTTATATTTTCATATAATGCCTTTCATTTCAGCCTGCAGATCTCCTTTCAGCATTTCTTACAAGGCAGGTCGAGCAGTGATGAACTTTCTCAGCTTTTGTTTGTCTTGTAGAGTCTTTATCTCTCCTTCATTTCTGAAGGACAGCTTTGTTGGGTAAAGTCTTCTTGGTTGGCAGTTTTGTTCTTTCAGAATTTTGAGTATATCCCCCCACTACCTGCAAGGTTTCTGCTGAGAAATCCACTGATGTCTTTATGGGGGTTCCCTTGTATGTGAGGATTTGTTTGTCTTGCTACTTTTAAAATTCCCTCTTTGTCTTTGAGTTTAGACAGTTTTATTAAATGTAACTTGAAGGAAACCTGTTTGGGTTAAACATTTTTAGGGATTTATTAGCTTCATACATTCGGATGTCCAAATATCTCCAGAGTTTTGGGAAGTACTCAGCCATTATTTCTGTAAATAAACTTTCTGCTCTGTTATCTCTCTCCTCTGATACTCCAATAATGCATAGATTGTTTCACTTGATGGTATCCTATAATTCATGTAGGCTTTCTTCACTCTTTTTCATTCTTTTTTCTTTGTTCCTCTACAACTGGATAATTTCAATTAGCCTGTCTTCAAATTCACAGATTGTCTTTTCTGATTGATCAAGTCTGTTGTTAGTGGTGTCTATTGCGTATTTCATTTCACTTGTCACATTCTTCAGCTTCAGAATTTCTGTGTTTTTTTAAAAATGATTTATATCTCTCTTTCAAACTCATTTTACTTATGTATTGTTTTCCTGGTTTTGTTGAATTTTCTTCCTATTTTCTTGTGGCTCACTGAGCTTCCCTAAAATAATTATTTTGAAATCTTTATCAGGCAAATCATGGATTTTCATTTTGGGAGGTCAGTTACTAGAAAATTATTGCCTTCCTTTGCTGATGTCATGATTCCTTGATTTTTCATGTTCTTTATGGTCCTGCATTACTGTTTTCATATTGAAGAAATCACCTCCTCCAGTCTTTATAGATTAGCTTCAGGAGAGAAATACCTCTTTCAGCCTTGCTAGGGGCTTTGAAGCTGTATCAGACCTTTCCTATTGACACACTCGCTCCATACTTCGTGTTCCCTCTTGGGAGGGAAATGTTAAGATTGTTTGCCTTCTCTCAATCCTGCAAAGTCAGGACAGGTGCCTACAGTCTCCTGTTTGCTCTCACTAGGACACTGCTAAATGGTCAAGTTTATGTGTTTTCTCCAAGTTTCAAAGAATGCGGCCAGCTTTCTGCATGTGCTCACTAGCCATGTGCAAAGGCTCACATTTGCCACTCTTAGGGGCACACCCAAGAAGCTGGCTATGGGGTGAGGATATGTGTGTATGAGGCACATGAGTGTTGGGGGGGAGCTCTGCACCACTTGGGGTCTTTGTAGATGAGTCATCCCCAGTATCTCATGGAAGGCTTCCTGATGGAGTTTATGAAGGAATTAGTAGGCTCCATGTCCCTTTGACCCTTTGTAAGAGTCCTGGCTTCTGTTCTCCCAGCCCTCCTTTCCCCACAGTTGTGCAGCACATCTCAGTATTCTGAATGGGGTGAGAAAGAAGTGGTCTTTGGCAGCATCTCACACAGATGGGGAAGCTGGGCATTCAGTTACATGCTCTCACTTCTCCCCGTGGAAGAATGCATGGGCTGAGAAGTTCTCTCCTGGAACTGAGCTGTGCCATCTTGGGGGAGTGGTGACATGGGTAGTGTGAAATGTTCCTCTTATCATCATCAGTGTATCCAATTTTGGATTTTTTTTTGCTCCAATGGTGTGCTGGAACTTCTTTCTTGGACTCCCGCACTTCCACTATGGGTGGTTGTCTAAATTGGTGTTCTTCAGGCAGAAGACTGTAGAAAACTCCTATTCCACTGTTTTGATAAATTCACTCTTCCTGGATCTTCTTTAGAATGATTAGAAAATGAGGAAGTGGGTGAGAGAATAAATAAAACAAAATCTACCAAGAGGGGGTAATTTTTGAATCAAAGAGATTGGTAGAAGGAGACTCATTATTTATGACATTCTTTTTGCCTTTATATATTTTTGAAATTTTCAAGAATAAAAATATAGAAAAAATATTTCATAAGGGATTCACTCATGCTTTAATAGTCATCTTGGCTTTCAGATTAACCTATGTTTTCTGAGACATTTAGTTGTCTCATTATTTTGTATTTCTCAGACAGCTTAAGTCAGAAGGAGTTTGAAATCTTTATATGAAATAGCTTTCCTTGCAAGTGCTTTCCATTTCAATTGGCTTCTCTTGGCTCCGCAATTGCTCTCTGGGATTGGGTAGAGATGTCTGATCATCCCAGACAAGTATAACTATTGGCAGATGGACAGCTTTCTCCATATGGACCATAACATTTACCATTAATTCATATGCATAAATATACATTTAATAGGTGTCATATGTTGGTTCGCTGCTTGACATTCATAGAACAGACTTCCCCCTCTTTACCCTTCTTTCTCTCCTTTAATATGTCCCTTTGGTTTAATTATTGGGGCACCTGATTTCATTCAATGATATTACTGTTTCTTTCTTAAATTCCTTGCTTCTTTGAAGGAAAGACAAGATCTTCCAAACTAGGGGAAGGGATGCTATAACAATGAAGATACAGAGGTAGCAGTGTTCATTGCCTGTGTAGAGGCCAAGGGACCAGCTTGATGAACAGAGGGAGACAAAATTAGAGAGTTAGAGGGTGAATCGATTTACACAATGAGTCTGGGAACTTCTGGTATAGATTGGATTAAACCACCTATTATTTTGGTTCTCTATTGTTGCATAACAAACCATCCCTGAAAGTAATTGGCCTAAAACAATAACAATTTTATTTGGGGGTTCAACTGGATTATTTTTCTGTTCCATGTGAGGTTGACTGGGGAAGTAGATGTAATCATCTGGGTGGCCAGTTGGGCTGGAATGCGTAAAATGATTTAATCTCATTTCTGGCGCCTTAGTGGAGATGGCTGGAAGTTTAGGCTCAGATGTCTGGGCTATTCTCTCTTCTGCCATAGAGTTTCAGGGACTCTCATTTGCTACTTAGCCTCTGCATTTGATCTCTACATGGTCTCTTACAGAAGGCAGCCAGATTTTTTACATGACAGCTCAAGGTTCCCAAAAATGCAAATCAGAAACCACCAGGCCAGGGGCCGGCTCCGTGGCCGAGTGGTTAAGTTCGTGCGCTCCACTGCGGCAGCCCAGGGTTTGGATCCTGGGCACAGACATGGCACTGCTCATCAGGCCACGTTGAGATGGTGTCCCACATCCCACAACTAGAAGGACCTGCAACTAAGATACACAACTGTGTATAGGGGGGATTTGGGGAGATAAAGCAGAAAAAAAAAAAAAGATTGGCAACAGTTGTTAGCCCAGGTGCCAATTCTTAAAAAAAAAAAAGGAAGATTGGCAACAGTTGTTAGCCCAGGTGCCAATCTTAAAAACAAACAAGCAATAAAAAAGGAACCACCAGGCCTTTTGAAAGCTGAGGCCCAGAATTGTCACAACATAATTTCTACCACACTTGTATTGGTTAATGTGAGTCACAGACTATCATAAACTCAATGAGGGAGGGTCATGAGTCATTGTGGGACATATTTGCCAACTAGTTTTCATGATCTTCCCTCTGGCATTCAATGATTTGTATTCCTCCCACATGCAAAACACATTTACCTCTTTCAAAAATCTCCAGATCTTATTCCAGTATGCAATTATGTTCAGGCTTGAAGCCAGGATCTTGTCACTCAAATCAGTTCCAAGTGTGAACAAAGCTCTTTGGATCCAGTTCCTAAGGTAGACTTCAGGTATTTTGTCTCCCCAATAGAAAACCTGCGACATAAAGAGACAAAATATCTATTCCTCATCACCTAACATATAATCATGAGACAGAGATCATTAACCACAATAGACAATCCAGTAAAAAAAAAAGGTGGGAGACAGAAGTCATGTAGCAGTTACTGGTCCCTATTAATCCAGAAATTGATTCAATACATACCTCTTTAGTCCTGTTCTCTGGGAATGGTTCTTCATGGCTCTTGGCTCTGCCCTGTGAGTCCTTCATCCTTTTCCATAAAAATTGTTCCTATTTGCTGTTGAGTAGCAATGTCAGACTGCTTTATTTCCACAGAAGGTTGAGGCCTCAGAGAATGCTTTTCATTTTGAATTATATCTGTTCCTTTCAGTCCAAACTGATACAATTTCTTTAAAAATATATATATTTATTACATATCAAATTAAAATCCTTTTCCAATTCTTTTTGAGACAGGCTAGTGTGAGATTTCTGTTGGACAGTCTCCTAAAGATTCTGAGAAGCACTTTTTGTCCATCTGAAAGGTCTTAAAGAATCTTACAGCTGTATCTTTGGTCTTGTCTTTACCAAATCAATTTCCTTGAGCAGCTTCAAAGGAATTGATCCTCAGTGGTATTTTTCCCCTTTGTTATTCACAATAAGCCCTACGTTGTGGAAGTGGACCTTCAAAGTGTTTTTACTGTTGCTTCTATTGAGCATCTCAATGTATTTTTAAGTCTAGAATCAGTTTATACTTTAATTTCTTAGTTTCAAATCTTACGCCATGTAGTTGTGTAAATTCAGAATTAGCATTAGCACATGGCACAGCCAGGAGTTCTGTTTTTGTGTGCGTGTGTGCGTGTGAGTCGCTTTTCCTACCAGAGCAATTATATGTTTTTTTCCTACTTTCCTCGTCTTGTAGTTGTAGTTTCTAATTTCCTCTTTCATAAAGAAAGGTAGTATAGTACAATGGTGTGCTCTGGATAGGCAAGAGTAATGCAGAGGTGGGAGCCAGATGATTTGGGTTTTGACCCCAACTGCTCTGTAACCTCAGTCAGTTAATTGCTCTGTACTCGGGTTCTGCATATGTAAAACAATGATAATAATATGACCCATCTCATGTTTTTACAGCAGAGACTGCTGATTGTTCACTAAACCCATTTCCTCATCTTCCAGGGCACAAAACTAGAATATACTTCCAAGCCTCCCTTGGTGTTAGTTGCAGCCGTGTGCCTGAGCTATTCCATAAGCGGAATATGGGTATAAGTGATGTGAACCACTTCCAGCCTGGCCCATACAAAACTTTGATGAGTATCTTCCACTTCTTTCTCCATCTTGACGCCTGGAATAGGGACAAATTTCAAGGTGGTCTTGGAAAACAAGTTTAAAGATAGCAGAGCTTCCCTCAGCTTGAGTCTTGAAGGGCTGTAAGCAAAAGGACCATCCTGTTGACCTGTACACCTGTCTGATTCAATACTGTTAACAGAGACAGAAATAAATTTTTATTATGTTGGAATTATTATGTGCTTTGGTCTCTTCAAAATAGAGCCAGCCTACCAAAAACATGCATAGCTATTATAAGAATCAAATGAGTTAATACATTTGAAATACTTAGGACAATGCCTGGAACATAATAAAGATCAATAATCTTTATTGCATCACTACCAGGTTTATGTCGAGTTCTTAGTGTTAGCTTCTCACTTGGCACAGGCCCAAGGCTGCCTCTTCTCCTTTCATTTGATGGTCAAACTCTGGACCCAGCCATTAGTTCCTAGATTCCCTTATCTCCTTCTGATGCTCACCTGTTTATGTTATTGGCTGTGCAGTCCTCATTCACTTCTGCCACCTGAAGATTTCTCTTTCTTTCAATACCTACTATTTTAAAATTATATCTTACCCAGAAGTTCTGCTTTTAGTGGACAGGATGTCTGTATTAGCTAATTCTACCATGCTCTAAGAGATTGGCCTGGAAGATTCTTAAAACCTCAGTAAAGAAGTCACAGGAACTGCTGAAATGTGCACATTGTCAGTAGACTATTGGGAAAAAAAGTGTTTAAAAGGCATATTATGCACCCAATGTGCTTAATTTGTCACATTCTCTTGACTTCACAATTATGATTTTCCTGGAAGTCTTCCAATATTAAATTCAGTGTGTCCCACATTTAGCAGAACAGAGGAAATCACTCGTTGAAATTTTCAGCATCCTCAGAACTTCAAGGAGAGTGCAACTGCTCCAGGTCATTTTCACCACCTCCTCTGCACCTTTCATGCAAGATAGGTTTCAATCACCTTACAGTTCTTAGGAAATGAGCACTCCGTACGTTAATTTTTTTCCCCTGGCAATTTGTTGGCTTGAGCTGCCTGACTACATTTCTAAATTTGGTTTCATATTCTGGGAAGTCGAAAAATCTTTCTGGTTTCCTTCTTGGATGGATAGAGGACATTAGGGTAAAAAGTGAATTCTCAGGTTATCTGTCAGAAATTTCAATAACAAAGACTAGTCTTAGGTGTCTATTCCTAGAAACAAGATTATGAGGACATCCTTTAGACTCTGGCACGACTATTCTATTTTATGTCCAACTGAAAGAAGGCAGGCTTTCAATCCCTCTGAACTGCATTAAGTCACAGGTTTACCTTTTCTTAGCCTCAGCATCCTTACCTAAAAATGGGAATACAATTGACCTCAAAAGATGCTAATTAAATGAGAAAGCATCTAAGACAAGACCCCATATATGAGATACATAGCAATAATAACAATGATGATGATAGTATCATTTTCAAAGAGAAAAATGAGGCTCCATTTCCGGCCGTGATGACGTAGCTTATACTGGACTAACCCTTTCGCTGAAGACAGCTACAAAACCCGGGTTGAAAATGAACAAAAAGAAACACAGGAAGACGTTGGAAAGCGACCAAGGCAGCTGGAACTTGAGGAGCTGCCATTCGAGAAGTTAGGAAAGTGCATGTAAAAGTCTCGCTATTTCCCGTGGAGCACCTGCCAGTTCACAGTTTGCGAAATCAGGCCTGGAGAAAACCAGGCCAACGGCTTGTGGTAGACCCACTGGGCTGGGGGGAGAGGTTCAAATTTGGGGGATCACAATGACAGGGACTTAAGTAGGCACGTTCTTGGAGAGGTAGGAAAGCCAGGTTTGAGGCAGCTTGCCTGCCTGCAATTTCCCTTTGAGGCGTTTGCCGCCTCCTAAGCTGTGTGTCCATGGAACGAAACACTGAGAAACTGAGACGAAGGAGCAGCACAGAAATGAAAATCTGAGCAGAAGTCCCACAGGCTCAAAATAGGGGGAAACAAAGGAGCTGTGGGGAGGTCTTGCTAAATAGACCAGCCTCCCACTGAGACCCAGTGAAGATCGTGCCCTGAGAGCGACAGCTGTGCCTTTGGAACAACGGCCCTCTGGGAAGAGAACAGACACAAAGCCTCAAACAGCCTCAGCCACGCCAGGCTGAACTGCCCGTAGGCCAGCTGTCTCTCAGGAGCAGAGCTCCTCTGTGGAGGAAGATGTTATCCACATTCATGTCATACGTGATTTATGAGGATTTAGCAAAAAATTACCAGTCCTATCAAGAAAAGGACCAAATAACTGCAAGTCCACAGGAAAAAATGGACAATGGAAACTATCTAGAAATTGGAGTTATCAGGACTTTAAAAGAACTATGATTAATATTTTCAAGAAAATACAGAAAATTGTGGGTAATTCCACCAGAGAACTAGAGTCTACTGAAAAATAAACATTTTATAAATGAAAAATATAATAACTGAAATTAGGAATTAAAAAATAGCCTTGCCTATTTTTAGAGGGTTATCATTAGCAGGTTAGGCACAGGAACATAGAGGAAAATGAACTAAAATATTAATCCAGATTGTATCATGAAGAGGTTTTAAATGGTTTTTAAAGTTAGAGCTTAAGAGCTATATAGAACATGGTGAAAATATCTAAAGTATATGTCAGTGGTGCTATTCTTCAAAAAATGAAGACAAAATAAATATATTTTCAAACAACCTGAAAAACTGAAAGAATTTGTTGACCTTCACTAAAGAAATTAGTATTTCTTTTAAGAGAATTCTTAACAAAGAAGGGGAATGTTTCCTAATGGAAGCCTGGTAAGGGAGAAAGGAATGAAGAACACAGGAAAAGATAATTACGTGGATAAATCCAAAATGAATATGGACTGTTTGAAACAATGATTCGAATGTCTTATAGGGTCACGCCGTCCTGCTCTGTCCTGCCTGGGGCATGAACCATCCTTTGTCCAGTGTACTAACGTTGTATAGGAGAGCCACCCATCAGTCACTTAGTAGCTGTCTAGGCTATCAGATCGACTGTTGGGTATTGCAGCGCTTGTGTTCAAGTCACCCTTGTTTTACTTAATTATGGCCCCAAAGCACAAGAGTGGTGATGCCGGCAATTCGGATGTGCCAAGAGAAGGCACAAAGTGCTTCCTTTAAGTGAGAAGGTGAAAGTTCTCCACCTACCAGGGAAAGAAAAAAAAGTGTTTGCTGAAGTTGTTAAGCTTTACAGTAGCTTTTGTTACAGTAAACTGTTATAATTGTTCTAGTTTATTATGGGTTATTGTTGTTAATCTCTTACTGTGCCTAATTTATAAATTAAACTTTATCATAGGTATGATGTATAGGAAAAAATCATAGTACATACGGGGTTCGATACTATCTGTGGTTTCAGGCATCCACTGAGGGGGTCTTGAAACATATTCCCTCGGGGGACTCTTGGATGCTACTGGATCAAATGGATATTTGTATGGAAAAAGATTAATATTGACACTTACTTATACCACACACAAAAATGATTCCAGATGAATTGTAATCTGAATGTAAAAGGTAAAATAAATATAGAAGAAATAAATAAGGCTTTAGAAGAAAATATAGGAGAATAACTTCATGATCCCGAGGTAAGCAAAGATTTCTTAAACAAGTACAAAAAGCACTAATCACAATGGAAAAACCTAGTAGGTTGTAATGTATTAAAATTAAAAAAACAGTCTGTTGATCAAAAGTCATCACTAAGTGAGTGGAAAAAAAAAACAAACCACAGAGGGGAGAAGGCAGTTGCAATAGATACAGCTGACACAGGACTCATGCAGAATACAAAAAAGAATTCTTACAAGCTATTTAGAAAAAGACAGACATCCTAACTGAAAAATGAGCAAAAGTCCTCGAATAGGCACTCCACAATATAATGTATCCTGATAGCAAATAAACATAAGGCAGGTGCATCACTTCATTAGTCATTAGATTAATGCACATTAAGTCCCTGAGGCGTCACTGTATTTAATACAGTGAAAATGCAAGGGTGTGAGGACACAGGAGCTCTGTCGCCCTGCCTGAGCAGCCAGCAGCTGACACAATCATTCTGAATAACTCTTTGGTACTCTCGACTAAAGATGAACATAAACATAAGGCCCAGCAAGTAAACTAGGTCTATATGGAGAAGAAAAGTGCGTATGTGTTTATACCAAATGTAGAAAACATTAATAGCAATACTATTTGTAAGGGCCCCAAATTGGAAATATGAAAATGTTCAATAGAAATATTAATGTCTTAGTTCAAGTTTCTTTAACAAAATGCCACAGACAGGGTGGTTTGTAAACAACAGAAAATTGTTCCTCACAGTTCTGGAGGCTAGAAGTCCAAGATCAGGGTGCCAGCATGGTCAGGTTCTGGTGAGGGTCCTCTTCTGGGCTTCAGACTGCCGATTTCTTGCTGTGTCTGCACGTGGTGGAAGCGACTGGAAAACGCTCTGGGGCCTCTATTCAAGAGGCACTAATGCCATTCACCCCATTCATGCAGAACGCTCATGACCTAATTCCCTTCCAAAGGCGGAGTCTCCAGATACCGTCACCTTGGGCATTAGGTTTTCAGCATGTGTATTTTGAGGGGACATAGACATTTAGATCATAGCAATGGAAAAATAAATTGCTGTGTGTTCACACAACAGAATGCTATCAGAAAGAAAAAAACAAATTACTCTTATGTGCAATAATGAGAATGAATTTCATAGACATGTTGAATGAAAGAAGCCAGACATAGTGAGAAAAGCACCAAAGACCCAGTATTGTATTATTTCACTTTTATAAATTTCAAAACCAGTCGAAACTAATGTATGGTGTTAGAAGCAAAAATAGTGGTGGGCTTTGCAGGTAGGCAGTGTCTGGGAAGGGGCATGGCAGGCTTCTGGAGTGCCAGAGTGTTCTATTTCTTGATCTGTGTGCTGGTTACACACTGGGAGTTCACTTTGTGAAAATTCATTGAGATGTTTAATTAAGATTATTATTAAATTAATTATTGAATGTATGTTATATTTTAGTACTTTGTGTGTGGGTGTGAGGAAGATTGACCCTGAGCTAATATCTGTGGCCAATCTTCCTCTTTTTGCTTGAGGGAGATTGTCACTGAGCCAGCATCTGTGCCAATCCTCCTCCACTTTGTATGTGGGATGCCACCACAGCATGGCTTGATGTTCAGTGTGTAAGTCCATGCCAGGATACGAACCTGTGAACCCAAAGTGGAGCACACGAACTTAACCACTAAGCCACTGGACCAGCCCCAATTTGAATATTTGTTTAAAAAGACAGAAGTCAGACAAGATAAAAAATAAAACCCTTTTGTCATTTTATAGTTAAATGGTACAGTTTAACTATAAAGACACAGAAATGTTGAAAGTAAAAAGACGGAAAAACATATGCCATGCAAACATTAACCAGAAGAATGTTATTATCCTTGTGTTAATATCACACAAAGTAGACTTAAAGCAGAAAGTGTTATAGAGACAAAGAGGGATATATCATCATGATAAATGCATCAATTTAACTGAAATATGCAAACATTTTATGTAAGTATTGACCTAACAGCATAGCCTCAAAAATATAAAGCACAAATTTATGGCACTAAAAGGAGAGATAGACAAATTAATAATCATACTTGGATATTTCAACAGATCTTTCTACTAATACAATATGCAAACTCAGAAGAGTAAAGATTTGGAATATTTAAATAACACAATTAGGAAATTTGAACCAATGGACCTGGTAGAACATATCGACAACTTTAGAGTATACATTATAGTCAAGATATCTCAATATCTTAAATATTTACCACAAGAAACCACATGCCAGGTTATGAAGCGAATATTAAAACGTAAAGCATTGAAATCACATACAGTATGTTCTCTGACTATGGTGGAAGCAAATTAAAACTCAATAACAGAAATATAACTAAAAAGAATCCCCAAATGTTTGGAGATTAAGCAGTTCACCTTTAAGTAGCCCATGAATCAGAGAAGAAATCAAAGTGAAAATTAGAAAATATTTTGAATGATAATAAAAAAATGACATATCCAAATATGTGGGGTTCAACTAATGCAGGACCTAGAGGAAAATATGTAGCCTTAAATTCATAAATTAGAAAAGAAGGAAAGCTAAAAATCAACAACCTAAGTGTCTATACCAAGACACCGGAAAAAAGGTAAATGGGAAGAGATCAGAATAAAAAAGAAAAAAAACCCAGAAAACAATAAAATAAAAAACAAATGTTAAATAGAAAAAAATGAGCAAATGGAAAAATTGGTTTATTTTTAAAAAGGCAAACAAATTGATAAACTTCTAAGCAGAACTGATCAAGAAGAAAGAAAGAATTACCAATTTTAAGAATTTCATAAAAATTTCATAATACATATTACAGGCACTAAAATGATAAAGTTACTGTCAATAAATTTGAAAATTTTATTGAAATTGGCAAATTCTTACAAAAACACAACTATTAAACTTGATGTAAGAATCAGCAGGAATTTAAAATATTCCTGTACCTACCAAATAAATTTAATTTATAATTAAAGACCTATCTCAAAAGAAAATTCCAAAGTAGATATCCAAAGGGATTTGATTTGCTTCTCTGCTCTGTTAAATCAGTGCAGCTGGGTGGACCACCCCACAGCAACCCCCCCAGAGCAAGCACACGCACTCTGCCCCATCCATCTGAGTCCTGTCCCTCCTGCCTGCCCACACCGTGCCCATCCTACCCAGCTCCATAGTTCATGCAGTTCCTCCTCCCTGAATATCCTCCATGCCTCTGGGACTAACAAACATTGCCATATTTTGGGATCTCATTCAAGTACCATCTCCTAATGACCTTTCTGGTGACTTCAGACTGCTTGGATCTCCCCAATCTCCACAGAGACATATGGCAGAGTAGAAATAACACTTACTTAGAAGTCTGGCAGCCCTAGCACCCACCTTCTGACCATAGCCTATTTACTTAGCAGCCTTGGCCAAATGATTCATCTCACTAGGGCCCCATTTCTTCTTCTGCAAAAGGAAACCAGGAACCCTATTTCAGAGGGTTGGTGAGGAGATTGTATAAGATTCTTATGCAGCTCTTCTGATCCACAGCGGGTGATCAGTACACACTAGTTCCCTTTTGTGGCCTCCTTCAGATTGGTTCACCAGAGTCATGATATCACCATGGAAATGGACCTCATTTCTTCCACATAGCTTGGTTTTGCCTCTCTAACTAACCCTAGAGGGACAGGGACCATATTTTATTTTTCTATTGCATGCCCTGTATGCTTAGCATAGGCTATAAAATAATACAAACCACGCTAACAATAATGAGGAGGAGCAAGACCATTACCATTTATTGTGGATGGACTCCTTGCCAGACTCTGGGCAAATGACTTGACTTGCAGGATCTCATTAATTCTCACAAACACAATTCCAATTGTACACATTGGGTCACGCCCCCTGAAGCAAGGAAATCACCAAGGGTCACTGCCCCCTGAAGCAAGGAACTCACCAAGGGTCACTTTACTAGATTCATCCAAGCTACCTATTTCTAAAAGCCTTTTTTCTTAACCTCTGAACTATCCTTCTGTCCATGATGGGGATCCAGGATGCATTTGCTAACAAATGGATAATTCCTGTCCTAGAAGGAATGAGGACTACCCATCAGGCAGGGCAAGTTAGGTAGATGGCAGAAGGAGCAAAAGGAAGAATGCAAGGTGGCTGGGGAGTGTGACAGTTTGGGGTCAGAAATGAAAACTATACAGCCAGGCAACCCTGCCTGACTCTGCCAACTACTTGAGAAAAAAGGGGTAGGGATCTTAGGTGTTTAAGTGGCTTGTTAATGCTTCCTGAGTGCTCAACACACTTCCTACCTTTGAATACTTTGCACAGGACAGTCATGGCATCCTGGTGTCAACACACAGAGCACTAACGGGGCTTGCATATAACTGGATGTGTGTATCACCATGAGAGATGCTACAGGACTTTCTAAACTATAGGATTCTGGAGCTAGCAGAAGCCTCCAGTCAGCTAGTCTTTCACAGGTGAGGAGATAGAGATCAAGGATGGGAGCATCGCTGTGTTGTAACCCACCTCTAGACTTCCAGCCAGTGTGAGTCCACCCCAGAGTCCTCTGAAGGATGCAGTTGCAGGGAGGGGTTGCTAGGACTGAGGGGTTGCTATAGGCGGCACAGCCTGATGTCATTACCGACTCAAACCTCAACGGTGACCCACTGCTCACCAAACCCGACATTGGGTCTGAGCTCAGTTACTGACTAAAGCCACAGATTGGCTCCCTGAAGAAGGCCTTGTCATGTGGCGTTATCTGATTTGCTTCATAATTGCATCCTTAACATAGCTCCTACGACTGAACTAGGAGCGTCATGATGGGAAAAGCCAAGCTCGATGTTTTATGCTGCTAAATATATTTTTAGGTCGCTTGATCTTCATGGCAAGATAGAAGACTACCCCAATATTAAGGACAAACTGTTTGGATATACTTTATTAATTCATAGTGTCTTCTGCTGCCAATATTTTAAAACTTAGCAGTTTTCTGGCTGACAAAACCACTTACAGGCCTTTTCTGTTGTATTGCTCTTATTTCAGTTCTTACATTCAACTTTAAAAGCAGAAATACGAAATTGTTGTCTCTCAAGTCACTTCAGTGGAGCTCCATCCCTAGAAATCTGAAATGTGGGAAGCTTGACTGGTAGATGATAAATAGATAATAAACTTAAACTGTGGTGATTACGAAGATTTATTGCTCTAAGAAGCGTACATTGACTAAAATATAAGGTCAACTGTTGACATTGAATTAGCAATAAATATTGATATGTACCAGAGAAGAAAGGTAATAGATGTAAATAATGTTCTCTGCATGTTGAATCTAAAAATGAATCATTTGCTCTTCCAACCCCAGTTTCCCAAACGCACACCAAAAAGACTTCTTAAAAATATCAGAAATCAGGTGCCTTGAGGGAGAGCCGTTTAGGCAGCATCTGCATCAGATTCAATGACAACATTCGGATAATTACCAAAACACGAATCTCCCTGCAGCCCCCCCCAAACTGTTTCATGCCAAGCCACTGGGTTGATCGCAAAATAATGTTGTACTGAAGCCCCACCCTCCCCGGCTAGACAGCGGAAATATTACTACTTCTCACCCTGCGTCAAGGGAGGCATATTGGTTTCTACTGAAAAATTGTACCTTCAGAATGTGCAAGGTATACATACACAGACCCATATCTAGATGGAAAGCTAAGAATATGATCAGTAATGTACTATGATATGAATTTTATTTTTAATTCAGACTTTTAATTTCTTTCAATGTCAGGACTTTATGACACCTAGAATACTTTATCTACACTTGCCCATCTGTATAGCTGTCATCTGCATCTATCATATGTCTTTCTGTCCTTCTGCCTCCCTTCATGTAGGTGTTGGCTGCCCTCCTGATGCCCATTGAGAGGATCACTGAGCACAGAAACCTGTTAGAGTCTAGTTTTTAGGCTACAATAATTGACCATGATGTCTACAGATACATCTCAGCAAAACTATGAAGCTTCTGAAATTGTTTAAAAATTGTATATATGTTTATATGATGTATAGTCACACGTTGCTTAACGGTGGGGAAACATTCTGAGAAATGCATCATGAGGTGATTTTGTCATTGTGTGAACTTACAAGAGGGCACTTACACAAACCTGGATGGTATAGCCCATATACACCTAGGCTCTATGGTACTATCTTATGGGACCACAGTTGTGTAAGTGATCTGTCGGTGACCAAAATACCATTTGCAGCATATATGTACCTCTCCACAGAGAGAGTCTATAGTTTTTGACAGATTAAAATCTGTGACTTGAAAAAGGATAAGAACTTAAAAGGAATATGTGAATGAAAGTGGACAGAAGGAACAACTGGAAGTATTTCTGAGACAAGAGTTTTCCCATTATTCTTTCTCATGGCAAAGCATCCCAGTAGCCATTCATAAGGGGAAGTTGCTGCAGTGGAGCATACACATTTAAATCCCATACGATTTTGGTATCTAAAAGTGAGGTTCTCTCCTCTCTTCTTCTGGCCTAGTCTTTCTCTTCTGGGAAACCCCAGCTCAATGAATGTCTTACATTCAGTGCAGTTCACTGTCCAGAGGCTTGCCCTGCCTCCTCTCCCACCTTGCCTGCACCTCTCCTCATGTGTGCCATGCAGATGTTTTCCATGTCTTTGCTCTTACTACCGTTTCAGCCTGGGATGCATTCCTTTGCCTTTGTTTGTGACAATAACATGGTGTATTTTAAAGACTCAGTTGAAGCAGCACTTTCTTTGGGAAACCTCCGATTATTCCCACTCTGCTTCTCCACGATGATCTCTTATCATCCTGTGTTTGTTTCTGTGGTAGTTCTGACCATATTCTCTTTCTCCTTCATTAGACTGTAAGCTCCTTGAAGGAACCAGGCTTGGCTTTCCTCACCACATTCCCAAGCCTAAAGGCAGGGCCTAGCCCCGAGGCTCGGTCAGTGTGTGTGGAAAGGAGCTCTCTGCAGCACACTGCAAGCCCTGTCCTCTCCAAAGCCTTGTAGTGCTCACTGACTGCACCACACACCTGAAGATGCTACTCCTGCATGGTGCTGCTGTGTTCCATGTGGTTAATACTAACACTCTAGCTGTGTGGAAAGCCACTTGGCAAGAGAGTGTTTTAACACTCGCTAACTCTCAAAGAAACCAAGTTCACCTAATCCATTTGGAGCACCTGTGAGGGACCGGGCAGGGCTCAGGCAGACACTGGTCAAGAGGAGCTGGCCCCTCTAGTGTTTGTTACATCTCTGAGAAGGAAAATGCTGCCTCTGAGTCTTCACACAGATGGTATTAAGAAATAAAATGAAAATCTCCAGGAGGAAATGCTAGAGTTTTATGTTTAATGTCAGCCATCAAGGAATTCTAGATGGTCTATTGCTGTCAACCATATCAGGATTGGAAAAGAGGATCGGGGAGGGGGGGATCCCACCATAACAAGCAGATCCAGCTCAGGAAGTGCCACCCTTCCCATCCGTCCTGAGACTCCCTTCTCTAACCTGGGGACACTGTGGCCTGGAAAGAACTGCAACGGAGAGCCCCATTACAAGAAGTGCCTGGGAAGGGATCTTTGTCTTCACTTCCCCGAGTCTCTATTTTCTTCACCTAGAGGCAACAAGCCCCAGGAAGCCCCTTCATCCCCACAAGCAGGAAAGAGTGAGGTCCCCGGTGAGAAATAAACTACAAAACATTGTTGAAAGAAATTAAAGAAAATCTAAATAGTTGGAAAAACATCCCGTGTTCATAGACTGGAAGTCTAGCATTGTTAAGATGCCAATTCTTGCCTAAATTGATCTACAGATTCAACAAAATCCCCATGAGAATCTCGGTTGATTTTAAAACTCACATGAAATTGCAAGGAGCCCAGAATAGCCAAAACAATCTTGAAAAAGAACAAAGTAGGAGGACTTATACCTTCTGATTTCAAACCTTACTACAAAGTTACAGTAATCAATGCAGTGTGATACTGTCATAAAATAGACACACATCTGAAGAGATATTTCTCAAAAGAGATATACAAATGGCCAATAAACACATGAAAAGATATGCAGCCTCATTAGTTATCATGGGAATGCAAATCAAAACCACAATTCTACTATTACTTCACACACACTAGAATGGTTAGAATAAAAAAGTTAGATAATAACAGCTGCTGGTGATGATGTGGAGGAATCAGAATCCTCATCTCCTGCTGGTAAGAATGTAAAATGGTGTAGCCACGTTGGAAACATTATGGCAGTTCCTCAAATGATTAAGCACAGGGTTACCATGTGGCACAGCAATTCCACCCCTAGGTATATACCCAAGAGAAATGACACATAAGTCTACACAAAACCTCATACACGAACATTTAGCAGGTTATTCATAATAGCCAAGAGCTGTAAACAACTCAAATGCCCATCAACTGATGAATGAGTAAACAAAACATGATGTATCCACACGATAGAATATTATTCAGCCATAAAAAATTATAAAGTACTGACAAATGCTATAAAACGGAAAAATCTTGAAAATATGCTGGATGAAAGAAGCCAGTTACGAGAGATGATTCCATTCATATGAAATGTCCAGAAGAGGGAAATCTATAGTGACAGAAAGTGGATTACTGGTTGCCTGGGACTAGGGGTGGAGTGGGGACACATAAGGAGGTGATAGCTACAAGGCCATGACGTGTGATGAAGATGTCCTAAAATTGACTTTAGTGATGATTACACTTATCTGTGAATACACACACATCTGTGAATATACTAAAAACTATTGAATTATACACTTTACGTGAGTGAGTTGTATGCCATGTGAATTAAATCTCGATAAACCTGTTACAAATACGACAAAGTTTCAAATTATTTAGCTTGGCTGGAGCATAGGATGCCATGGGGTTGGTGCAGAGCATGTGGCTGAAAAGAGGGAAGATGAGGAGGTTTAGACAATGTTCCAAGATAAGTGGAGAAGTAGGGCAGGTTTTAAACTCTGGAAAGTTGGCACCATCAGATTTCAGGGGGTTTGGGGAAGGAGAGGCAGTGCGATGTGCTTTCCCAGTCAGCCGCATTTCCACCGTCTCCAAATGCTTTTGCCCTGCGTCTGTGCTACCTATTTCTTTCTCCCCAACCTCTGCTCACCTTACTGATGATGATATTGTTCCACTTCCACCTCACCATCTTATCGTCTTCACTGATCCTCCTACATACTAACTCCTACATGTGGCATTAGCTTATCTATTAATGTTTTTTTAAGAAAAAAACTTGTTATTTAATGCCTCAGTGTGGCAGCCAGGAATAATTATCCTGATTTTATACTGTTTGCTGTGCCTGCTTTCAGTAATAAAGCAAATATTCTTCTCAGTTCCAGCCTCATTTCTCTATGAACTGGGGAGAAAAGTTTTGGCCACATGAGAAGTGGCAACCATGCCTTCCATTAACCTTTTGACAAAGATAATCTTTTGGCTTCTTTTTTATTAAATAAAGAATTCCCCTGTTCTTTGCAGGACTAGAAAGTATCAACAACACTCAATGCACTAGAAGACCAACCCAAATTACAAAGCACTTATAAATTACCTAGGATGTGTAGGGCCAACGGGCAAGAAGTAACAGCGATTGCTTTGTGCATTACGATGATGGTGTGGATTTCTAAAGACCCTGAGGCTGATTACTTCCACAGGCTCCTGCCCTATGTTTGCTGCATTGAAAATGGCGTAAACCCACACTTGGTTCCCTCTCAGCATTTCTACATCAGTATTTGGGCTTTTTGCAGCAACAGAGCAGAGTTTTTCTGAGTAAAGAGAAGTGACTCAAAGCTGACTCAAATCACCTGCAAAAGGAAGAATGATGAAAACTAGGCAGACGGTGGGACTTGGAGGTTGTCCAGCTAGGAATCCTTCAAGAGTGCAACCACCAGTGAATTCAGCATTTATACTCCAGAGTCCACTGCACCTTCTGTAGGCCACACCAGCAACCATCATTTTTACATCCCAGATCTTCTGGTATTTGAGCAATCACATTGGTCACTCTGGTTTCCAACTTGCCCTTCTCCCCTACTGTCAATCAAACGTGCACCCAGGCCTTGGAATGGCCTGTGCCATTCTCTACCAGTCTTCCTGGGCTGTGGTTAATGCTGTAGCTCTGGGCCACCTGCCTACCCAGAGTGGAGCTTGGTGTAGATTCATTGCACCCTCAAGAGTGGTCCAGGAAAAATATTCGTGCAAAGAAATAAGCCCAGCACAGAGAGATGGTTACTTCAGCAGATGGAGGAAGGGAGGCATGATAAAGACTGTGGTTAGATCCACCTCCCAGGAAGGCTGCACAGAGGAGTTAACCTGAGGAGAGTCTTAACTTAAGGACTACATATAAATTTGCTGTGTAAACAAGGTGTGTATGTGTCTTGGGAGCAATAAGCTCATCAGGTGCCAAGGGCTCAAGTTCTTTGCATTCACTCCTACAGAATCTAACTAAGTCTCCCTTTCTATACATAATAAAACTAAACATTCATAAGTCATACTTTTTATGTGACTCAATTATTTTTCTCCCATGAGTCAAGAGGCTGTCAATAAATGAGCTCTGGCTTCCCCTGCATGCATAAATAAAATGGTATTCATTAGATTCTAGGAAGAATTATTAATGAACGGTGCAAAGGTATCTAGGAGGAAGAGAGCAATAAAACACTACGTTGGTAGAGGTAGAGTGTTTTACAGCTTTCAAAGCATTTTGGCATCTATTAATTCTTTCAATTTTTAAAACTTCCCAGAAAATATGTACATTATCCTCATTGAACAGTTGAGCAAAGTAAATCTTAGAGAGATAATGTGACTTCTTCTAGGTCATCTAAATGTATCAGAGCACTGGGCAGAGATTCCATAGTTCCATGCCCCCATGTGAACGGTTCTAGGGCTGAGACCTTGGCTGATGACAGGTACAGAGCAGGTGGTGGATGCGATGGCCCTGTGACATAACTAACTGGTTGTGTGTCCTCAGAGTTAGACCCCCGCAGAGCTGTTTTCTTCTCTTCCCCCAAACAGAAGCTGGAGAAACAGCTTTTTTTTTCAACTCAAAGATTGGTCTTAGAAGGAGAATTTTAAGGTTCATTTCTACTTGAATAAAATTTGAATTTCTGCTTGAATTTCTGTTTGAAAAACACTAATTGGCCTCTTCCCCTCATAAATAAAGACTTGCTGATTTGAGAGTGTGCTAGAGAAGACAAAACTGTAGCTATTTATAAACTCTGACCTCCGAAACAGCAGGCTGTTTTCAGAAGCATGTAAACATTTAAAATGCTATAACAGTATATGTAACAATGTGCTTAAATGTTTTAGCTATAGGCCATCTTTCTCAACAGAGAGCAGATAAACAGAAAGGAGCTTGGAACGAGTTTGCATTTTGAGTTCAAGTTTCATTCAGCCACAGTTTGCGTGGTCTTGGGTGTATTTGTTCACTCAAAAGGTCTCGATAAGGACACTGCAGTGGATCCCTCCCCTCAGGTGCTGCCGTTACGGTGGTCAGTTCCTCCAGTTCCAGCACTCAGCCACTCAGACGTGGTCTAGGAAGCATTGCTGGGCCCCAAACTTGGGATCACTGGTCTGGGACGAGATAAGTACAGAAATAAGGGATGAGCATTCATAAACTTTACAGAAATTGATCAGAGTAATTCAGCGTGAGTTGAATCTAATAATAAAGCATTGGGGCTGGCTGGGGATAAATAGACTCCTTCTTGGCTGGAGGAGTGAAATGTACCTACGGGAAGGAGGGATGTGGGTGGAGACCACCTCTGAAGGTTAGTGACCATATCCTTCCCCCGCATTGTTTATTTCTTACAAAGCCCCATCCACTGCTAGATTCCATGTGACAATCTAACTTACATTCAAGTTTTCATAGCTGATAGCAGTTCAGCGAATAACCCAGTAGAATTGGAAGTGATATACCACCAACCAAAACCCTGAAATTATAGACCCAGTCCCCACGCTGCCTCATTCCACAGCGTTTTTGCACTTGCTCTTCCCTTTGCCTGTAGAATGAGAGGAGCAACAGAAGTGAGGAGTAATGGACAGATGGAGGGTGAAAAAGGATAGTAGTGGGGTGAGCTCTGAGGAAAAAAGATCCTTGCTAGGCAATGGTGACTGACTTAGAAGGTAAATGCACATTTTGCAGTTGCTAGGAGCATTTTTCATTTATATGGAAAGTGATTCTTATTTCCCTTCTCAAAAAGGAAAAAAATCAAACTTTCAAAGATGATAGTCCAGATTCCACATGCAATGTTTCTGTTTTGTTTCATTTGCTTATTCATCCAAACTCAGTGAACATCTACCAGGCGCAAGATGACATCATGACAGGTCATGAGAACACAGAGAAGAAGAGGGGCCATTCTGCCACACACCTTTGCTCACCCTGTTCCTCTGTTGAGGCCTCCCTCCCTCTTCCTTTCACCTCTTGGTTCACTTCCATTCACTCGACCTCGTGGAGTTCATGCCTGTTACCTAGGAAACTTGCTCACACTAGTGGGACAAAGAATCCTTTCTCCAATGTCTTGTAATCCTCTCTGATTACCTCAATCACCCTCACTGGGTTGGGAATCTGAGGGCAGGAGCTAGGCCTCATCCACTTCTGTCCCCAGCATCTTGCAGTGTTTGGCATGGAATTAGACTGGATAAACGTGTGGGGTGTGAGCAGTTGCCCTCAGGCCCTGCTCTGAAGGGAGTAGAACTTTAGTCGTAGTAGGGATTTGCATCTTTGCCTCAGAGAGGTCTGCTGGTAGTCAGCACTGGGGATGGTGCACTTTGTGTACCCTCAAACAGGCAGAAGCCTTCCCTTCTCACCAGTTTGCTGATGAGACACTCTGACAATCTCCCACCTGGTGGCAGGTCACCCTCCCTGGGTCAGGCTGCATGCATATGATGCCTTAAGAGGCCAATTTCAACCTTTTGTTTCTTCCATAATCACTTGACATCTGTTGCTCACGTGCACAGAACTCCTAGAGATGGGGCCAGAGTTTGGGGAAATACTTTTTAGGGAAGGAAGCATCACTGCAATCTGAACTGGCCGCACCCTTCGCGGGACCTCTCGACCACGTGCAGCCACGTTGCCTTTGCTTCCTTTGCCATTATTCAGGAAAGCACAGCTAACAACAAAAGGAATTAGCCTTGTAAGAAAGGATAACATTGAATTCACCTTGAGTAATAAAAGTCAAACAGACTTTACTACTTTAACCTAATGAGTAATAGTGAGTTGGGCACAGACCTGCCCATCAGAAACGAGTGCTATGATCTGCTGGTGAAGACTCTGAACGAAGACACTGCCTTGTGTACCCTGGACGGGACAGCCAAGTGGTCAGCACTGGTGTCAGCAGGCACACCCAGAGGCTGTTAGAACAATGACCAGCTGTAGCATCATCATTCCACTCTTGATGCGCTATGGAAGGGTGTTGCCGTGTCTGCGGTGCAGTGCGGGGAACACTGGGCAGTCACCAACGTGATGTGCTGTCACCAACAGCAAATGCCCAGGTTTCTGGGACTATGCTCAACACTAAGCAAGCAAGAGCACAAGTTATACTACGAGAGAAAGTTTTGAATTCTGACATTTAAAATGAATATCTTTCTTCTGAGAAGGGTGATTGTGTAGGGGTTAACACCATGCTGTTTGTTTAGAGTGCAGGAGAAACCAGCTTTTACTCCCTGTTTGGCTGTTTCCAGATGTGGTTTTGGAGAAGCTTCTCATTAGTGTTGAGAATCTGTGTTCCAGCTGGAAGGAGACATGGCTGTCACTGGGTCCAACCCATCAGCTTTGCTCATAGGCCTGTTCCAGATCACTCTGGGGTTGGGCTCTGAGCCAGGACAGGAAAACACATTCTCAGTGTCTGAGAAGGCTGATGTTTTTCACCCATGTTACAGAAAAGGGCTGGACTAGGTGAGGAGAGTGAGGTTCTTGCTTGGGTGCAAAATTTAAGGTGACACTGAAAAACTCAGTAATCAAGATAGAATCTATTTCATTTAATATTTGAAAAATCAGACGCTGGCCCTGTGGTGTAGTGGTTAAGCTCACATGCTCCACTTTGGCAGCCCAGGGTTCACAGGTTCCGATCCCGGATGCAGACCTATACACTGCTCATCAAGCCATGCTGCAGCAGCATCCCACATACAAAAATAGAGGAAGATGGGCACAGATGTTAGCTCAGAGACAATCTTCCTCAAGCAAAAAGAGGAAGATTGTAAACAGATGTTAGCTCAGGGCCAATTGTCCTCACCATAAAAAAATAAAAATAAAAAATCAATACAAAAATTACAGGATCTGTGGAACTGCTTTTTCCTTCTTGCCCTAAGCTTCACAATGGCTTGGCAGGGCACTGTTACTACTCCTGGGTTTATTTAAAATTTCGATCTTTTCTTCTTCACAAATTTTTTTGCATTAATTTTGAATTTTATATTAAAATATTATTCATCCATTTTCTGGTGTCCCCTTAAATTCTGTGCCCAAGGCTAGTGCCTCACTTGTCTTAGTCTAGTCCCACTGTCACAGATGTTCTCCTTTGGACAAAAAGTAGCACAATTGGCAAATAGGGAGGTGTCTGCAGGGGGCTCACACTCATATTCTCCGTCTCTTACTTTACCTTCCCTGCTCCTTCTCCGGTATTTCTCACACGCACTCTGATTTTGAGCTTGACAAGCCGAAATGAAAAAAAAAAACAACAAAACATTGTGGATTGTCTTATTCTCACTTGCAGGTGGTGTCTGACGTAAGCTCTCCACTTTAGCTCCTAAAATACCCCAACTGGTAACTCACAGTTCACAGAATATTCAAGGTTTAAAAGAAACCTGGGACTAGTCCTGAAAATGAATCTCCAGGACGTCTACAGGGAGCACAAAAAACTCAGAATTAGATAATTCTCCGTGAAACACCAACAGACATAAAAAAAATGCTAGGAGACAGTGGTGCTTTAAAAGCCTTCTCTCAGCAGGTGGTTCTTGCATCCCCTGTGGGGCATGTAGTGTTGTCCATGAATAGAACGTACTTAGTAAGCAGGTGTAGCACGAACAACAGGATTCGATTCAGGTAGAACCACATACATGCACAGACAGGTGCAGACAAGGTTGGAAACACGCTCACCAAAACGTCAACAGTATTTATTTTGGAGGAGGGCTGGAATTTGGGGTATTTTTTTCTTTCTTCTTTATAAGTCTATGTATTTTTAATTCCTTTCACAATAAGCACATATGATTTTTTTCAAACATGATTTTTAAAAGTGCTTTGTATATGGAGGATGGTGAGCAAATGTTTGCAACTCTAATAAATACCAAACAATGGGAAAGCATCTGAGTCCCAATGTTAGGTTTGGAATTTAGCGTCAAAAAGAATCTTTGACCAAAAAGTGTGTTGGGAATTGCAGAGGGAAATTATATGAACTGTTAAAACCTCTGCCCAAAATGATTCCTGTTGTCCCACCTGATGATGAGGAGAGGGTCTTTCTCATGCCTCCCAGCTGTAAAGCCCTCCCCCCATGGTCAGGCTGCTCCTTGAGTCGTCCCACTGTGCAGATGGGAGACTGTGGCTAGAGATTCCACTCCCAGGATGAGATCTCCATGAGAGTGGATGGTAGAAAAATTGCTAATTTGGCAGTTTAATGGCGATTTCTTTCTAGCTGACCTAAATCCACAGCTACAGGGTGGAAAATAGTTTAGGAAATTTCACCTGGGTGAGTTGGAGCTCCTCATTTAGAAATGTTCCATTACTAAGAGGTAGCTTGGGAGGGAAGGTGGAGTTAGGAATCTTAAAGAGTGTGGACAGGTCTGGAGGGCCACTATGGGGAAGGTAGTAGTGACCCAACAAAGACAGGCGTGGTTTCCTGATACCGGAGCTGGAGTAAACCAGGAGCACTGCCATAGGCTGGGGCTGAGGGAGGGAGTGTGCTGGAGTCTGTGCTTGATCAGGCTGATGTAATCTGAATATGTGTGGGGAGTGCTGAGGGGGTGGGCTTGTTGTGAATGCAGACGGTGGCCTGAAGTGCAGACTGAGCAATGCTCATCGTCACTCCCAGCATAGCCTGGGTGCGAGGGGATGGCAGGAGAAGAGGATGACATTGAAATGTAAGCTCCAGGGAGGTGAAGATTTTAACTATTTTGCTCCCTATGGATGTATCCAAAACCCCTAGAATATATTAGACATTTAGTAAAGGTTTATTTCATAAGTGAAGAAAGAAAAGAAGGCAGAGACAAATTCTAAGAAATTGACTACAAGGTGGGGCAAGGTTTAAGCTTCAAATATGTTGGTAGGACTGACACTATCCGACTTGAAGTCTTATTATAAAGTTACAGTATTAAATACAGTGTAGTAATGGTATAAGGATAGACAAAATGATCAGTGGGACATACAGAAAGTCCAAAAATATGCCCATATTAATAAAGTCAATTGATTACCAAGAGAGACATGAAAGCATTTCAATGAGGAATGTCTTTTAAACAAATTGGTGCTGTAACAACTGAATATAGTATTGTTGATGAAAATAATCCATAACCAATCTATAAATGAAAATTTGGGTGAGTTTATTCTGAGCTGAAATCTGAGGACCATGGCCCAGGGCCTTTCTTCCCAAAGGAAGAAAGGGCACCAAAGAAGAGGGGTGCACAGAGTGGTTATATACCCCCAAACAGGGTGTTTCACATATGATTGAAATGTCGCTTCCACAATAGTCACAAGATTGCCCTGTCAGCACAGCACTTGATGGACACAGCAGGTAGTGGGTCTGCTATCTTGGTGGGCATAGCAGGAGGCAAGTCTATTGTCTCGAGCTGGGTGGTCACAGGTGAGCACAGCAATCAGTTTCTAGCCTAAGGAAAGATGCTTAATCCTTAAGGAGAAGCCAACGTTGGGAGGGGGAGGGAAGTTGCACCTTTATCTCAAGGGCTTTTGTTCTTGCCATAGGGAATCTCTAAAGCAGATATACAATGCATGCTCAACAGCCAGGGTCAGGCCCTTTTGGAAAGACAAGGTCAGGCCGAATTGGGTTTACACCAAATGGCTTCCTCATATTCTCCAATATATACTATTGCTTGCCATTTTTATTTGTCAGTATAGAAAAAAATTAATTTAAATGCCCATCCTTGTGCCATACACAAAATGTATTGGATGTGCCATACACATCCAATTCAAGATGGATTATAGACCCAAACATAAAAGTTAAAAATATAAAGATTTTATAAGGAAACATGGGAAAGTATTTTTGTGCCTTAGGGATAAGTAAAGATTTCTTAGGTGGGGCACAGAAATCAATAACCACAAAAGAAAAAAGACAATAAATTAGGTCTCATACAAATGACATCATTAAGAAAAAGAAGTGGCAAGACTTAGACAGAGAGAAAGTATTCACAAAAGATATATCTGGCAAAGGATTTGAAGAATATGTAAGGAACTCAAGCAACTCAGTAAGATAAAAAGACAAATTAAAAGTGGTAAAATATTTGAACAGACACTCTAGAAATGAAGTCATATGGATGAACAATAAGGCTATGAAAAGGTTTTAGTTGCTAGGGAAATGCAAAATAAAACTACAATGAGTTACCACTACACACCCAAGTGGAATATCTAAAACTATAAGGACTGACAACAGTAAATGTTGGGAAGAAAGTGGCACAGCCAGAACTCTTATATGCTGCCGATAAGGATGTGAAATTATATCATTTACAATAAAATTCTACTGTTTATATGTTTTGGATATAATGTCTTTGGAAAAATGTCTATTCAGATCTTCTGCTCAGTTTAATTGGGTTGTTTGGTTTTTTGCTATTGCTTTGTATGAGTTCTTTATATATTTTGGATAGTAACCTTTTATTAGACATATCTGATTTGCAAATATTTTCTCCCATCTGGTAGGTTGCCTTTTCATTTTGTTGATGGTTTCCTTTGCTGTGCAGGAGCTTTTTAGTTTGATGTAGTCCCACTTCTGTATTTTTGCTTTTGTTGCTTTTGCTTTTGACGTCAAATCCAAAAAATCATTGTCAAGACCAATGTCAAAGAGCTTATTGGCTAAGTTTTCTTCTAGAAATTTTATGGCTTCAAGTCTGAACCCATTTTGAGTTGATTTTTGTGTATGGTGTAAGATAGGAGTCCAGTTTCATTCTTCACATGTGCTGTCCAGTTTTCCAACACCATTTATTGAAAAGAATATTCTTTCCCTGTTGTACTGGGCTTATGCACATGAAAATATGAAAAACATTTTTTAAAAGAATATGAGCTTTGGCACATAAAAATAAAAAATTTATTTATCACCAAAAATAATATGAAGTAAAGTTAAAATAAATTTAAATAGCCCAATGTTAAACTGTAAAAGAAATCTACTTGTGACAAACAAAAAGTAAATTAACACCCTCTCTCCCCCTATGGAATTGACTTTATGAGCTTCAAGTATACTTATTATTTTTATTTTATGGTTTTGTTTAGATTTTTTTTCCTTTTTCTCCCCAAAGCCCCCTGGTGCATAGTTGTATATTCTTAGTTGTGGGTCCTTCTAGTTGTGGCATGTGGGACGCCACCTCAGCATGGCTTGATGAGCAGTGTCATGTCTGCACCCAGGATTCGAACTGACGAAACACTGGGCCACCTGCAGTGGAGCGCACAAACTAAACCACTCGGCCATGGGGCCAGCCCCTCAAGTATACTTTTTAAAAAAGACTGTATTGTTTAGACCATTTTATATTTACGAACAATTGAGAATCTAGTACAAAGTGTTCCCATTTATGCTGCAACCAGTTATTCCTATTATTAATATCTTGCATTAGTATAGAACATTTGTTATAATTAATGAAATGATATTAATACATTATCGCTAAATAAGGTCCATGCTTTATTGACACTTCCTTAGTTCTTTTCTAGTGTCTTTTTGTTTTTTGTTTCAGGACGCAACCAAATTGCATTTATTCATCATATTTCCTTAGTCTTCTCTCGGCTGTGACACTTTCTCAGACTTTCCTTGTTTTTGATGACATTGACATTTTTGAGGAGTACTCGTCAGGTATATTGTGGCCTGTCCTCCAACTGAAATTTATCTGGTGTTTTTCTCACATTTACACAGGAGTTACAGTCTT
This sequence comes from Equus przewalskii, assembly GCF_037783145.1. Taxonomy (NCBI): domain Eukaryota; kingdom Metazoa; phylum Chordata; class Mammalia; order Perissodactyla; family Equidae; genus Equus; species Equus przewalskii. Next base: position 1,324,510 of record NC_091847.1, read on the forward strand.
TTGGGAGAAAGTTCCCATAGGTAAATTGCCTTTTTCATCATGCCATATCAAGAGTACCTACTATAAATATAATTCATCGCTGTTGAAGTGTCCTTGATTACTTGTTTGAGATTGTGTTTGTTAAAATTCTCCACTGTAAAGTTACTCTTTTGGAGCCCTTTCCATACTGTATTTTTTGGAAGCAAATCACTATGCTTAGCTCACATGTAAAGAATGGAGAGCTGTGTTTCCATAAATTATTTGGGATTCTTCTCCATGGGAGAGTTATCTCTTCCTTTATCACTTATTAATTTATTCAATCATTTATTTATATCATCATGAACTCAAGGATACTTTATTTTATACTTTGGGTTTGATCCAATATTTATTTATTTATTTATTTTCTTGAACAAATTATCCCAGCTTTGGCCATTGTGTGCTCTTTCAGTTGGCTCCTGTCTCCCTTTGACGTAATTTCATCATTGTGGTTGTGTTTTTGTGGGCTCATTACTTTCTGGCAATGTAAGATGATCCAGGCTCTTCTTGAATGCTCCTGCCCCAGTCCTAGAATCAGCTATTTCTCCCAGGAACCCTGATTCTTTTCATTGAAGAATAGTATTAGAAACAAAGATCTGAGACCTAGGAAAGTTTAGTGCTACTGTTGAGTTGTGTCATTGTTTCTAGCTGATCTCACCTGAAAGAGCAAGGAAATATATGTGTGCACACTAATGCATGTGCATACATATATCTATAAATATTTATATATATATTCCTCTGTTTCTATATTAAACTAAAATGAGTTCAAACTTATATCTCCAACTGTAATAATCCATTACCAAATAAATTATTATATTCTTCTCCTCTTGCTTGTCTGTAACCTCCCAGGCCAAAAGTGAGAAATCTGGCTTCCAACATCAGCCATTCATTTACTTAATTGTTCACTGTCAATATACGTATCTAGTAGTTTCAAAATTGTTACACTATACCCTTGTGGGAATCAACTTCATCAACTAGAGTATAGTTCTTATGTGCAGTTCCTTTTAGACACCACTCATCTTCAAATTTACTTAAGTCAGCACCTTTTCTATTCACCCTCCTCAATAAGGTTCACACATTTGTAATATGTTAGGTTCTGGATTCCATCCTGGGATCTTATGGCCTCCCAAATGAAGTTTTACATTTAATTTTGAGGTTTTAAAATAAAGAATAATTTCATATATTAAAGTTATATCTTTATTCTATAAAGTTCCATGAGTTTTGACAAATGCACAGTGTCATGTACCCACCATTATAGTATCATACAGAACATTTTTACCATATTAAAAATTACCCAAGACATTTATGATAGAAACTCTCAGTAAACTAAGAATAGAAGGGAATTTCCTCAGCTTGATAAAGACTACACAAAACTATAGCTCACATTATACTTAATGGTGAGAAAGTAGAAGCTTTCCCACTAAGATCAGGAACAAAGCAAGTATGTCCCTACTTACCACTCTTTTTCAACATCACACTGGAAGTCCTTGCTAATGTGGTAAGAACAAAAAAAGAAATACAAAGTATACTGGTTAGAAAGGAAGGAATAAAACTGTCTTTATTCACAGATGACATAATCATTTATATAAAAAAATCCAAAAATATTAACAAAAAACCCTCCTTGAACTAATAAGTGATTATAACAAGGTTGTAGTATACAAAGTTAACATACACACTCAATCACTTTCTTATATACAAGCAATGAACAGGAGAAATTCAAAATTAAACACACTATACAATTTACATTAGCACCCCTTAAAATGAAATACTTAGGTACAAATATAATAAAATATGTGTAAGATCTATATAAGGAAAACTACGAAACTCAGATGAACAAAACCAAGGAAGAACTAACTAGAGAGCTGTTCACGTTCATGGATAGGAAGACTCACTAGTGTGAAGATGTCGGTTCCCCCCTGCTTCATCTGCAGATTAATGCAATCCCAATCACGAGTCTAGCAAGTTATTTTGTGGATATTGACAAACTCCCCAGTTTATATGGGGAGGCAAAAGACTCAAAATAGTCAACACAATATTTAAGGAGAAGAACAAAGTTGGAGGACGGACACCACCTGACTTCAAGACTCACTATAAAGATACAGTAGTCAAGGCAGTGTGATATTGGCAAAAGAAGAGACAAATAGAATAATAAAACAGATGAGTGAGCCTAGAAATAGATCCAAATATAGTCAAATGATCTTTGACAAAGGAACAAATACAATATAATGCAGAAAAGATAGTTTTTCCAACAAATGGTGCTAGGACATCATCCACATGCAAAAAACATGAATCTAGACATGGATTTTGCACACTTCATAAGGATTAACTCAAATTGGATCACAGACTTAAATGTAAATTCTAAAACTATCAAACTATTAGAAGGTAATATAGAAGAAAATCTAGATGACCCTAGGTTTGGTGATGACTCTTTAGATACAACACGAAGGGCGCAATCTATGAAAGAAAGAAATAATACTGAACTTCATTAAAATTAAAAATCTCTGCTCTGTGAGAGACATTGTCAAAAAAATAAAAAGACAAGCAACAGACTGGGAGAAAATATTTGTAAAAGTCATATCTGACAAAGGACTGTTATCCAAACTATACAAAAAAAGAATCCTTAAAACTCAACAATAAGAAAATGAATGAGCAGATTTAAAAAGTGACCAAAGATCTTAAAAGACACCTCAACAAAGAAGATATGCAAAATGGAAAATAAGCATATGAAAAGATGTTCTGTGTCATATGTCATCAGGGAAATGCAACTTAAAACAACAATGAAATACCGCTACACATCTATTAGAATGGCCAAAATCCATAACACCGACAACACCAAATGCTAGCAGGGATGTAGAGCAATAGGAACTCTCACTCATTGTTGGTGGGAATGCACAATGGTACCTCCACTTTGGAAGACATTTTGGCAGTTTCTTACAAAATTAAACATACTCTTACCATATAATCCAGCAATTGCACTCCTTGGTATTTATTCAAAAGAGTTGAAAATTATGTCCACACAAAAACCTATACTTGAATGTTCATTGCAGCTTTATTCATAATTATCAAAACATGGACATAAACAAGATGTCCTTCAATAAGTGAGCAGATAAATAAACTGTGTCATATCCAGGCAATGGGTTATTATTTAGCACTAAAAAGAAAAGAGCTATCAAGCTATGAAAAGACATGTATGAAGCTTAAATACATATTATTAAATAAAAGAAGCCAATATAAAAATGGTAGATACTGTATGAATACAATTGTATAACAATCAGAGACAGGCAAAGCTATGGAGATGGTAAAAGATCAGTGGTTTCCAGGACTTGGGGTGAAGGGATGAATAGGCAAAGTACAAAGATTTTTAGGGAAGTGAAATACTTTGTATGATACTACAATGGTGGATACATGTCATTAAATATTTGTCCAAACCCATAAAATGCACAACACTAAGAGTAAATCCTCATGTAAACTATAGACATTGGGTGATAATGATGTTTCAATGTAGGATCATCAGTTGTTACAAAAGTACCACTCACTCTGGTTGGGGATGTTAATAATGGGGAAGAGTATGCATGTGTGGGGCAGCGGGTATATGGGAAATCACTGATCCATCTTAATTTTGCCATGAGGCTAAAACTGCTCCTAAAAAATTAAATCTTCCCTTTTTTTGAGGAAGATTAGCCTGAGCTAACTGCTGCCAATCCTCCTCTTTTTTCTGAGTAAGACTGGCCCTGAGCTAACACCCATGCCCATCGTCCTCTACTTTATATGTGGGACACCTACCACAACATGGCATGCCAAGCGGTGCCATGTCCACACCTGGGATCCCAACCGGTGAACCCCGGGCCGCCAAGAAGCAGAACGTGCGCACTTAACCACTGTGCCACCGGGCTGGCCCCAAAAATTAAATCTTAAAAAGGCAATCCCCTGTGCTTCGGCAGTTTAGCCGTCCCTCTCTCCCCAAACCTTTCATGACCACTGATAGGTTTACTGTACCTATACTTTTTTTTTTCCAGAATGTCATATAAGTGGCATCATACAGTATGTAGCCTTTCAGACTGGCTTATTTCACTTAGAAATATTTGTTTAAGTATGAAATTAGAAAGCAGTATCAGGAGGAAAACTAAAAAGTTCACAAATACATGGAAATTAAACAACACATTCCTGGACAACCAATGGATCAAAGAAGAAATAAAAAAGGAAACAAAAAAATCTTGAAACAAACAAAAATGGAAATAAAACACGAAAACTTATGGGTTGCGGCAAGAGAACCCCAAAAGGAAAATTTATAGCTAGAAATACATACATCAAGAAAAAAGAAAGATATCAAACAAGCAAACGTTATACCTCAAAGAAAAACAAACTAGTCATAAAGTTAGCAGGAAGAAAATAATAAAGATTTGAAGAGAAATAAATGAAATAGAGAATATTTTCCAAAAGAAAAGGTAAATACATTTAAGAATTTGGTTCTTTGAAAAGATAAAAAAATTGACAAATCTTTAGTTAGACTAACAAAGAAAATAACAGAGAAGATTCAAATCAATACAATTATAAATGAAAGGGGGATTTTACAACTGATAATACAAAAATACAAAGGATCATAAAAGTCTACTATGAAAAACTACACGCTAATAAACTGGACAATATAGAAGAAATAAATAAATTTATAGAAGCATACGACCTACTAAAACTAATTCAGAAACAAATAGAAAATATGAACAGACCAATGAGGAGTAAAGAGATTGAATCAGTAATCAAAAATGTCCCAAGAAAGAAAAGCCCGGGAGTAGATGGTTTTCCTTGGGAAGTCTAACAAAGATTTAAAGAAGAATTAAAACCAATTCTTTTCAAATTCTTCAAAAAAATTGAAAAGGAGGAACATTCCCAAACTCATTTTATGAAGCTAGCACTATCCCAATACGAAAACTAGATAAGGAAAAACAAGAAAAGAAAACTATAGGCCAATATTCCTAATGAATATAGATGCAAAAATTCTCAACAAAATACTAGCAAGTCAAATTCAACAGCACATTAAAGGAATCATACCACACAGCTAACATCACACACAATTGTGAAGAGCTGAAAGCTTTTTCCCTAAGATCAGGAACAAGACAAGGATGCCCACTCTTGCCAATTTTATTCAACGTAGTATTAGACATCCTAGCCAGAGCAATTAGGCAAGTAAAAGAAATAAAGTCATCTAAATCAGAAAGGAAGAAGTAAATCTGTTACTATCTGCAGATGACATGATAATATATGTAGAAAACCCTAAAGATTCCACCAAAAAACTGTTTCAACAAATCAATGAAGTCAGTCAACTTTCAGGATTCAAAAAGAATATACAAATCCTGTTGTGTTTCTGTGCACCAATCATGAATTATCAAAGAGAAATTAAGAAACAATCTCATTTATAATTGCATCAAAAAGAATAAAATACTTAAGTATAAATTTAACAGGGAGGTAAAAGACCTGTACACTGAAAACTATAAGAAATTAATTAAAGAAGTTGAAAGGGCTGGCCCGGTAGCACAGAGGTTAAGTTTTCACATTCTGCTTGGGCGGCCTGGGGTTCACTGGTTTGGACCCCGGATGCGGACCTCCCCACCACTTGTCAAGCCATGCTGTGGCAGGTGTCCCACATATAAAGTAGAGGAAGATGGGCATGGATGTTAGCTCAGGGCCAATATTCCTCAGCAAAAATAGGAAGATTGGCACTTAGGTTGCTTCCATGTCTTGGCTATTGTAAATAATGCTGCAATGAACATAGGGGTGCGTGGGACTTTTGGAATTGCTGACTTCAAGCTCTTGGGATAGATATCCAGTAGTGGGATGGTTGGGTCATATGGTATTTTTAATTTTTTGAGAAATCTCCATACTGTTTTCCATAGTGGCTGTGCCAGTTTGCATTCCCACCAGCAGTGTATGAGGGATCCTTTTTCTCCACAACCTCTCCAACACTTGTTACTTTTTGTTTTGGTTATTTTTGCCATTCTAATGGGTGTAAGGTGATATCTTAATGAGTTTTGATTTGCATTTCCCTGATGATCAGTGATGATGAACATCTTCTCATGTACCTGTTGGCCTATCAACTGATTATTGGATAAAGAATATATGGTATATATACACAATGGAATGCTACTCAGCCGTAAAAAAAGAATAAAATCATTCCATTCACAACAGCATGGAGGGACCTTGAGGGAATTATGTTAAGTGAAATAAGCCAGATAGAGAGGGACAATCTCTGTATGACTCCACTCATATGAGGAATTTAAACATGTAGACAAAGAGAACAGATTAGTGGCTACCAGGGGAAAGGGGTAGGTGGGGGGTGGGTACAAAGGGTGGAGGGGTGCAACTACAACACGACTGACAAATAATAATATACAACTGAAATTTCACAAGATTGTAAACTATCATAAACTCAATAAAAACTAACTTTAAAAAAATAGGTGGATTGGCGGCACATGTTAGCTCAGGGCTAATCTTTCTCAAAAAAAAAAAAGAAATTGAAGACACAAATAAGTGGAAAGATACTCTATGCTTATGGATTGGAAGAATTAATATTGTTAAAATTTCCATATCACCCAAAGCAATCTATAGATTCAATGCAGTCTCTATCAAAATTCCAATGGCATTTTTCACTGAAATAGAAAAAAAATCCAAAATTTGTGTGGAACAACAAAAGACCCCAAATTGTCAATGCAGTCTTGAGAAAGAAGAACAAACCTGGAGACATCATACTTCCTGAATTAAAACTATATTATAAAACTATAGTAATCAAAAGAGTATGGTATTGGCATAAAAGAAGACAAATAGATCAATGGAACCAAATAGTGAGCCCAGAAATGAGCCCACATGCATATGGTCAATTAATTTACAATGAAGAGCAAGAATATACAATAGGGGAAGGACAGTCTCTTCAATAAGTGATGTTGGGAAATTGGACAGCCATATGCAAAAGAATGAAATTGGACCATTATCTTACACCGTATGCAAAAATTAATTCAGAATGGATTAACGACTTTAACATAAAACCTGAAACCATAAAACACCTAGAAGAAAACATAGTAGGTAATCTCCTTGACATCAGTCTTGGAAGTGATTTTTTGGATTTGACACTAAAAGCAAAGGCAACAAAAGCAAAAACAGAAAAGCAGAACTACATCAAACTAAAAAGCCCCTGCACAGCAAAGGTAACCATCAACAAAATGAAAAGGCAATCTACTAAATGGGAGAAAATATTTGCAAATCAGATATATTTGGTAAGGAGTTAATATCCAAAATATATAAAGAACTCATACAAAGCAATAGCAAAAAACCAAACAATCCAACTAAAAACTGAGGAGAAGACCTGAATAGACATTTTTCCAAAGAAGACATTCTCATGGCCAACTGGTACATGAAAAGATGCTCAACATCACTAATCATCAGGGAAATGCAAATCAAGACCACAACTAGATATCACCTCACATCTGTTGGAATGACTATTATAAAAAAGACAAGAAATATCAAGTGTTGGTGAGATGTGGAGAAAATGTAAACCTAGTGCACTGTTGGTGGAAATGTAAATTCGTACAGCCACTATGGAAAACAGTATGGAGGCTCCTCAAAAAAATTAAAAATAGAACTACCATGTGATCTGGCAATCCTCTTTCTGGTTATATATCCAAAGTGAATAAAGACAGGATATCAAGGAGATATCTGAACTTCCACGCTTATTGAGCATTATTCACAATAGCCAAGATATGGAAACAACCTAGGTGTCTATCAACAGATGAATGGATGAAGATGTGGCATATATGTACAATGTAATAATAGTCAGCCATGAGAAATAAGTAAATACTGCTATTTATGAAAATGTGGATGAATCTTGAGAGCATTATGCTAAGAGAAATAAGCTGGACAAAGACAAACACTGCATGGTATCACTTACAGGTGGAATCAGGAAAAAAGAAAAGTCAAATTCATAGAAACAGAGTAGAAAAGTGGTTGCCAGGGTGGAGGGGGTGGGTGAAATAAGGAGATGTTGATAAAAGGGTACAAACTTTCAGCCATAAGATAAATAAGGTCTAAGGATCTAATGGAAAACATGGTGACTACAGTTGACAAGAAAGTATTCTATAATTGAAATTTGCTAGGAGAATAGAACTTAAATGTTCTCATCCAAAAAAAAGAACAGATAAAAATGTTTTTCATGTATTGCCTCTTTAAAAAACAAGGAAACAAACAAAACTCATTGGATAATTTTCTTAATATATAAAGAATTCTATAAATCACTAAGAAAAATATCAATAGAATATGAGAGAAAGAGAGATCATTGACAGGAAAAGAAACCCAGGAGTATTTGAAAAGTTGTTCAACCTCACTGATGATTAAGAAAATAAAAATTCAAAACCATATTCAGATACCATTTTCTCCCATTTAAATGTTAAAGAAGTGTGATTACTTACTATAATGATGAGAGTGTGGGAAAATTGGTATAAATATAAAATTGCTATAAACATTTTGGAAAAAATTATAATATCTATAACCTACATTTTTAGTTATAAAAATTTACCTACAGATACTTATGTGGGAAGATATATGTATAAAGTATTAATGTAAACGTTTTTTAGTAGGAAAAGATCAGAAGCAAAAATAAATGATGAGGTTTACTTACAATGTAATGTCGTACAGATAATGAAAAAGAATAAGTAGACTTTTATGCATCAATATCCTGATATGCATAAAGAAGTAAAAATGCAGATCAATGTGAATATCATGGAACTAATAATGCAGGAAAAAGGAGAAAGAGAATTTTTTTTCCATATGCATGAATTACCTCAAATTTTTTAGTACAAAAGAAAACAGAGATTCAAGTACTGGGTGGACACGTGTGTTGGCATCACTGGTGTGCAAAAAAAAAAAAAATCTTAGCATTTGTAAAATTCAATATGAGTTAGTAGAATACTGTGATCACTAAAAATGGATAAAATCTGTATTTCCTTAATAGCAATATCACTTTCACCATATACCAGATCATAGGAGGAAGGTCTTTTGCCCTGTGTTGTTAGGAGAGCTGTGTTCAGTTCTAGCACCTTATATTATAAATGAGAAAAAGAACAGCATAAACATTTGTTAAGCCTGGGAACTTGTGAAGAGTTCATATGCATTCTATCATTTAATCCTTCCAACAACTCTAGTGGTGGATACTATTATTATTTTCATTTTGAAAATGTAAAAATTGTGTCACTGAAATTTAAACAACTTGCTCAAAGTCACAAAGCTCAATAGTAGCAGAGAATCCCCAGCTTCCTGATGCCACAGCCTGGGGGCTTCTAACCACTCTGCCACATTCTCTGCAGGGTGGTATCAACACATGCTTATTTTCCAGGTGGATGAGCCAGAAATAGTGAGGGCTTGGAACCCAGGGGTCAGAGGTGGTGGTGGTGTCACCAAGGCCTCCTTTTGAGTACTCCAAAGGTCATCCTGTGGTAGTTGGGCTACATGTGCTCTGCTAGATCAGGTGGACAGAAATGGACTCCATTGGACCCCTAGAAATTTCGCTGAGACTGAGGACCACTGAAATTATGTCCTACTTATTTCCCACCCTCTGATATGCAAATTTATTTCCAATAAGTCTAGAGTAGTCACTATTTCTTGCTTTCTAGCTCCAATTAGAAATGAGATAACAATGTGGAAGTAATAGGGAGTAAATGTAAACCCAATGCTCACTAAATATACACATCTTTTAAGACTCTTCAAATATTGCATTTCCTGTGAAGCTCTTCCTTATTCCCCTCTTGTAAATAGGACTGGCTGCTTCCTCCTTTATGTTTTCCTCATCTATTATCTAAAAGAGTTTGTGTAAGATTTGTAATTTTTTCTTTGTTAAATATTTGACAGATTTCACCATTGCAACTATCTGAACTTGGAGTTTTCTTTGGGGTGAGGCTTTTTTGTTGCAAGGTCGCTGAGTGATGTTCCATCTTGTCCTTGGATGCCCCATAACTTAAATACTATGCTGTAAAATTAACAAGCTTCTTAAATATGATAAGGGGAAAGAGAGAGAAGAAAACAAAGATCATACACACACACATACACACATTCAAAAAAATAGGAAAGAAATACTCATAATAAATACAGTCCTCATTTCTGTAACTGGTCACATGGTCAAGCTGGTATTTATAAGTACCTTCTTCCACTACCCATTCAATAGTCCCTCTGCCCTCAGCACCTCAGCTGGTCATGGCTCTTTACCTGGTGAAGTGACCCAAATCTTCATTCCTGAAGGATCTGGGCTATTAGTAGTCCTGATTGAATTAGGCTGTTGTGGTTTTCCATTAATTTTAGTCACAAGACATGGTAATTCTAAGAGACATCCTAAAGGATCTCCTGTATTCCAAACATATTCTTCTTTGCCTCCATTGTGGAATAGCAGGCTGATTTCCCCTTGATGGTCAGGATCAATCACCCCAGCAGGTACAGTATGTCTATTCTTTGCCTGTTGATGAAGAGGCATGAGGAGTCCAAAATGGTCTGGTGATAGTCTTAACTTCCAGTTCAATGGATCATTGTTATGTTTCCTGATGGAACAATTCCTCCCTTTGGAACTAAGACCTCTAGACCAGCAGAGCACATTGATTGCAGGGACTGGAAGCAAAAACTTTTGTTAGTGTGTCACCAGGGGTATGAGCAAGCGGTGCCAATCCCATTTCCACCCCTTAATTCCTGGACCCATGAATCCTTGCTGTAGGAGAAAAACACCACATATTGGGCACTGATTTAGAGCATATGCACCCTGCTGGAGAACCTTATCACCTCCTTGAACCATATTTCCACCTAGCTAGCTCTGCAGTTGAGGCTTCAAAAGGCCATTTACCATTCTGTCAAGCTAGCTGCTTCAGAATGGCGAGGGACATGGTAAGACTGGTTAAGTCCATGAGCATGGGCCCATTGCTGTACTCAATTTGTTGTGAGTTGAGTTCTTCAGTAAGAAGCTATGCTTTGTGGAATAGCTTGACAGTGGATAAGGCACTCTAAAGGTCCATGGATGGTGGTTTTGGCAGAAGCATTGTGTGCAGGGAAGACAAATCCATAACGAGAGTGAGGATCTATTCCAGTAAGAACAGAACACTGCTGCTTCCATGATGGAAGTGGTCCAATGTAACCAACCTACCACCCAGTAGCTGACTGATCACCCCAGGGAATGGTGCCATACTGGGGACTCAGTGTTGGTCTCTGCTGTTGGCAGATTAGGTACTCAGCAGTGGCAGTAGCTAAGTCACTCTTGGAGAGAAGAAGTCCATGTTGCTGAGCCCACACATAATCACACACATCCCTGATTCCATGGCCACTTTGTTCATGAGCCCATTGAGCAATGACAGGGTGGCAGGGGAAAGATACTGACTGGTATAAATAGAATGGGTCATCATATTGACTAAAATCCTCTTCTGCTGAGGTCACCCTTTGGTGAACATTCACATGGGACACAAATATCTTTAAATTTTTTGTCCATACAGAGAGGTCTATCCATGTACCTCTTCTCCAGACTTCTTTGTCGTCAATTTTCTAATTATGTTCCTTCAAAGTTTCTGACCACCCAGTCAAACCATTTGCTACGGCCCATATATTAATATACAGTCACATAGCCAGAAATTTCTCCCTGTAAGGAAAATGGTTAACCAACTGCACTGCTTGAAGTTCTGTCCCCTGGGAAGATTTCCCTTCACCACTGTCCTTCAGCTATGTTCCAGAAAGGGTAGTCTTTCTCTTCAGCTGTCCACTTTTGGGTGGTGCCTGTATTGTACAGAGCTATTTGTAAACTAGGCCTGAGTTTTCTCTTCCTCACTTATTTGATCCTAGAGAACTCCTCACCGGGCCATAGTTGAGGGTTGGCAGAGAGAAGGCAATGTAGCAGGATTGGGGACGATGGGAATCTGGGCCACTTCTTCTTGTAACTTGCTTGTAACTTCAGGGCCTGCTTAGGCCTGATCACATTTGTAACATCTACATTTGATGATGGAGTGTTGCTGTGCACACACAACTTTATGGCTTGGTGGGTGAGATAGCGTCTAGTTCATGATGGGCAGCTTAGGTCACATGGTAACTTGGTGGCTCATGGTTAAGCATTCAGTCTCTACCAGGGCCCAATAGCAAGCCAAGAGCTCTTTCTCAAAAGGAGAGTAGTTATCCGTGGAAGATAGAAGGGCCTTGCTCCAAAATCCTAAGGGTATGTGTCTGCCAAAGGCTGTAAACAGCATCTCTATCTGCCACTGCCACTTCAAACATATGATCTTATGAATCATATGGTCCAAGTGACAGAGCATATTGTACAGCAGCCTGGACCTATTGCAGAGCCTTCTCTTATTCTGGGTCCTACTCAAAACTAGTAGCTTTTTGGGTCATTCAAAAAATGGGCTGGTTAGCATACTATAATGGATAATGTGTTGTCTCCAAAATTCAGAGGACCACGAGGCAATGTGCCACTTTTTTGGTTGCAGAGGGGGCTAGATGCAACAACTTATCCTCCACCTTGGAAGGGGTGTCTCTACATACTTCACACCAGAGGACCCCTATAGATTTCACTGAGGTGGAGGACCCAAGAATTTTTGCTAAGTATATTTCCCACCTTCTGATATGCAAATGTCTTATCAGTAAGTCAAGATTACTTGCTACTTCATGCTCACTAGGTCCAATTAGCATAATGTCATTAATGTCATGGATCAGTGTGATAACTTGTGGAAGGGAAAGGTGATTAAGATTCCTAAAAACTAAATTATGACAGAGTTCAGAGTTGATATACCCCCGAGAGAAGACAAGGAAGGTGTCTTGCTAGTCTTGTCAACTGAAAGAAAACTGCTCTGGTGGTCTTTATTAGGTATAGAGAAAAAAAGCATGCGCCACATCAATAGCTGAACACAAGGTACTAGGGGATGTGTTAATTTGCTCAAGCAATAAAACCACATCTGGTACAGCAGCTGCAATTGGAGTCATTACCTGGTTAAGCTTATGATAATCCACTGTCATTCTCCAAGATCTATTTATTTTCCACACAGACCAACTAGGTGAGTTGTATGGGGATGTGGTAGAAATCACTATTCCTGCATCCTGAAGTCCTTGACAGTGGTATTCATCTCTGAAATCCTTCCAAGAATGTGCTATTGCTTTTGGTTTACTATTTTCCCAGGTAGAGGCAGTTCTAGCAGCTTCCACTTGGTCTTTACTATGATAATAGCCCTTACTGCATAGGTCATGGAGCAAAAATAGGGATTCTGCAAGTTGATGCAGATTGTGCAAGTGATGCACAAAAGGTTATAAGAAAATACTACAAAAAAGCTATACACCAACATATTGGATAACCTAGAAGAAATGGATAAATTCTTAGAATCACACAAATCATACAACTTTCCAAAACTGAATGAAGAAGAAATAGAGAATTTGAATAGACCAAAGCCAGTAAGGAGATTGAAACAGTAATCAACAACTTCCCAAAAAACAAAAGTCCAGGACCAGATGGCTCCCCTGGTGAATTCTACCAAATATTCAAAGAATACTTAATACCTATCCTTCTCAAATTCTTCCAAAAAATTGAAGAGGAAGTTTCTTAACTCATTCTACAAGGCCAAGATTATCCTGATACCAAAACCAGACAAGGATAACACAAAAAATGGAAATTACAAGCCAATATCACTGATGAACAAAATCCTCAACAAAATACTAGAAAATTGAATACAAAAACATACTAAAAAGATCATACACCATGGTCAAGTGGCATTTATTCCAGGGATGCAGGGATGGAACAACATCTGCAAGTCAATCAACGCGATATACCACATTAACAAAATGAGGAATAGAAATCATATGATCATCTCAATAGATGCAGAGAAAGCATTTGACAAGACACCACATCCATTCATATTGAAAACTGAATAAAATTGGTATAGATGAAAAGTACCTCAACATAATAAAGGGCATATGCGACAAACCCACAGGTACTATTATTCTCAGTGGAGAAAATCTGGAAGCTATCCCTCTAAGAGCAGGAACCAGGCAAGGATGCCAACTTTCACCACTCATCTTTAACATAATATTGGAAGTCCTAGTCAGAGCAATCGGGAAAGAAAAAGAAGTAAAATGGATCCAAATTGGAAAGGAAGATGTGAAACTGTCACTGTTTGGAGATGATATGACTTTATGTATAGAAAACCATAAAGAACCCAACAAAAAATTTCTATAAATAATATATGAATGCGATAAAGTTGCAGGATACAAAATCAACATACAAAAATTATTTGCATTTCTGTACAGTAACAACAAAGTAGCAGAAAGAGAAATTAAGAATATAATCCCATTTACAACTGCAACAAAAAGAATACAATATTTAGAAATAAACTTAACCAAAGAAGTGAAAGATCTGTACACTGAAAACTATAAAACATTGTTGAAAGAAATAGAAGACAGTGCAAAGAAATGGTAGCATATTCAGTGCTCTTGGATTAGAAGAATTAACGTACTTAAAATGTCTATACTTTCTAAAGCAGTCTGCAGATTCAATGCAATCCTTATCAAAGTTCCAACAACGTTTTTCACAGAAATACAGCAAAGAACCCCAAAATTTATATGGAAAAACAGGAGAGCCCAAATAGCCAAAGGAACCCTTAGAAAAAAGAACAAAGCTAGAGGTTTCACACTCCTTGATTTCAAAATATACTACAGAGCTAAAGCAACCAAAACAGGATGGTACTGGCACAAAAACAGACACACAGACCAATGGAACAGAATCAAGAACCCAGAAATAAACCCACACATCTATGAACAGCTAATTTTTGACAAGGGAGCCAAGAAAATACAATGGAGAAAGGAAAGTCTCTGTATTAAATGGTGTCATAAATGGTTTCATGGGCAGTTACATCCAAAAGAATGAAAGTAGACCATTGTCTTACACCATACACAAAATTAACTCAAAATGGATTAAAGACTTGAATGTAAGACCTGAAACCATGAAACTTCTAGAAGAAACATTTGTGGTACACTCTTTGACATGGGTCTTAGCAGCATATTTTCAAGTACCATGTCTGACGGGGCAAAGGAAACAACAGAAAAAATAAACAAATGAGACTAAATCAAACTAAAAACCTTCTGCACAGGAAAGGAAACCATCAGCAAAACAAAAAGACAATCTAACAACTGGGAGAAGATATTTGCAAACCATATATCTGATACTAGGTTAATATCCAAAATATACAAGGAACTCATACGTCTCAGAAACAAAAAAACTAACAACCCGATTAAAAAATAGGCAAAAGAGCTGAACAGACATTTCTCCAAATAGATATATAGATGGTCAACAGGCACATGAAAAGATGTTCAACATCATTAACTATCAGGGAAATGCAAATCAAAACTCCAGTGAGATATCATCTCACTCCTATCAGAATGGCTATAATTAATAAGACAGGAAACAAGTGTTAGAGAGGATGTGGAGAGAAAGGAAATCTCATACACTGCTGGCAGGAGTGCAAACTGGTGCAGCCTCTATGGAAAACAGTATGGAGATTCCTCCAAAAATTAAGAATAGGACTACCATACGGTCCAGCTATTCTACTGCTGGGTATTTATCCAATGAACATGAAAACTCAAATGAGTAAATGTCTATGCACCCCTATGTTCATTGCAGCATTATTCACAATACCCAAGACTTGGAAGCAACCTAGGTGTCTTCATGGGACAAATGGATAAAGAAGATGTGCTATATATACACAATGGAATACTACTCTGCCATAAGAAACAATGAAATCTGGCCATTTGTGACAGCAAGGATTGATCTTGAGAGTATTATGCTAAGTGAAATAAGTCAGAGAGAGAAAGTCAAACACCATAGGATCTCACTCATAAGTAGAAGATAACAACAACAGCAAACAAACACATAGAAACAGAGATTGGAGTGATGGCTACCAGAGGGGAAGTGGGGAGGGAGGAGGATGAAAGGGGTGATTAGGCACATGTGTGTTGTGATGGATTGTAATTAGTCTTGGGTGGTGAAGATGTTGTAATCTACACAGAAATCAAAATTTATATTGATGTACACCTCAAATTTATGTAACATTCTAAACCAACGTTATCACAATAATAAATAAATAAATGAAAACACAAAAAACCTCCATTGATCATCTGACCTTCACAAGCCCCTGCTCTGACTGTAGACCACAGCGATATTTTGGGTTTCCTGGAATTGGTGTTAGTTCAGAGCCAGTGTCCTATAATACCCCAAAGTATGGTTATTCACTTTTCTCCACTGCACAGCAAAACTGGGGAGAAAAGCTGTAATCCATTTGGGAAAAGCTGGGAGAAAGATTCATAGTATAAATTTCTGGCAGTGTAGCAGGATCCTTCCTCAAGGGGGCCCAGCCTCTCTTCGTTCAAGGGGTTCTGGGTTTGTAAACTGGCACAATGCTGGCAATAGCTTGAGGGGGTTGTGACTCTGTTTTTATAATTCAAGTTAAACTTCAGGTCAATTGACCTAGAACTCTCTGTTTATACAGATCAAGTAAGAATTTACTAGACTGCTCATATTTTTACTTCTAAGGATACTATGACCATCCAGCCAATGCCGTAGTTCTCTGTGAGGCAGACAATTCTGATTGATGTTTTGACTCTGATGTCCATTACAGTAACTGTGGCCAGCTTTCCTTTGGTGATTAAGTGCCATTACTTGGCCCCTGCCACACTGGGGTCCAATGATCTTCATTACATCTAAGTTTCTTGAGGCGGTGGCAGTGTTCTCATTGTAATTTCTAACCTATGGACAAGAACAACCACAGGGTTCTTCAAAGATGCTAGGGCTGCCCTTGTAAATTTATTTCTCACAGTCATGCTGAAAGGTGTCTCCTCTGGCCCTCCTGGGTGGGTGAGCAGGTTTTAAATGATAAATCCACCCTAGCATTCCATTCTCCCTAAGCCTTTGAGTCCTTTCCCCTACATTATACCAAGGCAAGTCGCCATTTCAGCTTCATTTAGTGTAGGCCATCTTTTGGTTCATGTTTCAGTCAACCAACCAAACAAATAATTAGACCCTTATAACCTCCCAAACTTCAGCATTCATCCAGAGTCTCTGCTTAGTGGGCCCATATATGCAAATTTGGCCTGGTTCAACTTTATGTTTCTTCTACCACTTCTCTATACTCTTAATATCCATTCCCACATATATTCCCCATATTTCTCTTGGTATAAATTGGAAAAATCACATAGTTCTTTTGGAGTGTAGTGTGTCTCCTCATTGGCCACACCTTGTACCTCACCTTGGGGCTTGCTGCGAAGTGAGTCTAGGCATAGGTGTGGAAACAAAGATGAGCCGGGCTGGGTGGGTTCTGAGGAGAATCATCAGTCTTTTGTAAGGCAACTATCACAAGGGAGGCATTATAGCTTCCTCAGACAAAGCAGAGTTAATCTCCTCAGACAGAGGTGGAGAGGCTGCTTTTACTGGCAAAGAAGACTCGTCAGAATTTATAGATTCAGTGTCCCTAGCTTCATCACCATCTTCCCACGCGTACCCATTCCAGCTCTCAGGATCCCACTCCTTCCCAATCAATGGCCTCACTTTAACAGAGATGTGCAGAGAGACTGCGAATTCAATTTGCATTGTAGTTCAACCATCTGCAGGGCGAGACTCTCAGTTTGGTTTTCAGCAATCTCTGCTCTGCAGCTGCAGGAGATAAGAATTTCTTTCAGGACATGCATAGAAGCTTACAGGTCATTTATGCAAGTGCCTGAGGTAGGAATTTGATTCCCTGAGTTCATACTTTTCTTTTTCCACTATGTCCAGTGAAATTAAGAGCCACCAGTAAATATCTTTATACTTGTAAGTTTGACAAAAATGTTCTAAGCTATCAAATACATGGTCACTCAGAATCTTTCCTCTTGAAAGTATTTTGTTAGGAGTATCCAACGGTGATATTTTGTGCATTTCTATTGCCACATCATACCCTGGACTATTAGTCTTTCTTTACTACTGAAAATAGAGTCATTGGTGCCTTTAAACCTAATCAAAGTAGAGAACCAACTTTAGAAACCCTAGAGACAATTTAGAAAGCTCATCCTCAAGATTCTGTTCTTCTAGAAGCACTCTCAATACTAAAATCTGGGGTAGTCAAGGTTCTCTAGAGAAACAGAACCAACAGGATATCTGTATGTCGATGTGGATATATACCTCTTCATGCTTCTCTCTCAAGAAACTGCCTCATGCAGTTTTGGGGCATGGCAAGTCTAAAATCCATAGGGCTGGCCTGTGGGCTGAAGAAGTAAGAATTGATGCTTCAGTCATGAGTCTGAATTCTACAGGGTGGCAGACTGGAAAACTCATGCAAGATTTCTCTGTTGCAGCCTTGAGGAGAATTTCTTCTTCAGAAAGCCTCATTCTGCTCTTAAGGCCTTCAAGTGACTGGATGAGACCTACACACATTATGGAGAATAATATGCTTTACTCAAAGTTTACTGATTTAAATGTTAATCACATCTAAAAAGACTTTCACAGCAACATCTGGACTGATGTTTGACAAATAAGTGGGCACCATAGACTAGTCAAGATAGTACATAAAATTAACCATCACAGACAGGAGACTATATGTTTTTTATATTTTCACTTCCAGAACCTTGAAAAGTGTCTGGAAAATGGTAGGTATGAAAGAAATATTTATTATTAATTAATAGATAATCTGTTGCTTGACAAATTAATGATAACTTTTCAAGGTAATGAGTTCCCTGTTTCTTTTCTAGAGATAGGAACAAACGCTGGGTGACCATCTGACTAGAATATTGTGAAAGAGATGATATACATTCTGTTGCAACACTCAGTTCCTATAATTATGAAATGTGAATTTAAGCACATTTTCTCTTTAGAGAAAATTTGTGACCACTGGCAACTCCAGATTGTGAAGGACTTCTATTCTTTGTGGGATATGATAGCTCTGCTTTTTTTTCCCCTTAATTCAACATGTGCCAAAAACTTAAAATTCTTCATTAGAAAAGAGTGTGAGGGAAGATGAGACAGGGAGCAAATTTAGACGCTAAAATTAATGACAAGTTGATGTCAAACCACTCACCTGTCTGACTTCTTAAGCAATCATGTGTTCCCTGTGGGAGCATATGCATGTGGTGCATGTCTTTTTTTTTCTCCTGTACTTTATTTGAAAACCTGTCCGGAAGGGATGTCAGAATAGCAATGAGGAAGGAGCTGCCAAGTTTGGTGATTCATTTTTACGTAGCTTGAGGCCATTTGTATCCCCAGAGGCCCACATCATTTATGGCTGTTCCTTCATTTCTGTGCAGCTTTACCTCCAGGAAACAAAGCCAGGGAGGATTTGGGGGAATCTGATGGAAATGTGAGAGTATAAGGAATGCAGAAAGTCTCTCTCCCCCTCTCCCCCGTCAAAAGAAAAAAACTCTATCCTGGTAAAGCAAGTCAGTTATTACAGGTTTTGTGAAAACTCATAGTCAAGATCTTCTTTTGTAGCCAAGATTTCCTTTTGTAGCCAAGATCAGAAAGATGTTACTAAGGCAGCTTGTAGCTGTATTACTGGCAGATAGAGAGAACTATAAACCCACAGGCAAAAGAGAAGCCTTCCTTGCCTGGCTTAGGGTTGGAGGAGTTCTCTTGTCTTTGTGTTTTGGGCAAGAATGAGTTGGCCACAGCCTGGTAGTCGAACTGGTGAGATTTAAGAGCTCATTTGCAGAAAGAGAGAGAGGACATGTAGTATATAGAAGCTCTACTCTCTGGAATCATCTTTTCCAAACAGAAACGGCACCTAAATTTGAACCAGGAGTTTCCTCCCATCTAACTTCTTGATCATGAGCTGGACTATGGGAAACATCCATGAGCTGAAAGTCCACATCCCTGGATTCTAATTTGTGATCTAATAAGAAATCCCTGTGAAACTTGGCAACGTGGGAAAAACAAGGGGAGATGATTTCTGGCTCTCTCTGATCCTGGGAAACTAGAGACCCACTACTCCTCAGTTTCTTCTGTTCCAAAATGAGTGGTTGAGATCAGATGAGCTGCAAGTCCCCTAGGAAGTAATCTTGTCTGTGCCTATGACTCGACATTTGGAAGAGTCAGGTGAGAATCAAGATGGAGCCAGGCATCAGGGTGCTGGACATAGTCTATTGGTTCTTCAGGATCCATTCTTCACACTTCCTACACTTCTTCCCTGGAGTAGACAGACCTTTGGGTGATCCCAAATAATTTTCATTTATGTATGTCCATGCCTTTGTGGTATCTTCTCCCCTTGATGGTAGATATAACCTGTGACTTGCTTCTAACCAAGAGAATATGGCAAAATTGTTGGAATCTCCTTCCCATGAGTTGGAGCTAGAGTCTCACACTTGCTGGCTTTGGAGAAGTAAGTTACAATGAGGTGGAAGGCCTGTGAGAAGCCATATAACAGGGAATTAGAGTAGCTGAGAATGGACATTGGCCAATATCCAGCAAAAAAGCATACTTTCTAACTCAGCCAACACACTGAAGGAAATGAATATCTCCCCCATTGAGACTTTGATAAGAGCCCAGCCCTGGCTGACACTTGTATTGCAGCCTGATGAGACCCTGAAGCGGAAGACCTAGCTAACCCGTGCCTGGGCTTGTGACCCACAAAAGCTGTGAGATAACAAATGTGTATTGTTTTAAGCTGCTGACTGCATTAATTTCTTATGTAGCAAAAAGTTCTGATCCATCCACTTTTCTCTGTGCCTCACTTGGAGTGGGGTCCCTCCTCTCTGGTTTCCAACCGGCTTCAGTCAATGGGAGGCACCAGGATATCAGAGGGTGACAAGTGAATGAGGTTGGGATCTTCATTCTCCAGACTTCCTCCCCTCCGTCCAGAGCAAGCAGTGCTCTTCATGTGGCCGCCTTCTCTGGAGTCAGGAAACCGTTCACTCCCTTTGCTCTGTCAGGCTCACCTGATTGTTACTACTTCCCCCAGGGTACCTTACCATTCTTTATGCTTTCCTTACACCCTGACCACACTTTTGTCCATAGACCTTTTACTAATCTCTCCTCAAATAACCCAGATAGATGATCCATCTGCTTCCTGATGGGTCCTGGCTGATTAAGAAGCCTCTGAGGACACCCATTGCATGAGCTTCTCCTGCCCACAACAACCAAAATGAGGGAAATGAAATTAAAGTGCCCATGATGAATGGCCTTTGTGTTTATAGGCTGGTGGGTAGTTATTAAACTGATTTTTATGGACAGCCCTGAAAGAATTGATTTGGGATTTGAAAGGTAGAGGCCTGTGTCTTCCAGGAATGGAGAACAAATTTGGCCATTCTTGCAAGAGAATCAATAACACATAAACTTCTAAATTAAGGTTCCGTTTATACTAGTGCATGAAAACTGAATACATGGGAGGTTTGCACACCTACTAGAGGAAGAGAAGAAGGGAAGAAACTGACACTCGTGGATTCCATATTTGTTGCTCTGTGGGAAATGAGCTTATTCCATGTCTGCCATTGTGATGGGGTGTCTCATACTGTATGATTTTTGTCACAGCTGTCACTTATTGATCACCAATTACGCATACCATGGCATTAGAGCACCTATTTAGTTCTCACATAGCCCTGTGGAGATGAGGCAGCTGAGACTCAGAGAAGTGAAAGAATAAGTCCAAGTTTACAAAGTGAGTGGCTGGCAGAACCTCAGCTACGACTTGCCGAGCTGACCCACACTTTGTGCTCACAACTCAGAAAAAATTCTCATTGCTACAGACCTCACCCCAAGAGAGTGAGGGCTTGGGTTAGGCTTGGACTGTGAGATGGAAGGCTATTACTTATTCATAAAGACAATGCTTTCAATCCCAGGAGAAGCTACTTGAAACAATGTGCTTTTGATAAAGGAGGTTAAATAGGCCCTTGTTTTATGAATATGCCCATCATTCTTTCCTGTAGCCTGCAATAAGCTGAGACATGTGTGTACATGTCATGTACAGTGAGAAAAAACATGCATCAAGCATACTCAGTGTCCTTTTATCATGATGCTTATTGATGCAAGGAGGAACACTGCCTATTAAGTTTTACATTAATTAGAAACCCAATAACCCACTAAGAAAGGATTTATTTTCGTAGTTGCCTCTAACGACAGAGGGTGTTTTGCTGTTATTGTTGCTATTACTGTTTTTATTTTTCTTCCCCAATTGGATAATTACAAGCACCTTGTAAAACAAAGCCTCTGGACTCATACGGAGGCTGGGACGGACACAGCCCACATTAACGTATCACCTCAAGCACTTGGAGATTTTAGGACACGTGCTTATCTGTGTTGGCAAACAGTTCATCCTGTAGTCATCCTGAATCCAAGCAAGATTGTAAAGCAAGCGAATATCCTGTCTTTTCATCTTTATGCTCCTCCCGTTCCCGTTCCCGCATCCCCAAAGAAATGAGGCCCAATGACAGTGCCATCGTTTTTGGCATAAGAGACTGATGTTTACTCTGACATGAGTGTTTGCCCCAATGTACATCAAGTGCATCCTGAGAGAAAGCAGGGCACAGATCTCTAGGAAAAGGGTATACTGACTCCTGACTCCCAGAGGAATTGGGTCCAGGAATTTAGGGACTGTGTGTTTTCCCAGAACACTGGGGACAAAGATCACATGTACAGCCTTCCCCATGAGGTTTGCAGAATGGCTTGAGTAAGGAGCACAGTAGTCTAGGTTAATTTATTAAAAAACAGTCCACCATATGGGAAATTCATCACATTTACTAACCCTATCAGTATTCTATATAGCTTTGTTCATGTAACTATTTATGAAGTTAACAGGAACTCACATTTAATGGATTGGTAAAATCCAATAGGGTGTGGGTGCTTAGGGCCCCAGAGTGTGTGGGTATACATTCTCTTCCCTTGACCCCAATTTTCACATGTCAGTCCCGTACTGTGGCCCCAACTTTTCCCTGTCTGCCTCTCAGTCTCCTATTTTTATTTCTCCTTCTCTTCTTTCTCTCCTTTATACGCTCCTTTCTCTGTCTGATTTTCAGACTCTCCTTTCCCCAACTATCCACTGATTTTCAAGGAGTGTAGTATAGATCAGTGTAGGCATCTTGATATTTCATAGGAATTCTTCTTATAAACCCACTTTGGAAAA
The DNA here is from genome assembly GCF_037783145.1 of Equus przewalskii. Lineage (NCBI taxonomy): Eukaryota > Metazoa > Chordata > Mammalia > Perissodactyla > Equidae > Equus > Equus przewalskii. The sequence goes on from NC_091847.1 coordinate 1,347,636, forward strand.
TAGATTTAGTCCAGCCTCTGTGCTAAGATCCATGCCCGAGTCTCAAGATAATTAACAAAGAGGCTCCTCGATGCATTCAAAAGTATACTTGGAAGGGAATTGTTTGAACTACAATCTTGGTAAAATGATGAATGACAAGAAGATGGATAAACTGGAGTAGTTCTGTTATCAGACAGAATGATTTATATCAATTGTAAAAAAAAAAGGACTTTTATCTATTTATGAGGTAGCATGCTTTGAGCTCCAAGAAATAGAAACATGATTCATATTGGATTGAGCGATACGGGATTTCACTGGTTTACTGCACTGGAAATACTGTGCTAGTTTGGAACTCATGTACAACTTGAGCAGGATAACTCTCTTAGCTCCGCTCTTCTCAGTCTGGATTCTTTCCATGGGGTTTTAGATGGCTGAAGCAGCAGCCAGGGTTCCAAACTTTCTGATCCATCCAAGGAGTTCTATCTTAACAATAAAGGTCTTCACACCCTGAAGCCACTGACAAACCTCTCCTTCCTATAACTGAATCAAATCTGCTTAGGTATTTCCGTCCATATCTCAATAGCAAGGCAGATGGGATGACTGTGGTTGCTGTAGACTGATCAGGACCCACTTCTGGAGCTGGTGCTCAATTCCCCAAACCTAGTCATCGCTACACAATTGGAGCAGATAAATGGGCTTGGGCGAGTCATTCACGATGTCCCCTGCAAATGTTCCCTAGCCATGCCTATATCCTACAACAGAAAGTTCAAACACTTAGCATACCATTCGCAGCCATTCCTGACATGGCCCCTACTTAGCCCTTTAACTTCACCTCCCTTACCTCAACTCCTTTTGCTTATTTCTTCCACAGAGATTGCTTCCATTGATCTCATACCAGTTTACCACGTAGAGAAACTGCGACATTCAATATCGAAAAATTCAGTTTCCCTTTGCCCATTATAGCCCAACCTTCTATGTCTAAAGCCTAATTAGTCCTTTAAAAATATTGATGGCTTTATTGAAATGGTCATAGAGAATGATTAGAAGATCACATACAAGAAGACAAGGTGATCATATGCATTTGAAAAAAATTAGTCATCTTTTTTCTTTTGTGCTTGACTTTAGACCTAGATTTTATTTTTATTTCATTTTTACTTTTAAATAAATTTTAAATTTTAGAATATATTCAGTTTCATAGAAAAGATGAGAAGATAATACAGAGAGGTTTCCTATATGCCATAGCCAATTTCTCCTATTATTATCATCTTGCATTAGTGTGGGATATTTGTCACAATTAATGAACCAATATCAATATATAATTATTAACTAACATCCATACTTTACTAAGATCTTAGTTTTGACCGAATACCTTTTTCTGTGTTTTGAAATCCCCTTCAGGATACCACATTATGTTTAGTTGTCGTGTCTACTTAGGCTCCTCTTGGCCGAGACAGGTTCTCAGACTTTCCTGGTATTTTATGACCTTAACTGTTTTTTCTTTTTAAGATTGGCACCTGGGTTAACAACTGTTGTCAATCTTTTTCTTTTTTTTTCTTTCAGCTTTATCTCCCCAAACCCCCACTGTACACAGTTGTATATCTTAGTTGTATTTCCTTCTAGTTGTGGGATGTGGGATGCTGCCTAAACGTGGTCTGATGAGCGGTTCCATGTCAGCGCCCAGGATCCGAACCCTGGGTGGCCACAGTGGAGCTTGTGAACTTAACCACTTAACTGTTTTAAGAAATACTGGTCAGGTATTTTGTGTAATGTCCCTCAAATGGGATTTGTCTGACTTTGTGTGTGTGTGTTTGTGTGTGTGTGTGTGTGTGTGTGTGGTTAGACTGGTTTAGGAGTTTAGGGGAGGAAAGTCACAGAGGGAAGTGCCATTTTCATCACATCATATCAAGGGTACATGCTAACTATCTGACCTATCACTGTTGATGTTAACCTGAATCACTTTACTGAGGCAGTGTTTGTTAGGTTTCTCCCTACTTCCCCCCACCCTTTTCATGCTTTACTTTTAGGAGGAAATTTACTATGCACAGCCCACACTTAAAGAATGGGAGATCCACTCAACATCCTAGAGGACAGAGTGTCTACATAAATTATTTGGGATTCTGTTGCATGAGAGAAGTTTTTACTGTCTCTCATCTATTTATTTCATTCTGTGATTTGTTATTGCTATGGACTGAATTGTGTCCCTCCCAAATTCATATGTTGAAGCTCTAATCTCTAATGTAATGGTATTCGGAGATGAGGCCTTTGGGGCGTAATCAGGTTTAGATGAAGTCATGAGGATGGGGCCCTCATGATAGCATTAGTACCCGTATAAGAAGAGACGCTCAGAGAATTTGCTCGCTCTTTCTCCCAAATGAGGATCTGTTTACTGCCTATAGTTTTGTGTTTTCCAGAATGTTACATAATTGAAATCATCTAGACTTTTCAGACTAGCTTCTTTCACTTAGAAACATACATTGAAGATTTATCTGTGTCTTTGCAGGATTTGGTAGCTTAGCCCTTTTTATTACTAAACAGTTTTGTATTGTGTGGATGGATCACAGTTTGCTTATCTATTTACCTATTGAAGAAAATCGTGGTTGCTTCAAGTTTTTAGCAATAATAAAGCTGCTATAAATATTTGCTTGCATTTTGTAGGGACAAAAATTTTCAAGTCAGCTGGGTGCATAACTAGAAGTGTAGTTGCTGGATAATACAGTAAGATTACGTATAGCTTGTAAGCAACTGTCAACCTGTCTTCTAACATGGTAGTACAATTTTGCATTCCCACCAGCAATGAGCTAGAGTTCCTATTGCTCTGCGTCTTCACCAACAGTTGATATTGTCAGATTTTTAGATTTCACTTATTTTGTAGAAAGACCCTGAAGTGGAATTGCCGGATCGTATGGGAGTTTTATTTTTAATTCTTTTTAGTAACCACCATAGTGTATTCCACAGTGGCTGCGCCTATTTGCATTACCACCAAGAGTACCCAAGCTTCCAATTTCTCCACATCCTTGCCAACACATGTCTTTTTTAAAATAGCTATCCCAATAGGTGTGAGGTCATATCTCATTGTGATTTTGACTTGCATTTTCCTCGTGATTAGTGACATCGATTATCTTTTCATTTACCTGTTGGCCATTTGTACATCTTCTTTGAAGACATGTCTAACCAAGTCTATAGCTGATTTTTAAATCAGATTATTAGTTGTTTTTGCTATTGAGTTGTAGCAGTTTCTTATATATTGGAAATTAACCCCTTATCAGATATTTAGTTTGCAAATATTTTCTCTCATTCCATATGTTTCCTTTTACTCTGTTGATTTTTCCTTTGATGTGCAGAAGCTTTTTAGTTTGATGTAGTCCCACATGTCTGTTCTTGCTTTTGTTGCCTGTGCTTTTGGTGTCATATCCATGAAATCATTGCCAAGACCAATGTCATGAAGCTTTTTTCCTGTGTTTCCTTCTAGTAGTTTTACAGTTTCAGGTCTTATGTTTAAGTCTTTAATCTATTTTGTGTTGATTTTTATGTATAATGTTACATAGAGATCCAATTTCATTCTTTTGTATGTGATTATTCAGTTTTCCCAACTTCATTTATTGAAGAGACTATCCTTTTCCTATTGTGTATTGTTGGCAACATTGTTGAAGACCAGTTGATAGTATACGTGTGGATTTATTTCTGGGCTCTCTACTCTGTTGACTTAGTCTATATGTTTATTTTTATTATTTGCTTTGATTACTGTAGCTTTGAAATATATTTTAAAATCAGGCAGTGCCATGCTTCCAGCTTTATTCTTCTTTCTCAAGAATGTTTTGGCATTCCTTCCCAATTTTAAAGAAAGCATGATTCCAGGCCTGTGTGACTTCCAAGCCTTTGATTTTAACCTTGGGCTCTAGATAAACTAGCAGACATTTGTGTGCATCCGCAGAATACTCACAAATATCAGGGTAAGAACCCTTGGCCCAGAGCATTGAATCTGAGCAAGAGTGGCAAGAGAGGAAGAGAAATTGGAGATGCAAATATATAATCCAATGTGAAAGGCAAAGATACCATCCTAAGGAGTTTGGACTTTTTCCTGAAGGCAATGAGGAACCAACGAAGGGTTTGAAGCAGGGAGTTGGGTGGACTAATTAAAGTAAAAAGTAAAACAATAACATTAAAGACAAATTTGTCAATGAACATGCTTATTCATCTCTATTTTTAATGATTATTGCAATACTTGATTCCAAAAGGGAGTATGTAAATATTTATTAAATAAACTTTTTGTTCATATAATTAAAGTGATAATGATAAGACCATGTCAGCCAAGGATCAAGAAAATATCATTTTTCCCATATAGTTGAAAGTACCACCTTTAAAGGTACCTCAGAGCCCACTGTACAGTGTCACCAGCTCTTTAGTCCTGGTCACCATGGGAACACTGCAGAGAATAACTTGTCTCATCTCTGTAGTTGGAGACCAACATCAAATCAAGCCCAGAAAGTCTAGCATCATTATTTTTGCTGCTACCCTGGTATTTTGATAAATGATTTGAGGAATTGATAATTACAAATTTTTTGCAGTTGTTAACTAAGGCCAGGCCCATGTAATCAATTAGATTAACTGCCAGCTGATTGATTACTGGGTAATTGATTATACCTCCATAATCAGTTGAGGGTGGGAGTTTTACTCACAGCAGGGATAAACTCACTGCTGGAGGGCTGGAACACTTGGAACTGGCCCACTTCTGGGTGATAGTAGTGATTGTGATGACCACTGACTTAATGAATATGGTTGGATTCATGGCTGCAGGTGGACACAAGCTAAATTACCTGCTTCCCAGGTTGTCCACCTCTCTGCTCACTGCATTTTAGGCTGGAGTTTGGTCTACAAAGACACTTTTGGTTGGGCTCTTCTGCTCCAATCAGACTCATGCTTCCCAAACAACTTGGCCCCATATTCAAACCCTCCCCCCCTTCACTCCCCATACATTCCATGCCCACTTATACCCTTTTGTGTAAGTTCTTACTGTTTCATAAATGCCCAAATCCTTCTACTCATCATTATAAACAGAACAGAACAAAACAAAGCAAACACAACAAAAAACCCAGCTCCCAAGTTGATTTGGATACTTTAAAGCTTAGTTCCATCTTCCTCCAATAATTGCTGCCAACCTGCCTTATCCCTGTTCTAGTGCCTTTTTTATTTATATTTTGTACCATGCAACTTAATGTTTATTACATTGGATTGTAGCACTTTTACATCCTGAAGTGTGTGTGTGTGTGTGCACATGTGTGTACCTTATCTGTCTAGCTAGATAATACTTTTTCTGATGCACCTATAACTCTTAACATGGGAAAAGAAACATTCAGTGACTTTAGGAAAGGAGGCAGCATAGGAGACGTAGTTCCCAGGAAGAGACGCCTGTGGGGGAAGGTACACAGGCAGGGCAGGGGCAGGAGTAGTTGACCTCAGCTACAGCAAACAATATGCTGGAGAGCTGGGAGGAAAACATCTCTTCAGACTATTTCTTATTTTCTTTCTCCGGGCCTGTCCATCAAACATCCATCCTTGGCGGCTTGCTCTTCTTTGATTCTTTTCAAAGCCTGCTCCTCTAAGACTGCTTGGGGAGCGTCTTCCTACTTCAGTCAAACATTCTTTGTGTCATCCACGTATGGCTGCACTGATACAATCCACTCTCACAGCTTCAACAACTTGTCATA